>NW_028141956.1:23272663-24638496 GCF_025532165.1 Camponotus vicinus
GATTAATAATTAACTCTTTCAATGTTTATGTCGAATATACTCGTCATTAAACAAAAAAAATTTGCATTTGCTATTAAAGTAAAATTTAGGTAAAACATATTTAAAAAACATTCGTAATTTTAACACATTTTAGAATACTTTAAGACAAAAAAAAGAAAACATACAAAGAAAAAATTTTTCTTTCTCAAACATTTCATTTTTTACTTTTTTAACGAATTAATCAAATTGTTATCAATTGTAATTATATATAATTTTTTATGAAATAATACAATTTTATAATAAATATTTATAATAAAAATATGATTTAAAAAAGCAACTAGAAAAAAAATTTTGTCGTTTTATTATAATTTATTTCAATTTTATAATAAATGCACTTACTCTGCTTTTGTCGCAGTTTAAAAATAATTAAGCACAAAAGTGCACGTTCTCAAAATGAAATAAAACACTTAAAGAGTTAATATCACTGCAATACAATTGTATATTAATGCGTGAAGTATACGAGGAATATTTGCAGAAATCGCACAAATTGATCGGTAAACTTTAAAATAAATCACAATTTTTCGATAAAATATCAGTATCATTATTAGTGAAATAATCTTAATGAATCTATCTCTTTAATGAATAATCTGTAAAAAAAATAACCGGGAGAAATAAGTACAAGATTTATCGTATCGCTCTCATAACGCGTTTTATTTTTCCGGTTGTGTAATCTACATCTTTGTTACTCGTGATCCACTTATAAATCACGATGAACGCGATCCAAGCGGGACGGGATCGGTGTTTGCGAGCAAAGTGTCGTTCCGCCGGCTTCATAAAAGCGCTCCCGCCGCTCCATTCGTTTCAATTGTATCGCGATGGGGTGCACCGCCGTGAAATTAATCGCACGGCGGTGTCTTTGTCTAGTGACGGTCGCGACCTTTATTATCGCAACCGCCGTTCGAAAGAACAGACGGATCTAATGACCCCGAGTCTTGAGAACGATCTCGCGGACGTGACACTCGCACGCGCCTAATTATTCACTCGCAAGCCGACAGAATGGACGTATGTATCTCTCTTGAAAAGGATCCGTCCTACCTCTTTTATTTATTGGTACGCGTGCATAAATATATCGTACATAAATTACGGGGAAATTTAATAATAATAATATTAATAAGAATAACTTGTGTAACTATTGTGTAATAATATATTAACATTGATGTGACGATTGACACGATTTAAAATTAATCCAATATCATTGTATCAAATCGTAATTTCTATAATATATATAATGATGAGAGATAATGATGATTGTTCATTCACAAACCAGCAGAACAGACGTATGCATCTCTCTTGAAAAGGATTCATTCTATCTCTTTTATTTATTGTTACACATGTATATCACACATAAATTACGAGGAAATTTAATAATGATAACATATTAACATTAATAATGACGATTCAAAATCATTATTCATGATAAATCATGATTCGAATATCATTATATTTAATCAAATTGTAATTTTTATAAATATGTATGAGAGTTAATATTTATCATTCTACCCACACATGTATAATATATAATCACAAAAAAAGCTAATTATTTTCTTTGAAAATTTCTTCAATGATAAAATATGCATTAAAAATATAATATGTGTGATTACTATGTTATTTCTTACTTTATTAAAAATTATTTTTTCTCTTCGAGAATATCGACTCTTTTATATTAATATTTTTATTGACAAATCACATTATTTTTTTCGGAATATTTCAGACGTGATGTACTTTTAAAATGAGAAAGATTCGTGAAAGATAATTATATATATAAAAAAAACAGAAATTAATTATTTTAAAAGTTTACAGTGACAGTGTATATTGTTACATTATAATTAAATTGTACCTTGAGCTGCAATGCCTTCGAGTACAGTAGAATAGAAGGAGATCGACGTATAATATCGTTGTCAACTTGTCACGAAACGAAAAGAATGAGACGGGGAATAAAGTAGTTACGTAAGTGCGGAAGAATGAAACGTCGAAACGTAGCAGAATACTCACCAATCGCTATATCCCGTGCGAGGAGGAACGTTTCCTGCATTAGAAACGTACGGCCATGGTCGTAAAAGGCGCGATGATCTGTGGATAGAGGGGTGAGAGCAGTGGCTGGTACCGAGGGGGTTGCAAATTGAATAACAAACGTTCACCCTCCTCGGTTAAATCACCGAAAAAGCCATCCCCCGGGCCTGTGCACGCTTACCGCTATACGTTAACCGCACTCCCCTCCTCCCCCGTCCCACCCTTCCTCCTCCCCCTGCTCCTTCCCCCCGCGAATTGCTGCGGCGTAACCCCGGCGCGACTCCCTCCGACTGCTTTGCATAACGATCTTATTTCGTAATCTCTGCCATATTGATCCAGTTTACGGCGTCGTGCTCGAAAATTGTCTATTGCGACGTCGCCGCGTCGCGACGCTGCTCCTCGTATTCGATGAAATCCTAATTTCATCCTTTAAGTGAGATTATATAAAAAATCAATATATTAAATTTTATTAAATATTTTATATATTTTATTATTATTTCATTTTATTTTATTTTATTATTATTTTATTTGATTTTATTATTATTTGATTTGATTTGATTATTATTTTATTTTATTATTATTTATATTTTGTTATTGAGATTTTATTAAGAGATTACATATATATTTTATTAGATATTTATATGTTTTTAGAGATGTTTTATTTTAGATTCATTGTGAGAAACATAATTTTTTCTAAAACCGATTCGTTAATTCGTTAATGGCTACGTATTTGTCTTTGGAAACGCGCAGTTTTCTCGTGACACGAGCGACTCCTGTCATTGTTTGAAGAATATTGCGCACGCTGTAATCAATTATTATGAACGGTCGGCGGAGTTCTTGGGAGAATCGACTTTATAGGAGTTCGTAATGATCGCGTGACGTGGCTACTCCACTTGTTTAGGCCCGAGCCGAGTCATTCTCGCTAATAAGATCGAGAGCCGAAGCTACGTATCGGACGCATTTCCGTTGCTCTCGCTACGCGAAGCTACGTCGCGTAATCGGTGAATCTCCGAAAGAAGGAAGGAGCCGGAGATCGGAATAAAATCCCGGAGCGGGAAAATAAAATTGCACGACCTCTACATAGCGAGGGAGACCCGATGTTATGACGGGACATTTCACGGTTGGTAGGATCCGGGATTTAACGGCCCGTGCGATAATATCGTCCCACGAGCTCGTGTCCCGCTCGTGCTCTGTCGCTCTCGAAGCCTCTTAATACGTCGACAGCACTTGCTAAAGTCGAGCCACGAGCCTTTATCGCGAATGTATGAATTGTCATTACGATTAAAAGTTGTTATTGAAAACCCCTCGTGACACACACATACATACACATATGGATAAATTTATTTTTAATTGTTGTGTGAAAAAGATTACGCTTACCAGAAGAAAAAGAACGATGGAGCGGCCTTTTACGAATCACTCCTTAATGATCAACAGCAACAAGAGCAAAAGTTTTGAGAGTCGATAGGAATTGTCGTTTCACGGGTTCGTGATCGAAAGTTGGATAGCAAGGGACGAGTTTTATAGGTGGAGTGAGAGTTCGATCGAATAGAATCATTATTCACAAAAGCATTATTTATTTCCTCTTTCTCACTTTAAAATGAATTTATAATTTTTATAATAAAATACACAGTAATAAGAAAAGAGTTAATAATAATAATTAATATTTAATATAATAATTAATAATTAATAATTAATAATAATAATTCATTGATAATAGTGCGCGTTACTACATCCGAAGGGTGGGCTGATATGAGTTGTCGTTCCAAGTTCCAAACGTAACAAATTGCCTGGAAACAATTGTAAATTCACTAAGGAAAAACACTTTCACTCTCTCTCTCTCTTCTCTCATTAGACAATGCTCAAGGCCCTGCGTGGTATGAAATCGTTTGGAACCTGTCCGTGTCCATACTCTACGGTCGTTTCTCCTTAACTCTTTCCGTCTCTTGCCTTCCGAAAATGAAAACGGAAGAGAAGAGTCGGCGGGGCGCCAAGTTTTTTGTCGGTGTATGGTACAACGCGACAGTGCATTATGTATAATATATATAATGTATAATATATATATTGTACAGTATATATATAATGTATAATATATATATATATATTTATATATTTATATATTTATATTTATATATTTATACGGGTTACTTTTTTACACACAACATTACACCGCTTATAATTAATATATCATTTCTCTCTCTTTCATTCTCTCTCTCCCTCTCTCTCTCTCTCTCACTTTCTTTCTCTCTCTCTCTCTCTCTCCCTCTCTTTCACGCGTTATGTATATATATATTATGTACAGATAAAAAAAAATCCTGAAAATTCGCGTGCGTGTGTGAAAACGGGGACCATTTTCCGTATTCGGAACCAGGACGGGGAGCCAGATTCGTGTGTACCTTCGTGTATGCTCTTGTGTCTACGTGTGTATATTACTCGTGCCTGCGTGTATGAACGCGGCGGACGGACGTGCGGTGGATTGTGACCGGTTGTCGGACGCGAGTGCGCTCGTAACGGCTTAGAGACTATGTACAGGCGCAGGGGACGAGGGTGAGGGAGTCTGCGCGGTCCCCGGCGTGCCAGGATTTTGTTGCACAGAGTAGGAGTTGTTTTGTCGCGGATGCTGTTGTTGGTGCGATTGGTGGTGGTGGTGATGATGGTGATGGTGGTTTTGGTGCTGCTGATGGTGATGATGGGCGATGGCCGACGGATTAATGGTCGCGTGATTCTGCATGAGGTTCAGATTGAGGGGGTAGGATAGGGGGGAGCCCAGGGCCGTTGCGGCAGTGGTACTGCAGGCACCGGCTCCGGGCCCCACCGGGCTCAGTGCATGCTCATCCCCGCGTGCGGATGGTGGGCCGCCGGTACGGAGGTTGCGTGATGATGAGGATGGTGCATTAGAGGCGGGAGATGCGGGTGGTGGGGATGGTGTGGGGTCAGAGGCGGCGGGGTCATCTGTATTGGGGTCATGGGTGTTGTCGGCTGATGGCCGAGAGTGTTGGTGGTCTGGGGGGAGGTGGTGTTGCTGGTGGTGTCCTGGCCCGCCGCCACCGCTGCCGCCGCTACTGCCGCTGCCGCCGCCGCAGCCGCTGCCAGCTGCTGCTGCTGCTGCTGCTGCTGGGCCTGGGCCGCCGGCTGCGACGGCGGCTGCGGCTGCGGCACCGAGCTGGAAGTGGGACTCTGCTGACTCCCGTTGTCCTCGCTGTCGGAGCAAGACTCGGCCGACGAGCTCCCCGCTCCCCCCTTGCCCTTGCTGCCGCTGCTGCTGCTGCTGCTGCTGTGGGTCTTGACGTGCTTCGCGAGATGGTCGCTGCGCATGAACCGCTTGTTGCAGACCGGGCAGGCGAATCTCTTTTCGCCGGTGTGGGTTCGAAGGTGCCGCTGCAACTCATCCGAACGTGTGAACCGCTTGCCACAGAAAAGCCAGTTGCAAACAAACGGTCGCTCACCAGTGTGCCACCGTAAGTGGGCCTTCAGATGCGACGTTTTCCCGTAGACCTTGCCGCAACCCGGTATGTGGCAGCTATGGATGTTCTTCTTCCTGAGGTGCACGCCGGCGGGACCGAGTCTCTCGGCTTCTTGACAATTCGGGCAATCGCACGTGGCGCGACCGGTGTAACGTCTCTGCGAGCGTGGCGAGGGCGCTTGGCTGACGCCGGCGCCCCCGACGCCGCCGACACCCCCGGCGCCGCCGCCGCCCTGCGGACTTCCGGCGCCGGCGCCGGCAGTCGCGGCCGCGTGATGATGGAGCCCGAATCCGGGCGGTCCGCCCGGTAGCATCGACTTGTACGTGTCTTGCAGGAGATTGTGGCCGGCGGTCGTAGCCGTGGTCAGCAAGTGATTGCCAGCGAGAGCGAGGCTCGTCGAGTAGTCGGCCGAGTAATTGGCCATTTGCGCCGCGTGGACGCCGACGCCGACGGTGCCGCTCACGTCCAGCCAACCGCCGGCGGTCGCGGCACCGTGCACGTCCCACCAACCGTCGCTCGCTTTGATTCCGCCGTGAGTCGCGCCCGGCATCGCATTGAACGGCCACGACTCGTACGGATGCCTGCCGTATACCGAGCCCAAGGTCGCACCCTCGACCTTGCCCAAGAGACTGCTCTGATGGTGATGCGGATCGCCGGCCGGTTGAGCGCTCGCTGTCCCGGGAAAGTACAACTCGCTACCGTATTGCGGCGCGGTCGAGGCGCATGATGTCACTGGCGCTCTGGCGTAACCGCCGGTCGTGCTGCCGGCGCTGCTCGTTGCTGCCGGTCTCTGGCTCACTCCCGTCGTGGTGCACCCGCCGCCGCCTCCTCCACCTCCGCCGCCGCCACCTCCCCCTCCGCTGCTATGCTGCGGTGAACTGCCGCTGCTCTGCGGGCTCTTCTTCCAAGGATGGAAACCCTTGCCTACCGCCGCGTCCGCTAGCGGTGGCGGGCTCTTGCTGCTCAGCTTGTTGCATTGAGCCGCCAACATGGCCAGAGGCGTGCTTCGCAATCCCGGATGATCCTGTAACATTGTAAATGAAATCCATGCTCAATCATAGTTTCATTTTATAAGGGAAAACATTTACCTACTTTAACGTAACACGATAAGTATAATATATTCGAGCCAAGTCTCAATTTATATGTATATCATTAGGAATATGATGATGAGTTCTCGATTAAAAATTCCCGACGAATTCGCATAATTATCCTCGATTTACAATGTGCTAACAACGCACGCGCGCGTTGCCGGTCTTTCTTTGGGATTTTCATCGAAAACACTCGTTGTGGAACAATTTCAGCGGGATCGGTGCGATTACGCAAATCGGTAATAACAACTCTGGGCCGAATTACGTATCGCGCGTTTCGATTCACCGGACCATCGGGATACTTTTTCGTGCCAGCGCGGTACGTAATATCGAAATCTGTCGGCCGGTGGACGCCCATAATCGCCGCCGCGATCTAAATCGATATAAAAAGAAGCCCAGGCTCGGGCCCATAGAGAGAGAAAGAAGAGAAAGTCTTCCCCTAAGGGCGTATAATGACACTAAATTGCTTCTATCCTAGAAGAGATCCAAGATTAAAGTCGCTAAAAGTAATGAGACCCGGATAGACCGATCGCTCTACCTAGGCCGGTTTCATGCAAATTGTTCTCGATTCAAACACAAGGTCGACATATGTTTTCCACGGTACAATATTAGGAGACTCGAAACAATATGAGATAATATTATAGACATAAAAATAGAGCAAAATCGATTCTCTTTAAATATCACGTGGGTTTGATAAGTAAGAAAGATGAAAAATGTTGATTTTCAAAGAAATAACTATGGTCTGTATTCATAGTTTGCTCTTATATTTAAGATCTTAAGTAAGGTTTGAAAATGTTATACGGCCATTTCATTGGCTGAACAGAATCTTAAGACAACCCGAGACCAGACTTAAGATGATCTGATTGTGAGATAGACTATGAATATAAAAATAATATAAGAATAGACTAGGTTAGATTAGATTAGGATCGAGGCCATTTTGCCATAAGTTTTTTAGTTTGTAAGGTTTTTGTTATGTGCGAATACTGAAATTCTGTAGAAATTGTAACTTCAAGAACAATAAATATATATCTATATAAGAATACACTAGAATATGGTCTATATCTTAATATAATCCTATAAATTCAACATTATATCATAATAAACTTCAACGAGTCCTTTAAGAAATTTGCGACGCTCGTGTTCCCTTTCTCGCACGAGGGATTAAAGGAAACGCAATTTGCGCACGAGCTAAAAATTAGAGCGGACGACAGACAGAAGCGGACTGAGAGATTTTAGATAACGAACTTCATCAAAAGAGCAGCTCCATGCAAATCGCTCACGGGGGGATGAAAGGACAAGGCTGTGAGTGTCGGCGGCTACTGAAGGGCCGGAGGCTGAAGGAGAGAGGGTCCTAGGGAACGGATTTGGACTCGGAGAGGTAAAAGCGAGAGGGTCCGCGGAAGCGGCAGGAAATTAAGGTCTGGAGGGCCGCGCGGCCATTAGCAGTCGGCGCCATCGAGGCGACACGCCCCCACGTGGATTCAACCTTGCGCCAACAACACCGGCGAAAGACAACGAAACGCGCGCACCCCTCCAGGATGGTAGCGACGAGAGGGAGAAAGAGGGAGAGAAAGAGAGACAGAACGAGGGGGGAAAAAAAGGAAAAACGGAAGAGTCGCGACCGCTTCGTGCTTGATCTATCCTTCGAAGAGAGAAGACTCTACTCGGTTGCCCTGGTCATTCATCAACGTGTACAACAAATAACCCGCTCATATTTCTCCGGAGTAACATGATCGATATTGCTATAATACGGTCTCGTTATTTAAAGACGCAATCGTGTGCGAAGCGCCAACATCTTCCGCGACTCGGTGCTATTAACACAAGTAATAATGAGCTAAATAATTAAGCGCGGATGTTGCAAGTACTTATATTTTTAGAACACCGCGGGTCTAGCGAAATTACTGTAATTTATACTCGAACGTGGGAAGGTATGGTATTGAGCAAAAGTCATTATTCCGAGGAAATCTCCGAACTCCCCGTTACGACATCCTCGACGAATGAGAGCGCTCGTTGACGCTCGCTCGGAGATCGGAGGGTGACGACGAGAGAACCGCGGAGGGTTGAAAGGAACGAAATGCTCGTCTCTCCCGCTTTTACGGTCGAAAGGATGGCAGGATAGGGTAGCGCAGGGGGAGGGAGAGGGGGAGGGAGAGGAGGAGGGTGGCTAACGCACGGCAACGGAGATCGCAACGGGGTTGAGTGTCTCTCCGCCAGTGTACGAGCCACGCCCTCTTCAAGCTCGATGAGTGCAGGTTGTAGGCAGGCCACGTATCGATCCACCGGGACAATATGACAGTGGCCTGCGGAGACAACGACGTCCCTCGATCAGCTCCCTCCGGTCTCCATCGTGGTACCGCACACCCAATCCTCCATTGCGCGTACCTTCATCCCATTCCGTTTCGTCACGTCTCAGAGTCATCGGGGCTTTTTCGTTTAGCACTTCTTGTCCAGCAATAAGCAAGTTTCCTTTTGCAGAAACGAAGTATCGACAATTTCTCAGCTTCGCGCGAGAGATTTTATTTTTTAGGTTAGGTTAAATTTTATTTTAGGTTAGATTTTATTTTTTAGGTTAGGTTAAATGATAAAATAAATGCATGATACGAGGCTGATGAAGCGTATACTCGAATTTACTCGACGAGAGACCCGGACCCTCGCGCCCCTCCTGTCGGCGCGCTTGAAAGGGAACCGACGTGAAATGGGCACCGGTAGGATCCTTTGTTTTAGTCGCGTGACGTCACGCCCTCTCGTAGCCAGCTAGGACTAATAATGCCCCGAGCTACGCCGCGCATAAATTAAAACGAGGAATCCTCTCGCTCGTCTCGCCTCGTCCTCGTCTTCGTTTTCGTCGTCTACTCCGCCGACTCTGGATCCTTTTTCTAAGAATTCGTCCGCATCGCGTCGATTGCTGACTTGCGATGAGGCCCAAGAAGCGGCTCGATCGCTGTCGAGCGTGATCGTTAACGAGATCGAGCACTCGACGGCGGAAAATAAAGCGGAAACGCCGACCATCGTTCGAGCACGAGCCACGTGACAGCTGAATGCGAGGGAGGTAAAAGACTCGACAGCGAGGGTGCGAAGCAACAAACCGTGGGGTGTCTACCGGTCGAGCTTCGTGGCGAACCGCATCCGACGGCCGTGTCAAACTTTCGTCCCTCTTTCCGTCCGTCGAAAGAAAGAGAGAGAAAGAACCCTCGTATTCATACATCAGGCGAACGAGCGGTGCATCGACGATCGGCACTTTATGCATGTGCACGTTAACGAAGACATCGAGTCTCGAGGTGAAATCGATTATGTATAATTAGGATTGTGTGTGGCAAAATTCCACATTTTTTTGGATAAAAATGCCAGTGGTAAAAAACAAGTTTTTTTTTTGGAAAAAATTATATCTTCAAAGTTTTTGTTTTAAAAACTTTACACATTAATTTGAATTAAAAAAAAATTTATTAATATATATCGACCTCAATTTTTTAAACTATTGTGATTAAATTAATATGATTTATTAATTAAAGTATAAATATCTTTTCAATAATAAAGTTATATAAATATATTTATAGTATTGCATATTAGTAATTTTTACAATTTTTGCCACTTTATTTCATTAGGTAAAATCCGAAACAGAAATTGGAATTTTTGGTTTTTCTCACTCGTTGAATTTTTCTTGACAACCCTGTATATAACTCTTCTTTTCAGCCTACCTCTCAAGAAAAAATAAGATTTCTTTCGTGTAATTAAATAAAATTTCTTTCACGTATTTTTGTTTCGATGCAAAGAAACATAAGTGTACAGAAAGCGATTTAAAAATTATCTCAAGTCGTCGTCGAATTACGCGAACAGAGAGAGAGAGACAATTAAAAGAAGCGAGCCGCGCGAAAGAACGAGCTGCTCCCCGTGTCTCGTAATGGAACCCCGCGCAAAATTAGTCGGCGCCCTTTTCTGCTTTCCGTGTAAAAAGTGTCGGTCGTTCCCGAGAGTCATTGACCACGATCTCCAAGCACCTGCCGGCATGGTCGAGTTTCTGATTGGATTCACCTGCATCGAGCAGTCTCCAACCAGAGTGATATCGACTATTTCACCATGCCGGTCCCTACTTCTATTGTAATTTCTTTTTTTTCTCCTTACGAGTTTAATTATGAATAGTTTATGTATCATTTTTTTTTACAACATATATATTCGCTTTTGTTTTTATCCTATTTTATTTTATGCTACTTTAATTTTTATTTCGTGAAAACAAAAATTAATTTAATATAACGTCGCACAAAGAGAACATCGACTTTAAAATTTAGAGTAAAATGTTCCTCGAGGTATGAATTAATTCTAAAATGTACTGCATTTCGTACAGCATTCACATTTCACTCACGTGCTGCGAGAGAAAAGCGCCGAGGAAAATTATTCATAAAATACATATATATCTTGTATAAGTAATGTAATTATTATTACCATGCAAATTGTAACATGTTACACGGTACAGCATTGAATTATAATTTTAAATGGCATTATTACTTCTGCCTGAAACAATCTCGATGGAATTCCCTTTACGATCTCGATACGCTTACGCGAACACGTGAAACATTCCTCGGGAAAGAAAATTTAGATATGTATATCGAACGAAGTCGAATTATTGCGAACGTGATTTCCATACCGCGCTAATTACCCTGTCCAGGTACAAGTCAGGTAAAATGTAGCGGGTAGCACGAATGCCGCTGCACGTCAACCTACTCCTTGAATTCTTGGGATATATACACGTGCGATACAATATATATATAGAGAGAGAGAGATACGTCAACGAAGGGTTACGCGAATATACGCCTTCCCCCTTTGGCGAGGAGAGCGATGCCAGCGATAGTACGAATGCGGGTTACTTCGAATGCTAATTATTTGTTTATCAGCCTCCGCATGCAACTGCACCGGCACGCAGCTAGTGCCCCGATAAGAAGCGAAGCGATGGTGTGCCCCCCTTGAAACTGTTGCGTCGACTAGGGCCGACTTTGGTCTCGCAGATAATTGCGGCGATTATAAAAACGTTCGCTTTGCCTCGCTCGTCTTTCCCCTTATCGGATTAGTCGTCGACTTGGATATAGTCGTTCCCCACAGTGATAGCTCCTTCTCTCCTTGTTTTCTACATTTTTTTATCTCGAGATATAAATTGATATGCATGTGATGTATGATCTCGAGTTAAATATTATACATATGTGTATTTTGTACATAGTTAGCGATATACGAGGGTGGTTTGAAAAGTCCGTGCAAAATCAGAGAAATAGCACTACTGATATGTATCGAGGTTATTTTCAGTTAGTAGCATCTCTTGGAAGAACACACACCAAGTTTCAGCCAGATTGGTCTATTTCTCTGTGTTTGGCATTTGTTTGAATCGAAGAAGTCGAGTGATTTCCAAAAAATGGATGAAAGAGAATTTGGCCGCAAAATTGATGGAGTTAAGGTTCCAACTCGTCCGCATCTCCCTATTCTCCAGATTTGGCTCCCTCGGACTACTACTTGTTCCCCAATATGAAGAAATGGCTGGCGAGAAGGAGATTTTATTCAAACGAGGAGAAGATTGCGGAAACGAATGCCTTTTGCAGAGTTGGACCAATCCTATTATTCGGGAGGGATCAACAAACTGCGTTGGACGAAGTGTATAAGCCTAAAAAGAGACTACGTTGAAAAATAAAAAAAGGTTTATCCCGAAAAATTAAGTAGTTTTCATTTTTGCACGGACTTTTCAAATCATCCTCGTATGTATAAAGATATAAGAACGTATGGGGTTTTTTTAATTTAATTTCAGAAATATCAAGGTGCACATTTTGATATTTTCTAGAAGGAAAAGGTAAAAACTTTTTTTCGCATGAATTATAAGATACGTTATCTGAGCAACCTCGTTGCATTTGTAAAATTAATTACGATATCCACGTATATAACGTTCACGCAGTGTTGCGCAAATTTTACATAATATATACTGAAGCGAATTATGAGATTGACGCAGATATTATATCGCAAGAGATAAATAACGAGTGAAGCGAGTATGATCGCTCTAAGAGCGATTAATGCTATCATAAACTCCGTCAATGAAATAATTGAAATTCGAGTAAACGTTTAATTGATTAATCAGATTTAGAGTCAATATAAGAGCGTCAAACAGGAAATGTACTTTATATTATTTATATTATTTATTAATATTATTTATATTATTTATTAATATTATTATTAATATTAATATTATTTAATATTATATTATTTATTAATATTATTATTAATATTAATATTATTTAATATTATATTAATATTATATTAATATTATATTAATATTATTTAATATTATATTAATATTATATTAATATTATATTAATATTATTTATATTAATTAGATTTATAAAACCTATTTTTTTCGGGCAAATTTAATCGATCTCAGAGCGATGAAATCTACTTGACTCGAAAACGCAAATTGCGTTTTTTATGCATATAAGTACAGGTCAGTTTTTTTTCTGCCTAATTGCGAAAATCTTTCCGTATAGTGGCGACCGGCACCTCGTTTCCCTTCCGCTCCGTTTCTCCGGCTTCGCGAACAGAACGGACCCCACGATCGACCGAGGTAACGATGGAACGAAATTGTACATTCGCACGCAACGCGACTGCCATTATGTGCGGGAGAGAAGCTTAGGCCGCGAGGTCGTCGTCGGTCCTCCTTTCGACAAAATGGCGCTGCCTTTCTTGCCCTTCTTGGTCGGTATCTCTCTTTTAATCTCGCGCGCGCGACACTGACCGGCGTCTCCCCGGACAAATGGACTTTTAACTTGGCCCATCTTTAAGCGACCCGGGTAGTCCACCCGGGTAAGTTCAGCTCTATTGATTGCAGACGGGCGATGTATCAACGCGTATCGCCCGTAGCATCAACGACCGCGATCATTAACGAAGAACGATGGTTGGCACGCTCGAATCCCGCAACTTTGTGGGGAATAAGCGAATTTACGTTAATTTTTCGCGACGCGCTAAAAGAGAATTGAATTATTTTCGGTAAATCCACGATATCTTTTTTATAGAAGAAGAAATCTTTAAAAGACACCGGCAGGTAAATATGTACTCCCTGATAGTGTAAGATTTTTATCAACTAAAATCCCCTCTTCTCTGGTACTAGAAGACCTTGGAAACCGCGCATTATTTCCAGGGTTAAAATAAATCCATGTAGATATCTATGTAATAATTCAACAAGGATTTATCAATCTTAAAAATCAAATTAACGAGGTCGACTAATGTGCATTATAATATAAGATGCCTTGTGTCATCGCGTTTTCGCTCGCAAATTATTACATATAAATTAAATCACGCGCAATAGATATTTTTTTAGATATTAAGAAACGCGAGGAAGGAGCGAGAAAGGGAATAAAAAGGAGGAAAACAAAAGGTTTTCTGTAAAGGACGGGATTAATAATCTTATTCATGAGTGACCGCAGGCCGGCGCCGAACAGCGTGTGACGGAACCTCCGTTAGTTCCCACCGGAGCCGAGCTACCTGTTATCCTCTCTTCTGCCTGCTAAATTATGTTTTTTAATTAAATCCGTCGTAAAGCAGAGGAGCGGCTCGCCTTTCCTCCTCGCAGTCCTCTCCCCCTCTTTTCTCGCACGCCGCGTTACGAAAGAGCCGATCGTAGAGTCTCTCCGAGAGTGTCTACGTCCAGAGTAGACCACTACGTGGCTCGGGGCCAAAACAGGGAGCTATCCAAATTTATTCGGCTATCCTATTGCCCGAGAGGCATCTCCTACTTGGTCTCCTTTTTGCTCCTCCTCCCGACGACGGCATCGAGATTCCTTTTTTTTCTCTCTTTCTCCCTTCGCGGACAAATTTCTCGAATCGCCCTTGGATCTAATGATTTCCGGGTAAAATGTAGGATGTAAATCGAATGTATATAAAGTCGTATGTAGGGTCGTTTCTTCACTTGGAGATACTTCGAATGCAAGAGAGAAAAGTATAAATGAGGGCTTTTGAATCGACAAGAGAGAGAGAGAGAGAAGAAACCGACTATCAATTCATTAGCTCTCGTAAATCCATCGCCCCCGGCGTTGAATATTAAGCTGGTATTATAACTCGTAGCCAGTTAACGCGGTATCATCCTCTTGACCTTCCATACTTCGGGATGCATCGGTTATTCCGACTTCTATCAAGGATACTCGAGAAAACTCGGTGAGGATCGATTTCCGGCAAAAATCGGCCACTCGTTTTTCAAGCGTCACGTCTTCATTAGGATAATGAGGGCGGCGTAAATCCCGAAGGGCACGTCGAAATTGTGCGCGCGCGCGCGCGCACTTCCAGGATGCCCTCTCGTCGGAAGGGACGACGGAAGCGGTCCCGCATTTGCATAGAGTAATTTAGTGGTGCATAAAATTCCGCAGCCAATTAGCGCCGGAGTGTCCGATCTATCGCCCGGCTAGTCGTTTACCGCGCTCCCTCGTCGCGGAACGCACCTAATTTGAGAAGACCGCGTCCCCTGCCTCTCCTCACCCCTCCTTAAAGAGCGGCGACATTCTCGCTCGATTAAAAAAACCTGCGGATCTTGACGCGGGTTTTATCTACGCGTATGAGTTTTACTGTCAAACGGGCGCTATTCTGTTTTTATGTTCCGGTGTAAAGCTCGTATTAATATTTATATTTGCGGAAAAATTTTCATGTTCCGGACGTTATGCTAATTTGCTAATAATCTGAAAATGCGACTAATTAAGATACTAATAAAAAAGCAAGGAGAAGAAAATATTTAAATATGTATATAAATTTATTAATATTTATTCTTTATCAGAAGAATTGTTTTGTTTTTATCTGATGTTGTTGTGTATTAAAATGTGTAACTCTTTCACATGTAAATCCTAAGCTTTATATAATCGTAAAACAAAGTAGGTAGTAAAGTATTTTATAACCATCGGGATATAAAAATAATAATTCTATATTAATTAGATAGCATTTTAATATTTCGCAAATGGAGATACTAATAAATATTCTAATCTTTATCTTAATAACAGAGAAATAATTATAAATAAAAATAATTTCGCTCGATATATATTTATAAAGATAAATTTCCATTCCTTTATCATATTAAGAAAGATTTATGGACATTTACAGAAAAATTTGGACATTTTTCAAATAACACTAAAATAATATTTTTATGAATATCATATAAATAAATAAATAAATAAATAAAATATGTAATTTTTTTGCATATAACATTTAATTTAGTTTCACGTTCAATTCATAATCATCCATTTTTTTAAGACTCCATCTTTCTCTCTCATCAATGTTGTTAAATTAGAAAAATCTCGAAATATCATATATCGCGATTTCACTAAATTATTTTATATCGATCACTAATTGGTTTCTAATATTAACACACTGAGAACAATCGTTTGATTGTACCAACAAGATGTATATGATAGGAGGCATTTTGGTTAAACCGAGGAGAAGTTCTTAGTTATCATGATAAGACTCGATTTTTTATAATTAGAACGTTAGAATAGATTTTACTATAAGGATTTGGTTAACATTTTCTTTGGATCTACAAAACTTCTTATTAACTAAACATGGACACAGTGATGTCATTTTTTTTAAATTTAGTATTATTACCAAGAAAATTTAACGGGAAGAAATTAATCATATGTACTCATCTAGTAATTCCTAAAGGAATTCTTTCATCATTTTCTAATAGACATACTGGTTAAATCTACCAGATTTCTAATTAATGCAACCAGATTTCCTTCTCAGTGCACGAATACAAATCGAAAGTCACTTATTTACGTAATTTTCGGTTCGGCAACATTGTTGGCCGGATCTTTGTATGGAAAGTGTAAAACATTGTATGTCGGAAGCCGTGCATTAGCATATAGAAGGAGTTGCCTTGTGGCGATGTAGGCGGCGAGTAGGTAGGTAGCTACGAGGGGCTCTTATTTATTAACGATGTATTCTTCACCGCTATGCCGTATTTATTCACTTTGTTCTCGTTAACCCTTTCCACCTCTTCTGCGCCGTGAGGTCCACCACTATTCGGCTAAATAAAACCAATTTAACCGGGATGGGGGCAGAGCGTTATGCGGTAGCGGTCAAAGGATGACTAAGCCGGACAGGTTGATTAACTCTCTGATGCACTATTCAATTCTAATCTGATATGCGCGGAAAATGTTGTAGAATAACGCGCGATAAAATAATGACAAAGTTCCTAGCAAAATTACCCGAGTAAACTAATAGAACGGGACGTGAAGAAATTGAATCAACTATTTGTAAGAGATAAAAATTTACATGAAAATTTGTGATTACCGTTATTATCTCTTATAATGATATATAAAAGACTTAAATAAGAGTGGACAGAATATTATCTCGTATTATACCATTTTCTCCACCTTCGAGCGCAATTTATGTTCTCCAAATTTTAATTCCGTTACTTATACGTGTTATAAATTGCGTTAATTGCGTCTGATCAATCGTGTCGTAAAGAACACATTTTAATTTCGGAAATACTGGCTTTTTTCCTCGAATTCCTTTCTGGTCGAGTCCAGAATGTACTCGGTTTCGAAGCGTTGAATAAATTTGTCCATCGCACGCTTCCATTTTCGTAGACGTTCGCGGACCGTTTATAAGTGGGGGACTTGTAGCGATGATAATTTTTGAATAGCGCGTCGAGGCTCTCGGTCTCCTTATTATGACGCGTGAAAGGCACGCAGTCATAAGCACGCCTTTATCAGGCGCTCAGGTAGACCTGGGTCTCTCGATCGTTTGCCCTCCTAGACGAGGTTCTACCCGAAAAGCACCCCGTGTTATCGTATATTCCGTGTTTTATAGCCGTAGCTACA
Organism: Camponotus vicinus; assembly: GCF_025532165.1. Taxonomy (NCBI): domain Eukaryota; kingdom Metazoa; phylum Arthropoda; class Insecta; order Hymenoptera; family Formicidae; genus Camponotus; species Camponotus vicinus. The sequence goes on from NW_028141956.1 coordinate 23,290,082, forward strand.
CGGTGGTCCCGGTCGGCGGCTTTCTTTCAATTACGAAAGTTCCACGTAGAATCGACGTGTAAATAGCACCGGCGCGGGGTTGCTCGGCAGAATCATAGGTCGATAAATTTAGGCCTGTATTAGCATTTAAACGATGGAGCGGTCCATCGACAATCTCGATGATTCTCGATTACTGCGAGAGCCGCGAAACGGGAGAGGAATGAGAGAAAGAGAGAGAAAGAGAGAGAGAGAAACGACTGCCGGTCTCCCGCCATCGATCGAATGACGGTCCTTGGTCATCGGGAAAAAAGGAGAGAAGAAAATATTCGCCATCATTTTTAAAATTGCTTTCTCATTGTGTGTGTCGGCATCAAGTATTCTCGATATATACGACGGTGGTTTGAAAAGTCCGTGCAAAAATGAAAACTACTTAATTTTTCGGGATAAACCTTTTTTATTTTCCAACGTAGTCTCCTTTTAGGCTTATACACTTCGTCCAACGCTGCTCCAGTTTGTTGATCCCTTCCGAATAATAGGATTGGTCCAACTCTGCAAAAGGCATTCGTTTCCGCAATCACCTCCTCGTTTGAATAAAATCTCCTTCCCGCCAGCCATTTCTTCATATTGGGGAAACAAGTAGTAGTCCGAGGGAGCCAAATCTGGAGAATAGGAGGGATGCGGAACGAGTTGGAACCTTAACTCCATCAATTTTGCGGCCAAATTCTCTCATCCATTTTTTGGAAATCACTCGACTTCTTTGATTCAAACGAACGCCAAACACAGAGAAATAGACCGATCTGGCTGAAACTTGGTGTGTGTTCTTCCAAGAGATGTTATTAACTGAAAATAACCTCGATGAACATCAGTGGTGCCATCTCTCTGACTTTGCACGGACTTTTCAAACCACCTTCGTATTCTAGAATTTAGTTTAGGCAAAAAAGTTCATACAGGCTATAGTTCAATTCGATTCAGAAGTTTGTCAGAAGTTTCCTCGTGGAACACCGTGTATATATGAATAGTTTATTTGGGAGTGATTTTCTCACGCGCCAGGAGAGTTTCTCCGTCAGAATTTCCAATTATTGTGTGCTTGCTGTTAAGAAATTTTGCGGTGTACCGCGTATTTCATTAAACGATAAAGCACGAAGGATAACTTTAGCAGTGTGGAAGCCTTTTCCCGGGATGTGAAAATCGAAGCATCGTGTAGTAACTTTGCGAATGTTCGATGAAGGCGACGAGTACGCCTTAATATTTGACAGCCGTCTGTCAGAGCACGTCAAAGTAATTACGAACACACCCTTTCTCGCGCTATTCACGCCTTCGTGAACTGAATCTCGAAGACAAACTGCTCCTCGGCGCGACGTGCAGCTATAAATAATTCATGAGATTGTTTACCTTTTTTTTTACTCGCTGCATTTTCAAGGGTGGATGCATCTTCTGGGATCGGATCGAAGGATTCGGTGCGATTTTTTCTTATCGCACGACGCGATTACTTTCTACCAGAGAAAGTGTTGACTCCTTTTACCCCGAAGAGTCGACCACACACGCCACTCCGAACTGCAATTCACCTGCTTTCGAGCGATATTATTCAGCCGGCGTGCATTTCCGAGTCGACGTAAGCCGTTTAGGAGACGACGCCGTAATTTAACCGCGAGGACGTTTTACGAGACGCGAAAGAGCCGGTCGAACGTCCGGCAACTTGGCCAAGTTCGTAGACGCGCGAGCTGATAAATTTACGTCAGGCGGCTCGTCTGAGATGGCTGTAAACAGCCAGTTTACGACCGAAAGTTACATCGAAACCGGATACACACACACGTCTGCGTTTCTCTCTTTCTCTCTCTCTCTCTAGCTTTCGTCATGGAGTTTTGCACCTGCAAATATTTACGTTCACTTAAAAAGTCGTAAGCATTCTGCGGCACTTCGATAAATCCACGCGCCCCTCGGAGTGATAACGGAATGACATGATTGCCGGCCTTGAAGGTTGATTCGCTCCGGAATCGAGCCGATGACGCGCTCGTAACAGGAAAGTTACACACACGTACACACGCGAGCAGCAGGTTTTACTGCATTCTACATGCTTGCGCTTTTATATGTGTGGTTTTCGGTAGAACGACATAAAGATGTCCTGGCGCGATAACACGAGGAAGCGTATCTTAGCGTGCAACATTTTATTCTTTATCTTCCAATCGACTTTATTATGCAAGATTCATTCATTTTCTCAATCTCCCTCGTTGTCCAAGAGACTGAGGGAATCCGGAAAACGCGATACATGGCACGAGATATTATCGCGGGAGCGATATCATCTATTGGCCGGCAAATGTCAGTGGTCGGTGCACCTGCGACCATCATCATCAGCAATCATCGTTCCCGATGCGAGCGAGGTCTGGCGTCTAATCGCGGCCACCGACGTGGCCGTTTAGAGCCGCGATAGATGCGTATCGTTGGCGAATCGACACGTGCGACTGATCCTCGTCGCGTTTTAATCGTCGGCTTATCGGGATCGTTTGACAGGATAAACAAAAGCACGTCGACCTGGTCGACGCCGACGAGGTAATTTAGCGGCGGATGACTCCCTCTCTCTCTCTCTTTCTCTCGGCTTGGATCATCGTGCCGTGTAATATAGCGGCATCGACTTGGCCGAACGTGGGGCGATGTGTTACAGACAGCGTTACGGCAACAAACCGGCACTAAATCACCTTTGGCAGACCACGTGAACCCGTTCATCTCGGCGGCCGGACGCAGCTGCCGCTAAAGTAAAGCGGTTAAAGATCCAATCTCTCTCGGGGAGAGCCACGATCCTCCTTCGGCGCTATAATATTCCGAGCAAAAAGATGCGAGCGCGTGGTTTGTTCGAGATCGGCCTCGCAAATGGCTCGAGAACTTGTGAAGCTTCGCGACGATTCCGAAGGTCGCGTCCTGTTTTTTTTTCGCACTTGCAACCTTTTATTTCTTTATTCGGATTCCTTGGATAATTAAAATCCGCGTGATTAACAAATAGTCTAGAGCGATCAAGTATCATAAAATGACAATAGATACTTGAATAAGAAAAATTCTCTGGAAAAATATCGCTATCTTGCTTTGTTCGAGCGATTTTTTTTCGCACTTGCAACCTTTTATTCTTTATTCGAATTTCTTGGATAATTAAAATCCGCGTGATTAACAAATAGTCTAGAGCGATCGAGTATCATAAAATGACAATAGATACTTGAGTAAGAAAAATTCCCTAGAAAAATATCGCTACCTTGCTTTGTTCGAGCGATTTTTTTTCGCACTTGCAACCTTTTATTCTTTATTCGAATTCCTTGGATAATTAAAATCCGCGTGATTAACAAATAGTCTAGAGCGATCAAGTATCATAAAATGATAATAGATACTTGAGTAAGAAAAATTCCCTGGAAAAGTATCGCTACCTTGCTTTGTTCGAGCAATTTTTTTTTTCGCACTTGCAACCTTTTATTCTTTATTCGGATTCCTTGGATAATTAAAATCCGCGTGATTAACAAATAGTCTAGAGCGATCGAGTATCATAAAATGACAATAGATACTTGAGTAAGAAAAATTCCCTAGAAAAATATCGCTACCTTGCTTTGTTCGAGCGATTTTTTTTTCGCACTTGCAACCTTTTATTCTTCATTCGGATTCCTTGGATAATTAAAATCCGCGTGATTAACAAATAGTCTAGAGCGATCAAGTATCATAAAATGACAATAGATACTTGAGTAAGAAAAATTCCCTAGAAAAATATCGCTACCTTGCTTTGTTCGAGCGATTTTTTTTCGCACTTGCAACCTTTTATTCTTTATTCGGATTCCTTGGATAATTAAAATCCGCGTGATTAACAAATAGTCTAGAGCGATCAAGTATCATAAAATGACAATAGATACTTGAATAAGAAAAATTCTCTGGAAAAATATCGCTATCTTGCTTTGTTCGAGCGATTTTTTTTCGCACTTGCAACCTTTTATTCTTTATTCGAATTTCTTGGATAATTAAAATCCGCGTGATTAACAAATAGTCTAGAGCGATCGAGTATCATAAAATGACAATAGATACTTGAGTAAGAAAAATTCCCTAGAAAAATATCGCTACCTTGCTTTGTTCGAGCGATTTTTTTCGCAGAGCTGTCACGTTTAAGTAGGTGACTATAACGTACTTAACACACTACGAGTGTAACTTGCGAGACTATAAATCTACTTGGTGACTCTATTCTCGAAGAATGTTCGCTTGACACACGTGGTGGCGAACGTCAGCGAGTTAATTCTAGGGTTCATAAAACGCATAAAATGTGTGTATTTATCATAATATATTTTTAGCATTTTTATACTATTATTGATTCATGAGATGTATCACAAATAACCGTCTTGTTGCATTATTATAGTTATTAGCGGTAACACATGGCGGTTGGTCGCGACGTGAAGTTAAACGTCGACCATGCTGGATGTAATAGGATCTACCAGCGACTTGTACAACGAGTCGAGTCGATAATGTCAAAAGGTTAACGCAAAGATCATCGGAATAGATCGACTTGGCGTTGCCTAGTTGCGTATGTCTAGTTTGTCGAGCGAAAGAAAGCATAAACGGGCGCGATCAATAAGAGGCATCGATCCGTTAAGAGTCGAGTACACGTTTAAACTGTATTCGAAATGAAAAAAAAAAATTATTTCCATATATTTTATAAAAATTGAAATAATATGGAAAAATTGTGTGCTTTTATATAAATCGTAATTTGAGATAAAACGCACGAGAGGCTCGCAACCTTAAGGAATTAAGTGGTCCACCCTCTTTAACGTCCGCAAACGAGACGCTTTACGATCGGTACATGCACGTAATAGCCATAATCGTCGTATATATGTATAATCCTACACCCGAGAAGAAAACCTGAGCTCTATCTCGTTAACAGTGTGGTTAATGTCGAAACATCCATTTTCGAGGAGTGATATCAATTGATATTGTTATATTATTGTATTAATACTTTTAATAAAAAAAAGATATTTTCCGTATAAGCAAAGACACTCTGTAATAATTTTTAGAAATTTGATACATTGATTTTTCGTAGAAACAAAAAAGTCGTTGTTTAATGAAGAAAAATATTATCAAATTATATTTTATTGTCGTTATATTTTATGCTTCATTAATTTTATAAATATGAGCAAAACAGCTAGAGAAAAAAAGTAAATATTTACTCATTTATTTGCATTTTTTGAATTTTTTGGAAGTGACGCAATACTTTTGACCGATACTGTATAAAGAAAAAAAGAAACAGTGTATCAAAATTTGCATAAATGTAAAAAAATGACAAAAAGATGTATAAAGATGATAAAAGGCGGGACTACACATATGCGTTTTATATGTTTAGAGAAAGCACGTGTGTATAATTGAACGTGAAAAATACCTTTAATGGCGTTGATACTGGACGACGACGGAGCGATAAAGTTTACCGACACGCACGTCGCTGTGTTTTATTAAATGAGCACCATTAAAAATATTTCTCACGTTGTCTATTAGGAGAGATCGCAATTTTAGATATTTCCATCTCTTTCCAACGTGACCTGTTACGTATAGCGTCATAATTAATGTTTTGCATTTAATAGAGCAGCGCGCCGATGACGTTTCCCTTTAACGGATGATTCAGCTCGCATGAGTAAATCACGTTGCGGCTATTCATAGTCCCGTCGACATGCGATGCGTATGTTATTCGAATCGAGCAACATAATGACGAATAACATTGAGCGTACACAAGCATCCATAAAGCGCGCCGAATTTTTAAGATACCGAGGCAAAATGATATCGTCGCTTATATCATATCGTTATGGCATCTATAGCCACGCAGCCAATATTGCGAAAGTGACCATTATACTTGTACAGACATAACGAGCGAACCGACCGGTTAGGCTGTCCGGATCTCGAACAAAATGGTTCGCGTGTCTTCCGCGGCAACCTGGCGAAATTTATTGCTTCATCGTGCTTTCGCACGATAGATTCGCGATACGCGCGCTCGTTCATCTTATCTCGCGGCGGATCGCGCGTTTTGAAATTATGCAAATTTATTTTTCTCCATACACCATATATATACAGGGAGTCCGATTCGTGAGGGACCAAACGAAAAGTGATGATAGATTGGGTCAAACTAAGAAGAAAAGTCCTCTACCATTTTGCAAAATTCGCAATAATTATTAAGTAATAAGCAAAAATGTCTCGGCGCATGAGAAGCGGTAAACCGCTTGTAGTGTGTGATTATTAAGTGATCAAACGAAAAGTGGTGATAGATTGGGTCAAACTGAAAAGAAAAGTTCTCTACCATATTGCAAAATTCGCAATAATTATTAAGTTATAGGCAAAAATGTCTCAGCGAATGAGAAGCGATCTGTCTACCGCTTCTTATACTCTGAGACATTTTTGCCTATAACTTAATAATTATTGCGAATTTTGCAATATGGTAGAGAACTTTTCTTTTCAGTTTGACCCAATCTATCACCACTTTTCGTTTGATCACTTAATAATCACACACTACAAGCGGTTTACCGTTTCTCATGCGCCGGGACATTTTTGCTTATTACTTAATAATTATTGCGAATTTTGCAAAATGGTAGAGGACTTTTCTTCTTAGTTTGACCCAATCTATTATCACTTTTCGTTTGATCCCTCACGAATCGGACACCCTGTATATATATATATATATATATATATATATATATATATATATATATATATATATATATATATGTACACATGCGCTTCTCGATAACTCCATAACCTAAGAAATTTCGGCTCTAATTTATATATTTTAAATGCGACCGCGGATGATTTGAGGATCGGTCGAAATCAAGATCTGCTACATCAACGAGAATTCAATTGACACAAAGACGACGTTATAAAGCTCGAGATCGGGAAATCTCGGATCATGCTTAATTCGATTCGCGAGCCCGGGGACCAGGAACGCGTGGAATCGGTTTATCAGATCGTCGCTATTGAATCGCTCCATTAGAAGCGCATCTAATCGTGAGTTCGACCCCTGACGGGGGCGAGCCGCCCTCGTTTTCGAGGAGCGACTTTGACGGGGCGCCCTGCGACAGACTGTGACATATTAGGCTACCCTCGCATCGTCAAAGGGGCATCATCCCCGACTATAAGGACCTCGTAAAGAGGGTTGACCCCCCCCGATGACCGGATTTATTGTCTCGCTATTTGGTAGACGCGGGCCGTGGGAGCGAAATCTGTTCGCGGTTGGTTTCTCTGCGCATAAATATATTATCGTCGCGGTCGCGGAAAGATTACGAGCGATCGTCGGAGATGGTTGCCCAGAAGCGGTAATGTTTGCGAGCACGCGAGTAGATGCTTACCGTCGCGCCTGTCGGCGATTTTATCGCCGCGACGGAAGTTGGAGTAATCGTTGACTGTCGGTGCATGAATTACGCCGTTACGACCACGTGATGTACGGAGGTTGCGTTTAAAACGTGCCAATAAACGAGTCGATTTATCGGGAATATTGAAATCTCGAGTTATCTTGGAATTGTCAAAGGATATTGAAGTTATATCAATTAAATACCGGTGAAATTAGATAGATAGATGGATAGATTTATTTATTTCTTGCCCCTTTCGGCATTGAAAGAGGTTTTACATAAAATATACGTTGCAGACTTTATAATGTTTTATATAAAAATATGCTTCACTTATACAGTGTTGCTTTTTATCCTAATTAATTTCAATTACTTCTAGATTATTTTTAATAATTTCTTTGGTTTTATTCTCTTTTTTTAGAATTTCTTCAAACAGATGATTCCCTCTCCCTTTTCTCTTAAAATTTGATTCATTCTTTTATTATCCCTCGTATCTTCTGTACAATTTGCTGCTAAATATTCTAACATTTCCACTTCCTTCTGACATATCCTACATGATTTCTTTTCCCGTTCATACCAAAATTTATTTATTTATTTAATTTATTTTATATATTAATTTTCTTCGTTTTCACATCTAAATCTCACTATGATCTCTTGAAAATCTTTCTGGCCTCGTTTTCTTAAATATTCTGGTAATCCTATCGTGTATAACTCTCTACATCTTATATCTAGAATTCTATCAATGAAATTATTATATTAATTAAATTGAATTTAATATGGAATTGAAAATATTAAATATCGATATATATAATAAATGTTTTATGTAATAAATGTAATTACTCAAATAACGCAATGCATGAACAATATTTCATAATACGTCGTAGATATTAAAAGAGACGCCGTGGCTCGGCGATGATTATCCTAATAGATGATAAAGAGCTTCGTAAATAGGCATAAATAAACGCGCGGAGAGCCACGCATGTGAATCCTTCCCCCTATATAAAAATTCATAAATGAGCGAACGAGAGAGAACGTTCCCTCGATTCTCGAGGACGCGCCATAAATCGTGACGGGAGCGTCCTTTCGCGGGAGCGGGAGACGCACTTGGTTTTCCTAATTCACTGATGGCGGATGTCGCACTGGAATAGAACACGACGGGAGAGAGCCACGTCCGGGTCCGATCCGTAAATCTAACGGTACATACCGGGGTCGTTACGCAATGCGCGGAGAGGATAATTTGTCACCTCGGGGTACGTCGAGCGATAGGGGGGGAGGGGTGTAGGGATACCGAAATGCAAATCGTCCGGGACTGCGAGTGAAACTTGTGGAAAAAAAACTCAAGCCGCGTCCGGAATCGTCGACCAATCTCTCTCGACGCATTTTCTCATTTTAAGCGACCACATAAGATTCTTGATACAACCTCCTAGAGTCGGTAGACCCCCTCTTTTCCCCTGAAGAAATGCGAAAGTGACTTCGAGGTGAATGGTGGATTAAAAAAAAAGAGTTGGCCCAGACGTCACCTCGCGATCGATCGATTCCACGAAAAGAGGCGAGGCCTTAGGTGTTGTAAGATCTATTTTTCACGTCGCGTACTTGCCTTTCTAAACCGACGCGTGCAACGAATGTGGACAAGCTTACGATAATTGAAATTCATATCAGCTCTGATAAACGCACGCTTAATTCTCGAGAAATAGAGGCAATGATTTACACTTATTTTGCATACATACTTATATTTTGGTATTTTTGCTTCTACCACAAGATGCGAGTATCAAAATCCATATTACATTTTGATTTATGAAGTAATAATTATCTTTTGAATTTTATCACACATATATATATTTTAATTTATATTTTAATACAACGTGTTTTTTGAGCGATGTGAGTATGAGATGAGAACAAGACAGCTATATTGAGCGTTAAATGCGTGGTGAAAACACGAGTCATAATCCTTAAACTCCCGTCGGATGTTCCATTTGACTTGTCGTTCATAAAGCGTTACGAGTTATCGATAATACAACATCCACTCATTAATCATGCACGCTTCGTTACTCGAAACAAGCTTCTCTTATTTCCGTAATTTATTATGCGGCGCATTACGTAGAAAAGACGAACGTCAGAGAAAGAAAAAAGCCATCACAGATTTATTTCTGGGCTTGACGAGTATATTCGTCTCTATCCTCCTTCGGAGTAGATACGCAACGTGTACCTTCGTTCTTTCCTCCAAGGATTCGTTGACGGATCGGAACAAAATTCAGTGACGTGAAATAATCTTTCGGTCAGATATTACATGTAACTAGAAATGTAAACAGAAAAAAAGGAGATAAATTAAAAAATAAATTTTCGAAAAATAATTAAAAATTGAACTTGGACGAATTGTCTTCATCATTAGATATACAGTTTGTAATTTCTAAAAATGTAGTTTAATCATTATTTTAATATAATAAAGAAATTAAAGTTTTTATTACTCTTAATTTATCTTTTTTTGAAAATAATTTTATAAATAATTTAACATTCAATATTTAATATTCAATATTCCATATTCAATATTTAATATTCAATATTCAATATTCAATATTTAATATTTAATATTCAATATTTAATATTCAATATTCAATATTCAATATTCAATATTCAATATTCAATATTCAATATTCAATATTCAATATTTAATATTCAATATTTAATATTTAATATTTAATATTTAATATTTAATATTTAATATTTAATATTTAATATTTAATATTTAATATTTAATATTTAATATTTAATATTTAATATTTAATATTTAATATTTAATATTTAATATTTAATATTTAATATTTAATATTTAATATTCAATATTTAATATTCAATATTTAATATTCAATATTCAATATTTAATATTTAATATTTAATATTTAATATTTAATATTTAATATTTAATATTTTTATTCATTAAAATAATTTTAATGAATTAATGATACTTTTGTGGCAAATCACATCAAACACATAATTCACATAATTTTCAATTAGATGCATAATAAATTTTTGTTATGTATCTAACTGAAAATTATCCGAATCGTATCGTGTTTAATGTAATTTGCCGAAAGTCTTTAATTGTTTAAAATCATTTTTTTTTTAAATTAAAAATATAAGAACCTTAGTTTTTTTATTATATAAATAGAAAATATGCAGAAAAATGATATTATATCTAAAAAATAATGGAAAAAGCAATTTTTTTTCAATATTTGTTCCCTATTAGAAAAAATGGATTGTTTACATCTCAACATGTGACTATTACACTAATGATCCGACTTTTATTTTATATATATTGGCGGCTTCTCTAAAAGCGCGATATTTCTCTCGAGTTAGTCAACTTGTCGCGTAAAACGAGAGGATAAGAATTGGTTACGAGGAGTGATTATTACACATATTCGATTTAATATCGAATCCGCCGTAATAATACGCCGTCCAATTTATACCCTGGCCATTACTCGAAAGTCGTTGGTTCCTCTTTTGCACGCGAGCCACACGCAACGAAACGTTGTATATGCGTCCTGCACCCGAGGCGGTCCAGGGCATCGCGAGATGCGACGAGAGTATGCATCTGTTAAAAGTGGAAAATCGCGCGACCGGCGGGATTCTTCTTCACGTGCGGAATATATGCCGGAAGTCATCGGCAGAATCTCGGAAGAGGTCGTCGGCCGCGCGAAAAGAGCTTTAAATTGCCCGAAAGAGAGAAAGACGCTAAATACGGCACGTCGACCGAACGAACAGAATTGCGGGACGCGGCGAATATTCGTCACGCGAGCATTTTTTTCATTCTTCCTTCCTCGTCGGGTTTGTCAGGCCTTTCTGCGCGGTGTGGAAATCGAGGACGTCGGACTAACATCGAACGAAATTCCAGATTACAAGCTGGATTTTTATCTCGAACTGTGCGTACAAAGATGGCCAAAAATTTATCGTGATGATATAACGTCATTTTGCATAAAAATGTAACGATAGATTTTTTTTTTTCATCAAGATTGTGTGCCTTTTGTATATAACATATAACAATAATCTTGCGATTGAGTGCGATTTTCACGTGAGTGACAGATACAAAAAGTATATCAATTGCATATTTATGTAAAAATCATAATTAAAATTATGAATTTAATAAATAATAAATAACAAATTAAAAAAAAAATTAAATTAATTTAATAAATAAATTTAAAACATGTATTAATTTATTTAAATTTGTATTAATTTATTAAAGATTCTTATATGAAATTTTCTCGTGATTGATTAATTTCAAATTTCTTCAATATTTCTTCAATATTTGAAAATTTCTTACTTATTTAAAATTCATAGCTGAAATTATGAATTTAATAAATAATAAATAACAAATTTAAAAGTATTAAATTATTACTTATATTAAAGATTCTTATAGAAAATTTTCAAATTTATAATTGATTATTTTCAAATTCTTTCAATATTTAAAAATTTCTTATTTATTTAAAAATCATAATTAAAATTACAAATTTCATAACCAACAAATTTAAAACTATACATATTAAAGATTCTTATTGGAAATGTTCAAACTTGGTTGATTATTTTCAAATTTCTTCAAAATTCAAAATTATTTTCTTTCAATTCAAAGGAAACCTTATCCAGAATATTTGTAAAATTTCTAATTTCAATTATAAAATTTCCCTGTCTGGATTGTTTTATCGAGAAATCGAAAGCGAGGGATGAGTGGACGCAGGACGCATAATCGAAAGACCAATAAATCATCGCGGGCGACGCCGCCGGACGCGTTCGTCCCCCGTCAGTGTTTTGGTTTCGACGCCGCGGGGGAAAGGGCGCCCCGCGGGGACGCCCTTTATCCCATGGACCGAGCGGCATCGCCGGATAAAGGATACAGGCGTCCGCGTCCCGCCGAGCATCGTTGGTGCTCCGTCATTCATCGCGCTCTTTTCAACGAGCATCCATGATCCGCTCCGTGGTAACGATTACTCGCATGTATCGGTGCTAATGCGTCAAGCGCCACGCGATGAACCATGCTTCGCCACACAATATATACAGGTGTGTTTACAATAGTTTAAATACGACGCGAAAGACGACAATCAAGCAGAGATGTAAAAGAACCGTTTTTTTTTTCTAAGAAAATAAACGTTGAAAAATATTAGTTTTTTTTATCGTTTATTAAAAATATATTTTTCTTTATATATGAAATTTTCAAACTCGTGATTGATTAATTTCCAATTTCTTCAGTATTTTAAAATTTCGTATTTATTAAAAAATTATAATTGAAATTATGAATAAATAAATTTAATAAATAACAAATTTAAAATTATACATATTAAAGATTTTTATTTGAAATATTTAAACCTGATTGATTATTTTCAAATTTCTTCAAAATTCAAAATTATTTCTTTTCAATTGTAAAGAAAACTTTATCCAGAATATTTAGTTGTAAAATTCCCTTTTAATTATAAATTTCCCTGTCTAGATTGTTTCATCGAAAAATTTTTTGTTAATATAATAAAAAAACTAAAGTTCTTATATTTTTAACTTATCTTTTTCCGAAATTAATTTTAACGAATTAATGACTTTTTTAATGATTAAATCAAACGTGATATGTTTCGAATAATTTTCAGTTAAGTGCATAATAAAGATTTTTATTATACATATAAATATTGGAAATATTCGAATTGTGTGTTTCGTATTACTTCAATCGTATAAATCTCATTATTTTGGAAAAAAAAGAAGTAAATTAAAAATATAAGAACTCTAATATTATACATGTATTAAAAGCGATTAAAGTACATTTTTAAAAATTATAAGCTGTGTTTTTGTATCTATAACAAAGACAATTCATACAATTTTGATTTATTTATGAAGAATTTATCTAAAAGTAGTAATTATATAATTATATCTAAATACAATATATTTAAAATAGTAGTGATTACTTCATATCTATCATTTAAAAAATTAAGAATAATGAAAAATCAACTTGGAATAATCAAAATATAAAGAATGTTAAATATCTGAATAGAAGTTCTTTACTTACGTTTATAATTAAGTACTTATTTAATATCCAAGACATTTTTCATACGTTTTACATCATTAAAAAATTCGTATAATAAAGCTCGTAATAATGTGGATTTATTTGCGAAATATAAACATCGACCTCGTAGACAAGAATGTACACATGAATGAACTCGAACGTAAACATTGTTTGTTTATAGTGCCCCTGGCGAACATTTCGTGGGAATTGTACTGGTACTCTGTGTGAGAAGGTCGAAAGTTTTATTCAGTTAATTGTCAACGTTTGACTGAGGAAGACCAAAAGATCGAAGATCGAACTAGTATCATTACAGTGAGAGCAACCTGCTATGAAAGCAACGTAGATACTACTGGAACTGTAAGTACTTTATACATAAATAGAATCGATACTTGCATCCAACGATTTTAACATTATTACTTGCCCTTTTCTAAAGAAAAATGATGATATTTGACATTTATCTCTATTAATATTTTTTGACATGATTTAATTTTACATTCGAAGTAAAATCGATAAAATGATTATATGTTGAGATTTAATAAATTATAAGATGTATATAAATAAAAATATACAATTAGGAAAAAAGAGGGAAAGTAAAATATATACAAATTTCAACTATAAATGAGAAACATAATAAAAGTACATGTTTTGCTTAAATACCTGTTTTTGTTTTCGATGAATATCGACAAAAATTAATGAAACAGTTAATTAATTTTTTCGATATTTTCCTGTCCATTTATCGCATTTGCAAATATTTTTTCGGTATTTTAGAAATTCGCTCTTAAACAATCATGGACGAAAATTTAATTTCCCGTAAAGATGATGATACAAATGAATAAGAAATTTTTTTTTTCGCATTCAATAATTGAAATTATAAATCGAGAGAAATAATAGTCTCTTAAAATAAACATCAAACAAAAATTTTCATTTCAAATATACCACATTGTTATTTATGGCGTTTTCGAATGATCAGGTTTGACGCGACCCGGGGTAGTTTATTAAACATCATTGACCAATCACAGCCATTCTTTTGAAGAATGTAACCATACATTCTTGAGAAGAATGGCTGTGATTGGTCAATGACGTCTAGTAAACTACGGGTTGGGTCAAACACGACCATTCGAAAACGCCATTACTTAGAATTGCTAAAGCGAAAAATATCGAGATCGTCAAGAGTTCCGGGGGGCAAAAGACACTGGTGTGTTAGAATCACGCATCATCGAGAATGTTATTCATTCTTTGCGCTGTACTCGATACTATGTGTTATACGATTGTACTTGCAACCGATCGTTAGGAATAATGGGCGGTCGTGTGATATCGATACCGATACGAGCGAAAGGGAAGAGAAGCGCGTTTCGTCGACGGCTAAAATTCGCAAGTTGCGTTATCGTCGCGAACATTACGGTCCCTTGGAAGATACGCTCCATTGTTTGAGCGATAAAAAAAAAGTTGGCGGGCTTAAATAGAATCGCAGCGAGAGGGAGGAAAAGAGAAAGAGAGAGAGAGAGAGAGAGAGTCGTTAATAATCGTCCTCCACTTTACTCGAGTGGTGCACGTTAAAGCCTGGAGGTGTCGACCGCAGATCGAGTATTGTTCGTCCTTTCCCGCGGTGAATGACGCTGCTCGGCGATGATACGTCACGATAATGGCCGGTAATTCGACGTACCATCGTCGGGGCTCGTGCGCGCCTCTAGGAGGAATATTGTTTCGCAGCGCGCGATGGGAGAGAAGTCTCTCTCTCTTGGCTTTTCAATTATCGGACCTTGGAGCGATACGATGATGGCCGGCGGAAGGCACGTATAAACCCGCTGCACGCGGCCGGTAAACCCACACGCACGGGCGTATCTACGCCAAATTGCAGGTTCGATCGAGCCGCGCTCGTATGTACTTGATGTGCAACCAACGGTACGTAGGGTACACAAAACGCGTGGGGGAAGTGATCGGTATATCTATCATGTGCGCGGGATTCGGCAAATTTTTCGTCGAAACAATCTAGGGTCGCGCGAGATAATCTTCATGTCGTCTTGGTTTGTCTCGAAATTCGAGACAAGATTTATAATTAGTTATCGAGGCAATAATCAAGATTAAAAATAAGATTCTCAAGATTATATAATAAATATAGTTTATTAGAAATATAAATATAAATTATGATATACAGGGTGTATACAGGGTGAAATGATGCACTAAACTTCAGGTGCGTATTTTAGAGGTCAAAATAAGACTTTTTTTTCCTATGAACATGGGTCCGCAAATGAACCCTCCTCCGAGCTAGAGGCCCCTAAAGTTTGGGGAAAAAATTAAAAATTGGCTGTATATCAGAAAAAAAAAGGTTTTGACGTTACCTATCACCTTCTCTTGAGAGATAAATAAATTTGCGTTGCGGGTGTTTGGTAAATTTCACACATTTTTGAATTTTAGCTCGGAGGGGGGTTCATTTGCGGACCCATGTTCATAAGGAAAAAAAGTCTTATTTTGACCTCTAGAATACGCTCCTAAAGTTTAGTGCATCATTTCAGATACATCCTATATATTGCACGAGATATATCAAGATAATCTTGGCTTGTCTCGAAATTAGAGACAAGATTTTTAATTAGTTATCAAGGCAATAATCAAGATTAACAATAAGATTCTCAAGATTATATATAATAAATATGCACTCGTCAACAAAATTATCGCATAGGTAATTTCATGTCAAATTTTCGCATAACTTCAAATAAGTATAACTCACACACACACATGATGCATCAAATCCGATCAGCAACCTCCTCGTGATGCGCATCAGGTAAAGCTAATGTTGGCAGTAAATGAACAAAAATGTGTAAGTAACTTTGATGTGTCGTAAATTCGCGAAAAAAAATCGTACAAACTTCATTTTTTTTTAATTCACACATAAAAGTCCATATTTTACGATAATTATCATGAAATGCGAAAAGAATTTATTCCACCCCGTGGAATGCGTCAAATTATGCAATTTTTTGGAGACAAAATATGTCCTTACTTAAGGAGATGACAAGAGGAGGAGAGGATAAGTTTTAAATATAACAAATGATTTTTAAAATAGAGGCTTTAATGAGAATGAAAAAAAAAATTTTTTCAAATACGACCATTTTTGACAGAGTTATACTTATTTGAAGTTATGCGAAAATTTGAAATGAAATTACTTACGCGATAATTTTGTTGACGAGTGTAATTTATAATAAACGCACAATAAATTACTTATTAAATAACTTATAAACTTACTAAAAATTACTAATAAATAATTAATAAATTTAATTTAAATTACTTATTAAATAATAAATAATAAATAATTTATTAAGTAATAAATAGTAAATAAAAAATAGTCTCGTCAAGATTATTAATTTTAAAAAAATCTAAAATATATATATCTGTAAATTAAACGAGAGAAAATCATATAAGAAATATCAATTTCATACATGCTATTATTAAATTTTATAAAAATTTCAGACATAAGAAAAAGATTGTTTAGACTTTACACAAGTCTGCTACTGACTTTGTGCATGGATATAATAAAATATACGAATGGATTTTATATTACATGGTTTATCGATAACGATAGAGTGGCTCTCTAGTATTTTCTTATAGAAAAACACACTGTCACATTTTCATAATTTACATTTCGATCTAATATTGATATTAAACTCGTGACACTCAATCTGTCATGTAATAGATATTTTTGTCATATCGTGATCTTGTCCAAAATACTCACGCGATAGTGTTCAGTTTTTCTGAAATAAAATTAAAAGAAAAAATATTCCCTGATATGAGAAACGCGTACAAGGTTTCGATCAATAACGTAACCATCGATCGAAGATTAACTTCCGCGGCGTTTTTTAAATCGATTCACTTTGCAGATACGGCGCTGTTAATCGAAGCCGGGAAAGCAAAGATGAAGGGTAATGGCGAGTATCGTGTTCCGCGACCGGTTTCGCGAAAGGCTCACACGAGGTTCTAATACGTTGAAACGCATAAATCACCCGTACATAGACGGACTTTGAAAAAGCGATAAATATATCGGCCCGTGTAATATCTTCTAGCCTGCAATTTCGCACGCAATTTATGTCTCTCTGAAATATATAAGCGAGGTGCCCCAATCTGAGTCGAGGGACCTCATCTATCGTATGTTCCTCTCGGTGTTTTAGGCTCGATTACACCTTCGGACGACATTTTCTGACCCCCGGCTTTTTTTTCGATGTAAACTTTACGTTTTCCGTGTTTTGACGCTTTCAGGATGAGCGACATTGTCAGAATTCAGGATGTTTGCTCGAATCTTATGAATAAATTCTCCGATTTTTCAAGTATTTTTATTTAAATTTTCAATTAATTAAAGACTTTTTGGTGCAATTTTCTGTAATAATACATGATTCGTTTGGTTTGCTAGCTATTTATAATATAAGAGCAAAATTATTAAAGAGAGAATTTTTTTTAAATTCCTCGACAAAAGAAAAGTCTCTAATAATTCCAGATTCCCCATATTTTTCCAGAGAGTAGGCACCCTGAAATTATGTAACAAATAATATACCTTATACCTTCTTTTTCTCTTTTTTAAAATTGCAGCTGTTTTTATGTTCGTTTGCATTTCACGAACGTGCAATATCCACATGAAAAAATTATCACCCTATCGCGGCATTTATTTGCCGAAGTAATTTTCTCGAATACACGTCGAATCTACAATCACTTCGATATTATAATCGTTCGATTTATAATACATTTATGCACACAAGTTTTTGACGCGAATCCATTGGCCGTACGCAAATTATAGCCGGGTGCATCGCTCTTTTTTCCGGAGAAAAAGGGGCGACCGCGCGTTCGGCGCGACGTCCACGTCGACGCTTAAACGATACCGAAATCAATCGATCATACGTAATAACGGTTTCCTAAAGACGACTTTTCACAGACCGCCACCCGGCGGCCATGTTGTCTCCCCGTGCACATCTGCCAGTCTCTCGGACCCCGTGCAACACGACGTCGAGCCGAACGTGCTGTACGAGCTGAGCGAGCTTTCGAAAGGGTGTTTACACGTCGCGAGTTGCGATGTGCTCGAAAATAATTCATTAGGGTACGGTTCCGTCACGTTGGGCGTGACAGAGGGGAGACTTGCAGAGAAGCGACGAGAGCGACTACCGGTATTCATCGCACGAGAGCGATTTTCCGCGGATAAAACTTTACTCAATATCGCTCTAAAGGAGCCGTTAAAGTTTCCAGTTTACAGAAACGCACGCGTCAGATTTTATTTTGTAAAAATGGTTTGGGAGAAAGGATCATCGTTAATAGAATTTTTCAAGACAAGATTTTTAATTATTTTTAATTTATTAGTTTTTTTAAAGAATTAAAATATGTAAATTAGACGAGAAAAATCACTATATCGTATACAAACTTAAACAATTTTATGTAATAAATACAAGCATTTATATTAACAATTAATAAAATAAACAATACAAAATTTTACACAAATATTGTAGCTGCACAAGATAATTTGTTTTCGAAAATTTTCAAAAATTTTCAATATAATATTTTTATGAGTCATCTTCTCTTGATTCTTATACAACTTTACGCATAAATCTACTAAATTCTCTCTTTCTTTTTTCTCTTTCTCTCTCTTTGGAACCAAAGATACCTATTCTAACCAAAGATACCTATTCTATGGAAGGATACCTATTTTGCGGAATGTAAATCAAAGTCCGGACGCTCGCGGTCGTCCTTAAGATATATAGTACAGAAGGACTTGGTGAGGACTCAATGAGAAGCGGCGGTGCATCGCGTGTTTCGCAAGAGCAGACGTTGCGGTCGTTTAAGGAAATGGTGCTCCTCTCTCCCTCCCTCTTTCGCTCTTAAATAGCACAAATTAGGACGACATCCTCGTGTGGCATCCGGTGCTTCAGGTAAATCCTCTTAGGTCACGTAAAAAGCCCCGCGATCCCTCCGCTCCCGGCATGACGGGGGATGAATTTTTCTGCGACGAACCCTGGGCACTCGGCCGCGGCCGTTCGCAGTCCATTGTCGCTCTCGAAAATGTCAACGGGACGTCGCTTAAAGGGACACCTTTACCAGACGAATCGGATTATCGGATTACCGACGTGGAAGCCGGGAGAAAAACGGAGGGTACTCGAGATCGCGACGCGAACGATGTCGTGCAAAATATTGACAGGTGTCAACTACGCTCGCTATTGACGGACACGAGTAGAATCGCATAAAGAGCTCGAGGACGTGCGCGCTCTCGTGTCAACCGCGTCCTTAGCGTATAATAGACGGCGTATAATATACATAAAATATATAATTTAAATAAGGATCTTTTTACACGTGCACGAGATTGAAGCGGAAGTGGCCCGCTGCGCGAAAAACAGAGATATTATGTCAACGACGAAGGCGACGGGGCGCGGCGGAGTCGTTCGTGAATTAATAACACCGGCTCCAGGCATATCCCGGACTTCGTCGATCGAAGCATTAATTGTTAATGACACGCCGGAATCGATCGCTGGGAAAAACGGCTGCCTCTGCATCGCGACGAGTGGCTCGTAGCGTGACACGTTTGCCGGTTTCCCGCGGATTCGCGTCTTTTCAGCGTAGCGTGCCGACGTATAACTTTGCGAAGAAAACTCTCTCCCTTGAAGTTTGTAGGTAGTTTTATGTATAGCTTGAACGCGTGACGAGAGAGCGACGGTGCCGTTTTGCGTGTGCCACGTTTATTAATGCATGACATTGGAGCAGTAAGAAGATAACGTATCTTTATACTCTCTTATAAATAAATACTTGAGGTATTTTCTTCTCTCTTTTTCCCCGATGGTTATCGCGCGCGAATAAATTTATCACTGCCGATTTTGTGAAAAATTAATCGAAATTTTAGGTTAGGTTCTCTAGAGAGTAAGAGTGACGTCACATTTTCGAACACACCGCGCTCGGAAAGTTTACGAACGAACCATACATCATACTTGGAAACTAGGGAAGATTGTTGATGACATCCTCGTTGAATCTAAGAATCTTGGAAACTAAGAATGTACATATGCGTGTAAACGACAAGTAAATTTGCCTCTATATCTCAAGTCGAGCGTATTAATCGCAACTCGGAGATATCGCGTCCCATTCAGGAAGAGGCATCGTCAAGGAGTTCGACGGTCCTTTAAGGGCGATCCCCATTGACGATATAAGAAACGGGGCGAGAGAAAGAAACAAAGAGACGAGACCCTTACGTGGACGCGAGTATCTTCTTATTGGCGGGATCGGGTGACGAGAGGAAGTAGGCATCGCGTTTCCATCCCACGCATCCTGTCAAGTGGATTCCACCGGCGCACAAAAGAGATCGGACAAATAATTGGCTCCTCGGATACACAGGTAGGAGCAGTCCTTTTGAGCCCTGAGAACCTTGCGCAAGGACCATTGTACGAGGGACACTCGATACATTCGGATCGAGTGGCTCGACACCGGGGCGAAAGAAGTTTGGAAAACGGGACATCTCTCGATTTATTTCGACGAAACCCCAGTCACGTCACACGTTCTCCTTGCTTGGGACGAACATTGGAAAAACTCTAAAAGTGCCTTCACGAGTTCGCGTATTACCTAGTAACTGAAAAATGTATCTCCAATGCTCGATATACAGGGTGTTTCGAGAGAATAAATTCTTCATACTCAATAACCGATAACTTCATGCTTGACCGATTTCATCTATAGTGTACATAAACTTTCTTGCTTAGATTGAACTTAGAATATAGAAGTTTATCGGTTTTCCCGGAACACCCTGTATGCTATTTATTTCGAGAAAGGGAGAATAATCTCCTGGAATAGATTTACTCGATCTTCCGCGATTCAGCTTCTTTTTCTCCGGCAACGTGAACGTCTCCCTGAATCCCTGATCTCTGAATTGGATCGACGACATCGCCTATGAATAATAATCTCACGCGATGCAAAAGCCACTCGCGACACGAAGAGATCTGAATGAGAATCACGCGAAACAGGTTGGCGCGAGCGGAGAGAAACAAACAGCGAGTCAGCCTCGAGTAACGAGAGGCCGCAAAAAGACCGGACCGGAAGCCGGGTCGGCCCAAAGGACGTTGTCGAGAACGATCCCGCGAAGTGTCCACGGACGGATACGCGACTTTTCGCCGACATTAATATTCGAGAGGCGACGCGCGGGAAGGGGACTTTCCGCCTGACTTAATTAATACTCGCGCGCGCGCGCGCGCGCCTTCCTTTTTGACGGCAGGGATTTAATTACTTTTTTACGTCGACTCGTAAATCATCTCGCGGGGCTCGCCGTCGTCCTTCCTGCCGAGTCATAAAATAAAGAGCTTCGAGAAGCGAACATGTGTTGCCCGGCTACGCTCGCAAAAGCCGAAGGATACATCGAGAGCTTATCATTGTCAGATTATCTCCGATATTCTTCGAGTCTGATCTGTAAAGTAGTCCGATAAAAAACCGAGTTGCCGAATTGGCTTGACATGTGAGAGATCCATCTAGTTCGCTGTCATAAATCGAGATTTCCTTTATTTGTAAGATTGAAGATTCACGCTGATTAATGACGATTAAAATTTTACTATTCTTTTTTCCATTTAAGTATGTTTTTCAAGTGTATAAAAGACGCTTTAACCTTTATAAGGTATTCACGTATGTCGCAAAACTTTTCCAATCGCGATAATAAATCTCACTTGTTGGCACTTTTTAATATTAATTATAAATTCATAAAGTATACGTCAAAGTTATTTCGCGCTTACATAAATAAAATACAAAGCTATTCACGAATGCTTGATATTTTCAAAATATTTCTACTTTTACTTTTTTATGTTATCAAACTTTAATTGTTAGATAAAATAGTTGAAATTTATAGCAATAAATAAATTGAATAAAACACATGTATCTGATTAAAGTATTAAATAATGCAGTTAATTAAGGCAGTCTATATTATAGCGTTAAAATTGATTGCATAAATAAATTTGATTCCGTCATCAAGAAATTATCTGATGAATTTTTAATAAATAATTGCTTATAATTGAAGATTAGTCCATATTAATTTATGAAATAATGATTAATATTATGATTGCGATTAGTCCTCGTGTCCTACTATTAAATTCATATAGAGACGAATAATTCTTGGGTTTATTAGCTCAGATAGCTGTATCGTTATATCTAATACATTAGATCATAAATAATTATTACATCGTATAAATAATTAAATATCGTGTACTACAGACATTAATCAATCCTCTCATCTATCACTTGTAATCATATAGTGCACGAATAGAGAAAAAATATCAACACGTATAATTATATATTAAATAAATTATTTTTCTTACTCGCGCATGCGAATGATCAAATTGTTGATAATAATGGCAAAGTAATTTATTTAATATATACAGCTGTTGTGCATATTCACTTTAAGTTACATGCAACGTTTATTAATAATTTTTTGTCGACATCAAACTCAATTTAAACAATCTCCTTCGTGACGTGCGAGACGTTTAAGGACGAAATCGATGTCGGAGATGAAGAATGACATTTATCCTGGCGTTTAAAATGTCGGCGTCCAAAATGGTCGTCAGGACACCTTTGTAAGAATCTCGGCGATCTTATCGAAGGTGTCGAGAATCCGACGGTAGCGAGGTTCTCGACGTCGTCGATACGTTGCTCCTACCTGCCAGGATTAAGATCTCTATCCGGGATTAACGGGGGCGTCTAGATGAAACTCGAGAGACCGGCCTCGCTCCGAAAGGATAATTGTCGTTCTAACTCGACCGAGAAATTAATCCACCGCGACGGGGGTCCCTTTCACCGACGTGTCAAAGGCCTCCTTTTCGCGCGAGTCACGCGGCGACGGTAGATGTAAACTCGTCACACGTGCTGAAGTTTACACGTCAGCGTAAGTTTACACGACAGTAGTGAATTGTCGGATTGTGTAAGTTTACACGACAGTAGTGGATTGTCGGATTGTCGGATGGTGAGCCGCGACATCTCAGGACATCGACAGAAAGAAGAAGACGGATGCTGATGTTGAGGAAACAAAAATAAGTAAACGAAGACTCACCACGTGACCGTGTACCGGCGACTTCGCGATAGACTGTAGCTGGGGATAGAGTTGACCAGCCGCTGCCGGTGTCATGTCGGTCAGCATCTCGACGTCGACTTGAAGGGTGTCGCAGCCCCGGGGGTGACCCGCGGGAATTCGCACACCGCGGCCTCAAAACGTCACACGGAATTAAAGTCCTTGCTTGTCTCTCTCTTTCTCGGTCCTCTCTAGTTTCTCGCGCACTACACTCGAGGTGATCGCGAACGATCCGGTGACGTTACTCCGACGTCGATCGTCGGAGGTCCCTCCGTCGCTCGGGTTAAAAAAAAGATCTCCCGTGGTAAAGGCGCCCGGGCTTTATCGCCGTGTGTGTGGTTCCCGTTCTTCGCCCCGTGACAGACTGCCGACCGGTCGAACGACTTGGTCTCGACCAGACGGGGATATGCGTGGTAGGGAAACAGCGCCGCGTCCCAGGACTTGGCAGCCCCCGGGCAAAAAAGGGGCCGGGTCTGTCGGGGCGGGCTCCCCGTAGGAATCCGTCGCCGCCCATCACCGCCTACGTGCCGTACCCCAGTTTCCTCGACTTTATTTATACCACCTCCCGCTCCCCCCTCCCGCTCCCCTCCCTTTCGGCGATCTCCTCGCGAGATTCCCTCTCCGATGCCGCGGTCTCTCGGTTCCATCGGACCGAGCTTCCTCGACCAGCTCTCTGTCGCGTTGGCGATCCCCTCCGCGAGGCCCCTCCCCCCCTCCACTTGGATAACTCAGTCGTGGGATGCGCGCGCAGCTCGTCGTCTGTCGTCCTCGTCGTTGTCGTCGTTGCGGTTGCTGTCGTCGTCGCTGGAAGGGGCACGCGCGACGGTGACTTTGGCGGTATCCTCTCGACGTATAGAAGGGGTTCTCCACGGTCGGCCTCCTCTCTTCCACCTTCGTCGTTTACCCTCGCGCTTCCTTCCCCTTCCTCTTCCCTTTTACGTGACCCGGAGTCGTATCGGTGCGCGAGCCCGCAGTTTGACATAACGGTATACATACCACGCGCCGTCGTTATTTAAATACCGATACGACTCCGTAGAGACGTAGGCTCGAAGGTGGCGTGAAAATTCTGGGCCCGTTCGCATGAGACACATACGTGCCAACGTCGAGTGTGCGTGTTGCGGGTATGAGGGTGAAAAGGATGGACGAAGACATTCTTGGGTGTATTAAAGGGAGACGCGTTTTAAACGCTTACGCAATACCGTTCGACGACTTTTACTACGTCCCGTAGTAATCGCTTTTTAAATGTTGCAGGCTTGCTATTTGCTCGCTGGGGATTATTTTTAATGCGTCGCGCGTTCAGGAAATTACATGCAAATTGTTTCGTACCGCCGCCTTTCCCGCCGATCGTGCTCTTAATGGAGTTTATTTCTGTCGCTGATGTAAATAAAGCGAGATACGCGAGGATTGAATTTTACAGCGAAAGCTAGCGAGAAAGAAAAGGTTTTTTTTTCTTCAACTGTGATTTAGAATATATATGTATACTTTGATTGTAATTCCATATAATTTTGCATCTTATGTACGTCCGTATACCGTTCAAATTACATATGATTCTATATATTTTCACAAACGTAATCTTCGTTACAAATACGTATGTATTTAGGCGCAAAGAAAAAATGTATGTTATTTGAGATTATAACTTATTGTTATATATTGCAGTGAAGTTAAATTGAGATATATAGTATAATTCACGAAATTCATAGATGAAAAATGTTTTAAAAATTTCACAAAATTATTACTTAGAGACCTATATTATTTCATAAATAAATCATTCTCTTAGTTATTTGCAAATTATAAACATTTCCTTATACAAATGCAATCTTTTGTTTCTTCTTTTTTGTTCTATTACAAATATATATGAAAATTTTAATGAAATTTATAAAAAAATTTAATAAATTTCGTGAGTAATTATATTGACATTTCACAATAAATTACTTAGTTAAATGTGCAAATTTACATATATTACATTGAAAAAATTCGATATAAATTTTCCCTTGCTTCAGATTTAGATCCGTAATAAGTAGATTTTGATTTCGATTATTTCCATTTGATTCAAGCTATTAACTTGCGATTTTAAATATATAATCGTCGATATATATGATATACAATTTTTTTATTTAATGTAATTAGCAACGTAAACTTCTTAAATTTATCACAATTATTTAATATATATTATATCTCGTTGCATATATTTTTATTTTTTCGTTTGCGTTTCTACAAATCGAATTTATATCGTATATAGACGTAATTATATTCAAAAATATATAATTGTGTATCATCATTAGGTTGTTATCTTTTTTTCATCACAAGTGATATAAGCTGTTTTCTAATTTATTTTGTTTATCTCATTCCATCACATTTAATGTATCCCGGCATCGACTCGTTTCGTGTGCATTCACGCGTTACAACATAATTTTATATAATTCGTACAACATAATTTTTGCAAATACATTTCAAACTCACGCTATTTCTTGCTATGCATTACAACAGTTATGGGTAGATAAATTGATATTATTATCTGTTCACGCACCGCAATAGCAATAGATTTTATCAATAATAATAATATTGAATTATTTAATATGATAATTTTAAATTGACGATCGAATCGTGGTAATTCTATTTCGAAAAATATTCCAGTATTTATATTTGTATTAGCAAGCGCATTTACCAACGCAATATTAGATCGTATCTGATATATAGTTGAATTAAATATTTGCGTGCATTTTTCACATCGTAAATTGTGCAAATCAAAATGATCATGGTCTAATAGTGATACCTATCATGCCAATCTACGTGAATTATAGTTTTATCGAACACGTGTAATATATATAAAAAAAATAGGTAATAATGAGTCCAAGTTATTCATGCTTTTTTTTGCGAAATGACTTATAACCAGGGAGACGTTATAAGCCCGAGTGCAGCTGTACGGGCACCTATTAAAATCGTAACGTAAGGAGTTACCTAAGGAGGACCGCGAAAACGCGAAAGAACCTAATGCGATTTTAATCGCGCGGTTTGAATTTCAAATGTTAAATACATATATCGACTTCTCGTAAAGCCTCGTAAAGCGAAACATGGTTGAAGAAACATTTTCTCACAATCAATGGCGTATTTAATGGCAAATAAGGCCGTTTTAATTTTTGAGTAAACAAACGGTAAAAATAAAATTTTATTTTACATTTAGAAAAACTTTATCAGAGAAAGAGTAGTATTTTTATTATAAAATTATTTATTTATTTTATTATAAAGTTATTTATCATATATTGTTTTGTTTTAAGAATTCTAAAAAAGTGATCCATCATTTAGATATACGATGTTTATGTTATAAGGATATAATGATGTTAAAGAGCGGGATGCTTTATGAGAAACACTCGCGATAATTTTTATATGAGATATAATGAAAGTATAACATGTGTATAATTACTATCAGGTACATGTTTACGCATCTTGGTTCCGTAATTAACTGCGTTGATTATATTTTTTATACTAGAGATACATTTTGTCATCAATAATCCAAGAGAATTAAAGCGACAATTGTCATTAGGCTACCATACTTTCTCTTGGCGTCACGTAGCAAATAATACGAGCCGCTTTATAGCGGCGCGTCGTGATTGTGATTAAATCGTGCCCATAAAACCGCATCGTAAGAAATTAGCAACCGGTTGCTAAGAATTTTATAATTGGCATAATTTGTAGCCGGACTTGTCTTAAAAATTTAACGCGGAAGATCAAACGTACGATAATTTAATTTTGCCACTAAAAAAGACCCGCCGAGAGTTCGTTTATGTAAGTCGTGAAATTTAAATTTCCTCGAGTATCTGAGAGATACGCGCGTATCCCGAAAGAGAGCTTTTCGCTGCAAACGTGCAAGTGTCTTCCGTTTCACCTTCCTTCCTACGCCAATGGCTACGGTGGAGACGCGAGCGACGGGTCGAGGTCGCATTAGGACCTAATTTTCCATAATGGAAGAAGTCCGTGGCGTGGTACGGCGCCACTACGGCGAGGAGACCGGCTAATTGTGGTCCATTCATAACCATTCTCGGCCGGAGCCGAGCGGGCAACGGGCGAACGATCGCTCTAGTCCCGATCGAGATTCCCGGGCAATTTAGACGCGATAACTCTCGAATAGAGCTTGGTGACATGTCACGCAGAGTTTGCCGGAAGAGAATGGAAGTACAGGCAAAGGGGGCCGCTCAATAGCGGGCACTTAAGGTCGACCTGGACGGATCAGCTGGATGTCAAAAGTTGATAAGTCTACGTGTACGTTTCGAGATGCATGAATTTGACATGACACAAAGCACTTTAAAATGCGATATAATTTAATCGCAAAGTCGTAAATGTCATCTTTTATCGAACAAACTTGTTTATAGAGAGAGTGTGTGTGATAAAAAAGTGTGTATATAAAAATGTATATAAAAATAAAAATTTTAAATCTACAGGGCAAAAACCTTTATTTTAACTCATAAATGTTATTATTAATTTTATAAGATTATCTTAGAAGAAAAGACTGAAAGTGCCTTACAATATCAAATTTTTAAATTTCGAAATTTAATAGATTTATTAACTTTTGACGTAGCTGACCCAGTTTGTTTTTAATTTTTTTGGAGCATGAATAAAAAAAAAAGAGAATACAACTAGATTATACTTGTAATTTAATATAATAAAACCACTTAGGGGGGGGGGGGATTATTATAGAATTTAAAAAATACCAAATCTCAAATTTTTTTTTGAATGAGAAAACATTTACAATTTTATTCATTAAGTATACTTGACATGTATTTTAAATTATTATTTTTATTCGAGTCATAAACTTTTGTAATCAAATTAAAATGTCGCTCGTAAAATTATTATAAGAATTTTAAAGTCATAATAAGAATAGAAATATTTTTTCTATTATAAAGTTTTATCTAATTATTATTATAAGCATCTGCTCTTTAATGACAGAAACATTGATACTGGATTGTCTAATTGGGGATGAAACATTTCACAAATTTGAGTCCATAAAGTAAGATTTTTGACCCGATTAATAAAATTCTTTTCGCGCGTTAATTATAATATATCGTTCAATTTAAATAACACATCTGCTCCAATTTTTTTAAACCGCTCAAATAAGATAGATACAAATGATGTATATATAATAACATTAATGCGCACACTTCTGTCATGTTCTTGACAATTTTCGTTGATGTATCGCCCATTATAAAGTAACCACCATCTGGTCAGCGTGATTTCGTTATCATCGCATCGCCCGGATAGTATTTACGTTAGATGGTACCCCCGAGATAGACGCGTCCAGGATAATCGATAGACTGATGAGACTCAGTAGAGAGGTGAGAAATAGGAATAGGTTCGCGGAACGAGAAGGGACCGCGTTATCGGCCACGAGTCCTGGCGGCGATTATGCGTACATCGCGTGCCACCGGCGTACAAAAGGTGCGACCCGCCCACGCCCTTGCGTATCGCGGGGTTGGGAAGGGAGGATGGAGGAGCGGGCCAGGGAGGCAAGAGGGAAAGAGGGTGCGAAAAGGGATGTTTTACAATGAACCGAACCAAAGACGGGCGTTAACGCTCGCGGCAAGGACAAATGGCGTGTTGGGGCCGAGAGGGGCAGTCGTGTGTGCCTAGTAGCTATCGAGTTTCCCCCGTTTTCAGATTCTCGCACGAGAGCGTTTCTTTGAATTTATCGCGGCCGGAAACTTGACGTGAATCCCGAGCACGTAGCACGTTCCCCAGGATGAATCGTTGGTCCGGAATATTAACGGCGGACGAAATATCCCGGCTTAATCCGACACTAATGTATGGATATTCCGCGTTGTCGAAAAAAATTGATTAGCGCCGATCGACTACCGATCGTGACGCGTCCTCGATGATCGGCGCGATGGATCGACCTATAGCCGGCCTACGCCGGGTCTCTCGATGATGGATCGTTGATTGGCAGAGACGGGCCATGGGGTTGAAAGGGAAATGGGGCCTAGGGGCCTCACGGGGGCGGATAATGACAGGGCGGCCTCGCGTAGCGAAGATGGTCCGCGCTGGGACCAGCGCTCTCGGCTCTCGGGCTCTCTCTCACACGGCCATGTGGCCATCGGGAGATGCTGATGGACTAATAATTACCAAGGAACCAGCTCCGTCGTGCGTGGCACGGCTGGCAGCGTCGAAAATGAAGATTCACCTCAGCAAGTTGAAGCCAGATCTTGTCTACTATCTGCTAACGGTGTGTTAAGCCTTTGCCGAAACCGGGCCGAAGGACGTGAGAGACGATCTTTTATCGATGTGTCGACATATCGGTATTTCTATAAGGGAGTCTAGAAAAACACTCTTTCTAGAAAAATACGGAAAACCTGGAATTCTTAGAGATTTATTTTGTATCTAGAAAAATCAGGGAATTTCTGTGAAATTTTTTTAGATTTTAAAAAATTAATTTTTATGAAATTGTGAATTTTAAAAATTTAATTTTAATGACATTTCTTTTCGGTAATTTTGCTCTTATATTCATAAACAGTTGGCAATTTGCCGATAAACCAAGTTGTGAATTATGTGAAAATTATATTAAAATATATTATGAATATATATCTATTTATATTCAATGTCTTAATAAATTTTTAATGTATAGTAGATATTTTTTATTGCAATTTTTAATGATAAAAAAAAAATATTATGCAATGTTTATCTTACGAAAACTAATCAGTATATTTACAAATCTGCATTTGAAACTCTATGTATTTTATCTGAATAAAAACAGACAATGCACACAATAACAAAAATTTATTTTTGAAAATTGCAATAGAAAGCCTCTTTATTTGGAATTTTGAACAAAAATACCTGTCGAAAATTCGGAGATTTTCAGAGAATATCTGTATTTTCCCCTTATATGAGTAAAAAAACAAACAACGTATATAATAAAAAAAATTTATTTTTGCAAATTGCAATAAAAATCCTCTTTATTTGGAATTTTGAACAAAAATACTTGTCGAAAATTCGGGGATTTTCAGAGAAAATTTGTATTTTTCCTTTATATGAGTAAAAAAACAAATCATATAAAATAAAAAAAATTTATTTTTGCAAATTGCAATAAAAATCCTCTTTATATGAAATTTTGAACATAAATACTTGTCGAAAATTCGGGGATTTTCAGAGAAAATTTGTATTTTTCCTTTATATGAGTAAAAAAACAAATAACGTATAAAATAAAAAAAATTATTTTAAAAAATTGCAATAAAAATCCTCTTTATATGAAATTTTGAACAAAAATTCCTGTCAAAAATTCAGGAATTTTCAGGGAATATATGTTTTTCCTTTATATGAATAAAAGACAGATAACATATAATAAAGAAAATTTATTTTAAAAAGTTGCAATAAAAATCCTTTTTATTTGAAATTTTGAACAAAAATACTTCAGGGAAAATTTTTACAAAATTTGAGTAGATATCAAAAAATATGAATTCTTCGTTTATAAATTTCAAATTATCCTCGCAGCATGTATAGAACAAATGTTACGAGAATCGTCGTTCAACTTTCCACCGTTGCAATTCGCAATAGTACAAGTTTCGCGAAGACGCCAGAGAGGCTTTTAAGGCCGCGTAGCATGTTTCGCCGCGAAACCGACAAGACGGGGGGGAAACTCGTCCGCGGACTGATTTACGGACTCGCTGCCGCGGTCGATGCCGGGGCGTAAGTCGAGATTCTGTCTACATCGTGCTTCGGGATAGAGAGACGCCCGACCGCCAGTCAGCCCGGTCAGATTTATGGGGTGTTTCACGGGGAAGAGAAGACGAAAAGATCCCCCTTTCTCCTCGCGCCTTCTTCGTAATTCACGCCTTCGTCGCTCTTTTCCGCGATTTCGGTGGAACGACGCAAATAAGGCGCACCCTATTTCGGGAGGGACAAGCGATCGAAATAAATATCCTCCCTCGATTTATTTTATCCCGCTGCCCTCGATGCTATTCCCTTCTATTCGTAGCGAATTCCGAGTACATTAGATGTGGATAAGAAGATCATAGTGTTGAACGAGTTACCGGATGCTGTGGCTCATATTGATCTGCGTAAATTTAGCTACACCAGTTTGAGCAAAATAAGACTCGAACCACATATTCCGCTCATCTAATCTGAGTAAATCATTTTCAGCGAATTAATTTCTAGTTTTTTTTTTTACATAGTATGTGAAAATAGTATAGTGTGAAAAAATATGTAGAATACATGCACGCTATGATTAAAAAATATTATTATTAATAATATTACTATAATATAATA
The DNA here is from genome assembly GCF_025532165.1 of Camponotus vicinus. Taxonomy (NCBI): domain Eukaryota; kingdom Metazoa; phylum Arthropoda; class Insecta; order Hymenoptera; family Formicidae; genus Camponotus; species Camponotus vicinus. The sequence goes on from NW_028141956.1 coordinate 23,321,715, forward strand.
CAAATTATAATATTTTACTGTAGTTATTATTAATTAAAATAATCTTGCAGTTTTAAGAACGTATATAAAATACCTCGGAATTTTTATTCTTTGCATAAATAACTGGCAAGCATTCTTGTCTGCGTAATTGAAGCAAATTAGGTGTGACATTTAAGCACGAGTAATTCATGGGAGATTGTGGCGCGAAGGAAATCATGATTCTTTAATGGCTCGCAGACAGGGAAGAAGTAATATAGATGAGTTATCGGCGAGGAGGGTTCTATATAAAAGAATTTCTGCGTTATACATAATATAATATAGATGTAGAACGTTTGAACGGCAGCCGACGGCAAGAGGTTGATCATGCGCTATAATTAACGATAATAGTGATAATAATCGACCGAAAGGAAAGAGTTCCGTAATGACGATTAACTATCTCACGAAGCGTACCGTCGTCTCGGTGCGATGTTTGAAAAACTTTTCCTTGTTTGATGTGAGAATAATATTCCAGATTTAGCAAATTATTACTGTATAAATAGCGATCGATCGATTGCAGGAAGAAGGAAAATTTTCAGTGCCATGAAAGTAATTACAATTTACACTCAAAGAAATGAAAAGAATTTTAATCGGTAAATTTTTAATTGCCAACAAAAATTTATCGCTATTTTTTATATCTATACATTGAGTAAATATTTTCAACTAATTATAATTTTTTTAATTGAAATATTTCAATATTTAAATTAAATACGACATATTAAGTCGAACATGATATAAAATTTAATTTAGATACTTAAATATTTCAATTAAAAAAATAATATTTAGTTGAAAATATTTAGTCAAATTTATAATTTTTTTTTCAGTGTATATTAGAATTATTTGTAACATATAGAATTTATAGCAAATTCTATTAATACTTTCTGGCAAATTTATGTAATAATTTATTACTGCTAAATATATATGTTAATTATTAATTATTAATTATTTGAATAATAATAAATATAATTAAATAAATAAATTGAGTAAATATATGAGTTTTCATATTACAACTGTAGAATTTTTTGAAAAACTATTTTTCTGTCAAACTTTATAACAAATGCGATTAGCCTTAATATTAAAAAGCTTCATAAAAACTCTTTTTTTTAAATTTCACTAATAATTCAGATATGAATTCCATCTCTATCATTTAGATTGATCAAGTGTAAAACATGAGCAATATCACAGTACTTGCTAATCATTTATCTATCTCATTTAATTTTTCACGCCTAGAAAATGACCGCCATAGTTGCAAAACTATTTTTTTTATCATGCAATCTATATATTAATTAAATATTTGCTCTTGATATATAATATCCTGTTTGTTTCGATTTTCGATCGGCGATCGACACAGTTTCGTCGGATGCCGCGTCAGAAAACGATCCCGAGCAGGATGATCGCCGCGAGCCAAGTGTCGCGGTTTGATACGCGTCACGGAACATCCAACATCCTCTTCCCTCAAAGCGCACGTGTCGGGAATACATGAGGAAAGTATTCCTAGAGGGGGAGAGGTGGCGGTGCGCGAAAGTTCGGCGTGCGAAAAGGGGGGGAAACAATTAACCTGGCCAAGGACCTGTGCCAACAAATTCGCGCGCATGTTCTGGCTGGAAGTTGAGATCGCGAAATGACGTGCAAACTGAGGGACGCCCTCGTCCGCCCCCCGGCAATACGGTAATCACTATAATTACGTATCGAGCCCTTATATTAATATCCCCCAGCTACGTCTCTCTTTCCATCTTCTTCGATCTTCCTCGTCGATTCCACGGCGATTTCCCCCGTTCGTCGCCTCGGCCGCGCGAAAGCGGAACTTTTTTTTCGCGCGAGTTAAATCGCCCGCGATTTATTATTTCCTCGCTTAAGTAAACTCAATGCCGTCGTCTTCCTCTCGCACTTGACTCGACTTTTGATTAATATTTACTCGTCCTTTTTGAAGAATTTATCGGATGACAATTCGCGACCTTAAGGAAATTACTGAAGGACGTCGGCTGACGTTCCTCACAAGGACTGAGGATCAAATTACTGAAAGACGTCGGCTGACGTTCCTCACAAGGACTGAGGACTGAGGATGGATACTGGTATCCATGCTCTCATCTTCGACAAATTCAATCGAACGATCCGATTGGCAATCGGGCGAATTGAATTTTCCGCGAGCCCCAACAAATTGATCGAAAATGGCTGGTTGCCGCGTTAGTTGTCCCTCCTTCATACTAGACATCGGGAGATGAACAATTAACGGAGGGACCACCCAGGATCATTGGGGAAGAAAACTGCGAAGGGTGTCGTCGCAGAATTCAAACCCCACTCGCAGAAATTACCAGTCGTCGAGATTATTCATTTTGTTTTCGCTTTTAAACTATATAACTTTATTACCGTCTCCTTAATAAACATGTACGTCTCTTTAAATAGATCTCGACATCTTACCTCGAGATACTCCGCTTCCTGTACGGGATGCAGACCCTGTTGCGGCGCCGTCGGCGTGATCGTCATCACATTCTGCGGATGACCGTTATGCGAATATTGATACGCGCAATTCATCTCCGATAAATTTCCCTCAAACTGACACGCCTCCTGAAGATTGACCGCGATCCCGGAGGATTATCCTCGAAGATTATCCTCGGTTTCGTTTGATTCGATCCGCTCCTTCGACGATCGATATCCGATCACGAGCGGCGGTTATCCTTTCCAGATACACGCGATGACACGTTGGAAGGTGCATCGACTCGTAGAATCAGCCCGGAGTATTCCTTCGGAGTCCTCGTATATCCCCGATAATCACGGTAATTTCCGCGGCTGCCGTTCTCGACCGCGAACAGGAGGCGGAGGAGGTCAGTCGATAACGAGGTCGGTCGAGGACGCGGACGAAACGCGGATTTCTTGCTCGCGAATTCCGCCAGCCTTCCACGCGGAAGGAGGTAACAATTATCGGAGGGAACCGAGATGCACCTCGCGGCGTGCAACAATTATAACTGAGCTTTTTCGTCCCCCACACGTAGGAGAGGAGCGGCCCGGCCGTGGAGGCCGAGCCGGATCAACGCGTTCCCTTTCTCTCTTCTTCCTTCGATTCTCCTGCTCTCTCTCTCTCTCCTCCCGCCGCCCCCTCCCCCTCTCTGTCCCAATGTACGCGCCTGTATGCGTGGGCCGTGCGTGCGTGCGCGTGCCTCAAGGAGAGAGTGCGTCGAGTGGTCGTTCCTAAGAGTTCCCTCACGAGTACGTTTCCATCCTGAAAGGTGTTGCTGGTGGGGCGGAAACAGCGCCCGCCCTCGCAACGATCCTCCACGACCTCGCGATCGTCTAATCCACATTGCAACCCTAACGAGAGTGCCCCGCTCGTCCCCTCCCTCGTCAGGTCGGGTTATCCCCCTCGACCCGCTCCCCCCCCTTCCCCCCCGCCACGGTTATCTTCGTCCTCCCTCCATCGCGGCGCGGATCGCGCTTTCGACCAATTAAAACGCTCTACGATCACGTGGTTCGTCCGCCGCTGCGTCTTCCTCTTCTTCGGCCTCTTCTCGTTCCTCCGCGTCCTCCTTTCTTGTCCTCTTCTTCTTCTTCTTCCCGCTCCCTCTCTCCGTCGTCTCCTCCACCTGCATCCCCTTTCCCTTCGCGCGATCTCATTGTCCGTTCGTTTCTCCTCCTCTTTACTCGCTTTCTCTCCTCGTTGCTCTTCCGTTTGGTGGAAAGATACTCGGCGTCACGCAAAAGACTTTGGGGACCTCGTGCCTGGACGTTGAAGAGAGAAAGAGAGACAGAAGGAAGATGGGAGAATTACAATGACTAGGTCCGAGATATTAGGATATGTCGTTACGCTGAAGAACAGGTTTCTGGATTTTACACTAGTTAATAGCAATCCTCAGCTATGGGAAATGATACCGTGTCCGAGCAGTCTTCGACACGTCAGCGAAATTTCTTTCACAGATGGCTATTGATATTATTACGATGAATTCGATTTTAATTAATATATTCTAATTAAACAAATATCGGCAATTCTCCTCATCTTATATTACTTTGTCTTTGAATATTAATTTTATGCTTGTATTTGTCAAATTTCTGTTAAATTTCGATTTTTGTTAGCTACTATAATTTAGCAATTTTGTTTAAGGCCACTTATATTATTGACTAGAATTGCGATAATGATATATCATTTACGATAGCGACTTTTACAATGTATGCGATAAACAAGCAGACCCTTCGCTCTAATATAAAAATCTATAACACTGTTTGTTGAGATAATCTAGTAATAATGCTCGAGTAAACAAATATACCGCAAAAATACTGGCGGGAAAGAGATCGGCTATAAAATATCACCGGCGTAATAACTTAAGACATTCGCACACACGCGAATCTTCAGGCGTTAAATTGATACCATAAATAACAGGATAGTGTATCATCGAGACATAAATTTGAACGATATAATTATCGTTAATACGAAATTATAGTCGTGGATGGTTACCCGATGCATTATTGCTAATAATAACGATTGACCGGTCGCTCATGTAAACGTACATTTACGTTGGCATAAGACGCACAGTTATTTCTTATCTCCGGCAGCTTTGTTACCTGATATAAATCGAAATCGTTCATGAAATCGTTTATCATCGAAAATGAATATTTTCCTTTTTTCAATTTCCGCCTTTCCTCTTTTTAAATTTTTACAGAAATTTTTACATAAGCGAGTTACTGAAACATATTCGATTCACTATACGCGAGAAAATATATTATAATATCATATTATATATGTACGATAATGTAAACAAGATAATCGTTCATCATTACTACGAATGATAAAAAATTGTGGAAAAATTATTTGGACTTGTATATGTGGATATAACTAAGCAAATATTTGCTAAAATCATTTATGTAATTGTTTTCGATCTTAGAAACACGCATGCATTCTATCGCGTGTCTCGATAAACTTTGCGAGTTATTCATTCGTGCACATGTAACAATGACTTAATAGCCGACATTTATCATTATGTTACAGGAAAGATGTCGGAAAGAAGCGATTGCGAGAGGATCGACGAGCGAAATCCTTCAGCTTCAATGGATCCCTCCTTCAGACTCATAATACTCGAGGTATTTCATTCTTTTTCCATCTGTCTCTGGTGTTTGTAATTTGATACAGTGGGAACCGCGTGTGATCTCTATTGAATCGCTAGAAAAAGAATTCAAAGGATTATTTCAGCAATACCGAGGGTGCGCCGCCGACAGTCGCGCATCCCCCTTCCACCCCCGCGCGCGCGTTCCATCATTTCTCTTCAGAAAAGACGGCGCTGTACTCCATCGTTTTCCATCATTTCTTTCCATAAAAGACGGCACTTTAATCCTTTTCATTTCGTACGAAATTAGTAGTAACATTCGATCGTAAAAAGTATTTATAATTAATCGAAAAATAACTTTTTTTTTTAATCTACGAAATCATTCTCTGTAGGTTTTTTATGTCGAGTATTATTTCAGTTCCAAAGTGTCTTTTTTTAATAAAATCTTGTTAATCGTCAAGATTAAAATTTATGTGATTAAATATTAAATTTACTGCGGGAAAATTATAAATTAATTGAAAAATTGAGACTTATAACAGCTCTATCCCTCCCTAACATTTCATTAAAATTCAAAATTTCAAGTTTCTTGCAATATTAATGATTCAACATTTCATTACAAATATTTTATCATCCTATTATTTCAGTTCCAAAGTGTCTTTTTTTAATAAAAATCTTGTTAATCGTCAAGATTAAAATTTATGTGATTAAATATTAGATTTACTGCGGGAAAATTATAAATTAATTGAAAAGTTGAGAATCATAACAGCTTTATCCCTCCCCAACATTTCATTAAAATTCAAAATTTCAAGTTTCTTGCAATATTAATGATTCAACATTTCATTACAAATATTTTATCATCCTATTATTTCAGTTCCAAAGTGTCTTTTTTTAATAAAAATCTTGTTAATCGTCAAGATTAAAATTTATGTGATTAAATATTAGATTTACTGCGGGAAAATTATAAATTAATTGAAAAGTTGAGAATCATAACAGCTTTATCCCTCCCCAACATTTCATTAAAATTCAAAATTTCAAGTTTCTTGCAATATTAATGATTCAACATTTCATTACAAATATTTTATCATCCTATTATTTCAGTTCCAAAGTGTCTTTTTTTAATAAAAATCTTGTTAATCGTCAAGATTAAAATTTATGTGATTAAATATTAAATTTACTGCGGGAAAATTATAAATTAATTGAAAAATTGAGAATCATAACAGCTTTATCCCTCCCCAACATTTCAAAATTTCAAGTTTCTTGCAATATTAATGATTCAACATTTCATCACAAATATTTTATCATCCTATTATTTCAGTTCCAAAGTGTCTTTTTTTAATAAAATCTTGTTAATCGTCAAGATTAAAATTTATGTGATTAAATATTAGATTTACTGCGGGAAAATTATAAATTAATTGAAAAATTGAGAATCATAACAGCTTTATCTCTCCCCAACATTTCATTAAAATTCAAAATTTCAAGTTTCTTGCAATATTAATGATTCAACATTTCATCACAAATATTTTATCATCCTATTATTTCAGTTCCAGTGTCTTTTTTAAATAAAATCTTGTTAATCGTCAAGATTAAAATTTATGTGATTAAATATTAGATTTACTGCGGGAAAATTATAAATTAATTGAAAAATTGAGAATCATAACAGCTCTATCCCTCCCCAACATTTCATTAAAATTCAAAATTTCAAGTTTTTTGCAATATTAATGATTCAACATTTCATCACGAATATTTTATCACTCTTAATCTTTACAACAGAGTCCTTTCAAGGAGAAAATTCAAAGTTCTAATAACTGAAAAACTTAATTTTGAATAAAATAAAATTTTTATTAGCTCATCGTAACTGTACATTATAATAACTCTTATAATTGAATATGAATTTTCTCAAAATACAGCGTTTTATCACGAAACGATGTACAAGAAATTACAGTCTTCATTTTACAGACTTGTCTTTTATTAAACAATAAATAAGCTTCTGAATTAAAAAGTGGAAAATGAACATTTTTCATCATTCCTAAAATCGTATCGATCAACGAGCGACAGTTGGATCCCGGGGAAGAAAGCGGAAAGTGCGTTAGTTTAGGGTTGATCGATATACACGTGGCACGAGGCCAGGTGGCGCCAACGAGCTTTCCCGAAAAGAGAATAAATGTCGATCGCGTTAAGGGATGATAAACGACGCCGAAGGTGGATAAAACAAGCGGAGAAAAGCGAGCGATGTTGCGAAGAGCAGGAGGATGGAAGACAAGGGGGAAGGGAGGCGAGATGCGAGAGGGGATGAACGATGAAAAATTATGTCGGCCAACAAGACCTCGTGCGTTCTCCTGGATATGAAACTGCCAGACGGATGGACGGACAGACGGACGAAAAGAACGAATGGCCGTTTCTTCTCCAACGGAGACGGGCCCGACGGTCTGTTATTACGTCTTTCTCTCTCTCCTTCTCTCGTCCCTGTTCTCCGTGTCTTAGGAGAGAAGAGCGGATCGCGCGCGGCGTTATACCGACGAGAGAAAGAATAATAGCCTCCCTCCCTCCCCCTCCTCCCTGCATCCGTGGTCTACAATTAAAACTCTCTCTCGCGCGTATTCCCAAGGGCGGGAAGAGCTTCTCTCTCGTCGTTGTAAACCGACTAATCGACTCGCTCGCAAGACAATTTCGCAGAAACGACGAGACGAAAGGGTTCGAGCGGATCGCGCATCCCCCATCCTTAGCTGATAGATACTCTGGCGCCTCTAGCTAATGAAAACGTTGGGTGTTCGCGTTTTCTTTCGCTGAAGAAAACCCATAGTGTATATACACTTTTACATTTTACATCTTGAAACGAAAGCTCTACCCTTGATCAGAGAAAACGCCATGATACCTATTAACGTCTTCTCTTAATCGGCTCTTGGGGTCGGTACTTTAGATCGGTGAATCAGAACGAAAGCTGGAAATGGTTAGTTAGTTCCTGTCGGCCTAATAATAGAAATCTGCGCGAACATCGGTAGCGTCGGCATAACATCGAGCTGGGGGGGGGGGGAGAAAAGGGGGAAGAGACGAGAATAAGAGGGTACTGCTGAGGGCGCAACGGTGGCAGTTGCTCGGGTGGTTTCGGTCCGCATTACGAGTTACGCGGGCGGGGTAATCATGATGATTCCGACTTCGGGTGGGTCATCATCTCGTCACCGCGTCACCCGCGGCCAAAAAACACCGGGACACGCACACCGGGGAGGACGACGACGTGCTCCTCGCAAAATAACCGCGTCTCGACCGCCACCGACACCGGCGTTGATCGACAGCACCACCATCACCACCGTCGGGCCGAGGGGGATTCCGAGAGAGGGGAGCTTTAAGATACTTTATGGACTTATCAATCACTTGATAGCCTGCGCATCGCGTTTCTTACCAGAAACGGCGCACCCTGTTATTAGCGACGATTAAAAGATTCCGCGCGGCGAACGGAATCGAGTGCCGTTTCCTCGATTCGTTTCATCGACAGGGATTTATGGTCTCCACCTCGCCCGATACGTAGGTCGTCGAACGTAGGTATCTTTGTTTTCACGGAGAGATTTACGTTGTCGTCGAAATGCGAAAGGCGATGAGAGATATTTCCTTCTTCTAGTTTTCTGAGGATCAATATGGCTACGCGAATAGTCGCAGCTGCGAATTGTCAGCGAACAGCTGATCCAGGCGAAAACACTGCCACTCGAAACTAATAACTGTTCATTTGATACCGGCGCAAGGGAATCGACGTTACCATTGGTCCGTAATTATCTTGCTCCAGGATCGAGCGAATTAAACCCGATCGCGTCAAGCTAGCCATCAGCCGTTTTGGGGTCGGGGGTCCAAAGTCGATAGCCAGACGCGGCGCGGCTTATACGGAGATGTCTCGATATCTCGAATCGAAATCTCGGTGCCGATCGAAATTGAAGCCGAAGCGGGCCCGCGAGGCGCCTATCGGCAAATCCTCGCGTCGCGAAGGAACGAACCGTCTCGCTGCTTTGTGGGTGGACTTTGCGGCCGGACTCGCCGTATCTACCCCGGCCGTATACGAATGTTATGTACTCGCATTTTGGCCCGGGCGTGCAAGGGGCCCGAGCCGCGGCCGGGGCCCACGAACCCGGTAATTAAATAGCTGTACCCTGCAATTAGGGCCACTAAATCGTGGCGGTGCCCGGGCCCGGGCCAGCGAAGGGCCCGCCAGACACAAAAAACAACGTCGAAACGTTGCTTATGCCAAGCGAGAGGCGCACACACACATGGGTAACCAATACGTACTTCTACTGCGAGGGGGAGACCCTTCGAGATCCTTGGTGTGCGTGTCGCGGGGGTGGTTTCCTAGGCATGTGGGAACCTAATCGGGTGGAAAGAAACGGCGAGGCTGCCCTTCGAACCTGAAAACACGCTCGACTGTCGTTTTGGCGCCTGTCGTAATCCGCTAGTATTATAAAGCAGACAGCCAACCTTTGCTAGTTCAATATCGTCGGGAAGAGAGAGACATGTACGAGTCTTAATAATCATATCAATCAATATCGTTGAATCGTATTGTACAGAGATGAAGAGATATCGAAATTACAATGTCACGTGAAATTAAAAAGACGCGCGCGACAATCGGAAAGATATTCGACGCAGTCAATTTGTAAAGAGACTTTGCAGATTATCTTGAGGAATCTTATATCGGAGAGGGATCAGCGTGTAATACCACAACGGTCGCGCCAAGTCGTGCGAATTGCCTATCGCGAAATTAATTATCTTGCCTGAGCCGTCACGTCGGGCGACGTACTTTTAATCGGCGGAACGAGTTTGATGATCTTATCGTGCGATCGAGAGAAAAATTATGTTGAATTATATCATTCGCGGGAGCGAGCAGATACGTGAGTTGGCATCTCCCAGAGAGATAGTTATGCGTGATTAGCCTTTTTATGAATTTTTTCACTTAACCAGAATTCCATTCGAGAGTGATAGAGTAATAACACACTTTATTTTTTGCACTTATTATATATGCAGTCAGATATGTCGATTATACAGCAATCAATAGTATACGATTATAAAATTATTTGCGTAATCAAAGGTGTTTTTGCACGGTATAAGAAAAAGCTATTATATAGTTATGGGAGCCGCATCTGTAGCGCTTCGTTTGCCGGAGATGGGATTACAAATAAATTTGCGACATTGCAAAGTGATCAAGCTGCGCGAAAATTAACTCTCGGCGTTTCAATTAATTCTGTAACGTTACGAAGAAAAAAACATTACACGTAACGTGACGCCGTAAAGATTAGAATCGTGTTAAATCTCGACGCTTTCCCGTTCGTGCCGGCTGCACGAAATGTTCACCATCGCCGATGCGCTTCCCGTCAAGGGGTGCGGAGGGCGCGGCAGAAGGGAAGATAATGGTAACAAACAGTCTTCCTTCCTGTTACAGAACAGGACAGTGCTGCTTTCCCGCTTCTCTTCCGGCTCGAGTAAAGTAGTACTGCTGCACTATCGCGATATCCGCGTATGCAAAATCGCGTATGCGCACGCACCTCTTGGGTCGAGAGCACCTCTAGATGGATGACCGAGCATCACGCTCTCTCTCTTTTTCTCTCTCTCTCTCTCTCTTTCCCGTCGTATTAAAATATCAGAGCCACCCCCGGCTAACCCTCCTGCCCTCTCACCCCCTCACGTCGTCCCCTCGACCGCGTTGGCATTAAATCAGCCACCCACCAGCCCTCGGGTTATCTAAAGAGCCTATCTGTGGACCGGCTAAGATATCGTCGCTGCTTTGTGCGAGAACTCGTTGCGTTTGTTGCGCGCCTACACGATTCTTCTCTCTCGTCGTTGGAGTACATACCTTGGAGCAGGTCCGAGAAAAGAGGGAGAAAAATTGAGAGAGAAATATGCACGCGCGCGCGGTCAAGGAAAGAGGTCCGGCTATTCCTGATAGTATTAGTCAATCGCGATTGCAATAATTATTTTTCTTGACCAGAAAAAGAGATTTGTATAATTTGCTTATAATTTAGGTAAATTGCGTGACATTTGTGAATGTTTTTAAACTAGAATAACATATATATCGATCGCATTACCTTAAAAATACGTGCTCTTTTCATAGTAATTATTTTTTACAGAACGTAGGAAAATGTATTAAAAAATTGAATGTATAGAGAAAGAACCACTTAAAACGAGAGTAGAATTGCACAAGACTTAAATCACTCACTTAACAGTGACAGGATCAAGATGGTAAAAATATAATTAATATGAGTTTGCGGTAACACTTAGGATTCGATAAACCGAATGAATGATAGACTGGACAAGGACCGACAATCAAATAACGGCTAGAAAAATAGCGAGACATAAGTGGCTGAATCGGGAATCGAACCCGAGTCTTTCGTTTTCCGGGCAACTGCTCTTAACCATTAAGTTATCCAGACTTCATACCTAATGGCATTACTCAATGTAGTTATATAGTTATATTATTAAAGTTAAATGATCACTTGTTGATCAAGTGAAGCCGGTGGAAGTATTCGCAATATATCCTATTATCCTCACCATGCCGATAATAATGGCGGATGGACCCTGAACAGGCCGTGAGTAGCCTTCAAGATGATAGGTAGGGATGCATAAAAATTCATTAAAATCGGCGACGACGCCAGAACTCATGGTAAATCGGACTGACTCTCACGTGACTTACACAAAATTAATTAATTAAGAGTATCTCTTCGATACGCTCGCTCGTCAACAGCAAGAATCGCCTTGAGTTGTCCTCTTGGGCGGTAAGCGCCTAAAGCGCCAAAAACAAAGCGACACTATATAGGACATAACATCTGAGACCAAGCGCCCGCACCAATCTTTTTCAATCTGATCCTGAATCTCGCGATCCTGGACGATAGCCGACTCAATCCTGTGCGCATGGAATGCGTAAACGTGCAATCAATCGCGATATCCGACTTACTATCGTTGACACTTCGCTTACAAGATTGTATGGTGGCGAACGCACTCCCGATATTTTTCTTAAAAATCCTCGAGATATATCTTGGCGATTGTTTCTTTCAGGTCTAATGGCTGTTCCCGGCGATGGAGGGTTTACCCATTTGTTGATCAACGTCGGGCTGGAAAAAACATGTCGGGTGAGGTCCTCTTATCCTCTGTTGGCGCTTATTTCATCTGCAGTTTCGCGTGAGATCCTGACGTTCTTCTGTGAGCATCCTTCTATGTTCATCCTTCTGTGTCGCCGTTCCTAGCAGGGCCTAATGGCGGACTTCAAATTGTCAAAATACTTCCCGGATTTCAGATTCTTGCACGTAAAGATTGCCAACTGTTTATTGTTCAAAATTCCGCTGTTCGATGTTTGCTCGAGCTTTTCTCCGATTTTGTTTCTTCCCAATTTCGATTTCCTCGCTCGATCAGGCTCCCGTTAGTAAACATTGACGAGACAAAATTAGTTAATAATATGAAATCGCAGCGATTTTTCGCCATATTTAATTTAATTCTTATTTCAGAATTAATGAAAGTTCAGTTTAGTTTAAATTGTTTCTATTTTCTTGTTTCTACTTTATTGGATTCTTAGTTTAGTGATTGTGTTTTATACTAATTCATTTTTTTAATTCACATTTATTGCTTTTTTATTGTTTTTCAACTATAATTCTAAATTAATCCAAAGCCAAAAGGATTAAAGAAATAGATAAAAAAATTTTTTTTAAATATATATATTTTTTAATTGTTTTTTACAAAAATTTGTATATGTCAGATGCGGGCTCATACAATTTTTTTCTCGTTTTTAATTTACAAATATATATATTTTAATTTCTTTTTAAACCAATAATCCTGATAATATCTTAGTTTTGAAATTGTCTTGATAATTAATAAAATTTTGTCTTGATTTTGTCTCGAATTTCAAAAATAATATCAAGATTAATCTTGATATTTCCTATACAACCCTAGTTTCTCTCCTTGTACAAGATAAAAATTTCGTGGATAAATTATATTTAATGTTCTCTGTTGCAGATGAGTGATATTGCGACGATCCCGCAAGGCGAGAAAATTCACTCTCGGTGAGTCGACATAATACAATATTTTCTATTTTTCTTTTTTTATGCTATGAGTAAGTTGATAGATATTTTCCTCAAATTTGAATTTTTTATTCACGATTCCTGGTTATTCGTTCAGCATCGAAATTGCACTTAAAGACTTATTCAACTCGTCGATGACTCGAAGCAGCAAGAATAAGTCAAATAGAAAAGCTATAAATCTTGGGATTTTCTCAAAACTTTTACAATACTTTCCGAGCAATATCAAAATTAGTCTCGCGCAACCCTAAGCGAAAGAGATGTCGGTCGTGCGTGCAAGTTCTTTCAGTACCGACAGACAATTTAATTTTCTAATTATCGCAACACCGCCTCGATCGAAAGACAGAAAGAGCGAAAGAGAGAAAGAGAGAGAGAGAAACCAGATAAGGTATGCCGCCGTTATCTCGTCGTGGCATCTGCGTACGTAGCCGGGTACTCTATGGCGCATATAAAAGCTAATGGATCTCCACGCGAGGCTCGCTTCTCTGGACTCAATCTCAACTAATATTCTCGTACACGCGCATAAAAGAGAGAGAGAAAGATAGATAGATGTGGAAGAGAGAAAGAGAGAATACGCCCACGAGGTAAACGCGGATCGTCGCGGACGATGAGGCGAACGAGGAGAATAAGATCGAAGGAGGACGAGGGTGAGAGGCGGGGGATGCTCGCGTACTGCAGTGCGGTGAATTAATTGATTACCGCGTGCGCGTATCCCACGTACAATCGTTCTTGCGGCGGAGAACGACCGCGGTAGAGGGAGAAACTTACGGAGAAGAGAAAAAGCTCGTCCAATGTCTCGACACCGAATAACCTCGTGATGGTTTTTCCCTGAACATTCGTCCTCAAAGTCAAGTATCATCCTTCGCACGAAATTTTTTCTCCCCTTTTTCAAGTCGTATTCGAGGTGGAAATTACTTTAGCTCCCTATGTTGTTCATACCGTGAAATAAAAATTCAAAACTTAAAGACACTTATCCTATTAAGGGGATCCCTCATTGAACGGCAAACCCTTACACGATACAGCGCTCTCATCTAAATTCTCATCCCGTATCTCTCTCTATCACGTTATTTATCAAGAAGATGCACTGTTTTTTCTACTCTACTTTATCGACATTTCAGATACATACGGACCGAAATTTTTGGACAGGTGCCATTTATTAATTAGACTACCAAACTCAATTTTCACAGTTCCACAAGTTTTTATCGTGCAGTCCGCTATTGGGTATGCTATTGTTTTATGCATAAGAACTACAAAACATTTATACAAGGCTAATGTCTTTATGAGGTGATAGCTTTAGACGCCATGTTGATCTAAGAAGTCGATAAATAAATATATAATTTTATACTTTCTTTTCTTTCTCAGTATATAATCAGTTTCGCCGTGTCCATTTGAACCTATACTTCAACCGTAGGAAAGGATTTCTAATTCTATGCAGGCAATAAAAAATGGCACCTGTCCAAAAATTACAATGTTTTATCGATAAAACAGATAGGTTGAGGTTGATCTCCTTAAAGGTCGAAATTATCGGTATCGGAAGACCAGCGATGAACGATGTACACCTCGATTTGTTACGCAACAGTTTACACTTTCGTAGCCAAGTACACATCGGATCGAACGCGCGAGCGTGACACCCGGAATTACCTACAAATTTGCGGGGGAGTGCGAAGAGGGGGAGGGAAGGCTCGACCGCAATCACGGCATCTAAGTAGCGTAAGGAGAGAACGAAACGGCGCGGTTTATACGAGGGGGTTCTTACGGTAGTTGGCGGTACGTGTTGGCGCGCGTACAACACATGGGATTCCACGGGGTACGCGCGATCCCCCCCCCCCCGAAGGGGGGGCCTCGACCAGCGGTTAGGCCGCGGTTACCGCGTGGTTATCAAGTTAACCTTTTACCTCGGAGCCGCGGCTCGATGAGGTTTGCGGCCGACGGACCTGGGACAGGGGCCAACGGGGGGAGGGGGGACCGGACGACGGGGGCAAGAAAGGGGACGACGAAGGTGTGAAACCGCTCCAAAGCAAAGAGGCAAGAAATTGCGCGTGATTATCCATCCTCCGACCAGTAAACGTGCGGCCAACCCGGAATGCCTTCTCGCGAGCCTCGATAAGGATTCCATGAGACTTTTCTCGCGTGTTAGGTTAGGTTCGCTCTTCTTCGGGGCTCTCTTTTTTTATTCTCTCGCGTTTCTCTTAACCCCTATTTCTCCCTAACCCCAGGCATCTTTGCGTTCTAAATTAAAGCGGCAACAGGTAAACCGTGTGACTAAAAAAAGTAGCGCCGGAAGAGGACAAGGGCGGAACGCGTGCGCACGTTACCTTATTCATTATCCGGCTTGTAATTCATAACGCACCATTAGTCGTATTATTATGGTATTTACTCGCGTCCCAATAGCGGGTGTCCCGGCGAAGCTCGTCATTATGTCGTAGCTCGCGCGGTAATTGCCGACTTACATGTGGAAAGGGAAATCTCGGAGCTGCGTGTGAATATGGACAAACGTCAAGTCGTGGCTTGTTTTTGCGAAAACGTCGGTGTACACGCACCTGGAAAATTGTTGACCAACCGCAATTGAAGACCATTTTTTTGAATGCGAAATCGTCTTCATTGATCCTTCAAGGGTCAATTTTTCCTTTTGAGAAGAGATTCAAAGGATGTAACGTGAGCGGAAAAATGATTGAAAGATGCAAAAAATTTTTCAAAAAATAATTGTACACGGAGAAAATTTTATATCAAAGATTACTATAATGTGATAGTAGCTGCGAACCATCAAGAATTTATAAGCTTAAATGCTATAGTCATTATTTTAAAAACAAGAAAGCAACGTAATTTTTACACTTTCTCATAGTAGAAATTATTATGTTTTAAAGCAAAACTTGCTGGATAAAAGTTAGTATTGAGAAGAAAAATAAAAAATATATACAAAGTCAGTTTTTACTGTATATCATAGTAAAAATTAACTCTTCCCACCTTAGAATATGGCTTGAGTGTCGGTTTAACAAAAATTACTTTACTTATGTGATAAAAAACAATGTTGCCATAGTAAAAGTTACGTCAAAATCATGTACTAATTGTTAAGAAATCGGAGGGAAGAGGAAAGCGATAGGTGTCGCCTGCAAGAATAAGCCGAAACACGCAGAAGCTTGTTTTATCATACAGTGTACACTTCTGCAGCTACCGCGTGTCGCATTCAATCATTAACTCGATAACGTATGCGTTTTGTTGAGCTTTGTTTAACGTTTATTTTATTGTCTTTCTTATTTGTTATAGAAGAATAAAAGAAAGTATTGTGAATGAAAATGCTGTGAAGATAAACGAAAAAGAAAGCGTAAGTATCTCTTCGATAAGTCGATTTGCAATCCTTATTATTATATTACATATTTATTTATGGTTTTCTATCTATTATTTTTCTGTTAATGTATCTCATCTATTTATAATTAATATCTCTGAGTGCTGTTAAATTAATTAATAAAGTGTATGAGAAAAACAGTTTTACAGCACATATAATAGTTTGATCATATTTAAGAAATCTTAAATATAAGATTCAATTATAAATACTTACAGATACATTTTGAATCTGTCTTTAATAAATTTTTATTAGATTAAATAAAATTGTATATTATTTATTGTGTCCGTTCAATAATGAATGAAATATTATTAATTATAAGTAAAATTAATAAGAAAAGCAAAAAAGAAGGATCCGGAAAAAAGTAATAAAAGAAAGAATAAAAAATACATTTATCGAAGTTGAGATTTAGTATTATAATGTTTTACAATAATACATAATAAAGATTACAATTTAGCCTACGAATTTTTACTATGGCAAATAATGAAACATGTTATGTAAGTGTTAGTTTAAAATTTTACTATGTTGTATTGTAATTTATTCTATAAAGTCATGATGGTCCACCGATCATACAAAAAATGTGATATAAAATTGTATTACATATTAATATAAAATTTTCTCCGTGTATCCACGCGACTCATTATTGTTTACATAAAGTCTCTCCTGGCTCGCGTGTCCGATGATTACGTAACGCGAATCGCGGATGACACACGCTCATATGGCGTACGTATTTCACGCCTTTCCGAGAAACGACTACCTGTCGAAGATTGCCAACCGCAGGCGATCCGTCCGCGGCTGTAAAAGTCAATCCCATTTCAATCGCAATCGGCGAATTACTCATTCGAGTATATCGTCAGTTTCTCTCCTCGTCCCACGAGACAGGAAAACGATAATGCTCGATGAAGCTCGGCGGACTCGGTAATCACGCTCGTTATACATGGCCTCTTCCTTACTATCCTTTTTACCACGTGTGCGATCGATCGCCGGATGAATTATCGCGCGCCCTCGCCAGATCCTTTATTTGTCATCTCGATAATCGTAGCGAATTGTCTGCTAAGCATGTAACGTGATCCAGGATCACGCTACACCTGCTGTCTCGATCAAACTCGATGGGCGAGTTTATAGCTTGTCTAGTATAGCGAGGCTTTAAAATGAAAGTTATATCAATCATCGACTGCTAATAATGTAGAAGTAATAACAGTGTCTATACGAGAGGTATATACAGAATTCTTGTAAGTATCTCGATGGAAAAAAAGGGATGTGTAATATCGATTATTCTCGATGTCGATTATTCACAGCGTCGGTTTATACGCTACGTCGTTTCTGACAATCGTATATACATAGGGTGTCCCATGAACACCTGATAAATTTCTAGAATGTATTCTAAGCAAAAAGTTCACATACACTGTAGGTCAATTCGACTAGTTAACGAGATACGAGGACTTTAATTCTTGTCCCAAAAAAAATCCGGAAGTGATAAGTCAGGAGAATCGAGCAGGCCGTAATGTCAAAATCAGCTGACGAGAATTAAATTCTTCATATCTCGATAACCGAATCAAATCGACCCATAGTGTATATGAACTTTTTTGCTTAGAATGAACTCTAGAATTGAATGAATGAACTCTACATTCTAGAAGTTTTCTTCGATTTTCTCGCGGCACACCCTGTATACATTTCCGAGAAGAGCAGAGTTTTTTCGTACGTTTCCCTCCTTTTGCACGGACCGTCGACTTCCTCGACTGCGATCCCATCGAAGTGACTGCCATCCCGAAATGGCTGTTAATCTCAATATCGGGATGTCCGGCGGAAGCGCGGGCTCGTAAAACGCGGGCGCGTTGTTCCCTCGTCGCTCCGCTTCTTCCCTTTTCGCCGGATCCATCCCTGTCGGAGACGCGCGACTCGCATCGAGGTCTCGGGACGCCCGCGACGATCGTTAGATGAAGAAAAAGCAGGCATCGCCGATCCTCCCGGCGCGTGTTGGCGCAAGAGCCTCTCGAATATCGCATACATAATTCATACAATTAGCGGGCGTGTCCGCTGGAGCTTACACGCTCGACATCAGATTAGGAAGGTACTCTCAGCGGGATCCCGCGACGTCGGGATGCTGCGCTGAATGAATCCCGGCTCGCTCGTGTCGTTCGCGATGGAAAGAGAGAAATGTGTACGACTTTAAGATGCAACGTAACGTAATGGCAGTGCAACCGTAAGAATCGCAATCGTTTTATTGCGGAAGATGAAAATGCTGTGCTCACGATTGAGAGGAAATATCATGGCACGATTGTGAACAAGATGATGGAGAGAAAGATGGATAAAGTAATATTTCAAATACGAAATACAAGGATATTTACGTAAGTTATTTCTTTGCTAAATTATATAATAAATATGAATTAGTAATTTTTTGTTGTATGGGAATTAGAATTTTATTTCCAATTTTTAGCGAATAATTTCACAAATTGAAAAGGATATTTTAAATATATTCTAGAGCTTTTAATAATAAATTGAAACGATCTTCTCTTATCGACAGTAACCCAGCAAACACTAAATAACAGTTTATAAATAACTGTTAGTTATAAAATTTCCCACTCAACAATATAACTGTTACACGTTATATAACAGTTACATAACATGTAACAGTTATATTGTTGAGTGGGAAATTACAACTAACAATTATATAAATGTTACTTGGTGTTTGCTGGGAAAATATTTAAATATTATTTTATCCAATTAAAATAACACTAGAAACATAAAAATATTTAAAATCACATCTATGACCACAATATATATTTAAAACTTTTAAATATTATCTCAAAATTTCTGATATCGTAATTAACAGTTTCATTTATTGTTTCAAATAAAAATATTTGCTATGTATTTATATTTATTATCTTCATGGGCAAAAAATATATTTGAATAATATTTTAAAAAACGCGTATATATTGTTTAAATGATTATTTTGAATAATCTTTCTTGAAATGCACCCACCATTAGACGAAGATAAATGCGAGAAAAATTATATTTATAATCAAATGAAACAAACTCTCGAGTCTAAATGAGGTATTCTTTGTTTTTATACGAGTCCTAATAATAATTGCGTCGCGAAAACGCGGCGTAGGAGCATAGGAAGAAAGAGAGCAAGAAATTAGACTGCGGGTATCAGCGTCGCGATCAAGTGGTCGGAATTTTATGCTTGGTGAGTTCTACCCTAATTATGATGCAATAAAGTAGACGCGCAGCTGTCGTTATCAGAACGCAGCATCTCACCGACGCTCATTATGAAGTTGTGGTAAATTGGCTGCCTCGCACACGTTGTAAATATTGATGTACAATTGCTATATTGCTATATATGTTTACAATACATTTGCGTGTCAATTGTCGATCGGAGTGTACGATACATCGACAAGGTGAGCATCGATCCAAAACGTATAATACTATCACAAACTCGCCTTCGATGATAAAGTATCGATATAGTAAGACAACAAAGGTACTGCACAAAGAAAATTTTTTTCAATTTAGTTACACATGTAAATATATAGAATGTATTTTTTACGCAATAAATAACGATTAAAAAGGACATTCCTAGGATTACACGAGATACCAAAACAAGTCTTGATATTGTCTTGTATGTCTCGAAATTCAGGACAAGATTTTAAATTAATTATTACAAGATATTTACCAAGACTAAAATTATCAAAATTATTGATTCTTAAAAAAATCAAAATGTGTATACTTATAAATTAAATAATGAAAAATGAATCAGTGTATATTATATATAAAATTAAATAATTTTATTTAATAAGTAAAAACATTTATATTGACAAATTTATGGAAACAATAAATAGTACAATAAACAAAATAAATAATATAAAATTTTACACAATTATGTAGCTATACTAAACTTTGCGTACACCATATATACGCGATTCTTTGATTGCGTGTAAGTTGCATCTGCATTTTTTTTTTATAAAGACAATGAATATATATAATATTTTGGGAAGTACACGAATGACATAAATAATAATAATTATCTTATATCATAAAAATTATGTTAAATATTATTGTAAACAATTATTCGCAGTACTAGACTAAAATAGTAAAATCAAGACAAGACAAAATTGTTGAGCAAAGATTTATTCAAGAAAAGGATTAAATTTTTGAAAATTTTCAACGCTATGCAATATTTTTACAAATATTATTATCTTATCCCGAGTCTTGTGCAACCTTAGAAATTCCGAATAATAATAAATTACTGAGATATTGATGTTGAATCTCGTAAAACTGATAATCGCCTGCATTATATTATACGACGCGCACTTTTTACCAAGGAACACGTTATAAATTTTCATTTCAAGTTTTCAACTGTGGTTGCTCGAGCCGAAAAAAAAACAAAATGGCACGTCGGCACCTTTCTTCTCCGTACGTAGGTACTGTGCACGCTGGTTGCATGCGTCAGATGCATCGGCGTTTCGCAGCGAACGGTGCGACGACTCGTCGTACTCGCCAACCGGCGTCTGCTCTGTAATTGCGATTCGCGCACTGTAATAATTATTACCTTCGGCCTGTCATCAGCGGCGACGTCTACGCGCGAGTACGCTTGTCGTCGTCGTCGTCGTCGTCGTCGTCGTCGTCGTCGTCGTCGTCGTCGTCGTCGTGGACCGTGTTGCCGAGCTTTCGAAAGAAGGCCAGCAAAAAATAACCCGCCTCGATTCGTTCGATGTTCGTTCGGAGAGAAATTCAACGTGCGAGGGACGAGGAGAGAAAACTCATCAGGGATATATTGTATCGTGGTTTTATAATCTGGCTAAAGAACGCGACGCCGAAGGGGAACTCTTGGATGTATCTGGATCCGGATTATCATTAGGAATGTAATCGCAACATCAAAGGAATCGAGAATGTATACAGAATTTATATTTTGTGAATTTGTTGTAATACGTATATATATTAATTAGTGTGTTTTCCTGGAAAAATATGAAAGATCTGAAATTGTAAAAAATTTTTTCTGTATCTGGAAATATCAGGGAATTTTATTGATTCGGGAAATTTTTCAAAAAATTCTTTCTTCGATAACTTTGCTCTATTGCAAGCAATTTGTTGATAAACCAAGTTGTGAATTATGTGTATTTAAAATCTGTGTATGTAAATAATTAAATTAAAAATAAATATAAAATTGAAATTAATAATTTAAATTAAATTAAGTAAAAATTATATATATGTATATGTAAATAATTAAATTAAAAATAAATATAAAATTGAAATTAATAATTTAAATTCTGTAAAAATTATATATATGTATATGTGAATAATTAAATTAAAAATAAATATAAAATTAAAATTATCTCTTTATATATTCAATATTCAATATTTTAATAAAATATAAGTACATTCTTTATTTTAATTTTTAATTACACTAAAAAATCTTTAAAATATTTTCTTTGTCTAGAATTAACTAATATTTTGAAGAAAAAAATTTGAAAAATCTTTTATTCTTCAAGATTTGAGTAGACACCTATTAATCAATTTTTATTGGATAGCTTTTAAAATATTGTAAAAAAAAGAATAATGTAGAAAAAAAGTCGACAAAAATCGATGAGGTTGATCGAAGACGTATCGGAATGTATCTGAGGGGGAATAGGGGAGGGAGAAAGACAGAAGAACTCGCCGACGAAGAATGAATGGACTCGGTAACGTTATATGTGGCCCGGTAATTATGACTCCTCTAATCACCGACAATTACTGCAGTTACTAGGAGGCTCGCGGCGTTATCTCTCGGTCCATCTCGCGCTGCGGTAGAAGAGCAGTGCAGGGGGGTGGGAAAGGGAAAGAGCACGGGCAAAAATCGTCCGGAGAATTAACGGAAAGAGCGAATCGATCGGAGAATCAATTACAAAGGGAGAAACCATTCGACGAGGATCTTTTTTTTTTAATCGAACGAGCTTTTCCTCCTTCGTCCATAGAGCCGTTTAAAGTCGCGTACGGGAGGTTGCTCTCCCGGCATTCGATTAAAAATCAATCCGACGACCATCATCGTGTATCATAATCGCGGTCGTGCGACAAGCGGAAGGAGCGAGAGATGGGATTCGCGGGGGGAGAGAGATTCGCCGACGCGATAGATCCCAATACGTTTTCGCCAGTCATCGCCTTCCTCGGCCGCCTCCTCCCCCGCGCACCATCATCATCATCATCATCATCATCATCCCGTTACGTCGTCGGATGAGGTCGGATATCAGATCGCCACGCTTCGACGTCGGCTATGTAATTCGCCGGAGCGAATACGCGCCGTCTGCTTTCGAGCAGGAGGAACGTCGCGCGCGGAGGGCGGGAGGGAGGGGGATATTCAAATGGCCTCACTCTTGTATGGAAATGCGCGAGATGTAAAGATGACTTGGTCGGGATACGAGACGGCGGGGGATATTACCAGTCGTTAGCGCGACAAGCCAGCCACGGTAACGCTTCTCTCTCGAGGCCGTCCTCCTTGAACTCGTGGCTTTTAAGGTTCACGCGAGCTAACGCGATGATTGATAATATACGAAGAGGGAACGATATATCGAGAAATCGGGTATTCAAATACTCCAGCGAAGAGAGAGAGAGAGAGAGAGAGAGATTTTACTATCCATTAATGCCATCCACGTGATTTAGTCGCCGACTCTCATCGACAGTCGTACACGAAGGAGTAGGTTGTAGATCACGAGGATGAAATGTTGGCTTTTAATAGACTATTTTAATGATAACGCGTGTCTGTAAAGTTTCGCCGGCAAGTATCCCCGATCGGCAGAAAGAGAACGCGGGATTCAGTAATGATGAAAAGCATCGCTGCACCCCGTTGCCTTCGCAACGTGTAATTTCGTGGGCCGTGCAAACGTCGAAACTTTCGCGGACCTACGAGGGAGATATATGACCGAGTGTACCCTCGTCACTTAAAAAATCGAGCGGCCCCGAGTCGGTCCGAGAGAGAAGGAGAGATATTTGGCCCCTTCGGGCCAAAACGAGGTAGTCTTGCATTCGTCGTAATAGGCAACTCGGGCGCCAAGGTGTTATTAAACGTGGCAGAGAAGCCGCGCAACAATTAAAAAATTACTCTCCACACGTGGGAACGCACGAGAATGAGCCTTCGAGGTCTCTCCTTCGCCGAGAGTTCCCGAAAAGGACATTTTGCATTCGTCTTGTCGAGCTGGGAGAAAAGCAAATGCAAGAATTGACATTACTTTGCGCGATATACGTATTTATATCAAGCTGTATTATTTTATAGAGAGGAAAGAGCGAGCAAGGCAGCCTCTACGAGAGCCTTTTTCGCGATCGGATCTTTGCACGTGTCAATAGCGCCGGTCAATTTCTGCGATAATTAGACGCGATACGCGAGAATGCACGGCCGTCATATCCTCGCGAGGGTCGACCTAATTAGCTATCGATCCTTTAGATAGATACCCTCGGCCATAAAGTAGCATGCCTTCTATAATTGTACAAGATACCCCTTGGATAAAAGCCCGGTGTGTATAGGTCTAGCGTCTCAATTATCGATCGCAGCGATACGTCTATCATCGACAACTCTGCGCTTTATTACAGATATCGTCCACCGAGTCCATTTCTTCATCGAAACCAACTTTTGTAATCGCGTTATCGAACGATCCATTGTTATCGTAGATGAAGGTAAACGTTTCGATGGATCTACGCGCACAGATATATTTGTTAATGTAAGCTCTAGTCGATGTATCGCTTCGACGCAACAAGAAATTATCTAAGGATCCTCTCAAAGTCCTTCGAAAGAGAGAAAAGTGTGGTAAAAGAATTATCCTCCCACGCGAGTTATATACAGGGTATTTCTTAATAAATGGGAGACATTTTAGGAGATGATTCTTTGTTGAAAATTAAGAAGGGTTTTTCATATAAACATATACTCCTACATCCCTTCCTGTGGAGTTACACTCCTCTAAATTGGGGGTAAAAATTAGGTTTTTATTTTTTTCTCAAATTTGGAATAAGCTAAAGAAATGAAATTAGGTGGTTATTTTCTACTAATAAAAAAGTTATTTATTAATATTTTTTTCAGCCTCCCGTATTGTTATAAGGAGATGAAACTAACAACCCCTATTCAATTTTTTATTAGAACTTTTTAATGAGCCGGAATATGATCATCTAAAAATATGCATTAAAAAGTTTGATTTATTTAGAAACTTTTTTATTTCTTTTATTTTTTTCATAAAATCAATAGTTTTCAAGAAAAAAAATAAAATACGTTATCGTGCACAGCACGATGCTAAATGGCATAGGTTTCGAATTACGAGAAGTTAAATTTTAAAATAAAAATAAAATTAGAGCAAATGTTGGAAAATTGGAACAAAAATAAAATTATAATAAAAACCTAAAAACCCAATTTTTACTCCCATTTTTGGAGGAGTGTAACTCCACAAGGAGGGATGTAGGAGTATATATTTATATGAAAAACCCCCCTTAATTTTCGACAAAGAATCATCTCTTAAAATTTTTGTATATTAGGGAGCCGCAAAATTTCAGAGATAAAATCGGGATTCCAGGTGGAACCGCCCAGCTAAATCTGAGCCTCAGTTTAGGCGATGCGATGCGATTTTTTGATATCCTCCGCTCGGCTATTCTTCAGTCAGACACGAGATTCATGGCGCGAATTCTCGCGGGAACTAGAAATCGACAGAGGCAGAGCCCGAACATGATCCACGGCACATTGTGTAGGGTAAGAGGCTAATAAGCGGCGGGGCAGAGACGATAATCGGGGGATTCACACGCGGAGTTTCCGCATCGGCGGCGCCGCAGCCGCGCGCGGATGCCTTTCGCGGCCGAAAGGAAAATGGCAGGCAGATCAGATAGGCTCGCAGCCGTTTAGCATGCAACGATGCATTCATATCGATCGACGCATGCATATGCAACACCTCGCCTCGCCGCGCGTTACCGGTATAGGATGCGTTTCTCGCGCGCGTGCAACGAGAGGAAGGAGAGAGAAGTCGACGAGACGCATATATTTTGCGCGCGTAGGCATGCGTTACGAAGCGACCCGTTAATTACCGTCACCCGTTCGCCAAAAATTAAAAAACCGCGATAACGTCGATCATCCCGTCCTGGTTTTCGTTCATGTGGTAAAGCGGGACGAAAATCAGAGATTCGAATCTCAGAGGATAGAATTTACTTATTTCGTTCCTCTGATAATTTATATCCCCTCGAAAAAATGTTTTGCTGATGTAGGTAGATCTTCCTGGGTGTCGACAACAAAAATTTATCGCTATTTCTTTTTGTATCTGTTAGAATTTTGTTTGTGACGTGTATAATTTATAGCAGCAAATTTTAGTAATACTTTCCGGCAAATTTAGATCCTGTTGCCAAATATAATATTAATCACTGAATTGGATAAATATGAGTACTACAACTAGAACAATTTTTATGAAACGATACAATCACCATAAACGAACTTTATAACAAGATGATTAGTCTTAAAATATGAATAGGTGCAAAAAACTTTCTTTTCAAATTTCATTAACGATTCAGATTTCTTCAGATAATTTTATCTGTTATTTAGATCGATTAAAATATACCACAATATTTGCTAATCATTTGTCTATCTCAATTAATTTTTCGCACCTAGAAAAATGCTACTATTGCTAGTTGCAAGGCTATTTTTTTGAATGCAAATAGATATAGATTCAAAAAATAGAATGTTATTGTGAGAAACGGAATAAAATCTTTCTAGAAAAAATGTAAATTCCACTTCAAAAAGCCTTCGTCCGGAACAAAATGGTGATTGAAAAGTTCGTTTCAAAGTCTCGATCGAAATATTGATATTAATATTAATAATGTAAATAGCATATCCTCACTCTGAATAAAAATCTAAATATATTTGAGTAAAAGTTTGGACAGAACAAAAATATTTCATAAAACTATTTTTTCTTTATTCTCTTTGAAGTAAATATCGAAATTTTATAAGTTGTTTTTTATTTTTTCAAATCAATAGTGTTTTACATGAGAATTTTAATTACTTTCTTAATTATCTTTTTTCAATTTTGCAGCTAAATTGAAAATTATTTTAATTCGAAAACTAATCTAGATCTTTTTCGATTTTATATTCACATACGTTTCTTTAATTTAGTATCATTTGTAAAAAATTGTAAATATTATTAAATCAAAGATTCGCAGAATTTTTTTGGAACAATGTCCTTCACGAAAATGAAACCGAAAACGTAATTCCGCAAAACAAAGATTCTGTATACTACTTTTTAATGTTACTAGACGAAATATTACTTCAGTTTTGTTCAACATGAACACTTATATCTTCGGTATATCTTTATGCACTCGCAAATGTTTCCACTTTCCAAAAAATTGGAAATTGCGATATCACAATCTCTTTACAGTGTGAAGAAAATTACAAGATTAATAATTAGAGGTAGAAGATTGAAAACAACGTGGATGTAACATGCGTAAAATGAGAGGTTTCCGCGCAACTAGCGAATTAGCAACCTTAGAAAACCCCGCTATTTCTCTCTCGAAATTTTTACAATGTAACGTTTATATGTAGCAGTAACAATAGCCGTAGTGGTGCTTACTTGGAAGTTGCCATGCGCGTAACCAGATAGCCATCCTGCGATCAACGCTCCACGATCCACGTTTGCCTCGGCAAAGGAAGCATCGTGTACACTTACCGGCTGCAACAGAATAACAAAAGGACAAGCTTCGAGCAATCGGTTGTGAAAGACAATCAACTTATTACGCGCTAACGATTTTAAACCGTGATAATTCGATAATCCCCCTCTATAGTGGAACAATTTGAGATACTTGCACTCGGAGATGTTTTTTTTAAAGAAATTATTCACTTTTTAGAATGACATTACCCATACAGCGCAGAACATTACAGTAATATTGTGGTAATATTGCAATATTGTTGCAACGACATTGCAACATTGCAGCAATATTGCAATATTGTTGCAACAACATTGTAACATTATAACAATATTGCAGCAATATTGCAATATTGTTGCAACAACATTGTAACATTATAACAATATTGCAGCAATATTGCAATATTGTTGCAACAACATTGTAACATTACAGCAACATTGCAATATGTTGCAACAACATTGTAACATTATAACAATATTGCGGCAATATTTCAATGTTGTTGCAACGATATTGCAACATTGCAGCAATATTGTTGCAACAACATTGCAACATTGCAGCAATATTGTTGCAACAACATTGTAACATTACAGCAACATTGCAATATTGTTGCAACAACATTGTAACATTATAACAATATTGCGGCAATATTGCAATATTGTTGCAACAACATTGCAACATTGCAGCAATATTGCAATATTGTTGGAACAACATTGTAACATTACAGCAACATTGCAATATGTTGCAACAATGTAACATTACAGCAATATTGTGACAATATTGTAATATCGTTGCAACAACATTGCAATATTGCAGCAATATTGCTGCAATGTTCTGTGCTATATAGGCAATATAAGAGACGTAATTTGAATGGATCTTCCTACATAGATTTGAAATAAAATTCATTAATTACTTCGCGCACACTCTATAATTATTATATTGCTCCATGTTATAAAAATTCTACATTTTTCGTGAAAGTTTGCGTTTCTCTTATAGATCGTAGTGCGGTAAAAAGATGATTCAACAGCTCATTGTTCCGGTCAATCGAGATCTCGCGGTCGTGATCGACCGGAACGGTGCGTCATTAAATTTTTTAATCGCATTGTATGAACCCCATAACTTTCTATATGTCTTCACCGCGCCGCGAGATGTGGCGCGTGTATTATTATCGCGATAACTTTATTACATCTAGGAAACTGGATTTTTGTAAGGGAGGGACTTTGGAGAGAGAATATCAGCGGGGAAAGCTCGAGCGCGAGTAGAACAAAGCGACGTTGAGCGGTCCAGTGGATCTGACATAACGATGGCTCTCAACTAACATCTACTTACAACGTAAAGATCGGAACCAGGCAAATCCATTTCTCTCGACAAATATTATTTATCATTTAGTGAATGAAGGGATATTTCCAACAACTGATGTCTGTGAAATCGCTATTGTATTTTACCATTTTATTGTATTAATATCATTGCGAGTTTCGAATTTGTATTTTTTCTCGTTTTTCGTGTATTACGGACGGTAATGTCTTTAAAATATTATACAAAACAATATAAAATATTTGTAAAAATATTTTATTGGTAAAATTAAAAAATTTATGAAAATTTAAATTTTGTCTTGGTCAAGGTAAAATTCTGGCACAATCGAAAAACAAGATTTATATTAGGTTAGGTTAGGTTAGGATTGCGTGAAATATCAATTTTAAAAAGAGAGAGAGAGAGAGTCTTGATGTTATTTTGTATTGTCTCAAAATTCAAGATAAATTTTTATTTAATTATCAAGACAATTCTAAGATTGTCAAGGTTATTGATTTTAAAAAAAAGCTACAAAGTTTCTTGAATATTTCTAACAAATATTTTAATTTTCTTGTCTTGTATTGTCTTGTCTTAATTTTATTAATAATTTTTATCTAATATAGAACGATTATTTAAAATAATATTTAACATAATCTTTATAATATAATTCAAAATAATTATTACTTATATCATTCATTTACTTCTGAATGCTATATATCAAATATACATACAATTTTTTTCTCATTTCTCTTTACAAGTATACATATTTTAGCTTCTTTTGAAAACCAATAATCTTGACAATCTTAGTCTTGATGATTAATTAAAAGTCTTGTCTTGAATTTCGAGACGAGACAAAACAAAATATCAGGACAAATCTTGCTATTTCTCGCAATCCTAATTATAATCTTGTTCCTCTGTTGTACCAAAATTTTATTTCAAAAGTTGGCAACGCCGGTGCCAACATCGGACAAAGGGGTGGCTCGCGCACGTGTCGTGCAAGGGTGGTATATGTGTAGGCGAGTACGTACGCGTAAAGTGTAGAGAGAAGGATAGAAAAAGAGAGAGAGAGAGAGAGAGACGCGGCGCGATGCGCCCGGTAAGAGGAAGACGTGATCGATGCCCGTGGGATGCAAGGGCGTTCCTGGTGCGGGAGGCGCCCGAGACAAATGGACGTCGCGCGTCTACCAACCACGCCTTCCCACGGGATAAGAAACTCCGTTTTGCGTGTATGTACTCTCTCCGTCTCTTCCTGTTTCTCTCGCTTCGCCTCTCTCTCTCTCTCGGATTCTCCTCGACGAACGTCTTCAACGAGGTTTCGCGGCCGGCCGGTCGAGCACTCTAACTCGCCTTGCGGTGATGACCGACGACCAGGAGGAGGAAAAGGACGAGAACAGAGGGAGAAAGAGAGAGAGAGAGAGAGATTTTCCTTTGAGAGCGTCTCCGACTCTATTCCGCTTTACGCGTCTTGACGTACTTGGCGTCGTATCTCGCCATCGAGAATCAAGCTGAGGATCAGATAAGTCACCGATTGTGTTCCGGTAATTAATGTCAATCATACGGTGAATGAAAGGATCGCTCTCTTGAGCTTGATAATAATGGCTTGCTCGAGGAACGTGCACGCTGCATTGCTTTGGATAATATATCGCGTAAGCGCGAGCGGTGGTAATATATCAAATAATAAACCGGATATTTTATTTTTAAATTGATTACACATAATGCTATTTGAAACATTTAACAGATCAAATCAGAAATAAATCCCTCAAATATATCCCATACAGTACATTGTTGTAACATTGCAGCAATATTGCGACAATATTACAATGTTGCTGCAATATTGCTGCAATGTTACAACAATGTTCTGTGCTGTATGGATATGTTTCTTATTGAAGATTTTTTTTTAAATTAATAATCTTTTGACAAGACCAATAATCTTGACAATCTTGGTCTTGATCCGATCTTGATTAATTAAAAATCTCGTCTTGATTAAAGATCTCGTCTCTCAAGAGGTCAGTCTTGGTTGGTATCTCGTGCAACCCTAGATAGGAACAAAAAGATAACGCTGACTTTGGGAATATTTGCTTTACACGAAGCTGTCGGCTTTCGCGATTTTTTGTTTGACGAGAGAGAAATTCGTGCGCTTCCTCTCCGTACAGCACAGACCATTGTTGTTACATTGCAGAAATATTGCTGCAATATTGCAATATTGCAGCAATGTAAAAACAATATTGCAATATTGCAGCAATATTGCTGCAATGTAACAACAACGATCTTTGCTGTATGGGTGGGACCGTTGTTGTTACATTGCAGCAATATTGCAATATTGCAGCAATATTGCTGCAATGTAACAACAACGGTCTGTGCTGTATGGGTCGTTTCTATAAATAATACAGCGAGAAAGAATCGTTGCTCGCGAAGAAGGAAACGCACGAGCGGAGATGCGAAAGACGCACGGTATTTAAATTCAAGCGGGGCAGAACGGCGTACAAACAAGGCGTGCGGCGATAAATATTCAACGATTCCCTTCGGGAAGTTACGTCAACCCACCTACGGGTCTGCGTTCGCGCGCTACTTCTCGTCTTGCCGGACGTTGCGACCGTCACGAAAGAGAGCGCATTTAATGGAAAGCAAATCCGCACGTACACGAGAAGGGAATCTTGATTTTGCCAGCCTTGGTATCGCTAGGATTGCACGAGATGCCAAGACTAGTCTCGAGATATCGTCCTGTCTTGTCTTGCCTCGAAATTCGAGGCAAGATCAAGATGAGGTTTTTAATTAGATTTTAATTAGTGGAGATAATAAGATTAAGATTGTCAAAATTATTGATGTAAAATAATATCCTCAAAATTATTGATGTAAACAAAATCTTCTCAAAATTATTAATGTAAAAAAAGCTAAAATGTATGTAAATTAGATGAGAAAAATATCATTATATTATATATAAACCTAAGTAATTTGATTTAATAAATTAGAATACATTAAAATAAATTAATTAGAATAAATTAAAATATATAAATATTACATTAATAAATTCAGAAACAGAACAATAAACAAAATAAATATTATAAAATTTAACACAATTATTTAGCAATATGAAAAAATAACAATTTTTTTAAAAAATATTAGAAATTAATCTTTTTGGCGTACATATTTTTATTAATGTTTAAACAGCATTTTTAAATTTTAAATATTTAATTTTTTTTTTTCATTCAATACAAGAGCATAGTATATTCAACAATATTATATGTTGCTCCTCCCCTGCCATTGTTTGAAATGAAAAAAATTTGATCTATTTGATTCGATATAATAGAATATTTTCGCGATACTGAATCTAATTTTATTAGAAAAAAATTAAAAAATAAAATAGTCTTATTTAAAAAATAAATATTTTAATTTTTTCATTTCTTGTAAAATATTAAATATTAATTTTTTAAATTCTAATTAGATTTAATATCCCAAAAACATATTCTACGGAATAAAATTAGATCGAGCTTTTTTCATCATTTAAAACACTTACACACGAAGAATAGTACATCACAAATCATCATTTTTTAACAAAAAGAAGCTCAATAAAGAAACATATAAAATACGAAAAAGATTAATCTCTAATATTCCCTAAAAAAGATTCCTAAAATCATCAATTGTTCATACTGCTAGAATAGACTGGGGGGGACCCTTAAGAGCCGCACGCGGCGTTGATGCTCGGTCGGGGGCGAAGTCACGATCGGATGGTTCGTGGTGATAGAAAACGACGCGCGGGAGGCGTCAAGAATTGCGTCAGGATTATCGGCGATGGGACCACCCAAGGCGCCCACGGGTTCAGGCATAGGCGCTATGGACCATGGGCTAACGATAGCGAAAACCTGATCCTAACAGCGGGATCCGCGAGATAACGCGGCGAACGCAGGTGTTTAGCGGCCGTCCAGTCATCGTATTGTCATTACTTATATGACTGACACTGCGGAGGTGGTCGGACATCCTTTTAAATTTCGAGAACACGCGCACTCGTCCAGCGTCGTTTTTTGTCACGTCATTGACAGTCGAAACCGAGGTGTCTCTCGATCTAGCGGCATGTCAGTGATCGTCGAGATCGTGTTATATCACTCGCGAACGGGCAGGTAAACTCGAAATAAGCAAAGTTGAATGAATCAATGCTAGGTGGCAATATATATAATACATGATAGAGATAGTTAGTGAAGAAGATAAGTCTTTTCGATTGTAAATATATTATTAATATATACATGTTGTCCTTATGTCAAAACCATGAATGTGCAATTTAGTTTTGAATCATTGCAATTTGAAAATTTAACTTACTCCGAAAAATCAATCTTATTTTATTCTTGTAATTTTCTTCGAAAAATCAATCTTATTTTATTTTTGTAATTCCGATTATTCAAGTATTATGCATTTAAAAATTTAATTTGCTTTGCAAAATCAGGCTCTTGTTTTATTTTAATTTTGAATCATTGCAATTTGAAAATTTAATTTGCTCCAAAAAATCAATCTTATTTTATTCTTGTAATTTTCTTCAAAAAATCAATCTTATTTTATTTTTGTAATTCCAATTATTCAAGTATTATACATTTAAAAATTTAATTCGCTTTGGAAAATCAGGCTCTTGTTTTATTTTAATTTTGAATCATTGCAATTTGAAAATTTAATTTGCTCCGAAAAATAAATCTTATTTTATTCTTGTATAATTTGCTCCGAAAAATATTTTATTCTTGTAATTCCGATTATTCAAGTATTATACATTTAAAAATTTAATTTGCTTTGCAAAATCAGGCTCTTGTTTTATTTTAATTTTGAATCATTGCAATTTGAAAATTTAATTTGCTCCAAAAAATCAATCTTATTTTATTCTTGTAATTTTCTTCGAAAAATCAATCTTATTATATTCTTGTAATTCAGATTATTCAAGTATTATACATTTAAAAATTTAATTTGCTTTGAAAAATCAGGTTCTTGCTTTATTCTTGTAATTACTTCAGATGTCCTCAGGCACCATATACATTATTTATATACATTATTTAATTATACTCTATTAATTCACTATATGCATTAGATTATATTAACATTATGTCTAAAATTAAATAAGAAGGTAACATTAAACATTGAAAGATCGGAAAATTTTCACATTTGTGGTTTCAGAACAAGAGCGATATATCGCAACCTTTTCATATCTTATCTTTCTTATAAACTGGCATTTTATAAACAGCCTGAATTTGTTATAAAAAGATTGAATTTACAAAAATTTATATAATACAAAAAAATTTACATTAATTAAATATTGTTACAAATAAGATTGCATTATATATTAATTAAACATTAAATTATTCTCTCTCTCTCTCTCTCTCTCTCTCTCTCTCTTTCTCTCTTTCTCTCTTTCTCTCTCTCCAAAATTTTCTCCAGAATTCTCTCGCTTTCAAAATTAAATATTTTTTAAATATTAATTCCACAAAATGTTCTATCAATACATAAAACGTGCTTATACATTTCATGCACGGCAGCAAAATTTCGAGACAATGCACGAGTGATTGATTAATGTCAGTATAATGTCTGTTTTACGGCATCTATGACAGAGAATAGTAAAATCTGTATGGACATTGTCGTAAACGTGTCGCACGACACCTGTACGTTATGCCACTGTTGATCAATAATGCCGATACATGCACAATGCATATACATACACATACAGTTGTCGGACAACATGGATCGCGCCCAACCCAGCTGGAAGTGGGCCCGAGGGTACAACGTGGGGCCTTTACGACCCGTCAAGACGTTTGTCCGACAACGATCTGGAGGATTTTTCGGGCAACCAGCTTTGTGCGGCAACACAATATTGCGTTTATCTGTTATTAGCATCATCGTAATCGTTTTATCGTTGTACAAGAAACAGTTTCTCTTAGGGTTGCACAAGACTCGAAATAAGATTCATAAAATATTCGTAAAAATATCGTTTTAATCGTTGAACATTTTCGAAAACTTAAATCTTGTCTTGGTTTTGAATGAATCTTTGTAGCAAAAAATATTGAATGGTCTCGATTTTATTAACAATTGTTATCTAATACTGAACAAAATGCTTAAAATAATTTTTATAAACATTTATAATCTGCAAAGTTTTATGTAGCTAAATAATTGTGTAAAATTTTATATTATTTATTTTGTTTATTATTTTAGTTATTTCTGAATTTATTGATATAAATGTTTCTCTTTATTAAGTAAAATTTTTAAGTTGATATAAAATATATTGATTTTTTTTCTTATTTAATTTAGAAATATACATATTTTAGATTTTTTGAAATATCAATAATCTTCACCAGATTAATAATTTCTCTTGACAATCTTCGTCCTGGTAATGAAATGATTATTTGATAATTATTATCAATGAAAATTTGATAATTAAATAAAATCTTGATATTTTCTGTAATCTTAGTCTTTCTTTGAATAAAATGAAAAATTCGTGGATAAACTATATTCAATGTTTTCTTCTTTGTTACAGGTAAATGACGTTCTATTTTACAAAATAATTCTACAAAGCGAAGAAATTCATCTTCGGTGAGTGATATAAAATTACAATATTTTCTATTTTTTCTTGTTTATGCTACAAGTATGTCTTTGATCGATATTTTCCTTAAATTCGAACTTTTTATTCGCAATTCCTGGTTATTAATTCCGTATCGATACTTATGATTGATTAGGGGCACCTATTGAACTGTCGATGATTCGAAATGACAGGGATAAGTCAAATAGAAAGACGGTAAATCTTGGGACTTTCTTGAGATTTTTACTATACTTTGTCCGTACAACCAGTAATGATTTTTTTTCAATATCTAATGTCTTGTGAAAAGTCCTCGTGAATTATTTCTCAACTAAATGTTAATAATTTCAATCTTAATCACTCGACATATGACTATATCTATATTATTATATTATATATACCGTGAAAATACTCGAATAACCAATTAAAAATCAATTTTCTAATCGAGTTCCACTATCGACGAACATATGAGTCCGATTCGCACGCGCCTGCGTGTAACACGTGCGTAAAAAAACGCACGCTCGATGCGTCGTGAGCCTACCACGCCCATCGCGACCACGTTCGTCCGTCCATGACGGGCTTAGCAAAGATGACACGGAGAGAAGCAACGCAGCTTCCCACAATTTCACCGCCAGAAATACGCGCAAGGTTGTCGTAAAAAAAAAAAATAAGATAGCGAGAAGACGCGCGGTGAAAGAAAGATGGCAGAAAAGATGAAAGGGCACGCGTGTTGTAAAATAAGATTACGGCAAAGCGTACGTGTCTCGTAAGGTGGCGGAATGAGTTCATTCTTTATGATCCCATGTCACGACAGTCCACCGACGACGACGTACGTACGCCATTATAACTCGTATCTAACAGAGATCAGACATACTCGTCAGGAGGCATGTTTATTACAATCAGATATATTCAACGTGGAAGAATCAGCGTAGGAGATCTCAATCAATTGGCTCGATTGGCGTACATTTGCATTGTTTTGCGTCCGCGATCGGTTTCTTATCTGTAGTCGTGGCTACAAATCTATTCCTGCTCTTTTACCTCGTAAGAAAAATTAAAGAAAATAAATTTAAGAGGGTAATAAAGTTAAGAGGGTAATAATAAACTCCCCAGCAAACACCAAGTAACATTTATATAACTGTTAGTTATAATTTCCCACTCAACAATATAACTGTTACATGTTATGTAACAGTTACATAATGTTGCTGCAATATTGCTGTAATGTTACAACAATGTTCCGTGCTGTATCGGTTTTTTTTTGTAAGGGAAAGTTGTGGATATATAAAATAATAATATATACCCAGCAAACACCAAGTAACAATTATATAACTGTTAGTTATAATTTCCCACTCAACAATATAGTTGTTATTTAACACATAACAGTTACATAACATGTAACAGTTATATTGTTGAGTAAGAAATTATAACTAACAGTTATATAACTGTTATATAACAGTGTTATATATAACTGTTATATAACAGTTATATAATATAATTGTTATTTAACACATAACAGTTATATAACATGTAACAGTTATATTGAGTAAAAAATTATAATTAACAGTTATATAACTGTTATATAATAACAGTGTTATATATAACTGTTATATAATAGTTATATAATATAATTGTTATTTAACACATAACAGTTATATAACATGTAACAGTTATATTGTTAAGTAAAAAATTATAATTAACAGTTATATAACTGTTATATAATAACAGTGTTATATATAACTGTTATATAACAGTTATATAATTGTTATTTAACACATAACAGTTATATAACATGTAACAGTTATATTATTGAGTAGGAAATTATAACTAACAGTTATATAACTGTTACTTGGTGTTTGCTGAGTAATATAAAAAAAACGTTAATATGTAAATGTTCTGTAGACACAAGGAGGGAGTAGGATGCGATATGCAAAGTACGTTTCGCTGGCTCGGGCTCGATTTTCCACGTCGTGTCGACACGCGCGCGGGAAATCCGAGAACGGCAAGCGAGAGCGAGCGAGAGCGAGCGGGGGAGATAATATCGGGGGCGCGCATTACGATTGAACACCGGGAGCCTCTTCGGGGCGGCATCCGCGCGCGCTGTATCGGAACAGGGAACGCGGAATCGGAGATCCCGGCGTCGGATGGCGATGGGGAATAATTGCGCGTTTGCGCTCGTTGCGGGAGGAGGATTCCGCGGGCCGCCTCCATGACTCCCGGTAGTAATTATCGAATCCCTCCCTCCTTATCTCTCTCTCTCTCTCTCTCTTTTTCTCCCTCTGCATCTCGCCCCCTTTACTCCGGATGTCTTGCGAGCGTAACGAGGAGGGAGGAAAAGGGGGAGGATGCGCACCTCTTCTCACCCC
Source organism: Camponotus vicinus (assembly GCF_025532165.1). Classification (NCBI taxonomy): domain Eukaryota; kingdom Metazoa; phylum Arthropoda; class Insecta; order Hymenoptera; family Formicidae; genus Camponotus; species Camponotus vicinus. The sequence continues at coordinate 23,358,950 of NW_028141956.1, forward strand.
TCCCTCCCTCCTCCTCGCTCCCGTGTGTTATTATTCGGTGCGCTCGCTTAGATCGGCCTCTTACGTCTATCGGAGCTCGCATCCAGCATCCAGCATCGCCGTATCGGAAGCAGCTCCGACGCGAAGATTACTAGAATTAAGATCGTACCCTCCGCGATTCGAGCCGACGAATCGCCGCAGCCGCGCGCTTCGGAGCGACATCCGTCGTGATATCGACCACCCCCTCCCCGTCCTCCCCCTTCCCTCATCCCGCGACATCACGAGCATTGAATTATAGTACGTGGTGTTGCATACCGCTGGATATTACGCTGCGCGTCCGACCGTTTATATGATTCAAGCCTACGAGATTACAATCGCGATGGAACGTAACGTCCATGTCGTAAAAATTCCAAGTATTTCGATTTATTAATGATCGCAGAGGCGAGATTTATCAGCTCGCTACGAGCGACGCCGCGATGTACAGATAGATCAAGCCCGGGTTAGCGTCTAATGTGCACGAATCATTCTCGATATTCTGGCGGCGATCGAAGCTCGAGATGGTCGTCGATCATCGCCGGGGCTCCTCCATCGAAATCGCCGATGGATCAGGAGGAGGTCGCGTTTTAATTGCTTAATTGCCGAGTGAGCCCTCGACCATCGATCGCCCAGCGAAGCGACAAAGGAACTGTCCTCTTCGCCGCGAGGCTACCAGATCGAGATTGTTTGGATGAACGACTCAATCGAGATGAGCGTGCTCGTCTCGATGGTATCGTCTCTTTCCGGCCTGGTGTATTAAAGTTTCTATCACGCAAAGACACGAGGCTACTCTTTTTCCGCGATTCCCTTTGATCAAACCGCGCCGAATTAAGGACTAATCTAGGGTTGCAGACAAGACAATATTCGTAAAAATATTGGTATTGATAATTTTCTTAGTAAAAGTGTTTTTATCAATAAAATTAAATTAATTTAATTATTTACTAAATACGAGGGTGGTTTGAAAAGTCCGTGCAACGTCAGAGAGATGGCATCACTGGTGTGTATCGAGGTTATTTTCAGTTAGTAGCATCTCTTGGAAGAACACACACCAAGTTTCAGTCAGATCGGTCTATCTCTCTCTGTTTGGCGTTCGTTTGAATCGAGGAAGTCGAGTGATTTCCAAAAAATGGATGAAAGAGAATTTGATCACAAAATTGATGGAGTTAAGGTTCCAACTCGGTCCGCATCCTCCCTATTCTCCAGATTTAGCTTCCTTGGACTACTACTTGTTCCCCAATATGAAGAAATGGCCGGCGGGAAGGAGATTTTATTCAAACGAGGAGGTGATTGTGGAAACGAATGCCTATTTTGCAGAGTTGGACCAATCCTATTATTCGGGAGGGATCAACAAACTGGAGCAGCGATGGATAAAGTGTATAAGCCTAAAAGGAGACTACGTTGAAAAATAAAAAAGGTTTATCCCAAAAAATTAAATAGTTTTCATTTTTGCACGGACTTTTCAAACCACCCTCGTAAATTTCTTTGATTTCGTATATAATGTAATGTAATTTTATTCTCATTATTTAATTTATAAATAATCTTGACGATCTTAGTCTTGACAATTAATTCTATAAAAATATTTTTATATAAAAATTTTCTTGCTTTCGCCTCGAATTTCGAGACAGGACAAGACAATATCGAGACTAATCTTGGAATTTCGTACAAGCCTAAAATTAAATCTGCACGTCGCGAGAAAAAGCAACGTCGCAAACCACCTTTTCATACTTATCAATTCGCTTTTACTTTGCTTTCCGTCGCGGCGCGGACGGTATCGCTTCCGAATCGCATTAGAAGCGAGATCAAAACCCCGAGGCGCATTAAGGGAGCGTGTAACCCCCGACGACTCTCGCGCACATATAGCCTATCCCCTAATCGTGGCTGGAGTCAATATCGTCGCCACGATCGACCTCGTTGGCCGACGTTCACTACCGCAAATGGAGTGCCTGTAAATAACGACGCCACCCCGATGTTGTGATTATATTACTTACGAGACACAGAGAGCAGGATGGTGGCGGAGAGAATGAGATACACAGGACGCGGAATGAGGGAAGAGATAAAATGAGAGAGAGAGACACGAAGAGGCATAGAAAGGGTGGTCTCTCTCTCTTTCTCTCTCGAGGGAGTCTGCGGTAGATTAAATCTTCGCCGGTTAGCGTTTGATTAAACTCGGGATCGGACTGGATGTTAATGTTCGTAGCAAGGCCGATTGCGTACCAACGAGATTGTCGGCCCGAATCACAACATGGTAACGCATGGGATTTATTTTTCCCTCGGATGAGATTCGTGCCCGCGTTTAATCTGCTTCTAAATTCAGGGAAGACGACGTACTCTCGTGTGTTTCTCCCACCCATATCCTTGAGAACAGCATATAATTTCTGACAAAATAATTAAATCTGATCGCACGTAATCAGATATTCGATTACGAGGATTACTTAGGAGATAATAATTAATTATCTTTTTTCAGAATTAGCCCTCTATCTTGCGAAAGAAAGCAGATGGGAATAAAAAATCCACGCGAAATTTCGCCCGTCCCCGATGCTTATTAATCATCATTTTACAATAATAATTATGCATATGAATATCGCAGACAGGACTTTTGAGTCGATAATACGGATGATGCGTCCCCGGCAACGACTTTACTCCCTTCGCGCAGCACGAGAGATCGCGAGGCGTGCACAAACTCATTCGTAACACCTTCGACAGATTTGTTTAATTACTTAATTGCCGTGCCGCGGGCAATCGATGCATCGTGCGCGTCCCGACGTCGCAGATGTCGGGACCCTTCAGGCGAGACGGAGATGAAAGAAAACCCTCTTATCTGCCGGCCCCTCGGAATCGCATTAACCCTACGAGCCGGTTCTCGACCCTCACCTCGCCCTTTTCAGATTTCGCAATATCCGAATCCTGCCGTAGTCGGTGTATTCCTGTAGACGAGGGAGGAGGGTAAAGAGACGCGATTGAGCTCTGTCGCTTTAATCGAGCGTCGCAATTTGCCTCAAGGGCAAACGAAGTCGAGTCTAATGAAACGTCATTCTTTCAAGCGTCGATCTCTTTCTCGAATTCGCGTTATTTATGTCGCACTTCGCGCGGCAAGAAAACTCTAGTCGCGTTACTCGTTGCAAGTCACGCTGTCATTATAACGTAATAATAGCTTGAATTCGAGCGAGCGACTTTTGAGCAATTCGGAGTATCGAGCAAAAACTCCTTCCTTCTGCAAGAAAAACTAAACAAATTTTTTATATACATTATATTCCCGGCGAAGCGCGCACGTATACGAGAAAGGAGAGAAAAAGATACCGCGGCGGTTGTGCGGTGCAGAGAGGGGAGGAGAGGGAGGGGGAGGGAGACCGGGTCTCGAAGCGAAGGGCCTCACAATTAGCGCATACATCACCCGCTTGAAAGGCCGCGAGAGGGTAAGAGAGGGCCCCGGTACTGGCAACCTGTTATTATATACGCGGCCCGAAATACGCATGTATCATTCACACACACACACATGGGTGCGCGCGCGCGCGCGCGAGCGATCGGCCTGTCGTTGGATTAATTCACACGCATCGGGAGACTCGATCGTGAACGACGATCAATTCAACGGAAAGCACGCGTGTGTTTTGATGCGATGAAAATCGATTTACGAGGAAAACTCGGCGCGTTTTTGCGAGCGTTTCCAGTGAAATAATCATCCGCATAAAACTCGAGGCAGGATAATATTTGTAAAAATATTTTATTGGTTTTTTGAATATTTTTGAAAATCTAAATCTTGTCTCGATTTTATTAAGAAGTTTTATCTAATATTGAACGATTGCTTAAAATAATATATAATATAATATATAATAATATATAATACATTTAATAGAATTTAAATATATAGATAATATATAATAATATATATTTAATAGAATTTTTATAACATATTTCAAAATATACACTTACTACTATTTATAATATTTGTTTATTTCTTAAAATATAATTTATAAATATAAATATAAATATATATATATTAATTGTTTTTTCGAAAAAGCAATGTTGCCAGACATGTACACAAAAAACCGCTTTCATATTTTGTATGCAAAATTTTGTGTAACTAAATAATTCTAAAATTTTATACTGTTTATTTTTTATTTCCAATAGTAATTATTCTTAAATTTATTAATATAAATATATTTTTATTTATTAAATAAAATCTTTTAGTTTCGCATACAGTATAATTTTTTCGTAACTAATTTACAAATATATATACCTTTTAGTTTTTTTTTTAATCAATAATATAATCTTGTGATAAGCCTAATAATCTTGGCAATCGTAGGCTTGGAATTGTCTTGACCACTAATTAAAAATCTTGTCTTGAATTTCGAGACAAGACAAGACAATATCAAGACTAATCTTGGCATTTCGAGCAACTCTATCCGCAAACAAGGAGATTTTTCCGCGCGGAAAGTCCCGGTGGATCGTGCGGAAGATTAGCGCGACCGAGACCTAATGTCCCGGGCCCGATTACGCGATGACTTACGGCCGAATAACCGGCCGGGCCAGGCTAATGGCGAGACGTTTCTCTAAGGATCCGCGTAATTGATAGCTTCGCATAAACGAGCGGACGCATGTGCGATAAGTGCGAAAGATACCGCGAAATAGTTATTAACGCGCCTTTCCGCCCCTCTTCCCTTCCCTGCCGCGAAATAAATAATCGGTGATGCAATCGCCGCGCTGTTGCGATAGTTTGTTGCGGGCTTCGATCGTTGACCCCGCGACGTAACGAATTAACGTGAATTGGTCGCGCGTTGATTGTCTTGCCGAGCGATAATTACACGAGAAATAACGGTGATTCCACGTGCGAGTAGATTATCCTGATGCTTCGTGTTTTACGGGGACACAATTGTGAATGCGAAAATATTTTCTTATTAATCTGAGACGAAAGTGCGTCTCAGATTAATCCGTATCGCGCGTGTACTACTAGATAAATCGGCAGGATAAAAGTTTACGCGGCTCATCGTGCTGGTAAATAATCGATTCGCGGTTCCCCGTATTAATAACAGCAACAGCATCCAAGTACCCCGGGCTCGTGTCAAGGACCACCCGCGGCGAGTCGTCCCGACACTGCAGGGGACAGACGACACGACACAATCAGGAGCTCCCCCTTTCGCTCCCCTCAACGCGAGCTTGCTAATAAATTATTAAAGGGACAGCTTCTGGAACTGACTGCCACGGCATGAACGAGCGAACGTGCTCCTTGCATTGTCGCTCCGATCCACTTTGCAGCAAAGATACACAGAGCTTGTAAAGAATTAAGGGATTATGTCTAGTCAGCAGGCTGAAAAAAGTATGATGTTTGGGAATTTTTTTTGAAAAATGTAATAATTTTTTTTACAAATAAATTTTTATTCAAAAGTACAAATATTAAGGATATTATTATATTTTTTAAAAATAAAATATTTAAAAATGTAAAAGTTATAACTATTCTCCCGGATACTGTTTTTTAAAAAGCGTTGCGCGGTGAACAGCTATTCGAAGCTGATTCATCTGATATCAAAAATTCGATAAACTGTAGTTAATGTATGAAATTGTCTAGTAGATGAACGAAGGATTAATCGAAAAATTGTTTTGGGACAAAATGGCAGTCATTTGACACTAAGATATTCTTTTTCGACTTAAAAATTGCTCATTTTTTATTAAGTAAAAAAAGAGTATTCATTAAAAAACAAAGTCCTTCGTTCATTTATTAGGTTTTTATATGTAGAAGAAGTCTGTAAAATTTCAAGCAAATCGGTGTAACGGTTTTCGAAATATCTTGCTCACCGACTTTGAAAAAGTGATTTCGAGAAAAACACGTTTAAGGTTTGTGTCAAGTTTATGTTTAAATAAAATGTAGATTTTTTAATTTACACAGAATCATCTATCCCTATAATTTTAATTTATTTAAATCTTCATATATTGGCTTGATAGCCCTCAAAAAATATCAGAACTGAAGCTTTATAGTCGCGTTTAAACGAAGTTATACATTCTGGCGTTTCATAAAACATACACTTGTAACTCCGCCAATTTGCATCCGATTAATTTGAAACTTTTAGGAAATATTTTCAATATGATATATTTCAAGGAAATATAAAAACATAAAAATGGGTCTTTTTTTTACTTTTATGACGAACCCCATAAAAGAGAAAGAGAGAAACGATCTGAATCAAATAAATTGTAAACTAAACTATTTTGAGATGTAAAATTCTTTAGGCGCTAACTTTGACAGTTTGACATATGTCATCTTAAGTTATATTAATCGAATAAATTAAAAGCTCAGCGTATTAATTATAATTAGACGTACGGTTTCGAATCCGGGGGTTGTATTCGTAGGCTGCCACTCTCGCGAACTATAAACTCTCTCTCCGTCACTATTTTGATTCCCAGCATTCGGCATGATCGTACGCGCGTTCGGCGGCCCCCCCTCATGCAATATTGATGACCCGCCGCGGATCAAATGCCCTATGATAGCCCCCATCCACCCCGTCACCCTAACCGGTATCCTGATTGCGAAGCGGGTCAGAGCCACTGATTTTCAATGGATGGGATCCGAATTTAAACTATGATTATACCCCCGCGTCGCCTAAGTATCGGGCACCGACGTCGGATTAATGAAGCTTTGCCGAATTAGTGCCGCGAAAATTACCGTCGAGAGAGAGAGAGATAGAGAGAGAGAGTGAGAGAGGGGGGGGGGTTCTCCATGATCAAATTCGAATGGGATACAATGTTGCGAGAGATACGTAGCGTTATTCTCCGCGAATTACGATCCGTTACTGTACGTCTCTATCTTGAAGAGTGATTAGGAACGTCGAGAAAATAAAATATTTTTTCTTTTTTCTTTCTCACAGGTATCATAAGAGAAAAGGTACGAAATCTGATGTACCATTTCATTTTTGAATCCTAGTTTTTAACTGAGAGCTTCAAAAGAATTTAAAAATAATTGATTTTAATGAAATAATGTACTTACCACAATAGCTATTGTATAAAAATCAGAAATGAAAAATAAAATAAAAATGAAGCAGATTTAGAAATATATAAGTAGATTAATATTAGAAAAGATACTTTGCTATTATCGTTATTATGTAATTCATCAAAGAAAGTTAAGAAAATAACATTCAGATTTAGAAAACTTTAGAGATAAATCGATTTACTATACAAGGTGGGCCATTTTAATCCGTCCACTCAAATATCTTCAAACCTGTAAATTTTAGAAGAAAACTTTTTAGAAAAAATAATTGTTTCGAAGAAAAAATATGTAATTTGCAATTAACAATTACATATTTTTTTCTTAAAAACAACTGTGTGTTTTCTTGACACCAATTGATTCCTCTTATTATTTTGTACATAAAAGGTAAGATAATAAAAAAATGAATATTTTACTAGATATTTTATGGTTTATGTAAAATTAAGATATTATTTTAAGCCTCATAACTCGAAAAGTACTCAATGAAAAAATACTTTATTATAGTGTTTTGGAAAGCTCTCGAGATAAGCTACAAGAATATGCAATAAAAAATAGGGGTTTCAATTTAAAAAATTCAATGTGACCTTGATATGACCTTAACAACGCCACCCAAGGTCTAACTAATATTCCTATCTTCTGTCCCCTTCAGAACCAAACAACTTTTTTCTAAAAAGTTTTCTTCTAAAACTTACAGGTTTGGAGATATTTGAGTGGACGGATTAAAATGGCCCACCCTGTATAAATATTAATAACAAATATACACTGGATTTTTGAATAAATTTAGACTTAATTTATATGGATTCTGATAAAGTGCAGTATTCGATTGCTGAGAAATAAAATGTCGGTTTATGACATATGTCCATTTTAATATCCTGTTTCTCTTTCTCTCTATGCAATATAATTATTTGATGGAGATATAATATCTCAATGTCTTTTTATTCGTATTATCTAATGTCAAAGTATTTTAATAGTATTTGAAGTACGGTAATGTCGTAGTGTAAATCATGAATGGGAATTATTCGAAAAAAGCCGTGACTTACGGCGGTGAGGGTGAAGATGCCTCGGATATAGCGCGTTTAAAGCCGAGAAAATGTTCCGACGATATATCCGGAGATGGCGATCTCCGCATCGACCGCGGTGTGTGGGGTGCACGAGGAGGCAAGGTGGAAGAGATGAATGACGGCCCTCGAGAGCACGTTCCACTTGCGCGTTATAGCGGTACGATAGCTTCGTCCGTGTAACTGGTCGGCCACCAGAGTGGAAGGCTGGTCAAATGGATGGAGATGGGGGCTGGAGTAGCCGGCGAGAAAGATCGAGGAGGAAGACTCGTGGTAGAGGAAGAAAAATCCGACGAGAAGGGAAGACAAAAGGAGGCAGGGAGGAAGTTAACGAGCCGAAATTAAAGGGGGGAAATTGTTAAAGGATCATTCGAAGCGAAAAGAAGGAAGGGGGTGCGCAGTGACATCGAAATGGCCGCGAAATATCTTGGACAAGTATCCAAATATCCTCTTGGATCTCGTGGAAACATCTTGGAGCCTCTCTCCATTCACAATGGCGACCGCGCGTATCCTCGATTCGTCCTTCTCGCCCCCTTCCTCCCATCTCGCTCCTTCACCCCGTCCGACGCGATGGCGCGGCCAGTGTAGTATCCGTTCCTCCTTAATGGCAAATAAACCAGTTGGAGCTCAGTGGAGAACCGCTCGTGATTGCCGGATTAATTGGCTGTAGCGTGGCTGCAGCGGTAACAGAGAGGATGTACACGCGGATTATTATCCGGCCGTTCGACGGAGAGAGCTATCCTAAACGTTCCTCGCCTCTCTCGCCCCCCTTCCCCCTCTTCTCGTGTTCCGCGGCATCGATCCTCCGTAAATACTCCCGAGCCGGGAAAGAAGACGCGGGAGCGCCGAGGATGGCTCGATCGATTATCCGCGAGCATGTCGCTTGGCTCGGCAGGTAAATTTTCGGTGTCTACACCATATACAAGAGTTGACAAGGAGCGATGACGAGAGTTACGACGGTATAAAAATCCGGACGAGCTGAAATTAAATTTCTGCGCGAAGATTAACTTGGCGAGTGGGTTAAAGGTAAGAGAGCGAGACAGGTAACACAGTGTCCGAGCTGGTGATTATCCTTTATTACGAGGTAGCGATGATTGGAGATACTACTTGCCCTCCGTACGGTTTATATTAAAGTAACGTGGACCAGGGATAGCTTGAATAAAAAATGACGACAGTCACTCGCGAGAAATTGATGGAAAGCTGGAAACATTTTTTTAAAGTTCTTCGATATAGTCGAAAGCAGCTCAAATAAGCTTGCACATTATCAGAGAAGAATATGATACGTTTCTAAAGGAACGCAATTTTTGAAGGAATATTTTGAAATTTTCTTCAACAGATTCGAGGTAAATTTCTCATAATTTGCCGAGATGAATTTTCTCGATTTCCAAGAACAAAGACGCGTCGCTGGTCGCCTGAAATTGCAAGCAAACAAGGTTACGCTGGCGTATATTACCGCGAATGGATACATCGGGAGGATCTCCTCCAGGACGCAAAGTGCTGACGCGGTAACCATCTTGGTTTCCCTGAGTGGCACTGTCGGCGAATGCCGTTGGGTGTCACGGGGTGGATTCGTCCGCGGATAGCGGCAGACTCGATTTGCGGTTAGGGGTTGAGGAAGACGGCTGGAGCGAGATGAAAGCAGAGGAGAGATCTCTGAGCGACGTGACCGCGGGAATCGATGCGGACATTCCGGTAAAATGTGCGCCACCGTTGCTGACGCAGTGTTTTCCTAATCCAGGATAAAAGTTTAAAGAGAAACGAACGTGTACATAATTTAAAAGAGAGCAAACTTTTCACTTCTTTAGAATTAAATGCTTCCGACGAGGCTGACACGTCTGCATTCGATATAATAGTGATACGTTTTTCGCCATCCCATGAAATTTTAAGCGACTCTCTTTCATTCATGCCGATGGCGGAGGGAGGAGGAGAGCGAACGAGTGGTTTTGGGGAAGATTGAGTCAATGAAATTCATGAGGGCGGGACAGACGCGTGCGCGGAAATCGAGAACACCGTATATCACTTTGGGATTCGAGTGGACTTTTATTTTCCGCCAGGATTGTGTCTTCCCCCTTTTTGCAGCGGGTTCACGTTACCATGACGCAAAGTAGAATCTTTGTCATTCCGTTTGCGCTTTCCTCCCCCCCCCCAGCCCCCACCCCCATCCGCTACCTCGTAACACTTTCGAAGAAAGTTTTCACGACGTCGTAAATTCTCTTCGAATTTCTACTGGATTTAGATTGACAGATTTTATTACTACCAAGAAAATCAGCCAGTTTCTTTCACATTCATTAACTGTCAACCTCGTTGCCTTTCTGCAATCAGATTCATGTAGAGGAAACGATACCGAAATGCTCGCAATGATTTGCCGATAATCAGATGTAATTATCCACGATAGTTTTGTAATCGCGGTCGGTTAGTAGCCACGTATCAAATTATAACAACGATTATGCTAATCACTCTGTCTCTAGGCGATCGCGTATGATTGGCCTATTATAGGCTAGCTCGAAGACCAGAAACGCGTTATCGTTTGTAACACGCACTACAAGTAACTAGCTCGTCGAGTATGTTCTTTGGACCGGAATATCTCGCTTTGCAGCTTTCGATTATTATTTCCATAGTTTATGTTCGCTTTATTTTTCTCAGATGAGGTTGCACGAGATATCAAGATTAATAAGCTTGATATTGTCTTGTCTTGTCTCGAAATTCGAGATGAGATTTTTAATTAGTTGTCACAAGACTAAGATTGTTAATATTATTGATTTAAAAAGAAAATTAAAATATGTATATTTTTAAATTAAAACTGATGAGAAGGAATTATTATATTATGTGCAAAATTAAAAAACCTTATTTGATAAATAAAAACATGTATATTAACAAATTTAGAAACAATTAATCGAGGATTCGAAGCTTCCATATTAAAATCTTGAAAGATTGAAATTTCAAAATTTCGAAGCTTCGAAGGTTATATACATTTACGCGATAAATATATATTTATAAAATTATATGATAAAATCTGAATAAAACGTTGCAATTATATTTTCCTAAATTGAAAAATAAGTAAAAGTTTTGATTTTCAATTTTTAATAATTCTTCAATTTTTAATAATTTTTTAATAATTTATTTTTTAAATAATTTTTTGTGTAAATATATATTAATTAATTCATTTTTATTTACAATATTTTTAACATTTCTTACATGAATTTGCAAGAACATATTTTTCGAAGCTTCAAATTCGAAGTTATCTCAAAAATAATAACCCTATAAAAATTCTACACCATTTTTTAATTAAACGAAACTTTGCATATTACATATACGCGATTCTTTAATTGCTTGCGTACGAGCCACATTTGCATTTCTAGCACCATTCTATATAATTGCCTTTTCATAAAAACGATATATATATATCGTGTTTCGGGAATATAAATGGATGACATAAATAATAATAATTATCTTAAATTTTATTTTAAATTTATTTTAAATTTTCTTAAATTTTATAAAGATTATTTTGATTATTTTAAACAATTATTATTTATTAGATAAAATCCAAGAGATTTTTCTTCTACAAAGATTTACTCAAAATTAAGACAAGATTTCAGTTTTTGAGAATTTTCAATACCAATACAATATTTTGACGAATATCTTGTCTTGTCTTGAACCCTACTCTCAGAAGACAGGATCGCGCAAACTTTATTCGAACCGCAGATCCACGGTAAATGCAGATCCTCGATCCTTCCTCGACAGCCTCCGTCGCACGCTATTATAGGTCGTGCATTCATAACGGCGATCACGCAACGTGCTGTGCGTGTGCGTCACTCAAAAGCCGGTGAAGCTCCTTGACGCGCGACCTACCTTCTCACCTGGACAGGCGACAAGAGAGATCATACCGGTATCGATTTACGCATCCACGCAGGTTGACGTTATTACAGGCTGTCGCGCAGCTCGTGATTTCGTGATAACCTACATCACGTACGTCCCTGAATGAAATAATCCCTCGTTTCGATATATTAAGAAATTCAATCGCGTTATAGAGAGGAGTGACGTCACGCTTCGTGTTCTTCTATTATCCGGTTCCTCTGTTGCGTAAGTCGGTAGCAGAAAAATTACACACACGGAAGGTAATCTGAATTCCGAGAAACGATATCGAACACATTGACAGGCAGAAATGGAAAAAAGAGAAAACTGACGATGCGTTCCTCGACACACAAACTTAAGTAACCGACACCGAGGGTGGGAATCGGTCGTGTTTCAAGGACGCTACACGAGAGATTCGTAGATTGCGTGCTTGTCGTAAGTTTTCGATATACACACGAAACCTCTCGGGATGTATAATGACGACGTTTTCTGTCGGCCTCTTTCAAAGGCTTTCACGATCGGACAGCGGTCGGTAGCTCTGTTACGCGGAAGCCACGTCGAAAGAGGGGTATCCCGGTAGTTTCCTTTCTTCCCTGAAACGTCAAGAGCCAGGCTCACAATCGCGTTTAATGCCACTTCGTTAATCTCCAAGATAATCCATAAACGAGACAAATATTTTCTCCAAACGAATTGATTTATTATTCATACAGTCGTTTATTATAGCAAGCGCATATAAATCATGTTTTTATCGGATTTTTCACCGTCGTTTCAATAATTGTCTCTAATCATTTGCACTTGTGTATCGAGAATTTCCGCTCTCCTATTAATAAGTAATTTATAAAATAAGGTCATTCAAGAAAGAGAGAGAGAGAGAGAGAGAGAGAGAGAGAGAGAGAGAGAGATCAATCTCTTAATATACAGGGTGTTTCTTAATAAGTGTGAAAAATTTTAGATGATTCTTTGTCGAAAATTAAGGAGGGTTTTTCATGTAAATATATACTCCTATATCCTTTCCTGTGGAGTTACACTCCTCCAAAAATGGGGGTAAAAATTAGGTTTTTATTTTTTTCTCAAATTTGGAACAAGTTAAAAAAATGAAATTAGGTAGATATTTTCTACTAGTAAATAGGTTATTTATTAGTATTTTTTTTAGTCTCCCGTATTATTATAAGGGGATGAAACTAGCAACCCCTATTCAATTTGTTATTAAAACTTTTTAATGGGCCGGAATATGATCATCTAAAAATATGCATTAAAAAGTTTGATTTATTTAAGAACCTTTTTATTTCTTTTATTTTTTTCATAAAATCAATAGTTTTCAAGAAAAAAAATAAAATACGTTATCGTGCACAGCACGATGCTAAATGGCATAGGTTTCGAATTACGAGAAACTAAATTTGAAAATAAAAATAAAATTAGAGTAAATGTTGGGAAAATTGGAACAAAAGCAAAATTGTAATAAAAACCTAAAAAATAGAAACCTAATTTTTTTGGAGGAGTGTCCCTCCACAGGGAGGGATGTAGGAGTATATGTTTATATGAAAAAATGATGAAAAATGCGTGATAGAAAAAAATTCTGTAGAAAGGGTTGTTAGGGTTGTTTTTACCTGCTCGACTAGAGATTGTCCGCTTTTATCGAAACACCCTGTACACATGTACACTATTATTTCGTTCCTCGATCTACTGCTGCAGAATTGCTGTACCGCTATAGCAGAATGTTGAAAGACCGCATTCACTCGTGTCATAAGGCAATTTCTGCGAGCTGAAACGGGAGTACACGCTTTTCGCGCATTACAGTGAGAATTCTTGTTTAGAAATTACGCGAGCTTGAAAAACTTAGCGACGCCCGCCGTCTCGGTGCCGCTTATCGTTTCGTATATTACCCTGCCCTCCTGTAATCGGCCGACAAAGTTGCAAAGAGCAAGAGAGAGAGAGAGAGAGGGAGAGAGAGAGAGAGAGAGAGAGAGAGAGAGAGAGAGAGACATATATATAATGGCCAATTACTATTTGCGTGCGTTCCTTTGCGTTCGGAAGAAACCGGTCGCGAAAGCGGGCGCAATCGCGGAAATTGCGCTTTTCCTTCCCCGTGATAAGGCTAATTGTGAGTATCTCAATTTGCGATTGTATCGAGATGATGTTACTCGTTCGAGTCGACTGTATTTTATTGCGTCTCGCGAGTGATTTGGAATCGATTTGCCGCGCGTTATTGAACCTGTACACGACTGACTACGTCGTTTTCCCAGCCGACCTTTGCACACGTTGGGCATTTAAAGTTATTAACGAAACCAGTCACCTTTATTTACCTCGTCCATGCGCGCTATCAAGGAAACATTGCCACGGCAAACTGGAACACGCGATTATCCGAGACTTCTGCGAAAAAAAAAATTCTCGCATGGCAAGTATCTGCGGGCGGAAAAAATGACGAGGAACGTTGACTGTCAATCGGAGTGTTTACGAGATCGTTAATGGTATCTAGGATTAATTGCAGCCAATCCGATCGATCAATGGTACAAAAAATCATCGACCACGATTGTTATGTAAATCGAGCTCGTAGTTCAAGTTAAGTAATAATCTGCGTTATCGATATAGGTATTTCGTTCCAGGCTGATGAAAATCGCGCTCGATCTTTATATTGAATCAGGTCGAACGAATATATAATTTTTCTGATTTTTTTCAATTAGCGATAGACACGTGCTAATTATTTGTTTCTTCGTTGATTGTATTAGTTAGTCATTCTACGAGATATATGCAATAAATAAAATAAATGCTAAATATTAACGGTAAATATGAAAGGTGAATAATGTTCTATCATTTTTTATCAATTTCAATGTTTATTAGCAAATTATACATCTACAGTTCAATCGTGAAAATAATCGCCATCATTTTTCAGTATTTCCTTTCATCTTTCAGGCAAGTTATAGATTCCGGATCGATAAAAGGTCTGGTCTTTACTCGCGAAGAATTCATTAAGCCATTTCCTTTGACATTTCTAGATTAACACGAGGCCGAACATTATTATGCAAAAATTTAATTAGCGACGACCATTCCCTGGGTTTCTTTCCGACTTCTCGTTCAAATGAAGTAACTGGCGACGATAGCGATCTGTAATTATTCTTTCGTCAGATTCAAGTAGTTCATAGTAAATCATATCTCGCTCGATCTCATGTGGCGAAATTAATCAAGGACACATTATTATT
The DNA here is from genome assembly GCF_025532165.1 of Camponotus vicinus. NCBI lineage: Eukaryota > Metazoa > Arthropoda > Insecta > Hymenoptera > Formicidae > Camponotus > Camponotus vicinus. The sequence goes on from NW_028141956.1 coordinate 23,374,039, forward strand.
GTAATTTGACTGAATTCTTTTGCTCTATCTGGACATCGCGCCCTCAAATAATCATTTATTCCAATTGATGCAACACGCCTTGTCTGTCAGAAAATTTAGAAATGTCGGAGACATAAGAAAATGACTTGATGACTTGATGGATTTATCGCAAGTAAAGACCAGACTTTTTATCGATCCAGAACGTATAGCTAACCTGATGAAAGGAGATGCTGAAAAATGATGAGGATTATTTGCATGATTAAATTGCATAATTTATAAGTAAATATTGTATGTCATGAAGAATAGTGGAAAACTTATTTATGCACCCGATATATTTCTCTCTTCTCTACTTTAAATATTTTATATTTTACTTCTCTCTCTCTCTCTCTCTCTCTCTCTCTCTCTCTCTCTCTCTCTTCTCAATTAAGTCTTAATTAATTTATGCAGAAATCCATAGTGTATATTTGTTCCTCATATTTATATAGTCAATCGATTTATATCTAAAGTTTTTTAAATCTGGATGTCAGTTTCTTAACTTTCTTTAATGAATTACATAATAACGGTAATAGCAAAGTATTATATATCTTTTCTAATATTAATCTACTTATATATTTATAAATCTGTTTTATTTTTGTTTTATTTTTTATTTCTGATTTTACAATAGCCATTAATAAGTATATTGTTTTATCAAAATCAATTATTTTTAAACCTTTAAATTTTTTTTAAGCTCTCAGTTAAAAATTACGATTCAAAAATGAAATGGTACATTAGATTTCGTACCTTTTCTTACGATACCTGTGAAAAAGAAATAAGAAAAAATATTTTAAAAAAGAAAAAAGAAGAAATATTTTATTTTCTCGACATTCCTAATCACTCTTCAAGATAGAGACGTACAGAGGATCGTAATTCGTGGAGAATAACGCTACGTATCTCTCGCAACATTGTATCCCATTCGAATTTGATCATGGAGAACCCCCCCCCCTCTCTCTCTCTCTTTTTCTCAATTAAGTCCTAATTAATTTATGCAGAAATCCATAGTGTATATTTGTTACTCATATTTATATAGTCAATCGATTTATATCTAAAGTTTTTTAAATCTGGATGTCAGTTTCTTAACTTTCTTTGATGAATTACATAATAACGGTAATAGCAAAGTATTATATATTTTTTCTAATATTAATCTACTTATATATTTATAAATCTGTTTTATTTTTGTTTTATTTTTTATTTCTGATTTTACAATAGCCATTAATAAGTATATTGTTTTATCAAAATCAATTATTTTTAAACATTTAAATTTTTTTTTAAGCTCTCAGTTAAAAATTACGATTCAAAAATAAAATAGTACATCAGATTTCGTACCTTTTCTTACGATACCTGTGAAAAAGAAATAAGAAAAAATATTTTAAAAAAGAAAAAAGAAGAAATATTTTATTTTCTCGACATTTCTAATCACTCTTCAAGATGGAGACGTACAGCGGATCGTAATTCGTGGAGAATAACGCTACGTATCTCTCGCAACATTGTATCCCATTCGAATTTGATCATGGAGAACCCCCCCCCCTCTCTCACTCTCTCTCTCTATCTCTCTCTCTCTCTCTCTCTCTCTCTCTCTCTCTCTGATGTATATCCACGTGAAGAATATGACGTGATGCGCGGGGCTTTTTCTAGACGCGCGCGTCATCTTAATGTTGGCCAAAGTCACGAGAGTCGTCGCTCTACCTGAGAATTTTCGCCGTTCGAGATCGCGTGTCCGTCCGATCGCGCGCGACCTTGGGACGATTAAGTTCGACGGAAAGGTCTAAATTTGCTCGTCCAACTCCTCGCGATCCGTTCGCGTCGTCCGTTCGCTCCAAATTCCACGAACTTTCCGCCATCCTCCCGCATCCCGGACGATCCACGAAATAGAATCGAGAGGTTCGATCTAGGTGTAAAGGCACGCGATAACGGGCAACCCGCTGGAAAACGCGGGTCTCCCCCGAGAATTCTCGGATCCGAGACGAGTTCCCACGTAGTCCAAGTCCGAGCCGAGGGATCATCGGCATGAAAACGGGGGATAATTGTGGCTCCGTAAATACCGCTACTTAATACCCGGCCATGGCTCTCTCGTCTACGTACACTACGTACACATATACACTTATGCATGTATTTATATATACAATATATATACATATGTGCACCTTGTTGCACACCGCGCGTATCGGTCTCCCTTCTCGCGTTCGTGCTACCGTCAATCTCCTTTAGAAAACGCTTCTCTCCTCGCGCACGGCGTGTAGAAAACAAGGTAATTATACGATGTTGCATACTTTGCCGATATACACTTCCGCCGCGGATCTCTAGCCCCGTGTAATTTCACGATTTTGCGATCCCGGCCGTCGATTTCGAGTACCTCCGCCGACATCGACTCGCGAACGTCAAAGTTACCGATGACCACGCAGAGAAAAATGTACACCGTATTCAAGTAAATATTACTTGATTCAAGTATATCGTAAGTTTGTATATTAAATGTATCATAAGTTCACCACAGCATTAAATTTAATTGAAATATAAATAAATTTAATTGAAATATACTCCTGGACAAAATTAACGCATAATTTTTTTTTCTTTAAGATTTTTCGTTAAATATCAGCTTTTAAAGAAAAAAAGTGAACAAAAATTATGCGTTAATTTTCTCCAGGAGTATATATTCCGAATCCTGGTAAGTGCAGTTTAGTCAAGAATATTAAATTAAAACAAAAATTTGATTTGTTTATTACATGAATTTGGCGTAAAATAAGTTTGATTTTTCTCTGATACAACTTTACACAATATTCTTGAAGAGAAAATAAATTCTTCTTTTAAGTATATGAGTAATGAAATTTAAATAACACTTGTGATGAGTATATTTTAAGATTATTATCAAGAATATATTCTTTGTTAAAAGACTATTACTTAAAAAAAGAAAAATAAACTCAGTAATTGTTTTTCTTGACAATAGAATAATATTTTTCTCCGTGCAATTTACAATACTATTAAATAAAACAATCCTGTTTGAGAGGAACAAGATCAAAACTTGATATAACGTTTTTGAATTTTAGCTCTTAATTAAATAAGGAAAATATAAATTCTTAAAATATAAATTATTAAAATAAGAATTTAGAATTTTTCTCTGTGCAATTTACAATACTATTGAATAAAACAATCCTGTTTGAGGGGAACAAAATCAAAATCCAATATAACATTTTTGAATTTTAGCTTTTAATTAAATAAGAAAAATATAAATTCCTAAAATATAAATTATTAAAATAAGAATTTAGATATTTTTCTCTGTGCAATTTACAATACTATTGAATAAAACAATCTTGTTTGAGGGAAACAAAATCAAAATTTGATATAACATTTTTTAATTTTATCTCTTAATTAAATAAAGAAAATATAAATTCTTAAAATATAAATTCTTAAAATATAAATTATTAAAATAAGAATTTAGAATTTTTCCCTGTGCAATTTACAATACTATTGAATAAAACAATCTTGTTTGAGGGGAACAAAATCAAAACTTAATATAACGTTTTTTAATTTTAGCTCTTAATTAAATAAGGAAAATATAAATTCTTAAAATATAAATTATTAAAATAAGAATTTAGATATTTTTCTCTGTGCAATTTACAATACTATTGAATAAAACAATCTTGTTTGAGGGGCACAAAATCAAAACTTGATATAACATTTTTGAATTTTAGCTCTTAATTAAATAAGGAAAATATAAATTCTTAAAATATAAATTATTAAAATAAGAATTTAGATATCTTTTAATATTAGAAATTGCTATCAAATTGTTTCGACAATATTGTTTGAAAGTTCTCAGCAAATGGACCTTTTTTAAAAACGAACAAAAATTAAAAAGCTTTGGTAAACGTTATCTTTACTGAAGATTACAAGATATAAAGTAGATTTGAAAATTAAAATAATGTTTCCTGCTATCTAGTTATGTAACTTGTCAAGGAAAATCATAGAAATAAGTAAACTTTCATACTTTAAAAACTCTCGATGTAGATCAATCTAGCATATAAACGAGCAACAAATGCGCAAGCATAGGTTTCTGATGATGAGTTAACTCATTAATCGAACCAAAGTATCAACTTCGATAAAATGCATGTTCAATATCTTTTTTCCCTTATTAAAAAGATTAATTAAACTTGTGTCGGTGTTTACGTTACGCCTGTTATAAATAAATATATAAATAATAGTAGATTGCGACGCAGAGGCGCGATCTGAGAGGCAATCGAATCTGTCTCGATACGGGTACTTGATAGAACGACGATCGAGTAATTATCGACGCCGTTATCGGTGTCGCCACTCGTCTGTCGGCCTCATTTGCATCGGATCGCGATTAAGAGCGAGCGGGAAAAGTTGGAGAGCGCTCTTTTACGAGCGGTCAATGCACCGCGGTCATCTTGATGTCATTCCGCATTCTGCCCGATGCGACGAGAGTAATTAAAACGTAGTCAACGCTATCTCTTAGATCCCTCGACGGTGATTAAGCTCCGCCATCTGATGCGTGCATTCGTTCTGTCCCGACGACGCACTGTCATCGTGTCATAACGTCCGGCACGTCGGCCAGGTGGATGAACCACCCACCTGAAATTGACGCGAACGCACATTCGCGATTTACCTTAATCCGATGTATTTCTTTTTTTCTTCTTAGAGATGTTGCGACATTACGAATCGAAAGCGAAGCCGTCGTTCGATCCACAGACGCGCGATTAATTAACGCCGAGTGTTTTCTTTCGCCGCGTATTATTAGCTTGACCGTCTTGTTGACGGCAACGCATTCCGGGAAGGCCGAGCCTACTTTGGTCTCTGAATTTCTGGAATCCGGAGCTTGTCGCTTCGAGCTAATTCGTTAACGCGATGAATTTACTGAATAAAGTGGCGACGTGTCACGCTTCTTCGCTTTCTCTTCTCCTTTCTCTGCGACCGACATTTCGCAATCGTCGAGGAGACGCGGAAAGGATGGATTTTTTCGAATGCAAATTTTTAAAAGAAGAAAAAGAAACAGAACCCTTCCCCTCCCTTTCTCGATGACGATAAACTGCGGCTTGTAATTCGTATCGATTCGCTCGAACGCGAGCGGGAAGTTGCTCCGAGAAGTTAACGAGAAATCGCAACAGTCGCCCGCGAGAAAGGTTTCCCCGGGAAACTGTCCGAGTAATGCCGGGTGAGTCCCTCGTAACGCGCTTACATTAAGTCGACGCATTTAGAAAATGGCGAATGGTGGATAGCGTGTGCCTTGGGCCTGGGCGATTACTCAGGAATGAAGGGATACCGGTATTGCCGCACCAGGAACACGATCCGGCTGTACCAAGAACCGCTGGCGCCTTCCTCCACACATCAACCCCCTCCCCTCATCCTTTCCCCTCCTACCCCCGCCCTGTTGGCGATTTCGCTCTTTTCGGTATTCTTTCGAAAATTACGCAAATCTCGCCGATATACATCCCTCGCATGGGGATGAAAATATGTCTGATAAGATTGCGATAATCTAAGAACATCGAGGTCATTTAAAGGGTTATACCTAGTCCTAAAAGTAGAAAAAATCGATTTTTATGTTTTTACATTTTCTTATATTATATTGAAAATATTTCCTAAAAGTTTCAAATTAATCGGATGCAAATTGACGGAGTTAGTGTATGTTTCATGAAGCGCCAGAATGTATAACTTCGTTTAAACACGACTATAAAGCTTCAGCTCTGATGTTTTGAGGGCTATCAAGTCAATATATGAAGATTTAAATAAACTAAAATTATATGGACCCGGAATAGATGATTCTGTGTAAATTAAAAAATCTAGGTTTTATTTAAACGTAAACTTGACACAAACCTTAAACGCGTTTCTCTCGAAATCACTTTTTCAAAGTCGGTGAGCAAGATATTTCGAAAACCGTTACACCGATTTGCTTGAAATTTTACAGGCTTCTTCCACATATAAAATCCTAGTAAATGAACGAAGAATTTTGATTTTTAATGAATACTTTGTTTTTACTTAATAAAAAATGAGCAATTTTTAAGTCGAAAAAGAATATCTTAGCGTCAAATGGCTGCCATTTTGTTCTAAAACAATTTTTCGATTAATCCTTCGTTCATCTACTAGACAATTTCATACATTAACTACAGTTTATCGAATTTTTGATATCAGATGAATCAGCTTCGAATAGCACTGCTCACCGCACAGCGTTTTTTAAAAAACAATATCCGGGAGAATAGTTATAACTTTTACATTTTTACATATTTTATTTAAAAAAAATATATAATAACATATCCTTAATATTTGTACTTTTGAATAAAAATTAATTTGTAAAAAAAAGATTATTACACTGTTCAAAAAAAATTCCCAAACATCATACTTTTTTCAGTCTGCTGACTAGGCATAACCCCTTAAAAAAATATCATCCCGTTAATATAGGTAAATTTCTAGGTATCACAAGAAAAATTTACTACTATTTTTTGTATCTGCTAGGACATTACAATATGTAAAATTTATAGATTCCAGTGCCTCCTGGCAAATTTAAGTCCCATTACCAAATCATTAAGCATTGCATTGGATAAATATAAGCTTCCATACTACAGCTAGATATTTATGAAAAATGATTTTTCCATGTGTCATAGTCTTCCAAAAATGCATCAAGCCCTTTAAAAAAATTAGCCTAATATAAATAAGCGCCATAGAAAAACAAATTTTTCTGTTTAAAATTTAACTAACAATTAAATTAAATTCTCTATCATTTAAATTGATGAAAATGTATCACAGTATCTGCTAATCATTCATCGGCCCCAATTAATTTTTCACATCTAGAGAATTGTTGCTGTAATTGCAAGATTTTTTTTTTGAGCGATAAAGAGCCAATATACACGATATTATAAAATTAATACTATGAAAGTGTGTGAAGCGTGTGGAATCTTATTCGCGCGTTATTACGCACGTGGATACTTTATGCGTGTATTACGCGCTGCGTAATGCGAGTTTTATTACCTCTGCCACTTTTCTCGTTGCGCGTCTTAACCGCATGAGCCTTACCGTGCTAAACCCTATAAGCTACAGGGGTTTAAGAAATCGTCTCGTATCTTTTCGCGCGTGCGAAATTGCGAACGTTGATAAACGCAGCGAGTTTCGCAATTGACGCCTCCGACGTTTTATCCAGCAGAGACTCAATAACGAGATAATTTTGCTAGTGATTCTATACCGGTATCTCGTGTACATCTCTACATTCTTATATAAAAACGCGATGATAAAGATCTTTAATTATGCCGTTATCAGATGTCAAGTAGCGGGGGGGGGGGGGGGGGGGGTTGAGAGAATTATTTATTATTTATTGAGAAAATTTGAAATCTGTTTACCCTTGAAATGGAAGTAAAAGCTTCAATTTTATGTATTATTATTGAATAATTTAATAATATCTCTGAATATATTGATATTTGAGCCAATTATTTTTTTTATTTCGATTATGTAAAATTAAAAAATATTAATGAGCAATATCCTTCATATCTCTTAATTTAATTTTTAATTTTTTAAATCTTAATTTTTATATTTATTAAAACAATCAATATGATAAAACAGGTGCGTCGATGGCAAATAATTCTTTGCAAAGCAGAATGTCGGACGAATTGTTGCGGATGAAACGCAACATTGAAGGCGTAGGCGTTCGCCTCTTTTATCATAGCGCGAGATAGAGATAAAGAGATAAAGAAGCGGCTCTTCAAAGTTGAATTTATTCAGTTTACGTAGAGAAGCCACATTAATTAACGCCGACGGCGCGTGCAAAATTAACGACGTCGTACGAAATCGAGCGGCGATTCTGCGCGCGAGGCGCTGGAAAGTAATTATACGTCATTACCGGCCCCGGTAACGGGTACAACGCCTGCCGCCGGAGTCTGCGATTCAGTTTGCGATGTGATTATGTTTATTGTCCCTTCCGGCCGACTTCTCGGAAATCTCGGAAACGACACGTAAGATAGCCACGCGAGATCTGCGATCGCGGCGGCGTTTCTCCGCCTGCCTTTGTCATGCGTTTCATCGTTCCATTCGTATGAATATGAAGCTGATAAGGGCGCTAATTATTCTCATGTGTTATTTGGAAATTATCCGTGTCAAATATTCACTCCCCCTTCGACAGAGGAATACGCTATGCGCGAATACGTGTGTGAAATTTGGCCGGAAACATGTATTTGGGTAGGGTGGCATCGAGACAATATTCGTACAAATGTTGAATTGATATTGAAAAATTTTGGAAACTAAAATTGTGTCTTAGTTTGAGTGAATCTTTGGAAAATTCTCGTTTTCTTTCGATTTAATCAATAATTTTTATCTAATACTGAATTGCTTAAAATAATATTTACAAGCATTTATAATCTTTACAATATAATTTAAGATATTATTATTTTTATGTTATTCGTTTACTTCCTAAAATATAAAATAAAAATATAAAATAAAAATAGATATTTCATTGTTTTTACGAAAAGACATAGTGATGCGAGATGCAACTCACATGCACATAATTAGAACCACATACACTTGCTATAAGCAAAGTTTTGTATAGTTAAATAATTGTGAAAAATTTTACATTGTTTATTTTATTTATCGTATTAATTATTTTTAAACTTGTTAATATAAATGTTTTTATTTATTAAATGAAATTATTCTTTAGGTTTATTTATCAATATATTTAATATAGTGATTTTTTTATTTAATTTACAGATATACAGATGTTATAGCTTTTTTTTTAATCAATAATCTTGATAAGACTAATAATTTTGACAATGTTAGTCCTAAAAATCTTGTCTTGAGCTTGTCATAATTACTTTCATGATCAAATTTATCAGAGTGAATAAGTTTTCCGATAATAATATTGTACATTTTTTTCGGGCTGCTTTCAAACGCGAATTTATACTCGCAGGTTTTATTGATCGAATTGCCGAATTTTCGAAGCCATCAACAGCCCTTTGCTAAAGCGAGTTACTCATTCCTCTCGGCGAGGTCGTGCTCTCACGACTTCGCGCGATACGCGGGCACTTAACTAACGGACTCTTCCACGAAGTGGAACGACGTTCGTCCGCAGTTTTTCGAGCCAACGCAAACTGCGGAGACTGGAAACTGTCATCCGCGATCAACTTCATATCTAGAAATAAGGAATATATCGACGAAAATAAACAATGACGAATACATTAGAAATAAAAAATCAAAGAAAACAAAGTAAATCTGAAGTTTTCTTAAAGAAGAGATTTTGAATCACTTTATATGCATAATTACAGCAATATTATAAATGTATTATATTTCTATATTCAAAGTTACTATTCGTGATTATTATTTAAAAAGAAAATTAATTAAATTGATATAATAATTGCTGTGCGAAATTAATCGTTTAAAATTAATCATTGAAAATTATACATTAAAATTTTATTACAGTGAAGTGTGAATTTTATAAGCTAAATTCACACTTATATTATTTTTTATTCATACTTTTTTTTAATGGATGTTTCTTTATTAAAAATCATGAAGAACAATCATCATTTTTAGATGATTTTTTTCTAAAACTCAAGTAAGATGTTTAATTTGCATCGTTGTATATAATATTGTATGACATCTAATTGCGACTAGAAAAAAAAAAGAAATACTTCACTACACTTTTTGACAATCGTATATCTTTCTGAAAAAAAAAACACAATGTGAGACCCGATGCAACGTTGCATCCTCTCCCATGTTTGGGACAAAATCTTTTTGCTAAATAGCGTGAACTTGACAGCCGTTTGCGCAGCGCAAACTCGTCCGGTAATTAACAGCGATCTTGCCCCACATTGTTCGCGTATCTTCTTTTCGGACAATTTATTCTAACGGGTGATGCCCTCCGCGCCTACCATTATCCCCAATTTAAATAATTGGCGAGAAAGACACGTAGCTTTGATCGGTGCTTTACGTTGGAATGTAATTTCGTCGGTGCGGGGTGGATAAATATGCGAGTGGCATTACATTATCTTACATTACGCATTCATTACCGATCTCTTCTCTGCGTTATTTTGAGATAAAACTTCCTCCTCGCGCTAGTCTTCTTCCTGCTCCTCGAACTTCCGTCGAGGAGCAGGATCTCGGAAGGTCTCGGAGTCGGAAACTGCGCTTGGCCTGGCACACACGAAGTCGAAAGAGGCTTCGCAGGTAATTGCCAGGCCGGCGGGTCGATAATGAGCACTGGCTTCGGAGAACCGATTACGCCCGACCCGAGCCAAAAGCAAAGTCGGACCCCAAGAACCCAAGAGAGGAGCGAGAGGATGAAGAAGAAGAAGAAGAAGAAGAAGAAGAGGGAGCGGAAGAAGGGCAAGGAGAGGATCAACTCGAGGGGGACGGGAGGGAGAAAGTGATGAAGGAGAGATTTTAAGTCGCTTATAATCCTCGGGACCGTAGCTTCGCGTTCACCGGTCTCTCTCTCCTCTCGCGATCCGATAATTCAACTCGGGCTCGGAGTTCGATATTCCGCACTAATCTCGCATGATGTGTGCGCAGAAGTTCTCTCCCCGCGTGTGCCCTTTTCGGGAGATAATTGCGTCCGTATTTTTTTGTTTCCCGCTGCAAACTGTTGTCGGTATCTCGACAAATGCTCAAGCTACTCTCGCCCGGCCGTACTTATATGTGCCATTAATCGCGCTCTCCTCTTCCGTCGTGCGAAGAAAATCTTGTACGTTAGCTTCATCATTTTTCAATATTTTCTTTATATATATAAAATTTCTTTGGCGATTTTAAATTATCATTTCACTTAGGAAATCTGTGCGACATTCCTTTGACTTTCCGTTAGCGAATCGTTTTCTTTATCGTAATAAAATATAATTATTATGCCTCCAGTTTTCTTTCAGCAGTAAAAATCTAGCGAGTTAGGTGTAAAATGTCAGGCGTTATAATTGACAACGATAACGGATCGTGCAGCGTTAACGGTATCGCGAATCTATCGAGAATCCAGCGAGATCCAGGGAAAACGAACGAGAAGACTCGGACAAGTCGGCGTGTTGATACGCATCGATACCTTACGAGAAAAAAAAGGAAAGAAACGTAGCTAATTGCTAAATCGCCGGCAACAAGTTGTCGATGTCAGGCGATCGAGCAGGCCACCAAGCAGGGCGGGAAGGAAGAGAGCATCGTAATGGAAAGTGGAAGAAGTACGTCGATGGACGGCCGAGGGAGAGAAGGGGACGAAGGGGGAAGGGGGGAGAGGTAGTGGTGGATCGGGCGAGGGGGAGTTGGAAGAAAATGAGGCAGAAAAATGGATGGAAGACGAGAATAAGAAGTCCTTCCTGTTTCATCGCGCGATGAAACCTGCCTAGATCTCGCTACCGGGATGAGATGGAGGTAGAGGTGATCTAATTTCCCGGGCAGTCGTGCAGAAAATGATCCAGGCCGCGATTACGAAACGGCTTCCAGTCTTCGCCGGGGGCGACGAAGGTGCCCGCTTTTTGCCGCTCTCTTTTCGTTTCCATGTACCTACTACTACGTGTGCTACGATTGCGAACGCGATGTTGTCAGTTATACGGACACGGGGAACGACATCTTCCTGCGAAGAGTTTATTTCGCAATTAGGAGAGCGAATTTTTGGAAATCGCATCGATATCATGCAAATATCACAAAATCGAATATACACAATATTTCAACAGTATCGAAATATTTTTTTATTGAATTTAAAAGAAAATTTAATTCCCATTTTGAAAAATGTATTTACAGGGTTGGCCGGAAAAAATCAATGAGTAGGAAGAATCATAATAAATTCCGATTTTTATCCCATGAAATAAACTGGCAAAATAATAACTAATGTGTAATACTAGAATATATTTATATAACTTTACGTAAAAAGATATTTTTGTATTTTAATTAATAAATCATATTAATCACAGTAATTTAAAAAATTAAAATCAATGTACCAATAAATCTCTTATAATTCAGATTAATGTGAATTTTTTAAAACAAAAACTTTGGAGATATAAATGTTACTAACGTTTATATTAATTTTTAATTTGATAGAAATATAATAGTAACAGAATTAAAACGTTTATTAATATAAATTTAATTCGTTTTTATTTCTCAACAACGTTTTTATTTCTCTCTTCTAATAAAAACTAATTTATTTACTATTGATATCTAATCTATTATGGATTTTATTTTCAATAAAGCTTAAATTAGAAAACACTTTCCATTAACCAATATCGATAAAAAGGTTTTAATTTTAATAATATTGAAAAAGTCAGTCCTTGCCAGTTTTTTCACTGACGTGGATTTTATTCAGGAAATATGGAATTTTGCCAATCCTTTAGATTATCTCATTAGTTGACCATTTCTTTAGCGTCTCGCGAAATGCACAAACCGCCGCGGATCGCTCGTGGACCGGTGGCGACGATGCGGTGCCCCTTCGTGGTGCCCTCGAGGGTCGCTGATCCCACAATTAACATAATGATGCAGAAGACGTGGATATTAGCGCGAGGTTAGTTAATAGTGCATTTATCCGGGGAATGTAAATAGTTAGTGGGATCGCGGTAGCTCTTCGTTCGTGTTCCACGACGTCTATTCCTGTTAGTCTTCTGCGTCTATCTCTCTCTCTCTTCCTACATCTTCCTCGTCCTTCCTCGGCCGGTCGCGCGCATCGTAAAAAATTCTCATAAATCAAAAGTGACAGAATCGAACTCTCGTTTGCATAATCCGGTCGTTTTATTCCACGCGCGTTCCTCGATCGATTCGCCGAAAGCTCAGCCCGTGCCCCTAAACAAATTATTAATCAACGTTATCGTCGGATATTTCCAAAAATTTAACAGCGCAGCGATTCGCGCGACCGATCGTGGATTGATACGATCTTTCGATTAAAAAAGACTCGGCGAGGACGTGCGATGGGAAATATGATGGCGCGGAGCAAAAATAAAGTGTAGCAAGACTTCTTCGAAGGAGGAAGGTTATATCTGTGGTCGGTGATGGCATTTTAATTAGAGTCGCAATTACTACCATCCTGTACGAATCGCGAGATGTAGATACATAGTAGTGGAAGTGGTAGTTGGAAAAACAAATTTTTTTAATAGCCCCGCGGATAATGATCCATGCTGATTGCAGAGTAAATTAATTTTTTGCCGATACACATAATGCCAATGGAACGAGAAACGTGACTGCGTTTTCAATGATATTCGCTACTTTTTGCGTCTCACTGCCTCTGCTGCTCGCGAATTTTCTTCTCCCTTCATTTTCCTCCATTTCAATGGATTCCTCTTCCTCCTCTTCTGCTTTATAGGAAACCCTAATCGCTTCTCTCTTGCTTCTCTTCGCATTCTTCAATTCCAGTTCGTCGTTAATGTTGTTGAATCGCGTCTCGTCCGTTCGAGAGCCTCAGCCGACGATGGTATCGCCGTAATCTGCAACAGCTGCAACGGGATCCGAGACTATCTTATCCTGATTTCTAGGTTCTCCCTATCCCTACCCCTCGCAATCTTTTTTCTCTCTCTCTTTCTGCGCTCGCAAATGATAGAATGGACAGTGGCAATTTGCAGGTGCAAAGTTCACGATGAAGGAAACCGCTAATGAGGGGAGTGGTGTGTGTACGATCGAGGGGGAGGGAAGGCGAAGGGGCACGCGTGGATTTTCAGAGGGACAAGTTAATTACCCGGCTGTGGCCGAGGTTTTGCTCTCTATCTAACTTAATGTCATTAATATCGCTATCGTTTGTGTTAGAATAGAAGTTTTTTTTTTTGCATCTCGCATTAGCCAATGTTATTTCGTTCGCTCCCTCCAGACCATAATAGCCCGATGGCGCCTCTTTCGCTAGCCATAAATTAATTAAACCGGTGGTGTGTGAACGGATGTCAGTGTGGCTTCATCTCCTTTCGATCAGCGTCCTTATCTCGATCGTTTCCAAAGTGTTGCACTATCGGCGATATTATATTTTTATAATTTTCAGAGCGTCCTTCGACAGACCCCTTCGCGGGGGGAAATACTCTTCTCTCGCATTCTTCCGTTCTTACGTATGATCTCGTGCAAAAGCGATTGTCAGTATAATTGCCCTATGTAGAGCAGCAATAATAACATATACGTAACTTTGCGGTATTGCTTATGTAATTTCTTCGACACTGGGTATCGTGCCGCTAATTACCACCAGTGAACAGGTGGTAATCGCCTTCCAAGTACATCGTTATTACAATTATCGCTGTGCGGTTTGCCGGAATTTACCGCATAACAATGTAATTCGTCTCTGTACACGCTTACTTTAAATAACTTTGGTCAAGTTTGAAACATGGCAAAACGCGAGAATCCTCATACATTCCGTAAAATCGAGCTAGTGAGATTGTTTTGAAAAAAGATTTCCTTTAAATAACTAGTCTACATTTACTCTCTCTCTGTCTCTCTCTTTCTTATGCAATTAAACATGTAAACGCAGTGAAATTTTTCGCGCACTTGACAGACTGAAATCCATCTAGAAATGGCCTATACGTCGACGCGTAGTTATTCATATAAATTGCTCTTCGACCGACGTATGGCAGGCGGGCGTGAACGGGGCGTAGCGATATAGTAACGTTTATTACATTGGCAACTAGCGAACCTTGTCGAGCTTCCCGGAGGATCGGACAGGTTGAAAATTTTATGCGTGACAATTCGTGATCGCAAGAAACAAAGACATCAAAGATGACTGAGGATACTGTGAGTATCGCGCTCTTTCAAACAAGCTTCGTTCCTACAAGAGCCATAAATGATAGAGCGCTTTGACGATACGTTATCTAAAATAAGACTCCAAAGTTCTTTTTTCTTTCCCCTCTTATTGTAGATAATGGCAGGTAAACGAGGTAGTCGATATTCTCGCGACGAATGTTCTATTCCCACTGCTTCCCACTGTCGTGTGCGGGTCACTTCCATGGCTAAGGATCGATCGAGTGGCGCGGATGGTCGGGAATGGCTGGTGCACACGACGTCGCTTTCGCACGACGAGCTCCTCGTCGTCGCGTTTAACTAGAGGTGTATTTCCGCAAAGAAGGGGGAGGAAAGACCGGAGATGCGACCCGGCATTAATTTCTCACGACACGTTCGTCGGGCATCTTTTACGTTTATGCAAGAGGGCCACCAATTATGCTCGTGCGGTGGGAGTGCATCGACCTATCTATCATACCTTCGAAAATCATTTAACGCAATCAGTGTAGTACATGAGAGTTGCTAAATTGGACGGAAACGGAGGTGGCGACTGTCAATTTGCGATTCGGGGATATTCCACCTCATGAATGACGAATTCTCACTTGAGAGAGGAAATCAGGTTGGAAAACAATCTTAGGAAGTCGTAACGGGATTCAGATCATTGCTGGGGATTCCCACAAAGTGAGGAAACAATGAAAGGCGGCGGCGAAGATTTTATTTCAAGCCTCATGAAGCTCACATCGCAATAAAAGTGTTTTCGTCAAATTATTTCGTTCAGTTAGGCGAAAAATATATCAAAGAGATCAAGTCCCATTTTAAGACGCTTCTTAAATTCTCATAATATTGTGTCGCGATGAAATTAAACGCGGAATTTCTCCTGGATATTAAAACGGCTATAAAGGCGATGGCGAGGTTCTCGTAAAATCACGAGGAAACGCGATATCCCGTGGACTTGTCGTTAACTTAAGATTACGTTATGCATGTAAATGACTAAATTCTCGTAAAAGCGGAATGTTATTTTAAAACGTCGTCAAAAACGCATATATAATACGAAACATGGAGCCCAAATTAATACGAAACATGGAACCCAAATTAAAGGACATCTTACGGAAATGTAATTATAAAAATATATAAAAGCAGAACATTATTATTCTGTAAATGAAATTAGAGCAAAGGAGTTAGAGAACCGATGGAGAGAGATTGGGAAGAGATTCCCGATGTCATAATACGATCAGAACGAGACTGAGACACTCACGTTTATATTGCTGAGGGGTGTCGGGCTGACACCCCTGCGGCCACCGCCGCCACCGCTGACCTCCGCGTCCAGTTTGGCGATTCGCCTAAAACGCTGCGATGCGGACGAATAATCCCGGACTCGCCGGAGCCGGTCCCGCGTCAGGAATCGCTCGAGCGATCCTGAAAACGCGCCAATTCACACGCCAAGGACTTGGAGGACTAGATCCCCGAGTGGCCCCCTCGTGGATCTCTTTGGTGCCGAACGGACGTGCCGTCTCGATCACGACTCCATCTCTCGAGTGATCTCGACGATCGGAGTTTGGACTCGCTCCGAGACGGATCTCCTCTCAAGAGTATAAATGATCTTTCGATTATGAAAGAAACGCAGCTACGCTACGGCAACGTTACGTCGCGGGACAGCCTCTTCTCGAGCAATATTCGGCTGTATTCATCGAGATAAGCGCACTGGGTGAATGACACTCGTGAGATACTAGTAGCACAAGTAGTACCCGCGACCCGCTTGTCGGGGTCGACACGCGACACCCCTTCTCATAGGGCTTCATGTCCACTGGGATGCGCTGATGCCGAAGGTGACAAGCGCCAACGTCAATTTTCACGGACACTATATCGCGACAGGCGACAAGGGTATCCTTTCTTTTTCAACGCATCAATCACGAAAGGACTGTTTCTCCGTGGCTGAAATGCTACCTGGCGTTCCCTAGTTAAGGGGAGCATTCGCGGATTAAGGCGATGCGCGAGCGATTAAGGCGGCGACGGCGGCGACGGCGACGAGGACGATGTTGATGATGATGATGGCGACAACCGCGACGAAGGCGAGTCGGCGTGCTGCTCGTTCGCAGCCTTAAGGGCCGTTCGTCGCAGACGCATGCTCGCGGCACGTCGCAGCCTCTCGCACTGACCGCACGTAACACGTAAGAGAGAGGTGCGTGTACTGTACTTGTGTGTCTACCCCCTCCTTCTGTCTTTCTCGCTCTCCGCGTCTCTCCCCCTATCCCTCTCTCTCTCTCCCTCTCTCCCTCTCGCTCTCTATTCCTCTCTCCTCGTCTCCGTTCCTCGTCACTTTCGTCAATTACGTCCGCGGCGCGGAAGACGACCGAGGGGAAAAGAAGAGTCTCGCCACTCGCGCGACAGGGCCCTCTTTGAATCCGCTCGCGCGCTGGTTTCTCGCGCGGGTATCCTCGCTAACTCCGCAGGGAACGTTGAACGCGAGTCCGGAATTGCCGTGGCGCCACCCCTCCTCCCTTTCCGGCCCCTCCATTCTCTCTTCTTCTCCACCTCGTCGTCGTTCTCCTTCGAGCTCCACTACGGGGCTGCCTCCCCCTCTCCGTCCCACCCCCGGTTTTCCCTATAATTTGCCCGGCAGCCGGGTAGCTCTTTTTTTTCTCCCTTACTCCATTTTCGTATCTCCTCTCTACCCCGCGACTCTCCGCCGCTGCTACCCTTCGCCCCCGCGCCCCCTCCCGCCCCCTCCTCTCCTCGTCCACCTCGTTCGTCCTCGGCGATGTCTCTCTTGTTCTCTCTGTCTCTGTCTCCGCTACCGCGACCGCCACCGTCACTGCCTTCTACCTCTGTCCGCCTGTGCGCACCTCTTCCTCCTGGTGCCAGCCATGAATCCTCGATCAGGTCGAGGGGCCAAGGGGGCTGCACGGCGCGCCGCCCCCTTAATAGCGCTACGTCAACCTCTTCCATTCATCGTGCCTCCATCTACCGACAGCAGGTCGAAGAAGAATGTGCAATGCTGTCACACGATCTCATTGTCACCCTGGGCAAACAAAACTCGTAGGAACGTTGCCCTTGCTTACGATTTTCCTCAAGATGGGGGGAGAATTTTAAATCTCATTGTCACCCTGGGCAAACAAAACTCGTAGGAACGTTGCCCTTGCTTACGATTTTCCTCAAGATGGGGGGAGAATTTTAAATTATTTTTCCATCGATGAAAATTTTTTTAAAAAATTTTATTAAAATTTATTAAAAATTACAAGAATTATCTCTGAAATATATTATAAATATATTATAAAAATTATCTCTGAAATAATTAATGTGAACGAAGCGTGGCACAGTAGACAGTGCACTAGTCTACAAAATCGAAGGTTTCGGGTTCGATTCCCGGCGGAACCGAAAAATTATATACGCTCGCTCCTCTCTTAGAATGCGATGGCAAACCACCGAGAATATCTTGCCAAAGAAAATCTCTCTAATATAGTCGTGATAATCTACGTGTGCAACACATGTATGTGAAAGAGAGATTATCACATCTGAAATCGGATAAAAGAATTGAGGAAGAAATAAATAGAACCCTTCAATATAATATCTACTCAATAATATCCTCGAAAGAGGATATTGCATCCTTTCCACGCACTAAATCACTTCGACGACGTAGAAAAGACATATTCGTTCAAGTTTCGTGTGAAACGATAACTTTTACGACCTTTAACTTGATGGGAGTGAAGACAGCCTCAGTCTGGTTACAACCAGAGCTTCAAAGTTTCAGTGTATTTCGGAAAGAATTTATTATGGAGGGGAAATATGTAGGAGGATAATCCTAATATCTTCTTGTGTATTTTCGTTTCATTTTGGGAGACGGGAAGTCGCCAGAGATTTTAATACCTCGCCACGCGAAACGCTTTTCTATCTGCGATCGCAATCGAAACACCTGCCAGACGAAAAGATGTTTCTAGGGCGCTTACCTTTTCGGTTGATCCCTTTGCTTGGGCGAGACGAAGGGCCGGCGGCGTGTCGAATGACAGGAAGATGTCAAGAGGGAATCCGATATACGATGCGAGAGCGATTCGTTATTATATGAATTTTTTACGGTACGACCCCTCTTTCTCGCTCCGTAATATCAAGCCTACGAGATCATTGGAAATAGTCTCTTTTCAAATTTAGGGCGTGCAAAATGAAAAGATGTCAGAATGATCGAAGGGCTAAGTAAACTACGCGTGTAAGAGAGAACTCTTATGAAATAAATATTTTTTTTTATTATACAGGGTGGACCATTTTAACTTTTAATGGAGAATAACTCGAAAACCAAGCCCGGGAGAGAAAAATGTTTCAGACAAAAGTTGTTTGGTTTCGAGGGGGCCATAAGATGGTATCATTAGTTTGACTTTGAAGGTCACATGAAGGTCACTTTCAATTTCTTAAATGGAACCTACTATTTGTCATTGCATATTCTTGTAGCTTATCTCGAGAGCTTTCCAAAACACTATAATTAAGTATCTTTTCGTTAAGTACTTTTTGAGTTATGAGGCTTGAAATAATTTCTTAATTTTACATAAACCGTAAAATATCTTGTAAAATATTCATTTTTCGATTATATCTTGTAAAATATTCATTTTCGATTTCTTACCTTAATACTTTTATATACAAAATAATGAGAGGAATCAATTGGTGTAAAGAAAACACATAGTTGTTTTTAAGAAAAAATATGGAATTGTTAATTGCAAATTACATATTTTTTCTTCAAAACAACTATGTGTTTTCTTTACACCAGTTGATTCCTCTCATTATTTTGTACGTAAAAGTATTAAGGTAAGATAATCGAAAAATGAATATTTTACACGATATTTTACGGTTTATGTAAAATTAAGAAATTATTTCAAGCCTCATAATTCAAAAAGTACTTAACGAAAAGGTACTTAATTATAATGTTTTGGAAAGCTCTCGAGATAAGCTACAAGAATATGTAATGACAAATAGTAGGTTCCATTTAAGAAATTGAAGGTGACCTTCATGTGACCTTCAAATAACTCTTCAAGGTCAAACCAATGATACCATCTTATGGCCCCCTCGAAACTAAACAACTTTTGTCTGAAACATTTTTCTCTCCCGGGCTTGGTTTTCGAGTTATTCTCCATTAAAGGTTAAAATGGTCCACCCTGTATAATTCTCAAATAACAAATCTGATAAGTATGTCTGATCGCTTCTTTCTTTTCCTGGTATCTCAACAAATTGCGAATTGATAAACATATGTTTCTTATGTTTGCTGTAGTTGAGATATATGATCCACTTCTCCGTGTTTTCAGTACATTTCATTCTTGAATATGTCTGAAACAGAGTAGAAAATATATTTTATCAAACATGTATTAAAATGATAATCTATTAATAAATTATATATAGTTTCCAAATCCATGACATCTAATTTTTTTTAAAATTCTAAACATTGATTGATGACAATTTGCTGTTGTATTTCAAAATTATCTGAAGTATTGAAAATAATTTAGTTAAATTTAATTATAAATATTGGATTTATATTACTATTTATAAATATATTGGATTTCTCTATCGTGAAAATTTTATAGTTGGATAAAATTATGTAAACAGATTAATAATTGCATAACCAAATAGAATATAAATCGTCAACAATTATTATCCTTTGATAATTTATATATTTTTTTAATTGCAGTTTATAAGAAAAAACAAATTCTTTAAATTTTAAATATCTTTTAAACTCAACGTCAAACACATTATAATATTCAAGAGATTTCTGGTTATCACAGATATCATTATACGTACCGTTTTAATATCGCATCGTTGCAATGCGTATAAGATTTAGATATTTAATAAAAAAATATTTTCAATGTCGATAGACATATTTACAGATATACTATCTCCATATATTTCTAAATTTCACTAAGCGTTCCATCTATTTATTTTTGTATTTCTTTTATATGTTCTATTAATTTATTATTGTCACACTGAGGAGAGTCCGAAAGGGACCGAAACGTTTGTATTGCTAGAATTTGTTTTCTTTTTTTTAATTATAGATTTATATATCACCCAATACCACCTGCACTTTTCCTGGTCTTAAATAAGCCTTCCTTATTATTAAAATCAATATTAATAAATACATTTCCTTATTATTAAAATCAATATTAATAAATACATTTCGAGATCCATGAATTTATGCAAAAGCATTTTTAGCTTCTTGAAATATATGAATTAATAATTAATTTTTGAATAAAGTGAAAACTTTCTCTATAAAATTAAAATTTTTATTTTCATGAATTTGTGTTAGTTAAAATCGTAGTCACTATAAAATACTTTAAATATTTTAACTGAATTTTAATACTTTAATATTTTATTATCACACAGATTGTTAACACTTATTTGTTATTGTTTATAAAATTTTTTATTCGATATAAGATAATATGTTTATGATTTTGAGATTAAATTACATTCTACAGGACAAAAATCTTTTATTTTAACTCATATATACACACACAAATTAATTTTATATTTTAAAAGGCTAAAAATACTTTGCACGATGTCAAACTCATGAATATCAAAATCTTTAGATTTATTAACTTTTGAAGTAGTTGAGTCCTTTAGTTCTTCTTTAATAATTTAATTTGGAATATGCTATTTTAAAGAATCAATATTGCTCTAATGTAATATTTGACAACGGTGTACTGTCAATAATATCTGTGAATTTTTTTTCTTACATACTGCTATGTCATACATCTTATAAATCTTACAATAGAATTGAATAAACTCTGTAGTGCGCGTTTATATATATTTAAAATATCATAAACGCTGTAAAGAATTAATTTTTTTTAATCTAATTTTTTACTTAATACACTTATTTATGCAATATGCATAATTTTTTCTGTATTTATTTCCGATTTTTAATGGTACTTAATCTCCATTTGTATTAATTTACTTTATAAGAAACGAAAATAACAATAAAAACGAAAAGAGTAAACTACATTGAGAGGTAAAATATATTGATTAGCAAAAAATTAATATTGACTAGAAAAATTAATATATTAACTAGCAAAATTATTTTATCCAGAAAATATTATATACATATATATAGGGTGTCCCAGACCACCCGTATACCCCTTTTAAAATGAAAATAAATGGCTTTTATCAAAAATCGCGAACAATTTTTAAGTAAATCGGATACGCTCTATCAAATGGTGATATTTTCAACTTTTGATTCCAATCGGAAATACGCCATCCGGATCGGAAGTTGAATTTTTTTAGGGGAACATGGTACTTTTTATTACAGATTCGAATTGTACGTGAAAAAATAAGAAACTTTTGTATCAAACGTTTTTTCTAAAAGTGCCTCTGTCAATCTTAAAATTGACCTTGAAATTTCATCACAGTTACTTTCAAGGTCAATTTTAAGATTGACAGAGGCACTTTTAGAAAAAACGTTTGATACAAAAGTTTCTTATTTTTTCACGTACAATTCGAATCTGTAATAAAAAGTACCATGTTCCCCTAAAAAAATTCAACTTCCGATCCGGATGGCGTATTTCCGGTCGGAATCAAAAGTTGAAAATATCACCATTTGATGGAGCGTACTCGATTTACTCAAAAATTGTTCGCGATTTTTGATAAAAGCCATTTATTTTCATTTTAAAAGGGGTGTACGGATGGTCTGGGACATCCTGTATATTATTCGTTCTAAAAAAATAATAATACAACAAAAAATCATTCATAATATTTTTATTAAAAAATTCAACAAAAAACGAACTAGAAGTGCGTAAAAGGATTTTTAGTTACATCATATCCTTCGTTCATATCTACTTCCATCTCCTCCATCTCGTGATGCCTATGCGTCTTAATGTGCTTTTTGAGATGATCGCTTCTTGTAAACTTCTTTTCACATTTAGAGCAAGAATGATTTCTTTCGCCGGTATGCGTGCGTTCGTGACGCTTCAATTCATCACTTCGTGTGAAGTTCTTGTTACAGTTTTGCCATGTGCAATGGTACGGTCGTTCGCCGGAATGTTTCCTCCAATGCACCTTCAAATGCGATGTCTTATTGAATCTCTTTTGACACAGTGAACACGTGTATTGGTGTTTGGTATTGGTGTAACTGTCTAAACAAGGTAATGTGGAATCGATATCCATTTTCGATGTCTCGCCAAGGAAGTGATAAGTATTGTCTCCTATCTTGGATCCAATAGGCTTGTGTGGACTAATAGTTTGAACAGGTTGTGGAATCTCCATAGGTCCTGTAAGGTCATGAGCGAAATCGCCTTCTGACATAGCCTCGTAAGAGTTTGTTGTTTTCTTTGATAAACTCGGCAAATTCGAATAATTAGAGTCTAGCTTAGATGCAATATGATAATTTTGTGTTGCCTTTAAAATACTAGACATTCTACTCGCCTGTAATATTTCACTATCTTGATTTGTTTGATTCATGGTTTCACGTATCCAATTATTATAAATATCTGTGTTCAATCTATGGTCAAAGCATCCGTGCTCGTTTTCTCTTTCAGATTTGATAGGTTGGTTTACAACTGGAGAATTAAAATGTCTTATATACTCTGAATGATTGGAGCTGTTGTCTGACTTGATATCATAAAAGTTTGTCCCTGTTTCTGAGCTTCTCGGCAGAGATGAATCATAAGAAAATGAATGTCCTGTATCAAAAGTTTGATTGCTTTCCCATGTCGATGACGTATTAAATTGTGAGACTTTATTTATATAATTATAATTGGCAGGATTAGAATTAGTCGTTTCAAAGTGACAATTATTTAACGTTGAATTGTATATGTGTTTAGGATGCAATATTGCCATATTGTCATCAACATTGATATCTGTGTTCAACTCACGATCAAAGTATTCATTCTTGTTTTCGCTCCTGGATTCGATAGGTTGGTTTATGGCTGGTACTGGAGAACTCAGAGATGTTGCATACTCTGAATGATTGGAGCTGTTGTCTGACTTGATATCGTAAAAGTTTGTCGCTCTTTCTGAGTTTCTCGACAGAGATGAATCATAAGAAAATGAAAGTCCTGTTTCAGAAGTTTGGTTGCTTTGCAATGTCGATAATGTATTAGATTGTGAGACTTTATTTATATAATTATAATTGGCAGGATTAGAATTAGTCGTTTCAAAGTGACAATTACTTAACGTTGAATCGTATATGTGTTTAGGATCCAATATTGCCATATTGTCATCAATATTGATATCCGTGTTCAACTCACGGTCAAAGTATTCATTCCTGTTTTCGCTCCTGGATTCGATAGGTTGGTTTATGGCTGATACTGGAGAACTCAGATATGTTGCATACTTTGAATGATTGGAGCTGTTGTCTGACTTGATATCGTAAAAGTTTGTCGCTCTTTCTGAGTTTCTCGACAGAGATGAATCATAAGAAAATGAAAGTCCTGTTTCAGAAGTTTGGTTGCTTTGCAATGTCGATAATGTATTAGATTGTGAGACTTTATTTATATAATTATAATTGGCAGGATTAGAATTAGTCGTTTCAAAGTGACAATTACTTAACGTTGAATTGTATATGCGTTTAGGATGCAATATTGCCATATTGTCATCAACATTGATATCTGTGTTCAATTCATGGTCAAAGTATTCATTCTTGTTTTCGCTCTTGGATTTGATAGGTTGGTTTATGGCTGGTACTCGAGAACTCAGATGTGTTGCATACTCTGAATGATTGGAACTGTCGTCTGACTTGATATCGCAAAAGTTTATCGATTTTTCTGATTTTATTGATAGAGATGGATGCTTTGATTTCATCAACGCGAGATGCAGCTGGAGTGACGGTAAATTCATCGTTGACATTAAACTAAGATGCGTGAATGGCCCCTCGAATTTGTTTGACTGCGTGGCTTTTGGATATATTTTATTAAATATCTGTGGATGAAAGAGCAGACAGTTATAATCGTAGGAGAAACATCAGAAGAGATAAATTAAATATTATAAAAGGATTTTTTGTACAGTAACGAATATACACTCGTCAACAAAATTATCGCATAGGTAATTTCACGTCAAATTTTCGCATAACTTCAAATAAGTATAACTCGTCAAAAATGGTTGTATTTGAAATTCTTTTTTCATTCCTAAGCTTAAAGCCTCTATTTTAAAAACCATTTATCAGATTTAGGATTTACTCCCCCCTCCCCCTTTTCGTCATCTCCTTAAAAAAAAGGACGTGTTTCGTCTCCACAAAATTGCATAATTTGATGCATTCCACGAAGTGGAATAAATTTTGTTCGCAAATGTCATGATAACCATCGTAAAATATGAATTTTTATGTGTGAATTAAAAAAAAATAAAGTTTGTACGATTTTTTTTTTCGCGGAGTTACGTCACATCAAAATTATCTATACATTTTTGTTCATTTACTACCAACATTAGCATTACCTGATGCGCACTACGAGGAGGCAGGGCCGGCTCAGACGTCGGTTTTTTGGGCCTCAGACCGAGGCTCTGCGCTCAGAGGGGCCCCGCACTTTCAAATTTTTAGGAAAATTTGATAATAGAATTTTTAATGTTTCAGAGATGTATTGATATAGGAAATATCATAATATATATGTAACATTAAGAATTATGCTAACGACTCCTGTATCTGTTGCTTCTGCGGAACGTAGTTTCTCGAAATTAAAATTAATAAAAAATTATTTGAGGTCGAGTATGAGTCAAAAAAGATTAGAGGGACTCGCCATGTTATTTATAAAACAAAAATTAGCAAAGCAAATTAATTTTGACGATATAATAGAACAATTGGCAATACAAAAAGTTGTAGGAAATAAGCAATAATTAAAAATAAAATAATTTTTTTATTTTATGTGATTCTTTGTTGAGTATATGATATCTATTTTTATTTTTTATAAAAGCCTTAGCAAATAAGCAATAATTAAAAATAATATAATTTTTTTGTTTTCTGTGATTCTTTGTCGAGCATATAACTATATGTATTTAATGTTTGTATAAATTATGTTTAATAAAATTATATGATTTTTCGATAAAAAATTCTTTTTTGCAAATATTTTGGGGCCCTACTAATAACTTTTTCCCGAGGCCCCGCAAAACCTCCAGCCGGCTCTGCGAGGAGGTAGCTGGTCGGATGTATTGCCACCTTGTCTTCGGATAATCTCTTGCAGACGCTCATGCATATTGTTGCAGGCTCTAATTATTGCCTGAGGAATTTCATTCCATATTTGATTTAGCTCTGTGATCATTTCCACATTTCCGTCCTCCAAAACACACACACACACACACACACACACTCGTGGTGCGCATCAGGTAATGCTAATGTTAGCGGTAAATGAACAAAAATGTATAGGTAATTTTGATGTGTCATAACTCCGCGAAAAAATCGTACAAACTTCATTTTTTTTTTAATTCACACATGAAAGTCCATATTTTACGTTGATTATCATGAAATTTGCGAAAAAAATTTATTCCACCTCATGGAATGCCTCAAATTATGCAATTTTTTGCAGACGAAACATGTCCTTACTTTTAAGAAGATGACGAGAGGGGAGAGGTTAAATTCTAAATTTAAAAAAAAACAAATGATTTTTAAAATAGAGGCTTTAAACTTGAAAATGAAAAAAAAATTTTTTAATTACGACCATTTTTGACGCAGTTATATTTATTTGAAAATTTGACATGAAATTACCCATGCGATAATTTTGTTGACGAGTGTATATTTAAATTATTAATAGTATATTATTAATAGTGTATATTTAAATTATTAATAGTATTATTAATAGTTTAAATTAAATCATGTAACAAATAACAGAACAAAAAATATCGAATATTTAATATCGAGCTTCTTACTCACCTTGGTGCGTAGTTGAAAATATAGAACATCCACCGAGTAGTCGAGATTAAAAAAGTTGAATATTAATTTTCACTATTGAAAATATTTTATTATATACCGTGTTATCGTTTTTCTTTAGAAATAGCGATCACAGTTTTAAAGTCATTAATATTAATATCATTAATATTACAGGTATTGATAAACTGAATGTCTTCTGATAATTCTAAAACAAATAAAATTTAAAAAAAATTAAAAACATGGACAGCTAAATCTAATATTTATTAATATTAATTATTCATCTCATCAAAAGGTATTAAATATTTGAGATTAAGAAGATTTAAAAGATGAGATTTAAAGAAATTATGCAAGCGGATTATTACCGGAAGTCAGAGATAGATATTATACAAAAACATTTTAATAGTTCATTATTTGAATAAAATTTTATCACTTATTTGTACTATTCGTTACGTATATTATTCAATTTTGCACATTCTCGTTATTCACATTATTTAATATTCGTTATTTGCATTATTTGTTACTTTAATATCTGCCATTTGTGTTATATATCTATTATTATTTATATCTATTGTTATATATATATTTTTGTGTTTTATAACTGTTAATTTTATTATACATATATAGAGTGTCTTATTTTAATTTTTATACGCATTTCTGAAACATGTGAAAACACAAATAATATTCGTATAAATATTCGATTATTGTAATATTTGATAATATAATATTTGATAGTATAATCTTCTTCATAATATTATTATTACAAATAAAAGATAATAAGAACATTATAAAATAATTATTTAAATTAAAAAATGTATATCTAAATAATCATTTAATCGAATAATTTTAGAATTTCTCAATTATAAATAAATTATGGTCTTTCTATTATTCATTTATCTATTATTCTAGGAAAATTTTGCCCATCTCTGCTGAGAAATTAATAAAAAACTAATTCCGCGAACTTCAATTTTTATATTAAATAAAACTCGATTGTAAATTATCTAAAAAATTTAATTTTAATTTTAATTTAATTTTTTTTATTATTTCGTTATCACAATTTTAAAATATGCTTATTTATTTATGTTTTACTTTTTTCTTCCTTAAATCATGTTGCATTAAATCATATTGCATAAGTATTACACTTTCATATTTCAAATTATAAATTGAAGAAAATAATTTATTTGGAGTTTTAAAATCCGTTCATAAAGAGCATCGTTTTAAAGTCTTTAATTTTAGTTTAATTATTATTCATGTGAAGGAAAAATACATTTTACACTCACATATACACTAAGAAATTCCACTTTTTCTCTTCACTATGCAGAGCCGTCTTTAGCATTAATGCCGCCCGTATGCCAGCAAACAATTGCCTCCTCTTTTATTGGATTTTATATTGGATTGAACAAGGCAGGAAAGACTTATTTCTACAGAGTCAATAAACAGCAATTTTATAGAACTGTAAGCATTTATTCAAATAGGTAAATAAAATAAATAATGAAAAAATCATAACATATCTATGTATTATATATATACAGGGTGGACCATTTTAACTTTTAATGGAGAATAACTCGAAAACCAAGCCCGGGAAAGAAAAATGTTTCAGACAAAAGTTGTTTGGTTTCGAGGGGGCCATAAGATGGTATCATTAGTTTGACCTTGAAGAGTTATTTGAAGGTCACATGAAGGTCACCTTCAATTTCTTAAATGGAACCTACTATTTGTCATTGCATATTCTTGTAGCTTATCTCGAAAGCTTTCCAAAACACTATTAAGTACCTTTTCGTTAAGTACTTTTTAAATTATGAGGCTTGAAATAATTTCTTAATTTTACATAAACCGTAAAATATCTTGTAAAATATTCATTTTTCGATGGAATTGTTAATTGCAAATTACATATTTTTTCTTCAAAACAACTATGTGTTTTCTTTACACCAGTTGATTCTTCTCATTATTTTGTACGTAAAAGTATTAAGGTAAGATAATCGAAAAATGAATATTTTACAAGATATTTTACGGTTTATATAAAATTAAGAAATTATTTCAAGCCTCATAACTCAAAAAGTACCTAACGAAAAGGTACTTAATTATAGTGTTTTGGAAAGTTCTCAAGATAAGCTACAAGAATATGCAATGACAAATAGTAGGTTCCATTTAACAAATTGAAGGTGATCTTTATGTGACCTTCAAATAACTCTTCAAGGTCAAACCAATGATACCAATGATCTTATGGCCCCCTCGAAACCAAACAACTTTTGTCTGAAATATTTTTCTCTCCCGGGCTTGGTTTTCGAGTTATTCTCCATTAAAGGTTAAAATGGTCCACCCTGTATATATAGGTATATGACTATTACTACAAAAAAGCGAAAAAAACAAACATAATTTACCTTATCAATTTAATTATTGAAATCAATATTTACCTTTCTGACTTTTTAGTAGCAAATTCTTGAATAATGTCTTTTATATTTAAGCTTTCAAATATTTCATTCTCTATACTTAAAATAGCTAAAGAATTGAGTTTTTCTTAGCACATTGAAGATCTCAGATAACTTTTTATTAGTTTGAGCTTAGAAAAAGATTTTTCTCCTACAGCTACTGTTACAAATAGGGTCAGTAAAATTCTTAAAGATATTGTTAAATTTGGAAATGTTGTGGTTAATTCATTTTTTAACATAAATTGCAATACATCGAAAGCATTAAGTTCATTTTCAAAGAAAACTGAAACATTTTCGATTTCCATATCAAGTTCTATCGCATCAATATCACACTCTTTGAGTGAAGGATCACTCAATTTTATTTGTAAGTCCATGCAAAATTTGCCGCCCGTGTGCAATGCACACTTCGCACACGCGGTTAAGACGACCCTGACTGTATGAACCGATCTCACGTACACGTGCGAGAAGAATCACATTATCAAGCACACACGACAACTTCTTATTATTACGGAATTTAATTTATTACTAATTTTAATGCGAAAATAAATAATAATAAATAATAATAAATAATAACTTATTTCTAATTATTAACTAAAACTTTCATGAAAATACAAAATCGATCACAAATCATTACGAAAAAGATTTGAACATACGATTCTTACAACATGAAATTTGTGTATCTGGATCTTGATCCGATAAAGCGAGGGGTTAGCCTCATGATACGCAAATGGGGTACAAACGCGTGCCATCACTTACCTTTTTGTCTGTTTTATCACCGTTGTGCGATGCAGTCACTGTTGTAATAGAATCGAAGTCACTCGAAAACCTGGATTCACTCGGAAGGACTTTTTCTGAACAGTTTACTGCGAGAAACTTTATCTCAGTATTTTCTTGTAACACTATCAAAAGTTGCATCAAGTATCGAAACTGTAATCGAAAGTATTTTTTATTATATTTTACACATCTTCAGTTATAAATATAAGCGAAAGACTGTCCGAATTCTTGCTATACCGCTGTAACCGACTGCTGACCGCGTCTTGTCTCTATTGTATTTCGACGAGCAAAGAAAGAGCTACCAGTCGAGACGCACGTTTAACTTTGAAAGGTGCTCTCTTCCTAAGGTGGAAGGAGAAACAATGGTTCCCTCGCTTTTTCAATACATTTAAATTTTCCACGCTTGCATTCTTTTTCTCATAAATCAAATTTCAAAATAGAATATAAAACACATAGCTTGAAAAAAATTGAGACATCTTTATCTTTATCTATCTTTCATATCTCACAATAGTATCTTTAAAAAGTCAGTCAAAATCTTGAAGCAAAAAAAAATTAAAACTTGCTTCCATTTTTCGTAAAAAAATTTCAAAAATTTGAGTTCTTTTTTTCTGAAAAATCTAACTTTTCTTCTGGAAAATGATAAATTTTGCGTATATATTGAATTTAAATAGCGATAGGCTGTGGAAACCTCGCTCAAGATTCGAAGGGCGACCATTTCGGTAAATAATAATTATCGGTAAAGACGGCGATGGGAAGAGAGAAGAGAAATGGCAGGCCAGAATAAGCTTAATCGTTCGGATTTAATTAACGGATGAGGCTTTTGGGTTTAATTAGCAGTCCTGCACGTCCAATGTCGCTCCGTTTAAAGATGCGAATGCCATCGCGCGAGACTTGTACGTCAACGTAATTACACGATGGTCGCTCTTTATTCTACTCTCTCGGGTCGCATATATATATTTGCGTGTGCTTTTTATGCGTCAGGAGTTAAACCTTGGTTATGTTTTCATGGACGAGCGATTTAAATCTCCAGTTTGAGAAGTTAATCTCTTTCAGCCTACATCTGATACGTCAGGGACGATTATCTCATAAGTTGAAAAATGAAACTGTTTGTTTATACACTTTCGTCAACAAATTAAAAAATATAATAAGCAATTCGATTCGCAGTTTTTTTTATTTTAGATGGAAAGGACTTCTTGCCCGGATATCTAACAGAAAAAATCGTATCATTGTTTAATAATTAATAATTGTTTATATACATATAATTATTGTTAGTCATTGTTTAATAATTAATAATTGTTTATATACATATAATTATTAATTATTAAATAAATAAATAATACAATATATATATATATATATATATATATGTAATTGTGTGTGTGTATTATTTGTTTATTTAATTAATAATAGTTCCCGTGTAATTTCCCGATTTGTCGATTACAATCTTCAGATTATTTTCTCAATATTAAATTGCATATTTATAATAAATACATAATTAAAAGTGCGCAGGTTTTTATATGTCAGAGATTACAATATTTTCCGCTGCGACTAGTAACAAGGAAGGATAATTAAAAAAGATTACGTATTATGTTTATAAACGTTATTTATAACTTTAGTCTGCATATGATATCGAAACAGTATATTGCTCATACAGCGGAAGCAGATAATTGTTTTCCGGTTAGCTTTAACAGTATTATATCAGTGAAATATCTTATTGATCATTTTATGTACGAGAAAAAGCAAAAAAAAATCTTTTCCAAAAATGTGTCACCTTAGATAAACATATGTTCTTGTAGATAAATAAAAGATAAATAAATTATTTTTTGACATTCTTGATATTTTTAACAAAATCTTCCTCGAGATTTCTGAGACTCATGGATAGCAGCTGATACTAATTGTCTTTGATTATATTCAAGAAGAAAATAGGATATTAAATCAACGATGGAATAATACATGTAATCTTCTACACTGAGAAAAAGGATTGTTGAATTAAATAAATAACTTTAGTTGACTTCTATTTTGTTAATTCAATGCTAAAATTGTCTAAATAACAAAAAATGTGTTTTAATTAACAAAATAAGTGATTGAGACATTTGAATCAATTAGTTGAATGGGTATAGTTGCATGAACACCATTATGTGTTACTGGAACTGAAAAGATATGTTGAATGAACTGAATCAAAATCTGAGTAACTGCACATATTGTTAAACTAAAAAATTTGGAAAAACAATTTTGATGGTTTGAAACAATCAAATATTCCATTTTATTAATCTTGTTCGCATGTTACGATGAACTAAATCTTCAGTTAGATACAAGATATATTACAACTAATAGTCTGAACTTGATGTAACGAAATAATGATTTGAGAGAAATCATAAAACAATTAAATACAATTTATACATTTAGTTAATTGAATCAATTATTGTATTGAATTTTCTCGACATTGTTGTATCATTTCAAGACCAAAATTAATTGAATTAAATACGATAATATTCATATGCTTCCACGAGCTTCACGCCTCGCCTCTAGATGGCGAAAAGGCAAACGCCTAACCCGAAAGTGACATTCATCTAAGACAGTAATATAAGGCCGCGACACAGGTCCTACGAATCACGGCATCGATTAAAGAGCGATATTATAGCCGCATTTCCTATAGCTTTTGCAAGGAGCTCCAGAGCTCCATGTAATTAACAGCAAACGGTTAATTTTTTTTTAATTCCATCATATATGTATCTATATACAGAGAACATTAAATCGATCAAGTTTTTGAGAAATGACATTAAAATAAAAATTTAGTAGTTAGCTAATTTGACGAAAAATTATTCTGTTTTTAATGGATATATTGTCATAAGGATTATATATTCGCTCAAAACATTGAAACATATACACAGAAGAACAACTCATTTACTTCGCCCAAACAGATTTCTAGTTCTCACTATATCTATTTCAGTTGATCTAAAATAATATTTAGTTCAATTAACTACTTTTCATTATTTCAAACAATTATGTAATCTTATTATTCGGACTGTATATGCTGTTGGCAGCCCGTGACCGCCGGATTTAGTTTATTCAACAAAATTTTCAATGTTTTTACAAAATTTTTTTCTCAGTGTAGACAGAAATAAATTTTTATAAATTGCTAAATATTAGAATTTTTGGTAATTATGCACTTTACGGACGACCTCACCGATTTCAATGATTTTGACATATGTTGTCAAGCTCACTCGCCTGAGTAACATTCAAAAGATTTTAGCCGTCGCTCATTGTTTATTAAAAAGTTATTAACATTAAAGTATTCTGAAGTCATTTCCTCTCCGCATGACGTATTTTAAAAAACTCTAAAGAATACAATTGGTGATCATTTGTCCGCATCGTAGACATTATGCGAAGACGTTTACTCGTTATTCACAGTAGCTCGGCGGATTGTCAGTACCTTTTTTTAACAATCGTCTTCCAAGGTTTGAAATTAGTATGCGTCCAATAGAAAATTTCTAAATTTGAACAAGGCAATTGTCATCTATTATTTTTCGTTCAATCATGGAGTTCCTTTTATTACATAAACTAGATATATGGTCAGAAGCCAAAAAGAGATAATAAAGAAGATATCTAGCTCCTCTGTTCTCTCTCTCTCTCTCTCTCTCTCTCTCTCTCTCTCTCTTCTTTGTCAAGATTTTTGAACTTTTCTTCTTCCCAGCAAGATTTAGCTGAAAACAAGGTATTTTGAAGTTTTTTTTGAATCATTATATAAACGAAGATTAGCTGTATTCAATATATAGTGATTTTAAATGTATAATGAATTAGTAGAAGTACAACTTCCAAGTAAAGTCGAAAATCGAATTTATCTTTAAAAACATAGGTCCATAGAAACTACAAAAAAAACTAGGACTGACTAAAAACAAGAAAAATCAGTCGAATTTGAATTGTTTGTACAAGAAGAAGACCCTTTATATTGTTCTGGGTCAACAGTAAGTAAGATTAATTGTAAGTATAATTATATTTATTCAAACGGCACGAAAAACTTTCTCTCGAAACTATGTTTTTCAAAACGGTGACCACAATATCTCAAGATTTGTTGATCCAATCAAGTTCAATCTATGCAGGCACCTCCAACACATATGTCGTCTAAGTCAAAATTCATTTATTTTCCTATTTTTCTAGTCGCAAAAAGAAAAAAACAGAGAAAAATCGCTAATTAATTTTTAAAGTGCCGCCATTTTGTGAATTTTTCATTTTTTCTTTTTTAAGTGGGTCGAACAATAGTGCAGGATATAAATTAAGAATCTTTTTTGTTTCAAATAGGAGCATCGGAATCACGATCATTGTTTTCCAAGTTTTTTTTTAAGGCTTCTGCCTCAAATAATTTTATTTATCTTTAAACTATAGTTGAAAGTCCCTAAATACATATATCAAAAGATAGGGCAGGCTGCGTTCAGCAGAAAAAGCTGCTTTACAACTGTTGTAAAATTCGTGAGCCTGATTGGTGTATGCTCTTAATTTTGGCTGAATCTAAAAGTATACCAATCAGATTCACGAATTTTACAACAGTTGCAAAGCAGCTTTTCCTGCTGAACGCAGCCAATAACAAGTCTAGTTTTTTATAAAAAATTCCCCAAAAAACCTCAGTAAAAGTGCGTTTTATATGAAATACTCCCAGTAAAGATAGGGATGTATCCCTCTAGTAAATAACAATATCCCCTATGTTGATGGAAAACAGTAGTAAATGGACCCTGATTGGATCGTGGCAAGTCTCCAGCAAAGATAGGGATGTATGTGGAAGGAGGTCAGACATGTGGCTGCGGTTAAAGTGACGCTGAGGATGCTTTGAAGCGTTTGATTGACCAATCAGGTTAAAGAAATCTTTACTCCGTTTACCCTGATTGGTCAATCAAACGCTTCAAAGCATCTTCAGCGTCCCCTTGACCGCAGCCTATGTACGCTCATTAGATCAATGAGCGGCAAAATTTTAAAAATACATACGTACGAGATGTATTTTCATGAAATTTGAGAATTGTGAATTTTTAAAATCTTATCTCTTTTAAAAATATATATCAGGATAGTGTTTGAAATAGTATATGCAATAGTAAACTCAATAATAAAAAGTTAATGAAAAGAATATAATTTATAAAACAACATTTATTACATATTTACATTTATAACACATTGATGCGCTTAATTACTATATCAATCATGCTTTTGTATCCTGAAATTCCGTAAAAATTCGACGAAAAGAGAAAATAAAGGTTTGCATAAATAAACACATACATGAATGCACTTATTTTCCAGCAAGTGAATACAATAAATCATGCAAAGAATTCAAGGAACTAAATCTTATTATACAGGGTGTTTCCTAAGTATCAACAGCGAATGTCACAACGGAAAGACAAGAATCAAAGAGCGCGAAATTTTTCACAAACATTGGTCCAATCTTTATCAAAAAATCCTGTAATAATGACTTATAATCCATATTTCAGTACCTAATATTTTACTAAATATAAAAAAAATTTAAGAATATTGAATTTTTTCTTTCAAAATCCTTTATCTGTTAATTGTCAGATCGCAATTAAATCAGTTTTTCAGTAATTCAATCATCAATTGTGATAAAAATCTTTGCGATAACTGTAAAAATTTAGGAACATTATTTTTCAAAAATTCAGATGATATCATTTCTTCAAAATAATTTCTAATACAACGAAATATATTTGCAGTATTAGATTTGCCTCGATAAATCATCGTGTTTATTTTGCGACAGATATAAGAATTCCTCAACTACCTAACTGCGACTTCCTTTTTGTAATTATCAAAAATTGCCGCATTAATTTAGAATCTTTTCGAATCAAAGATGCAGGTGGAGTTTCTTTTATATCCAACAAATAAAATAAATCATAAAGCGTGTAACCATATTCTGATGGTATTAATAAAAACGGTCTCCGCGAACGAACCGATTTCTAGCAAACCATAAACGCTTCTAAATTATGTAGCGAACTCTTGGAAAGCATGCTCTTTCTGGGATATACGGTTTCTGGAAAACGAAACCGTATAGTAATCGTATCAATACCTTCGGACCAACGACCTTATTCATAAAAGAGTGCCGAAAGACGGTTACGGTTGAAAAGAAATATGTTGCTCCCCCCTTTTCCCCCTTGCCTTTCCGCTCGTCCCATAGAGAGAGGCAATTAATTTCTGACCGACTACTTCGCCGACAAAATGTCAAATGTTTGGCGGTATAATTAAATGATCAGTTACTAATCAGATTTTATCAAATTAAAAATGAAGTAGGGAAAGGTTTAGCATATCGGACATAAAAGATTTTCTGAAAATTGATTGAAATGAAAAAGATAAAATATATGAAAAAGAACATAATTAGGTTATATTTTAATTTATGTATTTTAATAATTATTATTAATTCTCTTGTTTGAAAAAATAACATAGAAAAAAATATAAAATATTTATATTTATAAAATATTTTTGAAATTAGAAACAATTTTAAATTTTTCCTTATAAATGTAATAAATATTTATAAAGAAAAATTTTAAATTATTTAAAAAATTTATAATTTATAATTTATAATTCTCTAATTTCAAAAATATTTTATAAATATTTTATATTTTTTTCCTATGTTATTTTTTCACACAAGAGAATTAATAATAATTATTAAAATAATAAATAGTAAATATTTAAAACAAGTTATACAATATTTTATTCTTGGTATTACACTGATTATTGCATTACCAGCAGTATTTTTAGTTATTTTCTTTGTATATTTTCTCGAATTTCTAGATGATGACAAGGGGATGATGACAGGATTTATCATTCAGTCATTACTCTAACAATCTGACAATAGTGGGCTCATCTTTAAAGAATTTCAAAAGACCTTTGCCTTTGCAGAAATGTATATATTCAACTTATTTTAGACGACATTCTTTCTTTTTAAAATTGCATATTCACTCATGATAGATTAATCAGTAGAAAAAAACAATAAAAAGAAAGACTAAAGGATTCTACTGGAAAAAAAGTGAACTGCAAGAGAGCGCATGCAGCGCATGCAAGAGAGAAAGAAAAAATAAAAAAATAAAAGTAGTTTTTTACAGTAGTGCGTTTACCTATGGGCTTTTGGGGCTGGAGCCCTAGGGCGCCAAAGCGCCAGGGGCGCCATAGCTTTAAAAAATGAAAAATTAAAAATGTACGTTTCGATCCTTCTTTCGGATCATCCTCAGCAAATTGTGAATCGGATCAAGTAATGATGTATATTTTTGTATGTAGTTTTTGTAATTTGCTTTGAGCCCCTGGGCGCAATTTTTATAAACGCGGCCCTGGTTTTTTAACACTAGCTTTTAGATACAACTGTCGATTGCATTGACAACGAAGAAATATTTGGCTCACCAAAAAAGGATTATGCATTTCTTCGATTCTTCATCGCCAAAAAATGGGTTCATTTTGTGGTTACATAATATCTGAAAAATAAGATTACAGAGATATAATATTTTAAATAATAAAATTATTATATTTTTTACATAATTAGATCCACTATCAATGCACAAATAAGTATCAAAATAATATGTGAAGTAATGCAAGAATAATACTTGAAAAAATGAATGTAAGTCTAAAAAAATTTGAATATTAATCTAAATAAAAATATTTAATATATATATTTTTTAAACTATCGCTTAAAAT
This sequence comes from Camponotus vicinus, assembly GCF_025532165.1. Lineage (NCBI taxonomy): Eukaryota > Metazoa > Arthropoda > Insecta > Hymenoptera > Formicidae > Camponotus > Camponotus vicinus. The sequence continues at coordinate 23,411,362 of NW_028141956.1, forward strand.
TATTAGTTCAATTATTGCACTTTAATAAATATTTTTTTATTTTATTACATTTATTATTCTTAAGGAGAGAAAAAGTAAATTTTTAAATAATATTTTATTTATATACACATAACGAAATTACGACTTTTAAATAATTATACGCTCTCAATAGTCTGAAATATGTTTATTATATTGAAAATATGTTGAAAAATCTGTTACACAATTAAAAGCGCTAAATCATATATTTGTCTTTGCCATCTCTATTAAAAGCATATAATAAAACTTCGTGATACATACATTTTTGCAACAGCGAGACGAGCAAACGAATAGTCCTAACTCCACCTCTGCACATTAAAGATCACAAAACGAACTCATTAATCATCTCCCGAACTAGAAGCAGAGCAATCTTGACCAAGCATTGCCACGGAGGCCATGACAGAATACATGTCCATTTGTTACACATCGTTTACAGACAAAGGACAAAGCCGATCCCAGGCTTTAATAATCGAGAAATTTGATCTTTATTTTCGGATTCTGTTACAACAAATTGGTGAAAACCCAGATAGGAAGGAGCAAATTCGACACCTTACGTTTTATTTAGCGAGACGATCGTTTCAACAAGAATTGAATGAAATGTCAAGACTTGATTATTTTGTTTTGTCTTGAAATTCAAGATAAGATTAAGATAATATTTTTAATTAGTTATATTAATATTTATATTAGTATATTTTTAATTATTATTAATATTTATATTAATATAAATATAATTAATATAATATATTATAATTAATATAAATATATAATTAATATAAATATAATTAATATAAATATTAATATTAACATATTAGAAATATAATAAATATAATATTAATATATTAATATATTATATTAATATAATTAATATTTTTATTTATATTAATATTTTTTAATTATTAAGGCAATCTAGGACTAAGATTATTGATCTTATAATATATATTCGTTCTTTGACGTTCTTTGAAAAGATTGTTGCATATATTGCATTTTAGGATATAAAAGAATGACATAAATAGCAATAATTATCTTCTCAATTATATTATAAAAAATAATATTAAATATTACTTTATATAAGCAATTGTTCAATATTAGATAAAAATTGTTAATAAAATCAATACAAGTTGTTTTTGTTAAAAAGATTCACTCAAGGCAAGATTTAAGTTTCAAAAATTTTCAAATAATATTTTTACTTTATAATATTGTCCTGTCTTGAATCTTGTGCAATCCTAGTTCCGACAAAGGATTCGATGCGACTTTCGGAATCTCTGTCACCATTCGCGTGCAATAGAAACGACCAAGAGAGGATCATCTCATACCTGCGGCTCGAGAAGCAGGTGTCGGGCTTTCAGAGGAAGGAAAGGGGGGCTATAAATTTGTATCTTCCATGCGGTTTGTATTTATCGAAGATGTCCTGGTGCGCGCGGCAATTTCATATTTCAGGAGAAACGACATTTGGTTACAATACGTTACCGTAATACCTGTTGCGTCGACAAGAAGAGAAAAGAAACCGAACAGTGAGCTCGGACATCTAGTGAGTCCAACCGTGAGAATAGTTGCGTCAAAGCGTGCCGCTGCCATTGTGACGATTCTTCATTACGCAACTGACTTTTGTGTATTTTCATCCTGGTGAGAAAGAGAATTATTTACGTCCTGTCCGTCCTTATATCGACAAGGTTTCATTATCGGTAAGTCTTTAAGTCAATTTTCAGGTGATGATGTTAAGATTGATGATTTGTGAATCACGCTGATCATATTTTTTTGTGCCAAAAGTAGCAAGTGTAATTGCTCATAAGTTGAAATTTAATTCATATAAGGCTTATGTGCGAAGAAGTATTTATCTTTTCTATTACATATTCATGCATTTGTTTTTTATGTGTATTATTTATTTGTTTTTTTAATTAATAAATTTTTTAATTAATAAATATTTTTTTAAATTTATTTTTTATTAATAAATATTTTTTAATTTATTTTTTATATCAAAAATATTTATATAAATTTTTATATTAAAAATAATATAAAATTTGATAATATAATATAATATAATATAAAAATAATATAATATATAAAACATTTAAATGTCTTTTTCTATTTACACAATGAAAATGACATTTATTTATGTTAACCACAACGTAACATATTGCACAAACTTTTTCTTTTTAATATTCTCTATCATATTTTTAAAAAATACAATATTAACACACGATAAAAAAATTTAAAAAATATATATATATAAAATTATTATATATACATTTTTTTTAAATATATTTATTCTTACTCTACACTTTTCTAATATACAAAACAATAATTATAAAAAAAAGCTAAAAAATTGATAATTTTTTCTAGCATGCCGGAGATTTTCTTCAAGCCAAAATCGAAGATCTCTGTTGACTCCTTTTAAGATGGATACATGCTGAGCGAACGAACAAATATAAAAATAATAAAAGCGAATTTTCGGGTATCGTGTTCGGCTCCTATCTTTCGCTCCTATTATTCGTTTTGACCTATTATTCTTTTTCCTATTATTCGTTTTGATCTGTTTTCTCATCCATACCACCCCTTGAGTAAACGCGAATAGAACGTTGACGATGGTAAAGTGTACACCCACCTTTAGATTCGCCCTTCCTTCCTTTTACATCGTAAAGCTACTGCTGCTATCTCACGATAATACGTAGCATCAGCTTGATCAAAAGTCGGTAACATTTTCATGATCCCTATATATATCATTATTTTTCAATCATTTGAAGATTCACAATTAATTCCGTTTGATTGTTTTCTAGATTAGGGCATGTAATATAACGATACATCTCGTACGAAAGAAAAAACGTAACTTGGAGGTTCACGATTAATTCTGTTTGATTTTTTTCTAAATTAGATTATATAGCTATCTGTTTCGTATAAAATAATAAATGTAATTTTTAATTAAATATATTTTTAAATATAAAATAATAAATGTAATTTTTAATTCAAGATACGAAAAATGAAGATATAGAATAGTGCATGATTGCACATAATAAAATGACACGATTTCGATATTACCGAATTATATATAGTATATTTTCTAGTCATAGTAATACTGTTCCATTAATAACTGTTACATTAATTACAATGCGGTTGAACGAAACATTAATTAGATTAATTATTACAAGAACTAAAAGGCTGGAAATCTCGCCACGTAATCTTCGCATCGACATTCAAATCGAAAAAAATGGATGAACACAATATCATAACTATGATTATGCTCGCATGCACATTATGTAAACGTATAACATTCGTCCAATCTTATAGGGGAACAAACCTGTATAATGTTGTAGCCAACTAGCTACGAGGAATTGTCTTACGTATATTACGTACGTGCGCCAAGCATCGAAAATATCAACAGATCAACGTCACATTTCTCCGATAAAATACCGAGTTTCTAAGAATTTTCGTTTGTATAGAAAAATTTATCTGCATTCATCTAGCCTTTTCTAACATCTGCAATAATTTTGATCTGATATATTTTTTTTTATATTTTTTAAAAGAACGCATCTGCCTGCATTTCCGATGCTTTGTACAACCATAATACGTTCGCATATATATATTGTCTTGATATTAAACATAGAAATAATTAAGAGTAAGAGTCATTTGTCTCTCTTTCTCTCTCTCTCTCTCTCTCTCTCTCTCTCTCTATTCGAAAGTTTGGTCTTTGAAAAAATATTGCGCTCTGTGATATGGAACTATATAGGAAGGGTTTGCCTCTCAATCGATAGTTTGTATGGCGGCATAAATTATGCCAACGTGTGGACGTGTTTAAGCTTATAGAAAGAGTACGCTAACTTCATCTATTTCCACTCCTTGAATAATTTTTTTTACACCGTGTAGTAAAGTCGGTTGGTTGTTTTGTCTCTTGGCAAAATCACCGATCGCGGGAAGGAACGCGTAGAAATCGTTGTTACGTGTCCGGATGGATCGTGGAAGTGGATGCGTATCGTAGAATAAATTCGCAGCTTCTTCGCGACTGAATGTGAACGGCTCGATAAATCGTAAGAAAATAAGACGTCGACGTCGAAGTCGTAAGTAAAATGTTTGTAGAGAGGAAATGCAATAAAGTGAAGAAGTAAGTACGAAACATTTAGCTTAAGTTTTGTACACTGAGATGTATGTAATTGACTAGCTCTACGAATGGAAAACATTGATTTTTTTTTCGGGTATTCGAGGCCCGAGACTAGATATCGGGAGACTCTTTCCTAAAGAAAAACGATACGTCGAATTTTTCCTTGAGCAAAACCCAAACTTCTTCGCACCAAACTTTCGATATTGGGTATATTTTAAAGATACAACTATCGCGTTGAGCAGTCGAGGGATGTATTTGTAATAGATCCTTATTTAAGCGCATTCAATTTCATAAATAATCCTAATATTGCACTTGCCCGTCGTATTGCTTTGTGATAAACAATATGAGATAATTAAAGTGGATAGCGTAGGAAAAAAAATGTCGTAGATAAAGGTTATTAATTTATCACCGAAGATGGTAGAAGCATCTCTCAATATCTAGCCCATTGAGAAGCCACGTCGACCTTAGCTACTTATGGATGGATTACATGTGTGTTGGGCCTTTACGGACATAAAAACTCTACACGAACAAGAGAGCCCCCATCGTACTTCGCCATCGTATCTGCTCTACTTATATTATACATTACGCTTACTGAAACTAACTTACTACGATCATAGATACAATCACGGTAAAGACTTTCGATTTCATCGATTCGCGATTTCGTGCGAAATCGCTCACGTTAACACACTGATTATAATCTCTTTTAGAACACAATCGTTCTCTGTTTTATCAGTCGTTACTCTTTCCAATCTTTCTAATAAAATATTATATCATCTTAGGAGAAAATCACTTGTGCTTTGCCACATATCATATGCGTCTGTAATGCATGATATAAAATAAATTAGAATATTTAGTTTTTATAATTTCGAAAGTTAAAATTTTATTTTTCGTATTTGTAGTATTACCAGATCTCGTAGTTAAAAATTGAAGATACTGATAAATGAATATTTGGAATAATAACTTTGTATAATGCTTCATTTAGATAATTTATGATTTCCGAAAATTCAGAAAAGAATTCTACTTATAATTTTATATATCGTATAAACCATTTGAACAAGTAAAATACACAGATATAAATACATAGATCTTCAGGATATCTATTCACATACATTAGAGAAGATATGCGAAATATAACATTGTAAATAGAACTTTATCTTGATATTTGTCGCGAATCATGAATTATCTAAAGCGGCTTTGAAAGAATTATTAACATCATTTTTTTCAAATTTGACAGATGGAAATTATCTGCTAATCTTCAAAATATACAGGGTGTCCCAGACCACCGATACACTCCTTTTAAAATGAAAATAAATGGCTTTTATCACAAATCGCGAACAATTTTTAAGTAAATCGGGTACGCTCTATCAAATGGTGGATATTTTCAACTTTTGGTTCCGACCGGAAATACGCCATCCGGATCGGAAGTTGAATTTTTTTAGGGGAACATGGTACTTTTTATTACAGATTCGAATTTTATGTGAAAAAATAAGAAACTTTTGTATGAAACGTTTTTTCTAAAAGTGCCTCTGTCAATCTTAAAATTGACCTTGAAATTTCATCACAGTTACTTTCAAGGTCAATTTTAAGATTGACAGAGGCACTTTCAGAAAAAGCGTTTGATACAAAAGTTTCTTATTTTTTCACATAAAATTCGAATCTGTAATAAAAAGTATCATGTTCCCCTAAAAAAATTCAACTTCCGATCCGGATGGCGTATTTCCGGTCGGAATCAAAAGTTGAAAATATCACCATTTGATAGAGCGTACCCGATTTACTTAAAAATTGTTCGCGATTTTTGATAAAAGCCATTTATTTTCATTTTAAAAGGGGTGTACGCGTGGTCTGGGACACCCTATATATGTACTTTTTAATTTCGAGATCAAAAATGTATCTTGCAAGCGTTTCTTCGATTCTTAGAACAGTAAATTCGGTTTCCTAAAGAGTTACAGTTGACTGATTTGAATCTCAAATTGGAAAAAGAGTTAGAATTTCTTTATAAAAATCTATTTACTGCAGAGAATAGAAGAATCGGTCAGATAATAATCTCTAAAGCGCAACAATCACGAGACGATCGTAAACCTCGATCGATATCTTCGATCCTATTTTTATAAGCTTACGAATCTCACACTAATTCTACTTCATATCTTATCCTTATCGCACATTGAGTTTTTTGCATTCGATAGCAGTCGAGCGCAGATCAGGTCAGTCGATTTTGTCTTGTGTTGATTAGCGAATAATTTGAAGTCTTAACGATCGGAAAGTTTCATATCTCGTTATCTCACGAATAAATTAATAAATATAGAATTGTGACACACGATATCAATAAATTGCATTTTTATCACGATTAGTCACGATTGAGGGATGATCGGCCGCCAACTTGATCTGCGCTTCTATTTGAACATCTATCTTTTTACAAAACTCACATTGAAGAACACTCGAATCAGCCAGTTCAATATGAACTCACGATTCACAAGTATTGTGTTTTACGACTTTATCTTAAATATGCACGTTCCTCGTAAACAGTAAGAATATATTGATTCGACGCACACATTTATATTTGGAAATTAGTAAATGTAGGAAAATGTTAATCCTTTACATCGAAAAAATAAAAGTCTGCGTTTTCTACAATTATGAGTCATCAATAAACCATTAAATGATGATATTAAAAATTAAGAGATGTGTAATAGATATTAAATAGGAATATTGCAGTAAATAATTTTCTGTAAATTTAATTTCTAGATTATAGAGAGAGATACGTATATTTTATAATTATCTATCTAATATTAGTCTATCTATCTCAACGCATTATTAAATAAAAAAATGAACATTTCTCTATTTCTCAACCCCCATCGATTACGTATCCTTTTACGATAGGTTTCTTTACTTTTTGCACGATAAAGTTTATTTTTATATGTATTTTTAATTGCGCTTCAACACATATACGGTATTTTCCAGAAACACTATTCATTTTTTACGTCAAACTTCGATTCCCTATTTTTGCAAGGATGTGAATATAAATATCAAGTAAACTTTAACGAACGAAAAAAGAGTCAACAATCTCAACCAATTATATACAAAAAACGTATTTGCTTCGTAACGAAAAACGCACGTATAAAATTAACCTTAATAATCAAATTAATGAGAGAATAAACATTCGAAAAATCGATCTCATCGAGCGACGATTTTACACGATCAAAAAAAAAGAAAAGAAAAAATCCCTCTATGAAACGCTACGTCAACGAAAATTGGACTGCCCGTAACGCTTGCCTTAATCATCACCTAAATCTCTCCTCTCGCATCCGGCTTCTTCTTATCATTAACGGTGCGCGAATGACTCAACTAAAGCGGACTATCAATCATCCTTAGAAGATATGCGGCGCCAACTGTAGCTTCCAGAGGGAGACCGGTCTGGCGAACACCGTGACTTGACCCTTTTCTTTGCCGCCGACTAAAAAAACGTACAAGGGCGCCGGCCCGTAGGAAGGGGTCTTCGCGTCAGTCGCGTCCACCGCCGCCACCTTCGCTCTTTGCCTCTCGGCCCTCGACGCGCTCACCGCTCTTCTCGACGGCGAACTTAACGGCAGGCTCTTCGGTGGCGCCCGCGGCACCCTTCTGATCTCCTGAAGCTCCAAGAGTTCCGCGAAGGTCTGCGAAGCCGACCTGCCAGGCTCGTCTTCCAACACGCTATCGGGCGGACTATTGAGCAACTTGGCGTATTTTCCATCTTGTTGCTGCTGCTGCTGCTGTTGCTGCTGATGGTGGTGATGATGATGGTGATGGTGATGATAATGATTCCTCGTTTCGTCCAGGCCGAGGTAATTCGGGTTACAGAAACCGAACTGACCCTCCCGTATCGTCGACGAGGCGACGATCGGCCTGTGCGGCTTGGATCTCTTTCCTGATAGCCAGTCGTCGTCTGCGAGCGGATCTCCCGGGCTCCTCGCCTCGATACTCGCGTAATCCGACGTCGATTCCTCGCCCTCCTCGAGATCGGCGAATCTGACGGACGCCGACGTCGGGATCTTCGTCGTCGTTGGAGTCTTTGGCGTTTGCAGAGCGGCTTCGTAAAGGTGCGAACTGTAGCTGTCACCGCGGGTGGGCTGGCAAGCTTGGTGCACGGCCGCGAAATCTCTGCAATAAATGAATAATGTAAAATGTATAACGTGATATTTAATAAATTAAATAATCCCCAGCAAACACCAAGTAACATTTATATAACTGTTAGTTGTAATTTCCTACTCAACAATATAATTGTTACATGTTATGTAACAGTTACATAACATGTTATGTAACAGTTATATAACATGTAACAGTTATATTGTTGATAAACTGTATAAATACTATATAACTGAATACTATATAACTGAATATATACTATATAACTTATATAACAATATAACTGTTACATGTTATGTAACAGTTACATAACATGTAACAGTTATATTGTTGATAAACTGTATAAATACTATATAACTGAATATATTATAACTGAATATATACTATATAACTTATATAACTGAATATAACTGTTACATGTTATGTAACAGTTACATAACATGTAATAGTTATATTGTTGATAAACTGTATAAATACTATATAACTGAATATATTATAACTGAATATATACTATATAACTTATATAACTGAATATAACTGTTACATGTTATGTAACAGTTACATAACATGTAACAGTTATATTGTTGATAAACTGTATAAATACTATATAACTGAATATAACTGTTACATGTTATGTAACAGTTACATAACATGTTATGTAACAATTACATAACATGTAACAGTTATATTGTTGAGTAGGAAATTACAACTAACAGTTATATAAATGTTACTTGGTGTTTGTTGGGTCGTTTATCACGATTATTTGTATAGATGATTACCGCCTCTCTTCTTGAACCTCGATGAGTCTCGAGGTAGGCGGTTCCTTACGCTCCTCGTTGTCGCTGTTCTCATCCGGATCTACGAAGACTAATCTGGCGGCCTCTACAGGAGTGAGAACCGGCGTTGGTAACGTCAAAGCACGAAAATTTGGCACCGAAATAGGATCTCTGGTCATACCAGAACCGCTAGTATTACTGATATTGCTGACGTCAACCGTCCTCGTCGTTCCCTCCGATACTTTTTGCCTTCGACGAGCCAGAGTATTGGCACTGCGTGACTTTACCATCCCCGTGGATGGCTCCACGACTTCGATGTCCACTTGCTGAAAAGGATAGTACGTGTTTGCCTGCGCGCAGGCCTAATTGACACAAGATTGCTTATCGTTTATCGGGAACATATTTGGGTGGCTTATTTACCTCTTGAGGGCTCTCTTCGTTATCATCGTGTCCACTGAGAACCGTGTAACTACATTTCGTCGGATGACTGAGCCGCGATAGATTTATTTGCGATAATTTGGAAATTTCCTTGAGAAAGCTCTGGCGGGCTGAGGGGATCTCGTTCGGCGACATTCTATTGCTAGAAAGCCTGGGCCTTTGATTCCTCGGCCTCGGTTTTGAATTGTCCATGCTTGTTCCGCGAATCAATAGTTCGGACACCGCGAGGGCGACGCTTTCCGCCCTCGGCTGTGGTTTCGGTCCTGGCACTGACAACTTTTCCCAGGTTTCTGTACCTGTGTCGAAATATTTCATTTGTAAAAATCGTGAAAAATTATATAGAAACAAGTTGTTAAAACCGATACAGGTTTTCAAACCGGCAAACTTTTTTTCAGCAAATAAATTTTACAATATGTGAAAATTGATATAAATTTGATTATTAATTTATTTTTTATTTGATAATTAATTTATTTTTTATTTGATAATTAATTTATTAATTTATATTTTATTTGATAATTAATTTGATTATTAATTTATATTTTATTTGATAATTAATTTGATTATTAATTTATATTTTATTTGATAATTAATTTGATTATTAATTTATATTTTATTTGATAATTAATTTGATTATTAATTTATATTTTATTTGATAATTAATTTGACTATTAATTTCTATTTTATTTGATAATTAATTTAATTATTAATTTATATTTTATTTGATAATTAATTTATAAATGAATGTATAATGCTTTGCTCGTTTTTACGTTTAAATTGGTATAAATTAAATATGTTTATAAATTTTTAAATTCGTTTTATTATTTTTGTTATTACATTTTTATTATATAATTTTTGTTTTTATATATATATATATATATATATATATATATATATATATATATATATATATATATATTATAGGACCTTGCATTCTTTAAAAGCAGACTCGAAACTGAAATAATATTAAGAAAAATATAATATATAATCTATAATAAATGCAGTTTCAAAATATCTGTAGATATATTCTCATTCTAAGCTTTCAATTAGTAGAGCAAAAACAGAGTGATAAATTTTATACTTCTTTCCTCCATTTATCACAAGATTTTATAATGATATATAAAGCGATATATGTACCAAAATGGAATCTCCAAAGCTCGTTCGTCGCCAAACCGCCACTTTCACCCCCAAAGATCAGCATGCAACTTGGCAGTCTGCACGCCGCGTGGCCATGAAGAGGTCCAGGGCCTGGTTTGTTCTTCAGCATGGACCACGAGGCGCTGTTGACGTCCCATCGCCAGCAATCGTTCCTCTCTTGGAGATCCGTCATTCCGCCATAAATATACATCGCGTCACCGTGCAAAACCGCCGAGTGCTTGTGCCTCGCTGCCGGTCCGCTCTCGCTCGACGAGAGCAAGTGCCAAGATTCCGTCTCTGTAATAGGTCGAATGAGTTAGAGCCGCTGCAGGAATTAGCGAGTTGTCGTTATTTACGAGATACATATGACAATTACCGAAATGGAAGGCCCACAATTCGGAGGAGCTGCCGCGTAAGTCTTGGTAACCGCCGTATATGAGCATCTGTCCGCGATGTACCAAGGCTGTGTGACCTCTTCGGCCTCTAGGAACCGCGCAACCCCGTTGAGCTCTCACTTTTCTCCATACATTCGTCTAAAAAAATCACAGATGGAGCTCAACGGTTCATTACGTATATATTCATTTTTTATTTCGAAGAAATTAATTTTTTTTATATATATATAATTATAGACAAATTTGTGAGATTACGTTTCTGCATTTTCATTATTCGTGAATGTTGTATGAATTAAGGGCGGCCAGTAACAAAAGGAATAAAGGCCACTAATTTGCGGCCCTCCAATTTTGCCGTCTGAATAGCTTCGGCTTTAACCCGTGGGGCTGCAATAATCGTCGCTGCCACAGCCACTGAATAGATATGCGGAATTACGCTCTTACTAGTTTGCAATGCGAATTCCGGAAAATATCTCATGCAAAGTGTACGCGTTATGGTAGGATTTCGCTTAATTACTTGTTAATATAAACGTGCATATAATTAATTTGAGTTTCCTACTATTTTTATAGTGTAGTTAATACATGATTCATAAGTTTTCTAGTAAAATCGAACGAAACAAGGCGTTTTATCTCAGTTTTTTTGCAAATTTAATTATAAAATAAATATTTAATCGCGTTAATAATTCGTTGTGCATACGATATTTATTTCTACGAATCGAGTTTGTAAAGATATCGTGGCAACTGCTGTATATCAGAAACGCAAAACGCCCCCATATTGAATATTTTAACTGAAACGCATTCATAACTCAAGCTTTCATCCAGTCACGGAAAGCAGCTGGATGAAGGAATGCATGCAATATGCAAAATCACTGGTACTAAAACTATAACGTGAATCTATTATGAAATTATGATGATATATCGTGCTTGAAGACGGAATAATAAGAGATATTATTCGATTCATCATCAAATCTCTTTACAAAATTACATATATATGACGGAAATATTTTATTAAGTTTCAGATGGAGTTTTATATCGCACTTTATGTGTGTATACGATAGTGGAAAGATTTTTTTCAAAGACATGTACATCAAGTTTTAATTTTCACAAAAATGTATCATTATATTAGATAGATGAGATAAGCAGATTTATTTTTACCGCGCTGTTACCTTGAAACATTTTCCATGAAAAGCGTGTCAGAAGAGACTACTCTTGGCATATCCTTTATATTTACACATATCGATGAAATCAATACGTCGAGCCCTTTTCCCCGCTCGGGAAAAGATTTATCGCTCAATCTAGCGGAAAATTCGCATGTACATATTAACCGATATTTTAGAAGATGAATCGCATTTTTTTCGAAATCGAGGTTGGAATACAAAAGTAATGAACATTTTCTGTGGGTCATGTGACTGCCTAAATACATTCGACAGGATTTCTAATTTAAAATAGTTTAAGAATAAAAAATACATGAATTTCCAATAAAGATTTCTCGGATTTATTTAAGAGACGAGAGATTAACCAGATCGCGTTCCAATCTATTAGTTTTAGAGATATATATTTTACAAAAAATATATAAATTTCTAATAATAATTTCTCGGATTTATTTAAGAGACGAGAGATTAACCAGATCGCCTTTTAATCTATCAGCTTTAGAGAGGTATTTTATGTCTATGTCTATTTTATCATACATTGGTACACACACATATGTCCCAAAAGCACATATAAAATCAATGTAAATATTATTCCGCAACTGGAGGTCCAAGAGACTTCTGATTGCTATATCAAAGGAATGACAGCGGCGTCCATCTCGCCTCGAGAAATTTATAAATATATTTATCGCCCGCGGGATAGACATGAATATCTCACAAACTCATGAATATATCTTTCACATATGCGAAAATGAGACGAGATATCTTGCAGATTTTTGACAAAAAAGTTGCTAAAAGAATCATAAAAAAAGCTAACAAATTTAATCTCATTATTTATTATCTCGAAAACAACATAACTTTCATTATCATTCGCATACCTCAAAGATAATCTTTCTTCGCGAATCTCAGATATAAAAAAAAAACAGAGAGTGGAAGATATGCTGCAGAATACGCGCGTTTTCTTCCACGTTCCATCTGCCGCTTAAACGAGGGAGTGTTTTAATGAAGTTCAGAGGGAAAGTGAAGGAGACAGGGAGAGGGAGAGAACGAACATGCCGAGCAACCCCTCCAGCTTAACCAATCAGGTTTGCCTGACGCATCCGTATAACGCGGATTTCAATAATACACGGCGAACAGACAGGAACAGCGGAGGAAGAATACATACTTGTATTTCTCCTCCACGGTCCAACGATTAAAAACAAATGGACCAAAAGAGTAATCATAGTAATCCAATCAAAAAAATCTTTACACGAGACGAAATTGATTGATACTGAAAAAAATAGTTTGAGACATTTTCTTTATTTTATTTAAAAATTCTCTCTTCAACTACTCGCAGCTGTCAAATTTTATGTAAAAATGTGTGTTATATCAAGAAAATATGGAATAAATATATAAATATATAAATATATAAATATATAAATATATAAATGTATAAATATATAAATGTATAAATGTATAAATATATAAATATATAAATATATAAATATATAAATATATAAATATATAAATATATAAATATAAAATAAATAATAAATATAAAATAAATATATAAATATATAAATATATAAATATAAAATAAAATATAAATATAAAATAAATAATAAATAGTAAATATAAAATAAATATATAAATAATATTTACTTGATCCAGGAATATTATATTTTCCCAGACCACAGAAATCGTTACGTAACAGATTGTCAAAATAATATGATGAATGAACCTTATTCGCGAAAGAGATAATTAGTTATTGCTGAGAAAAAGAATAATCAGTGTAATCAATCTCATATAAAATCATATAATTTAATAAGAAATTTGTTGAATTTGATTTGATGAAATTTGAATGAGTTTATAAAATTATAACATATATATGACAAATTATAGATTAGACGAATTACACTATTTTATTTGATTTTATATTAAATTATATATAAAGAATAATAATAACTTTTTAAGAGAGCTTGGGATCTCTTGACATAAATAAAAAAATTTTTATCTCCTTTATCTTCGTATGAAAAAATAACGAATGGACGTTGAATCGATGACGCGTGATGTTTCGCATCTTATGCGGGCTTATTAATTTTTAATACCTCGCCACGTGAGTGACGTTACCCTTGGGAGATTGAAACTCTGGCTGGTTTCAAGGATACGAATCAGAGAGAAAGCCTGTTAACACCAGCTGTTGCCAAAAACCACCCTCGACTTAAATTGCTCTTGAAGGTCCCGCGAAAGGTGGGTAGTCTCTGAATATTGTATGAAATTAGAGGCTGTGTCAGCAAATGTTAACACTACGAGAAAAAAAAAAATAGAGAAATCATCATAAAATTTTATAACATTATCTGTGAGACTCTCTTCTATGCTTTTGAAGTATATTTTTTTCTTGAATTTTATTACATTAGTAATTTATATAAAATATGCTTATGTCTCTTTTTTTAGAATTAATATTAATTAATTCATTTTTAATTTCTTTTGGGTTTTTTCATCTTATTTGAAAAAAATTAAATTGGAATTTTCGAAATTTAAAATTTTCTCCTTACTATTCTTCTATTCATAATTATATTAAATTTGTAATTCATATATTGATGATAATTTAAATTATATAAGCTCGTTATCACAGATTACATATCCATTAGCTGAAAATTGCTTGACGATTGCTAAGACATTATTAATCACGTCGAGATTAATTTGAGATCTGATACTGCGACTATATCTATGGATCGATTGCAATCCAATACCTCCGGAACTACTGGAAGTAATGCCATGAACCGCGTGTTTCACCGGGAAGATATCTCGTTCATCATCGATGTCAATGCATTGCTGTCATTCTCTCGAGACATGAATGGAGCGTTACATAGACATTCTCTCGACAAATGGACGCAATAGGTTGAAACGGAAGTTCCAATTCCCAGACAAGAAAATTCAGTGTTCGATATAACATAGTCATGATTGTAGCCTCCGATGTCTTACAAATTTGTCTACAAATGTACGACGAAATTTTGCATTAAAAATAATCGTTTGAGGTATCTTATAAAATATTATCCGGAATGCTTATTCGCGAAAATAGCACATTCCGCCAACAGAAATTTCGCATTGAATTCGTTATCAAGATTTAGTTAAGAACGACCGTGCGATCTGATTAGATGAGGCGGTGGGCAGCCTCCAGGCAGCCGCCATTGCCGTTTTAGTGATCAGAAGGAGGGCCTGCACCCTCTCGATTTAGCAAACGAGACGAAGGGCAATATTGGACGACTATGCCAAAGTTGATTGACAATATCGCGCATCAATGCCTTTGCCGCTCCCTTAAATTTGCGGAAATATATATATATATCAATTTTTGAAATCATGATATAACCACTTCAATCAACACGTTGATTAAATCATATAATAATAAAACATCATCTTATCCTCTCTAAAATTATGTATCCGCGATACAAGTAGCGTATTTGCTCGCGCAAATTTTTTGTAACATTATTATAGATTCTATTAAAAACAAAATTCTTTGTTGAAATTAATAAAATATTATGAAGCTCTTATATAAGAAATTTATTTTCAGTAAAATTATGGAAAGCCTGGGTTTCTTAGGGATTTCTTTTGGATCGGGAAAAATCAAGAATTTTGTAAGAAATTCTCTCTTTGATAATTTTATTTTCATATTTTAAACAGTTGATAAGTAAATTATGCATTAAAAAAATATATATATATTTACTTCTGCTTGTATATTCAGTGTTTTACGAAATATTAAATGCAGTATATATTCTTTATTTCTTTACCCTTTCTTTTTAATTTTAGTGATAAAAAATGAAAATGTGTTATATAAATAAAAAATATTTATCTTACAAAAATTATTCAATTATTTTTGTTTTAGAACATTTACAAATTTAGCATGAATTGAAATTTAAGAAGCTATGTATTTTCCTTTTTATGACTGAAAATTACTAAAATGCACAATAAAAAAATTTATTTTAGAAAGATTCACTAAAAATCTTTAAAATATTTTTTTATCTGAAATTTTGAATAATTTTTAAAAATATTTGAAAAATCTGCGGAAGAGGAGACAAAAGAAATCGAAGCTGAAGAAATCTAAAATGGAAAAGAAATCAAAATAAGATACTAAAAATATCAAAGAAAGCGAGATATAAAATTTGAATTTAATTTAAAATTTAGAATTTAAAAGCTAATGTATTGATCTTATATAGCTTTTCAGAATTAATGAAAGTTCAAAGTTCAATTTAATTTAGTCTCTATTTTGTTTCTACTTTATTGAATTCTTAATTTAATGATCGATTGTGTTTTATCTTAATTTATTTTCATTCATTTATTTTCATTCATTTTCATTGTTTTTCAACTCTAATTGTAACCGGAAATAATTGTAACCGGATAATTGAACTCATCCAAAGTCGAAAAACAAGAATTAGAAAAATAAATAAATAATAAATAATATTTGAAAAATCAGGGAACTTTTTCTACAAGATTTGAGTAGACATTCTATAAGAATAGCAAATTACTAAACATATTTTCATAAACCGAGTTTGATCGATATCTGCACAGAATCACTTTGTTTACATCGATTTTGAGCTTCTTTACTTATTTCGTAGGATTGATTTTCCGCACGCGAGACAGGACGTCTCCCTCGTAACCGGAAGAGGCCAACCACCCCGTGTCATTGCTCGTTTCGCGTCGTGCTTATTATCCTCCCCGAGGAGTGCTTGACACCGCGAGGAGAACAATAGGATAACTGTACAACAGTAGGTAGATGAGAGAGAGAATTTCTACACGTGCTCGATCCGCGTGAGAATCGCTCTATTGGTCGGACAAGCTTCCTTCCGGTAGCTTATCACTCGCTTGTCGAAACCACCTCCCTCTGCGTGTCACTTCAGAGAGACAAGGAAGGCAAGTGACACACTGACGTGCAAAACTCACGGCCGTTGACGTTATCGATTAAGTGACATTTCTCGAGGGTGCGATTCTTCTCGCTCCCCTCGTCGCGAAGAGGATCTTTGAGAGCCTCGTCAAAGCGATACGATATCAGTTATCACGATCGTTATCGAAAGCGCTGATTTTTATCAACGATTTTTATCAACAAATATTCGCATATTGTTACCTTGACGTTGTAAACCCAGAGCGGGGTTTCCGTTCCGGCAGAGAAGCCCAGTTCACCTCCGAAAACGTAGAGGCAATCCTTGTAAGCGACCGCGCTGTGTTCCTGAAGAGCCGGCGGTCTCTCACCCCCTGGATGCAGTTCCTCCCACTTGCTCTCCGCTGAAAGAGAAACGTGTGAGTCACTTCCGGGTGCGACATTTTCGGGTTACAAATGGACGAGAATGCAAGAGAGCGAGTTTTTTTTCTACTGCACTCTCGTTACATTTTACGCAGCGTATAACCCGTGTCCCAGTTTTCGATTGCACAGGGTGCGAGAATGCTTTTCAGCCCAGTAAGAGCCGCGACACGCGTTACAGAGCATGTAATTCTCGTACTTTATGAAGCGATAAGTTTGCACGCTATATTTCCTTGTTGTGAAGTTGATAACTGCGTTTTGCATGCGAGTTAAAGGGAGGTATACAAGACGAAAATAAGTAGAGAACTGGGGATTCAAAGGAGAGAACTATTCGATTATAAAGCTTTATAAAGAGAATATTTAAAAAAATCTGCTCATCTTGCCCGACCTAGTTAATAAAACAGATATCTGAGCTATCGTGCAAAGGAAGCCAGCGCTCCCCCAGGAAATATAAAAACGAAGAAGCTCGGCCAAGGAGCGCATAAATTTGCGTTTTTTATATTGAACGAGAGAAATATATTTCCTTTCCATATGTACTAAATATCGGAGCGAAACTAAAAATATTGCTGCACTCGTCAATTATTCCTCCCTCTGTTCGTATATTAAACTCATTTCAAGCCTCCTCTTAAATCTTATTCGAGACGATAAAAAGAAAAAGAGAAAAAAAAGGGAGAATTTTTTATTAAAGATGATCGGAATCTTTTTTTAGATTCTAAATTATTTTTTAGAAAGAATTATTTTTATATTCTCTTATTTTTGCAACCACCCTTAAGATTTTTTACGCCTTTCTTTTTATCCCTTAGTCTTCGTTCTTTCCCTTCCATCTTGCAGCTTTATTATTCATCCATGTCTTGAGAGACGAATAATAACATCTACATATAATAATAAATAAATAATAAAATAATTAATATAATATAAATAATTATATTAATATAAAATATATTATATTAATTATTTTATATTAATATAAAATATATTAATATAAAATAATGAATATAATATAATAAATACAAAATAAATAAAAGAACGAAAAAATATTATTATTTGTAAGTGACATTCGCATTAACGTTTATTACGAAAATGGATATCCACGAATGTTTTGGCTTTTTACTGAAACGTGCTCGAGGACAAAGTCTCGTAAGAACCGTAATGTGCCGACCAAAGTACCTTCAGTGCCGCTAGAACGATACTACAGATGCTCGACATTGATTACATGGTACACGTGTCGTATCTACCTTCGGCGAAAAAATATCTCCTTTTGTCTAGAAGCATGCGCTGTAGAAGTTGCAGCATGTTTTTTGATGCAGGAGAGCTCCGGCGTTTTGGGGCAAGAGGGTCTACGTGCCTTTTGTACAAACAATTTAGCTATTAGAGCACCGTCTCGATAAATACTTTCAAAACATTGAGCGAGAATATTGAAGACATTTTTCTCGTAAAAGAATATTAAATAAACAAAAATTGAAATTTTGTTCTTATAAAAGTAAAAATATATACGCGAGCATTAAATTAATTTTTATATTTCTTCCATCTCTCTTTTTCCAACATTTCTTTTTTTTCCACCAATTAAATTTTCTCACATCTTTCCTGATATATATTCCCGCCCCAATCCTCATCCCTCAGGAATTGCCCCCTCCAGTTATTCCTCTACTTTAATGATAAAAAAAGGCGCAACAAAAACTGAGTTCCACTCAAAAGTATTCTCGTCATTCTTCGGGTTATCGCAATATTTTTGCAAAATCGAGTTGAGCGATATAGACCTTCAAGGGGTAGACAGCTGAGAACACATTGTTTGACCCGAAAAATGAAGTGCCAACCCTTTCAAAGCTATTTTAACATTCACCCACGCACAGCCGAACAATATCTTCTGATTAAAAATCCCGCCTGACATTGACTGCATTTTATAAATCAGTGTCTTTCTCGCGATTGTTTCGTTAACATAATTAACATTTGTAATCTTTCACCAGTAATAAAATTGCTACAAATAAAGCAGTTATTTGTTTTTTATTAATTAAATGATTTAATAATTATTGAATTAAATGATTGATTTAATTTTGTCTATTTGTCTAATCAAAATATTTTGAACATTAATTCAAATATTTAAATTTTATAGTTTAATTCTATTTACAAAAATATTCTTTTATTTAAATTTTTCTCTTTTTAATTTCATTATTAATTACCTTCTTTATAATGTATTTTTATCTTATAGGTTTATTGTAGATGTATCTTTTTATTGTGTACTAAAAGAATTTTCTTTCCCGCGTTTATTCTTTAATAAATAAAAAAATACATTTTTATGCATGATACGCAACAAAAAAGTTCTGATTCGACAATAATTTTTTGGAAACGACATAAGACATTGACATCTCTCCATATGCTTAGAGAATGATTAAAAGCTGGAAGAAGGAAAGAGGAGGAAGCTCTCCCCATGTCACGTAGATAAACCACCGATTATGGCTGGCGGGCGCAATTAATTCGCGTATGTCTGATCTCCGTGGAAACACCACGTAATTGTGGAGTATCGTCTGTCCGGATTTACTTGATGTACGTGGGCTTTAATAATGGTGCATTATTGATCAGACTGAACCCCGTTCAAATTCCGTCGCGCACCCTCGTTCCATGGGGTGCGTCGGCGGATGCGATGGGGTGCCGCTGGTCAGAGAAACGATGTTCGTATTGTATCGCGTGCTTCAAACTGCCAAATATCGTCATATTACTCTCTCCCTCTTTTTATATATATTTATATATTTATATATTTATATATTTATATCTACAATCAATTTCTTCTAAATTTTCTACATCTTCAAAATAACATAACGAAAGATCCAGTGATGAATGATAAATCCTAGCGAACACGAAATAACAGTTATATAATTGTTAGTTATAATTTCTCATTCAACAATATAATTGTTATTTAACACATAACAATTATATAACAGTTATGTAACAGTTATATTGTCGAGTAGAAAACTATAACTAACAGTTATATAGCTGTTACTTGGTGTTTATTGGGATCATAAACAATAATATACGACGTCAATATACAGGGTGTCCCAGACCACCCGTACACCCCTTTTAAAATGAAAATAAATGACTTTTATCAAAAATCGCGAACAATTTTTAAGTAAATCGGGTACGCTCTATCAAATGGTGGATATTTTCAACTTTTGGTTCCGACCGGAAATACGCCATCCGGATCGGAAGTTGAATTTTTTTAGGGGAACATGGTACTTTTTATTACAGATTCGAATTTTATGTGAAAAAATAAGAAACTTTTGTATGAAACGTTTTTTCTAAAAGTGCCTCTGTCAATCTTAAAATTGACCTTGAAATTTCATCACAGTTACTTTCAAGGTCAATTTTAAGATTGACAGAGGCACTTTCAGAAAAAGCGTTTGATACAAAAGTTTCTTATTTTTTCACGTACAATTCGAATCTGTAATAAAAAGTATTATGTTCCCCTAAAAAATTCAACTTCCGATCCGGATGGCGTATTTCCGGTCGGAATCAAAAGTTGAAATATTACCATTTGATAAAGCGTACCCGATTTACTTAAAAATTGTTCGCGATTTTTGATAAAAACTATTTATTTTTTAAAAGGGGTGTACGGGTGGTTTGGGACACCCTGTATATATATATATATATATATATATATATATATATATATATATATAAATGCAAGAAATTGTAAAGATTCTCACCAAGGCTGTATCGCCAGAGATCTTTGAGCGGCAGATTTCCATTTCTACCTCCGAGAAGATACACGTGACCCGCAAGTAAGGTAGCGCTATGTTTGCTCCTCGAAGGTGGTGCCGGTCCATTTTCGGTGCCGGCTGCGGTAACCGAACTCCACATTTTCTCCCTGAAAAAAATAATATCACATATAAATATCACTTTATCGAGTGGATTATGTTGTATCGAAGGAAGAATCACCGTCGGAGAGAGGAACATTTATTATCATTAAATACCTTTCATTAAAAATGTCAATAATACTGTACGCTTCTTTTAAGCTAACAAAAAGAGGTTTGAAGAATTTAATTTAATAGATACATTGATCTGGAGAGAGATGGCTATGTAATAATAGTATTGATTCCTTCTAGTCTTCGTAATATTTATTTTCCTGCGTTTCCGGATGTTTCCTTCTCTCTGCAGAATTATTGCCCTTCTCGGAAATAGCGGATAAAATAATAGACATTAAGTACCTTGTCAAATGTCATCAAACTCTTTATCGAGTCTTTATACTTGATGATTTAAGTAACGAACAAATCGATTGCAATTTGCCTTTATCCTTGCAATGAGCATGTTTTATTTTAATGCATTCGATTAGAATTTGAGTGATAGTTAAAGAGAGACATCTACAATGCATGCAATCCCGAATAATCCAAGAGGATCGAATTTTCACGGAGGGTGCATAATGCAAGACAATATTTACCGAGTCGAGGCAAATAATTAATCGGATCTGTCTGGAAGCTCCGTCGACAATTGTCACGCGATCACATTTTATCGGAGCCATACTTTCTGGAATAATTGTTAGGAAGTGAGACATTGATTGGATTTCAAGAAATACTGCTCAGACGCAACGATTTGTAGATCGTTCTCTTAAAACGAGGGAATTGCTGATCGCCACCGGCCATTCCCAAGACGCTGTTGCATTAGTAATACATCTCTCGTGCATCAGTTCCAAGGTAATCAATTTCCGCGTCCCTAGTTTCTTCATTCGATTTACCAACGGTTTTTTTCAGTAGAAACTCCAGCTTTTTCTCCGAGATTTTTAGCGCACAAAATATGTGTATATTTTACGAGATTTTTTCACAAAAAATACGAGTATATTTTATGCTTCTTGATCGATGTAATTAATTAATAGCGTAATATTTTCTCCTCAAAATGTGTCTTGATATCCGACGATCGGTCTGTCGCGCAGCACCCTATGTAAGATTCAATTAGTCGAAGAAAGTGAGCTCGGCCTTCGACATTGGCCTTCTGAGTTTCCGCCTATATCCGACGCCAGAGCTCGAGATTCAATTATAGTAGCTGCGAAATTGAGTTTCGAGGACGAATGCACCCTCACGCAATACATAGTCTCTCGTGATGCGATTCGAGGTAGGCCATCGCGATATAAATGCAATATTTTCCCAATGGGAAAGTTCGTTTCATACAACGTGGATCCACAGGTCGAAGAGGAAAAAAAGGATCCGCACAGGGAGAGTACAAATTGCGAGCGTGTTTTACCCTGATAAGATTTTTCACAATTTATTTTATTTTCCAATTGTAAAAAAAATGTTAATAAAATATTTTTTTTATTAGTATATTTTTTATTAGAATTTTTTTTATTAGAATTTATTAGAAAGAACAGGAGAATTGCTCTTAGTTTCTGAAAAATTAAATAACAAGAAAATTTAAACGTGATATCACTGTAATCGCATCGTCAGAAACAGTTCTTTTAGCGAGACGTTTGGTGATCGAAGATTCGAAGCGGTTCGGATTATTTCAACTTTTATCGGTATGTCGACTTTTATCTCGTATTTTTCACAGATCAGTGAGCCAGCGCCCCATTCCCCTCCCCTCTTTTCTCTATCGCAGGATCTCTCAAAATACGGAATATATTGCTAGTAAAGATTTTATAGCAGCTGTTACACATATACACACACGTACACACTCGTATCTGAATATATCGGTGGATTCCATCGGTTTGGGGCGAGAGAATGCCATGCGATAATGTCCCATCCGCAGATTTCGGGACGAGCCGTCGGTGTTTTTTGCACCCCCTCGCTATACGAAAGGCTCGGCCCAAAAGCTGGGATTAAACGCGCGTCACGGCAATTTTTCAGCGATTTCACGGGATCGACTTCGGGATTTGTACGATACGCAAAACGAAACCCGAAGATCCTTTCCTCTCGGAAAAATTCCAGCCGAGCTGTCCGAATGTCAGAATCTCGGTTTCCAACGTCGAGCTTGATTGACGCGAAATTCTCGAGAATCATAGAAATATATCTCTTGACAAACGAAAATGATAAAAATGCGTTAAATGAAAGAATTGAAGAATTCTTTTGACATTTAAATAAAGTGCACTATCTCCAAGAAATTAAATAAAACAGACGAGTCATCATTTTTATAATTTGCAATGGTTTTTTTAAATATATCTTAATCTGTGTATTTTTTTGTGTGATTTTTATTAAATAAGTTAAATAAAACATGCAACGTGATCAAATTTAAAAACCGTATACTAAATGATATTACAAGCCATCTTTAAGAACAATTTATTTTAATAAGATATTATAAAGCGAATTTTTTCATTTACAGTAGACGCATCTCGAAAGCAAAGCGATCTAATAAGCTCGAAATATCAAGCTCATAATTGTTTCATCAAAGGAACGAGTTCTTCATCAAAAGAAATGGCAAACGCTGCTATAGCACTATTCAATTGATAAATATCCCATCATTCTTGATGAGAGAACAAGGCCTTAACCGCGAAGAGACCAGCTTAGATTAGAGAGTCACGCGGGCAACAGACGTAGAAGACGACTCGCTCCCCTTTCCGATGGCGTTACCCTCTCGTGAGAGTTGAGTTAAAGAGTCGGCAAAGGGAAGGGATCGAAATTTAGTCGAGTCTTTGCTCGACATCGAATGTCACGAAGATGAAACCGGCGATCGATCAATACGTCGGTTTTTCTTTCCAAGGGGGATGAAGACAGAACACTTGACTGTAGGCGGTACTTTTTAAAAATTTAAAAACGTAAATTCGATTATACAAAGCGATTTATAGCTTAGCGATTTATGCATTATATATCAAAAAATATATGATTCAGAAATCAGTTGAATATTAATGCACAGAGAGTGTATTTATATAATTTAAGCTCGTTATGTAAACTACTGTCTCTCAAAATCTTACTCCAGTACTCGATCGATTTTTCTTTTCGAGAGAAATGAAAAGAGTGACTTGACTCTGTAGTGCTTTTTTTAAAAATCTAATAAAATGTAAACTCGATTATACAGAAATGAAACTGTAATAAAACTATAATTTGATTACTCCATTATCAGTCGATCAATATTGTTATTATATAATAATAATGTTATTATGTAATAATAATAATAATAGTAATAATAATAATAATAGTAATAATAATAGTAATAATAATAATAATAGGAATAGTAATAGTAATAATAGTAATAATAATAGTAATAGTAATAATAATAATACTAGCAATAAGAATAATAATAATAGTAATAATAATAATAATAAGAGTCATAATAATAATAATAATAATAATAATAATAATAATAATAATAATAATAATAATAATAGTAATAATAATAATAATAATAATATTGATCGACAAGCTTTATATTTATAATTATAGCAAAGCTACCATTTTAAAATGCATTATACATCAAGAAGTACATGATATAGAGAGATCACTTGAATATTAATGCACAGAGAGTGCGTATTTAATTTTAGGCTCGTTGATTACGCAAAGTAGTCCAACATTTTTCAAAATTTTCCTACTCGGCACCGTCGCAACTCTGAATTTATTTCGACTACCTGAGTTTACTTGGAGCGTTTACATAAACGCTCTCTTCTTTAAACAATTCGAGAGGGCGAACGCCCCTGCGTTTCGTGCAACCCACGAAGGACCGCTGCTAAAAGAAGCGAGATTCTTGTGCAAACACTGCGGTAGTTCTCATTACCGATCCCTTTGTGCCGGAAAGAACAGCCTCTAATCTGCTGCATATCTTAAGGGACGCTCATCGTTAGTGCTCTATTTAAATTTCAAGTAGCGAACGCACGGCCTATGTAAATTGCAAAGTTAACTTGGCGATACCATATAATCTCATTTGATGAAAGTCTTCAAATAAACGTGCACGTTTATTTCGATGTCTATTGAAATAAAATTTTTTTTCTTCTCTTAATTTATTGCATTAATTTATGCATTTACCGTAAGAAGAGTTTAAGATGCATCGTAACGTTGTGTATAGCTGCTAGTACATAAAGAACATTGATTTTCCACGAGGTTAAGAAATTATAAGTAGCTACTTTGCCACGTGACTTGCCCTGATAAAAATTTATACTGCCTACAGATCTCTCTTTTCTCCTATTGAGATTCTTTATCATTCATTAGTAGATTTTTCTATGTCACTCGCTAAAAAAGATGTATTGAAGCTACCCTAAACTCTCAATCGTCTCGAATAAAATCACATAATTACGAGATACATACATCTCCTTCGGCCAATAAATTTTATCGAAGGTCCCTTTCTCTTCTTTTAATAAATTATAGGATAGAATAGAAAGGTATCTAAATTCAGATAAATTTTTTCGAGCTTTGACAGAAAACGATTAATCTTATATTGTAAATCTGTTCATCGAATTAATGCGAAAATCGATTTTAGCTTTACTCTACATCGATGAGATTAATTTGTTTGCGCATGTGTTGCATATAAAGCTTCCTTTTTCAGACTAATACCCGAATCCATCTTACTGTACGATTCACTTTTGCATCAGCGATTCTGCCGCCAGTTAACAAGCTTACCTCTTGGCTCGGTAAATCTTCTATCTCGTTAGCCGTGGCAAACGCAACTCGTGACCCACATGCAATCGACGATTAAAAGCTGCTAGAGCACACGCTGCACCACACAAAAGTCTCATACATCTTTCTCACGATCTTCCCCGACGCTGCATCCAGCTGCACTGATAGCGACACAAGATCTACGAAGATTTTCCGTTGGAAACCGAGGTACTCGAGACGGGACGAAGGTCCCTTTAACAATATCTCGAAATTATTCAACGTTCACAGAGAAAACGCAGAATCCTAATTGATCACTCGACGTGCATCATTCTGGAGATGAGGCTTTCGAATCAACCGCGGCGGCAACTGCCCAGATTCACGAAAGGGTTCAACGAACCCCTGTCGCGCGTCGTATTATCGAACGTCAGTTTTTTTCGCGCTATTATATCCGCTGCGCCCAAGCTTCGTATCATCATCGTTCAGCTGGTTCAGTACCACCTCGCGGACATCTCCACATCGACTAGAACACATCACGCGCTCCAGCCGCATCAGGCCTGCATCGTTCCCTCCCGATTTTCGTTGACCAATCTGCCCATTTGTCAAGATTCTGATGACTAGAAGAGAACCCACGGGTCACCCGGAGA
The DNA here is from genome assembly GCF_025532165.1 of Camponotus vicinus. Lineage (NCBI taxonomy): Eukaryota > Metazoa > Arthropoda > Insecta > Hymenoptera > Formicidae > Camponotus > Camponotus vicinus. Next base: position 23,437,882 of record NW_028141956.1, read on the forward strand.
AAAGCAGGCTACTCGCCGCTTGTTTTCTCCCAAACTGCGTCCCAGGGTCGAGCACCTACCTAGCCGAGTCCGTCATTGGGGACTCGGCGCAGGCGCTTCGCAACCAGCAACCCTCGACCCCTCGCGCCATCGAGTGAGGGTGGGAGAGTTGAATACAAGCGTCGGACGAACGCTGCACCGAATGAACCCTTCGAACGACGACGATGGAGAGACCAAGGTGACCCCCTCTCCCTCCCCCCGACGTACGTACGATTTGGTTTATCATCCGCTTTAACATCCGAGGCGCCAATCGTTCTTCATGTAATATAAATGCGGATATCACATTGGCCAGGCAATAATTTCTCTGCAATTTTGTCAGCATATTTTGTAGAGTGCTTTTATTCATTCAGTATCTCATTTCTCTATTAAATCTATCATTTTCTTTCCTTATTTTTCTCATTAATATATAATTATTATAATATATTAATGTAATAATTATACAATTATTATATTATTATATAATATATTATATAATTATTATATATTATATTATATATTATATAATTATTATATAACATATTATATAATTAAAATATGTGTATCGTTCAGACAGCTGTAAAGAGACTTCTTCATGCTTTCGCCGATCTTCGTGGCTCGTGGCTTCTCTCGCTCATGGAATGGTTGGCGCGAGACTGACTTGGACTTCCGTACAATCTCGCTGGTACAGCAGCATCCCGTGGACCGACGCATGCGTGGGCGTCAGTTCCCATGGAAACCCGGGTATGCAAGGCACCGCGTGTGAATGCGTATTGATTACTCTGCTCTCGCTCCATCCCGTCGCAGTCTCTCGTATCTTCTACGGGCAACCCCCCCAGGTATCTCTCTCTCTCTACCTTCCTCCCCCTTTCTATTCCTATCCCGCTTCCGTACCCGAGAGTCATCTTCGTCTCCTAAGCGCGGCAGCCTCCCCCTCTATTTTTTAAATTAGCCCTCTAATGTCCCGTTCCCAGCATCCTCGAACGGAATCGGATTCTCTCTTTCACTGCGGCCCCGCCGACCCTCGCGCGGGTCCTCGTCGGTTTTACTTAAATTAATGCTCGCGTCTCTCGTGCTAGCTCTTGCAGTTCATCGGATACACATACTCGGCACAATCCAAGTGTAATATACGCCTTCCTTCCTGCTTGAAGTCTCGCATGAAGATTAATGAAACGCATCTCTAGTGCTTTGAATTTTCTAAACATTCTTCATCAGCTAGCGAGACTCTATAACTGACCAAAAAATTTAAATTAATTAATAATTAATAATTTAAATTAATTGATCATTGACTTATAAAGCTATAGTAATGATTACTAAAAGTCGAGACAAGATATGCTTGAAACCTTCCTTGATTAATAAGAAATTGATGTGCAAAAGATGATATCGAATTACATCATAGTTATCGAGAATATCCGTTACAATCAATCCGAGCTCGGTGAAACGCATACTCCCTCCGTCTTTTTGCCAACCGTAGGTTGGGGCAGCACTAGTGATTCGACAAGAGCTCTCTCTCGTTGTTAGAAATTTTGTAGTTTAACGTAATAAGGACTCATGAATGCGGTACGTATTCGCATAATTTCGGTTGTTCGTCACACTGACGAACGTCCAGGCGGAACAAATTGTCCTGTTCACATTTCGCAACGGAAATCCAGTAAGAGAAACAAAGCACACAGTAGGAAATTAGCAATCGTCAATTTGGCGAAACTTTTCGAACCTGGCTATCACTCCTTTATTCTCGAACTTGGTAATCGGTGGATCAAATATCTTATTCTACGAGTTGTTTTAAATCCCTCTCATCGTAAAAAAGAAGATCTTAGGTTTATTTTAATCTTTGCTGACAGACACTTTCGGAAAGATTGAAGACCGTAACGAAAGAGAAAGTGGAAAAAATGAAAAAAGAAAAGTATTCGAGGCTTGTGTGATTTTCCACGAAAATAGCGTTAATTAAATATTAATTATAGAGGAGAAAGTGGGATTGAATTGGAGGGATTCCTGAAAAGGGGAAGACATATAAAGTACAGTTAATGACGCGAGGTATCTATTGGCACCATCTCGTCTCGTGAGTTTTGTCAAGTTTCGTAAGCGAATAACGAAAACAATAACAATGGGAAATCTTAATTAATGTGCTAGCGTGACGATTGTTGACTCACTCGCGACACTTTTATTTTCGCTAGCGCTCTGCCCTGCTTGACGTTTGGTCACACATTGTGCCTTCAGGGACGCAACTAAAGTTGCATTATTCCATGTGAAAATTATACAGTTTGCTTGTAAAATATTTATAACACAAAAATAAAAATTAAAAAACTATAAAATCATTAGCAGAAAAGGAATATGTTGTACTATTACTATATTAATTTTTATTTTCAAATAATTAAAAAACAAATATAAATTTTACATATTGTTTAAATAAATATTTAATAAATAAAATCAAAACTTGTAGGCATAAATAAAACCTGCAAAAATATTAAATTCTTGTAATAAAATTTTATTTTTTAACCTCTTGTTGCTTTTTATACAATTATAATAATAAATTTATCATGATTGGAAAAAGAAATGCAAAGAAACAAATGTCAGAATTAATATTTTGTTATTATTTTCCTACATTTTATCACAGAAAAATCCCATGCTCGTCCCTGAAGGGTGAATTTATGGTAGGATCCCAAGCATGACCGCTATATAAATAGGTGAAACTTGGGAAATTAGAGAGTTACTTTTGTGTCATCTCGTTGAAGCGAACGCTCGTCGTACTTTTATGATTTTTATCCGAGGATTATCCGCGAATTCGATACTTTCTCTGTATTCTCTGTAGCTTGAGAAGAAACCGTCTTAAATATTCGCATTTTAATTTATCGCGGCGATGACGCACGTCCTAATTCTCTTCATCCTCGGTGTTTATTGTGCACTGGCGGAGAAAAGTGAATTCCCGATGACAACTGAACTTTCGAAGAAACACTCTGTGGAAACGGAGGATAAACTTCTGGAAAATATCACTCGCGCGAAAAACTCGTCGCAGCATATCCTAGACAATAACAGCGAGGAGGAAAGGAAAACGGACAAGAAACCGAGAACCGTCTTACATCGCGACTCGAGTCTCGACAGAGATAAGTCAACATCTTCGAATTGTGACCGTAGTTTTTAGTTTCCCCCTTAAATCTCTAAATCTTAAGCTTTCCAAATGTGACAGATAAGTTAATAATTGACAATAAATTGATAATAATAATTGATAATAAAAATGACAGATAAGTTAATAACTGACTTGTCAACGAATTATATGTGGAACGTTTTTACTTGCAAGTTCCAGCTGCTGCGGCCGCAGATACAGTACCAGCGAACCTGCAAGACCGGATTACAATTACAACAAAGTCCCTTTGGAGATCGGACATTATTCTTCTCAATATAACGAGCGAAATCCTGTTGACAGGTAAGTAATGTATTATTGGCTACCTCTTGTACGTACATAAAAATTTTAGAACGCGAAATTTCCTTTCAGATTCGGATGGCAGACGCAAAGTCGGCCCTCAGGTTCCGCCGGAAGCGGCGGTAGACCTGGAGGAGGAGAAGGCGGAAGCGGAACCTACGCGGGAAGTCAGTCGGGAGACAGGTGAATTTTCTCAACTTCCTCCTTCCTTTCGCTAATCTCCACGAATTTTACGAAACACTTTTGATAATTCAGAAAAAATTAATTTTCCTCTTGATGGCGTAAATACTTAAAGAATTCGAAAAATGAAGGAAAATATGTGACTAAAAATTTTGATAAATTAAAGACATTTTGATGTTAATTCAGAAAAGATTAATTTCCGTCTTGATGGCGTAAATATTTAAAGAATTCGAAAAATGAAGGAAAATGCGTGACTAAAAATTTTGATAAATTAAAGACATTTTGATGTTAATTCAGAAAAGATTAATTTCCCTCTTGATGGCGCAAATATGTAAAGAATTCGAAAAATGAAGGAAAATGCGTGACTAAAAATTTTGATAAATTAAAGACATTTTGATGTTAATTCAGAAAAGATTAATTTCCCTCTTGATGGCGTAAATATTTAAAGAATTCGAAAAATGAAGGAAAATGCGTGACTAAAAATTTTGATAAATTAAAGACATTTTGATGTTAATTCAGAAAAGATTAATTTCCCTCTTGATGGCGGAAATATTTAAAGAATTCGAAAAATTAAGGAAAATGCGTGACTAAAAGTTTTGATAAATTAAAGACATTTTGATTCGCTCCTGATGAAAACAAAAGATACCCATCGCGTCCAGTGTACGGAAGTGAAAGTGCTAACAGACCCAGCGCTTTGGGATACGGAAATGCTGGAGGATACAATTATGGCGTTAGCAGTCACGGGGGCTACGGGGGCAGGCCGTCTGGATATGGAGGTTCGAACGGCGGTTATGGGATTTCGGGAACATTGGCCGACGGTGACGAATTCGGTCCTGGCGACTCGGCTTATCCGGACGGAAGTGTGCCACAGCATCCCGGAAATTTTCACGCGCAAAAGGTGGGTATATTTCGAGGGAGATGAATATTTTTCACGATTTTATTACCTTTATATAAATAGAGGAATCGAAAAAGGAAGAGAGAAAAATTTTGACAAGCTGCCAGTAACGGATACATATCGAAAGTTTGCTGGAATCCACTCTCAAAAATAACAAGTTAAATCGAAATATTCGATAACTTGTTAAAGTCCTCTCGAAAGTCTCCAAGTATCCAGGTTGTTGTTTCTTTTCTGCGATGCCCATTTTTTGCTCTTTTGCTGTAACTAACTGTCATCATATAATTTCATTTCTTCACGAAAAATGACCATTTATTTTGATAAGTATCCGTCATTCTCGCTTATGGATTGTTAGTGAGAATTAATTTGTCGATTAATTTTTTTAAATTTCGCAATGAATTATTCGCGGTACACTGGAAATGGGTGCATTAATATGCGCTTTATTTTAAAACATAATTAGATTTGCTGATTGTTCATATGGTAAATATTTTGATCGAATAAATCTTACATAAATAAAAATGAGCCTTCAAAACATTATATAAAATAAATTAATTCATTATCGCAGCGACATATTTAACGCAATATAAAAGAAATTTATATGAAATATTTTTTTTTATTTTAATTTAATTATTAAGTGATTGATATTATTTATTTTAATCCGCTAATTTAATTACTTTAATTGATCTTTAATTGTCATCTTATTATGCGATTTCAATTCTGAAGACAAATTACATTTTTAGGAATTTTAGAAATTTACAATATCGGATAAAATATATTTGATTCTCTAGCAGACTTAGAAGAATAATTATTGTTTATAATTATTTTGATACAAAATGTAAGAAAATGTTTATTAATTTATAATTTTTATCGCTGTCATTTTAATTCCTATTTAAAATCATTTCTACTTAGAATAAGCAAAGCAAGATATGCACTTCGATAAAAAACCATCATTGCGATACAGTACGTGTCGTTTATCAAAAATTAATCAATTAATTATAATAATTATAGCAAATTATCACCTGGTTATCTCATCATTTGGTTACATTAATCATTCAATATTAAGATTCCTGTCTTATTGTTTTGAGTCTGAATAGCAAATTATATTGAAATCGAATTATATTTTAACAATAATCATTGACTTTTTTATGTAAAGAAATTAAATACTAAATATTAAAGATTTCGAAATTAAAAAGATATTTACAAAATTATCAAAAAACAACTAAATTCCCCAATTACTTTCGATTAACTAAGCGTTTAATGTTCGATTGCACCAATATTATTTTAGCTTGAAGCAAGACTTATATATGTGTCGATCTTTATTTATTTAGAAAGAAACATAAAAATAGACATATGTAAATCCGGAATAATGTTAGTGCCACCTAGTCTAAATCTGTTAGAATCTGTAAGGGCTAAATAAAACTTTATCTAGTATCTATTATAAGCACCTTATCATTTAACAGTAATGAGCACATTCTGTTCGATACTGGGGAAGTTAAACAATCCTTTCTTTTCTATTTTAAATCGATCGAGGAATTCGTAAATTAATAATTATATTTATCTGTTAAGGCCGTAGCGTTAAAAGCTCTAGCTGGTGTTGCATTGATCGGAGCAGCAGCGGCGTTAGCTTCAAATCCGGTTCTCCTACCAATTGGCATCGTAGGCGGAAGAAAAAAGAGATCGGAGGCTTTCTCGGAGGAAATGCAATACGACCATCAGCCCGACGACCAAATGGATTACATCTTGAACATGTTGAGGAGAAACTTGTACAAGGTATATTCAAACATACGATGACGTGTAATTTTTCTGCGCAGAAACCAACTGAAATATTGATTTTTTTCTCAACGAACAGATACAAAAGAACAGCTCGACCAACAGATTGATCGTCTCCCCGAGATGCGTCGCCAGGTTGACTTGCGAAATCCAGAAGGACTATCTGTCCGAAATCGACAAGGACGTTGAATTCTTGAACACTCAGAATCGCAAATATCATCTTACTAATTTGTACGGTTTTTTTTTCTCACTATTCGAATTATTTCCCAATATCATATTAATTATTTCAAATTTTTGCAGAATACGAAACAACGTACTCAATGCCGCTTCCATAAACTCAAACGTAAAGGATTTAATCAAAATGGCAATCGATGTCGCAACTGAAAACAGAAATTGCAACATGTTTGCTTGTAGTTATGTAAGGAAAGGTTGAACGATTTTTTTTAATTTCAACCATATAACCACACTTATCCAATAAAAAAAAATATATATATACGCACAGAAATAAAATCTTCTTGTAATGGTAGCTTTTGCTTAATTACTCGTCAATATAAATGTCATTATTTTAAGTGTTTCTTAATCACACATTTTTATAACACACGCATAGTTAATATATAATTTATATAATATATAATTTATATAATTTATATAATTTATATATTTATATAATTTATATAATCTAACAAAAACAAAATAAGGCATTTTATCGCAGTTTTTGCAAATTTAGATACAAAATAAATATCTAATCGTGCTAAATCGCGTTAATAATTCGTTGTGCATGCGTTTATTTCTACGAATCAAAATGAGTTCGAAATAATGCGAAAGACATCGCAATATCCATAACACACGAGAGATTGCTTCAAATATCCCCCACATTGAGCATTTGAAGTGAAATATGCTTGGTAACGCATTCATAACTAGAGGTTTCGTCCAGTCATGAAAAACACTGGACGAAGGAATGCATGCAATATGCAAAGCCAACCCGGTACTAAAACTATAATGTGTGATGAATTTATTATGAACAATGATATATCGTGCTTAAAAGGATAATAATAAAAAAATATATAAATATAATATAAGATATAACATATAAATATAATATAAATATAATATAATATATATATATATATATATATATATATATATATATATATATATATATATATATACAGGGTGTCCTAGACCACCCGTACACCCCTTTTCTTTCAAAAACTAAGCATTTTAGAGAAAAACGTTTTCGACAAAAATTGTATGGTTTTGAGGGGAACATAAGATGGTGTCATTGGTTTGACCTTGGATGGCATCGTTAAGGTGAGGTCAAGGACACCTTTAATTTCTTAAATGGAACCACCTATTTTTTATTGCATATTCTTATAGCTTATGTCGAGAGCTTTCCAAAACACTATAATAAAGTATTTTTTCATCAAGTACTTTTCGAGTTATAAGGCTTGAAATAATTTCTTAATTTTACATAAACCATAAAATATCTAGTAAAATATTCATTTTTCGATTATCTTACCTTAATACTTTTATGTACAAAATAATGAGAGGAATCGATTGGTGTAAAGAAAACATATAATTGTTTCGAAAAAAAAAATGTAATTTGCAATTAACAATTACATTTTTTTTTCGAAACAATTATGTGTTTTCTTTACACCAATCGATTCCTCTCATTATTTTGTACATAAAAGTATTAAGGTTAGATAATCGAAAAATAAATATTTTACTAGATATTTTATGGTTTATGTAAAATTAAGAAATTATTTCAAGCCTTATAACTCGAAAAGTACTTGATGAAAAAATACTTTATTATAGTGTTTTGGAAAGCTCTCGACATAAGCTATAAGAATATGCAATAAAAAATAGGTGGTTCCATTTAAGAAATTAAAGGTGTCCTTGACCTCACCTTAACGATGCCATCCAAGGTCAAACCAATGACACCATCTTATGTTCCCCTCAAAACCATACAATTTTTGTCGAAAACGTTTTTCTCTAAAATGCTTAGTTTTTGAAAGAAAAGGGGTGTACGGGTGGTCCAGGACACCCTGTATATATATATAATATATATAAATATAATATAATATAATAAATATAATATAAATATAAAATATATAATAATAAATAATAAATAATAAAGTATAATAATAAAATACAATAAAATAATAAAATAATAAAAAATAATAAAATATAATAATAAAAGCTATATATATATATATATATATATATATATATATATATATATATATATATATATATATATATATATATATAATATCAAATCTCTCTTTATAAAACTGTTATGTGTGTGATGGAAATAATAATTTGAGAAACTCGAGAATCTCGATTTGAAATTCCCTCCATGGATATTGTCGTGTTATCGAGATGGCGCTCTATTCGTATAATTTTTTCACACCCCCTTCTACGTCAACTTTAGCCGCGCGCACGTGACGTTGCGGGTGAAAAGCACGAGAGGAAAACTGACGTGTCCTAATAATCAACAACGTGGCAACGCGGTAGTACGTCCTTGCGTATTCGCGCTTCGTTCTCTTAACCGGGTGATTTTTTTTTCCCGCGTCGCGTGGCCAGCGTCGCGATGTCAAAGTGTTAGAAAAATAGAGAGGAAGAGATATCGAGTCGCGAATTCCAGCGTTTGATCACCGACAGCTAGAAGCAAAGGTTATGTCCGATGACAGTAGATGATGACACTTGAACTGGCATAAATCACTCGTCTTTATTCTCATCGTCATCGTCATCGTCGGGAATCTAGAGCGGACTTGACAAAACGATATGCGGTGACGAGCGGTGGATTTTTAGCTTGACACACCGAGGGTGATCCTGAACGATCGGCGGGGGTAACCTTGAACGTCAACGCGAGTAAACGTGGCGCGAGTGAATATTGTTGGCTGATCCGGGACAAGGTGAAGAACGAGAATGAAGAGAAAATCGGACAGGGAAAACAGCGTCGTCGAAGACGGCGTCGTTGACACGAATAATATTCAGGAAGCCTCCGATCTGCGAGGTGACGAGAAGAACATCGCGATCCTGTTCTTCTTGTACCTGCTCCAGGGCATCCCCTTGGGATTATGCGGCTCGATTCCCATGCTATTGCAGAATAGAGGGGTTTCTTATCGGCAACAGGTAGGGTGAAAATTCTATTATGGCCAAGTACATAAAAAACAGGATCCGAGCATTGAGAGTCATATAATATAAGTACCGATATAATATAATTATTAAATTGACAATATAATTAAGAATGATGTCTGATTAATCATTGCGAACTCCTTGGAAGGCAAACTGATCAATTCTGCTTTTTATAAATTTTTTTATTTGATACCAGAAAGCATCCCATACAACACAGTTGTTACATTGCAGCAATATTACAATGTTGCTGCAATATTGCTGTAATATTACAACAATGTTCTGTGCTGTATGGGATCCCATACAGCACAGAATATTGCAGCAATATTATTTTTATTGTTGTAACATTGCAGCAATATTATTATTATTGTTGTAACATTGCAGCAACATTGCAATATTACTGCAATATTGCTGCAATGTACTGTATGAGATATGATTAGTTGTCTGACACTAAAAGTAAGAAACAGCTGATCAGTTTAGCTTCCCAGAGACTCAAAGTATAGGTACCAGTGCTCGAGTATTTACATCAGTGATTGTGTTTTATCTATTCTATTGCACATAAAATTTTTATCATTCGATATACAGAGTGTTGCCAAAATATTTGATCAAATTTCCATGACGTAATCCGTGAATCATATCTACCTTTTCACGACCTACCTCGCGACACTCGAAATATATTTGAATTAGCAAGTAAGTCACAGTAAACTCTTAAATAAAAAATAATGTTTATACCGTATTTTTCGTTGTCGTAGGCGGAATTTAGTTTCGTACAATGGCCGTTCTCGTTGAAGCTCTTTTGGGCGCCCATAGTAGATTCCATTTTCTCCCAAAAATTTGGACGAAGGAAAACATGGTTGATTCCTGTCCAGTACATAATGGGTATGTTTATGCTCCTTCTGTCGAATTACGTCGACTACTGGCTAGGCAAGGAACATGAGAAGCCTAATATCGAAATGCTGACCGCGTTATTCTTCTCATTGAACGTACTTGCCGCGACACAGGACATTGTAGTTGATGGATGGGCGCTTACGATGCTTAAAAGGTACTCTTGCAAAGAAAATAATCCAGCTTCGTATATGAACATAAGTAATATTTCTTCCTAAGTCATATTTCGCGAGGTCTGTTTAATTAATTGATCCCCTTATTAAGGTGTAACGTCGGATATGCGTCCACTTGTAATAGCGTCGGCCAAACGGCTGGCTACTTCATCGGTTACGTGTTGTTTATTTCGCTGGAATCCGCCGATTTTTGCAACAGCTACTTAAGATCAGTCCCTTCTGACGTGGGCATGCTAACTCTACCTGGTAAGAAGGTTCTTCTATTTATCGGTGGAATTATTATAAATATACTTATAAGGTCTTTCTCTAATATGTATTCTTATACCTGTAGGATTTCTGTACTTCTGGGGCTGGACGTTTATCGTTACGACGACATTTATCGCGTTATTCAAACACGAAAATAAGGGGAGACTGTCGAAAGGCGAGGAGCTAAACAGAGATATTAAACACGCGTATAAACTATTGTGGGACATAGTTAAATTACCAGCTATAAAGACCACGATTATATTCCTCTTGACTGCAAAGGTTCGATATCTAAAATTATAATTTAATTGCGCTGGATGTGACGTAGAGAGTTAACTTCATTCATTACGTTCTGCAGATCGGATTTTCGGCATGTGACGCTGTGACGAGCTTAAAGCTCATAGAAGCCGGAATCCCCAAAGAAAAGTTCGCTTTTATGGCTGTGCCGATGATACCACTGCAAATAATTTTGCCATTAGTTATCTCGAAATATACTGCTGGGCCCAGACCTATGGATGTTTATGTGAAAGCTATGCCTTACAGGTAATTAATGTGTAATTCATATGATGATGATGATGAATTATCTAATTTCTTTACCGGGCAATTTATAAAGTAGCTTGTATATATATGATACAGACTGGCTTTCGGCTTAATAGCAGCTACTTTGGTATGGATTACGCCGTTCGTGGTAAACAATGGATACGTTCCAGCTTATTATTTCGTTGTATTGATAGGTCTTTACTTCATACATCAGGTAAATATTAATACGAATTGTGTCTTCTTTATAGATGCCAAGAGTACGATCCGGATTTAATTGTTTATTTGTTTGCAATTTTTTTTTAGATTTGCGTAAGTAGTATGTTCGTGGCATCGATGGCTTTCTTCGCGAAGGTCAGTGACCCGGCTGTTGGTGGCACTTACATGACACTGCTCAATACTTTATGCAATCTCGGCGGGAATTGGCCGGCTACGGCCGCGCTTTGGTTCGTCGATCCTTTAACGTTTAGACGATGCAGTACCGATTATGCAAATGATTGCAGCACAATTACGGAGAGAGAGGTTGGTCGCGCAGTACTTTGTCTTCTTTTCTCGTCGTAATTCATAATTAATATATATTATAAGAATATTATATAATCGATAAAATATTTATCTATTACTTTTTCAGCTCTGTGCGAATACCGATAACGGCGTTTGCGTCATGCAGCTCGATGGTTATTACATAGAAAGCATTATCTGCTTAATCATAGGCTTCTCCTGGCTTAGGTGGGGTCGTAGAAAAATTAATATATTGCAAGCGAAACCGATGTCAGTTTGGAAAATCATATTTACTCGTAACAGGTAACATATCGGCTCAGTATTATAGAGTTTAATATTAGGACCTGTAAAATGGTTAGAAAAATCTCTACGAGTTGACGCTATATAAAGCATGTCCACCGGATCGAAAATTCAGCTAGGAAGTACATTAAAAATACTTTGAGAGTTTTACGTTCACAAAAAGTTAATGTAAAATGGATGACGTCCAGTCAAAAACCGTATCGATCTGCAACAACTTTGTGGACACTGTATATTATATGAGACATATAATATACAGTGTCATATAATATATTATATAAGACATGCGCATGCATCATTTCCTGCACGTTTACCAGTGTTCCAGTTTTATGAATGTGCATGAAGTGAATCGATAATAATTCGCCTCGGAAAACAATATATTAGCTATAGAATATATATACATATATGTATTATATATATATATATATATATATATATATATATATATATATATATATACACAAAATGTATATATAGACTTTATGAGGAGAAAAACATAATATTATAATATTAATAATTTAAATAAATATTCCGTGCGTAATAAAATGATCTCTATTGGTTGTCATTCTTGATAGTCATTATTGAATTCACTAATTTAAGCAATATGATTTAACATTACAATGCATTATATATACATATATATCCATATGTATGTATGTATGTATATATATATATATATATATATATATATATATATATATGTATATATAAAATATATATTGTAATTTTTTATATATTAATATGTAATATATAATATTACAATATATTATATAAATACTATATATATAATATTTATAAAATTATTGTATATATTGTATTTACATTGTTATTATTGTATGTATTAGGAAAAATATATATGTATACACAATATTAAATAATATAATTTTATTATATATGTATAATTTTACTATATAATAACGTATATTTTCCTTTTTTTATTTATTTGTTATACATATATATTTACCAATTAACGAGTGAGATATCTTATTCCGAAATGATGCATTATGAGAGAAAAATAATGTTATTTTTTTTACAGAGCATTATTACATATCATTTAGACGAAGTTTGTACAAATTCGCGATTTGTTGCCTTTTTGTAAGAAGATTAGATTAGAATTTTTTCAAACAATAACGTTTTGAATTATAACGCATTAGATTATATTTTACAAATGTCGTAAAAGTTTTGTAAAAGTAACAAACATCTGACATGTGCGGCAATATATGAATTAATAGTTTATATTGAATGCATATAGTTGAAAGTATTTTATGTACGCGCATAAATTGATGAATGCATGTTAATACATGTTAATAAAAATTTTTCATATAAAAAGAGAATCGAAACTGGTATATATATTTTATTCGATAACTCTTTTATATATCTTCCTGACGCAATTGTAGCTGTTTAGACATGAAATAAATGCGATCGTCAAAGTGAAGATGAATTATTAATATGTATGAAAATGAGTTAACCAGGTATAGAGTCGTAGCTTTAGATATCATTGTAGATAGATGCGTGGGTATTCATGACGATCAATGTGTCACATAAGGATTAAACGCACGAGCGATGTGCTATGTCACTGCGATAAATTTAACTCTTGTGATCGCATATTTAATTTATTACATATTTGTAAGGTTTTGTGTATTCACATTATTTTCGTTATTTGATACAGCTACAGAATTAAAAATATGCTTTTGTAAATAAATTAATGAATTTTTAACCGTTGTTTAAAATCACTCCATGTGTTTTAAAAATATGCGTTGTTATTAATAATTATAACTGCAGGATATATATTATATACATTGTGTGTATTATTTTGAAACTTGCATTGCTTTAAATTATATTTATCACTCACTATTACATTAGAAGAAGATATATATTGTTTATTAAATCTTAATATAATTAGGGACAGAATAACACGATCATTCCCATAACAATGAAAGAAAAAGAAAGGAAGACACGGGGAAAGAGAATATTTCGTCGTATATAATCATGGTTATTAATACTTATACTTTCGCGGAATAAAAGAAACGACGACAAAAATTAAAAACATTTGTGCGTAATATAAAATATATATAAAATAATTTCCCTCTAAGTTAAATACATAATAATTCTTCGTTAAATACATACGCAATATTCTGAAACATAATTGATAGATGTTAAAAAAATAAAATCGATTAATTAATTATATGATAATAATCACAAAGAAGAACGCGTGTGCGACGTTACAATACTTCGTTGACTGTATTAAAAAAACACAATCATCAAAAATTCTTAAAATTATACAAATCACTCTCGTAATTAGTCGAAGACTAGATGAGGCTAAGTATACCAAAAATATATAGTTATTTGTACCAGACAAAACTTTCGAGAAGAGTTGTACGAGTCCGTCTATCTTTTGCAAGATCGATATTTACAAAATATATATTTTACGCTTAAACTTTCAATTTCAAGTAAATTTTTGTGTATCGAGTGAAGCCGCCGAAATACAAAGAAAGCATATAAACAGAATAGTAGAAAGTAGATTCTACATAAGACATGAAATAAATTGCGACATTTAAGTAGCTGAATATATTAATTGTGCGTTAATTACATTAAAATTAATTGAAAATTGTTGAAGATTGTTATCTTGTTCTGTATTTCGTTGCATTATCCTGTATTGTGCTTCGTTGTCGGCAGCTTTACTTCGGTATTAAAGTTCATACGATTTTCGCGACTCCACTAGTAAAAGAATTAAATAAGGAAAACACAAAATTGATTAAAAAACATAACTTATCTTTAGTGAACAAGTTCCTTGTCATCCAAAATAGGTGCTTTGTCGCTTTTCGGGCTAACCCGCAACGTCGATCCCCATTTTGTACCTTTTTCTGCCTCTGAGGTGGCCATCAAGATGGAATATGAGTTCGGAGTAGTGGTTGCTTCTTTACTATAATGGATACCGTACAGGAAGTAAATCATCATTCCTGAGGAAGAGTCAGAAAAAGAAGTCGAATTAGAAATTGAAATTAATATATTCAATTTCAGAATATTTTAAATTTATATATCGTCATATTTCCTCTTATATAAATAATACTAACTAATAATAATTAACTTACCGACTGTCATCCATACGAAGAACCGTAACCACGTCATTGAAGACAAATGCATTATCAGACCCATGTTGAAGAGGATGCTTAGCGCTGGTATGAAGGGTACCAGCGGTACCCGAAACTTCCCATTCGGCGGATTTTGTCTATGAGCATCAATGACGAAAAGACCTAAGAGTAAATCTGAGATAAATAAATATAACCGAAGACGATGGAAACAAGTGACATTTTGTATCGTGCCAAGATTGAAAGAAGTTTGAAATAAACTCACTCGCGATGAGTAGCGGAAGATAGATCGCCGCGGAAAGGTAATCGCTCTTCGTGAACGGAACTGTCGTTTCAAACGCTATTATTAGGAAAATACTCAGGAAGGCGCAGGTTATCGTGTAAATAAGTAGACAGGCGGTCATGATGTATCTGGTATCGTAATCCTCTAACCATTCTTCCATCCAGGCGTATCGTGGTTTGAATCTACCAGCTCCTTCGCATAGTAACTATATGAACGATTTATCATAAAGTAAAAATAGACCCAAAACTTAGATGTTTGATGTATTGTTACTAAGGTTTATACTTCTTAGGATTAAAATATTTTCAAGTTTCATTATATCTGATAGTGTGAGTCTCGATCAAAGCATCACATGTACCCTTGATAAAAACCTACTTCGGATTTGACGGATGCCATGCTGCTGTAATTGCTGGAATCCGCTTCCTCTGTGGGTGGCGAGGACAGACTGCTCGGCGTAGTGACGCTGGATTGATCGGACGACTGTTGCTCAGGTAGATACCTCAGCATAATGACGCTGACCGCGACGATGGTGTACGCGAGCAGAGTGCCGATCGACATAAACTCCACCAGATGTTGGAGGTCAAACACTAGAGCGATTAAGGCACTGAATATTCCACTTATGACGAGATTCCACATCGGCACTTGCGTTCGCTCGTTGATGCGGCCAAGAAAGCCGAATAACAGACCGTCGTTTGCCATGGAGTACATTGTCCTCGGGAGAGAGAAGAGGGATCCGAAAAGAGTAGTCGTCATTCCGCAAAGAGCACCCACGCTAGACGTGCAAAATCCAAACATTAGTACATGTGTAAATTTTAATTAGAAAATAATTAAATTATTTTTTACTATAAAATACTGTCTTTTTTTCCCATAAGGATCCATGAAGCGGAATTGTAACTTTGAACTTGAAGAGGGAGAAGAATATTCAAGCGTTAGATATTATATTTTTAACTTTTTGAATATTGCGATCAATTACGCAGTCGATACTATTGGACGTATGGTATAAAAAATGATAAAAAAGAAATTTATTTTTCATAAGTATAAGATTTTCTCGAGAGAGCTGTTAAATCGAAGCGTTACTAAAAAAGTCAATAGGAATAAATTTTTAAATTTTTACCTTATCACATATTTAGCCCACGGAATACCTCTGGACGAAAAGGCTTCCGGAAGAGCCGCGATAGAATTGATCGCCCAATATGGTACGACCAGCGTCAGGGCGCCGCTGACCATCATGTATCCGATGGTAACTATCGCCATAGAGATCATCGTCGCCAGGGGAATACTTCGTCCGGGATCGCGAGCCTCCTCCCCGGAAGTCGCGATCGAATCGAAGCCGACGTACGCATAGAAGCATGTTGCTGCGCCTGAATAAAAAAATACGTCAAAATTCTATAATTCTCAATATAGTCTCTTTAATATAATTCTTCTTCTGCATTTTTATGAATAATTAAACAGATGTTAGATATTCATTTCTCGCACTAATTGCAAAAATTTTATCTATATTTCACGACCGACATTATTTTTTATTTATTAGAACATTACAGAAGAATAACCATCCGCTATTTGGTTCCTTCTACTATGTAATATAATCCGAGAAGAAATATATATATACATATATGCATATAAACATATATAATATATTAAATATATAATTATTATAATCGCCATCGATCACAGCCATCCCTTCTTACAATATAATGACAAACTTTCTATCGCCATAATATAGGGTGTTTCTTAATAAATATGAAAAATTTTAGGAGATAATTCTTTGTCGAAAATTAAGGGAGATTTTTTTATATAAACATGTACTCCTACATCCCTCCCTGTGGAGTTACACTCCTCCAAAAATGAGGATAAAAATTAGGTTTTTAGGTTTTTGTTATAATTTTGTTTTTGTTCCAATTTTTCCAACATTTACTCTAATTTTATTTTTATTTTAAAATTTAATTCTCGTAATTCGAAATCTATGTTATTTAACATCGTGCTGTGCACGATAACGTATTTTTTTTTTTTTCTTGAAAACTACTGATTTTATGAAAAAAATGAGAGATAAAAAAGTTTCTAAATAAATCAAACTTTTTAATGCATATTTTTAGATGATCATATTTCGGCCCATTAAAAAATTCTTATAAAAAATTGAATAGGGGTTGCTAGTTTTATCCCCTTATAATAATACGGGAGGCTGAAAAAAATATTAATAAATAACCTTTTTATTAGTAGAAAATATCCACTTAATTTCATTTCTTTAACTTGTTCCACATTTGAGAAAAAAATAAAAATCTAATTTTTATCCCCACTTTGGAGAAGTGTAACTCCATAGGGATGTAGGAGTATATGTTTATATGAAAAACTCTCCTAATTTTCGACAAAGAATCATCTCCTAAAATTTTTTGCACTTATTAAGAAACACCCTGTATAATAGAAAGGGATTCTAATTAAACGAGTGAAGGATGACTTGCCTGTGATGACGCCGCCAAAACCATATGGCAAAAAACCCCCGTTTTCGCTGCTCCAATTCGTAATATCTGCATAATAAATCCCCAGAACGATGACCAGTCCCATCACTGCGAGGTTGACGATGGTCAGCAGCGAATTCACCGTCGTTGATGCCTTCACCCCTAATCCCAAAAGCGTAGCGTAAGCCAGACATAATCCACTGGCCAGAAAATCCGGAACAGCGCCCAGCGGCTCTCCCATGCTGTATCCATCCATCACCACATCGCGCGTGTAGTTGCTAATCACACCGCCGACTAACGAATCCACGTATCCGCTCCAAGCCCTTGCTACAGATGCTGCGCCTAATGAATGATAGCTTTCTGTTAAGATCCTTAAAATCACACATTTATAATAAAATAAATAGAATAAAATTCTAATTTATTTCTCATAATAAATGTTTTAATTCTAATAATAAAATTAACTTGAAAAATTTTCCTTCTTATTGCTATACAAAAATTACTAGCTTAATTTAATTTTTATTCTAATTAATTATTCTAATTTAATTTAGTTAAATTTAAAATTTAATTTTTAATTTTTCCTTTCCTTTACTTCTTATTAATAAATACCTCAAAATGTCTCTATGCAGGAATAATTTCTTTACCAATCACGTGCTCCAAGATGAGATTCCACCCCACGATGAAAGCCCAGAATTCGCCGATGGAGACGTATGTGTAGACGTATGCGCTGCCTGCCTTTGGCACTCGAGCAGCAAGCTCTGCATAACAGAGTGCGGCCAAACCGGAAGCCAGACCAGCCACAAGGAAGCTGAAGATCACACCAGGTCCAGCCGTGTCATGTGCAACCGTTCCTGTCAGCACATAAATTCCGGCACCGACCATGTGACCCACGCCTGAAAGTATAACAAGGATTAATTAATATTAGTCTTTTGTAATCGGATTATATTACAATTATATTCAAGTCCTAAACATATCCGTGAGATATTTTTTTCTCTCACATATAAATCTCATTATTTTTATTAATATTTAATGCAATCGTTGACTAATGCTCTGATTATCTTACTCCGACACTTGAGGCAATTATTCCGGATTGTTACGTTTATCACTATCGCTGTTGATAGTACGTACATATAATAGCAAATCGCTCGTACATATTGCATATAAGTGCAATTAATTATGTTGAAATCAGAGATATACACATTATAATTAAATTACATATGTGATAATAACATCTCATTTTTTTGTTTTTATTTTCTTTTTGATCACTTTGAAATCTTTCTCTCTCTCTCTCTATCTCTCTTTTTTTTTAGAAAATTGCAGTTATATACAAGTAAATTAAAGATATAAGCGCAATTATATTATATTGATAATTATATTGAAATAGGAAATACATCATGGAAATAATATCTTAATTCTTTATAACATTTTTATTTTTTTTCTTCTTACTTTTTTTGAGAGAATTGCAGTTTTGTATAAATAAATTAAAAATATAAGTGCAATTATATATAATTATAATATATTGAAATAGGAAATACATTGTGTATGAAAATAATATCCTATTTTTTTATTTTCTTTTTGGCTATTTCGAAATCTTTTTTTTTTTACTTTTCTTTAAATTCCATTTATTTATAGAAGAATGGAAAATATTATTCACCAAGCAACGTGATGTCGAAGGTAGAAAGACACCTCTTCATTGGAGTCTCAAGCATGTCACCGTCCAACTTCTTCCGGCGATTCATCTTGTTATACAAGCCGGACATAACGTGACCCAGGATCATCCTTCGTACTGACGGCATAATGGATCCTACGAAATTTCAATTTCCAGTTATCGACGTCTCGGTTGAGACAAATGTCATTCCTCTCACGCGAGAAATAATCATTTATCGAATTTCGATAAATTCGTAATTATTAAATTAATCATTGATTGAATATATTTAAATTGCAAACGATATTTTCAATTAATTGTGGGACGACAAAGAGACGCACTTGGTAAATTTCTTTATTGAATAAAAATAAATAAAAATCAATAAAACACAAAAATCATATGGTGCCCTATGGCATTCCGATACGAAATGTCACGACGACGACAAGTAGTGGCGAGTGTCACCCATGCTTCCCTCGCGAACGATCGATAAGAAACAATCCTGGAATATCTCAAGGACACGCCGGGGAGGTGTTACACAAAACGTACTTACGTAGTCGTTGCAATTACACGGATATCCCGACGACGAAATATACGTCGACTGTATCCCACGACGACTGTATGCGATACCGCGAATAGCCACCGAAGGAGTCATATGCCATGCTATATACTACATAAAAGGAGCAAGATGCAACGCGGATGCGCGATGAGCGACCAATCGGGAATTGGCTTTTAAATGTTAAAAAAGCAATATCTCGTCCTAGCGTTAATTATGATTCCACGAATGTGGCAGATCAGAATAACTTTAATAATTTAATTATATATATAATTTAATAATAATATATAATTTTTTAATAATATATATAATTTAATAAATAAATAATATATAATATATATAATTTAATAATATAATATAAATAATTTAAATAACGCGGTCTCTCAAGCTTTTCATTCTACTGTTCTATCTTCTTATGTGAATAATTTAAAAATTGGAATAATTAAAAAATTCTTTTATCGAATATGACTAGTTTCTCATTTTTCATATTTTTTCAAAGTTTTAATCTCTTAATTAAATTTTTATTATCATTTTGAAACGATAATATCGAAGCGCGCGCTTAATATTATTACGTAAAGTATTTAAAATTTTTTTCTACATTTGGGACTGAATTTTAATTAGATTGTATAATGCACGCGCGGAAAAATCAATTAACCATCCGATATAAAAATATAGCACGCCTTTGATATATATATATATATATATATGCGCGTGAGATACGTGATTGGTCGTTCCCGCTGTTTGACAGGTTGTTCTTGCGATCAGCTGATAACGATCAGCTGGAAACGGGCGCGTCTGTCGCGCGACATCGACTCGTCGAGTCGATTATCATCGAAGAAAATTGTCGAGAGGGACTTCGCGCGTTTTTCGCGCAAGGTGATAAGAAAAATAATACAATCCCGTTATCATCGCACGCGTTATCATCCGCGCGCGCGCGCGCGCGCTTCGATATTGACGTTACATCCTTTCCTCGGCCGCTTTGTTTACTTTGTAAGCATGCTTTCGAGTCTACGTATCATTGGCTTGCCTCATCCCTTCTCCCAGTGTCGATAAAAACGAACGATAACCGCCGACTCGCCCGAGAGCAACGTGTGTCTCGATCGATTTTGATCAGATGCCAAATGTGTGATAGTCGAAGCGCTCTTTTCTCGTGGTACGTTCTCACATCGGACAGACTCGGATCTCGATGATCCCGTAAGTTGGAGCGAGCTCTTCAGATTACATCTGTGCGCGACACGAATCGTTACGAATCGTTGCGAATCGACGTAATAACTTGTTACGTTGGAGAAAGCGGCGAATTCCTCGTCCCGTCATTTTTCTCTCGAAAATGAGCACGGTTCTCGACGAGGATTTGTCCTAGGATCCTGCTATTCTCGCGAATTGCGTAGGAGTCGTGCCGCGTAAATCGCAGTAGAAATCTAGTCGTACAGGAATCTCAAAATTTAATGTCAACGTAACATTTGGGGGACCATGGACGGAGAGGATCTCGTAGACGTGGACCCGCAGGAGCTACAGGAGACTCTTCAGACGTACAAGAAACTTGCCGACGATTTTGCGAACCATGACACAATTTTAAAGGTGAGTCCTTTAGCTCTTTGTTCAATTTCTATACAAAACATATGTTATTATTTACGTATCGGTTACAGGACAAAACGGTCTTATCCTACGTAGCATATGTATTAGAGGTACCTGATACAGAAGTGGTGACCTTAGCCTTAGATATTCTGGAGACATTTGTCAAGAATGTCGAGAATTATATACACATAACGTCTACTTTTGGTGTGCGTGAATCCTTAGAAGCAATTATTAATAAATACAGCCTGAGCGAACCAAAGTTGGCCAATCGAGCGCAGCATATCAAAGATGACATAGAACGCATGAAACCACCTATATACAACTTGCGCAGTCGTTGTAGAAGAGTTATAGAGCCTAAAAAATTGAAGACTCATGTAATAGTTTTACATGTCCAAGGACTATTACCAGTAAGTACTGATTTGAATTACAACTTATATAAAGCTTGATATAAAGTCTGAAAAAGTAAATAATTATATATATCAAAAAATAATTATATATATATATATACAAATTATGCTGATAATAAATTATAGGAAACTCGATCCGAGTTGGAAGGGATATTAATAAGAATCGAAGGTCTCGTTTCACTTGTTGTTGATGTGGAGCATCAGCGTGTGACTATGCGTACCTTGAATTTTGTCACTGCAAAACAGATTGCAGAAGCAATTGACAAAAATACAGACAGTATGGAAGCGAGATTGGTGACAAGAAATAAATATAATCAAGAATTTCTGGTAAAATTGGTAAGAATTAGTGTAATTTCTTGTGATTTGCAGTTTGCTTTCTCTTTATGACGGAAAGATTCTCTTTTCTACTCTCTTTAGTATACTTTTTATTCATTAAACTATAAATAATTCTGATATGATTTAGAAAGAACAAATAAGAACTATCGAGAAAAGTACGTTACTTTATAGAAAAAATAAAAACAAATAGAATAATATAGATATGTAAAAAAAATCCTTAAGAAACGCGTAGAATAATCAAAATATGTCTTAAGAAAACAAACTAAATGTTCAATGTCAAATAAACTTTATCGATGGATTCGACGTTATAAATTCAAAAATATATATAAATATATAAACTTACAGATACAAACGGGCGAAAATAGCGATGGTGATGTAATGCCCGACTATTTACCTGAAGAGGAAGAAGAAGATGATAAGGAAGGTGTTGTGTCGTTATTCACCGGTTTAAAACAAAGCGCTTCATCTCTATATAAATCTACCGCCGAATTTCTAAGCAATTCATTTTATTGGTAAAATTTATAATTGTAATAGAAATTATTGTATAATTTGATTGTTGTGTAATTATAATTTTATTTATTTGAGATATCTCGATCGCTTTATCTGCCCTCTTAAAAGGGAGTCAGAAATAATTTGTAGATTGAGGTAATATATAGGGATTTTGTCTTTCTCCTTAATTTGAATTTTATATATATATATATATATTTATAATTTTATACTTATATATGTACATTTTATATTAAATATATATTTTATATTAAATATATATTTATATTAAGTATATATAAACGTATTAGAAATATAAATTCATATTATTATTATTTATATTATATTTATAATGAATACATATAAATTTATATTAAATAAATAAATTATACATATATATATATATAAATCTAAATCAAGGAGAAAGACAAATTCATTTTTAATAACAATCATCAATTGAATTACAATCGTTTAAGAATCTCATATTCCTATCAATACATTTAGCTTGATAATAATCAAAGAGAATTGATAAGACAGATTAATCGGTTTTTAATCAGTTTATAATAAATAATGTCTTTTTCTCCTCCCGTATTCTTAGTAAAAAACTAACATGTACAAAGAAACTTCTAAGTCTTTACATCTATATTTGTAAAAAAAAAAAGGGAAATATGCTCTATATACACGGTGTCCCAGAATTCACGCACATAGAATGCATAACGTGGTTGTTCGTGCCAAAAGAAGCAACTTTTTCCTTTGACGAAATTACGTCTAAACATTATTTTTTAAATGAGAGCAACTTTAAGCGAACGAATAAGCGCTTAAGTTATACATGAATCAGGGGTGGCACGTGCGTGGCATTTGAGTATATATGCTATTTTGCTATTTTGTAAAAGTTTTATAAGAACTATGCAGGATATATAATTATCGTTAGTTTCAATACATTCATTTAGTAAGAAAACATTTTCTATTTGATATCACCGGAGCAACGACTGAAAGTAAAAAAGTAGATTAAATTACAGTGAATAATTTTGAT
This sequence comes from Camponotus vicinus, assembly GCF_025532165.1. Lineage (NCBI taxonomy): Eukaryota > Metazoa > Arthropoda > Insecta > Hymenoptera > Formicidae > Camponotus > Camponotus vicinus. The sequence continues at coordinate 23,461,782 of NW_028141956.1, forward strand.
CTAAAATTATTGTTTCAATGTTCTAAAATTCTTTTGACCTTGAAAAAGGCGATTAAATGTTTTTAAGTATATGCTCGAAATATAGATCTTCGATTTGTTTATACATATTTGTTTTGCTGACAAGATTTTCTTGTGCACGTTGGATCATTTCTGGTGCGATAGTTGCTTACTAAAGCTTCTTCTCAATCTCTAATATGTGTATACAAATAAAATTTGCATTTCGAATATATGTTTGAGAATTTAATCGCCTTTTCAGGGCTAAAAAAATTTTGAATATTGGGACAATTTTGTATCAAAATTATTTATATGTTATCTAATGTATTTGTTTTATTTTCAGTCGGTGCTTCGGTGATATCAAATAGAAAATGTTTTCTTATTAAATAAGTTGTATTGAAAATAGCGATATTTAAATATTATGCATAGTTTTTGTAAAATCTTTAATAAAATAGTAAAATAGCGTACACATTCAACGCCGTATGCGCGTCGCCCCTAATTTATGCATAATCTAAAGCATTTATTTGTTAGTTTAAAGTTGCCTTCATTTAAAAAGTAATGTTCGGATGCAATTTTGTCAGAAAAAGATTGCTTCTTTTTTCATAAACAACCACGTTGTGCATTCCATGTCCACGAATTCTGGGATACCATGTATATTCGTATATATATATACATATATATATATATATATATATATATATATATATATATATATATATATATATAGTTAACTCTTTATTTTTTATATTTAACAATTATTATGGAATAAATATTCCATCTTGTGTTAACTGATTTAATATCAATAAAATCAATTATATATATATATATATATATATATATATATATATATATATATATATATATATATATACATATAAGCCATATTATGTTGCACAATTAGAGCAATGTTTCTCGGTACATTCTAATAAATTAATATAAGCGTGTAAAAACTCCAATATGTATACTAAAAATTTAATTATTTAAGTAAAGAAATCTCTAATAAATGAGGTCATTTTATGGAAGCTTGTAATATAAAATATCAGATTACATGTATGACATGACATTCAATTTAACAGTACAATTCTTGCAATTAGATACAAATAAAACGAAAAAATTCTAATATCTCGCGATTTTACAATAACTGCTATCAATGTTAACTGACTGTGTTTATTTACAAATTGCTTCTATTGTGAAAATTGTGCTATTTACAAAATTAATAAACTAATAACTTCTAACTGCTTGTCGAAATTTATGCATTTACATTAATATATATATGTATTTTATTTATATATATGTTATATATTTCAAATTAATATAAAGAATGAAATATATAGAGATGAAATGTCTTGTAAATCAACTTTATTTTAGGTATAACACAAATTTTGTGTACTGCTTCTATTATTATACAATAATAGAACTCGTCAGTTTTAGCTGCCACTGCACGAAAAGGAACAATTTATGCAACTACTCGCATAATGTATGAGACGTGGATACAATATGTATGATTACTACAAAGTACATCTCTCTAATAATATGTCTTAGAAATTATTTCGTTTAAATGAGCACATCCAAATTGTTATTCTATCTTATTCTTAATTCGCTAAAAATTTCGGTGTTGTATTGTCCTATATATTTACAGATGTATATAATTGTCATTAAGGCAATCTGAGTTTCAAAGCAGGTACGCAATAGATGGATGCAAAACATCGTTTTTTTTGATAATTGAGTAAACGCAACAATTCGTGGGTATGTGCATATAAGAGAGATACAGCTAACGATATAATAATTAGTACCAGTATATACTTGCGGAATGAGTATGAGGTTTCCGCAGTCCAGTGTTATTGAGCTTCACTTTGAAACTCGCGTAACCGACACTACACGTTTGACTGCGTAATACAATTCGCATCGTAAACTATATATAAATGCTTAAAGGCTGAAATCAATAAGTACATAGTCATTATACACTTACTTATTCTTTGACTTTTGTTGGCTGTGAAGTAAAAAAAAAAAATTAAGTTTCTTACGTATATCTTAGGAGATGCATACAATGACACAAAGTAACTCTCCTATTACAAGTGGAGTAGCTTTCGAGAAAGCAAATTTTATATTTTTGTATCTTTTTTTTCTCGTATATTCATTTTTGTCTAACGTTTCTCGTATCCATAATATATTGCAAATATAAAAGATCAGTACAGGTACAACAACATCTTTCAATACATGCTTCAAAGACTAAATTGTGTATGTTAATGTATATATATATATATATATATATATATATATATATATATATATATATATATATATATATATATTATATAATATTATATATATATATATATATATATATATATAATATTATATATATATATATATATATATATATTATATATATATATATATTATATATATATATTTTATATATATATATATATATATATATATATATATATATATATATTATATTATATATATTATAATATTATATATATATTATATATTATATATTATATATATATATATATATATATATATATATATATAATATTATATATATATATATATAATATATATATAATATTAATAATACTCTAACTTTCACTAGACACTTCGACGCGATCGATGCATGCAAATTGCCGTAGGCACTTATGTCATAATAAAATTCGTTCATTTCATTTTATGTTGTACATGTTATTTCATTTTGTGAAATTTAAACTGTGCATATAGATAATATCATTAGTCAGATGCTTTCACAATTATGTTTGTATCTTATTCACAGCTGCCTTTCCATTTCGTCTGACATAGACATATAAATATACGGAAGTAAATTTGAAGAGTTGTTAACTCTTGTGTGGTAAGCTTGTTTCAATCTGAAAAAAATTTATTTCTAATCTAATTTGTATGCACAGTTTAAAGTTAAATTTGTGACTTAAAGATAATGTACATACGCATTTTATTCGAAAATAACTATTAAATTAATTGATGAAAAATACTAGATGAAAGAAATAAATACACGATTCCAGAAGTATGTATGTTAGACATTATATATATCTTAATCACATATAATAGACCATCCCTTGTTATAAGAGATAGCAAACATGAAGGGCAGAAGTTCTTTCATGTTTTCATGCTTTTTATAGCAGGGATTAATTTATTATACATGTCTACGATATTCATTAATGATTCTAGTGAATAATTGTTGAGACATATATAATGCTGTAACGATGCATATAACGGTTTTGAATGATACAATCATTTGTGAATAACATCCTTCGAAGCAGTATTTAGATTTGTTGGACGATTACATTATAAATCTAGATTCATGATCTCATGCGGCATGTATATATGCTATAAAAAAATCTTATATATACTCAAATAAACTTGAGCAATATTAATTTAATTTTTTTACTAATTCATGTATGCGATTGATTATACACATTGATGAAGAATGTTTTGAAAACTATGACTTCAATGTTCCAGTGAGATGTTGAGTCGCGAATTCCCAATCGTTTGCTATTTTTTAAATATATGTATATATAGATGTACGTGTGATGCATGTATGCCTATGTACGTTTATTTATATATGTATGTCATAATTTGCATATATGTATACATACATATATAGAATAGATAAATATCTACAATATTTAACATAAGTTACAGAATGAAGAATGCTCGAAGAATTATCGAATTTCATTTAGACAATAACTCTATCTTATCAATATAACGCGTTCATAAATCAAATATAAAAATTATACTACAATACTCTTATACTCGACTCTCCATTTTCATAGTTCCATTCGCAGGTTGAGACGCGATTGTAACTTCACTGACTTCATCCGTTTCTGATTGACTCGATGTGTCAGAAGCGTCATCTATTTCCTTTCTCTAAATTTAAATAAAATACGATTATTTTATATATGTATTTTGTAGGAGAGAAATAGATCACGTTATTTATAAAATTGCATTATCACAGCAATGATTAATATGAGACAAGTTAAATGTTAAAAAAAAATTTTTTAAATGTGCTCAGTATATTTTTTTGAAATAATGTCTGTATAATACATGATCATGTAACATTTTCGTTTGCGAAAATATATAATATATAATAATGTGTACAATTAATGAATTTATATCTTTTTGCAACTCGTGGAATTCATAGTATGTGAAAAAATAAAGATTTAATTCATTTACTTTTAAAGATGTAATTTATTTACTTTTTGGGAATGTTGTATATTACGAAGGACCCTTTGAACATCTGGATTACTCTCTAAGGTGGAGGTCTGACTGGACGGAGGATGTGAATATTCAGAAGTATTTTCCTCATCAGAAGCTAATGCCCCCTGTATTCTCCCAGGTATTGTTGGCTTAGATCTTCGTAATCTGCAGCCAGGACCAATTGGCTTCCTTGCAATACTATTCAATAGAATATTTACAATAATTTCAATAGATATTGAAGGTTCAGGTGTTAATAATTTTTAAGAGATAAGCAATTTTATTAAGAATTATTTATAATATATGTATTATATATATGTATATATACAATATTTCTACTAAAGAATTCTGCACAAGTTATTTAAAAACTTATAAGAATCAATATCTCATAAAATTTTGTTTAAAATTAATTTTTTCCTAGTTTATAAGATAATTTTTTAAATTAAGAAAAGAGTAAATTAAACTGTTATACTAAATCTTTCGAGATGGATAATTGTAGAATGTAAAATTATAGAAATATTATTTTCATCATTTAATTATTATTAAAATGCATACCTTCTTCGTCTCAAAGAATAATTGTAAGTATAACTTGGATCCTCTCCTTCTTCATCTGACCAGCTTTCTTCACAACCATCATCTTCACGATCATCTGTATTGTCTGAAGAAATTCGTAGTTTAATGTCAGATTGCTCCGCATAATGTCCAGATAGTTTGCCCGAATCTTCTTTATTTCTATTGTAAAAATTGATTCAAATTACATTTACATCGAAATTGATTTAAATGATATACAATTTAAGAAAGAATATATTTATTTAAAAAGTGAATAATGATAATATATTTTTGTTAACGTACATAAAAAAATATATAAAAATAAATATATAATATATAAAACCTATTAAAAATAAATCATTTTAATATTATTATACAATACCTATGAGAGATTATAACGTCATCGCCGTTTCCATTGTCAATAATAAGACGATTCGCAATAATAATCTCGCTAACTTTTCTACCGAGAGTCTCTAGATTATCATCATCGCTGCAATCTTTCAAACGCTCATTTCCATTGGCGTTATTTTCATTCGAAGGTTCAGGACTTGAGCATGAGCTAATTAGCATCGGATAATGCGTTTCTGGCAAAATCGGATTCCCGTTTACACATTCCGTTGCTTGTTTATTCAACGAGTGTTTTCTGGCAGCTTCCAAAGAGGCCTTTTCTGGCGAGGAAGACGCTATATTCGCCAACGGAGTATGATCCGTTTCACCGATATCCATGATATCTGTTTGTGTGTGACTGTCAATGTATCTTACAGATGCCTCTATACTCTACAAATAGAAAACATGTCATATTGTAATATTAATATATAATATATACTTGCAATTTATTTTAAACTCATTTAAAGAACTACAAATTCTATGTATATTTTTTGAAAGTATAAGAAACTGAGAGGTTTTAACAAGCAAAATTATTCTTAATAAGTTTTATCGGCTTATTATTTATCATAAAATTATTATAAAATTATTACAAATAAAATTATTACAAATCATAAAATTATTATCAGTTAAGTTCTCACCTTTCTTTCACGATGAGGACTCGATCTAGGACTGGAACTCACGCCACAACCCGAACCAACTCTACGATGCCTATATTTACGCTGTTTGAAACTATTGCTCGATGCCAAAATAGTTTCTGGTTGATTGGATTCGTTCAATTGTGTATACATGATGGCTTTAACGGGGCTCTGTGGCGAATCCGTGGGCGACGGCGGAGTAGTAGGCGTTGAGGAAGTGGAAAACTGCACTGTGCCACAACGTTTGCGATAGAGTCTCTCTTGTGCCTTTAATAAAGGCCGAACAAGACGTTTCTTGTATTGTTTGTATCCCGTTGATTGTTGTTCTCTCCTGAGACAAACCAGATATTTATTTTGATATTTTCGATCGTGTTTTAATAACCACTTCAAATACAGAACGCGATTTTGCAAAGTGGTACAACGTTGTTTGCTGTTATTAACAAAATTTATAATATATAATAAGTGTTCACTTTATATATATATTCTATAGCATATCTCTTTTACTCTTCAATTATAATATTTTTCTCACTTTATTACATCTCGCTCGCGTAGCTCCAATTGTAGCATAATAGCGTTTAGTTCAAGATATAAGTTGTTAGTGCGTTCAAGTTTGCGTTCATAGTGTTCCCTGACATCTTGAGCTTGCCGCAATTCAATCTTTCTCCTTAGAATTAGGTCGTTTTCGAAATGTGGATTGGTATTAGTAAATAACGGCATATGTTCCATCTGTTCCTGTATCTCCTTCTTCCAAGATTGCTGTAAGTCCGAGAAAAATTTTATTATTATCTTTCTCATATACTTCGATTAATGATAATGCAAGGAGAATATTTATAATCATTTATTAAAAACTCTTTTATTAAAAAAGTTTAATGTAAAATTTAATTGTTAAATGTTATAAATAATAATTAAAGAAACCAGGAATTTTTCAACAAAATATATTTATACAATACTATCTACAAAATATATCCAAAATATATCTATACAAATTTTTTTTTTTTTTTTCTTAAAAGATATAAGAGTCTGATTTATTTGTTTAACAGATACTTTAAATTACAGTAGAGTATTATCATCTATTCAAGAACATTTGAGCTTAAATTTCAAAAAAAAAATACACTAACATCACATAAAAAGATTAAAGAGAACTACGCTACTAATGTACTTGTGTCTTAAAGTAATCTTCGGGTTCCAAGGATAATACATCGATGGCTGCGATGGCAAGATGCATCTCGATAAGTTTGAAGGAAGGCCTATTACGCGGTTTAGTCGACCAACACTGCTTGACCAGTAATGCAAAGCCCTCTGGGCAACTGGTAGGAATTGGCAAATGAAGAGAATTGCTGCCCACTCCCCACATAACGGCGGAGGAATCCACGTCCTTGTAAGGTATCTCACCACTCAGCAATTCCCACAGTACAACGCCGTATGACCATATGTCCACTTTCTCCGAACACGGGTCGTTTCTGATTACTTCCGGTGCCATCCATGCCACAGTACCGGCGAAAGTCATTTTTGTGCTAACTTCATTCCATTGTCTACTCGTGCCGAAATCACTGATCTTCACTACTTCGTCTTCTCCTATTAGGACGCTGTGGAGATTTTAGATGCATTTTATCTATACTTAATTTTATATATTGTCAATTTTTTTTAATTAAATTCATACAAGTGTCTCTATATACACATTTACTCCGAACCATCTTCCGTTCACCAATTGTTTAATCAAAGTTGATTTTTTCTTAATAAAAGTGTCGAGAAAAGTCAATATTTTTTAACAATTCTTGATTCTTAACATTAAATGTCTTTGTAATTAATCTTAAAATTACATTCATGTCTATTTGAAATTGTGATTGAAGAATTAATAAGAATTAATTTATAATAAATTTATATGTCTCAAGTTTGTTAAAGTAATTAATGGTTATTTTATATTATTTATAAAGCGAAAAATATCGGTAAAATAAAATAGTTTAAATATTTTTTTATAAATTTGAAAAAGATTTTCCCATTTTATTCATTTCGTTATTTACTTACTTTGGGCTCTTGAGATCTCTATGTATGATTTTATGAGCATGAAGATATCCCATCCCTGCAGCAATTTGTTTTGACCATGACACCAATCTAACAGGAGGAACCGGTTCTCCAGCTCTCAGAAAGTCATACAATGGCCCATATGGACAAAACTCCATTATTATGCAATAGGAAGGAGGTTTTGTGCAAACTCCTCTGTAAGCATTAAACAATAAGTGTTGTGTTTTATAATGTAACTTGTGCTATAATATTATGTAATATTATGTAATAGAAAATAATAGACCTTACTTGAATTGTACAATATTCGGGTGATTGAGCTTTTTTAAATGGCGTATATCAGTCTCTTTCGGTTCCTTCACTTTTTTTACAGCTACAATCTCTCTATTTAATTTCCCTTTAAATACTGCACCTTGAGCCCCGGATGCTACCCACTTCATCTCGCTGATATCTCCAAAAGGTATCTCCCAATCATCCGCTAAAATGCAATCCATGTTAATCATTGTACAAAAATGTAACATATAACAATTTCAAAGTTACAGCTTTATTTATCATGCCAAAGCAAAAATGAATTACACAGCTCTATTATTATATCATAGCTAAATTCTATTTTAAATATAAAAAACTTATTACGAAGATTATAGATTTAATCTATTTTTATCAAGCATCTCAAGCATCTTTTGAAATAACTGTAAAATATATTATAACAATTATAATAATATATTTTTGACTGGCACTTCTTATTACATATAAAAAATAAAATCTTATATCAGATATATGTATATAAATTTTGTAAAAGACCAACTTAATTTAAGAAAGAGAAAAATTGATAGATAAATAAGGTAACTGTATGGAGACTTACTTGCAAGATTTTTAATTTTTTCATTAATAGCTGCCTTTGATAACATGGACCAAACGGGGCGCATGCATCCCAATATGCCTTCGACCCAATTCGATCGTTGAGAATCGATGCTTTCCATTCCAGGAGCGCATTTCGTCGCTATATCGCTAGAACTCCCCGAGTTTGGGTTACTATGGGGTAATTGAACCTCTCGTAGTTCGGTGATTAGTCGTTCAGGACTTGCCGGGATTTCACTCAGTTGAGCCAGCTCTTCCTGGATGCATAACATGCTGAAAATTTATAAATATTAAATCTTTACTTTTAATAAAATAAATTTAATAACATTAAATTTTTTTTATTTAATTTAATTTTTAATAAAATAATTTATCATATAGATAATTTATTATGTATATAGTGATAGATAATTCACGATATATATAGTGATAAATTATATAACTATACTATATAGTACAGTTATATAATTTATCACTATATATATAGTATAATATATATAGTATAGTATAGTTTATTATATAAATCAAAATATATACAAAGATAAGATGTTTATAAATTTCAATAATTATTTCATTTTTATAATCAAAAAAATTCTAAAAGAGAAAAATTATTTTTGTTCGAATTTCTCATATATATATATATATAATATTATTTTCTTTTCCTATTATATTTATTTATATTTTACTTTTATATATATTATATATATTTTTATATATATTTATATATTTATTTTTATTTATATTTTATTTACTTTTCTAATATTTATTTCTTTTACTAGAGAACAACCTGTAAACCATGCAGATATAGAGCAGGATCTTATATTCTTGGTATTGATATATTTTTCATATTATACAGATGAAAAATTAATCAATTTAAAAGCAAGACAGACTTATCTCGATATAAGTTCGTTGAATTTATACTAAAAAAAATTGATCGTATGTAATTTTATCTTTGTGTAGTCCGATGAACGATAAGAAATGACGTATATATCGTACGTCGCGTCAGCAATATCGTCGAATAATAATAATCTTGTGTATTTAATGTTATTCAGTACACGATTATATTAATTGCGAATGTTATATTTAATTAAAGTCATTGAATTTTCTGAATTATTTTCAATATAAAATATAAATATCGATATTGATATAAGATGATATATACAAACTGCACGATAGCGATAATATTGAAAATATTGAAATTCCGACATCTTGATACGTCAATTATCACCTGATCTCAACTATAATCTGATAAGAAGGGATGGACTTTTAATCTACTCTTAAGAGTAGTGATCGATATAAGATCTGATATCATTCTTTATTACTTTTTAAAATTTTCAAAACATGAATACTATTAAAAATAAGCTTAAATATTTAAAAAAGTAATATATTATTCCTTTCATTATTGATTATCCCTAAGTCATCTAAAAAATTACATTTCTCTTTTCTCCAAAAAATTGATTGCTCTATTCAATAAAGGAATATGGATTATAATATGGTTACATTGTTCACATATACAAAGTTTTTTAGTGTTACAATAGTATGAAGAGAGAGATTTGCGTTTGTGTCAATGACTTTTCACGGCCAACACAATAGGTGGTGAACACATTTCCTCTCTGTCAATACAAACGCATCTGACAAGCAAGAGCAACCTTTCATTATTCCCAATGGGACATGAGCGTTCATCTATGGAGCAATCCAAAGCACACAGCTCTCATGATTCTGATTTATCGTTGTTTACCCTGAGGTAACAAAGATTTTAAATTTGAAAATAAAAATGTTTTACTAAAAAGATCCCTATAGATTTTTGAGCTTTCGCAAATTTGGGTCAAATGCAGGATTCCGCACCCATAGTAATTCTATCGTGTTGCTTATTTAAATTAGATCTCCTATTTTTTTATATATTAAAAAGTTGCGATAAATTTTCTCGGAAACTTTTCTTGCGAAAAGATCGATTCGTTCAGATTTGTCGAGAAATTGGTTTTCGAGATTAAGATCGAAAATTGTTAGACACCCTCGGATAACGCTATCGTATTTGCATCGCAGACGTAGAGAAATGTCACACCCACTGTAATTTCGATTAAATCGATGCAACTTTTTATACTCATTGTGAAGATTCATATTACCGGCTCTCTGATAATATCATATCGCGCTTATCAAACGTTTCATTCGTTATGCGATCGTAGCGAACCTTCGAGCGGAATGTAACAATGTATGACGTGCAACGCGAATATTGATTGCGCTCTTTATGCGCGACTGTATTGCACGACACAAGTATATATTCCTAAATTTAACTCTTGACTGATAGTAATAGTCATGCTCCAATATGCTTTTTAACGTCACACGAATAGACCTAGTCAATTCGGAGAAAATCAAATTTACATGTATGTGTGTTGGTGCATCTCTTAAAACAAAATATATGTAAACTTATGCGAATATTTATATTTATGTTATAATGTACAATTGTAAGAAAGAAAATAATTTTTCTTTACTTTTAAACGAATGCTTTGTTTTCTTCATAATATTTGCTTCATCTTTGCAAATATGACAATATTTGTGTGCGTTGAAGATATATCTACTTATATAAACTGCATATATTGCACGAATATATTTATCTGCTTTGGATTATATAATATTATCTACAATAATATATATCAACTTGTATGCTCATTAAATTTTGACAATTTAATTATACAACATACAATTTAATTATATCTATTTTTAATCTATTTATATCTATATTAATCTATTTATATCTATATTTAATCTATTATCTTATTTTCTATTTAATTATATCTATTTTTAATATATTTGTTTTATTTATATTGAAATATTAAGACTCTACCCCTTTTTCTCACTGTAACTATTATCAAATTATAATTCCTACTGAAATTCCTTCATCATCATCTTACAGTATTAAATTCAGGTATAATTCAATCAAATATGTATTCTACATATTCTATAAAAATAAATCTTATGATCAAAATTTATAGCTATTTATCAATCTATGGATCAAAAAAAGAATATTCTGCATATTTTACCAATCTATACTATCGAAAGAGTGATAGCACATGAAAAAATTAATTTATTTTTATTTCACAAGAAAAACTTTACATAATTTGTTACTATTAACATAATTCAATATGATTATAATGAGAAACTAAGAGCCTTAATAAACACCTACTAAAGATATTTATTAATTCTGGGTTATTCTTGTAAATAAATTAAATCAATATCACTAAGTAATAAAGAATCATCGATCGTAGGTAATTAAAAATCCATAAAAAACAAAAATGCATTTTTAATCCCTTCTTTAGGCTTATCTAAAACATTATACAATTTTAATCACAGTTTCATTCAAAGAAATATGATATTCTTTAGTTGCTTTTTTGATAACTTCGTATAAAAAGTTAATTTAAATTTTATCTAGCTTTTCAGATGATGTATTCTTCATCTTAGGCAAGATCTTAGAAAAAAGGTAGGAACGCATAAAAAGAATTGCGTAAATAAGTTCAAGTGTTTGAATTAGCCATCAGCTGTTGATCTTATTGATAACTGAGCGATGTTTCAGGATTCAAAAGAATTGCCTAGGAACGTGCAGCAATTTTATCCGATTTCATATAAGTCATAGCCAACGTATTTGGTAGCAGAAATAGAAAAAGTAGATCGTAAAAAAAATATCAAAAAAGATAAAAAGCGATATATTGCTTATATTGCTTATATTCTCATGCCAACGTTATCACACTACGTGCTTAATCGATGACAGTTGACAATCATTACGTTATACTATGTGTCGTCGGAATGTTGGTTGTATTTTTCAGACGTTGATATTATTCCTACTGAAACTCCAGCAGCCGAAACTTTTGATTTTAATCTTAAACTCTCTGGGAAAGAAGCAAAAGAAAGAAATTAAGTAAAAAGATCGAGAAGGAAAGAGTATTTTTTAACGAAAAAGATTATTTATCGAAATGTTATGCATTATATAGGACATATTTTTTGATTAATGGATTAGCGATGAAAGATTAAAAATTTAATTTCCTTGATAAAAATAAATCTCTACTGCCTCGTGTATATACAGAGTGTCCTAAAACCATTGTGCTTTCTTTTAACGGCAGATTCCTTAGAATTTCAAGACAGAAATTCAAGTACAAAAATGTCGAGGCTATAATAGTTTTTAAACTAGGGAAGCGATTATATTTTACAAAGTGACAGAAATCAGATACGGTGAAATGACAAAAAGAAAGAAGCATGAAAGGGGCGCCCTTTTTCATGATATTGTAATTGTCGCTATTTACAACAGCATGTTTCCCCATTTTTCTACATATTACATTAATATACTCTTTTTAGGAAAAATAGATGCAAAAATTAAAAGTGTCTCAAAAATGATTCAAAGTAAAAATTCATTAATTTAATTACTTTCTATTGATTCGATTGCAATTTGTATTTCATTACAAACACTCCAAAATATTCCAGAATACAAAGTAAATAAACATTAAATCTAATTTCACAATTTATTTATCTCGCAGAGCATAGTAAATATTTTCATGATAACATTGATAATAGTGATCGACCATTTTGACAGCTAAAGTTAAAACATGTCGCAAATTTTTATTTAAATTATTTTTGAGATGCCTTTAATTCTTGCATTATTCGTAAAAAGAATGTACTAGACAATGCATAGAAAAATCTCGATATTTTTGTATTAGGATTTTCGTCTTAAAATGTTCCAGGGAATCTTAAGAAGTACAATGGTTTTAGGACATCCTGTATATTCCATTTTTAATCCGTGCAAGAATGTAAACCTATACAAAGGTAGATAAGTCGGTAAAAGATATATCCATTTAAGGGAGTGAAAGTGGTCTTGAAATCATGAGCGGCAGTGCCCTTGATAAAGGATCCCGCCGGTTTTAAGATAAGACGATTGTCTTCATACAGTCCTCTCTTATCCTTTCCCGTCTTTTCCTCTTATGTCTCCATTCGCAGACGTACAAGAGGCCGAAAAGCGTTAACGTATATATATTGCATAGCAAACACGAATCGAGCAAACGCACAGTATGTGCATGCACGTTTACCATGGCCTTCGTATCAGCTGTCTGCTGGCGTCACTCAATGAGAGGCCGTGCTCGTCGTCGTAAACATTACGCCCGATACGGCGTGCGCGCGATTTCTTCACTATCACACCTAAATTTCTATATGTATATTTCTACATGTATATAAAGTGCTATATAATGTATTTGGTTTATTAATTCGTTCACTTTTAATTGATGATTCGCGAAATCGACTCTCCAGTCATATTTTTCAATGGTCAAATTTTCATTATGTTCATTATTATGTGTTATATATCATTTGCTTAAATCTTATATTTCATATACATGCGCATTTTACGCATTGCTACGAATTTTTATTAATTTATTTTAAAATTCAAGTGCTCTTTTCTTTCTTCGATCATTTTTTACTAATTTTTAATTACGTAACAATAAAAGTTCGATATTTTAAATCATGGTAACATGAAAAATTCTTCATAAAAAGCGAGAGACAGAGATAGAGATAGATAAAATAAATATATATTTAAAAAATTTAAAACATTTACTAATGATATAATGAATGAAAAGATAATAATGAAAAAAATATTGATAAAAACAGTATTGAAAATTTTACTCCAATATAATTATGTAGAAATATTGAAGGTTCTTCATGACCAGATTTTTCATGACCAATGCAAATGTGTGGCTATTATTTATGAACAATAACAAATCACTATAGTCATTTGCGCAGTGTACCACATTTTTTCTGATTAAAAAACATTGTGTTTCTTTAATTCTAGAATTTATTAATCCGTTCAACTAAAATATTATTATTACCCAGACGATACATCAGGAAGGCGAGGTTCATATCTTAAAAGCGCCTTCACCTGAATTGTACATATATAATTCTATAATTGTTGTACATATATAATTCTATAATTGTTGTTTACGAGCAACGATGCATCTATATATCTATATATCTATAATGAACTCATGACTCTACAAAAAACGAAGAGTTATTTATATCACATTTGAGGTTCACACAGTGTAACATATTAAGTATATCTTTAATCAAAGATATTTAGTAAATTATAAATTATATTTATAAATATAATTATGTGTAATATTATGTAATTAATTTATAAGTTATATTTATAAATGATATCTTGAAAGATTAAAAACAAATTATAAGATATTTTTTATAGATATCTTTCTCTCTCTCTCTCTCTTTTTGAAACATGAAATGATGTAATAACGAAAGCAAGAATTTCAATCTAAAGCTATGTGTCTTTCGATTTTGGAAATCGGAACAAATCAAAGACACAGATGAGGGAGAAGATTATCCTCTTTATAACACGATCTCGAATGAGACACCGGGAATCATGACACAAGAGTGAGAATGGAGTCGCGTCGCTGTTGACGGTGTTATCGTCATCGTGAGCACAATGTTACTCCGAAGCGTGTCCCGGAGAATCCACTCTCACCTCTTCGCCGTAGCGCTGGCTTCATTGCCGGATATTACGGCGACGGCGGCGACATCGCCGGCGATGGTGTCGTCGTCGTTCTGCGCCGCTGGCTTCTTGTGGAAAAATCGCGCGAGTACCATCACGTCGCGTATAGCATATGGCTTGTGTAACGAGAGCACGCTAACAGTATATCCCGTCCACGACGCAACGAGACGAGGAATGTCGTCGTAGAGCCGCACCACCGACCACTGAACGCTTCGAAGACGGGAGTCCGAAGCGACACACCGCGCACAAGACGTATCTCTCATTTACTGCGGAGACCAGTGGAGACTAAGTCCAACAGAAACTGTCTTCATTCCTCTCTAGCCTTTTCTCCTTCTCTTTCTCCTTCCTTATCTCTCGTCCGACCTATCTGCTCCGATATTACACGCCGTATCGTGTTGACGCGCTCGACGCTTAACGCGCGCGCTATTTCGAATCTATAAATGTATGATACAAAGGAATATGGAGGTATTATATTAGGTATACAAGTCAGTTTTCTATTGCTTTTCGTGAGAAATTCAATGTTTGTTAGCAAACTATGCATGTACAGTTCAATCATGAAAATAATCCCCACCATTTTTCAGCATTTCCCTCCATCTTTCAGATAAGTTATATAGTTCCAGGTAGAAAGTCCGTAGGTACTTGCGATGACCTCATCAAACCATTTTCTTATCTCTTCTTATTATTTACATTTCTAAATTTTCTATCAAACAAAACGTGCTCCATCGATTGGAGAACAAATAATAGTTTGAAGGCATTATATCCAGTAAGTATGCCAGGTGGGACAAAACAACCCAGTCAAGTTTCAATATGTGCCCTTGGCCGCATGAGACCCAGCATTATCATGCAAAAATTTAAGTGGGCGACGACCTTTTCTTGTAAAAGATTGTTTTCTTTCCAACTCTTCGCATAAAAGAAATATCTCACGATGATAGCAATTCACAATTACTGTTTTGTCGAAACAGTTATAATAAATCACACTCAACAATCTTTGGCTTCATGCGATGAAATTGATCAATGGCACGTTTTTGGAACTTGGCCGGATTTTTAAAAATAATTTACCTAATTGATGCATAGCATGTCTTTTCTAACAGAAAATTTAGAAACGTTGAAGAGAAAATGGCTTGACAAATTCACAAGTAAAGACCAGACTTTCAATCGATCTGAAATTTATAATATTAATAATTTTTTGTCTGAAAGACAAGAAAAAAAATGCTGAAAATGACAGCGATTATTTTCACGATTAAATTGTACATGCATATAATTTGACAGTTACTATTGAATTTCATAAAATGTAATAGAAAACTTATTTATACTTAATATACCTAATATACCTTTATACTTACTTTATCTATACCTATATAATATAACGTAATTAAAACTAATGTACGATATGTGCATCGATAATAAGTTTATAATTCAAATTAATAAACAAATATTATATCTCTATAAAGATATATGTATAAAATATATACTTGTATAAAAATTTATTTTTAATCCTTATTTTTTCAATACAATAAAAAATAAGGATTGTTGTATACTTCTATATATAATTTGACAGTCGATATTTTTCTCGTCAAATAAGAAACGGCATTTTTTAAAATAATATGTTAGAGAGAGAGAGAAAGAGAGATCGGGATCTTTTATCTGAAAATTAACAATAAATACTGGAATTACCTGTTAGTGAATATGTGAGCCTCCGGATGAGGAGATGACAAGACCACTCCGCTCACGTCGACGGACATCCCTGTTTCCTCAGTTTCCAGATTGTACATTTCGGATTGAGGATTTCAATTTCGGCAGGGGTGCGCATTCTCGCCTACATGTCAGATTATTGCCAAATCTGAAATAAAAGCGCATTTCGTTACTTTAAGTCGTTAATAGATCTGCTCGTTACTCGTTTACACGTGAAAATGTCGAAAACATTGTCGATAATAAGTGAAATGTGGGTTCCTCAATACTATTTTATCTTTAGAAAATATTACAAAAATGTATACGAAAGTATATACAAATAATAAATAATCCACGAAATAAAAGAAAGTACATAATTATATAAAGATAGTAAAGAAAATAAAGCTAAATGAATATGAGGAGAAAAGGAGAAATTTTTGTGTGATTAAGATAACTTTAATTGTCGTTCTAAATTACTATTTTTGATAAAATGTTTCACCTTGAACTCGAAACATAAAACACTACGTTAATTCCATTTTCCTTTTTTTCAATATTAACAATTATATTATAAATTTTAAAAGAATTTATTCAAACATTTAATCCACGAAAATATTATCCTGCATCTTTCAATTCTTGATTTTTTATTACAATCATTTAAAACTTCATTCACACATTTTATTCTAGAGAAATAAATAATTATAAATTGAATTTATAAATTGATTTTAATATAAAGCATTAAACCGATAAAAAATAAAAATATAAATAAATTTTGATCTGAGATTCCGCCAATCACTTTATCCAACACTACGCAGTCTGGTATGCTAAAAATTTGTCCTCGTGCAACATCCGTGCGTAGTTGCCTGTTACCATGTTGGAATGGATTCAAGCGAAAAAAAGAGAGGAGTAAGAAATCACCTTTGGCATAATATTTAATGGGGAGGAGAGGCAACCGGGCTCAATGGAATGCCGATCTAGTAAGAGGCGTGGTATTTTTATCAGTTCGCATACCAAACCTTAGCATTCGTTTCACTTTATTTGACACGCAGATTCTTTGGACTTTAGTTCACTTGACCCTTTTATTTACATGTTTCTCCGATAATTAAGATAGTTATCTTGTAAACAATGATGAAGAGTTATAAGAAATAATATAAACAAAAGATAAATGAGGGGCCCGATCTACTACGTATATCTATGATCAAAATGTTCATGTACATAATGTCGTATGTCACGTATTAAATAAATGATAACTTTAGTAAATAGTTTTTCCCAGTAAAACTCAGACGAAAGATTCGACTGATACATGTTATCAAGTACATGTTTAAACAGTTGCATTTTAATATTTCAAAGTAAATAAAGTTCGAGTTTCAAATTAAGATTAAAATCGATAATCGAACTGTTTACATTCCCATTATCTTAAGATTTAATTGATCAAGATAA
This sequence comes from Camponotus vicinus, assembly GCF_025532165.1. Lineage (NCBI taxonomy): Eukaryota > Metazoa > Arthropoda > Insecta > Hymenoptera > Formicidae > Camponotus > Camponotus vicinus. The sequence goes on from NW_028141956.1 coordinate 23,480,070, forward strand.
CGATATAGATATTTTAATGGTTTATAGATATATTTTATGGACAATTCAAACAAAAGTAATATTCGAGAACAAGAATAAACCTTTTGTTTTTCTTTTTAATTATAAATTTAGTTGGAAAAATTTATATATTTCCTGCACATTTAGAAGGTAAGTTACTGGTAGCTTAAGTAAATGAGATATAGTAAGTTATATTCACTTCATATATACATCCCTTACACGAAGGGCGAAAGAAACCAGGAACTCTTCCACAATGAGTCACGAGTAGGTGTGCCTCCGTTTAATATTGTGCACCTGGATCGAAGTCTTGCCAAGTTCCAGGTTACTTGAACCCAGCAAACTCTGAAGTGTCGTCGTTAATCCTCTGACACGCATTAAACGCAATATAATATAATTGCGAATATTCATTTTTGACATTATCTCTAAAAAAAATATAGGAAATTTTATTTCTAAATTACTCGATTGTTATATTCTTTGTCAAATGTTTAACACTAATTTCGAATAGATGCGTGTATTTTAGTTCTATAATTATAATTATATAATATCAAGTTTTATCAGCATTTTTTTTATATTAATGTAGCTTGATTCTAAAATTAACGATATATAATTTTTACATGAAATATTTAATAAAAATTTTATGAAGCTTTCAAAATGAAAAGGGGAAGCTGCGCAAGAATAGTTTGTTTCGAAAAGATACACACATTCAGTAATATTCCAAAGAATCGCCAATTTTTATGAAAGATATGGATTTTAACGAAAGGGATATATACCCTCCGCGTTCTAATTCTATGCACCCCGTGTACGTAAATTGTGACTTCGATCAGATACAACTTACATACGACCATCTGACAGAAATAGCAGCGAATATTAACATCGCATATGCCAGTTCGTTGCTCATATGACTTGTATACAATATTGTACATGCTGTTACTTTCTAAAAAAAAGCAACAGAAATCGGGGATGTTAATCTTTTTTCTCTAGAGAAAAAAAAACATTTTACGATTATTTTTATCAGTTCATGTGATAATGATGACAGTATGATGAAATAAATTGACATACTATATATATATATACACACAAAAGATAACATTAAAATGATATATGTACTTTTATACAGGGGTCTTTCGAAAACTTCGAAATAGTCAAATATCTCAAAAACATTTTTGAAAAAAATGTTTCCGACAAAAGTCTTAAGGTTTTAAAAATTCCATTGAACGGTCATATCCATTTCACCTCTTGTAGCTTATCTCGAGAGCTTTCCAAAACACTATAATAAAGTTTTCTGTTAAGTACTTTTTGAGTTATGAGGCTTGAAATAATTTCTTAATTTTACATAAACTATAAAATATCTCGTAAAATATTCCTTTCTCGATGATATTACTTTCATACTTTTATGCACAAAATAATGAGAGGAATCAATTGGTGTAAGAAAAATATAGTTGTTTTTAAAAAACATTTGTTCAAACGAATATAATCATTCAATAAAACTTTTAAGTTTTTGAAACGAGTTTTGAAACTATAAAATTTTAAAACTTTTGTCTGAAACATTTTTTTCAGCAAAAATGCTTTGATCTTGATAATTGACCGGGACTTTTAGAAGACTCTGTACATGAAACTCTTCTTTTCTTTCTCCTTCTAAATTCTAATCATTTCATGGAAACTATTAAATTCTCTTTAACTTAATTTTATTAAGTTTTATTTTCAATGTATATTGATAATAAACCTACAAATTTTATCTTAATATGTTTATAGTAAAATTTTATAATAGTTTGTTTATAATAGTAATATTTGTTTCTCAAATTTAATCTCTATTTTGTTTCAAAACAAACTTTTCTAGAACTAATTCTCTTTTCATGTAGAACTAATTCTCTTCTAAATTTGACAAAGAATGATAAGAAATTTTCCTAACTAGAATTTAGGAGATTTTTTTCTGTGTGAATCTATCATCTGAGTTTTCGTCTTAAAAATTGATTTATTTGACTTAATGATCACAAAACTATTTGTTTAAACTATTAAGAATTATAGAACTAAGAATTAATGAAGCTAAAATTTCTTAATAGTTTATAAATTTTCACAAAATAACGTCGCTTCATACACGCGAAAAAGATTACAATTTGAGAATCACCGACAAATATATGTGCTCAAGAGATCAGGATGTGTAGGTAGAATATAATTTAGAAAAGAACTTTTTATAACAGATATGTTTCCTAGGAAATTTTCCAAACGTGAAAGTTTATCGCTCATTTAATTTCAAAATATTTAAATAGAAAAGATAGAATAGGAAAATATTTAAATAGAAAATTTTAAACACACGCAATAACAGCTTTCTTAGTGTTTGATAGTGTCTTTTTAAAAAATCTATCAAAATAGCGAAAAAATGCATTAAAAAAGGATGCTATGTTTGCAATATTTTGCATGGATATGTAAATAAAAAATATTTCTTTATCGAGTCTTATATAGATCTTTAAATCCGTTCCTCTCTCTCTCTCTCTCTCTCTCTTTCTTTATCTCTTTTTATCTGCGCATAAATATTATTTTCTATAGAAAATACGATGTAAAAATGAGTTGAGTGAACTGATATAGATTTCGTCCAAAATAACGTGCGTGCAGGTTGACCTGCGCACACAAAGGTAAAAATACTTTCTTTTAGGACCTGCACGGGTGCGGTCCCTTAGGGACAAAAGCGAAGGTAAAAAAAAAAATAAAAATGCATTTTCTACATCGTTAAATAGATGCGAGTGTTGCTTGACCTCGGTGTCTATTGAAAATTTTTTATGTGTTATTATTCACCAGTACTTGTAACCACAATATTTCATCAGCCAAACAAATTTATTTAGCTCCTTGCACGTTAATTCTTGCTCGGTTATTGTCTTTTGTAAAATCTGATCTTGAGTAAAAGTTTTATATATTTATTTTTATGACAATTATATTCGACATTATTATTATGCAATAAAACTGCAATGCTTTCAAAAATTATTTTCTTTCTTTAAATCAACAATGTTCTTAGTTTTCAAAAAAGAATATTACAGACAAAAAATTCTGTTCTAATATTTTACATAAGAAATGATTATTATTTGTTCATTATAAGGAATTATTAATTGTTCATCTGCTTTCGGAAATATTATTCGGATTTTCTGCGGCTCTAATTAAATAAAAACAAATTTAAAGCAATTTGAAATTCAATATTAATATAATATATATAAAAGCTAATTTAAAATAGGAACACAAAGAAATAGAACCAACATAAATAAATCGAATGAATAATCCTAATTAAGAATTTCATCACATTGTATATCCACAATCAAATGCTTTGCATCTATGTGAATAAAAATACGAAATAAATTGAAAAAAAATATATATATATACGCCTAAATATATTCAAAGATTGTATCTGTCTCACGTGTAGTATCGATCGTACGAAGCTGTTATGTATGAATGAAACCGCCCCTCGAAGTCACATAAGCAAACACATGAATCGCGAGGTTCAATCTTTAAAGGATAGTTCGCGTACGCTTTGGTTGCGTATTCTGGCATCGAAATCACCATCCGATAATGACCAGTGATCGCAATGCTGTCAGTGATTGCAAAGACGATTGGCCCCACGATTAATCGCCCAACCGATCGATTTATCTCGGAAAAATTAGCCCTACGAATATCAAATCATTATTAATTTTGAATATTATATGAACTGTTATATTAAGATTATCATTTCTCAATTTTTTCTCATGTTTTTTGACGTTTTTGTATTTATATCTAATCATTGTGATATATGAAGCAAGTAACTAAGATTAAATAATAGAGTCTCCCTGTATGTTTGTAATATTAATAATGATTATATATTCATTAAATACTATTCATCTATTATAATTATGCGGATCTGATAGAAGATTAAAATATAATAATAAATAGCGCGTAATCTTTTTTCTTTTTCTCAAAAATTTGACATTTGTTGCACCGTTGCTTAAATCAGTGAAATAGAATTATTTTTATAATGATAAAAGTGTTAATCACCAATATTAAATTATGAGCAAAAGAGTAAAGCATGATGTAGTAAAATTAATTATTAAAAGTGCAAAAATTAAAATGTAAATAATAACAATAAAAATATAAAAATTTATAAAATTATATCAGAGTTACGAATTATAATAATCTAAATTTTTTCAGAAAACATGCAAAGAAACTAACATTTTATTATGTCAAATTTAATTTAATGCATTCTTTTTTACGTCGTAGTGAGGTGGGCATATTTTAGTTGTACTTGTGCACTATTAGCAAATCGGCTGCACGGACTAGAATGCATCGATGCGCAAAAATCATACAAATTGCCAGAAAAGCGTGTATCAAAAAAAAATTCAAAATATTAAACATTTCATCATTCTTTGACAGTTAATCCTCTCAGAGTTGTTAAGGCACTTTCATCTTTGACCTTTGACTCTTTTTAATCAATGTAAAATGTCACCTCTCTTTCATCACCAAATATATGAAATTTAAGTAATTAGTTTTTAAAATCATGTATATATATATAAAGCATTAAATATACATGTCCAAGCTACAACCTGACTATCCCTTTGTTTCCCCTCATTTTCCGCCTCGAAAGGTCTAGATACCTGCACCCTAAATCCCGGCGTCTATCACCTACGCCATCCTAAATGCGGCGAATGCAAAAAAGATTGCGGGCAGAAAATCGTCGGTCCTTCGGTCGAGTCGAGGCGAAACGATCGAGGCGAGCTTTCACTTTTCTCGGGCTCGACTCGCACAAACGAGCGAACGTATTGTCCGCTCGCCGCCAAACAACCAGTCGAATCGCGAGCATTTCCCTCTCGCGGAAAATAAGGGATGAGAGAACGCTTCTCGTTTCCTCCTCCGAGAGAGGAACCGAGAAGGACAGACGAAAAGAGACGCGGGCGCGCGCGCGCGCGCCCGCGTCTCTTATCGATCAGAAACGGCGCGCTACCACCCTCTCGACACTCACCTGCAGCTAAACGCTGCTCTCCGCCGCGACGACGAGCTCGAGTGCTCGCATGATCGCGATCCTCGTCGCCATTCGCAATCTTCGCGCGTCGTTGATTTATCGAGCGTCGTCGCGACGCTACATCCGCCCTCGCGGCAGCTCGCAGCGATCAAATTCACAACTCGAGGAGACGGTCTTCCTCTTCGTCGTCGTCACAGACACGAATCTAGAAGGCACACAATACATATTACACCCGCCTCGAGCCGAGCACGAGAAACGCTCGCCCGCTCGCACAAGTTTATCCCGAGCGCTCTCGGATTCTGTTTCGCTCTCGCGCACAAGCGACAAGCAACCCCGCAGCCCCGGTACGCACCCCGACGCACGACGCGTTCGACAGACACTGGACAAAATGGCGCGTGTCATCGTGCCGCGACTCCGACGCCAGAGAGCGCCCGATCGCCGGGGAACGTGGGGGCGTGAGGGAGGAAGCGGTCGGTCGGCTGCGGAGACGGGAATCAGCTGACGTCACACGCTGCAACGAGATGAAGCGCGGAGAACGAACAGGTTTCTACGTCGACAACGAAACCACGCCTCTTCGGTATTCAAAGTCGGTGATGACCGCGAGAGAACCTCTGTCGCTGCGACCTAGTCCGGAAGCGAGACGTTTCTTCGAAAATAATTCCCTTTACCTCTCTATTGACTTGCCGTCCTACGCCATTTTCAATGCCATTTTCACATTTTCTTTATCCTCGCATCATGAATCCTGTAGAACCTAAAGCAAGATTAAAGTTAGACTATGATTGGAAGATGTAAATTATTGTAAATAAAAAAAGTATATAAAAGAAATATAAAATAGAGAAATTCAATTTTTAAATTATTCTTTTAAGCATGTTGTTTGTAAAGCAAAAAACACATCAATGAATGGAAAGTAAAATAATTTTAAAATTATATTCGTATTTATAAATCAATGCATATGAATATCTTTGTGCTTGATTAAAATGACTGGAAAATTTTATTCTCGTATTCATTATAAAAAAAAATGTCTATAATCACAATAAATATACATTTGATATAATGAAAAAAAAGAAAAGAAACAATATTCAATATCAAGAATTTTTCTGAATTATGAATCCAATATACATACTAGAGAAAGAAAAATATCACGTAGATATTTCGGGATACGAGATTGAGTCTTGGAATTGGCTAATTCGCCGCCGAGATTCCATCGCTCGATCATTCCTTGGATTGTTTCCGAGTTGGAGGGAGGTGGAGGGGGATGGAGATTCCTGGAAACGTTCCCCTCTTCCAAGAAACGGGACGGTCGACTTCTTTATTTTTGCTCCGTCTCTGCGACGCGTGCACATTGCGCAAAGGTATGTCTGACGACATATATACGTGTGTTGTATGGATTTCCATCCCGGAGTTGGGATTCAGGGACGGCAATTGCGCAGAAGATTCGTTAAATAGACGAGGCTCAGACGCATGGTATTACGTCGACACAAATGACTTCGTTTCATCTCGCTTTTCCCTCGGTAAGCATATTCGCTCATTGGTTCTCCTCGCTCGTTCGTTCTCCTCCCTCCCTTCACCGCCTCCTTTTTCTCCGTTTTTCTCCTTCTATACGAGAGCCTCTTTCACGTCATGTCCCGTAGTCCAGCAGCTCGGTCGATTCCCAAGTGACATCACAGCTCGCCCATCTCGTAGTAACCGTGACCGTGATACTCAAGGTCCCGCGTAAACGCCTACGCATAATATACTTGGCAAAAGTAGGAAGGATAAGTCGAGAGAATGAATTGAGAAATAAATATATACCTGAAAGTGAAGAGATGTCAGTGTAAAAGGATCATTCTTTAGGAAAAATCTGTAAAAGTTTAGAATCGTCAACTTTTCAAGATGAATTGAACAAATATAAATAATAAATACATGTATCATGTATGCTTATGTTGCGTAAAAAATTGCAGAAGATTCTTGGTTCTAGTAAGTTACTGTATCATATCCACAAATAATCATAAAGTATTATCTAAGAACTTTAAAATTCAAGTTGTAACTGAAAAACAACACAGATTTGTTTTCTTGTTTATAAAGTTATAAACATGTCAAATTAATAAAAAATGACAGTTTTTCATGTGCACAAAAATCACATAAAAAACTTAATTTCCACTGTGACTCTTCAAGCTTTTATATTCCTGCACTATATTCTCAACTTTTGTAAAAGCTTCCAAGAAATCGTCTTCCTCCAAGCCAAACTGTTTATATTGATGTAAGAAAGCTGCAAATTTATAAGAACTCCATGCTTTGTCCAGATATGTGTCCAATGGCCGATGTATCTCTGAGTTGTTGGTGATCAATGCTAAAAACTTGTCTCTATTTAAGAACTTGCGTTCCTGGTGCAAGTGAGTCAACGACTCTGTTCGTGTCATCCACTCTGGATACAAATGTCTTTTCTGTAGATCTTCCAACATTATAGCGTCATTCTCTACAGATTTGCCACGTGTCACAAGAACGTTAGATACACAAGGGCTGTACGTATGAGACACAACTGTTTTGCTCAGTGAAGGATTTGGTGCTTTTAATTGAACATTTGTTAATTCCACTTGCGATTTCGATATTCGAAGAGTCTGCTTCAAGTGACGTACGTACATGTCCCACTTGTGATTGGGTTCATATTGCAGAGATGTTGCGGGCACATGTGGAGTACTCTTGATCGTTACAAACCTAAAATTGGGATGCGCAGCTACTTTGGATGTTAAGAAATTCATGTTGCATCTCGCTTCATCGGTAGGTTGAAAGGCAGCAAGCAAATTCTCAGAAATGATATTGTTTATGTCACATAACATGGTGTTAGAGTTGTTCAACAAACTGGTACTCATAGCGTGCATCTGCTGGTTCTCAAACAACACAGAAAAGTCTGCTCTGTCGGAGAACTCGGCCAGAGTCAATACAGTATTGTAATTCTGAGTGCAGACTTCACCGAAGGTGAACGGCAACACAATCGAAGCTACTATAGACTTGGTCTCGTACTCGTCGCGTAGAATCTCAACCATCCGACTTCCAACACCGGATCCCGTGCCACCGGCCGAGCTGAGAAGCAGGAGGAATCCCTGGAAACGATCCAATTTCTCAATCTCTCGTCGCGTGACACTCACCACGGTATTTGAAAGTCGTTGACCGCTTATCTTATAGCCATAGGCCCAATTGTTGGCGCAACCGCCACCAGATTGACAGACGACGTTGCTCGCTCGATAGGTCCAGGAAGCGTGCGCGTCCTTGCATATCCCGTTCACCACCTTCTCCTCGGTGTCGACGAGGATCGCCCTCGCGAGATGTCGGCCGCGTTCCGTTATTCCATCGAACCACTTCTCGATCGTGCTCTCCACGTACTCGTAATTAGCTCCATAAGACACGCCAGTGTTCGGGCTCTCAAGATCGGCGGACACCCTGGAGAATAAGTCGCGTCCGAGTTGATTCCCGCACTGGCCGAACTGTATCGTCAGCATCTCCGAGAATCTCGTCCACTGGAAGCTTTCAAACGATTCTCTGTGTCATTGACGTTTCTTGTATCTCTTGTCATGTGTATCTCGGATACGAAGCAGCATCAGACGAGCGCGTTATATCTGAAATAATTAGGATACGTTACGGTTTATTTGGGGGGAGAATTCAAGCGACGTTTGATCGGCGAGCGAGCGATTTCGAAATTCACATCCAGTCGTCGCTTCCCGCCAAAAAATTGCGTCGGCGCGACGTTGGCAGAAACGGCTTCTCGCGCATGCGCGTTGAACGTGGCTTCATTGAAGCGTCAAATTCGTAAAGAAAAAGACGCTTTTTTTAGATCCTCTATTCTTATAATCCAGCAAGCACCAAGTAACATTTATATAATTGTTATAATTTCCTACTCAATAATATAACTGTTACATGTTATGTAACTGTTATATAACTGTTATATAATAGTTATATAACTTATATATAACTGTTATATAATAGTTATATAACTGTTATATAATAGTTATATAACTGTTATATAACTGTTATATAACTGTTACATAATAGTTATATAACTGTTATATAACTGTTATTTAGTGTTTGCTGGGAAACGATTTAAAAATGCTGTAAAAATTAATGAAAGAAATATGTATTAAATAATTGCAAATTTCTTTAATTTGCAGTAGTGTCATTTTTTATATTAAATATATCAATAAAAACAAAAATATTAAATTTCTCGCTGCACATCCCTGGATCTCGCTGTCATTTTATGCTGCGCATGCGCGAGAAAAGGTGTCTCCGAAAACAACACTAAACTCCCGGAAAGTGCAATTAAAATCGACTTAAGAGAAAATTTTGCACATCTCGGATTTAATTTACATCTCTCTTAAAAACGATACAGTCGTCTCTTGTTGACAAATAAAAAATTATGAAAAGGATATATTTTTGTTTCATCGATTCGATCAATAATATTGGATAACCATATAAATCTAACCACAAGATAAAAAAATTATCTTGCAAAAATTAAAAGGACGATGACTAGTCGATACAAATTTCGCAAATTGCTTTTACACAAAAGCTTAGATAGCGTCGAAAGTATGTTATATCCGCACTAATTAATAGTGGAAATATTAATAAGATTAAAAAAAAAACTGCCTCATTAATTGTCATCATTATTATTTGCCAACAGGATTTCTGTAATCGCACTAAAAAGGTGTGCGCGACAGGAAGACTGCATCTTGACACGCGGATTTGTTAATTGCCAGTCACCTGATTTGTAATGTACAATAGAATGGGTGTACGTACGCAGAGAATAGCTTTATGCGTGGCCGTGGTGATTTGTGGCATCATCTATTTATGTGCAAATCGACACAGGAACGAGAAGGATGTATCCTTGAAGCAGCTTCTCGCCGCTGCGATAAGAGCGGCAGAAATTGGAGGATCCGAAGTAGTGGCTGTGCACGATCAGATTAAATTTAAAATCGAGAGCAAAGGTCAAACCAGAGAAGGTATACAACTTAGTATTCTAAGTTATTCCAATAAGATATAACTTGGTATTTAATATATAACTATTATCATATCTTTTCTTCAATATATTTTAGAATGTAAACTAAAACATGATTCTTTTTCTATTACCTTTAAAGGAGTCAATGACCCAGTAACAGCAGCAGATTACAGATCTCACTGTGCCATGTATCGTGCTTTAACGGAATCATTCCCAGGAATTACTGTGATATCCGAGGAAACGTCGCAGGATTGTGACCAAATTGTAGTAGAAAATATTAAGAATTCTGTTAAAAGTATTGATGGTTATAATATAAGCGATGATATTGTGAACATTAATGATATTACAATTTGGATAGATCCTCTTGATGCTACCAAAGAGTTTACAGGTAACAATATATCTTTATTTCAATAATATTCTAATATTTTTAACAAAATTACTTTAAATATAATTTGTAGGATTATTTTTAAGATTTGTGATGAATACACTTTTATGTTACACACACATAAATTCTATAAAAGGAAATATTAAAAATTTAGATAATTGAATATGAGAAAAATATTATCTGTAATTGCAATTTAATATTTTTGTCTATGATTAGATCTTGAAGAGGTACTGATTATTTTCAGGATCAAAAAGATACAAAAGATTTATGGATATAAGACAGATACAAAGAGACAATTATATCATACATACAGAGTTCTGTAATAGTATAAAATCCATATTATAGATAATTGCAGAAATATTAATTGTGGGTAAAGCCTATAATCATTGCCTTAAATGAACGATTTATTAATAATGTAGGCAAAATAGAGAAATTAGATTTGATACAAAATACTAAACTGATACAAAAACTATTAAAATATTATATTTTCATTGTATTTTAAACTTACTAAATATCCTTCCTCATTATTAAATATTTTCTGAGCAAATGATTCAATTATTTTTATGAAATGGTATCTAAAAAGACATTCAATAATTTTGTATTTTTATTTTCATCTAGCTTTTTAAAAATTAAATTATTAATATATTTTACAATATTTTATATTTTAGAGAATTTACTTCAATATGTATCTACTATGGTATGTATAGCTGTGAAAGGACAACCAATTATTGGTGTTATATATAAGCCATTTGAAACAAGGCAGAATTATAGTTTGTTTTGGACATGGACTAACTATGGTGTATCAAGAAATTTGAGAAATTTGCCCAAGGTAATGTGAATTTAAAAATCCGATCAAAAGATAATAGTGTATATAATTGAAATGAAGTAAATTTTAAAACATTATCTTAACTAATCTTTATTCGACAGACAAAGGATAATAGAACACCTGTCCTGATTGTATCTCTTTCACATGCTGGACAAGTTAAAAATGCATCTAAAGTTGCCTTTGGCAACAATGTTGAAATTATTTCTGCTGCTGGTGCAGGTAAAAGATTTTTCTTAAATTAATAATCATACTTTTGTAATAAAAACAGAGCTAAATAATACAATGATTTCCAAATGATTTGCAGTGATTTGCAAACAAATTAATAATTTTGATACATAACATAGATTTTTGAGCTTTTGATATATTATGTATTTATTTCTTACTAACTTAGCTTTTATTTTATTTTTTTTCATGTCTCCAGTTTTTATTATTATTAAAGATTTTTATTTATGAAAAAGCTTTATTTTAGGATATAAGTTCTTGGAAGTAGCTGTTGATAATGCGACAGCATATGTTCATACAACTGCTATAAAAAAATGGGACATATGTGCAGGCACAGCAATTCTAAGGTATTATTAAACTGTTTTGTTCTATGTTAGTCTAATTATTCAGTATTTGTCTACTTTATGTATTTGTTTTGTTTTTCAATATAGTGCTTTAGGAGGAACGGTGACACAATTGTACGATCAACAACCGATCTATTTTGGAGCTAACAATGCCAAAGTACTTACAAATGGTCTCTTAGCAACTATGAGTGATCATGTATGGTATTCTGAAAAATTTTTACATGACTTTCCATCTGATTTTCATAAATTAAAAGTAAACTACACATGAAACAAAAATTAAGAGACTGTGTATATTAAATTATTTATGAAAGTGATAAGAAGTTTGTGTTCTAAGTGATAAATATTAATATACACTCTCATAGGCAATAAGATTACATATCTTCCAACAACTGTTATTTCATTAAGTATTTACTGTAAGAAATATATTTCTCATAGCTGTATAAAAATAGACTTTTATACAATAAATTAAGTTACAATAGTCACATTCACAGTTTTGTAAATTATAAACTTAAGTATTTTATAAAAATATATTAGTGAAAATATATAATGTGAGATAAAAAGTTATTTGTAAATTGATTTATTGCATTGATAGTTTTTTTATGTATACAATTACATAAAATGTTTCTTTTTTTCTTTCACATTATTTATGTAACATTACTTTGCATTTTTCTCCAGTACTTTTGCATGAAAATGATTATTTTACTAGAGTGGGTAATTTTATTATATCTTCTAGAATGCATATTGCAGATGCTTTCTTCAGCTTCTTCAATGTCTTATTAAACTTTGCAATAGCTTTTTCACGTTCTACGTCAGTTGGATTACATACGTCTTGTATGTTAGCAACATGACATATATATTTTTTAATAACTTTGCTTTGTAGTTTTTTTAAAGATACTTCATTTTTAGCTTGTACAACATCTAAAATAGTCTTTTTCCAATCAAATGGATTATTGTTACTTTCATTTTCGTTCGTTTCTAAAGTGGATGTTTTTGAAATCTTTGCAGCAGGTTGGAGATCCTCTGATATTTGATCATTAGTTGATTTCAATCGTCGTTTCTTAGATTTCTTTTCACTCACATTATTACCATTAGTCTCACATATTTCATTGGTTCCATTTTGATGCTTCGAAGAATTATTTTCTTTGCATATATTTTCATTATTTTGATTCTCAACAATATTCTGATTATCAAAGGACTGATTTGAATCTTTGTTTTGAATGCATGTTCTCTTATCTATTAAAAAACAAATATATTTTTTATTATTTTATTTATATTATTTATTAATATTAATCGATATTATACATATATACTAAAAGGAATTTTTTTCAGTGTTGTTTTTAAACTTAACCACTGTAATTACTCACCATTATTTTGTCCTAGAGTTTGCGTAGTATTTTGTTCCTGAGTATGTGTAGCAGAATCTTGACTTTGTTTATGTGCAGTTTCCATTTTATTCCAAATGCTCTCCACAATCGTCATATTTACACGATTGCCCATTACACTGCGTATGAAGTTAAGGAATTTAGCCTTCTTCCTTGGTATATTTTCATATTTCGATAAATTTCCAAGAAAGATTCTTTCTGGATTGGATAAATCTGTTCCGTTCAACAAATTATTAACAACGCAAATCCATTCCTGCTGCTTGCGTTCGCCTTTATTTGCGTTAGGCTTTGCAACATAATCTTTTCCACCGTATCGTTCAGCCTCGGTTAGACACTTGGTATGTGCAAGATATTCCTCACCCCTTGAAATGATCGAAGATGTTAAAAACATATGATCACTCGCGTACAACATATGACATATAATTTATTAATAATATAATATATAATAATATACATACTACTGGACAAAATTAACACAATTTTTTTTCACTTTTTCTTTAAAATTTAAATATCAGCTTTTAAAGAAAAAGTGAAAAAAAAAATTATGCGTTAATTTTGTCCAGGAATATATATAATAACATAATGTGTAAATCAATTATATATATATTCGCAAAGATTTTTTTTAATTCAACATTTATAAATCCTTACCGAAAATCCTTTAAACAATCCGCACAGGTTAAAAAGGGCGCATTCCGGCACCTAAATTGATAATGTTTAGCCACTTTGGGCTTTTGCACCGTATCGCCACAATGGTTACAAGTAAATACAACCATGATACTTTTAATTAAATTTAGTAATATTAATTAAAATAATTTTATTATCAAATAATATATCGACGCTAATCTATAAATCCGATGTTTCCACGAGACACCCCGAGAAATCACAGCGTCTAGGATTGCGTTCGTAAATCCACCTATCAGAAGAGTGTTTTAATTGACCAATCAGAGTAAGAGGAGCGAAAATTTATCCCGATTGGTCAATCATTTATCCGAAAAAAAAGAAGAGGAAGAAAATACAAAAAAGAAGATTACGAGATCAATGAATTTTTTAATCACAATCATAAGAAATCCTTTATTCTATTCACAAATTCAACAATCCAGAGAACCAAAATGTCATCCTATAAAATTGGCGGGAATCCTCAACTGCACTTTCTCAAAAATTCATAGCTCTTTCTTTTTTTAGATCGTGTGTATACAGGGTGTCCCAGACCACCCATACACCCCTTTTAAAATGAAAATAAATGGCTTTTATCAAAAATCGCGAACAATTTTTAAGTAAATCGGGTACGCTCTATCAAATTGTGATATTTTCAACTTTTGATTCCGACCGGAAATACGCCATCCGGATCGGAAGTTGAATTTTTTTAGGGGAACATGGTACTTTTTATTACAGATTCGAATTGTACGTGAAAAAATAAAAAACTTTTGTATCAAATATTTTTTTCTAAAAATGCCTCTGTCAATCTTAAAATTGACCTTGATTATTTCATCACAGTTACTTTCAGTCAATTTTAAGATTGACAGAGGCACTTTCAGAAAAAACGTTTGATACAAAAGTTTCTTATTTTTTCACGTACAATTCGAATCTGTAATAAAAAGTACCATGTTCCCCTAAAAAAATTTAACTTCCAATCCGAATGGCGTATTTCCGGTCAGAATCAAAAATTGAAAATATCACCATTTGATAGAGCGTACCCGAATTACTTAAAAATTGTTCACGATTTTTGATAAAAGCCATTTATTTTCATTTTAAAAGGGGTGTACGGATGGGACACCCTGTATATTTACACTTTAAGTGTAGAAAGTGTAACAATGGGTCTGTTCTTTTTAGCTACACTGCTGTACTAGTGCAATAAGTTAGAAAGAGACAAACATACTTTCTTTCACTCCAACTAATTGCACTAGTGCAGTAGTGCAGCTAAAAAGAACAGGCCCAATAAAGAGAACTGAAAGAACCAATTCCCCCTCTCCCCCTTCTGTCCCTCCTCCTCACGTACATGAGTACCACGTGCTTTACACACGCCGGTTCTGTTATTTACAATCATCAGTATAATCATCAATGGATGCTGTATAGTGTGCTAATTATGGATAATTAATTCATTGTCAGGGAAAATTAGCTTATAAAACTTTATAAAATTATTGTCAGCTTCTAAATATCATTCTTATTATACGTGACGAAAATATGATTCATGAATGATGTAAACAATAGTAAGCTTTCACGAGATAGATTTTTATTAATGAGAGATTTGGATGATGTCCGAAAAATTGTATTATAGCAGTATTTATAAAATTATCGTTGAACAAGGAGTAAATTAGCGAAATGCGACTGTACATTACTGAAAGGAACAATTTCGATGTGATTAGATGATAAAGATAATCCTGCTGTTAATGAAGCTTTAATTATCAGGCAAGAAAAATAATGTCTTTAAAATTATTAATGCGCTCTTTAAGTGCAAAAAAGTGCGACAAATTTCGAACATTTTATCATCGTTTATATCAGACTGATAACACTAGTAGCACAATAAACGAAGCAGTACCTGGGTTCTCGATATCTCAAATAAAACAGAGTCTGAGGCAAAAGCAGATTACCACTGTCGAAGGACATGCATGCATAGTTATAGAATGTCCTATATGTGATTTTGAAAAATTAAAAAAGGCCAAGATTTATATTAATAAGACAACAGGTAAAAAATAATAATTTGTAGATAATTTACAATTAAAATAATTCTTCTCTTAAAAAAAACTTATTTTATTCAAGGATACTTTATGTGTGATAAATGTAATTCTAAGGGCGAATGGAACATATTAGAGAAGTTTTTGTTATTAAAAAAATCAAGCAAAGCAAATAATGCACAGGAGTTGGAATCTTTAAGAAATACTATGAGAATTCACACAGATTATGTTTCAAAATGGGGTAACATAATGAAATCTAATCAGCAAGTGACAGATTTATCGCCAGATTTGTACGAGAAAGTTCTACATACATTTTCTCTCCCAGTAAGTTAATTAATAAATATTTCAATGTATATAATTTTAATGTATCTATTTATATGATATAAATATTAAATATTAATCAAATGTTACAGAAAATCTCACAACAAGACATCTCTCAATTAAATGGAGTATATGCGGCTGCTCCAACATTATTATATTTTCCATTAATTGCCTTTGGAAACATTACTGTTGGTTATAAGACTCTTTCTAGCGAATCAGGATTAGAACAAACCGTACCTATTTGCAATGTTGGTGGATTTATCAGTTACAAGCAGAAAAGCACTAGAGCTGATGGAACTGCAGTGATTGTGCCGACGATACATGATTTGCTGGCATTAGCATCTCAAAAGGCAGCAAATATGATTATCTGTTTGCCATATAATTTACAAAACTTACCGCAGCAGCTGTTGCCGAGTCTGGAGAGTTTTAAGAAATTAATCTTATGGTTTGGAAATGACGAACCTAGCTGGTACACAGCCAGACAGTTTGCTAAGAAATTAAATGAAAAGAGATGCTACTTTGTGAGACCAATTGATACGCAACCTAGACCAAAGCTAGCCATTGATAAGGGCTACGACCTTAAAAGTATTTTGGCAAATGCCCAACCGATATGGCACAAAAGTATTACTACTTTTGATGATCTCAGACAAGATGTATTATGTGATTTGCAAAATATAGATAAAGTTCAGGGAGTAAAGTGGAAAAGATATCCTGCTCTAAATCGAATTTTAAAGGGACACAGAAGAGGAGAGTTTACAATTCTAACTGGACCCACTGGTATAATATATATATAATTGTAATTAATTAAAACTTATTTTACATCAAGAAACAACAAAATAGCTAAATTTTATTTACATTACAAGGTATATTTTTACACATGTCAGTATATTTTCAGGTTGTGGAAAAACTACATTTATGAGCGAGTATTCACTAGATTTAGCAATGCAAGGAGTCAATACATTATGGGGCAGTTTTGAAATCAGAAATGCCCGGCTAGCTAAAACAATGTTACAACAAATGGCAGAGGTGTCTTTAGAAGACAATTTGGACAAGTTTAACACGTATGCAGACGCTTTCAACAAGTTACCCATTTATTTTATGACTTTTCATGGTCAACAGAACATCAGAGTTGTTATGGATGTATGACCACATGTGCATTATGTATAAGTAAAAAACGTAGCATTGTGTACAGTGGTTACTCATTTATTTTTTTTCAGGCAGTTGAACATGCAACATATGTGCATGATATAGCTCATGTAATAATTGACAATATGCAATTTATGATGGGTATATCAGACGAATCGAAACACATGGATAGGTAAGAGAAATGTTTTAAAGATTTCTTTATGTAGAATTTGATTTTATTTATACAGCATTATATCATAGATTTTGGAAACAGGACAAAATCATAGCAGAATTTCGAAATTTTGCTACAAAGTATAATTGTCATGTCACTCTGGTTATACATCCAAGAAAAGAACGAGAAGAAGAACTGACGACTTTATCTATTTTTGGCAGTGCTAAAGCAAGTCAAGAAGCTGATAATGTACTGATTATACAAGATAAAAGACTTACTAGTTTACGAGGAAAGAAATATTTGCAGGTATACGTCTGCAAATAGATGATACATCTTTAACAATATAAGTATATTCAACTATAACATTATTTTATTGTATCGCTAGGTTGCAAAGAATCGATACAGTGGAGATTTGGGAGTAATGGTTCTGGAATTCGATAAAACCAAACTCAGTTACGCACAAAAGAAGAAAACGAAAGCGGAGGAAGCAAAAGAAGGAAAAGAAACTCTTCCTGTAGGAAACTGAATACTAACAATAATTTACTTCCAAAACTAAGAATACGTTAAAAAAAATATGCGTCAATTAAAATGTATAAGTTCCTACAATATTTTCTATAAAACCTAAAAAAAAAAAAAAAAATGATTGTATTTTATATATTATGTACAAAAGGAATCAGGAGATACATATATTTATATATAAAGTGTATTCAGAAAATAATAAAAATTAAATTATGTGATTCATTGCACAGGATCTGTTTTACCGACTGCGTCCGATGATAACAACAGAAAAGGGGATCACGTCGTCGGATCGTCTCTCGACATAATCTGTTTCCGCACTTAAATCTTGACAGATCGCGTCGAGAGACGCACGCGAACCAGAACGCGTTAACTTTATACGCGCGTCAACTTTACACGATGATACTCGGAAAGTACCATCTTATTTATTTCGCGGTCAATCTCGCGTGGTTTTCTACGTGCGACGTATTTTCGAAGGAACCCACCGTGTTGATCGCTATTTTAGTCAGGAATAAAGCGCACACGTTGCCGTACTTTCTGAGCCTCTTGGAGCGACAGGATTATCCCAAGAAACGAATATGTCTCTGGTGAGTAACGAGACCTAACCTTACTTTTTTACTCCCACGCGCCGGCAAAATTCACGCGTGAAAATTTTTCAAGTGAAAAATATTTTAATAAAATAAAATATTTAATAAAATATTTTAATATTTTAATAAAATAAAAATATTTAAATTCATCGACGTAATAAATATTGAATTAAAGAGCTAATCTCGGTGCAGATTAATTAAAAACCTCAGTTTAAGCGCAAATTCGGTGAAATTATTTGACAATCTCCCATTACAAATTGTTATATAATTGTTATATTCGGCGAATTAAATTGTTTTTTTCATAATAGCTGAAAATACCGCAAATTTCATTCCTGTCGAAGTCATCCGGAAAATCGTCTTGATGAAATTTTCCATCATCGGCGCCTCGTCTTTCATTTAATTTGCCAACAAAATTATTTACAAACTTGAAATTGCCCGCCAATCAGTGTATGTTCGGAATTAAAGCGCGTAGTATCGAAGTGACAAGTGACAGGTGAGACGGTCTATTTACGAACCGTCATAATCGCAAGTGCGCATGCGTCAGATGTCATGTGACGTCACGGGACGATTGCGCAGCCGCATCGTTTCGCTCGAATTTTTTCACGCTTCTTTTGATCGTAAAATATAATATATCTTTGTAAGTATATATAATTCTTAATTCTTTTGAATTCTACTTTTTTGTCAATTTTATTATTAAATAAATATTATTAAATAAATATTATTAAATAAATATTAAATAAATATTATTAATAAATATTTACACAATAAAAGGAGATTTATACAATTAGAAACGTGACAAATTGAAACAAAAGCTCACACACACACATATGTGTACATATTTGAATTTATACTTCGTCTCACGTGTTATATTATTCCGACTAATTTTTTCTAATATAATGTGATTTATTTATATTACATCAGAAAAACGTATACAGAAGAATAATCACGATGAGATGACACGATTTTTCACACTGATTGTTTTAGGATACGCAGCGATCGTAATGTCGACAGGTCTATAGAGATATTAAATAAGTGGATCGGCTTAGAGGGCGAAAAATATCATTGCTTGAATATTCAATTAAATGCAACGTCGACGAGATTCGAGGATGAGAGGACATTTGCCGATTGGTCACCCCGTAGATTTGCTCACGTGATAGATTTGCGTGAACAAGCCCTCGATTACGCGAGGGAGATATGGGCGGATTTCATTTTCGTGAGTGAATTTCTTAATCTTAACGATACCTCTCTAATGAGAGAAATTTATCTTGAAAGAATAAATTATTTTTCGCGCGAATATATTTTTTCAACGACAAAGATATTGATACAAAGTTAACTATGAGCTAGAAATTTTCTTATAAATAAACTATAGATATTATTTTAACAGTTCGACATATTTATCGCATGAAATATTTGTTTTATTAACTCGCAGTTATTTATGTAATGTATATATGCGCGATTTTTCATAATAATTACGCTTACACTTTTTTATATTTTACACTTACATATTTTACGAATCTTTTTTGTTACATTTTTTTTTAAATTCGACCTTGATCATTTACTTAGAAATTTATAAATTTACGCTTTACCCGTGCATTATATGTTTATAAATGCATCATCTCTTTATCCGATCTATTTGTAAACGATTAAAAATTTATTGAAAAAAAATAAAATTTTTCACAGATGCTGGATGCTGACGTTTTTTTGACAAATTCAAGCACTATGCGCGACTTGGTACTTAAAGGACAGACTGTCGTGGCACCTTTATTGAGATCGGACGGCATGTACAGTAATTTTTGGGCTGGAATGACAGCGGAGTATTATTATGTACGAACGGATCTGTACGAACCAATCTTATTTCGCGAAAAAACCGGGTGTCACAACGTGCCTATGGTCCATAGTGCGGTGCTCATAGATCTAAGAAGATACGATTCCGATCGTCTGACTTACAAAGCTGAAAAATTGATTGCCTATAATGGACCCGAGGATGATATCATAACTTTTGCCGTTGGAGCAAATAAATCGAGTAAATATTTGAAATTTCATTTATCACACTTATTATATTAAATTCTATCATATATTTAAAACTATCACTATAATTAATAGTAAAGTTATTACACTTATCAGTTATAGATTTTAAAATTTAAAACTATTGACCTTTATTCACTTTAGTTCAATAAAAAATTTAATTTATCTCAACCATAAATTTTGAAGAAGATTTGTACTTATATGTGTAACATTTAGCATATTATATTTATATTGTAGATATACCATTGTTCGTGTGTAACGACGAAGTTTATGGTTTTGTCATGGTGCCTCTAGAAAATGAAGAAACTATCACGGAAGATATGCAACGGTTGACCAACACAAAAGTAGAAATATTGGGTAACTTGCCTCTATTATAAAACACACACAAAACAGAATATAATTAATTTTGAAGCACGTTTAGAATAATTAAATAATTATTAAATAAATCTATTAAATAATTATATAAATAATAATAAAGATTATGAAATAATATTCTAAATTGCGATTTAATGTGTTTTTTGCAATAAATCATTTTTTCATTAAAAATACTTTTTTGGTATGCATGTAATATTGTCGTATTGAATACATTAATTCGTGATGATTAGATTTGCATGTCTTTTGTGCAGCATTTAACGATTATTTGCCGTTATCGGACGATCTGAGAGAATTCGTGATATATCCGGAGAAAGACACCTTGGGTTTGGATCACATCTACATGATTAATCTTGTAAGAAGACCGGAAAGACGTAGAAGGATGCACAGACTTTTCGATGAACTTGGCATTAGGGCAGAAATTATTGACGCCGTGGATGGTAGGTAAGTCGCATGATAATAAATTAATATTTGTTATAAACGTAGAAATCCAAGAATATAATCAGTCTTGATAGATACGATGTTTCGTTTTGATCTATTTTGAGCAATTTGTACTTTTAAAATACGATAATTCTATACGTCCCATTTTTAAATATATATTTATAAAATATAGAAAGAAATATATATATATATATATATATATATATATATATATCCAGCAAACACCAAATAACAGTTATATAACTGTTAGTTATAATTTCCCACTCAACAATATAACTGTTACATGTTATGTAACAGTTACATAACATGTAACAATTATATTGTTGAGTGGGAAATTACAACTAACAATTATATAAATGTTACTTGGTGGGATATATGGTTTGCTGGGATATATACATACATAAAACAAGATATTTTGGATGAATAACTTTGTATTCTTCCTTTTCTATTTGTTTGTATAGAAATCCTATTTCTGCTAATAAGTTTCAAAGACAGATGCAATATAGATCATGCCAATGTTGCAATTCAAAAGAATATCGTGAAATAAAATTACATGTCAGTTACATGTCGCGTTACAAAATGCAATCTCGGTTGAGTATTTTAAAGTCGCAATGGAACATACAGAAGTCTATTGGACTTCGAATGTACAACAAATGAATGTGATAGCAGAGTTAAAAATATTGAGATACTCCAAATACACTCATCAAGTGTGACTTTAACGAAATAATTTCCATCATAAATCATTTATAATTTTTACGAGAATTTATACAAATATGAAAAATAGCTATAGTAACATACTGGACTTGGAATAATCACAACTGCATCAAAATAACGTAAAACAGAGAAAAAGAGAAGAAAGAGAGAAAAATAAAAAAATCAGATTTTTAATATACTATTAAAAGATTTCTGTAACTGTTATTTCGTTCATTTAGTTGTACTTCGTATTTACATGGCTGATAAAATATTTGCAAAAAAATATTTTTTTGTTACGTATCTTTCTTTTTCTCCTACACTGAGAAAAAAAAGTTGTTAACTTAACTAAACCATTTAACTAAATTATTATTTTTTAATTGAAATATTTAACTATTTATTAAATAAAATATTAAATTAAATAATACATATTAAATTTAACATGGCATCTATTTAACTTAAATAATACATATTAAATTTAACATGACATCTATTTAACTTAAATATTTAAATATTTCGATTAAACAAATAATAATTTAGTTAAACGATTTGGTCAAGTTAACAACTTTTTTTCTCAGTGCATATCATCCGACTTACACGAGTGTGTTGCCGTATTCGTGCGCATTGTAACCCGTGCACATGTACGTGCTTCCGTTTCGCGCTTTTCGGACGCTTATATTATGAAATAATCGACAAGTACCGGTCCTTGATTGCGAATGCTTACTCTCCTCGCTGCTGTACATTCTGCTAATTCCTCGGTTGGTGGTAAAATGATTGAGCGTTGTCCACTCGCAAAAAGCATTGTGCATTCGCTTCGTGGCGACCTGAAAAGAAACTTTTTCCTAAATTTCAAACTTATATTCATAGTTTAGAAAATCCGATATCCAAGCTCTTTAATTTGCAACAAAATCTTGACCGGTTGGATTCAATATTTCTGCATCAAACAATTAGAGAAGAATAAAGATTAAAGATTAAAATAAGATAATAATAAAGATTAAAATCTTGAGTTAAGAAAAATTTAATCTATACAATTTTTTTTATTCAACCACAATATTGATATATTAGTGAAGTATATTAGTGAAGTATATATTTTTTATATAAAATTATCATGTAATATATAATATAAATATTTTTATACCGTACAAAGTAAATAATTTTTACCTTAATCTCGTGCATTCTGGCTGCATAAATAATGGGATTGACCAAAGTCTTCAGGATAATAAGACCGTTAATTACGGCATAAATGAAGAATTTGATCTGCACCGATACTCCGTTTAATTGCAACATACAGTCGATACAGAACAACATGTTCACTATTACTGCAGGCATCCAACCGATTACGAAGCTTCCTTAAAAAGCGCATACGGTGTCATTAAAACTCAGATTTTATTTAATATAAATATACAGGGTGTCCCATTTTAAAAAACGCACCTCAATAATTCTTCAACGAAGCATTTTCAGCAAAAATGTCAGACAAAAGTTGTATGGTTTCAAGGGGGACACAAGATGGTGTCATTAATTTGACCTTGAATAGTTACTTGAAGGTCATGTGAAGATCACCTTCAATTTTTTAAATGGAACTGCTTACTTTTTACTGCATATTCTTGCAGCTCATCTCGAGAGCTTTCCAAAACACTATAATTAAGTTTTCATTAAGTACTTTCCGAGTTATGAGGCTTAAAATAATTTCTCAATTTTACATAAACCATAAAATATCTAGTAAAATATTCATTTTTCGATTATCTTACCTTAATACTTTTATGCACAAAATAATGAGAGGAATCAATTGGTATAAAGAAAACACATAATTGTTTCGAAGAAAAAATATGTAAATTGCAATTAACAATTAAATAAAAAGTAGGCGGTTCCATTTAAAAAATTGAAGGTGACCTTCACGTGACCTTCAAGTAACTATTCAAGGTCAAATTAATGACACCATCTTATGTCCCCCTTGAAACCATACAATTTTTGTCTGAAACATTTTTGCTGAAAATGCTTCGTTGAAGAATTATCGAGGTGCGTTTTTTAAAATGGGACACCCTGTATAATTTGAATAAAATAAATTTCATATGCCTATGATATATTTTGTATTTTTGCATTTGTGTCATTATAAAATAAATTTCATATGCGTATGATATATTTTGTATTTTTGCATTTGTGTCATTATAAAATTCGATACAATTGCAGCTCATCCTACGTAATGGTTTCTCTTAAATGCATTATGCAGTTCTCTCTTTCCTACCAAGTATGTATAAAGTTGTATGGACAGCTTTGACGTTCCGTGCCATTTGTCTAGAACTGTTACGCATTGCTTCCGCTGTTCTTCCACGAATGGAAAAACCAGCTCTACGAAAACGCAGTCTCGTGGCTTGGTGTTTTTTCACTATGCAGAATATGTGTATATAAATGCAGACCATCAGACCAAAGGGCCCGAAAAAAAGACTACTGAACAACATTCGAAATTTTTTGTGAGACAGGAATCTGAAAATTTTATTATATTTATATATGTATGTATTATCCTATGGCATATAATATATTCAAAAAAATATCACAGGCTTATATACATAAATTTATATAGACGCGAATATTTTAATTCAAGATCACTCGTAATTTTACAACTGCATAGTTTCACAGATGTAAATCAAATAATTTTTTTCTGTACTCTCTCTCCTGCTTTTCCTTATAATTTATTAAATTTCTTTAAAAATACGAACTTAGAAGTAAATTCTATGAATGGAAACATTACGTTAAAAGAGTCTTTAAGGTAGTAAGGGCCTTTATATAGTTTTAATGATATACTTACACGCTTTTTTTGCATTCTTCAGATTGAAAACCGTCGCCTTCAACTAAATTAAAGTACACGGCGAAAAAAGAAATTGGTAGCACCCACAATAGAATCAATAAAATTGTAGTATTTCTTGAAAGAAAGAGAAAAATTCTTGTAAGAAGTTGTGTATCGTTCAAATAGATTTTCGACAAACTAAATGATATTACTTGTATGTCAGAATCGAAAGATAGTGGAGCGGTCTAAGAATACCCAGGTAATGATTGACAGCTAAAGCCATTAGGTGAAATACGGTAATTATCACTCCTCCCAATCTCACAACTTCGAGTACCAATAAAAAACAACCCACACCTAAAAATAATGTGATTCTTTGATTCGTGTTTATTTCTAAGACATTTATTTTTATATATACGTATATTTGCTAAATCTTACATTTATGCAGTCTGTTTTATAATGTATGGATTCGAAAATAGAAAGAATTATGAATATATTGTTGAAAATATAATATATTTATGAATATATTGTTGAAAAAGTTATTATAATTACAATTTAAAATAATTTTATACATATATCAATTTTTTCTTAACATTTCTTAAAGCCTGCTAATAAAAATGTAATTTGTTTAAAAATCTAGTTATTGAATTTCTAAATTGAATCATGTTTGAAACTTGTAAAGTTACGTACGAAATGTATGTATCTATTTCTAATTAATTAACATTTAATTATGAAAATCAATAGGATCCTACCTTTCAATTCAATTCCAAGACCATTGGGTATGAAACTATTCATGATGAGTCCTATGCCTAGAACACTGCTGGAAAAAGCATCTGCACCTAGAAGTGCAATATGATTTTTAGATGTATTTTTTAAATGCTTTTTTATTTATAGAAATTTTTATTTATATATACTAACTTTTAAACTTTACAATAAAATATTGTTTCCGATACGTCCTTCAAGAGAAATCTTTATATTTTTATTTCATCAAATATTAAACAATAATAGAGTATTATTAAATTTATAAAACACGTTTTAAAAATATTGAAAAACACATAAAATATATATAAAAATAATACACATAATTATGCGTAAAAAGTGTTCAAATTTATTTCAAATTTATCAAAAATTCATACTTAGAAACTAGAAATACATGAAATATTATTCTTTACTTAGTTCAAATGTTTCAAATGTTTTCTTAATTTTCTTTGGTTGTTTATAACTTCAGTTTTAACTTTGAAAAGCTAATTCATGTTAAATTTTAATTACCAACATAGTTAATATTGAAGCTCAAGAGAATCACATAGTAAAAAGTTGAGACTTTATCGGATTTTTATTAAATGAATTGAAGAAGAGTCAAAAACTTTATTGATTTTAATCATTAACAGAAGAAATATTATATATTCAAAGATAGAGAAAAAGAGAGAGAGACTCTCTTTGTTTTTTTTTTCATTTATAATGTAAAATAACATAAAATTTGTATAAAACAAAAAGATGAAAGAAAAAATACTTTTTGTTTATAAAAGATATCACAATTCGGTTTTTACCGTTTTTAATATACGATATTTAAATTGTCATGGCAATTTTATTATTTCATTATTTTAATTTAAGTTAAACATATTATGTGAAGAAAAAAAATATTATTGTTAAATATAAAGAATATTACATTACCTGCTAAACTCAAACTGATGTACAATGTCGGACTGATCGGGCGTTTTATCCAAAATACGCTTATAAGAACCTTGATATTTACGGCTACCGAAATGACACAGAAGAAAATAAGGAGCGGTACTCCATATAGATATAATACATCGTCAATTCTGTCGATTTGATTCGACATATTCGCGATTTGCGCCGTTGACTCATTAATTATTATGTTCGTGCAGTCTGTCGTGCTCATAGATTCTATCTTCTTAGACATCGACTGATCAGTTACAGCGGTGTCAGAAATCGAAAAATTTGACGGACTATATGTATGTTGTTTCGACAAAGTTTTCTCGGATTGTATAATATCATCATCATCATCATCATCATCATCATATTTATTTCTATATTCATTTCTATTAATGTTATCTTTCCAATAATGAAGAATATTCATTGCATCTAAAAATTCAATAGCAGCTGATTACACTTTAGACCTATTCAAAGTTCTATTCGGGAAAATATCGCATTATTAATAAAAAATAAATAATCGCATTATTAATAAAAAATAATCAATAGAAATTTTCATTAAGAAGATTAGGATGTAGTGTTACGGACTATGTAGTGTTAGGATGTACTGCACAAAATTATTGTTAAGGATTAATAATAAAAAGTATTTTTCTTTAAATGTTATAATTAATGGAAATATTTATTTATTTTAATTATTTAAGACAATTATTTAAATTAATTTTTTATTCTAGAAATATGTCATGAAACTGAAGTTATATTTTTCTTAAGATATTAAATTTTTATTCAATTAATATTATAATTTTATTAAATTAATAAAGTTTGAGGAAACAAATATAAGATTAATTCAGATAATATTAAAATGGATTATATACATAAACGCATTTAACTTTAAAATATCATTTATAATAAATTTATAATTGATAAAAATATTAAATTGATATGCATATGTTTAAAAAAGGTTATAATATTTAAATTATTAAAAAAAGATTTTTCAGTAATCTTTATTTGTAATTTTATTTTTGTTAACATAATACATTTTTGAAATATATTGTGCATACATTTTATGCATTCTTATTCTGAGTTAAATATAAATAATATATTTATTTATCAAAAAACTAATGTAAATGAGATTCTTGGAAGACATATTATTTAATTACTCTTCTTGCTTCCCTGTTCTTTCCTTCGATCACTTTAACAGATTTTTCTTCTGTTCATTAGTGAACCTTCAACTTTTTCTGAAAGGTAGAAAAACCTTTTCTTGGAAGGTAGGAAATACGACAATACATTTTTGTTTTTTTAGATTTTTTATTTTACGGCGCTCCCCTCCGCGAATGAAAAATCAATCACATTATGTTCAATAATGGAAAATCAATCACGTTATATTCAGTGACCTGTATAGCTACGAAGAATTTCATACATTGTTTCTTTATTCTCGATTTATTCTCAGCATTCATAAGATCGATTTGCCGAAAATTTCCGTTTTCGATTGTTATTAATAAAATCAGATCCGATAACTTTAGGAAAGGATCATAATTTATAAGAAAGCCATTATTCAAGCGCCAGAATAAACCTGAAGAACCAGCCTAATCTGTAGAAAGCTAAGTACGTTATTCCCTTGAGAATTGATGAAAGTTTGAAAGTTCGTGTTTCCTTTATTAAATTTTCGTGCGCGACATTTTATAATTTTTGCGAATGTATAAAATTAGTATAATTGATAAATATTAATTTTTTTTTCAATGTAATTGAGATTCTAGAAAACACCTTTAAAGAGCTCAAATTATTTTTGTAATAAATTAGAAAAAAAAAAATTATCACATTCTTCTAATTTATTCTAATATAATACAAAATGTTTGTGATTTTTTAAGAGATATATAATATTCTTTCTCTTTTTCTAAACGGTACACAGATTTTCAAAATATATTCATTGAATAAGTAATTGTTATTGTTATGTATTTTTATATATTATTTTAAATGTCACAGGATTCTTTAAAATCAGATTAAAAAACATGTTAATTATTATTCATTATTTTAATATTATAAACATTTGCAAAAATGATTGCGGCGAATTTCCACACATTAAAATTTATTATAGCATTATGAATGAATTAATAACAAAAAATAAAATAAATTAGTTTTATATTTATATATATATATATATATATATATATATATATATATATATATATGTATATGTATATGTATATGTATATACATGTATATGTATATGTATATGTATATACATGTATATATGTATATGTATATGTATATACATATGATGCAGGAAATATCCTATTAGTTCTCTGCTTTTTTTACCTACCATGCGAAAAATTATTTGTATTTTCGTAATTTTACGGGTGTGTTCGTAAATTATGATTTGTAATTTATCATTGTGTTATATAGAATATTTTACGCGCAGTTCGTTATTTTATAATAGCAAATTCTGTCCCTTCTATATTGGAGTTTTCTCTATTCAAGTTTTCCTTCCATAGTATCCGACTGATTATCAATTTAAAAGGACAAGTTTTTCAATCAAATTTTAGAAAAAAATTAAATTTTTTAACTTCAAGTGTCCAATGAAAATTTTAGTTGAATTTTAATGGTAACAAATAAAACAGTGTTATATATAATGATTAGCAAATTATCATAGGATTACTTTTAATGCGTTTTTTTTTCTTTAAAGAAAAAATGTTAAATAAAAAATTTGTATAATTCATGGAACATTATGATGTTTCAAGCTATTTCTGATTTCACGATATTTATTTCTTATGTAATTTGCCTGTAGTGAAAAAATAATTAGTTGAAAACGAAATAAATCTTGTAAAAAAATGAGAGCAGCAGTCTGTTGGGAGAAAAAGAAATAAAGAGGGAGGATTATGTCTCGAAGAATAAATTTCAGAGTAAAAATAATAATGCCAGATTAGCTTAATGTATGGGTGACGTAACATGAGAGGAAAACTCGAGACGTTAATAAATTATTACTTATGCACGATATAAAAGAAGATCGATTCTCAGCAACTTGAATTTTCCCATGGTGAGACAAGCATTAATGAAACGATCAACAACCGCGAAAGAAACTTTTTCTTTATTCAACTTTGTATTGTTATTAGTCTCGTAGACATGTTTGCTTAAGATTTTTCATTTATTGAGATTACAAATCACACCGCGTGTATATATATATATATATATATATATATTTATTTATTTATTTATTTATTTATTTATTTATTTATTTATTTATTTATTTATTTATTTACTTATTTATTTATAAGAAAATCGTAGTAAATTTTTGCATTTTGTCAATATTTCTGTTATAAATGTTTTTTAATATAAATTTCATATATTATTATATAAATATTATATCATTATATAAATAACTTGATTTTTCGTAAGAGAAATAGCCAGAAAGGCTGCAAACTTTTACGTCTTGGATTTCAAGATAAAATAAAGGCAAACAAGATAAAATAAAGACAAACAAGCAAAAGTGAACAAACAAGAACAAAGATTGATCACTAGTAATTCTTTATGTATCTTCGAAGCGATGTAGACGATTTTTAACAAGATTTGATACACGGAGCGATATATATCGGAATAATTTTTTTCTTAATAAAAAGACAGAGACATGGATAAAGGAAAAAATAAATTTTTACAAATCACGCTTCAAGGATGCAAATAGATAATGAGATTTTATATTTTAGCCAATTGCAGTAGATTTTGTTTTTTAACAATCTTGTATCGATATTTATTATAATGTTTTTAATGTTATAATATTATATAATATTTTTAATGTTATTATTATCGATATTTATTATAATATTTAATGTTATAATTTTAAAAACTGGGAAGAAATATAATCTTTAATTAAATTTTAATAGAGAACATTATTTTAGTTTGTAACAAATATTTTGCAGGGAATTTTATCGAACATTCCGTATAAAAAAAACATATTTATTATTCCACAGGATGTAAGGCAGATGCAATGTGCATGTAAAATTGAAAAAACTGATGTGTATTTGATAAATATTTTTCTTGCTCTATTTGCTTTTTAAATTTAAAAATACAAAAATACACTTTATTACCGCGTAGAATAAAACTTTGTTTAGTTTACGTTTCGGAACGTAATAAAGTGTGAAAAAATATGAACAATAATAGATTTAATTAACCATCAATAATCGAGGGTTGAAAAAATTATATTGGAACATAATTATATTAGAGCATATGTATATCGAGGATTTAGATTAAAGGAAGGTAAACACGAAGAAAATAATATATATGATGATTGCATTTTTTTATACAACTTGATGAAAATTGTAGAAAAAATTAATTATTTGCAAAATATTTAAAAACATAACGGGCTAATACATTTTAAATAACTCATCTCTTGTCACAAAAATGCTGAATGTAAGAGAAAATATTATTTTAATAAATGCAGTTATGAGAATATTTATATTTTTTTAATATTATTAATAGAATTATTTTTCTTTCATAAATGTTTATTTCATAAATTTTGACGGATTGAATAGATAAATGCAATTAATATTGTGTATTTTCAAATTGAATATTACTTCCGAGACATTTACCTGATAAATTTTATTGTGAAATGATATAAATATTTTACATCCAACATCAATAAATAGTTAAATATAACATTCGATATTTACGTGAATCGATTATATGAATATTTTAATATTCGAAACCCCAGGAAGATCACGTATATTCGAGTTGAATAAATCAATTAAATTAATATAGTTGTATTTATATTATTTATTTATTATTTATATTTATATTATTTATTTATTGTTATTCTTTATTTTCAAATTGAATATTAAATAGTTGAAAATTCGATATATTTATGTGAATCGATTGTATGAATATTTTAATATTCAAGAACCGGGAAAATCACGTATAATCAAATTTATTCTATCAATAAATTTCTTTACTCAGATATACTCTTCGGATATATTCTTTACTCGGATATAACCTTAATGTGGAGATGTCTCCACGTGGAACCGATCTCCTATAAATTGTATTAAATTTGTTAAAAGCTGTCGTAGCGAGGCTTGCTGCAAACTCGCAGAACCTTATCCTTCTTCCTTGTCCCATTTCAGTATTGTAACAGCAGCGCACGTCTCGTGAGTGATAAATATCCTCCCAGGGGTAAATGATACACAGTTTAGATGAAGGAGGAATCGATAGACTTTGTTACTTTGTTACTTTGATGCGTAAAATACGCACGTCGTTGTAGCGTAGTTCAGATAAGTGTGAAACAGGGTGCTTTTTAGATTATTTTAGCCGCATTTGATTTTGTATTGTCGCTTCTCCGGTTTTATTCAAAGATTTTAATCGATGGCATTAATTGCTCAATAGCGCGTGAAATTCAACGTATGCAATTCATATATTAATTATTATGTAATTTCAAATGCGATTTTTAATTAAGATGTAAAATAATACATTATTCTATATCTTTGAAGATTCTCTCATGATAACGGAATCATTCACATACGCGAATCATTTTAACATATGAAAAATAGAATCAAAATAAATGAGAGAAGATGAATCAGAAAGAAAGAAAGAGAGAGAAAGAGAAAGATGAAAGTTTGTATTGTTTATCTTTATATTACATCGACATTTTGCAATAAATTCTTTACTTTTAAAATTAGATTTTATTAATAGTATCATTAATATAAAAATCATGCAGTACTGAATAAAAAAATAGTATTTAAAAATTTTTAATTTCTTGTTTCGTTTGGTTAAATATTTTGAAAAAATTATCTTTTTTAAATAAATTTTATATCGATGATATATGTTACTTATGTTAAAGCACTAAGTTTTGTGTTTAATTTTCCCATTTTTGTATCTCTTAACATATCTCTTTTTTTTTACCTTTTTGAGTCTACCACAATTTCAATAAAATTACATGAATACATTTAATTAAATTTGCATAATCATTAGAACGGTAAATTGCAGGTAATTTCAGTAATTTGCATATTCCACGACAACTCATAGAAAAATCGAGTGGATGCTTCTTGTAGATAGAATTGAAAGGAAAATAAGTTATAAATAGTGGTACCTCTCCCCTCTTCAATTATCGGATGTTTCATGACATGTTTAATGAGTATGATAAATATGTTTTCTAACGATATTTGCGCGAATACATTATTAATCCTGAATTATATTTGAGACTGCTATGCAATATCATATTAAGCAGTCCGAAAAGGACTACTACCTATTCCTCTCATTATTTTGTGTATAAAAGTATTAAGGTAAGATAATCAAAAAATGAATATTTTATTAGATATTTTATAGTTTATGTATAATTAGGAAATTACTTCAAGCCTCATAACTCGAAAAGTACTCAATGAAAAGATACTTTATTATAGCGTTTTGGGAAGCTCTCGAGTTAAGCTACGAGAATATGTAATAAAAAATAGGGGTTCCACTTAAAAAATTAAAATTAACCTTGCCCTGACCTTGACAACGCTACTCAAGGTCAAATCAATGGTACCATCTTATGTCCCCCTTCAAGCTATACAACTTATATTTGAAACATTTTTCGATTTAACGCAGTGTTTCTGAGATATTTGAGTGGATCCTTTGGAAAGCTTTTGGAGAGTGGAAAACGGGACACCCTGCATATATCAAATAACAAAAAAAATCTCAATCAAGAGATTGATGGAAATGCTTAAAGGATATGCGAGCAACATTCAGAATTTCGAAGTAAAATCGTTTCTGATTTAATTCTAATTTAACTCCAGTGGAAAAAATATATTTTATAAAATTCTAAATCGACTCTCAGATAAGATTAAAATAAATAAACATAGTTATGCAAATAAATCCACAGAAGCTTTCATATCTTTTAAGAATAGATAATATAAAATGCACTACGTAAATATTGTCAATGTTGTATCTAGATTGTTTTGTTAGAACAACATTTTTCAATCAAAATTTTATTACGAAAATTTATATATTTTATCTTTGAAAGATTTTATTTTATCTTTAAGACACACAAGAAGAGATCTTTTAATTCTGATATGACTGGAAAGGAACCCGGAGAGACAAAAATAAATTAATTCTATTCCAGATTTCCGAAATCCCTGACGATATCTTGAGAATATTTACGTTATAAAAAAAATAATATAAATAATATGACAATAGTTACATATCTTCAGAAAAATTTAGCATATCTTTAGAAAAATGTTCTTAAGATCTTATCCTGCGAGAAAGTTTGTGTGAGATAACTCAAGGATAATTTCTCCCATAAGACATTTCGGAAGAATCACAAAAATCTCCATTAATTTCGTGCAAGTCGTTGATCTCCAAAATACCGATGCGTAAAAATGTAATATGTAGAAAGTTGGAAGTTATATTCCTTTTTAATATTACTTTTTAAGATAAATCTATATAAAAGTTTTAGATTAATTCTTTTTTTAATATAAAATATATTCTTTATGAATTCTTTTCTCGGTC
Organism: Camponotus vicinus; assembly: GCF_025532165.1. NCBI lineage: Eukaryota > Metazoa > Arthropoda > Insecta > Hymenoptera > Formicidae > Camponotus > Camponotus vicinus. The sequence goes on from NW_028141956.1 coordinate 23,513,996, forward strand.
AATTAGTCCTTATTTAGCATTGAAATATACCAATATTTTCCCAGAACTTGCTTTGTATGTCGGCGATAAGAAAGATTGATGCATGTTTTACTTGAAAGTTTCAACAGCCGACGGCGCGAAGTTCCCTTTTCGCTTTTCGCAATTTTTACCCAAGCGTAGGCGCGATATTATCGACACGTGTTGCATCTCGTATGATCAATGATTTGAAGAAGGGTCTTTTCACATCTTTCGTCTGATGAAATTAGGGTGTCATGGTCAGAATAAATAAAAACACGTTTCGCAAATAGAAGGAATATGGAAAAAAATAAAACAGACAGAAGATAAGTATGATAACACATTGATGCGAAAGAAATGGATTTTTTCGTATCATTTTTGCTCGCACGTGTGCACGATAAATGATCAAAAATTCCTCTCACGTGTCGCGATACGCAATAAAACATTTTCGCCAAATCATTGGATCAATAAAATGGGACATGTGTGCCGAAGATATAAACAAACCAGTCATTCTCATGCCGAAAGTTAAAATATTTATTTCTTATAGAGAGAGAGAATTCCCCACTTCTATTTTTCGTATTATCTTTTAATAATTGATTTATCATTTATTGATCATTATGAAGTCAATTATTTCCCACTTTATGTGTCTACACAAAAATTACTAGTTTGTAGAGTAATCATAATTCACGTTAATAGTTCTTGAATTGACTAATTAATCATGGAAATTTGAAAATTATGCTGTTCTTCACAAATTAAGCGACAAATTATTAAACATAGATAAAGTTATATTTTCGTATTAATATCAAATAGATTTTAATGCATTATATATATATATATATATATATATATATATATATATATATATATATATATAATATCGAAGATTAGAAAAATTTGTGTTACATAATTATTTTCCGTAAAAAAATATTGACTTCAAATTAATCAAAGAATTGTGTTGTTAATATTTAATGATAAATTGGGACAATTTGTGTAAGTAAGAAATTTGGAGAAAATATTGTGAGAAAATAAAAATTAAAATAAAATCTGTAAAAAGAAAAATTATGAATTACCCTACATGTAACAATAAAATATGTTTTTTTTTCATATTTTTTTCTTTAAAACCGGTGGTTTTATTTCTTCAGATCATTTCTATTCAAATCGCCCATTAAATCCACCTGGAACAGGCATAAGGCTTTGGTGAAAATTAGAGTGGTGCCTTGTTTCAGAAATGGGGTGAGAACAGCCGCGAAAATTCTCGTCTGCTGACACGAATAAAAATGTATCTAATTTGATTGGCTTCTTTGAGAGGTGAGTTTTGTTAGAAAAAATCGTAGAAAAAATTACGTTACATATTTATATACGTTACATAATTTATTAACGGTGGAAATTTTAGTCATTATTAATCATTAGCTCCATTACAGTAGAGTTTACACAAACCACAGACTCATAATGTATTTCAGAAATTTAATTTTTTGCACTTTTAAATATTTTGGATATTATCTTGAATTTTAAATCAGATAGTATGTAATCAATAATTATAGAAAGATGATGTTATGATTAAAAGGAAAATATATATATATATATATATATATATATATATATATTTAATGTGTATGTGTGATTGATTCAATAAAAAAAATCTATGAAATTAATATTTTTCCAATATATATATATATATATATATATATATATATATATATATATATTTATTTATTTACTTATTTATTTATTTATATTTATATGTATATATATTTTTATATATAACGAAAAATAAATAGAGGAAACACACACACAAAAAGATTCGAAAATTGGTAACTTATTGTTTTTATTTTTTTCATTTTAAATTAGTTATTTTATTTAAATTAAATTTTTTTGTTATAAATTTATTGCTTAAATTTCCGATTTTATATTTATTTCTATTTAATATCATAAAAGAATAATAATATTATTTGTAACAGAATAAATTAGTACATAATCACTAAATAAAAAATACAAGTACATGCAATTAAAGCTTGGTAATTAATTGAACCTGATTGCGATATATGATATACAATGCATTCAATGTATATTTAATAATGCATGCAATGTTAATTGTGATATGCACTGCAATTGATGCCTAAATACGAGCGCTATATCTATATTAATTCTGCGCACGCGAAACAATTTAATATTATTTAGAAGGTACAAGCGTTATGCATTATTTTACGCGAATTGCACGCTAATGTAATTTAAAAGTGATTAATATATAATAGAAATTTAATGAAAAATTAATTATTTATCCGTGATTACATTTATGAATAAATTAATTAATTTATAAATACGCGTGCGTGCGTGCAAAACGCGTAAATACGTCACGCACATGTAACACATACTTACATGAAGTTTCCCTCCGTAACTTGTCAAAATACTTTTAATCTTTCGCGTTATACCGTCGTTTTCGTGTAACTATTACCGCACAGTGTTACGATCTTCTTATGATATTTATTGAAATGCGATGCAACATCGAGGGAACGAGGGTCGGTGATAAACTGAAGGATTTTCGCATACGCTGTTCGGTCGAGCCCTTTCGAAATTTACCATGCGCAGGCTCACGGCGTGTCAGGCGCAGAATGCGAATGTCGCGCGCTTGGAAAAAAACACTTTGACGTATGAAACGAAAGAAAAAAAAAAGAAGAACCAATCCCTTAATATCGATAAGCGTCGATGATGCGGAAGATTAAAATGCATCCTACGCGCATTCGTTATCGTCAGTTTGTCGAGGATACCTGAATGAACTTCGCAACCGAGAAATATTGATCGCTTTAGACTTACGATTATGCACAATATCGTCATTGTGTTATTATATTTTAATGACATTCCTTTAAAAAAAAATAGAAATAAAAGATTCTTTCCTTGAGAAAAATGTTGAGAGAATTTTCAAATAATTAACGATTGAAAATGATATGATAAATCGCGTTTTTTAGGATACTATTTTATTCTTTAATTATTTTTTAATTAATTTTAGATGGAAAATTTGTCTTAAACTGGAAATTATTGGATAAATGGAAAGCTAAAAAGGAAGCATATGAAACACATAAAATAACAATAAGATATAAATGTAAAAGAAAATGTTTAAAAATGCAATTATGGCACTTTTTATTGGTACAATCGATTTTTTTTACGATTTGGGACAAACCCTAAAAGTTTACTTTTACGACACAAACGCTTACCCGAAAAATTGTTATATTTATACATACATATATACGATGTCTACTAAGAAATCAGGATAAATGAAAGCTAGCTGCAGTAAATAAATATAAATTTTTTTCTTTTCTGTGAAAAAAAATATATATATATTTTAAAATATGTACATTTCTGTCTATCTCAATATGTTCACATAACATTGAAACTTTTAGGTGCTATTAGTCAATTCATTTCAGAGAAAGGAAGTTGAATATATCGCGTGACTTTGCACTAATAATCAGATTTAAGTTCGAACCGGGGAGCAAGATAGCTTCTGCGCGCTTTCGTATATCTTTACTCTTGGTTAACTTCTTGATAATGTCTCAAGAGCATTTGACAGAGAATATTCAAGAAGACTTGATCGAATTTGCGCGAAAGCTGATTAAATCTAGTCGCATTAATCAATGCCCCGATTTTTCAAATACTATTTGCATAATTGTTTAATTATATTTCGAAATGTGAATTTAATAATAATAAGTTTTACATATAATTATTTAATTTTTAATTGTATTTTATTTTTAATCTGCCGTCCCCCCCCCCCCTCCCTCCTTCTATTTCGGACTACATTTCCTTCAGATAATCCTTACATATATATATGGTTTGTTTAATATATTTTAACAACTATTTATGCGATATTTTCTTATATAATTGAATGAAAAACATGATCCTGTATATTTTCATAATTTATGTAAACATTTGATATAGTAAGTGACGATATATCTCATTCTTTCAACCCTCGTACTCGGCAGTTTACTTTTATGATTTGGGGGTAAAGAAAACATATTCTTTTTTCCCTTATATTACGTATTGATGTCATATTTTGAAGAAAGTATATTGGCTTATATCACGATCAATATTCACACAAGCATATTTTTTTATAAGGATAAAATATAAAACTTATGTCAATCGAAATACGTAAAATTTTTGTTTTGCTTCATTTTCCATGATCACTGTCTTATATTTTATTATTTTCTTTCGATCTCGTAATCACTTTTTTAAGATAAGATCGTTAGAAAGCTTTAACATGACACATCAAGTTAAAATTCTGCTGGAAAAAAGTCAAAAAATGTCGATACTTTTTGTTCGAAAGTGATCTAAGATTAATATTAGAGACGGAAAATTCGCGGTGATTTCGTAAAGTAAGGATGAAAGGACACCGAATAAAACTTAATCGAAATGCCAGTGCCTCTGGGGATAGAATCTCCTTCCCGGAAGTGAGATTAGGTGGTCAACGTAGGCGTATAATCCAGATTAACTGAGAAGGAAGTGTAATTTACGCCACCGCAATGCGTAGCCATCTGTTTCTTGGTTTAAAGTATCTATTTTTAAATGATTTCTTTCTTTTTGCCAATTGCGTATTCTATCAATCTTATCACTAATCTAATAACGCGGATATTAGAATGATAATTCACATATCGTTCGCTACTTGTTTGCGTGTCATCAGACATCTATCATTTCAGCGAACTGAGATAATCGTGTAGGGTAATTTAGCCTACTGATCAGAAAATCAGCAAACGTTTCTTCTATCTCGTTCAAATTGCTTTCAAAATAAACATAATTTTTCAATTTAAATAATTTAAATAATTTAATTAACAATTTATTTAACGATTTAATTAATCAATCCTGCAAATTAATTATTAATTAAAGTTAATTATGCAAAATTAATTGTGCAAACGATAATTGTTATATGCAGATTTTAAATTTGAAAAACCAATCGCACCCACACACATACGCTTTATATGCCGAAATTTAAACTTTGCATATCGACATTTATTTTCGTTATATTGATATGACGCTTATTTAAATATGAGAGTTACATAATCATCTGTTTCTGCAAAATATTTTGTCGAATGTAAAAAAGTAACGTTATTATATGAATTTTTGTATTCTCTACATCTTTATACGTTATTGCACGATTTAAAAATATACAAACATTTTAAAGAAAACATTAAAGAATTTTCTGCTTTAAATTATCATATATATATATATATATATATATATATATATATATATATATATATATATATATACATATATATATATATATATAATTTTAATAAATGGGGAAAAGATTAAAAAACTTTTTTTAAAGTATTACATCATTTTAACATCACTTTAACATATGGTAATCGATCATCTCTCTCGCGAGACACTACTTACTTCACTTTAAAGAGGCTTTTATATAACAGATACTTTTAAGACTTCTCACGACTCTTCGGTTAATGCGTACAATGTGACTACGACGTTTGTTGAGAATAGAATAATCTCGTAATCAATATTAATGTACAACACGATGGAACGTTGATTTTGCTCGGTTCTCTTTCGTTTCGATCGTTTCAATCAAATTTACTAAGTGAATTTTGATAACATAACACACCATTTCTTACAATTGGCGACATATTAAAAATTGACATACTAATTGTAAGGGAAAGAATGTGAAATCGATGAATGGGAATTCTTGTCTCCGAACATACATATGTCTTCAAAACGTGAAAAAGGAAGCCATAATGTTTGGCTATTTACATATAAAGACACGTGACGATACCATATAGTGCATGAGACAAGAAACGAGATAAAACGAAGACGGATATCTCGCTCTGCTCTTATCGGGTAATTGATTGAATTTTAATCGATTTAAACAGAACCGCTTGTCGGAACGAAATTGAAATATCACATGAACACACGGTTAATTATTCATGACATACTAAAAATCGATCTACTAATGTGCGCTCAACATATTAAATACACTCTCTATACGTGAATTATTTGCGGCAATACTTTTACAATATTTCGTGGTAATGCTTTTACAATATTGTCGCGAGAGTACTTGGCTTTCTCTGGATAAATTTTCCAGATATTAAGATCTCCCATCAATATCAAGGTTGTATCCATTGAGAATAATCCAGGAGGATTTATTAATATAATTTTTTTTTTAATTTAATATATAATTTGTAATTTATTTTATAATTGAGAGATTTTGCCTTTATTGTATTTGAATATAAATGAATAAATTTACAACTTAAAATTACAAATATATATATATTTGCAGATATTAATTCGAAAATATAATATATTCGAAAATATAATATTAGATTTGCCGATTATTCACATGAGAGATTATGTCTTTATCGAATTTTAATATAAGTGAATAAATATGCAAGTTAAAATTAAAAATAAATATTAATATTCGAAAATATAATTAGATTTGCTGATTGTTTACATAATAGATTTCGAATGATTCTCGGAAACAATAATATACCATACGAAAATAAACGTTAAACATTATGTAAATTAATTCATTGCTGCTGCGATATATTTAACGCAGTATAAAATAAATTCTTGTGAAATTTTGTTTTTGAATTTTAAATTAATTATTAATTAAACGATTAATATATTACTGCTTTCCACCACTTAAATCCGTCTAATTTGATTATTATAATTCATTTTTGAATTTACGTCATATTATTTTTGGAACTTTAAATTAATTATTAATTAAACGATTGATATATTACTGTTTTCCATTATTTAAATCCGCCTAATTTGATTATTATAATTTATTTTTGAATTTACGTCATATTATTACGTCATCTTATTATATGCTCTCTCTCAGTTTGAATATGAAGTTACATTTAGGTCAAAAGGCAAAAAATTAATAATTGTTTCTCTAACTCTGCTAGAATTAATAATATTTTATCCGATATTTTATCAATGATATTTTATGTTTTATTTGAAACATCGTAAAATAAATATCGCATAAAATATCATTGACTTTAGCAGAGTTAAAAAGAAATGTCCGTAATTATTTAAATGTGAATTATAATAAAATATTTATTAATTTATTATAATATGTATTAATTTATATTCTTTATCACCTTGATTCCTATTAGGAATAATAAAATTCTATTTATAATAAATAAACTATGTGCGAGATATACCGTCATTGCAATATAATTACTTGTCGTTTATCAAAATTTAATTAATTGTTAACTGTAATAATTGTAACGAATTATGTTTTTATAAATTAATTTTTATAAATTTAATTACGATTTTATATATATCAGAAGTTTTTTATTATTTTAATCACTCGAACCTGCGATTCATATCTTACTGTGTTTTCATTCGAACATTACGTTTAGATTAGCGAAAAAAATCTAAAATATAGGAATACACTTTACTTCATAATAATAAATGACCCTAGAATATTCACTTCAATAAAGATTTATTGTCGTGATATAGTTACGTTGATTACGTTATTATTAATTATTAATAATAATAATCATAGTAAATTACTTTTCGATACTTGTCACTTTCGCATTTAGGAAAGGAATTTGACAATATAAGGAGCAATCTCGCATCATTATTTTTTCATGCAAGTCGTGCCGCTCGAATGATAACAAGACGACCGTCTTAACAATAATATAGAAAAAAATGATAGCCAAATGCTATACAATAATGCTATTACTTTAATACATTAATGTTATTACTTTAAAATATTCAAGGCGTTTTGTAATATAAAAGACTAAATTTTCTATGTCTTCTTGCATTCCCATTTTTTCCGATAACTGTGTGAAACTTATGACAAATGTATTAATTCTTTGTAAACTTATTTAATATCATTTCGTTATTCTTTCTTATCGTGTTATAGGACTTTGAACGAGAGTTCTTTGAAGAAATGGGGCGTGATACCGATGCCGGAATATTTTGATCCTTATCATAAAAGGTGAGAGTGCACGGTGAAAAGAATTTAATTTAATCAAATTTGAAATTAGAAAAAGGAAGAGAGAAAGTTTAGACAGCCAGAGCATTTCACAATCTATAAAATTCCTTTAAAATATGAAATTGCGTATATTATCAGATTCTCTTCTCAAGAGTTGTCTTTTCATGTGATCAATAATTTTCCTTCAGGCCGATGACGATGGGTGAGATTGGTTGTTTCCTCAGTCACTACTTGATATGGCAGAAGGTAATGAGATATTCTTGAAAATATATTCGTTGACTACTGATAAAATAAATAAATTAGGTGCTAGAGCACGGCTACAAGAATGTCATGGTGCTGGAGGACGACGTCCGCTTCGAACCATTCTTTCGACAGAAAGTCAATTACGTTTTGGAGGAACTGTCCGCCCTCAGAATCGAGTGGGACTTGATGTAAGTTTCCTGACAAAATTTATTTAAATCAAATTAATTATCAAATATATTTCTAATTAAATCAAATTAAGTGTAATTCTAATAATTTTATTGCGCTCTAATTTCCACATATATAATTAATAATAATAATTAAATTTCCACAATTATCTCGTAAATATCACTTTAATTTAAAATACATGTATAAAATACATATATATGATACAACAATTTAGAGAAAAAAATAGAAATATTAGAAAAAGGAAATATATATAAGAAGAATAAGAAAATATATGTATAACCGGTTGTATTAATATTTTATTGGTGGATAAATCAGATTGAATAGAGACAAAGGAAATTTATTTGATCGAAATTAGCTCTATTTAAGAGATATTGATGTAAGCAGATTTAAAAAACTACACATTACATTTTCGCAATCTTATTTTAGATACGTGGGGAGGAAGAAATTGGTGAAATCCGAGAGTCCTGTAGAAGGCTCTAAATTTTTATTGCACGCGGCATATAGTTACTGGACACTCGGCTACATTTTATCGGAAAGCGGAGCGAGGAAACTGATCGGCGCTATGCCTCTCGGGAAATTAGTCCCCGTCGACGAGTATCTTCCCATTCTTTCAGATACGCATCCTAAGTATGTGTAAAATAACTAATGCTCATAGTTTCGAGGATAAGTAGATGATCAATTGAATCAAGCTAGAAAAAATCAGGTTAAAAAATCAGAAGGAAATAAATCTCAAGAAGTGAAAGAAATTGTGCACAATACAAAATAGAGCCTTTTGAAAATCGCAATCAATTTCATAATGTTTATGTGATTATGCTTCAATTCACTTCGGTGAATACTATATTCAGTTTGTTATTTCGACAGGGAACAGTGGGCGGCTCAATTTCCTATTCGAGATTTAATTATCTTATCAACAAATCCACTCCTGATTTATCCGACGCATTATACCGGCGAGGACGGTTACATCAGCGACACGGAAGACTCCAAACTTATGCAAAATAATGTCACGCCTATTAAGTCGGAAAATCGATATGAACTATGATTAATTTGGAGATAAAAAAGAGAATTTTGAATTATCTAGTCGAAGAAATCAACTAAAATTTTTAGCTGAAGTTTATTTTTTCGCGATATTATTGATCTACTGCCAATATACTCTCATTATTAACTTGAAACTGATAATGATTAAATATAGTCATATATATAATATAAATAATACAAGCATTTTTATAGACAAGTTGCCATAATTTTATAGATTTTTCTTTAAAGAAATATACAATTTGTTCGAGTTTATACATACATAAATAATTGTGCATGCGCATAAATATATTATTTTTCGATTTTTATCGAATGTAGACACGCAAGAAAATAATTAAAATTACTATTGTGAAAATTGCTAAATTACTGAAGAACACTGTGTAATACAGAAAATGTTTTTATATTTTTATATATTGTACTAATAACATATTATGTCATATAAATGTGCCATTACGATCAATATATATTATCTCAATAGCGTATTTTGTTTATCGATGTCCTTATGTGGCTTTTTTATAATTATATAGTGTCTTAAATTTATCGATGACGAAGCAAAAATAATCGATTGTTTGCATATCGTACAGAAAAGTACTTTTCAATGCTGCTTTTCATCGACGTATAGGAATTTTATTCTGAAAGTTGGTAGATGATAACTGAAATGGATCATTATGCAATGAATTATATGCATAGATAGCTTTATCAAATACCGTACTGTGATGGTTTAAAATCGTGTTCCATCTCACACGCGCTCATTGATGCTCCCACACATTACTGCTTGTACAGTAAGCGACAACGATTCTTTCGTAGGCGGGGCAAGGGGAGCGTAGAACTAGCCAATCAGCCGGCAGCGTGGCAGTGGCTGATTGGCCAATTCTACGCTCCCCTTGCCCCACGTAGGAAAGAATCTTTGTCGCTTACTGTACATTATCAGATAGAGGAGGACAAACGAGTCAAAGATCACGTGTAGGTTCAACGGAGATAAATGTATGATTGCATCATAAGTGCATTATAAATGGTAGTACTGATGTTATTACAATAGAACGAGCATCAGCCATGAACATCAGCTTCGAAGGAAAGCGCATTCTCGTGACCGGTGCTGGTCAAGGTATGTCATGCATGTTTGATGTTTTCAATTTCCGGAAAAACGTTTTCTCTCAGATTAATATGATTAACTCTTCTCTCAGATTAATATGATTAACTCTTCTTTCAGATTAATATGATTAACTCTTCTCTCAGATTAATATGATTAACTCTTAAGCGTAGTTGACACAATGCTTGCGCTACAGCTAATAAAATTAAAATATTTTCACTTGACTGACATGAAAAAAAAAAGAAAGAAAAAAACATGCTAGTTTACTAACATTTTAACCTATATAATGCTTTTTTACTAATTGTTAGCAAATAGCAGGCTAGTAGTTAGCAGCAAAGTAACGTGTAAACATGCTTTAAACATGTTATGTACAGTGAAAAAATTAATAATATGTAATAGAATTAATAAAATAGAAAATCACGTAAAAACATTGTTATATTTTTTAGGAGAACAAAAATTGTTATAAATGAATAGCAATAAATGCAATTAAACATTTTGTTTATTTTAAAAGTAAACACTTTTTTACGTGTGTTTGAAACATTTTTCCAACAAATTTTCAATTTTATGAATAAATGCCTTGTGATAATAAATATAATATTTCAAACAAAAAATTTTGTTGATATTTGTCTTAATTTTTAACTTATTATCATAATAATTTGACACAAAGATGACCAAAATTTTTAATGGATATACTCATATCATGTGCAATAATAAAAGAATATTATAGTGTCTTTTTATAGTTTCATAATTGGCAGACAGGTTTATCAAGTTAATTATTAATTAATTATCTTTTAGTTCAAGAATATGAAATATACAGGGTGTCTCTAAAGTTTGATCCAGCCTCTGAATCTCGGAAATATCTTTAGAAATGGAAAAATGTTTCAGACAAAAATTGTATAAAATGTTAACGGGGATAGATGATGAAAATATGGACTTAACCTTGAGCGACTTTTTCAGGATCAGTGTGAAAAAGAAAAATATGTAATTTGCAATAAGCAGCCACATATTTTTTTTAAATAATTGTGTTTTCTTTACATCAATTAATTCCTCTCATTATTTTATGCATATAAGTATTCAGGTAAGATAATCGAAAAATGAATATTTTACGAGGTAGTTTATAGTTTATGTAAAATTAAGAAATTATTGCAAGCCTTATAACTCGAAAAGTACTTAATAAAAAAAATATTATTACAGTGTTCTAAAAACGTCTCAATAAGAGCTATAAGAATATGCAAAAAGGATTCCATTCAAGAAAACATTAATCACATTAACCTAGCTTTGAAAAGATTGTTCAAAGTCATATCCATATCTTCATCAATCTATCTTCCCTAATATTCTACAACTTTTGTCTGAAACGCTTTTCCATGTCTAAAGCCGTTTTCAAGATCCAGAGGCTGAGTCAGATTTTAGACACCCTGTAGAATCAATTCGAAAATTAATAATCTCGTTTTTTTCAGAACGCGCAGTTTTAATAGAAAAATATTTTTAATTATTAAATTTTAAATTGAATTAATTTTAAATTAATTTTAAATTAATTTTAAATTAAATTTTAAACCATTATTAAAACAAATTATTAACATATTTTAAATTATTAAATCATTGATGATAGAAAGATACTTCATGATGAATTAATATTTTAATCGAAAAATATTTTTAATTATTGAATTTTAAATTAATTTTAAATTAAATTTTAAACTATTATTAAAACAAATTATTAACATATTTTAAATTATTAAATTGTCGATAGAAAGATATTTCATGATAAATTATTGTTTTAATAGAAAAATATTTTTAATTATTGAATTTTAAATTAATTTTAAATTAAATTTTAAACTATTATTAAAACAAATTATTAACATATTTTAAATTATTAAATTGTCGATAGAAAGATATTTCATGATAAATTATTGTTTTAATAGAAAAATATTTTTAATTATTAAATTTTAAATTATTAAACCATTAAAACAAATTATTAACATATTTTAAATTATTAAATCATTGTCGATCATAGAAAGAACTTCTTTATAAATTATTATATGTTATTAAATGCAGGTATCGGCAGAGAATTGGTTCTACGTCTCTCCAAGTACAAGGCAGAGGTGTTCGCGCTCTCGAAAACGAAGAAGAACTTGGACAGTTTGGTGGCGGCCGATCCGAAAATACATCCGATCTGCGTAGATCTTCGCGATTGGGATGCAACCCGGAAGGCTGTTGAGAACATTCTGCCGATCGATCTATTGGTCAATAATGCCGGGGTCGCATGCCTTACGCCATTCTTGGACGCCACACCGGGGGAATTTGACCTGACTTTTGATGTCAATGTGAAGGCTGTATTGAACGTGTCCCAGGTTATAGCCAAGAACATGATCGAACGCAAAAGCGGCGGCAACATTGTAAATATATCGTCGCAGGCCGGTCAGGCGGCGTTGAAGGATCACGCCGTTTATTGCGCGTCCAAAGGAGCCCTTAACATGTTATTCAAGTAAAAGAATTAATATTGTTATGTATGATACATGAAATGAAACTCCAACGTCCAAGAAACATGCTCACTTCTGGAATTATCAGTATAAAAAATTATTAGAAAGAGAAACACGATAAAAAATACACGAGATAAAAAATATTCACAATTTACATACGAACTGATCTATAAATAAATCTAGAAATGCCAAATGTGTATATTTGAAGAAATGAAAAATTTGAAAGTTGTTTGTATTGATTAATTTTATATTAATTTTTGTTCAGTAAAAATTTATCCTGGTTAAAATAAAATTTACTTAAACAGAATTTTAATTAAAATTAAACATTATATATATATACACAAGAGAATAGAAAAGATTTCGTAATTTACTCTTATCTCCAAGAGGTGTAATTTGCTAAAAGCAAATTTATTTTCAGCTTCCTATAATTTAACACTATTAATAATTATACTAATAATTATTTTTTTTTATTGCAAACGGTTGATATTAATTTGAGTAATCATAAGAAAATACATTTTTGATGTTATCTTATTTTTAATCTTTATATTTATTTATACCTTTAGGACGATGGCTCTTGAATTGGGTCCGTATAATATAAGAGTTAATGCGGTCGGTCCTACAGTCGTGATGACGGAAATGGGAAAATTGGGTTGGAGCGATCCACAGAAAGCACAAGATATGTTCAAAAAAATTCCTCTGGGTCGATTTGCCGGTACGTAATAAGTATTCTAAAATAATTAATTTTAGTCGGAAATGATTGGTTATATAAAGTAATTAAGTTATTTTTTAACTTAATTAACGAAGTTTTAATTGAGTTAAAATATGAGAAATATAATTCCACGAAGTACACACAATCCGTATAAATTTACAATCCAGATACAATTGTCTTATTAATTTGTAATTCTCATGAAAACAAATTACATAAATTTAAATTTTGTAATTTATGATTTATTTATAATTTATAACTTATACTTTAGAATTCGTGCAAATCTATCTACAATTTATGAATGGAAATAGAATGTTAATGCGCATATTTTGTCAAATAAAATAGATAATCTCTTCCGTGGTCGTCTCGATAACATTTATTTATATTGTATCATCATAAATATCTTACTATTCACTAGATAAACATTTTTCGTATAAACGCAACATGACACACATCATGACTGTAATAAGAAAAATAAGTAATCGGTATAAATAACTGACAGCTATCATTTTACATTTATCAAAGATAAAGGAATATTTGAATTAATTTTCATAAAAATTTTGTTAACAGTAACTAACAATTACTAAGTATAAATAAACTATAATTACAAAGTATAAATTTGAGTTCAAATCTTGAAATAAAAATTGAACGAATTTAATTCGTGTTTCGCAGAATATAATTTTTACTTGTCTTTTAATTTCATATTTTCTAAATGTATCGTAAACACAGTCATCAACTATTATTTATTGTGTCAGTTTTAAATATTGTGTATACAAAGCGTTTGTTTTCGCGATATTTTCTTTTAAAAAATCTGTGAATATTAATTTATATACACGAGTAATTTAATGTAAACAATGTTTTTTCTTTTTTTTTGTCTTAGTAAGTTTTCTAATACATAATAATAAATGCTACTTTATAAAACGCATTTTTTATATCTATTTTTTACTACTGATTTAAATTCATAAATCCCTGCCATCGAATTTTACTTTCATTTTTCGTAAATATTAATCGCGAAAACCAACAAATTAGTTTTAAATTGTACTAAATTCTTGTTGCAGAAATTGACGAAGTAGTGGATGCTGTCGTATACTTATTGAGTGACCGGAGTTCCATGATCACCGGCGTCAGCTTGCTCGTGGATGGTGGTTTCGTAGTTTAGCTTAACATAAAAAGAAATTTGAGATCCTTCCTCTTAAAAAGCAATATTCAATCATATTATGGATGCATTAATCTCTATTATAAAAATGTTATATCTATGGATTTGTGTGGATTAATGGAGTTACATATTTTTTTAACAACGTTATGAAAAACCTTATACAATATAAAAGATATAAAAAATAAAGATTATCTAATATAATTATGTATTTAATGTACATAAAATTCGACAGGATCATTGAAGGGACTCGGACAGAACAGCTGATAGAAAATCCAAACATCGTGCTTTTTTTCATTCATTTTAATTTAATTTAAAAAATGCTTCATTTCCTCTTTTCTTCATCTTCAACTAGGTTCGACAAACAGACGGCGACAGAGAAAGCCGCGAACAAACGAGACGAATCCGTGCTTAGCCATGAATGTGTCTCGCGAGTATATTTTCGAAAATATTCTACCGAAATACAGCGTATGTGTACGTATAATTCGCGAGCTCTTCTCTGCCGTAGTTGCATTCGATCTAAATAACGCGAACGCTTTTCTTTCGGCTCCTAATTTACTCCTACGATGAACGTAACGCGGCGGAGAAACTAAGACAGCCTGCTGAAAGAAACAATACAAATCGAATGTGTCGCACTTTTCTTTCTCGACGTGTCCTTTCCACCATGTCTCAAATTTGCAGGGTGTCCGAAAAAGGATTATATATATCTATCATCCCACACTTAACATCAGATTTCAAATTCCATGAAAAATGTAGTATACAGGGTGTCCCAGACTTACCGAATCAGCCGATAATGGTAGATTCCTGAGATCATTTGGAAACGAAAATCTTAATACCAAAATGTTGAGGAAGTTGTAGTTTCGGCGCTACAAAAGATTAAAGATTACCAATCAGCGCATTACATTCTCTGTACTCAGGGACATAGCGCATCAAGGGGCCTGCGTACAGCGCGATAATATCGATATCGAGAGGGATCGATATAAAATAAAAAATAGGATTCTGCAGTGAGCGCGATTGTGTCTTCGATGCGACAGTAGTTTGAACATTTTTGAACAATAAATTCGTTGACTGCGTTACTCATGTTACATCATTATTATTGTAATGTTATTAAAGTTTTTTTTATTAAAGTAATGTTATTAAAGCTTCAATTACACTTGAACATATCTTTTAATTTCATATAAACTCCTCTTGATGTCGATATTGTTGCACGGATCCCTCGATATGTTATGCCCTGAACGCGGCGCGCCAATTGGTAATCTTTAATCTTTCGTAGCGTCGAAACTACAACTTCCTTAACATTTTGAAGAATTAGAATTTTCGTCTCCAAATGATCTCAGGAATCTGCCATTAACGGCTGATTCGGTAAGTCTGAGACACCCTGTATAATCAATTTAGATTTTGACGGCATCTTTATTATATATTTTAATTAAAATGTCATAGAAAAATAGAAACGGTAAATGATTTTTGTAATTTACATTTCGTATGAATTATTTGTTATTTCAACGAAACTGTTTCTTGCTTGATTAAGCAAATTTATAAAATGTATCACAATCTTCAATATCAACTTAATCAATCACGTAAAAACAAAAAATTAATAAATGCAAATAATCTCTATTGCAACTGAGACATGGCTCGATTTATATTTTATGTTTTTACACGAGATTCAGTTTATATTGTACTTTTTACATGCTTTCCAGAACAAAAAAGTTTCATCAAAAATTACAGCAAATTCGTTTTTATATATATATAAACGAAACTATAAAAATCATTTACAATTAACGCTCTCCATTTCTTTTATTCTTGACTTTATAATATCTAGCATAGATGTCGTCGATTGAAATCAAAAGCTATTATTAAGCTTCTTTGAATAAAACTAAAGTGTGGAAATGTCGAAATTCTTTTCTCTTGCGGGTACGATTCTTTTCGGGACACCTTGCCCTGGTACATGACTGAAACATCATGTGCTGCGCACGAGAAACGACCTTAATCGGAACAACATGTTATTCCCATATTTTATCGAATTGCGAAACATGCTTAAACAGCACTGACGCTCGATATATTTTTCAAAGCAGAATCGCGCATGCATCGAGAGGTAGATAGCAAATCCGCTATCGTCAGAACGCGCGCGTTTTCACTCGTCATTTATAGACTCCACTGAACAAAATTTAAAGCAAATAACAATATCGCGTTTCGTTATCTTACCAACTATTTTTTATTTATTTTAATCAATCGACTTCAGCCAGAGTAGCGCGAAAATATCAAATTTCCTAACAACGCGCAATCTCTCTTTCTCTCTCTCTCTCTCTCCTTCTCTCCCTAATAACGTTAACGTTGCTGAATCGATAGCTTTTTAATTTACATCATTTTCACAAATTATTGCAGGTCAACAAGCAGAGAGCTTTCCTTGCTGTCTCACGCTCTTGCTATCTTAAAAGTATCATAAACGTAATAACAAAGCAATTTCCATTATTAAATAAATTCTGAATACATATAATATTTTTTTACCAAATTAAACACTTGATTGTTTTCAAATAAAAATAAAATATTTGTTAATATAAGTATTACACGTAGTTTCTTGGTCGTTTAACAAGAGCGGGTTACAACAGAAGGAAAATCTACTCTGTGGTGCAACGAAGATGCATAGAGATTAACCCATTTACATACAGCATTATATATTTATGATAGTATTACGCGAATAATATTTTGTTAACAAATATTAGCAGAAACAATAATTAAACTAAAATATGCCTCGTATCAAATTATACAATAAATAATTGAAGTTCTATATTTTTTAACAGCTTTTTACCTTATTATTAATATTCTTTTGGTAGAAAAGAGGAACATAAATATTTAAAAAGCAGAAATGTTAAGAATTATTTAGCTATTCGCCTCTTTCATGGACTGCTTCGCGAAGAGAAAAATTGCAAGTGTATATGGGTTAACATTCTCATCGTTCGATGACCGATATTTCCAGCGTTCCTTCGTCAAAACAAAGTACAAATGCAAAGCAACCGAAAAAACAAGGCTATCCAATATCAAATAGATCACACCATCCTATCTCTCTTTCTCTCTCTCTCTCTCTTTCATTGACCAAAACACACTTCAACTATAGTTATGGTTGTGTTGTTTTTTCTCATATAGTACACAAAGACAGTTTTACAGTGTTTATTATTTTTTATCTCGGTTTTGCTGCCTTTTCCGCCACACTTTATCGGACACTTTTTATCTAATATCTCTTCCTCTCTCTCTCTTACATTCTTTCTCTCATTCTCTTTCTCAAACACACTTGCACATATTATTATAATGTTCTTCTTGCTTCAATAGATTATAATAATAATTGTATATACATATACAAACCGTTTTTTTTTCGCCTCGACACACACACACACACACAGAGAGACACACACACACACACACAGTTCGATTAGTACACTTAAAATATATCGATCGCGAATTTATCATCGACATTTGTCGTAGTCATCGTGACATTATATCGCCGAGGGAGACCATCGGAGCTTATCATCGGTCTCGCAAAACGGACTCGAGACTCGGAAACGCTCTCTCACACATATATTTTACACATATTTCACGAAAGCTCCCCTAGGCCGGCCGAACAAGCACGTACAATTCATAACTATAATCCATAATCGCGCAAAGAAAAGACGCGTATTCTGTCATCTCGGTAATTACAGCTTTCGCTTGCGCGACAGTCCGCATCCGAAACGCAGGTCCAACCATAAAATATTCAAGATATCATTGGATATTATGCAGAAATAGAGATCTCTAGTATTTTCCCACATTTCTAATTTCAGATAAATCATTTATCAACCAGTTGTATACATTTTTATTCGTAAAGCTAAGGAGAAATTATAAATTATAATTACATATCGTTATAATAAAATTTATAAATTACATATTTATTTAATTATAATTTAAATATTAATTATAATTTTTTTAATTATAATTTAAATTGTAATTTTTTTAATTATAATTTAAATTGTAGATACATCAGTTCCACCAGTTTTTTATCGTCATTCTTCGATTGGACCTCGCGATCGTGTATAAACTGCGCAAATAAAAAATAAAGAATAACACAAGGAGGAACGATCGTTCCTCCTCGCGGTAACATCGATCATCTCGAGAAGATTTATTGAATGTTCAACGAATCCGCGATGATTCAAGAGGACGAAACAACGAACCCGGGGATCGCGGATCGTGTATCTTCAGTCAGTTGTGATGGGAAAACGCAAGAACTTTCGCTCGCGCTGGCAGTGTCTTTTTCTTTCTTGTTTAAGCGGTAAGAGTTTCCTTGATCCAACGTGTACACATTCTAAAAAGCATCATAAATAAATAGGAAATTGAAGAATATTTAGAATAATATAATAATAATAGAATATAATAATAGAAGAATAATAACAATTATTTTATCACTTTTAAAATATTTTCTAAAAATCTGTTTAAATTGTACAATAAATCAGCTATAAATAATTATACATAAAGTGGAATAATCTAGCTAATCGAGGAAATTAAAATTATGTAAAATAATTTTTTATGTGAAAAGCGACGCGAGAAAAAGATTGATATAAGTTTCTAACTCTAAGTTTTTTGAAATAATAAACGAGTACGCAAAGATTTTCCCTACAGAAAAGAAAAGTTTGATAACTAACGTAATGCTGTTGGCTCAAGGAAACTTGTCTCTCAGGCGGTAAATGAGATTTATTCGAACGAGAAGAGCGAGGAAGGTGACTCGAAGTGGAAAATATCAGACTTCGAATCAGATTAATGGCAACCATGTAACTATTACATAAATTCACTGACAATATAAGAAAATTCCGATCACTATAAATATATTTTGACCGATAAACAATGAGAGATGGAGTTGAAAAAGTAGTCTGCATTCCTTAAAAAAGTTAAAGCACATGGGGCATGTTTTAATATGACACAGGGAATGCATTTTTTTAGGTATTAGAAAATTATAAAAAATTAGTCGATACTTATATTAAAATTAAAGACAGTTATCCTTCAGGTCAGTCGATTAGTTACATAATTAAAATTGATCGGATTCGATAATTTTGCATCTGAAAATTTTTATTATATTCTTATTTGTTTCATCTTTGTCATTTTTCAATTTAACGTAATATCAATCGATCGAAAAGGGAATGTGTTTTTGACAAGACGCGAAAGAATGCGAAAAATTCCAAGAAAAATTCTTGGATTAATAATTTAAATCTTTGATAATCAATTTGCGCCGCACGATACTTTCCACTCGCGAGAAGGAAACGAAGAAATGCAACGTACAAGGTGCGGTGACAGGTGGATATCGCGTCGGGACACATTGCTTTGTCCTCGTCCTCCGCTATCGACGTAGCTTCGTCTCGAGTAGATCGTTGCGATCCAGAGAATTTGACTACACGATATACAACGTAATAACAGTTAATTAGCAATAGCAGCAGCGGTAGTGTAATGGTAATAGTTGTAGTATTAATAGTAATAGTAATAATATGATAGTAGTAATAGTAATAGTAGTAATAGTACCCTATATGAAAAAAAAAAGAAAAAAATACATAGAAAAACACGATGTTGGTATAATATATTTATATGCGTAACTTTTCATCACGTTTTCTCCATTTTTTTTTCTTCACTTTTTTTTATATGCAACGCATCGTACGGTGTATCGTACAAGATGTCAGGAAGAGAACCGAAACGGGGGAAGGGAGGGCAGAGAGAACAGGAAGAAAGGACGAAGAGATGATGAGGCGGGAACAAATGGTCTTCGCCAACCGTTAACGCGCAAACACTTGACCCTCTTCTTTTCCGAAACTTCTCCGAAGAACGAAAAGTCTTCGGAACGTCCTCGTCTTTCGCGGAAATGCGTGAAAAGTTTCCGGTACGATCATCCCAACAAAAGACTCAGGAAGCTACAGGAGAAAAATGCATTTGGGATTTACAAGTGCTTGAAGGTCAAGCATTTCGCATAATCGCGGTCCTAATAAACATCAAAGTCTAAAAGACATTTAAAAAGTATTTCCAAGATTTAAAATGTCTTCTAGAATACCTCTATCTTTTTCTTCTGGCGTTTAAGTTACGTTACTTGAATTCTGCGAGCTCGTATTTCTAAATCGCAATCGTTGGGATCGGTTGTATCAACGATTAATTGATACGCAGAATTATAATAAACTACGCGTCACCAGATAAGGCTCTGAGACAGATGAAAATATCTTAATATTCGGAGGGAAAGTTCTCGATGGTGACATGTGTGAAAGGAGCGTATGTGATAACATTAAGTCTCAGAGTAACAATAGTCTGCGAAATCTATAGTTTAGCTGTCTGATACTATTTCAATATTTTTCCATACGAGTTATATCCCAGCAAACACCAAATAACAGTTATATAACTATTAATTATAATTTCCTACTCAATAATATAACTGTTACATGTTATTTAACAGTTATGTAACATGTAACAGTTATATTGTTGAGTGGGAAATTACAACTAACAATTATATAAATGTTACTTGGTGTTTGCTGGGATATAACATGACGTTATATCAGCTGATGTAAAT
Organism: Camponotus vicinus; assembly: GCF_025532165.1. Taxonomy (NCBI): domain Eukaryota; kingdom Metazoa; phylum Arthropoda; class Insecta; order Hymenoptera; family Formicidae; genus Camponotus; species Camponotus vicinus. The sequence continues at coordinate 23,535,378 of NW_028141956.1, forward strand.
TTCTAGGTGAACCATCCAGGTCTTTCTTTGTTTCTGTCCAATTGGGCGATGATAAAAGTTCGAAAACTATAGATTAAACTCAAAGATTGTATGATATTATTCTACATCTTGATTCTGCGATATGTAAAGAGAAAACAGTCAATCATTATGTCGTCGGTGCAACCGGTCCTTGGACAGTTGAACGAGATTAAAGACTCATCGATCTATATTCGTATCACATATTTAACGCTGCATTTAACAGTCAACGCGAAATTGCATGTGATCCTCGTACGTAACGAAACGCAGAATCAGATGAACCCGCGTTTAAAGCGTTAAACATGCGAGGTACAAATGCGACGGATGCTCTCTTGGTGTCCGTTTCTCATGATGCGACGCATGCACTTTGTTCGCACTTTCCTTCCCCATCATTCTTCTACTTCTCTCACACTAGTACGCAAACTTTCGCACGTAATTATCACGCACACATGCACACATACACACACACACACACACACACACACACACGCTTGCTACAAACACGGGACGTACACACGTTAGCGGAACGATGCTGCGGTAATGTTCACCGATGATCGCTTTCTCTGGGTATACATATCACATACAATTCAATACACGGCGTATCTAGTCTTGAAATTAATTTAAAAACGGAAAAAGGAAAAGAAAAACGGAAGGTCGATGAACAGGACCGGGTGTGCGATTAAATGGTGTTGCCTTTTCTCGGTTAGTATTTTTACCACGTATAAAAGGGAAGGGCACGAGGTTTGTCACGGCACGAGTAGAGAGGTCACATCTGTTTTATTATTTATTAGACACAGTGAATTCGTCCCGCGGTTATCGCACGCTCCTCGCCGTACGTAACATTTCATTATCTCGGAGCGCGCGATCACGACGGTAACGATGTCATAATTCATCATGCACACGCGACAGACACACCACCACCTGTACAGTACGCCCGATCGATGCTGATGAGATAGAAATGCTCCACGGAAACTCGCAATCGTGTGTTCTCTTCTTACCATCTAAGCACAACCGAACGAATTGTCCCTAAAACTAGACGTCCTCCCCCGCCCACTCCCTGCGCGCCCGTTGTACTACATTCTGTATGATCGTTTAACTATCGAGCTTTTTAGCGAAAAGACCTCAGCATCCTGCTGCCGTAAATCGACGTGACATTGCTCTCGTCGGCAAGACTGGCCGGGCAAAAATTTATGATTATATATACTGTTTCAAATTATTTTCTTGGACAAGCAGATGATCCCGAAATTTGCCTTGTTTTTAGCTCGGCTGGAACAATGACACGCCGAGTTTAAGGCAAGAACCGTATTAAACGCGATGTATGTCGAAATGACGCGTCCTAGCAAAATTGATAATTACAACTGTATTTGTTGGCTTCTCCCCACGATTACACTTGATTCTCTTGACACTAACGTGGAGCTAACATTTCGTTTGTATCGCCTGAAAAAAATGTCATTTTCATTTTGTGCAAAAATTCGAGAACAGCTTTACACACTCGACAGCTGCTCGAGTTACCAATGTATTCGGTCTATGTACATGTTGTGACTTATACGAAGAAATATTCTACATTTATACATACGTACTCAGCCCGCTGGTGGAGCAGGATACGGTAATAATTGCGCGGAATTATGTTAACCCTCGTGACTGTCTCGTGAAAATCGAACGATAATTTCGCAAAGTCAATACCATTAACAGACAATTACAGACAATATCATTAACGGAGAAGTCATTAATCGACTTATATGAGATTAAAAAAAGTTAAGTTTTTACAAGTTCTATAGGAATTTTTACAGATGAAATATATGCCATTGTAATCAAGAATATTTATGACGTTTAAACCAAATACCACGGTTTTTAATCTAACGTAGCCTTCTGTTACGACATGCGTTTTATTATAATTTGATTACTATCTTTGACAAGGAAACACTCCCTGCTCTCTTTCGCAAACAATTTACAAATTATAACGAAGTTTGACAAATATAATTACTCATTTGAAGTATATGCGGTATCAAAAATTCGGAAAAAGCAAAAATGGCCGCACAGTTCGGTTCTCGCCTCTCGTACGACGAAAATTAAATGTTACTATGCATCATGAACAACTGCGAGGATCCATCATCGAAACCGCGTACTGTACATTTGCGATTCGCTTCGAAAAAAAACCAAAAAAAAATTAGAAAGCAGAAAAAACGATCACAATCACGTTTCATCGTCCTACACCCGCAAGAGATGCGAGGAACCCGACTCGATTTTTTCTAAACCTCCTTATGAATGCATGGTCGTTAAGAGCGTCCTCCAGGCAGGATTCGTGAGAAAGAGATCCAGGACATATTCCAATAGTACAATCCGCCTGAGAATCTTGCGCACTACGATGAGAGTTGCATCGTTGCATCCCGGAGACACAGTTGACGTTGAGTTGTTACAGTTCTCTCCCTCTTCTTCCTTCTTCCTCTCGTCATCGTCCACTCGGTGCAAAGAGTCACACGCAGGCATCCTCACGTTACCTTTCCTGTTACGCGATGTTCATCGCGGACCTTGTAACGAAGCACCACCGCGATTACAATTGTCACCGACAAACGCGACAATCGGGTCGCATCCGTTCACCGTTCACCGGATGGCTGCGCGGTACCACCGAGCGCGCGCGGGTTCACTTCCGGTTTGCGACAGGCAGGAGTGCGCCGTGTCGGCGGTGAACGCTGGTCGTCGCTCCTGATGAACGACGTTGCTGATTACGACGAGGATGATGATGATGATGATGATTCCGCTATTGCTGTTGCTGATTCACTTGTTGTGTTGCACGCTTGCCCGCCTGACCATCAGGGTGGGTGGAGCGATTGCCGTCGCATTGGCGCTTCCAAAACAAAAGACACACAAAACAGCGACATTAGCGCGCCACCGTCTTCATCACATAAACACGAGCTAAAGTTCCCTCTTTTTTTTTCTCTTTTTCCGGCGCTCCTTCTCTCATTCGTCGCATCAAACCTCCCCCCTTATCCTGTGACTGGAAAGATTCTTGCAGGATAATCGCTCGCGTTTACAGCGGTATAATAGTCAAATTTTTGATAAAATGAATACTCATCTCTCTCGCAACAAAATGTAATGTTCTGATAAAAATATAGCTAACATCAACAGATATTTTCTGGAACAAAGAGTCTATTAAAATATTAAATTATAATTTAAATATATTAGAATTATAATTTAATATTAAATAATATAATTTGTCCTCTCTTTCAACGTATATAATGACGTTTGTTATCTTATTTAAATATTTGACAAATTAAATAAAGATATGCAAGAATCAATTATATTCGTTTTTTCGCTGTATTAAAATAACACTGCAAGGTTCTCCGTGAAAATTGCAAGATTCGCGTGTAATAGCAGCGAATAAGGTGGCAAATTATTAACAGGCTCGTGAGGAGGGATGAACTCTGAGAGAAGGCTCGCACGATGAAAGTTTCCCCCGTGATCAGAGCTTTTCACAATCGGCGTCCTCTACCGTGGCACAGAAGAGAATTTCGCTCCCTCTTTGTCTATTTTTGTCATTTAGAATTAGTGCGATAGCTTTCGGTTACCTGAAAAAAGTCAACGAAAGTCAACATAAAGAGGAATTTCGATACCGAATAATTTTGCATGTCTATACTTTCACAGTATTAGAGAAAAATTCTATCTATAGATTATGCTCGTGAAATTTCGAGTGCGAAAACGTGCATGTTTACATGCACAGTTATTCCAAGAGATGCCCAGCACGTACTGAAAATATATATTATTTAAAAAAAAATAATAATACCATTAATTTTACGATCAATACGAAAAGTGATTTATAATTATTGATAAATTTTTGCAAAAGGAAAGCTGTCAAATCTGTTTTCTCGTTTTAAATATTTATGACACGTGTATCTCATATTAATTTAATACATACAAATTAAATCTAAGATGCAAATTTGTTTAGAGAAGAATAAATATAATATAATTTGTAAAAATTTTGAATAAATTGAAAATTGAATGATTAAATATAATTTTTTTCTACTTAAAATCAATAAAATTTCAAAAATAAACACGATGATTTTATGTCTTAACATTTTCAAGCACGATTTCGTATTAATAAAACTTTAACAATGTCACTCGACTCTAGAAATCAAGTTTATACTTCAAGACATTCAATAGTGGATTAACCAGTTACCAAGGAGAGTTGTGCAATAACCAGTTGAATCGTCCAGCTATTCTCTGATTCGTTACGCTCTTATTACTAGCATTACAAGTCTTGAAAGGCAAATGTGAAAGTCTTCTCGTGGAGAAACATATAGTGCTAGAAACATATAATGCTACTTCACTTGCAAGGACATGCTAAAGTTATTTCTTTTCCTTATTAAGTTATTTAATTTGCATCCTTATTTTATTATTATTTCATCTTCTATAAATTATAAATTAAATCATTTAAATATGAATTTAAAAATTATTAAAAAAATTCTGGTATACTGTTATTTTTTACAAATGTACTCATGTAAAATAAATAATATCAAGTTTTTCTTATATCTTACTTTTTATCGACATGCGATTTTTATGCTTGGGCATCCCAATAACATCGGAATTTAATCTAACAATCAAGAAAATTATTCGTAAATGATTTATTAATCACATGCGATAGTCTCAAAATTATATAGCCGATCGGCTTATCACAAGCTACAGGCATTATATTTATCAAAATATAGAAATTGTATCTTGCATCGTATTTTAATTAGTTTTTTATGTTAATCACATATTCCAATGTATCATTTATTAAAAATATAATAAGTATTATATTGTGAGAGAGTGCATTCGATAGCAAGCAATAATAATTATCTTCATTTGGAGAGAATGTTTTCTCATTTTAAATTTAAATTATAAATATACATCTTAAGTGTATCTTTTATTTCTTCATTTCATATAGTTATCGGCAACACACATATAAATATGTATAGAATGTCTCATTATTATTACAATATAATACTTTCTTTAATAAATTTAAAGGCAATTTTTTCAGTAAATGAAAACTAAAATAAAAACTTTAAAAAATGTTGGTTCTTTATGTTTTTTTTTTTTAAATATCTTTATAAATAACTTTTAAATTACAAATCTTGAAATTTTGTTGTAAAAAATTATATAAACAATAAAATTTATATTATCTCTATTTGTGTTTCTGTAAATTAAATTTGAGAAAGAATTATCTATTTTTTAATCGTTTGAAATTTATCAAAACACTCATTTTAATTACAAGCTTTAAAGTGGTTAAATGATATATGTCACCAAAGACGATGATGAAATGAGTAATTTTGAATGTGGATGAAATATGCGTATCGAGAATTCTTTCCAAATGACAAAATATGTTTCTTCCCCTTTATCCATTTGTCTCGATTATTCATTTATCCCAAATTAACAAGTAATTGGAGTACCATGCCACGGTATTGAGACACCACCTTCCTACTGAAATGAAGCTTCTATACAACTAACGCGTACCGAACATACAAAACACGATTTAGCGTTTGCACAAGCATAACACAAATTACAATCTTGAAATTGTAACTATTACGCCTCGATGAATCATAAGACTTGGCGAGAGCTGTGAAAAATTGATAAAATTCGAGCTTATATATCATTAACGTACCGCAAATTTTCATATTTATCACAACCATTGTACGAGATCGATATGAATATAAATAGAATCAGAAACAGGCTTATGTAAAATGAAATTTTTCCCCAAAATGTGCAACGATCATGCAACCTGGAACGAGTGTAACAAGCTCTGAACTTTTCTCGCGAAGAATTTTATGGAAGATGATCTAAAAATAAGTCGCCGGAATATTTATTGACAAACTTGAAATCAATTTTTTTCTTTAATTATCAATTTAACAGATTTTTAATCTAGTTAATATTTAAAAAAATTACAGGAACTTATTTAAAAAATTACAGAAATAATCAGATTTTTCCCACTTTTAAAGCTTAATTCGAAAATGATCGATATTTTTGTTGGGAAAAATTTAAGATTAAATTGGAAATTGCAAAATTCGACGATCTATTTTAAATATATACAATATACGAAGACATGGAGAAAGTTTCGGTTGATTTCTTTGATTCCAAAACTTTCCTATTATGACACTAAAGCGATCGAAATAATGAACATCATTGTTTGAGTAAGCTTACGATATTTTTCATCCGCGGATGAAATAGTAGAGCAAGTTATACCCAGTCGTCTAGCGGATTGAATCGTCTTATATTGTGTAGCAACTCACTTGGACTTGGGCTGCATTTCTCCTGCAGCTGCTAGAAGCGTATCCCTACGATGCAATCGCATGCTGACCCTTCGCTCCTGTCCACCCGCACCCGATGCTGAAAGAGATTATCAGAAAAAAACAATGCATGAAAAACCGCAAAAGAAATTCACAGCCAACATTCCTATGTGTCGTCAACTCGCTGCCACCTTGCCTATTTTCTAGGAGATTCGATCTTTTTTTTTTTTTTGTTAATTTATTCATGTATACGTGTATAAAAGAAAAAAACTCTCTCTACAATCGCCTTCTCTTGATACAGCAGGTTCAAAGATTATAACACAAATTCAAAAGCAATCAGAGGGGATAGCAATATCCGTTAAAATAAAGTTTCTCTTTCAAAAAACAATTCCAAAACTCGACTCTCGCATAAAATCGTCGGCGATTTATTTTGCTTGGTCAGTACATTCAATCGTGCAAGTAGCTCGCCGAGAAAAAAAAAAACAAAAGGTAGAAAAAAAATAATCGTATAGAAAGAGAAGAACACTCGTTTCATTGCAAAGCACACATTTTCACAGTATATATGTGTGTTATACCCACCATGCGTCTCAACCTGCAATCTAAGGCTACTTTTCAGGCGACATAATTTCAAAAAATCGTAATAAAAAAAATGATAAAGCTACGCGCAATCTAATCCGAAAAAATGGGGAAATTATTATTTAACTGTCGTATTTAATTTTTATTAATTTATATATATTTAACTAAATTTCATAAATTAAAAACACTATTTTATATGAGTGGTTCACGTACTTTACATAATAAATAGTTGAAGAGAAAAAAGATTTTATAACATATTTAACAAATGTGTTATAACACTCTTGAATAATTTTTAACTGATTGGAAGCATACATTTTTTTCTCTAGTGAAAAATAAAGACTTTACAATCTTAACTTTGACACAATTTTTTGTGCTACTTTGTTTAAAGAAGAATACATTATTTTGAACTCTATTAATCTACATCATTATTTCAAATTATTAAATTATTATTGTAATCTTCTGAAACAGCAATAGTAATAAATTATGAAGTGATACAACGTCTCAAGGATCGTGTCGTATGTAGGATATATTCGTCAGGTTGATGTGTCAAAGTAATCATATTCATATAAATAGATATTCAAGAATGTCATTTAACAGTAATAACATCAACCAGGCGACGCGGGACGGGTAGATTTTTCACTCTTGGCAATTGAAATGGAAAAATTAATTAGAACAAAAAAAGAAAAAAGAGAAAAAAAAATGTATAACCGAACGAATATGCGCAAATGTCAATGTGCTTCGAAAAAAATAAATTCAAATAAGAATGATACGCTTCTGTGAAGACAGATGATGCGACAAAATTGAAAGATTAGCCAAAACATAGACTTTTTCTCCATTCTCTTTCTTTTTCATCGATCTTTTGCATCGAGAATTTTTCGAAATCCAGACATCTCAGAGGATGAATAACTTGAGCGCTATTCATCGCACATTTGGGTTTTTCCATTCAAGCCAAGTGAGAAATAATTTTGACAAGGATAATCGACAATGTCGTGTGGTGAGATAAATAAAAAGAGACCAGTCCTTGAATGGAAAAACATTTATTTGCTACTTTTTCTTCATTATCATTATCATCATCATCATCATCATTATCATCACCATTATTATCAATAAAAAAACAGGTCGATTACAGATAAATATACGATATGAAGACTTCGTAGATGAATGAAGAAAAACAGGTGGGAATGAGCGATAAAGGGACGATGCCTGTGATCTAGTGATCTAGTGCATAGGAAGAAGTTGGCAATGTCGTAGCACGATTTTAATAAATATAAATCCCTTCGTTCGATTGTTTCGTCTAATGAGAGAGCCACAGTACCTCTTTGAGATTACAAAGATCATGGATAAGTAATAAACTAGACTTTATAGACCCTATCTAAGCTTTGGTAATGCTTTCCGCGCGTCCCTGGACGCTCTCCCATATGTATAATATACGTGACATTTAATTAGAAAAGTGAAAAGTCAAGATACTGTTGAATTACGAAAGGCTATCATCCGTCAGACTACTTCTTCCATTTCACCAGAACGTATTCGTTACACGTATACGAAGATTAATACGTATGCTTAATTAATTATCAGTAAACACGTTGGTGTTGAAGCTTCACAATCGTTACGGGATACAATTAATTAAATGATGAAAATGTCAATGACTAAAATAAAAAGGAACACAACATCATTTTTTTTTCTTTTAAATGCTAATTATAATTAACAACGCGTTTTATGTGATTGAAACAAATATTTATATAAACGATATTAAAAGCAGCATCCGCGTCTCGTGTTGATCCTGCTGCGAGAAATATTCAACGCTTCATACTTTGAATTTTATAATTAATAATAGTAACAAATCGTAAAGAGCTTCGATTTTGGAGATAATCAAAATCAGTGTCCTGAGTTCTTGTGATCAAGTAATACGCGAATAATTAACAGTCTTTAAATCATTTTTATTGCTCGTATCGCGAGGCATAGATCTTTCATGTATGAAATTGTTGAAAAGTCGCATGCTATTGAGACTTCATTTAACATAATACATGTATAAGATTTAGATTTTAAATGAGTTAATTAATTAAATACTTGATTTTTTTATCGTTACGTTTGTATCTTGAACGAATAATCAATGTATTAATGTAAAATCAACGTATCAGAGATACAAGACAAAACTTTTTACTCTCCCTCTCTTTCTTTATCATGAAGCTTATAAATATATAAGACAGAAGAAAGAACACAAACTAAATCAAAATTTGAATTTGAAGGAATTGTTGATTTTTATCGCTTGATTATAGCATCGTAGATTTTATGATGAATAAAAAAATAAATTCCGCAATTATATACGGCTTTCGATTTATACAAGAAGCGATGGTATTGACATTTTCTCTCTAATATATTAATTAAGACATTAATATCTCTAAATTTCAATGTTATAAAGTGATATTAAGATTGTGTGTGCTATATATAATTCTAATAACGAATTCGATTAGATGCACTGGTGCATTTAAAGGCTGTATACAAATTTACAATAGCATAGACAACTAAAATAAGTAAAATAATTAATTTTATGAATTATTATTATGTAGCATAAATAAGTAAAATAATTAATTTTATGAATTATTATTATATATCATCATTTATATTGAATAAAAATATTTAATAATAATTTATAATATTAATTAATTTATAATATTAATCTTATTTTAATTATATTATTATAAATTTATATACAATAGTCTTTAATATGTATCAATATACACTAATGCATTCATCCGAATTCGTTATGTTTTAATAAAAAAAAAAAAAGAGAGAGAGAGAAAAAAACGCGAAAAGTTTAGAGAACGAATAAAATAAAACATTGCGATATAAAAATTATGATCTACGTTTCTGCGAACAAGCACTTTGAAAAATATTTAATGACAAGTGTTATCAGTCTATAAACTTTTGGTCAGTCTAAACAATCAAGAGATTATTTTTCTTAAGGCAGAAATAAATAAATTACGAAAAACGATTAAAGCCATATATCCCTACGTTAATGTTATTCTTATTTTATAAACAGTGCACGATGTTTTCCTTACTTTATTATCATTCCAAAACTGAATTAATTTTGTCAAATGATAAAAAATTATCGAGAAAATATAAATAAAGAAAAAAATAAGAAACAAATGCAAAGAAACATTACTCGACAATAAAATCTGTTTATAATATAAACGATGAGTTTTATAGGCAGCAAAAATATATCGGCGTAAAAAATAAATCAACTTATAATAAATATAAAACAATTTTTACGTATACACAACCTTGATGATTATAAACAATATCTGTTTCACTCGGAATAATTTCTTTTATAAAAACCAAAGCCCTGATTTTGCATTTTTTTCACGATTATATATATATTATAATTGAGCTTGTGATTGTTAAAAAAAGAAAAAAAAAGAAACAAAAACTATTTATGTACATACACGTGATTGCATAGTATATGTTATTCTTATAATTTGGTTTATGAATGCTTATCAATCGCTACTAAGTAAGAGAATAAAACTTAAATAAAGAGTAAAAACCTAAAGGACGAAACAAAATCAATCTCGTAACTATTATGCGGCAAGAATACACGACATAAAAATTTCGCGACGCGTTTCTCAAGCATTAATAAACGCCATCGATCCTACATGTGAGAGGCCGCAGTGTACAAATTTAATATATGCTTACATGTACATTATATATGTTGCACACATGTTGCATATAGAAAAAAAATCGCTTATTGGCTCGAGATTCACGATCATCACAAGTGCGATCTATAATTAATTTCACTCTTGCTTGCAATCTAAGGCAATCTTGTTATTCGTTTGCAAATAGCCAAGATTTCAATGCGGCTGTTATGACTGCGTGTCATGGATAATTCGACAGTGTATAGAGAGAATATATATATATATAAATAGCCATTATAAATATTATTATATAATATCGTATGAAAATATACGCATGTGAAATGCGCAAAAATATTCAGTATAAAAATCATGCTCATTCTAGATATACTTCTTTGTAAAAAATATTAGATTTCTCTGGAGCAAATCCGACTAACCATCGAAATCTTGGTCTTGTAATTTTTCCATACGAGAATATATAAACGGAGATCGCTCGGTACGTGATATAAGAGGTCTGTGTTTCAAAAATTTCCCAGAGAGAGAGAGGCCTTACAACTGCTCTCAAATGCAAATCCAAACGAAAATGTCGAGGAGGATATTTATAAGAATGTCCAAGTTACCCTGCGGTTTACCGTGAGTCAGGGAATCGCAGGAATTGGTACCGTGACTCAAAATATCTTGATCGTTTTTCGTTTGCAGCCATTCTATGTAGCGTTTCCGTTTTTCCGTCGTGTCAGCGGCGTTTTCCAGAGATAGCAAACCCTCTGGGTGATCAATGTTTTGTATAGTATGTAAGTAAATTCTACCAAGTTCGCTGATGGAGTATCCGATGTCTAAGCTGTCTTTGTTACCGCTCACGGTATCTTGCGTGGTGACACTCGCAATGGGACCCTCGATCAAGGGAAGCCTCGATTGCATCACCGTCACCGTCAATTCGATATTTGTCGAAAGGTCGGTTTGCATCAACGATTTACTCGCATCCCAATTATTCTGTTTTATATTATCCTCTGTGGTATCTACATTCGTAGACTTATTCGAGTCTCGTTTCGCGCGAAACGTACTCCCTTCGAGCCGCGCATCTTTAAGACGACTAGCGGAATTTTGTACAACAGCGAAATCTACTTCGTCGAAAGAACCGAGATTGGATTGGACGGGAGCACGATTGGCTAGCGAGTTTGGCGTACGTTCAAAAAAATCAACGTTTTTCTGGTGCCTCTGTAAAAAATACTCGCATTTCTCCTGATCAGTTTGAGGATATTGACTGTTAATTGCGCGTTCTTCTCGCTTCGATGTGTCTTGGCGCTTCTCGCGCTCCCTGGGTAAAAAATGCAAGCTTCTGCCGACTCGTTGGAAGAAATTGGGCCGCTTGCGTGTCTTATTCGCCGTCGAAGAATCGACAGACTTCTTGGTCGAATCAAAACTCCTCTGTTTACCATGGAAAAAAGTCTTTGATTGCTCTTCCGGTAGAAAATCTAGACTTTTACAATCTACAGCTGGTATATTGATACTTTTCTCGAGCGACTCCAAGCTCTTGTGCGGTTTTTCCTTGTTACGGAAAGAGAAGTTTCTGCGTTTGCTAGTGAAGGTCTCCTGCAACAACTCGTTACTATTCTTCTTAAAGATCTCACCCTCCTTCTCGAGGAATTCCACGCTTTCTGAGTCACGCATCTCGTGAGTCACGGTAAAATGTCGGACGCTGTTTGTTGCGGGACACCTGTGCTTCTTGTCGCTGTCGTAATCAGCGTAGCTTCTCTCTTTGTCCAGGCCACCGAAGCAATTCATCGAGCTCGACATTGCCGCGGTCTCATCCGCGTCATCCGCTAGTCGAGCGTAATTCGTACCTTTTGTTCCTAGATCCTCAAACATCACGACTTTGCGATCTACGTCTTTCTCAGTTTTATGCCCATGAAAAAAATAGCTCTGTTTATCGAGTTGACGGGACGCCGTGTTTGGGCTCCTCTCACGCGTTCTACTCATCGTCGGCTGATAATACTCGCGTGACGTAGTCGCGGAATTGATCTCCGCGATACGATTAGAGCCTAATTCGCGACTACGTCCCAGATTGAGACCGGTCAGGTCTAGGGAGGCCGCCACGTCTGGCGGTGGCGGGGGCGCCGCCCTATTACCCGGCGTAGTAGTTGACTTGAATGTACTGAATTGACATGGATTTATCACGCGTGTCGCACTCGCGACGGCGGCGGCAGTCTCATTGCCGCCAGGCGCAGGCTGCTGCGAGTGTCCGACTGTCACATTATGTTGCGTTTTTCGCTCGGCAATACCGAAATTCTGTTGGCTTGCGCAGAATTGTTGGTAGAATTGTATTTTACCTTGGAGATCATTCTTGTCCTGATTGTCCTGGTCACCACGAGTCTCCATCTCGCGTTTCTGCCGGATCGCTCGCAAACTCGTGGTCGGGTCCAAGCGTCCAAGCGTCGGGCCCACCGTCGCTACGGACGCGTTCGGCAAACATTGCCGCGTGTAGGGCCTGGAAGCAGATATGAACGAAAGATAAGTAGATTTCTCGCTGATAGACGCAAAAGATATTGTGATATATATTATATATTATGAAATAAAAAGAGCGTCTAATAAGATGGATAATATGGATAATAGAAGATAGAATGGCAATTTTATAAGATTTAACGCTACGCTCATCTATCTCTAGTTAGTTTTGAAAATTATTATTAAATTAAATTTACCAGATATGCCTTGAATGAGATGAGATATATATTAATTTCTCGAGTATAAGGAAATACTAATTTAAAAAAATATTTATACTACATTGGTTATTATTCACATTGCTCAAAGCGGCAGTTTCCCGATTCGTTGTCCTAGACGCCGAAAATAGACCACGCTTGTGAGCAATGAAATGATGACCATGCTATTTATAAACGTGAAAAGGCGCTATGGTGTGAAGATGCAATCGCACTAACCAGCCGCCAGTTTAATGCATGAGAATTTTTTCAGGCAAGTCGGTATTTTTTTAGCAAAACACCAACCTTGATCGATGTTCCTGATCGTTGTTGGTCCCAGAAGGCAGCGCCGCGTTAGACGGCTGCGAGTGCATGGGCGCTTGCTGCGCGGAAGGTAAAGTTGGTTGTCTCGCGTTACCAAACTTCAGCATATTCCAGTCAAAGACGTAATCGTAAGTGAAGCCCTGACCGTGGAACAGTGTTCGGAAAAGTTGTCGGAGATGCGAGTAATCCGGCCTCTCCTCGAAGCGCAAATCCCGACAATACCTTAGATACGACGCGAACTCTACTGCAATAATTAATCAAACATTCGTTCTATTATATGAAATTGAAGATAAAGATTTTTACCTTACGTGATATCTTTACATACGTAATGTACCTACTGTAAAAGAAACTTACCAGGATAACCCTTACAGAGTTCTTCTATGGGAGTGGACATTTTCTTCTCAGAAATGCGTTCGTACTTTTGTCTCTTAGTCGCTGCTTTCAATCCTTGCCAGGGTAGACTACCTCTATTGAAGTACATGAGGACATAGCCCAGAGATTCGAGATCGTCCCGTCGTGACTGCTCGATCCCCAAGTGTGTGTTTATACTCGCGTATCTGTTATCATGGCAAATGAATTAGTCAGAGCAAGATTATTATACATTGAGATTTTACTAGCGATATAGTTCTAACCTGGCCGTCCCTGTCAGATTCTTGTTTTCTCGATAGGGTATATGCTTGTGTGTGCGGCCATCGCGATATTTTTTAGCCAATCCGAAATCTATAATGTAGACGAGGTTGCCCTTCTTTCCCAGACCCATCAGAAAATTGTCTGGCTTAATATCACGATGAATAAAGTTGCGGCTGTGAATGTAATCTGTTCTACTTATCTGCAGAATAGAGAAGTTAAAGCACTGTTATTATAACTGTACAGTCTGTGTTTCAATGTGTTCATGCTTCATGCTTCAAAGATCATATATCTAGAGATAAATAAACTGTTTATTCAATTTAACTCATAATGTGGTGTGCATGCTGCATAATATTTGCTAATTTGGTAACATATTCATTTCTTTGAAATACTTTCTTCTAATACTTTCTTCTAAATCAAAGCTTTCAAATGAGTGTAAGATATTTGAATAAAAAATGAATTAATATTTATACTTTTTCTGATTCTTACACTTAACACTTGGAAATACATTTTTATACATAATTCAATTATAATTATAATGTAATATAATCGTATGTTTTGAGAAGAAAAAAAAAAGATATTTATTTATTGAATGTGAGCGATTCTTGACAGTAATGTAGCGCACAATAACATATTTCTCCCTGTTAAATAAAGTAATAAATATAATCACAATATGAACTTTGAACATATAGCAAGGCATTCGAGCAGGAACACCCTGCACAAAAATATTGAAGCAACTCCATATGAGAATAATAAGATGGAAGTTATCTGTTTAGCCTTTTATCTCAAAGTGCAGGCATGAATGTGCAACATAAATAGAATCCTCTCTTGCAATGCATAATAAAGTAATAAAATTGAAATTCTAATAAAATAATTTCTCATGACAATTAAGATATGTTCAAAACACATATTTTAATTATTAGTGATAAAATGAAAACCAAAAAAAATAAAAAAACAATGTACCATCTATTGATATTATTACAACATTAATATATTTAATTTTAATGGACATGAAATATTCATTAACTTTTAAATTTATATTTGTATGTTCTATATAGATAAGAATATTTTTATAATTGAAAAAAAATTTATTTACCAATTGATCGGCAAGGAGCAGGACTGTTTTCAGAGTAAAACGTCTTGAACAAAAATTAAACAAATCTTCCAGTGATGGCCCAAGTAATTCCATTACCATTACGTTATAATCACCCTCCGAACCACACCACTTTATAGTTGGTATTCCAACTAGAATATTAAGAATATGAAGTTATATTATTGCAACTCCTGATATAATCAGGAAAGAAGGAAATAAACTTTAAAGGTTATATAATTAGAATACAAAATAATTATATTATACATATACACAGAGAATATATTGTGTTTTAATAAGTATTATGAAACTATACTGTGGGTGAAAGTGATGAAATAATCACAATGGAGGCATGTATTTAATTAGTAAAATAATGAAAAATGTAAAACTTTTTTTCAAAGTTCAACACATAATCGTATTCACTTTTCATTGCATAAATATTTCTTTGTTTTATTTTGAAGCTTTATTTTGAACTATAAATTTTTTCAAGTTGTCAAGTCTCAATAATCTTATCAGTCATCAAATTTCAATAATATTATAGTATTTTACACTGTTGTTAAATCTCAATCCTTTCAATATGTTCAAATTGTAAAGAGATACGAAAATAAACAGACCTCAGAAATATACAATATGTCGTACCGATGTAAAAGAAAAAGATATTGGATCAGCTGTCTAATAAACAAGAACACACGACGGCTTCTATATTACGGAATAAACATTCACGTGTGATACACATACAGAAATATTGATCTACTCACCGCCTCCTTGCATCATCTTGTAAAACTTGGACTCTATGTGCAGTTGCGGATGCCGTGTCTTTATGCATTCTAACTTGATAGCGACCTCCTCTCCTGTAGAAATATTGGTACCTGCGAAATGCAAGGAAGAAAGACCAAGGTAAGACTCTGCATTTACACACATACACACACACACACACACATACACACACATATATATATATATATATATATATATATATATATACATATACAATGTGTCTACAAAATAAAGAAGAAACCCCAGACAAAGAAAAGAGACAAGTGGAAGAGCACAAAGAGTAGGAGGAGGAGGGAAGAGAAGAATAAAACGTAGGAGTTGGCACGCGAGAGTTTCACGCTCTCGCGCGTGAAATACACGAAATCCGCTGTAAACGAGAGGGCGAGGGGGAGGGGGAGGGGAGAGAAGAGGGTAAAGGGTAAAGAAGAGAGAGAGAGAGAGAGAGAGATAGAGAGGGACGGAGAGGGAGAGGACGGCATCCGGGGGGGGGAGGGGGGGGATTACCTAGGTAAATGTCGCCGAAGGAGCCGCTCCCGATTTTCCGTCCGAGCCGGTACTTGTTACCAACACGCAGCTCCATCGTGCACGCAGGCCTGCGGGCGGCGCACCTCGGGCGAAAAGTGTCACGATCGCGGGGCCGCGGGCTCGATGCAATACGCGCACCCGATACACCCGACAACCTGGCGCGGGGGCGGCGCGAAGTAGCAGCAGCTGACCCGACGCGAGCGTGGAGCGCGAGAGATACGATGCACGACGACGACGACGACGACGACGATGGTGATGGTGACGATGACGGCGACGACGACGACTGCGTGCTGGCCTCGCTCCTAAGCTCCACAGCGCGCCCGTTACAGGCTCGACCGCGGTGATACCTCCATGCTCGTCGTACGGGAACTCGGACTGATCGATCTCGAACCTACGGGCATTTCTTCGTGGCTTCGTCGCGAAGTGAACGGGATAGCGCACCTCGTTGCGATGGCGGTCGCGCTGATGACGGCGGCGCTGCGATCGCCTCGCGCATACGTCGCCGTCGCCCTCGCCGTTGTTGTTGACGGCGTTGACGTCGCGAGGTGGACGGACGGGTGGGGGTGGGGATGGGGGACGGGGGAGGGCGACGGGGGGTCTGGCGCTCGCGAGGAAATTCGGTGGACGTGACGCGCGCGCGAGGACCCCGTCCTGGACGGATCCCTCGGCGATGAATGTCGATGAATGTCCTGCTGTCGCGGCCACGCACATGTACCGATGGGAGCGCGCGCGGTATCTAACGGGTGGCGGCGAAGTGATGGAGCAGTCACGACGGCGTCCGCGCGATCTTACGTGGTTTTCTGCGGATTTTTCCTATTTTTTTTTTTTTTTTTTTTACTGAGAGGCGGAAAAGTGGGAAAGGTTCGCGGAGTCGTCTCGCGGGCGTCCTCTCGTTTCACCTCGCTTCGAAAGGCGCTTACTTTACTAGCGCACTCTGTAGGACGTTTGAGGAAACGCGTGTTTCTTTCGCGCTCGCGTCTCGATCCCCTCGCCAACTTCATGCTTGTTATATACGTATATACAGGGTGTCAGGGCAAACTCTTCCCAAAAAAAGCTTACCTCGAGAGCTTTTCAAAACACTATAATAAAGTATTTTTCGAGTTATGAGGCTTGAAATAATCTCTTAATTTTACATAAACCATAAAATATTCATTTTTTGATTATCTTACCTTAATACTTTTATGTACAAAATAATGAGAGGAATCAATTGGTGCAAAGAAAACACATAATTGTTTCGAAGAAAAAAAATGTAATTTGTAATTAACAATTCCATATTTTTTTCGAAACAATTATGTGTTTTCTTTACACCAATTGATTCCTCTTATTATTTTGTACATGAAAGTATTAAGGTAAGATAATCGAAAAACGAATATTTTACCAGATATTTTATGTTTTATGTAAAAATTAAAAAATTATTTCAAGCCTCATAACTCGAAGTACTCGACGAAAAAATATTTTATTATAGTGTTTTGAAAAAAACTTGAGGTAAGCTACAAGAGCTTTTTTTGGGAAGAGATTGCCCTGACACCCTGTATATATACACACATGTATGTGTGTAGTCATTTATATAATATTATATTTATATAATATTTATATATGATGTTATATAATATTTATATTATATTTATATAAAATATTTAAAGATTTTTTAAAAACATTTTGACAATTGCAAGCCTTAATTTCGAGTAGAAAAATTCTCATAGACATCTATATAAAAAACTAGAATACAGTGTACATTTTTAAAAATATATATACACATCCACACACACACAGACAGATGATTAATTATTGCGTTGCTTTTTAAACACATGTATATTTTTATATAAAAATCATAAAACTAATATTTTATTCATCATGAAACGTACGGTTTTTTTTATTCGCACACATATTCAAACTCGTCAAATTCATATTTTAATATTCCAATTCTTGAGAAAAAAATTTTGATCGTCCTAAAATAAAATTTTATCTATCCATAATATTCTCCTTAAAAAAATACAACAATAAATTCTGTTACACAAATCATAAATTGTAAAATACATATAAAATGTATGTCAAGGAAAGTCAGCTTAGAAGGCAATCTAGGAGAATAAATATATAGCACAATTTGAAATAGAAAATACAGCAATAATCATTCATATATTTTTCTCGTAATAGGCATTCAGTATATAAGACATATTACAATCGGTATTTAACAGTACTGGATAGGAAAAAGTTTCAGGGGCAGTGTTTTATCATTTTCATTTTGTGTGTACACTATACATTACTTTATCAAAGTAAAAAACAATTTACAGTGTTATAAGTGTACATATCTCGGCAAACTCGGCGTTGATTCGATAAAATAAAAAAAACTTAGTTACGCTTCTAAGTTATAATTGAATCGAAATCCACTTTAACATATTTTTCTTTTTTCTTTTTTTTTTCCTTGTTACTTTTAAAGCACAAATGTGCGAGATATGACGATACATTATGCGCGTTCTAGAGTATAAAATAAAATAAAATCGATAAACAATCGTAAATAAGAGTAATTGTGAAATTAAAAGAGAGATAAAAACTTATCTACACAAAAATTAAAACTTATCTTTATCGCATTAAGTAATAATCGGTATTATCCTCAATACATGTTTAAAATTGAAATATTTATCGTTTAAAATTTTAATCGCGGTTGTTTTAAAAGGAGAATTAAGTTAATGTAAACATGCAATTGATAAGGAGGATCACAATATACCTCCATCAGTCTGTTCTGCACTTCGAATTCACTTAGTGTTTGTTTGTTTTTTTTTGTACAATTTTGTAAAATTATCGGCGCATTAAGAGAAAATTCCAAGATAGAACAATTTCCAGATATAACGTGAACTATACTATTTCCATGACAATTCTATTGAGATCAAAATTATAAGATATTTAGCATAATTGGTACTTTTCGCATTGCAGAGGCAAGCTATGAATATATCGATGTAAAAACGCGATATGTATAGTATCTTTGTAAGAATTCGTAAAGTAACGCAAGGCAGAAACGCATTTTGTAACAATTATTCATCGCTAAAAACTAATCCATGCGATTATTCTGTCTAGAAAAAGAAAAAAAGGCTGTGAATAAATGCAACAATAAAGTAACTATATCGGTATCGTAGTATATATGTCAAGCACTCCCGAGTATTCGAGAATTTCTTCGAAACTTTGATTACGTCCTCTTCGTGAAGACGAAGAGAGGGGAAACTTAACGATTAAGCAACATCGATAAAAAATATATTTCTAACGCGTTCTCATCGACAGACGTTTCTCCTTAAGTTCGCCATGCTTAATCTCACCTTAATTGTTCGTCAAATATATATAATTCTACTTAAGTAGCTATATTCTTCTTGCTCGAAGCAGTTTTATGTCGCACCACAAGTTATACGCTTCTGCTTGTGAAAAATCCACAAGACATCCGAAACATTTCAAATACTGTGAATAGCTTAAGTCGCGTGATATTTTATATAATAATTAGAAGTATATAAAATAACACATATAAAGAGTAAATTTAAGGCTGCCATAATTCACGATTTGTGATGTTGTCGTCCCTATCTCTCGATAAATAATGATTTTTTTATGTTCAAAAGTCTACGATTATACTGATTGTGTGAATCAGTATAATTGTAGATCACATACACCAGATTTATCGCTAAATTAATGAACATTAAAAGTTGGCCGTATAAAACGATAGTTAATTAGATAGATAATTGTTATAATAAAAGTCTTCTAAGTTTATTGTAAAATTTGATGTGTTACGATCTCTTATTCACAAAAAACTTTCTCAATCTATAATTAAAATCTTAAAATTTCTTATCTAAAGGAAAACATAGCGAGAATATCTAGCTATCTCTTGCATCGTAGGATAAATAAGACAGTTTTTAGGCCTATTTTCGTTAAAAATCATTGATTCTTTGCCAATTTTCCAAAAGTTACTCATTTGGAATACTTTCAATTAGAATGCAATGATGGATGTCAATGAGAAATGCATAAAGTTTATATTAAAACTTAACGCTTGCTCGCGCAACGCGCGTGATTAAACGCTAAAACTGCTGTGTAGAAATCTAGACTTTTTAAAAAATTCTATGATATATAAATCCTATCTATAGTCGCCGCTGTATACACATTGGTTGGATAAGAATTACCAATTACTGATGGCTCTGTAAACGGAGCGCAAAATCGATGCATGATCAGCATATGAAATGGATATGGAACAGGCCTACGAACCAACTTCCTCTGGCCTAGCTAATGGTGCCTTGGACCTTTCTGTAGTAGTAGTCACTGTAGTCGTAGTGACTTCCAAGTTGGCCAGATCCGCAGCACTAATCTGTGATAATTAAATATTTATTTACCTCTTCATATATTATAATAAGATATAATAAGAAAAAAATGTTGAAGACGTGAAAGAATTAATTATAAACTTTACGTCTACTTTAGTGTTGTTAGTCAGTTTGTTAATGAATATTGCATAAGGAGTGGAGAGAACGAAAGAGAGATAGCAGCGGGGAATAAATGAAGAAAATCAAACGAATTAAAAGCTGATGCACTCAATAGCGGGTGATCAATTTGTTAATGCCACACAACACTAAGTATTAAAGCGTCAACAAGAGATTGATATCGAGGCAACGACCGACACCAATTAATTGTAATATTCAGTGCCGTTTGCTGACCTCGACGTTCGGGGGTAGAGTGATGGTAGCGTGTGTTGTGGTTGTCTCGATACCGCTGCGTATCTCTCGTTCTACCGTAGTGCCTGCGCAATAAAACAATGCCACAAACAAAATAATAATAAAAATAATGAACATAACGTAATAAAATATAACGGAGAAGTGGAAAAAACAATATTATCAAAGCGTTGGAAGACGAAGACAATATGATTAAATTAAATTAACTATACAAATGTAAATGTGTGAATTTTCGTAATCCATCGAATTAATGAATCTGGAAAATCAATAAAATTTGTGTTTTGATTTAAAAAATAATAAATAATTGTGCAAAGAATCATTTACAACAAGCTATTATACAAGTGTACTGAAAACCTTTCTCAATACGAGTCTTCAATACAGTCTAATCAATCATCAGATAATCAAAATATGATCATGTCTACATCGATTGCAATTTCACTTACTGTTAACGTGCTGCGTTTCATTGGCTTGATTCGTCTCGACTTCGCCATTGGCAGTCGTGCTATTTGTAGTTTGAGTAACCACAGTGGTGGTTTTCACCACTAATGATTGATTCTGCGTAGATACCTCGGAAGTTCGTGAAGTGACCTCCATCTTAAGCCCTGCCAAACGATTGTGAAGGTCTTCGGAAGACGTTGCGTTTCTGAAAAGTGAACTGTTACTGCCAAAAGTGGCAAGTACGTCGGACACGCATTAATTAATACAGCGGTGAACGAAACTATCAAGCCATGCAATATGTTTAAAAGTACAAATTAATATATAAAGTAATATAAAATTTGCAATCTATCAAACTCATTAGAAAGAAAATATATTTTATCGCACATATAAGCAAATGATAAATAAACTATCGGAAGATATCAACTGAACTTACAGTAAATGATCTTTAACACTGTCGATTGTAATGTCTCCGATAGAACTTAAATCCTGACGATCGTCTTCTCCATTTACGTCTATACTACTCGTGGCCTGTCGCAGCGATGGTTCCTTCGGAGATTCTTCTTCCCCAGCTAAAAGACATGCGTTCACATCGACACTAAATGGCACTATTACACAAATAACGACATTCCCTAATATTTTGTTAATTAACACAAATAGCAAATTCAATTATGATTAGGCTTAAAACATGGACAAACAAATATATGCGGATGGTTATACAAAGTGTACCAAGCAGGGTTACACATCTTAGCAATTGCGTTTACACAAAAGCTGGTGAGATGTATTCTATTGCGGTGTGTATAAAAATATTGTATATAAATTGTTTCTTTCGATTATTTATAAAGGATGTACAGGGGTTAGACTCGGCATACTCACTGGCACCCACTATGCCATTTTCCGTGATGACTCGGTTCGATGGTTGACTCTCTTGCGTCTCTCCTTCGGTTTCAGGCGCTCCCTCGACGACACCTTGTTCCTGCGCGACTTCGTTAGTGTTTTCTGTCCTTTCTGTCAACGACCTAGCGCGCGGTGGTAAATTGAGCACGCAATGCGCCTTCGTTACTTTCCCAGCTGACAGTGAAATTCGTTGGAGTTCCGAACTCGAATGAAGATACAACGCTTCTCCGGCTTTCGTAAATATTAAGGAAGAAATACCGCTGAAAGATAAAAAAATACACGTTATTTATACAAACCATGTGTGTTAATTAAAACACAATAAATAATAAAGTCACTCACTTAATGTCCTCCCTCTTAATCGCAGCGGCGTTTAATTGTCTCTTCAGTTCCGGAATACTCAGCACTAGACAATCACCAAGATTCGTCAAGCAGAGTAAGCAAGTTTCTTCGTGAATTCCCTCTGGCTCGACAGGACACGAGAACTTGGCGAAACCTGTCTTTCGCACTCTAGATCCTTCGTGGGCGGTCAACTTGTATTTGCAGTGCGGCTTCAGGGACGGAAGATTGAAGATCTTGAACTGTTCCTCGCTGGCGATTACAACTCTATGTGGGGAAGTCATATCGGGCGCAGGCACCATGTTCTTCTCCGCCTCGTAGGATTCCGGTAATGGCACGCTGGATCCGTCAAGGATCGTGATCGCGATTACAGGCGCACGATGCTTCAATTGTATCTCCTTACCAAGTGTACAGTTGACGTCCTCTTCCGTTCTTCTCGCACCAGCTGGTATAGCCAACGTGAAGACGTAAACTGTGCCGTTGTTAGTACCCGCCCAAAGTGTAGGTGTTGTATTTTGCACTGTGCGAACAAATCCATCGAGTTATTTTTGTATCAATGTTATTGACTTTATATTTTTCAAAGGAGATACTAACAGCTAATAATGTAACTTCTGGCAAAATACAGGCATCGAACCATAGAGCCTAGAGCATCGTCAACAGGTCTCGCTTCCACTTGTCTCTCTACTGGCTTTAATTCCACCGCCGGCGATAAATCTCCGCTCGGTGAAGAAGCAACACTGGTGCTAAATTTTAACAGTTACATATTGCTTTCTCTGCGTATTCTGAGTTAATGATTGAGCCTTACCTTTCTTTCTTCTTATCTACAACTGTATTTCGTGTGGGACTATTAGCGTTCGTTCGACGTTGCGAACGTCCTTTTCTCAATCTTCTGAAAGACTCCCTAAGAGACTTTTTAAATGACTTTCGCCGAGAAATAGGAGTGTCACCTGCACCAGAGAGATCTGTAAAAATATTAAGATTAGTAATATTTATTCCCAGTATTGATATTCCAGAAAAAATCAAGAAAAGACAAAAATATAGCTTCGTATTACTTTAATACTTTACGTACCGTTTGGATTAAGCGTACACTTGACACTGACGGGCTTTGTTCTAGTATAATCGAAGACCGCGAGCCCGTGTGCAGTACCAGCGGCGAGCAAACCCCATTCGCTGTGCAACGCTAATGCCGTGACGGCGGCTGGTGGATACAACTGGAGAAGATTCTGTGGTTGAAATCCGACCGCGAACGATATACTCGTCGTTCTCGGCGGCAGATGATCGTGACCTTTCCACACGAATCCGTCACGATCGTTGACGATGTTCATTGTAACGGCTTTTATTTCCTTGTTGACCGGCTCCGAGGAGATGGTGGCGGCGATAATGTGACCGGCTGTGCCGGCAACCACCAAGGTCGAGGATAACGGACAAAGAAGAACCTTCTTCACGGCGAGTCGCGGATCGTCAGAGTACGGATCGAAGATTCCCACCTTCTTGAACGGCGGCCACTCGTCCTCGTCATCTTCCGGCGGCTGCTCGAGAACGTCCAGGTGCTCGCCGGTGAACAAAATCGACGAATTGTATTTGTACAGTGGAGTCAGAGAAACGTCGGACGCGTTCCAAAATCTCACAGTACCGTCCTCGTGCCCGGTAAGCAATAGCTCTCTGCCCTTAGACTTGTTGAGATTTATGGGACAGAGGAAATTTCCGCCGTTGATGGGCCACGTCTTGTCCGAGTAGAGATGCTCCGTTTGTGCTTTACCTGCAGCTATGATTGCCTCCCAAAGTTCTTCGGGTACATTGGGCACGTGTTGGGAACAGGTCACCTACGATGTATAAAAGTTGTTCGTACCTTTAAATATCCTATCAAAGCGTAATTTCTGTTTCTCTTCTGTAAGTTTCTTCTCTTATAATAAATACTCACCGCACTCGCATGAAGAGATACTAAATAAGGCAAAGGCATCATCTTCCACTCGGGATTCGTCAAATCGATGGCTACCACTTCTTCCTCGGCTAGCACTATGAGCGCTTCTGGATCAACAGGGTTTTCATTATTTCCTCCGTCTTCTCCCTCGGGGAAAACGGTGAAAAAGTCGATGATTTTGGACGTGAAATCGAAAACTAAGTGTTTATCCTTGGTCATGACAGTGATTGTGTGTCGGTCTCCGTAACTGGCACGTTGCATACCACCGGAGAATAGGAAGAGGTCGCCGTGTCTATGGAAAAATGCAAAATTTCAATCAGTGCGAAGAGATGAGAGAGATTTATTATTTAATCGTTAAACTTTGACTTACTCAGCGGTAGGATATACGAAGATCTTGGTGACGGCTTTGCACGGGAACGGGCCGTAAAGTGTCGTGGGTTCCGGCATCACGTCGCTGCCCGGGCTCCAGAATGCATATGAACCGTCGTTGTGCGACGAGACAAAGCGATTTTCGGAGATCCAATGGACCGATTCCAGCTGCTGCGTGGAGACGAATGTCTGCGCACGCGAAAACAAACCCATCAGCTGCGCGTACACGTTCCACCAAAGACCACCAAAGACACAAACGACAATCAGAACGAGCGATACCATATCACAATCCGTTCTTAACTCTGCTGTTCCCCATTCGATTCCACGTTAATCAATTTTCGTCTCTCAAAAGGCAATAAAAATCTTTTTGGTTTTAAGTAAGATAAAAAAGTTCTTAAATTAAAACTTAATATATTCCTACTTTTCATTTTTGTTAAAAATTAAAAGAATAAGATTTTTCTTGTATAAAATTTCTAAGATCTTTCTTACATGAAACATATTCAAGAAAAGAATACATTAAAAATGTAAAGTTTAAAAACAAAGATTTAATTGTAGCCTAAATCTTTACATTTTTTCTAATATTTTTAAATTTTATGAACTCGTTAATTTTTCACTTTGAAATATATATATGTATTTATAAAATATGAAGATAAATTTATATCCAAGTGATATCATATTAAAACAAAAATAATCACATTAATATAAATATCCACTTGAACTCTTGAATCAAATGTATATCGGAAACGAACGGGTTAGCAGGATTAAACATTGACCCATTGAAGTGTGTTTATTGAGGGAAGCATGTAAGCGTGTGAATGTTGCATTTGCCAAAGTGTAATCCTGTATAAAAACATATGACAACGCTTACCTGTTGGGCTCCTGGAGTGGCTTTGTTCCATAGCACCATCAAACCTCGATTGTAACCGATTAAAATATTGTCCGGATGTCCTGGTTGCTCGGCTATGGCTTCAACTGCCCCTGGATTTTTCTTGTAGTCTTCCGGAACGCTACGTAATAAAAATAACTTAATGATTTTTATATAGAGTAACTTTTTTTTGTTTTACATAATTTATACTTCAATGAATATATACTAAAAATAACTTCAAAACTCAGAAGAATCTAAAAAATGTTAATAAAAAATGTATTAATATTATTTTAATAAATTAAGTAAATACATGTACACATATAAAAATAATTTTAATACATTTTCTCTTTGATTAATATAATTTTAATTTCTTTTAGAGTTTTAAAGTCACTTTTAATGAAGATAATCAAAGTGAAGCATTTTCAATTTTCAATTTTCGTTCACTTTGATCATCTTCATCTTAAATAAAATTATACGATAATAAATTTTATGATGCTAGACAAAAATTATATGTGTTGGCATGTTTAATTCTGAAATATTGAAATAAAATAATTCAGGTCAAATATCAAAATGATAGATACATCACTTTTTAACACTTACTTTTGCATCACGACATCTTGATAAATAATATTGTCCGGCATGGTGAAAGTTTCATAGTTTAGCAAATAGATGTTACCCCCCTCTGTTCCCAATAAAAGATGTTTCCCGCAGGATTCGAGGCATATTGCGGAGATCTTCTTCAGTTTACCCTCCAACGACAATGACTTTGTTTCCACTATGGAACATTCATTGATTTCCCATAAATGTAGCGAATTATCATCGCACAAAGACACGAGGCGACCCTGCAATATATACCAAATCGATTAGAAAATATTATTTAAAAAAAAAAATTTTTATATTTTACAAAATATTATCAATATAATAGCGTGTGTAAACATGAGTGAAAACAATGTCAAGAGCAAGATTATTGAGGTGAGATTTCCTGGAATAAATAAATATCTTTTCTTATATAGAAATGTTTTCAATTCTCTCTATGTATCATTTTTATTATATATTTTTTTGTTTAATATTTTATTCGAGAGAAAGTTTTAATAACAGTTTTCATATCGTTTTAGAAAGTCAGTGCACATGTGTAATAATAAAAATAATAACACTTGTAAATTTTAATAGCTGTTAATCTGTGATCTCCCCCTTATCATTATTATTACATGAAATAAATATTTGCGCAGTTTCTCAATTTCTTACGAATTATTCTTTTTAATCAAAAAGTATTGTTTGTAATGCATAAAATAAAAATTCAAGAAAAATGCGAGATTGATCAAATTTATTCGGTTTCTAGATTTTAGTATAATTATGATCAAAAGTTAAGTAACTCGAAGAAAATAGATTTTTCTATTATGTTTAACATTAAACTATCTATCATATGTGACAAATTAAGTTGTTTTTTAAGGCAAATAATTTGAATGTCAAGTTAAGATTAACAAAATAATAAATTTACGAAAAAAGATTTTGATTTATAAATATCTGCCATAATTAAGTTTTAGGAAATGAATATTATTTTTCAGTTTTTCGATAAATATTGTTTTACATGCTTTGCTCTTATCGAGGACTCTATGAAGTGTTATAATCTAACAGATTTTTCTGAAACAAATACATTTTTTTGGATTGGAGATTATTTCTTGTTTTTAAAGATTATCTATTTTTTATGTTTAAAAGTTTTTGAGAAAAATTATTCTATATATGAAGACTATTACATATGTAAAACTTTAATTCAAAAAGAAAATTGCAATTACAAACAGAAAGGGAGAGACAATAAGTTTAAAATTTAATGGAAACTAATGGTAGATCTTTATTATAGAGCAGGCTCCCCTATCTTATCGGTCTCAAGATTTGTTTGAAACTGCTTATCGAGATAACGGATCGTGCTTCGTATCATTGTGCAATCATATAGACGCAATTCAATTAATAGACCATACCTGGTTTAAATATATAATATGAAGAATGATGCATATGTTTCTAATAAAAATATATTGTCAATTTTGGACAAATTTTAAAAATTTATAGAGCAACAAAAATTTTTTAATGATTGCTTGCAATATTCATATATGTTTTGTGCAATATAATTAATTTTTATAGCAGGTTTTAAACCAAAATCTTTACCTATATTTTTCACTAGAAATGTATTCAAATAATTTTATTATTATTATTATTTTTTATAGTTACTAAAAAAAGATATATATAAATACGTATATTTGTAGCACTAAAATTACAATTAAAACACAATTAGTTTTATGAGTTTTCTATTTAAATTTATCTTGCTAGAATTAAATCACCCAAGATTGTTATCAATATCTCCTGTAAGAAAAATTATGTATAATTATACATAAATCTACTCTAGTGTGTGTTTAGTAACTCTGTCCATTATTTGTCGTCACGTCAGCATCATTTACAAGTTTGCAGACAAATATTTGTATATGGATAAAAAAATAATTAGTATCTGGGGATGCATGTATACACAATTTTTTTTTTCTCTCATATATTGCCCCATGCATTTTACGTCGTAGCATTAATTTTGATGCGTCGTAATGTCGTTGCACCCGTGTATTACTTATCCATACATGCGTGCACAGGCACATTGTACGGTGTCATTATGCAATCAGACGCGGTTGCTGTATAAGCGAAGCACGGTGTCACATTATACTATTAGTGTGATGCGTGTAATCTTAGAGAATTTATCGAAAACTAGCACTTTTATCTTTTCTGTGTAAATTGGATGACACATACGGGCATATAAAATAAATGTATAAGTGTAAAAACAAAATTGTATAAATAGAATTATAAATATAAATAAGTAGATTGGAGAAAACTAATTAACATACACGATTCTGTTGTCTTTAATAATAATTAATACTTTTCGAATCGAGTCATTTAAATTATTTATTATTCGAGATAAATGAAAGAATAACACACGTTTATTGCGATATAAAAATTTCAAAAATTAATTAGAATCTGTTTTTAAAGACATTAAATTATAAGATAGATATAATCAATGTATCTTAAATATAAAATATATATAATAATTTTGAAATTTTGTACTATCAATTCTTTTCAGATAAAATCAAAAATCATGCATCACATCACACACATTTTGGATACTAAATTTCATAATTATGTTTCTCTCTTATGGAATTTGTGACAAAAAAACCACCGTGCATGCATAACTTACTACAGAATAAATATTTATTACGAGTACTCTAAAGTTTGGAATAATAATGCAATCATACATTAATTATCTCACCTCTTTTGGTAGTGGGATGATCTTCGTGACGGCATTCTCACCACTTTCGACAGAATGTTGTCCGTAAAATTCTACACCTGGTCTTCCAAAACTAAGTTGGTTGGTTGAAAGTTTAAGGAAATTAAAAAACAAAAGATTATATAACATTACATAAACATGACGTAAAATGCTGACGCAGAAAACACGACGAAACTTGAACTTTGAACTTTAGGGATGATTAATTTATGATTAATTATGTGCTGACACAGTTAATGTTATATTTGAAGAAATATGTAGTTGCTGAATACACGTAAGTGTATACTTTGCAAATTTTGCAACGAATGCGATAAAACATTACATTATCAGATTGATAATGATAAGACATTTGCAAATTATTTTAAATAACTTTGAAAGAAAATTTATTTGAGTTTTATTTCTCCATCTTTAAAATCAAATTTTCTTGAAGAGTTTAATCCCTCCTTCCCTCCGATAACAATTATATTTGTTTTTTAAAGAAAATAAAGAGGATTTTTTTTAATTGAGAGGAAATTAAGTTTCTTAATAGTTTTTAAACAAAAAACATAATTAGACTATTCTTTCGTTCATTAAATCCTTTCATTACAAGCTCACTCATAAGTCTTCATTAGCAAATTAATTAATTTTTTGCATAATACCGTCCACTTATATTTTCATATAATTTTTTTCCACACACATATTTATATTCAAATTAAAAAATACGATTAAAATTAGAATGAATACAATAAATTTATATTTCTAATAAAATATTATTAATTAAATTATTAATTAAATCATTTTTCTAATTCTAATTTTTTAAAGTGTATTTTTTAATCAAATAAGAAAATTTTCGTTGCTGAATTTAACATCGCGCAGCATTTTACTTATGTTACACCAAGACGTCACCTACTTTTTACTTTTGATCAATATTTTCTGCGGTCGCGGTGATATAACTTACAAATAAAACTTGCCCATTTTTACTCTAACTAAGACGCTTTATTCGAATTAAAACAATTTCACGCTAGTCTTTTTTCAATACATTTTAGTCTACATTTTTTAAAATACATTGTAGTCCATTTCATAGTTCATTTTAGTTACATAGCGTTTGACTGCTGATCCGAAAGAAAATCGACGTGTCTAAAAACGGGAAATAGATAAAGTATCGTCGTTCGAGCTAGTCCAAGCTACGGAAAAGGTCTAAGGGGCTCGCGATTAGGTTCAAGTATAACGTGTGCGTTTGTATGTTGGATTAAAACGCGATATCGCGTATCGCAGTCGTGCGTACCCGAAGGTTTCCTCGACGTGAGGTGTGCCATGCAGAGAGATAATCGTGTATACGTATATCTATTGCGAAATAATAACGATTATCTGGCGATTACATAGTCCTTGGAAGCATCTGCCGACTGTGCGTGCACAATATTAAACAGACGTTAAATGCCGAGGTTCGCTGACGTGTCGATTACACTTCGATACATCTAACATTCCGCTTAAATATTCACAAAATCAGACAAACGTGTAAATTTTTCTCTCTCTCTTCCTCTGAACCAATCAAATAATTTTCAAACCGCATATTCTTCGAATAATTCGTTTTTACTAAATTAGCTTTTTATTAAATTATTAATTATTACAGTTTATATTTTTATATAATTATTAATTTTTATATAATAATAATTATATTTTTATATAATTATTAAATTATTACAGTTTATATTTTTCATAGTGTTATATCAATACACACATAAATCTTACAACAAATTATATTTTTCTAAAAATAAAAATTTATATCCTACACTAAATTATCGAAAGAAAAATTATTATTGCACAAAAGAAAGAGCTCATAAATTATTCACACATATTATATATTATAAATAAATATATATTTGCTTTTATTTTAAAAATTTTGTTAAAATATAATTTCCTATCTGAATAATGAAAAAAAAAAAAAAATACTCAATCGAGAAAAACTAGAAACTAATCTAAATTTAGCGCGAGATTATTTACGAAAATACTCGGATACTTCCCTCTCTAAGATCCTGAAAAAGATTGTTATTTGATAGGTTTTCAGATAAACGACCTATATTTACCTTTGGATATTTACTCTCATATTTATATTTACATATATCGGAAAGATGCAAATTTAAACTATGATGTGGCTCGACGATAATTTCCGGTTAATATTGCAAATGGGCTTTTTGTCGATAATCTCTGTATGGATTAGGTAAGTGGCAACAATACGTACAAGGTCGGGAAACAAGAGCTCCAAAGTGTTACAAAACACAATTCATGCTGACCTTTTTCTTAATTTTGTCAACCGAAGCTTCAATCTTTCGTCAATTGTACGATTGATGACTTTGTTAAAACAATTATGAAATATTGTTTTCCTAAAATAAGCAAAATATGTAAAATAAAACTGGTCAAATATTGTTTTCTTAAAATAAGCAAAATATGTAAAATAAAACTGGTCAGCAATCCTTCGCAAATGAATGACATGAACATTTCAATCAAATGGTACAGTAAACAGATATCTTTGAAAATAATCGATATTTCGAATCTTGCATTATGCAAATGCGTTCATTCTTAATTGAATAATTCAATGCGACAGTAATTTAATTCAATATTTTGCAGGAATTTGACAAAGTTAAAATTGAGAAATGTAGATTTAGATTGACCCTCTTTCAAAAATTTTGTTTAAAAAGTTAGAAAGATTGTACTTATATCGAATCCTTCCTCTTCAATTAAGAACAATTACATTGAAATAATGCCACGTACCAGAGTGCGAGTTTATAAAATAAATCACAATTGATTTATAGAGTCTTTGTTAAGCAATCACTCTCATTACGTTTTCCTACCGTGATGATAAAAAGAGTCATAAAAAATATATCAAAAGTTGAACGATTTTTTTGACATCAGGATAATTTTTTATATCGATATAATATACAGGATGTTTCTTAATAAGTGCGAAAAATTTAGGAGATGATTCTTTGTCGAAAATTGAAGGGAGTTTTTCATATAAACATATACTTCTACATCTCTCCCTGTGGAGTTACACTCCTCCAAAAATGGGGGTAAAAATTAAGTTTTTATTTTTTTCTCAAATTTGCAACAAGTTAAAGAAATTAAATTAGGTGGATATTTTCTACTAGTAAAAAGGTTATTTATTAATATTTTTTTCAGCCTCCCGTATTGTTATAAGGGGATGAAACTAGCAACCCCTATTCAATTTTTTATTAGAACTTTTTAATGGGTCGGAATATGATCATCTAAAAATATGTATTAAAAAGTTTGATTTATTTAGAAACTTTTTTATCCCTTTTATTTTTTTCATAAAATCAGTAGTTAAAAAAAAAATAAATAAAATACGTTATCGTGCACGATGCTAAATAGCATAGGTTTCGAATTACGAGAAGTTAAATTTTAAAATAAAAATAAAATTAGAGTAAATGTTGGGGAAATTGAAACAAAAACAAAATTATAATAAAAACCTAATTTTTATCCCCATTTTTGGAGGAGTGTAACTCCTCAGAGAGGGATGTAGGAGTATATGTTTATATGAAAAACCCCCCTTAATTTTCGATAAAGAATCATCTAAAATTTTTCGAATTTATTAAGAAACACCCTATATATTTGCACATTTAAAACTTTTTGTGTTTCTTCTTTTTGAGAAATGAAGGATTTTAAAATAGATTTTAATACAAACCTTCATCGAGCTATAGCGTAGTCGCCCCCTTCCTCCAGATCAGATTATAATATATATACGAAACAAAGTACGAAGGAAGCGAGGGTAGACGCGAAGGCAAGGAGCAAGAAAAGCAAAAGGATACACTTTGATGGCGCCGGATGCCGTGCCGATGATCATCACCCGCAGACTCGGATCCCAGGCGAGAGCGGTTGGCTTGTTCGGAAAACCATGCTGCACCGTCTGGAACAAACAAGACCATATATCAACCATGGTTGATTTCGATCAATTTCCTAACATCGTAAATAAATTTCTAATTTATTTTAACTTGTTTGCCTTAATGATTTAAATTTCTCACAGCAATTGAGATCAAAACTATTTCGTCATTCGACAATTTTTGGTGCAATACTCTCATATTTAGATTCAATTAAAAAAAGCTTAATTAAAATTATATTAATATATTGAATATTAAAAAGATTATAGCAGATTTAAGCATTGAAAGCATTAGAAAAAATGTGTAAAAAAACATATTATATATATATTTCAATATAAACATATATACTTCAACCAAATTTAAAAAATAAATAATCGCTTGTATCAGTGTATGAGTATCAGACTGTATATTTAAATCTTGTAAATAAACTCTATGAGGATTTCATGATTTTCCAAATATTTTTGTTCAAAATTCCAGGTAGAATTAAAGTATTCTTAGATACAATTTTAAAATAAATTTATTGTGCAGGATTTTTTAACATAAGTAAAATTTATTTTAATATATTTTAAACAAAAAAAATATTAAATAAAGTAGACTTTAAGGTACTAACATCTGATGCCTAAATGAGGGCTAAATAGTCATAAAATTTGGGCAATATTATCTAAATCCTAGAAATATTATAAATTATCAGAAAGTATTGTGCACATACAACAAAAAGTATTATTTAAATATAAAAGAATGTGTATATACAGGTTGTTATTTAAATACAATTTTTTAAGAACAATATTTTTTAAATATTTATAAAATTACAATATTTGTAAAATAATACAAAAAATAAAATTAATAGATTTTGACAAAAAAAAAATTATATATAAGATTTTAAAATTTAAATATTGCAAAAGAATAGATTTCTAAGTTTTTACGCTATTAAAAATATAGTCTTCAGAATTTCAAAATTAAAGTTGTTAAGATTAATGTTTACATAAAAACAAAATTATCAAAACTATCAATTTCTTAAAAAAATTCCTGAAGCTCAATAAAATTTTATAAGAATTCTCTGCTTTTTCAAAGTAGAACAAAAATTCCTGAGAATTCCAAGTTTTCGAGGTTTTTCCTAGGAATACATATTCTGAGTATTGATTTTAAAGTCATTTTCATATTCGATTTTTAATTAAATGCTCATTATTATCGGAATTCTTGGGAATTCTGCGTCTTTCAAAATTCCAAGTATAATATGTTTAAACGAATAATATGTTCAAGTATCTCTCTATCTACTTTTTAATCCTCAGGATGTAATTACAAACGGCATTAAGGATCGTGAGCCGACTAGGATAACGGTACTGGAATTGATTTGAGCGAAAGTTCGTGGCAAAATTAGTTGGCATGGCTCTCTCGCGATGAGTCAGATTTTGACAGTGCCCGTTAATCGAGTGTGGCTTATCGTGTGCGTACGTCAGCATATGTGGTAAATGTGCCTTCGAAAAGAAGGCAACGGTTAATAAAGCTCCACTCGAACGGTACCGATGAAATATTGTTATTACGCGATGTGCCGGTAAAATCATGTGGATTCATTTATTTTCGTCTCTTCCCACGGCCAATTATATATCCCGATTCTCGCGAGATATACAAATGGTCTTGAAGCCGTAAATTCTTAATACGTTTTCGCCGAAGCCAAGGTCTATAGAAATACACAAAGTGTATCATGTGGATTTCTCGCTATTTTAAAACTTAATGATTTCAGATTCTTCTCGGCCATTTCTTTTTTGAATTTTTGAACCTTTTTTTTCAAGTCCTTAATTACTTGAAATATAGTAATTTTACTTGGAATAATTAATTATCGTAAAATAAATGATTAATTATAATAAAAAAATGATTAAAATGAATTAATTGTCATAAAATGAATGATTAATTATAATAAAAAAATTACATTGCATTG
This sequence comes from Camponotus vicinus, assembly GCF_025532165.1. Classification (NCBI taxonomy): domain Eukaryota; kingdom Metazoa; phylum Arthropoda; class Insecta; order Hymenoptera; family Formicidae; genus Camponotus; species Camponotus vicinus. The sequence goes on from NW_028141956.1 coordinate 23,570,520, forward strand.
ATGTAAGAAATTTCTCCTGGATAAAAGAAGTTGTTCGGAATATTAATTAAATATTAACTAAGTATTAAGCACAACTAATAGTCATAAATGAAGACAATTCAATTGCGTAAGATAAAAAATTTCCCATAAATCAATTTTTAAAATGCAAATAACAAATCTTATTATTAAGTATATGTAAATTTTACTTTTTCAGAATCACGTAATAAAAAAATATATATATTTTTATTAATTTTTATTATATTTTATTTCATTTAAGATATAATTTATTCACACATTTAATAATGATTATAAGATTTGTATTAAATATTAAAAAAAAGTTGTAGATAATATTTGCTATATTTACTTTCAATATTCTTTTTTTAAGAGAGAAATCTGCAATTAAAAAATAATATTATGCAAAAAAGACATTTATTGATTAAAAGAAAAGTATTAACACACACATTAAAATCAAGGAAAAAAGATGAATGCAAATAGCATTTTGGAGGCTATTGCATTCTATTTTATTCGCGATGATATATCACTTTGATCAAATAATTTTAATTTTTTACAAATTCTCAAAATAAGAAAAAGAATAGTTTCGTAGACAAAACATAATTTATTAAAATGTACGAACAATCCACAGAAAAAAAATATTTTTTTCAACATATAAGGGATTTTATTCAGATAAAATCGCTGTAAAAATTTATCATCTTTAAGTTCAAATTTATTTTATAAATGACATTGCAACCTTTATAACCCGTCTCGTAAATGTGAAAAATGTACATAAACGATAGAGTTTCTGTCTGATCCAAGACAGATTCTTGGCAAATGTTCAGTTTTCAAAGGCGACAATTTCGTTGAAAATTCTGTTTTCGATACTTATATCGACCTAAAACCTTCACTACATCGCAATTAAAAAAACCGGTGAGCTCAGAGACCTTGGCTCAAGAACCATTTCCATAAGAAAAGGTGTCACTACCTGCAAGTTGTTCTATAGGCACAATTCTTACGAGAAATACATCTTAACAAGAGTTAAGACGAGACACTATTAGTTGCTCGTCTGAGATACAATAAAGAGACGCGTGTCTCTCCTTCCTCTGTTCCCGTTTCTTTCAAATTAAACCCACAATAAAACACGCAAACATTAAAAAAAGAATACATTAGAAAACATATTTTGAGAAAAATATGTTAAATATTTCGATAATTTATTCAATAAAATATTTGAAAATAACTATAATCAAAGAATTCACTTTGCGACAGTTTAACCCTTTAACTACAGTTGTCGTCAATAAGATATAGATTTTAAGATATGCTGTGATGTGTCACTTATTGACAATTTCATTGGTTCTGTTAACATTGTGTTATCTCGAGTCTATACCGATTATTTATTTTATTTTATTAAGTAGTTAATAAAATAAATAATTGCAAATAGACCGTAGTTAAAGAGTTAATACAGGATGTATATTCAAATTATCTTGTCAATAAATTCTATGAAGATTCCATAATTTTTCCAACTATTTTTGTTCAAAGTTCCAAGATTAAAGTACAATATTTATATATACAAATACAATTTTTTTAAATATAAGGTTATTGTGTGTGATTTTTCATATAAATAAAATATATTTTAATATTTTAAACTTAAAAATTAAAAAATTTAAAAATTAAAAAATTAAAATATTTATATTTAGATTTTTAATAAAAAATAATACCAAGGATATAAAACTAATGCAAGAGATATTGATAAAAAAATAAAATCAATAAAATATTGTACAAGTTTTTAATATTGTAAAAGACTAGAGATTTCTCTCAAGTTCTTAAACTATTAAAAACACTACTACAACTATTAAAACAGTTTTCTTCAGAATTTCAAAATTAAAGCTATTAAAATTAACATAAATGTTTATATAAAAATAAAATTATCAAAACTATCAATTTTTTTAAAAAATTTCATAAAATAAAATTCCATGAGAATCCCCTGATTTTTTTAGATGGAACAAAATCCCTGAGAATATCAGATTTTTAAGATTTTTAGGAGTATCCTATTATATTTTTTAAAGTACTGCTGAGAAAGTTAACTCAAATTTAAGTCTCGTAATAATAAATGCATTTTTAAGAATTTCTTCGGTAATAAAAAGAATAATAATAAATGGTTTAAATAAAAATAATTAAGAGATTTCTCTCGCATCTTAAAGTGGAAATGCAAGGACGACTTTGTACCGGTCGCGACATATTGACAAGTTGTTTACGAATTTCAGGGTGTAGAATGAGGATAGGATTCTCGATCATCACGTTCGCAAATACTGTTGGCGAATACTTCTCCGAGAAAAGAAGAGATAGAAGATCTCTTCTTTTTACCTGCACACTTTCTACGCCAGTTTCTCTCTTCTTTTTCTCTCCTCAAATAGCACGAGCGTAAATCAATGAATGGGCACTATTTGCATCGCTATTTCCGAGCTATTCGCGTCATTTACATACCAAGAACAAATCGTCCAAACAAAAATCAAGGTGATTGAACTGTGTTTATTTCGCAGGACCGTCGAACCGTCAAATTCTCATCGTTGGAAAGACTAGAATGCACTTATGTCAAATTTCAATAGCTGACAAAAAAATACCCCAATTCCTTCCCTTATATTTTATGCTAGTCAGAGAAAAAAAACGAGAATTAAAAAATATTATTTATCGTTGGAAAGACTAGAATGCACTTATGTCAAATTTCAACAACTGAAAAAAATTATCCCAATATTTTTTCTTATAGTATATTATACTTTCTGCTAATCAGAGGAAAAAAAAGCGAGATTTGTACTTAAAAAAATATTATTTATTTTGAATCAGATCAATAAGATATTATCATACTTCGATAAACATATATGACAAGTGAACTATCGATTCTCGATGCGATAAACGCATCCAAGTAAACACAAAAAAAAGGAAGGTCCAAGGATCTTATCATATTTTGTTTGCACGTAATGCATCGATATAATCCTCGCTTATCTGTGCGATATTGAAGATTCTTGTTCGGCATCAAGTTATCGAGAAATTCAACGTAAGAGATATTGAATATTCCAAGAATTGTATCACATTAACTTGTTTAACATGGCTGATTGATACATAAAACCAATTCATAATAATACTTTGGACTGTTTCTTTTTTTACTACAATGATAAAATTAAATAACAATATATTATAATAAATATATTTAATCTTTTCAAATTACAAAATAATTTCTACAATTATATAATAATTATTTATCTTTATTAAATAAAGATTTAATAAAGATAAATAATTATTATACAATAGATAAATAATTACTGAAGCTAAAAGATTAGAAAATGATTTTTTATTAATGGAAATAAAGAAGACTCTCCAATATATCTGATTATCTTTATTAATATTTTCAAAAAAGATAAATATATTAAATTATAATCAATATGTCAAACGCATCAAAATTTGGCGCATTAAGGTTTAAAGATACGATAAGACAAGGAAGTGAATAAGGAAATAAAATTTTCTGGAAAGTGATATTTTATCAGGGTAACTTGCATGATATTCACAATATTTTTCACGATTATATCGCGAAAAAAAAAAACTAACAATGGCGAGTGCCAAGCTGTGTTACACTGTTTTTACCTTTATCACGATCACGTTATTACTACCTGAATTTCCACTCGCACATTTTCTCTTCACGTACTTCGTAGAAGTTCTTCGAGAATCCACAGCACGGGGAATTAAATCGCTATAGGGTTTCACGATAATACATTGCGGCGTCACCACATCAGGGAGACGCTTCGAAGTACGGTGGAAATACTATGGTAGAGATATCGACGCATTTTCTTTTTCCATTCATTTCACAATATATTAAAGGGATTAATATTAAAGGGTCTATGCACTTTTTATAAGTGGCATCGGTAATTTAATTTAATTCTGCGAAATAAAACAATTTTATTTTCTAAAAATTTCATCTATTATATAAATAATTTAATATATTTAACATAATATATTTAAAATAAATATATTTAATATAATTTAATAATTTAATAATTTTTTATTAATTCTTGTTATTAAAAAAAATTTTAATTAATTTATTTTTCATCAATATATTATATATTGTGGACACGCACAATAGTTTGAAAAAGAATTGCACTATTTCTAATTTTTATAATCAATAAATAATATAATCGTCTAACGTATTTATTGATATTATTAAACGTTGACATTATTGTTCACATTAATAAAATTAAATTTTAAATATTGTGTATGATTGGGACTTGTGTATGATATTGATAATTTTATAATCATAACGCTTTTCTCTTTTTCTGAGAAGAAATATTGGCTTGTTGATTTCGTGTAATTCGCTCGAAAAGCTGTTCTTAGTCATTTGTAGGATTGATAAGAGGATTTGACGTTTCCTGCAAGATTGCACATCAACAGAAATTTATATCACGCGGATTTTCGTACACTTAACAAAATATACCTAATAAAATGACGTGTATCTTGCCAAATATTCGATTAATAAAGTATAGAAAAAAATGCCACGTTCAACAGAAACCAATGATTGCACAATACTTGAGCTTATGTATTTGTCAGCTGAATGCTATCTGTTTCATTGTTACCTAACGTCGACTAATGGCCATTCTTTTGTTGTTTCTAAAATATTTTATCCGATATACATGCAAAATGGAAACTAATTCGTTCCGAGCCCAGAATTTTATTAATCATATTGCTGAAATTTTATGTTTTTCGTTAAAATAATTTTAATAACGATGTTAACGATTTCTCGAGGATAGATTTCGATTTAAAGATTGATGTAATATGAAGCAGCAAAATTTTTTATTTAAAAAAACTTTAACCTGATTTCATTAAAATTCTTATATTGTACAAAATATTAAAAATCTGTTATTCAATGATTATTTTTGTTATAATGACAACATGAAAAATTTCTAAAATTTAAAAAAAAATTTGATTCTTGAAATTATTTCATAATTGGAATTATTTTTATGTTGTGTCAATTTTATTTTTAGGAATAAAATATACTATTTACTTTTTATTAATATTATATGATTAAAAATGACATAAGCGTAAAACACAAGTGTTTTAGATACATTATTCTGCTAATGAAGGAAGATCTTTTAACAGTTTCGAATATAAAGTCGACCTTGTCAGTGGAAATTTTTTTAATGGTTCAAAACGTGACCACATTTCTTAATAGAATTGTTGTAATTATAGAGAAGAAAAATGATTGCAAAATACTCAGCTATTAGCAATGGAAATATACGTAAAAAGTACTGAAGTAGAATTTATTATTTAAAATTTCGTCACAAAATTGGTCAAATTTCGAATATTTCGTTTTATCAATGATTTAAACTCTTTGTGCATATAGTTATATAAATTGTTAATTAAAGAGAGAATAAAGGCATATACATATATAAATTATAATACACACACACACACACACATATATATATATATATAAGTACAATAAAAAATATATAAAATAAAGCATATATGTAAAATGTATCCACATTATTTTCTTTATTTTTAAATTAAGAAAAAAAGAGGATGACGAAATTATTTTCTTGTAGCAGTTATAATTGTAAGAAATTAATTTTCGAACAATTTAAATTAATTCTGACTTTCTTCGATACACTTTTCAAATTTTTTTCTCGCTGTATGAAATTCATAACGTTTCATAAGTAAGCAAATATATTTTCGTACACATCTCTCTCCTCCAGAGAGAGAGAGAGAGAGAGAGATCATCGTCGGTTCTTAAAGTAACCTTAACTGAACATTTACGATCGATGCACAAATATCTACGGTCGAGCGGAATCGAACGACATTCACGAATAAATATCTCGAATTAACGAACCGGTGCAAGGCCTGCTAAGTGCAAATACTTTTACACGTCATTGGCCGTTTTATAAGTAAAATATATACGTATACTCTTGCATGCCGACTGACGTTTCACAAAAATTCACTTATCGTTCGTACGTTTATCTCGACAAGATAATCGACGGTATGAGAAACGAGCCATATTTTCAATTTTTTCTCTGCTTTCGATTTTCGGCAAGCCTATACAAATAACGGAATGCATGTGCATTAAAGTAAAAAATGACATGCATAAATAATTATAGATGAAATGTAGAGATAATTGTAGATAATATTGCATAGATAAATTTATTGCATTACGAAATAAAATTATGTGACGCCTGAATAATAAAAAATATAGTATATTAATAATTTATTAAATTAATATTTTGCTTCGCGAAAAAGATAAGAGGTATTTTATGTACATTTTTTATGTACGACATATATTTTATTTTCAACAAGAAAAAAGATAAAAACAAAAATATTGATATTACATGTGTCTCATATTACGCGATACAAATAAATGTGTAGTGTACATTTGATGAATAGATTTCAATTAGATTAGATCCGCAATCTGTTGCTACGACAACGATTGCGGACTTCTTTGAGTAGTAATATAATAATGACACGAAATAAACCCATTACACAGTACAATAATGTAGAATATCTCAGAATTACCAGAAAATTGACTTATATATACATAACGTTACTTGTCTCTAAAATCAATTTTTTGCAAATAAAGGTAAGATATATATAAAAAATAATAATATATTAGTTTTTAAAAAATTATTGAAATATCGAATATATGTTGCTAAATATATATTGATGAATTATGATAAATTATGAATTTGAAAGATTAGATTTAATTATGATAAATTTGTGATCGTCTATATATCTTTACTAAAAAAAAAAAATTCTTTTCTTTTAAAAACTATGACCGCCTTTTTACAGCCTATATTTGTAGCATATTTCATACGTATTTATACGATTTTCGAATCAATTATAATAAAATAATTACTGATGTGACAAAATTATGATAATGTGTGTAATAATGGACTCTCTCTTTCTTTTTCTCTCTTCTGCTCTCCTTCCCTCTCTCTCTCTCTCTCTCGCAAACTTGTGTTGGAAAATTCACAAAGATGTTTCGAGTAAAATTTTATTAGAGAGTTATAAATCAATCGCAAAAATGAATGCGTAAGTGTCTCTTGCAAATTAATACGCTATCAAAATTGTTGCGTACGAATAAATAAATCTCGCGAGTAACGAGTAGATATATAGAGAGAAAGAATATAGATAAATGATAAAAAGATGCCATTGGTACAGACGGTAACCCGATATTCCCGACGAAACGAATCTCTCAAACCTGTCTGTGAGCGGAGAATCATCGCTGTTTCTGTCAGCTACTCGTTGCCAGAAATGCAAAATTTTTCGCATATCATGGACTTTATAATTGTTGAATGAAAATATTCTTCTTCTTCCTTTCTTGTAAATTTTTGTGATTTTTTGAATTTTTGTAATTTTTTTACTCAGGAATTTTTGACTTAAAACTTCAGTTTGGTTTCACGAAAATTTTCATATTTCAAAAAGTATTTAGAATCTCTTGTTCAATGATTGTCTTTATTATAATGGCAATATAGAAGATTATTTCTAATCTTGTCTTAAAAAAAAATTTAGAAAATAGATCAGTGTTTACTAACACAAATATTTTAATGCTTATTTTCTTTTTGCAACTTTTACTATCTTCCTTTAGTTTTTACTTACGTCAAATTAATATTGTAAAATTTAATAATAATTCTAATGGAATTACATGCATATCTAGATTGGATAAACTAATTATAATTTAAGAATTATACAAGTTCTCATTTTCAAAAGAAAATATTCATTAATAAATATTTTATAATTAATAAATCTTGTATAATTTCATTAATAAATCATTTAAATATCATCTATATATTTTTCTGATTTGCTAATTTTAATTTGTTTATTTAATAGAGAAATAAAATTGTCCTAAGCCATGTGATGTGAATATATCATAAATTATATGTATAATATGTATAAAAGAAAATATTCATTAATAAATATTTTATAATTTCATTAATAAATCATTTAAATATCATCCATATATTTTTCTGATTTGCTAAATTTATAATCTTTTATTTAATAGGAAAATAAAATTTTCATAAGCCATGTGATGTGAATATATCATAAATTATTAATATATATATAACATGTATAAAACCTGTAAACATTTTATAAAATCATTAAAAATATGAGAGAAATCAAGAATTTTAATACCTTATTTAAATGATTAAAAGAATTGAAGAAATAAATTGAGAAAATTTTCATTATACATATGATAATATTTCAGACGCATGTTTCCATCCCATTGTTTTCAGGTTGTCGGCTACAGGATATTTGAGCAATCTCTACAAAACGTTCCTATCAAATCTTATCTATTTAAATCTTAAGTGTGTGATTCATTGAAAAATCTATCTTGAATGACCAATCCAAATGACTTCGATCAACCCGATCTGGCAACATCGCCATCGGTATTCATCCCGCGCCCATTCGCACACCCGGGTGTGGGCGAAGATCTTTTCACGGCTGCGAATGTCTCTTCCTTTCTCCCCCCCTCTCTCTCTCTCTCTTCCTTACCTTTCTGAAAGCGAAGAGATCCTTCTGTAGCTTCTGCCGCTCGGCCGTGGGCTGCTGGCCCTTCCCCCTGATGAACTTGAGCATCTTGGACCCGCCGTTAACCTCCGACTCGGCGCGTCGTTTCACTGTCTCCGGAAAATAATTAAAAAAAAAAAAAAAAAAAAAAAAAAGGCGAGTGTATCGCACGTCACAAGCGTACCGAACCAAGCGACACGCACGTTTCAATCGTCGGCCACGCGTAATTAACGCATTCTTGAATGAATGAACGTTGCCGGCGGCGCGAGGTTACGCTGCCGCGTTATTTATCCCGAGATGTGCCAGGAGATGCCGCGTGTATATGTGTGTATGTGCGTGTGTCGTGTTGCGTCTGTATCTCTCGATACACGCCCGCACACGTCAGTGGCCCTGTCTCTTTCGTTATCCTCCCGTATCGCCGTTTCTTCTCCTCCCTCTGCCCCTCTCTCTCTCTCTCTCTGTCTCCTTCTCCCCCTGCGGATGGCGATCTTCCTTTCCCCTTTCCTCACTCACTCGCGACTGGACGCGCTCGAGGGAACGCGATGTGTCAGTCGCTGCCTCGCGTTTCCGCACCGCGTTCTGGAGAACACCACCGCCGAAATACACTACGCTGGTCGAGCACGATATCCGGGATGTACGATGGTGGCGCGCCGGGTGCCGCAACGGAACGTAAAACCATCGAAACGGACACGGGGACGGGCCGCGATCACTCCACGTCGCTGGCTGTAACGCGTCTCTCGCCGTCGTGTCACCTCGGCTCGTCCCTACCAGTAGCCCCGCGCGCCCTCGGGCGCCCTCGGTCGCGCTCGGGCGCCTTCGGCCGCGCTCGGGCGCCTTCGGTCGCGCTCGGGCGCCTTCGGCCGCGCTCGGGCGTCTCCGGCCGCGCTCGGGCGTCTTCGGTCGCGCTCGGTGACGTTTGGCGGCGCTCGACTCGACTCGGCCGCCATTCGGCGGATCCGCCCGAGGGAACGATGACCTCCAGCCGCCATTGCCAACCGTGACGGAAGAAATATTTGAATTGCGCGTTTCGAGGCAAAGTTTCTTCTGAATTTTGTGCGACGCATTTACGCATATCTACGCATTTCGAAGAAATTTTTTTTTGGATACGACGATTAATTTCTTCACGTGCGATCGACGAGGTATCTGCGGCATTCAAGTAGGTCTTTTTCCAATTGAAAATACGACGCAAGTACTCGTACGTATATCGATGAGAACTTGCGTTTTTGATAATTATGATAATTGCGATTATTCGTATATTGTATAAATTACGCACTTTTTATGGCTGAAATACGTCATATTTTTGCGATTTATTTTCGCAAAATCGTAATTGTGTGCGATTATACGTTTCTGTTTGATGCGAATTTGTATCATACAATGTATATGAAACTTTCAAATTCAACGATTTGTTACCAACTTTCCCGCCAAAATTCCATTCTTTTCGTCGATAATAAAAGCGATGTAAAAGATTCAGGAAATACGATTTTTATCGTATTTTTATGACATATTTGTATAAATAATTTGTATAAATATGGAAAATGAATATCAATATCATTGCTATATACTTGCTATAATTATATATATAATAAAATTACTATTAATATTAATAATTATAATAATTATACATATTAAATAAATTAACTATAAAATAACAAAAAAATTAATTATCAAATAATTATAAATTAATAATAAATAATAATTATTAATTTATAGTTATAATTAATAATTGCACATATTAAATATATAATTGTGCGTGCACACGCACAAGATTCAAGGTTAAAATATAAAATCTGCTGTCCTAGTAACATCGTTAAATTTTGCATATAAAAATATATATAACACATTTATATTAATCGAAATGCCAATCATTGTGTATGCGTATCGATATGGATATATATAACATATGCGTGTTCATTCCAAGCGCGTAACAGGATGTCACGCAGTCGAGTTTCCGCAATTTCCGACATGACGTTTATGATTTCCAAATTCTTTCAATATTTTCCTTGTAAAAGAATACATGCAATTAAATTTTATTATATTCAAGCATACAAGCATATCATAATATATAGAGAAAGGTGAATGAAATAAATTTTTTACAAATTGTGAGAAATTTAGATAATTCAAAAATACAAAACATATATTTTGAAGAATATTTGAAACTTTTTATGTACAAAATTACGTATAATTTCAAATCTGTTAATTATTTATACAAATATGGAATTTATATAATACTATACAATCGCATTCACATAATAAATTACATATGGTACAATTATACAAGAATATTACCAGAGGAATGATACAAAATTTTCATCAAGAAAAATGCATAGCAAAACAGATATTCCAAACAATAAATCTTTAAAAAAAACATAGATAGCTGCATGTGAAATATTAATTTTTCCAATACAAAATTTATTATTTGGAATTAAAATTTTCTTTTTTTTTTTAGAGTAGATATGTCATGTTTTGCAGACTTAACACTATGCATTTCTTTTGATATTGTCGATATAACAATATCAATTATTATACAATAGAGGAATATCTAAAATACATAGCATAAGTTTTCTCTCAAATTTCTCTAAGAAACATACAACATTTTTTGATTCCGTTAGAGAATCGACAAATGTAAGTAAGAAGCCACAAACAATCTCAATATCTTATTAAGATTTTCTGTAGTTTTCAAATCGATATTGTGTCGATTATCACTCGTTTTATGCCAAAAGGTCGGAAACGGGACTGGTATTAAATGTAGAATGGGTACATCTAGGAAAAAAAATAGTTTAGGTTGGATACACATAAAATGATTTTCATACATTAGAAATAATTCACTACTCACCTTTTCTTAAGAAAGGGATATGATCGTCTTCAATATGTGGTTGAAAGGAGTATGGTTGAAAATAGCTCTGTTTTGGTTTACCATATGTATAAGATTCGAATTTTCTCATATTAGCTAATTTCTTTTCGGTATTGACTAAAAGAGAATACCACTTCTCGGTATTTTCAAAATAATTGTAAAAAGTTGGATCCGGTGCTCCTAATAAATCAAGGAGGACTAACATATCCTGCAACAAAAATATCATATAATTAATGTAACATTATTAATATTACATATGCAATACATTTTTAATAATTGCATATAAATTAATACCATCTTATCCAATTCGGAGAAATAATTCTCACTGTCATAAACAGTTTTATTATTATGCCATTTCTGAGCTAAATGTTTGGCACCATAAATAGAATCATTTGGACCCCATTCCTCGAATGCTTCTTCTCCATCGAAGAAAATGAGCATTAAACTAATATCTTGCTGTGAAATATAGACATAATATAAATACAGAATTTATAAAGATTATACAATTTTATAACTTTTTGTGTTATTTACTTGTTTATTGAAATAACTGTTCATAACAGTGGCTAAATTAATCAATTGAGCACATGGTACGGCACTGTCTGTGGCGCCAACGAAATCTCTCTCTCTCGTATACTTTGAGTCGAAATGACAAGCTAGTGCTAAATATCTTTTTGCATTAGGATTTAATTTCGCTATTATGTTTTCAAACTCCAGTTTGCCAAATATAGGTGTATCGGCTTTGAATACATCTGACTCTACTGTCCAACCTAGATCTCTCATTGATCTCTTGATATACTGAAAAAAAAATATAGCTTTACTCTTCTTGCAAATTAGATGTTACGACAATGACATCAGAACATTAAATATATACATTATAAATCAAAGTTTGACTTTTTAATATAATAATAAAAAAATATTTGTCAACTTTTCCTGGATTTTTAGTGTAATTTTTATAAATATTAATTTAAAAAATTGCACAGATAGATTATCAACAAGTGTCAATACTAGGCTTTTCAATTTATTTCTACTTTATTTAATTTTCGTATACATATTTATACACAATTGGAAATTTTTGATATAATTATCTAACTAAATTTTCGAAAGGAGATGAACAGAATTCAAAATTTGGAAATTCTCTGCTTCTTTCTTACCTGTCGCACTCTCATGTGTTCAGGAGTCCCCACAATCCTTACTATGCATATGTTATCCAAGATCTCGTTCATGTGAGTAACATTGCTGAGATTAGACAACGTGGCAATCTGGTTGTCCACCAGCTGGCCGGGCTTATGATAATACTGAAAATCACATAACAATAATGACAGCTATCAAAAGTGACGTAAGACCGGCGATAAAGCAGATAATGGCTGGAGAAAGTAAGAGAGAGGAGGGGGTAAAAATAACGAAGACGCTATCCTCCTCCGCGATTATGTGCAACGAGAGGCATTTAAATGCATATATATGCGTTGCATACCTTCTCTCTCGTGAAAGGTATCTCCCTCGGATTACTTTGCTCGGCCGCGCATGATGACGCGATGACAGCCAGCAAGAGGCACGCCGCGACCCCGAACATGTCCTCGTTCTGTGACAGTTACGCGTCGACTGAGCGCAACCACTAAATCAGATCAGATGATATAAGCGTACGAGAGGTCTGTTCTTTGTGATTGAACTTTTTAGATTTTTCATCCTTCTTCTCTTTCTTCCTGGAAGCTCTGTCATGTATCCATCTCATCTCTGAGTGCAGAAGGTGTAATAATAGTGCAGCTACGAACAATAAACTTTATGTATGTGTCTGTTCTTCGAGAATGCGCAGTGGATAGTTATCAGGGATTGGTCTCAAGCGTTGATAATGAAAAGCAGCATGGCTGCTAACGCACGTTGCGTTTGAAGCGTAGACATATGGTTCGAAATAGATTAGTATATTATTAGTATATTATTATATAAAAATTTTGTTGATTTTTAATCCTATAGAAATTGTGGAAAAACAAAATCGCATTGCAATAAAGAAAAATTTTTGACGAATTCATATTTTTTATTCCATTTTAAGTATAAACATTTTCTATTTTAATAACAATTGATATAATTTTAATAATAATTTTAATAATAATTAACAATTTTAATAATAATCTTTGTGGAAACATTTAACGATGAAGGTAAAATTTATTTTAAAAAATAATAATTTTAATAATAATTAACAATTTTAATAATAATCTTTGTGGAAAAATTTAACGATTAAAGTAAAATTTATTTTAAAAAATAATAATTTTAATAATCTTGTAGTACACGATACATTTTGAAATATGGATATATACATAATTCTACATTACATTTTTTACATTGATAATGCGTTTTCTTTCTCTTTTTATTTTTTGAACACATGACACATTTACGCCTTGCATTTTTTCGTGTCGTCGTTTTGTTTATATATTTTGATGGAAAATGTCTGTCAATTAAACGAGAGGGAATATTTTCATTACTTCTACCTTTTGTGTAAAATCTTTTGCTTCGGCCGTGTTGGTTTAAAATTTTTTGTATTAATTTTAGAAAGAAGATTTTAGAAAGAAGCAAATGATAGATTTCTTTCAGATAGATTTTTATAAAAAAGGTATTATAAGTAGCCAAATTTATTAAATGGAAAAAATATTTTTTATATCACTTTTTAAGCATTTTCTAATACAATTTACAGAATTTAAAACCATATCAATTTTGTCGACAGCGCCCATCATATTATTATATTATAATCTATTATACATTGTGGCTTCATTATTTTATTCTTTGTTTGGTAATGTACCTTGTTTGTTTCCACAATATTAGCAAAATGACAGGTAGAAATCATCCAGCCTTCTCTCTTGTCCATCCATTTTAAAGCTAATAAGTTTTCTGTCGATCGAAATGTATTCTCCTTTTTTAAATTTTTTTTTTAATCTGGTATTCCTAATCTATTTTTTTTTTGACTGTTCCATATGTATTTGTTAAATTTTTGTCATAAATAAAGCGGGACTATTGTACCAATTGTCCATCAAGACAGTGTGACTTTTCCCAAGATATGGTTGAAGAAGTGTCATAACTATTTGTCCAGATTTCCCGATTAATTTTTTCGATACATCTTCATTTATCTCCACATATTTTCCAGAGTACAATTAAATTTTGAATATGTCCCGTTTTGCAGTCGCAGAGCACAAATGATTTAACTCCAAATCTGTCCCTTTTCAAAGGTATATATTGTTTAAATGAGTGTAAATTGTTTAAATAATAAAAGATTTTCGTCTATACATAAATTTTCATATGGATAAAATGCTGTCTTACAAGATGTTTTTAATTCATCAAGTACAGTGCGAATTTTTATAAATGGATTGTTATGTATAATTCTATAATATTATCATGGAAATGTAACATTTTTAGTATCAATAAATAACGATCTCTTGATATAATCTCTCCAAACGATTCTATTTTTACAATATTATCTCTTCTTGAGTATTCGAATATCAAAAATTTGCGTACACGACATTAGCATTGTGACGGCTAAAAGACAATATATTTTTGAAACTGTAATTTCACTTCAATTATTTATACGGGAATGAACATTGGCCTTTTTTGCTGTATAATTATAATAGTTATTCGTTTCTTTAACAATAATTTCAACTATTTTATTGAAAAAGAAAATTTTAAAAATATTTAAAATGGAAGAATGTTCATTTATGTTTGCTTTTATTCCACTGGCACTATTATTAAATTGAATAATAGGATTTAAATTTTCCTTTTTCCTCCAAAATAGTTTTTTTGGATTTAAATTACTTAAGTCAGCTGTATTATTTTCTGATTCTGATAAAGTCAAAATACGGTGTCTTTTATTGTTAGGCATTCGCATATAATTGCTAAAATTTGCAAAATTCCTTTCTATCGAATGTAATTATTAATTATTTATTTAAATGTCATATTTTTAAATAACAATTTTTAAATTTTACATATGTATACATATTATAATTCGATTCTTATAGTATATATGATTTCTTATAAATGTTTGCTAATTAACTTTCATATTTTCTTTCATAGATGCAATTTTTAATTAAATTTTTATCATGTACGCACTTAATTTTATTTTAATTTTATATCAGCATTTTTTTTAAATTAATTTTTAATTAGTTTGTTGCTATTACAGCGCAAATCAATAATTTGTTTTTCCTTCTCTTTTATAAGTATATACTTATAAGAAAAAAAAGAAAATATAATATTATAATTACATGTATATTTAATAAAAATACTTGAATATCATAAGAGAATTAAAAGTTTGTTGGAGATTAGAAATAACAGAAGATATCACAATCATATATTTTATACATATTTTCTTCTTTATTCTATTTCATATTTTTAATATCTAAATTTTATAAATTTTCGTTGTTTTTATTCTATCTATTCTAACTTTTTGCTTTCTTAATCTCTTTATACTTACATTCATTCTTAAATTTTACCTAATTTCATCACGTGATTATAATGCAATTAACAGTGCATTTTTAATTTCAATTTAATACATTTTTTAATATTTTTGTAACAATTTGTAATAATTTGCGATATATATAATTTATTCTCTTAAGAAATATTGCTTTATCCTCGCTTGTAGAAAAAAACTGATAAGACTAAAAAATAAATTGGAAAAACTAATTTAGATTAAGTGACTTATTTATGGAAGACACAGGACAGAAAGAGAAAATAATTTCGATATAGTTTATTTACTTTAAAAATATTATATATATGTATATAAAATAATTGAAGAAAAAGAAAGAGAGAGTATATTTTTTTCTTACTTCATAAACATCTTACATATTCTATTGATGTAATGAATCTTACAAATTGACGTTATCAAAAGAAATACATACTAAACAAATTTCGAATTCGTTAACGATCCTAGCAGCACCATATATTATATAAATGTTTACGATATGTTACGATACGACGCGTTCGAGAAAGTGACTTTAACCTGTTCGAGACGATTTTCTAATTTATTAAGTATGGGTTTCAACAACGTTCTAGAAAGATTTTCAATGGAATGCTGTCAATATAAGATGATTTAGGGAAAACTGAAAATTTTCTTCCAAATCATGCTTTATATTATTGTTCATTTTAATATTCCATCGAAATCTCTCGTTCTATTAAATTCAAAGGAGTTAAATTCGCGACCGGGACGAATATTTTCGCAAAATCACACAATTCAATCTCTCTCTTCTTGCGTTCGTCGAGGCGACATATTTATTTAATATTTGGCACTACCAAGAAAGAAGTGAGAGCGCAAGCTCGACGACTCCTCTCTTCGAGAGAGATTTGAGCTTCGATCGCGTTAAATAAATAAAGATAAACGCGGCGTCAAAGCGAGCCAAGCTTCGCAGATCTGAATTCGATCGACGTGATCGATCAATTCAATTACAAAACTCGCGACTGTTTTTATCAAGTTTCCTCGAGGCGATTAACGTCCGTTAAATCCGTGACGAGCGCTCGAATGAGCTTTCTTTTGGATCCTCTCTTCTCTTGGAAATGTGATGAAATGAATGAATCATCGATCTAACGTTCGTTAATGAGAATTCGAGAAAGCTCGGTGAAATCAATTATCGGATTCCGATCAGATGGAAACGCAATTTCTCGAGAACGCGAATCCATGTCCTTGCGATTAGCACACGACAAAGGATACGCGAAGGATGATGGATGCGCTTACTTATCGAACTGGAAAAAAAGTACAAAATGGTCTCTCACTTTTGCTAGATATAAGTACGCGGATTTTGAGCAAGTCGTACTTTCCAAACAACGCGAATGTCTAAAAGACGCGAGAACGTCGAAAAAATTCCCGAATTTTTCAGGCTCTCTTTAGAAACTTTCTCTCAGGCGTTTTTTAGTCTTTCGTTCTTGTTCGGGTTCTTGCTCTCGGTCGGATGGAACCAAACGATCGGACTATCGCGGGAAGAAAAGAGCTCGCTTTTGAGAATATCGTGGTAGCAACCATATTTCGGAGCAACATTTGCGTAGCCACGAATTTTTAATTAGGGGTAAATTACTCCTAAGATCGAAGACCCTTCGATCCTTTTGCACCTTCTACGGCGCGATCACGGATCGATCTCGACGAGAGTCTCTCAAATTTCATACTGAATATTTTTTATCCTTGTCCTATCAAGTGAACACGATAGTAAATTTTTTCGATGCTGGCGACGAGCGCGCCCGGATTACTTTTTTTCCTTCGATGCCGACCGGCCTAATTCCTTCAATAATTGTAGGGCCCATATTGGGAACCGTGATAATACGGTCCCGGATATGCCGCCGGCGCCGGATATCCGGCGTATGCGTACTGCTGCTTCTGCGGGTACACTGGAAAAAAATGAGAAAAGAAATTAGATTTTATTTGACACTTTTCGAAGAATAATGTTAAATTAGATTATCGAATAAACGAGGCAAAATAATTTACTAAAACTATTTTAATTTCGATTTATAACTCTTGCATTTTAATTTTTTTTTTTATCTATTTTATGTCACATATTTTATTTTAATTTATTTAAATTTTTATTTTTAATATATATATTTTTGAAAAATTAGTTTAATTTACCGAAGAGAGAACACGTTTTTATTGTTTAGATAAATTTAGATGTTTACTGATTTTTAAAGAAAGACACATATTTGTTAAACGAGACACGTTTGCCATTCGTAAATCGAATTCCGACATCGATCGGTCAGCGTACGAGATTGAATGCACAAATACGGAAATTTTTTTCTGGCAAGAGGTCGATGGATGTACAGAAAATTAGGCAAGTGTGTCGCTTTCGAGCGACTCGAGATTACTTTGATTTTAGATTATATTATCGATTTTCTATTTTTTTTCTTAAACAAAAGAGAACAATTATTGTCCAGAAATGTTTAGGATTTAACTTTCTAAAACTTTAAGATTTAATATTAAAAACAATGAAAGTTAAAAAAAGAGAAAAGTTTACAATTGGGTATTTTTCTGCGTACACTTATTTCTTTTAAGAAAAACTTGCAATCTTGAGATGTGATTAAATAATGTAACTAATATATTCTACAATTATTATGTCATATTGTATATCTAAATTTATGAAACAAATTTGTTTTCTTTTGCAATTGATAAGAATAGATTGTTTTTTTCGCTTTTAATAATAGAAAATAGACTTATATTTTATATTTTATATTTTATATTTTACATTTTATATTTTATATTTTATATTTTATATTTTATATTTTAAAGTTTTTTTCGTGACATATCATTCTTTCTCTCTTTCAATGAAAAAAAAACGTAGCCAGATGAAAATACAAGAAGAAACAAGGTTCATAGAAAATGTTTAATGTTTTAGAATAAATTTGAAAAACGATGCTGAATGTATCTCACAAGTCGATCGATCATCCGAAGGAGAACTAGAAAGTTTTCTTCAGGCTTAGAGCGTGACAAAAATACTTTAATCCGTAGCAGAAACAGAGCGTGAGGCGGACAAGTAAAAGTTTCGCGAGAATGAATATTGGCTATTGCCACACATCATCATCAGTGCACTTCGATAATTGATTTGCCTTATCTCGATTAGAATCTTAATTGCGTTATTATGTTATCGATAATTATTTGAAAATACTTATGAAAAAAATTTTAAATTATTAATTAAAATTAAAAATTATTAAAATTATTAAATTTATTAAAATTATTAAAATTTAAAATTATTAATAAAAATGGCGAGATATATCTTGTGATCTGACAAAATTATAGAAAATACTAAATTAAATGCTTTGAAGTTTAACTTGTTATTTGGCATGTTATACATGTCATTTGATCTTATTGTTAATTGATGGTTAATTATATGTGTCGCTTTTTGCTCTTTTAATCCAAACGCTGGACATTTAATCTCGACTAAAATGTTTGATAATATTGAGATACCGAGAGAATTTCATTAATTAAAAAATCATTTAATTAAATAATTGACTAGCTAATAATTTTCCACGTGGCTTCACTCTGGTTTAGCTTGTTAGAAAATTACGCAAAGACCGATTCTAAAATCTCGGCATGCAATTTCGAATTAATATTCATCGAACTAGTTTTACTCGTATCCTCGTTTTTTATATTTACAAGTTCGTAATTAATATTCAAAATATTATCGATTCTATCATCGACAAGGTTAATTTTACGTTATTCGAACAGTAGGGACCAATCTTCTTATATACAAGGCGTTATTGGGATCGACAAAATATTCGGTTTGTTATAGTTAAATAAGCGATCAGATTGTTTTCGTCTTGCACTATGTATATCATCATTCAATTAGTTCAATTAGATTGTTGTCTATGTATCTTGGATAAAAGTTATAAAATTATTTATTCGCAATTGGAATAAATTAAAATCCTTAAAAATAATAATTATTACAGATATATTTCTATAAAAATATTCATATAAATAATCTAATGCGTAAATTACGCTTATAATTATTATGCGTTAATACGGAGCACTTGAAGTAAATTATATTCATAATACGTTATTAAATATTTATAAAAAAAATTGAATTTAAAAATGAGTTTAATAATTTGTCGCTTCCGTATTGACGCTCTTCCTTCGAATAAATCTAGTATTAGTATGATGACAAGATGATCGTTATCCTTGTATCAAGGAACGTGTTCCTTGTAATCAAGCCTGATGATTGTAAATTAAAGTTAGTAAAACATTAAATGTGCACGCGGAATCCGACTTATTGGGATTTTATTCGACGAAGAGTGATTTTTATTGTAATTTTAAACAACAACCACAGAAATCTAACAAACATTTTCCATGTTTCATTGATCATTTATCACGATATCGCATGAATATCCATCGCTACGACTTGAAAAAAGTCAATAGATTATTAAATTAGATTGTTGAATTATCTTGCAGTATTAATATTTACAGATAATAGATTATAATTTATTTATACATAATGTATCATATTATGTATCATATTAATCTAAGTAATCAATAATCGATAACACATTTAACAAATCTTTTTTGAGAATATCAAGAAATACTCCAATATTTCCTTTAACATCCATTCTATCCAAAATCAATGAAACTGGTCAATTGACCGGTTTTTGTAAATCAGTAACTGATAAAACTGTTTCAGTGTACGGATTATTTTTCTTAAGAGATTATGTCTAGTCAACAAACCGAAAAAAGTATGATGCTTAAGAATTTTTTTTGAAGTGTAATAATTTTTTTTTACAAATAAATTTTTATTCAAAAGTACAAATATTAAGGATGTTATTAAAAAATGTAAAAGTTATAACTATTCTCCCGGATATTGTTTTTTAAAAAGCGCTGCGCGGTGAGCAGTACTATTCGAAGCTGATTCATCTGATATCAAAAATTCGATAAACTGTAGTTAATGTATGAAGTCGTCTAGTAGATGAACGAAGGATTAATCAAAAAATTGTTTTGGGACAAAATGGCAGCCATTTGACACTAAATATTCTTTTTCGACTTAAAAATTGCTCATTTTTTATTAAGTAAAAAAAAAGTATTCATTAAAAAACAAAATCCTTCGTTCATCTACTAGGTTTTTAAATGTAGAAGAAGCCTGTGAAATTTCAAGCAAATCGGTGTAACGGTTTTCGAAATATCTTGCTCACCGACTTTGAAAAAGTGATTTCGAGAAAAACGCGTTTAAAATTTATGTCAAGTTTACGTTTAAATAAAATGCAGATTTTTTAATTTACACAGAATCATCTATTCCGGGCCCATATAATTTTAGTTTATTTAAGTCTTCATAT
The DNA here is from genome assembly GCF_025532165.1 of Camponotus vicinus. NCBI lineage: Eukaryota > Metazoa > Arthropoda > Insecta > Hymenoptera > Formicidae > Camponotus > Camponotus vicinus. The sequence goes on from NW_028141956.1 coordinate 23,591,644, forward strand.
ATTGGCTTGATAGCCCTCAAAATATCAGAGCTGAAGCTTTATAGTCGTGTTTAAACGAAGTTATACATTCTGGCGCTTCATGAAACATACACTTATAACTCCATCAATTTGCATCCTATTAATTTGAAACTTTTAGGAAATATTTTCAATATGATATACTTCAAGGAAATGTAAAAACATAAAAATCGATTTTTTTCTACTTTTATGACTAGACACAATCCATTAAGGGTAGTCGGATGCCGCATGCTAATGATGGGCGAAAGCAAAAGGTGTTAAATATGTACCAGGCATGAGGTACTGCATGTTCATCGCCTCCTCGCGCATTCTCTCGCCCCTCAAGCAAATCGCCGCGGCGCTAAACAAGATCGCGCTGACCAACGACCAACCGACGCCGACCCAAGCGACCACGTACGACCAGTCGTACGAGATTAGCGAGTTGTCTTTCAGGACCTAGGGACAGTTTTTCCCCCGCGTGCCGTGCCATGTCGTGCCGTGACGTGCCGTGTCGCGCCGGGCGTATATAACAAAGAAAAAAAAGATACGGGACGAGTTAGCTCGGCCGTTTCATGGTTGTCGTGTCACCTGGCATAATGTATTGAATGTTCTGGGCCTGCTCGCGGGCACGCTCCCTTCTCAGGCAGGATGCCGCGATCAGGAATAGCGTCATCGTGCCCAGGCACGTGGCCACCCCCAGCCAGGCGAGGTAAAACGACCAGTCGTACCATTGCGCCGTGTGATCTCTTAAAACCTGCGGGCAAAATTATCTATAGACACTGCGTATATAATTGCTCCTGCCATCGCCAGGATACGGTTCCTCGAGTTCGATGCGGACAATAGATTGGTCCGGTGTGCCTGGAAGAGTCTTTTCGTGGTGCGAAACAAGCGAAATGCTTCTTTATATATATCAGTTATTTTCAAAATTACTTATGCAACGTATCATTTGAGAATATTTAATTTTTGATAAGAAAATGCATTAAATTTTAATTTGCATTTAAATCTTTGCATCTCTTTCGCTTATCTCGCTTATTACTAGTAACATGCATGCCTTAAGATTGATCAATTGATTTTTTAACAATCGATGAATGTGAATAATTTAGATAATTTAGGAAAACAAAATAATCCGAGCAATTTAAATAATCTAACAGACCGATATTAATATATTATATTATTCCTTGCAATCTTCTGTTTTAATAATAAATCAACGATAAATCTTAATCTCACTTTGACAAATTTGTTGAGCATATATTTTATATATCGATAAAAAATTATTATATAAAATTGAGAACACTTACGTTGCTCCATTGTTGATAATATTCCTCCCCGACGATTTTCTCTTTTTCATAATACTCGACGCCATGCCACAAACCCATACCACCAGCACTCAGTAGGCCTACGTCATTTAAAAATATATATGTTCCGATTATATTTTTCTCTTTATGAATATAAAATTTTCGAAATTTTATTTCGGAAATTTTATATTCATAAAGAGAGATTCGGAAAATATACTGACAGGCGAATAACATCAGAATCGCCGTGGCCGTAATGTTCCCTGGTGATCTTCTCCAACACCCGACTACTCCTGTCCAGAATGCCGAAAATATCGCGAGAAAGCCGATCATGAATAGAGCTATCACAGATCTTCCCATATCTAGGACAATAAGACGATATTTAAGCGTTACGTATTTTTTGCTCATGCATCTAAAAAATATTTTTATGACAATCTGGAAAATATCTAAGTCTTTTAACTATATCATGCACGCATTCACTGCATATCAGCGATCGAACTTTCCATTTGCTCTACATCGGAGAGTGCAACGTGACTTAATTTTAAAGTACCTATAATATCATTTATATTTATAAGACGTATTGCAAGTAAGACTTAGCTTTTTTGATATTATTTGTTTGGCATGAAAAATATGAGACATTTATATAATCATTCCATTAAGTATGTTAAGAGAAAGTTTGTCACGCGCGTATTTATCTCTCTTTACTTTATAATAAATCTTTCAAAACTAATATATGCTTGACCAATTTATATATCTATTTCTTATTCTAAACAGAATTTAATATCGATAGAAGTATTTAATTATTTTTGAAGTATTAAGGTCAAATATATTGGAAGAAAAAATTAATCATGCGAAAAAATAAGAGCAATTAATGTTAATATTAATTAAGTTATTAGTCAATGTTAATTAAATTTAATATTAACTAATTATATTAACTAATTTAATTTTTAGAATTATGCTGATTTTTTATTGTTAAAAGAAAAAATAAAATTTTTTTCTATTTTTAATATACTTACGTAATCGTGCCATTGCATCATCAGAAAAACCTCTCGTTTGATTTTCTTCATCGGGAATAAAATAGTCAATATTCATGCAGTGCGTTTCTACAGGACTCAAATAAGTCTCGACTGCAAAATAAATACAAACGTGCGCGATATAAATAGGAACATAATTTCGCGTTACAAATAAGATGATTGAAAAAACAAAGTTCTATAAATAAATAGCAAAATCTATATAACTAATACTAATAAAGTATATAAATAAGTTTCTTTTTTTTTATTCTTTTTATAATGACAAGAAAATTATTGTACTGCGTTTAAGAAATTTATTGACATCTTTGCAACATTGATAATCATGTCTCTTTCTGTTTTATAAATTAATTATTAATATTTGAAATTATTTTAAAGTTTTTTATCTTAAAATCATCGTTTTCAAGTTTGCAAAAATTGTTTTATTTATAATTATGAAATATAAAAAAATATTTGAAAAGCTGTATATACGATATCTAATTAGTTAATTATAATAACCAACATTTTTATTCTACAGACCGCAAGATTCGCGAGTTAATATTTATCCAACGTATCATTACAACATCCAGAATTGAAATGGAGTGCATTCTAAGCGAAATAAGTGCAGAATCTCGGTGAACTGAGAAATAACATCACAACTGCAGATGGTCATTTATATCACTGCCAAGAACATCCATGTCATATTAAGAAAATTTAGTTGAGAGCAGAATAATTACCGCTAGATTACACAATAAACAAGTAAAGGAATTAGGTATCACAATTTAATTTCGTTCTATATTTTTTATGAAAAACTTTGAAGGAAAATAAAAACTAAAAACTATATAAGAAAAATAAAAGAATTGAAAAAAAATTTAAGAGAAATGGTAAATAAGTCTTTTAGATAAAAATAAAATTTTATACATATCGACGATTTTATGAATAAAAGAAGAATAGATTTTATTTCGAGTTTTTTAAATTAATTTTTTTTAGGAAAATGAAAGATATTATTTACAATTTTTCAGTCTTAAAAATTTTTATCATATAAGATAGTAGAAAATAGTGAAATTTCTGATAAAACACTCAGTCTGAGACATTAATAGAAAATTGTTATATCTTTTAATTTTATAATCTTCTGAAATGTAAATTCAACATGAGAGATTTCTCTTTGTAATTATATGAATTTACGATATCTCTTTGCTGCAACAATTTATTTCGCATCACTAAATGGATTTCGAAGACCAGTTTATTTTCTAATGATATCCTAAGGATGTCCTATTGCAATCTCCAATAGCTGAATAATAAATTAATCATCACACACGCATCTTTCATTTAGCCTGCGGTTATACGAGGACGTACGAGAAATCCTTGAAGGCACGCATTCATTAGACATCTTCTAGGATTGTATTGTATGTGTTTCGCTGCGTGAGGAATTATTATTGGGATTTATCTCGGTGACTCCAAGATCCCACAGCCCCAGCTCACGTCTCGAAAAGCATGCGACCCAGAATGCAGCTGGCGCAGTGTATGCGGTATGCTTTTACCTGTACATACCTGTACATACCCCGTACAGGTAAACTCGCATGCGAGCGCGCACTCGGTCTTTCGTCGATCTTGCAACGGTACTCTTTTAGCGAATCCTAATCCGCGAAATGCCACTTTCGAAAGACGTATCGCGCGCGCGCGCGGAGGGAAGAGTTGACGTAAAGTAGCCGTGCTTTCACGGTCTCCTCTCGGTGAATGGATATCTGATTGGCGAGCCGGGACAAGCAATATCTCGAGGAGTTTTTGCGACATTTAATTTCTCGCGGAGGATCTCGCGTTAACGATCCTCGGATGCGATCTCCCAGGTGAAATTAAATTTTCGAAATTAGACGTAAAGGCTCGAAATGAAAGGATGAGGTTTCAAATCACTTTCGATCAAATTCATTCTTTTTTTTTCTACACAATCTGTACTTCAGCTATAAGCTTGCTTATTTCATCTTTTCCCAGCAATTATAGTCTAGTTTCTATTTCATCCCTCGAGTATAATTGAATGAAAATCACTCGTTGGAGAAAAACCGGTTAATGAACAAGACAGAAGGATGTTGGATGTTTTCACAGCCAAGAGCGAGGTATTTTCGCAGCGAGAATGTATACCGTTTGAATTATTTGCGATTCAAGCGACGGACGACGGCCGTTTTCTCGACCCTCTTCGAATCTAGTTTCGTGCCTAAACGAGGCGTCGTGCCAAGATCGTTGACTCGCGCCTAACTGTACACGCGTTATATGCTCTTCGCTCTTCATTCCGGAAGAGGAGTCTTCAGCGTCGGTGGCGATGCCGAGCAATCGTCGCGGTGGACCCTCCTCGTACCTTTTTTTCGACGCGAGTGATACCAGGAGGCAGAGATAAAAGCCACCGGACCGGTCGTTAACTGGTTTCTTCAAATTTTTCGCGCGTTCACTCGTGACCCCGATTTTCGATGCTGGATTTTCGATGACGCGGTGTGTAAAAATGTGATAAAATTATTCGCGAAAATGCCACGTGATGAAATATCAGAACATCTGACGGATAGGTCGTCTTCAAGAATTGTTAGATTGACTTCAGAGTTAATTTGAATATATTTCAGAATCATTAAACATTAGTATGTTTTAAAATAACAGATTCTTTAATCACCTTAAAGTCGTTTTTCTATGATGAAAATAACGAAGTATTAATGATTTTCGAATTATATTATTTAGAAAAAAGTGGTTTTTTTTGTAAATTAAATTTTGGAAAATTAAGTGGAGATAACAAAATTATATTTTTTTTCAATAACTCACATGAAGTTTATTTTAATATAGAATTTATTTTTTTTGGAGCTTGGTTGGAAAGCATAAATATACGATGTGAAAAATTGCTATAAATGATGATCATTCTATCAATGTTTTCATTTAAAAAATATCGATCATTAAAATTTCAAGAATTTTATTATTAAAAAGCAATCAATAATTTTGAACCTATATAATCTAATTCTATATAATTGAGGGATAAATGTTGAATATATTTTTGATATGACTTATTGTCAGTTCGTTGAATGTTAATAATGTAGAATAAATAAGATTGTTAAATAATATTATAGAAATTAATGGAATTTGAATTTTTTTGGAGCTTGGTTGCAAAAACATAAATATATACGATGCGAAAAATTGCCATAAATCACCCTCTCAATGTTCATTAAGGAACCATTGATTCCATTACGAAGATTTTGTTATTAAAAATAATCGATAATTTTCGAAATATCTCATGTAATCAAAAGATAAATATGGAATATATATTTGATATAGCTTATTGTCAATTCATTGAATATTAATAATACAGAATAAATAAGATTATGTGAAATAATGTTATAAAAATTAGTGAATATAAGAATAAATTTCCTTATTATTATAAGATACTCGAATTTTTATTTCTAAAATGCGTTCACGAGATTTTATTACGAATTTCATTACGAGCATTTTTCGTCGTTTTGGAAAGTCATTTTATTATGTCGACTAGCGATAAGTTTTTATTATGTTGGCCAGCGATTAAATTTTTCTTTAGTGCGAAGATAAGCTTAATCACGTGCGTCTAATAAATCGAAGCCACCGGAAACGGGTCGCCGGAAGAAAACGGCACCGAAACCGATAAGGTGTTGTCGGTCGGCAAACGGTATTGCACGAGCGACGCATCGATCATTTCGATTGTTTTCCGGCCGAACGACACGAGAAACACAAAAGAAGAGAGTTTTCTCTCCGCTCCACCCGGACAATTTCCTCGCTTTGATATTGCGCGGATCGACCGACCGATAGAATCGATTCTCACCGATTCGGCCTCGATACGCTCGAACCTTTTCTCGTCGTCTCTTCTGGTCCCACGATCCCATCAAACAAGTACACATATCGGCACGAGTGCATTTTTGTTTACGCGAACCCGGTGAGAAGAAAGCATTGTCTCCGTACTTTCAACATCCATCACCCGATCGTTTATATTGCTTGAATTGGATCGTCTATTCTGAATACGATCGTTAAGTCTGGTATCTCGTCTATGACTAATTAATAAGGATCTACTAGTTTATCTTATCACGTGCGTCAAAATATTTATCTCAAAATAAATATCGATATGTGGAATAATGAGAGTAATTACTGGAGTTGTGCAAGATGTGTCTTTTCTCATTTAATTTTATAATTATTTATATTTTAGTTTTTTTTAAATCAATAATCTTGACAATTTTAATCTGATTTGTCTTGATAATTAATTAAAAATCTTGTCTCGAAATTCAAAGATCTAGATTTTTAATTAGTTATCAAGACAAAGATTAAGATTGTCAAAATTATTGGTTTTTAAAAAAGTTAAAATATGTATATTTGTAAATTAGGTGAGAGAAAAAATCACACTATATTATATGAACTTAAAAAATTTTGTTTAATAAATGAAAACGCTTACATTAATAAATTTTGAAATAATTAATAAATAAAATAATATAAAATTATATACAATTATTTAGCTATACAAAACTTTATGTACATGCATGTAGTTTTTTGATAGTATATGTGTGAGCTATACAAAACTTTATGTACATGCATGTAGTTTGTTGATAGTATATGTGTGAGCTCATCTACATCTGATATCACACTGTCTTTTAAATTTAGATAACAAATGTATATATTTCGAAAAATAAAAGAATGATTAATAAATATTAATTACTTTAAATTATTATATGTTATAAAGATTATATTTGAAATATTATTTTAAACAATTATTCAGCACGAGACATGACAATACAAGATTTTTGCTTTTACAAAAATTCAAAATCCAAATAAGATTTAGGTTTTAGAAAATTTTCAATATTAATACAATATTTTTACAAATATTGTCTAGAGTTTTGTGCAACCCTAATGATTACTCCAATGTATCAAACTAATAAAAACGAAGAGATTTATTTAGCCATCGGGATGCTGCTATTGCTACATATCTAGTAAGAAAATAATCAAATTTATAATTTTGACATTTTTCATTTCGAGTAATTTTGAGAGAGCAATTTTACCTGTCGTCCGCAATTTTTAGCGAATAAATTTCAAGTACACATCTTTATATCACATATTTAAATAAATATTTATCTCAAATTCTTATCTATGATATCAGTGCGTGTTTCTCATTTTATTAATAATATATTATTTGCTCAATAAGTCAATTTTGATCGGTTCTATCCAACGAAACGAATTTATCTTGTAACACGCGACATCGACATACTTTCCTCGCGAATTTACCTCGAATTTTACGAACGCTATCCGCTTGATTCGCCGCTTCCTCTTCACGACTGGTTCACTATTGTGCGGATAACAATGGATTTTATATGAGCCCTCTAATGTATGCACGACCCGCATCTACTACAGTCGGTGCTTCACCATGTTTTCACTTTATAACGCAGCGTTTTCCCTTCCCGTTCGAAGAATGCGCAATCTGAAACTTCCGGGAGAACTGGAATCACTCGTACCGGATTTACGAAAAGAATCCACACACACATACATACATTTTTTTTTAACCTTCAATTACTGTCGCGAATCAAATTCTGCGTAGCGACTTTTAGAAAGTTATAAGAAATCTTAATTTCGCGACTAATATCGTAGAAAGCAGCGCGTAATATAATTAAAATTTTGAAAATAAATTCTGGAATGCACGAGTGTAAAAAAATTGCTTTAGATATTTCAAATAATTTATTAATTATATTTAATTTATAAAATAATTAATATATTTATTATTTATTAATTTATAATAATAATTTATATTTATTAATTATATTATTAATTTATATTTAATTTATATTTATATAAATTATATAATTATATTAATTATATTTATTAATTTATAATAATAATTTATATTTATATAATATATAATTTATATTTATATTTATATTTATAAGTCAAAAAATGAACCGTACTTTGTATTCTATAAATTTCTCGTTAAAGCGTCATTTAAAATTAGCTCTTACGTTACATCACTCTAGATTTCCTACCTGCGTTCTTCACGTAATACATCACGCATACATGCGTGTACACTTACGCACATATTACGTATGGTATTAAATTAATTTTTGCTTACCCAGATCAATTGTACAATTCGATCGTACGCAACGCACATCTTCGTAACGCTGACGCTCGCATAATAATTTCTAATTATTATGAACATTGCGTAGTCATCGAAGCATGCAAAAGTCGATTTCGCGATCTGCGTGACGTAAAAAAATGACATCACATTACGCGTGTCGACATTGTTCCGAATTATAGGGTTCTCGCATACGTGCGTTCGAAAAAACAATAGAATCTATGAAACGTTATTTATATTAATCTCGTGTGAATTTTGAAATTTTAAACATTTAACTTTACTTCAATTATCCCTCTTCCCTTTAAAGAGATAGAATTTAAAGAGAAACAAAGGAACATATAATCTGTAATTATTAAAACGGATATCGAAGGAATTGACTCTTAGAGAGCAAATTTAGATCGACAATTTTAATGCCTTAATTAATTTTAACCTAGATTCGTATCGGAATCCACTTAATCAGGCATATACTTCCTGATGAAGATCAAACCCATTATATGAAATTAAGCTGTAATGGAATTAATTGCACCGATTATGGATTTAATTACATTTATTCTATAATCGTGTATCATAGCATTGGATCACACGCGACTGCATTCGATTATGTATCATTACGTAGTTGCATGTTATTTTTAACTAAATTTACTATCTATACGAAGCTATGAATGCCCATTTTCTGTATATTATTGCTCTAAAACTTCTCTCGATACGTTACTGATCGCTAATAGAGGACATGCGTCATTATTGTAGAAAGTCTCTAATAGGAAAGGCGTTCCAAGCCATAAAACGTTACGATACGAAATCACGCATGATGCAAAGTAGAGTCTTATCATATCCTTGTGCATAATTGAAACATACATGTGCGTGATATCTTTTTCATCGAAATTTCCAAATGTCAGATTTAATTATAACTTAAATTAATATATAATCTTTTAAAAAAATAATACTACTTTTAAAAAAGTATTATTTTCTGATTAATGCATACATTTTTAGCTTCAAAAAATTTTTATTTTTTTCTACAAAAGCCTTTACATTTTAAAGAAAAGATATTTTTGAAACTATTACGAATTAAAATTATTATCTTGAAATTATTATGAATAAAAATGAATTTATATTTTTAGCTTAAAAAAATTTTTATTTTTTTCTACAAAAGCTTCTACATTTTAAAGAAAAGATATTTTTGAAAGCATTACGAATTAAAATTATTATCTTGAAACTATTATATATATGAATAAAAATGAATTTATACTCATATTTGACCAACTTTCGAGAAGAAACACCGATTTTTTTCCCTCGATCAACTCGAGTAAGGCCTGTGTTTGTAAGATATTAACACGCAGGCGATCGATGGATCGATCGGCACGTCGACTATTTCAAAACGACCACGATCGCAACGGTCCACTTACGAGGTGTGCTCTGAAAAAAAATTACCCAGCAATCCTCGAACCAGGGAAGTCTTGTCGTCCATTAAGTAATTTAAAATGAGGATTCTCGCGGTTGAAATCGATAAAAAAGCTTCGCGTAGATTGCTTTTGCTCGAAGATAGAATTTCCTATTCATTATCTTTTTTCTCATTGTGTTGTTATTTAAGTACCTCGTTCGAAGTAGTGTCTGGAAAATAGCGCGATTGATTGTACGACATGCTTTTTTCTATTATAACCAGCTATGTATCCGATACTCGGAAAATTAATAAGTATAAGTATATTAATCGAAAATGATATTAATTAATTTTTTTAATGATTTTCTATTCGACAAACTCTTATTCGTTTTTATTCGTTATTTCGAAATAATATTGCTTTTTTGTTTTTTTAAGATTTTGAGCTAAAAAATAGATAATTTTAATATAATAATTTTAATATATAATATATAATATATTTTATAATATATTTTAATATGTAATAATAATTTCATTATCTTAATATTTTAAATTTTAAACATAATAAATATTTTAATATTTTAAACATCTCTCCGCATGTATATTTTTTATTTAATTTTTTTGGAGAGATTTTAATAGATAAAAAAAAAGAAAGTATTTCCTACATTTTATTCATACGACATAGTATACATTGTTCACGCAAACGCATGATACTGAGTTATGCACGGTAACGGATTCTAGGATGAGAAAGCGTCGCGATGCACTGCACCGGAGCTATCGAGAGAAAATGCACCTTTCTCCAAAGATTGTACGCGTTTGTGCGGCTGATTATAAACTGTTAACCTATTACGTGGGATCGGATAACCTACGACATTACGATATCGTAATGTAGAAAGTTTCGTAAAGGCCGCGTACAAGAAGTGTCACTGAACGTCGAACCCGGGAGAATTTGTCGATCTCGAAGTGCAAATGCTATCGCAAATATTGCTCAAAGACGAGAAGAAAATTGCGTCTTAGCATTTTTTACGATGTTCATTATTTAATATATTTAATATATATTAATTATATTTAATATATTATATACATTTATCCTATCACGTGGTATAAAAATAATAATGCAAATAATTACATATGAAGTAGAGAGACCTAGCACTGTCTTTTTTTAGCACTCTCTTTTTTTTCGTTTTTTCTAACCTATTTCATAAATATTGATAGCAGAAAAAAATGTTGGTTTTGATTAATACGAATTTTACTTTAAAATCCTTTTCGAAATAACACACAAGTTTAGAAAGAGAAAGAATGTAGGATTTTTATTAAATTATATGAATATTTAATTACTAAATTTATTTTGGAATTTTTATCTTACCTGTCGGTGGTCTCTCTTTGGGGTAACATATCCTGAATAGACCCTGAGTCCTCGTGTAATAATAATATTTCGTGTTCATCTGCTCTATCAAGTGGCTCTGCTCGGCATGCTTGCTCGCGTATTGCTGTAACAGGTAGAAGAATATTCGTTAAATAGACAGGGCCACCCCAAGGGTCGCAAAAAAAGACGTTGATTTGAAGTTGCGAAACGCCATGTTATTAGCGATGATAAAGTGAAAGGGCAAGAACAAAATCGCGGCGAATAATTTGCCTCGATGGAGAGAGCTACTACTGCACTGCATATATATATATTTTCGAGATGCAGATGAAGTAAGTACGCGCTCTTCCTTTCGCGAAAATGTTATTATCGTTAGAAAGTAAGAATATCGTGTACTCTCGCGATATAACATCTGTCAGAATCTCTCTCGTATTTTTAGTGAAAGGGACGCGATGCTCATTTAACTACATTTTACTACGGTCAACTCAGACGGCTAAAAACCGATTACAAGCGACTACTTTCTGTTGTGCGTGTCGAATTTTAAATTCAACTTTGTTCAATTTACCGACACGAAACTTTATTTTGATGACTACATTTATTGTTAGCTAAAAAAAGATGTATAATAGTGATAGAAAAAAAATTGACAATATAAATTATCATATCATAAATTGTATTATGAATTATTATATACTGGGTGTCCCAGACTTAACGAATCAGCCGTTAATAGCAGATTCCTGAGATCATTTGAAGACGAAAATTCCAATGCTAAAATGTCGAGGAAGACTTCATAAAAATGTTCAAACTACTGATTACTGTCGCATCGAAGACACAATCGCGCTCACTGCAGAATCCTATTTTTTATGTTATATTGATCCCTCTATCGACATCGATATTATCGCGCTGTACGCGGGCCCCTTGATGCTATGTCTCTGAGCACAGGAGAACGTAACGCGCCGATTGGTCATCTTTAATCTTTTGTAGCATCGAAACTACATCTTCCTCAACATTTTGGTATTAAGATTTTCGTTTCCAAATGACCTCAGGAATCTACCATTAACGGCTGATTCGTTAAGTCTGGAACACCCTTAATAATAAATAAAATTCATGATGTATATATTTCTTGAATTTTTTTCTGTCAATTCAAGACTGATTATCAATAATTATCAAGAAATCGATGTAATCGTACAAATTATTGTAACACACTCGCATAAACTTCTAGTCGCGGTAAAGAATTACCGATTTGTGTGTACGATGGATGAAATTACGAGGAAACGATTTCATCCTGGCATCGATATTTCGCGATGAGCTCGCCCATGAAGCCTATATAAAAAGCATAGAGAGCGTCTATTCATGCGTGTCGATGCAAGTTCCGCGTACTTTCTTATGTTCATAGATGTATTTCGCATACCGCCCTCGAAACTTGGTGCAATTTTAGATCGTGCAGCGGACACGCATGTATCGATCTCCTCCCCCGGCCACTCCAGTGGTCACTCAACGATATAATCTCGGATTGTCGTCGGCGCCGGCGATCGTTACGATCTATTTTCTAGAAAGTCCCTCTTCGATTTCCCGATTCAATGTCTGGTAGAAAGTATAATAATACACCGCGGGAAATCTTGAACGCATGAATCGCGATCGTCGACGACGGAAAGAAACGTTTTCCGCGCGCGCTCGTTCTCCTTTTTGCATACACAAGTCCCTTCCCACGAGACATTTCGCTCCGGATCCACCGTCGATCGCTGATAAAAGGCGAAAGAAAGAGTTTCCCTTCAAAACTCGATTCGTTTTCGCGGAGGATATTAATATCCTCGCATTTCTCCCTTCCATTAATCTTTTCACAATTTCTCCTTAAGCGATTTATTTATGTCTTTTATGAAACTTAGTTTACGATCAGACTCTCTCTTACTTTCTCATCTTTTGTTAATTATTTAAAAATTATTATCTTTTGTTAATTACTTAAAAATTATTATTTAGAGAATTTTAAATGTAATGCAAATATATAAATAATAAAATATATAAATATAAATATATAAATATAAAATATATAAAATATATAAATCGTTACATTATCATTTATTATTTTCAAAACTTGGAAGATAGATGTAATTGTTTTTTTTTCAATTACTTAAAAATTATTAGAATTTGAGAAAAATCAAGGTACAAATCGTATAATTGGGAATTTTATCGTTTTCAAAACTTGGACTGCAGATGAAACATACATTGCTTTGTGCGAGAAATACATTCTTGCTGCGTTTGTCAACAACAATGGTGATCGATGATGTTTGAGAAATTCCATCGCCTACGTTCTTCCTCGATTACCAACTAATAGTCGTACGAGTATACTGCTGATGTAAACTTCAGCAGGTTAACCTTGACGAACACCCATGCGTTCCGAATAGTTCTTTTGAAAGAATGCGCAAGGTGAACGATGCCGCATATTCGCCCTCTCCCAGAATGTTTTCGTTTCATTGATACAAAAATAAAATAGTGTTTCATTATAAAATGGTGTTTAAAATATAATAAAGCGAATAACAAAATCTGATGTCAATATTGTCGACGTAATTACTACAAATTATTATACTATGATGTGTAAAACAAGAAAAGAGAGAAAAAAGAAAATTTATAGAGGAAAAAGAAAGAAAATTTAACATACATTATTGCTATTTATAATTAATTGCACTTGCATAACCGTCTAGTTGCTACAATGATTATTTTATTTTGCGAATGTGAAGTCCTGATACAAATATAATAACATTGCAAAAAGATAATGCTGTGAAATCTGTTATTTAAAATACATGCATTGAGATTAAAAAGTTCATTGAAATAAAATCATAAAAAAAATCATTAAAAAATCCGAAACGAGAGATTTTGCGAAATTAATATTAAAATAAAAAAAGGAGAAATATACAATATTGTTCGAGGAGGGAATGTATTCTTCGCGCGAAAATTTCTACGAGCAACAGGTGTTGTCTGAAGATGCGATACAATGAATTTTCTCGCGATGGTACATATCAAGAGTTATCATCATCATTTGTCGAGAATAGGGAAAAAAGGAGGATACCGACGAATCTCCCGAGTCTTGTCTAGGCCACGCCATTCTGCTTTCACGTTGTTATTTCGCCATTGCTCGCCTCAAGCGCGGGAACATCGTCAAGCCCGGCTGATTTCTTTGACATAGAAAGGAAAACCCGGCGTGAAGCTCAATGAAGATAATTGCATTATCGATAACAGAATGGGAAATCGTACATCTCTCTGCTTTGGAAATTATTTATCAACGCACCTCGTGCATTGGAATTTTATTAAAAGTATCGATTTTACAAAATTTCTCGTATGCTTTTTTTTACAATGTTATTGCAACTAATTCCCCTAATCTCAATGAATGCATCATCAATTTCGAATTCATCGCATCGATTATGCAATATTACATATTTGTACTACATTTTGCAATCGCAAAGTGATAATCGTAGCAGTTAGAAAATTATGCAAAATATTTACGAGTGCTTGCGGAGACAGAATTGATAGCTTTCACCTGTATTTGTCGTTCTCGATATTAAAAGAATTATTATCGAGACACGTAATTTAAGAATAAATATTATTTTATCAATTTCGGATAAAATTTATCAGCGTTGAATTATAAATTATATTATTATATTTATTATCGTTTCGATTGCGAATTTATTTATATTAGAATGATTTAAGGAGATTAAGTGCCTTGCCTTGCCTTGTGTTATGCACGCAACTTTTATTTGAATTTTTCATCGATCTCTTCCAACACGTTGGCCGCTGACGATCTGCGATCGTTTTTCCGACACTGTGCGCGATTTACGATTGCATCGTTTCGTCATCTGAATAATCCATCATCGTGCAGTAATCATTTAAGGAGACCGATCGTGAGTAATGCGGGTTTATAGGGGCACCGTTTTCATTTGAATGACAATTGACGTAATTTAATCCATTTCGAGATATATACTTAAGGACTTTCCGCATTAATTTGTCACGTTGAACGGTGAAACGATGCGACTGGATTGTTCAATTGGCAAATACAATCCAGCACAGTTTTGCATATTTGTCGACGTCTTTCTGCAACGTTTGTGTCAATCGAATGCCTAAGTCTGTGATTTAGAATTTTTATTTCTAAATATATAAATATTTTTTCATGTTTATATCTCGTGCACTAATGTAATGTATGATACGGTCTAATTAATTTAAAGTTATTTTATAAATTTATTCTTTACTAACATACGAGTGATGCAATGTAAGAAATGACGCAAGTTTAAAGCTTGATAGATTTTCGAGCTAACAAATATAATTGAATTAAGAATGAATTAAGAAAATCGATAAGATATTATTAAATATAATTTAATATTGTATTGGAGATTTTTTTTGAAGAAACAAAAACTAAGATAGTGTGATTAGATTTTTCTTCTTCCCTCTTTTTATATTACTTACTATTCTTTCTCTTTTTATTGGAAGTACATATCAATCAATTTAGTTTAGCATTTAATTCTTAAGTCTGCAATTTATAATTTTTTATTTCTAATGTGTTCTAAGACATAAATATTTTTATTCATATTTATGCAGTAATGTAATGTATGATATGGTCTAATTAACTTTAAGGTTATTTTATAAGTTTATTCCTTACTAATCACATACGAGTGACGCAATGTAAGAGATGATGCAAATGTAAAACTTGATAAAATGTAGAGATAAAAAATATAATTTTAATATCGTATTGAAAGTTTTTGGAGATAAACAAAAACTAAGATATTTCATTAGTATATTAGAGATCTCTCTTTCTCTCTTTTCTTTTATTAATATTCTTTCCATCTTTATTAAAAATTATGTTATATATTAATTAGTTTCGAAAGCACTTAGCGGTTGTATAATTGTTACCTTTGCTAAATGCGATCGATATAACAGCTGTCATTTTGATTGAAATTCCTACATTTATCTTCTTATATAAACTCTTACATATTACACGTTCTTTACACATATCATGATAAAAATAAATCTTTCCTCAGATATAAAAAGAACATGTATGTATATATGTATATATAAAGTAACAAACTTATTACCATAAATTACATCGCATATTGCAATATTGCGTTAGAATATCAAATATATGTATGGACGTTGCATTTTCGCACGATGATAAGAAAACATGCTAAGATTCACCGATTTTTATCGATACATTGGACGGAGAAGAATATTCGTGCAATACTCGAGTTTCTCGAAACATTTCAAAATCTTTATAAAGCATCGCACGGATTACGAACCGCAGCCTTGAAGAGTTTTCCGGTTTGATACATGATTTAATTCATTAATCTAATAAATTTACGCGCATCTCAATTTATGTGAACGATCAAGAAACAAGCAATTCGTATTTACTGAATAAATTACAGCACTTTTTTTTCGTGTGAATGATAATTTCCATGACTTTCTAACTTAATAACGCTTGCGTTTGTATAACACACTTTGTATTTAAACACTCATGTGAGATTTTATTGAAAAGCAGTACTGTACTCATTGTACTGTATCCTATTTATCCTGCTTTTAAATAAAATCCCACACTTGAATTATTGAAATATATTTACTCGCTTTCTTTATCTAGAAAGAAAGCGAGTAAATATATTTCAATATCCTAAAATATCCTAGAATTCTTCAATATCCTAAAATATCCTAAAATATTCTAAAATTCTTCAATATCCTAAAATATTCTAAAATTCTTCAATATCCTAAAATATCCTAAAATTTTTCAATATCCTAAAATATCCTAAAATTTTTCAATATCCTAAAATTCTTCAATATCCTAAAATTCTATTTATTTCCTTCTTCGATATCTTAAAATTCTATTTATCATAACTATTTAGATTTGCTCCTGCGTCGAGAATATTAAAATGAATTTAACTGCGCGCATTCCTTTCTTCGCGTGCCCAGCTCGCCACGTCACCGGTTCTCGAATGAAAGTACAGTTGACTATACTTGATGAATATAATACCATGTCACGTGTAACGCGCTACTGTGCACACACGATAACTGCTAAACAGGCTCCTTTATGCCGACGAATAGGCAAGGATACGCGAACGATGTAATCAACGCAATCGAGCCATTTTGCCGCCAGGACTTTACATGCGTCGCAGGAATTAAGCGCTCATTATAAGTAATTTGTTATTAAAACGGCAGAGAAAATTATTGCGCAGTTAGTAATATTGGATTTGCAAGATGCAAGAAGCTGTGAAAGGGACGTACACAATAAAAAATAAAATGTTAATTATAACATTTTTCACATGTCCCAGAAAGTCCACTCTAAATTTTAAGTTAAAATAACTCATTCGTCGTATGTTACTTTTTGACAAACTAAAAATGTTAAATAATTGACACGGATCTTTACATTTATTTTTGTTATCGTGACTTTAAGTGTAATATAAAAATAACATACAAATTAATTAAAAATTACATGAAAAAATAGTTACAATAACTCATAAGAAATGTTGAGGACATTAACATGTAATAGTAATTATTTTAACTTAAATTATTTGTAATAGAAACATTTGATTTTAGTAAATTTGATTATTTTTGTATGTCAAAGTTCAAGATTATTTGAAGATTCACTTTAACTTTTCTTAGAATGTTAAACTGACTTTGAGACATGTTGATTGTTTAAAATGATGATGTTAAAAATACTCAAAATAATATTCCATTTCTAAGAGACATACATAAAGTGTTAAGTTATGAAGTTGACATAAATGTAACACATGAAAATGTTAGAAAAATAATAACATATGGGTTGTATGTTAATTTTACATTGAAGTACTAATCAAAACGTGGTAACACGGAAAATTTTAACGTATGAACGCACAATTTTTTACTGCGTAATGTTTTTCAAATGCGCGAGATAAAATAAAAAATATGTCTGATCTTTTAAATTCCCTTTCTTCTGAAGTGGATGTAATAATGTGTGTTAGAGGATCAATTCCTCTGGAAAACCAGTTTTCTTTATCCATAACCTTTTCAAGAAAAATATTCCTATTAAAATTGCTGCATACACACACACACACACACAACACACACATGCCGATCGTATTAATTAGTTATCTCCCTTTCACACGGCGGCTTGTTCTTCCTCTTCCTACTTTCGAGTATTAAAAAGGAGAATAGAGTTTTTTTCTTAGTACAACTTTAGTATGTCTTTTGTGAAAAGGCAATATCTAAAATTTATCTGTCGTTACGTTTAACACAAACGAGGACATCGAAACCGTTAAAACGCATACAAGTCCTTATATTTCCATTCATTATCGAGATTGTCCTTCGGAGAATTGCTGTATTTAAATCTCCTTAACTTATCGTCGGTTGTCTTCGATCCCGTCTTTCTTGATGGGATTCGTTAATATCAGGAATTTACACGCCGTCTTCCCGTTAATCGGCGATGTTTGCATGTTCGTCGAGGTCGAGCATCGCAATTATCGCCTTGCGTCCTACTCGCGGTTATGGGCACATTTCAAATACATATGATTGAGAATAATCATTTAAATAACATTTATCGTTTAAATATAATTATTTAAAGATGTTTGTTCGCGTTAGAAAATCTTACAAATACATCTTTAAAGTGCAATAATTAAAATAATTTTAGAAAAAAAAATTACCTTGGAGAAATTCTTATCAATATTCTCCAACTTGTATCTATCATTTCAAATATTATGTAGGACGAAGAATAATTAGAGAGATAAAAATAAATGTATATTTATTTCGAAAGTATCGTTTATTAAATACTCATTTAAATAATAAATTTATAATAAAATAATAAATTATATAAATAATTATAATAAAATAATAAATTTATATATAAATAATTTAGAATAAAATAATAAATTTATATATAAATAATTTAGAATAAAATAATAAATTTATATATATATATATTTATTTAATTTATTTATAACTCTATTTTTTCACTTTATATTTGCCAATATTATTAATATTAAATATTTTAAATAGGATTTTAATTTATACGAATAAATTATTAATTCACATTAATCATTTAAAATTCAATAAAAGAAGCGGAGGTTTTTTTCTTATCTTTATTTTCTAGTTCGAGAACGCTTTGTTTATTCAAATACTATTTCTTACTCATCTCTGGTATTCGAACGCACGCATTCGCTCACACCTACTCGTCGCGATGCGTGATACGACATAACTGTACGTGCGATTCTCTCCCGACCGCCTCTCCAAGCGAGGAGGCGAGGTGGCTGATTGTTGAGGAATCGTAATGCGTGCACGTCCGTCAAGGATAAGAGGCGCGAAAATAACAGAGCGTAGTACACACGTTATGCACTTGACGCTTCTCCGCGGAATCGCGGCACGAGATCCTTTCGGATGCAGCGTGCCTGATCCGTCGAAGTGGATTAGTGGGTCTCCTCCGCGCGCCGACTCTGAAGTCTCTAAACGAAATAGTCGAGTCACGCAAAGGTGCAAAAAAATCAATACATAAATTTCAAATAAAAACTCAGCTGGAGAAGACAAGAGATTTTAGCAGAGAGAATTATTATTGAAAGCAGCACCTTTTTTTTCCGGAGCTCGAGTCTAGGATTTTGATTAAGATGCTAAATAAAGAAAAAAATGTGCCAAAATATTTAAATTATTTTTCTGAAAATATTATTGCTAGAAATAAAATAAAATAAAATTGTACTCTTTTTATAAGAATGAAGATAAATCTCTTGCTGTCCATTTATGCAGGTTT
Organism: Camponotus vicinus; assembly: GCF_025532165.1. Lineage (NCBI taxonomy): Eukaryota > Metazoa > Arthropoda > Insecta > Hymenoptera > Formicidae > Camponotus > Camponotus vicinus. The sequence continues at coordinate 23,611,512 of NW_028141956.1, forward strand.
GAATCACGCAAAAGTGTATGCATCAGTGCACCGGGCATTAAACGCAAGAGACTCGTTGAAGCAACGTGCTGGGAATGGGCGCGGCTTGGAATGTCGATCGTTTCTGAGCGAGAATCGTTCGGGAGATGGCGAGAGATCGAAACAGAAACTTGAAATGAAGACAGGAGAGGAGAGGATCTCGATAATCGAGAGAAAGAGAAAAGAGGAACGGGATAGATATACCCCCCGAATGAAATGAGATTCCGCTAACGACGAGATAATCCGATTTAATCAGCGGCAGATTCAGCTGCTTGGAATAATGACTTCATAGTAATGACAAACACGAACGAGATGTACAAATGATACACGTTTCTTCGCAGTAAATAAAATATCCCACTTGCATCGCGAATCGATCGCTAATGGCCAAATTATTGATAGAGTTTCTGCTAACGATCGTGTTGAGAATAATTACATCTACATGCTTAGATAACAAGTACTATGTTTACATGTCTGTGATAATATCTGTACATTTCATATTGTTTGTAAATATATTATTTGCCTCGCGTGAAAAGAGGAGGCAAAGAGAGAGAGAGAGAGAGGAAGTTACATCAATGTCGGAATATTTTATATGCGGTGAGCTGCACCTGCGTTTTTAAATTGCCAAGTCATGACATAACTCGCCAATAGATTAGTTTCATTGTGATTTCTTTTCATCGTGAAAAATAAAAATAAATGAAAATTTACTCTCTAATTGTTATAGAAAAATAGAATTTCAAAAAATCTATGAATTAGAGCAGTTTTAGATATCCGAAACGCGTGAGCATTGAAGTCTCCCAAGCTCTCATTTCAAAAGAATTTATTGCGAGAAAAAACCTACTTAGCATACAAAAGAAACAGCCTTCAAACAAATACGAAGTTGGTTGCATACATTACATGGTGCAACAATAAACTTTACCACTACGATTCTTTTCATCTGTCAATCACTAAAACTCAACTGTCCATTTATCGCATTAATTAAAGTGCTCAGTTAACTTGATATTTGTTTCAAAAAAAGGAAAATTGTCTCTTTCTAAAGTAATTCTTTTCTTAATATAAACCTAAATATTCAGGGACTTACAATGAAATTAATTAATATTTTTTATTTAAAAAAATTCTTTTTATTAAAAAGAATCGGATAAGAATTTGAATAGAACGTTTCATATTTATTGATTTAGTATTGTATATCTTCTTCCTTCTTCACACATAAATATCACAAGGACATTCTCTCGAATAGATTCCGAAAAGTTTGCGATAACAACAACATTTGTTCGACTTTCAATGACCTTAAAGGGTAAACTTGACCTTTGACACGCACGTTCACCCACGGTAAGACGGCGGAAGTCACAAGGAGGAATTCCACTTCCTACCTTCCCCTTTTCAAGGAAGAATGCATTTTTTTTAAAACTAAAGAATAGATAGATTACACAATCTCTTCATCAATTAAGCTTCTTTTCGCTAGCCTAACTAATTAATAATAAATTGATTTTTAATTCGCGTGCGATTATAATCAATCGTAATATTCGATTATGCGTTTTAACTAGGAAAATCTTATAGATTAATTTTTTATTAATTTTATGGAAATTTTATGAATTTAAAATCTTATTAATTTTTTCTTAATTTTTTATAACTCTTCTATAAATTACTAACATCTCTAAAAATTAAATACAAATAATTTTTTTCTGATGATATATATTTTGATATATATTTATGCATTTGAACTAAGAAAATCTTATGGATTAATTTTTTATTAATTTTATGGAAATTTTATGAATTTAAAATCTTATGGATTAATTTTTTCTTAATTTTTTATAACTCTTCTATAAATTACTAGCATCTCTGAAAACTAAATGCAAATTATTTTTTTTGATGATATATATTTTGATATATATTTATTTTCAATTGTGCATTTGAACTAGGAAAATCTTATGGATTAATTTTTTATTAATTTTATGGAAATTTTATGAATTTAAAATCTTATTAATTTTTTCTTAATTTCTCATAATTCTTCTATAAATTACTAGCAGCTCTAAAAACTAAATGCAAATTATTTTTTCTGATGATATATATTTATTTTTGATTGTGCATTTGAACTAGGAAAATCTTATGGATTAATTTTTTATTAATTTTATGGAAATTTTATGAATTTAAAATCTTATTAATTTTTTCTTAATTTCTCATAATTCTTCTATAAATTACTAGCAGCTCTAAAAACTAAATGCAAATTATTTTTTCTGATGATATATATTTTGATATATATTTATTTTTGGTTGTGCATTTTAGCTAGGAAAATCTTATGGATTAATTTTTTATTAATTTTATGGAAATTTTATGAATTTAAAATCTTATTAATTTTTTCTTAATTTTTTATAACTCTTCTATAAATTACTAGCATCTCTAAAAATTAAATACAAATAATTTTTTTCTGATGATATATATTTATTTTTGATTGTGCATTTGAACTAGGAAAATCTTATGGATTAATTTTTTATTAATTTTATGGAAATTTTATGAATTTAAAATCTTATTAATTTTTTCTTAATTTCTCATAATTCTTCTATAAATTATTAGCATCTCTAAAAACTAAATGCAAATTATTTTTTCTGATGATATATATTTTTATATATTTATTTTTGATTGTGCATTTTAACTAGGAAAATCTTATGGATTAATTTTTTATTGATTTTATGGAAATTTTATGAATTTAAAGTCTTGTTAATTTTTTCTTAATTTCTCATAATTCTTCTATAAATTACTAGCATCTCTGAAAACTAAATGCAAATTATTTTTTCTGATGATATATATTTTATTTATTAAATATACGCTTCCCTAAAATTCTTGATTCCTAGGAATGTAGTATTCTAAAAATAAATAAAATATGTGAGACGCCACTTTTAAATTGCATTTAAGTATGAATTTAATCCTTATATTAGGTACTCTTAAGTAATCGTTTATTTTGACGCGCGTCTTTATTTTAAATAGCTTTGCAGTTTAAATGAATTGTTTGTCATTATTCAAAAGATTGATAATAATAGTAATAATAATAATATGCAGTTACTATAATAAGAACAACAACTCGTTATATAACAGTAAACATCCGTTGTGATCACAGATGAAATTATAATGATTAAGGATATTATCATGTAATTTAATTATACCGTTATTATACACGAGTAAAAATATGTTATTAATAAAAATGAGAGACAAGAAAAAATCAACTTTGCGTATAAATTTCAAAACCTACAGCTACATCGTATGTCGAGTTGCTGCATTTTGTGCTCGTATCTCTTTAACGATCGATGTTTTGCACAGGAAGTAGAAAAAAAATTAGATTCACGAGCACGCTAGTTGATGACAGCTTCGGTCTTCGGGAATAATGAGATCCGGATGTGATCTAACTTCGGACAGGAAGGTGTCCATTTTCATAAATGATCGAAGCCTTCAGCCAAGTCGCGGTGCGGCCAGGAGTTTAATCGAAATTTGAATAAGCTGAGAGTACAGAATAGGGGGCACGTTCGCGGTTGAATCGAATTAGCTTCAACAACGACGCCGATGACGTTCCACGACGAGGCATGTGGAACGTCATCGTGAAATTTTGTCATCGCTTTCACAATACATTTAGATTTTTTTCGATACATCTTAAACTACGTACATTTACATGCAACATGAAACCCTGCTGTACACGAGCATATAAGAGATTACAATTTCCATTGTAATTTCTTCCCAGAAAAGATCCTAGAAGATATGCCCACGGAACATTCCAAAAAGTCACGTATTCCATTGAAGAATTTTTCAAGATGCAAGAATTTTATATTAAACGTCATTTTTTCGTAGATTTTAATTTTTGTGAAATTTTAAGAATTCCAGCGAGGGGTAAACCGTTGATCAAAATTATGTACACTAATGCCTACTAATGCCTAATTCCTGGGCATTACTGCTAAATTTTTAAAATTTAATAATTTAAATTTTAATAAATTTAAAATTATTATTTGGAAAAAAAGACTTAATAATACTTTAATAACGTCCATAATACGCATTAATACTTCAATAAAACCTAATAATGCCCAAGTAATGCCCAAGCAATGCCCAGTAATGCCTCAAATCTGTACACCGCAATGCCCTCAGCGGTTTACCCCTCGAATTCCAGGTAACGCAAAAATATATTCTACATTTTCTAATAATTTTTCAAACGTGTCTTCTTGACTATACGGCTGTTTTGAATAAAGATAACAGAAAAGTTATATATTAGGATTTTATTTTAAATTATTCCGATTACAATAAAATAGTTATCTTAATGTGTTTTAAATTTAGAACGAAGAAATGAGCATAAAAGTGCTTCAGTAAAAAATAAGAACAAAATAATTTGCCTTTTTAAAATAAAAATAAACCAAAACATATATACATGTATAATTTCATGGCGCATGTGTTAAACTAGTGTCAGCCATATTTTCTTTTGTATTTTTAAAGTTCGACAAAGCCACAAATTTTATTATGAAATGACTATATTTTTAAAAAAATATTTGTTATGACAAGCAATAAATATCTTTTTCATTTAGATGTTTTTAAAATACTTCTCTTTTTTAGGATCATTTTTAGAAACGAGCCAAAAATTAATCGATATTTTTATTCGATCTTATTCGATCTTTTTCTAACGAAAATACGAGAAAAATATAAGGAACCAGTCTTCGGCTTAACTAATATTTATACGAGAACATCTGGTATGTAAATAAACACTCGAGGCATCTTTATCATTGTTAAAAAAAAGTATCTTCTTCCATAAATAATAACAGAGGAATCTGCTCCACATCATTTGTATACCGCATGAATGATTGTCTCGTCGCATTCTTAGCACGCTGTACTTGTTTCAGATACGAGACATCGCTACAAACCTGGATCTGGGCGCGCTTGACCTCGGTGTAGAGCCAGTTGTCCGTGGAAAAGGCGATCGCCAGAAGGGCAGTGGCGATGATACCGGTTATGGTGGCGAGGGACAGCGTCACCGCGGAGCACGGCATCTCGGCTGCTTTATCTCTGATGTCTGTCCTCCTCGAGCCCTCTTCCTCCTTGATCGTCTTCCGTTAGCTTCACCTCACACTCACCGCGCAACTTACGTGCTTACTTACTACCGTTTACGTGGGCATCCGCGCACCTTCCGGGGAAGGAAGAGTTGCCACACGAAGCGTGTTACCGCGCGGTGTGTTTTTACAGGTGAGACGAAGAGGAGGAGAGCTGGACCGCGAGAGCGGGCTTTGGAGAACGCGAGGACGAAGGGTGATCACCGCGACTCGAGGAGGAGGGACTGCGAGGGAGTTCGGAGGCTCCAGCGAACCCCGGGATCTCGGTGGATGGTCGACGAATACGTCCTTCAGGATGCGTGCTCCACCGCGATGCACATCACAGCACCGTTCCTTTGGCAACGGCAACGACACTAACGGCCCGACTCGCCTCGAAGGAAAGCCAGAGCCGAGAGCCAGCCGAGAGAGCGAGGAGAGAGAACCGGACCCCAGGTGGGGACGGACTCGTAGCCTCGGGCAGGTATATTACCTGTGTTTTACCCGCAGCGGTGCTCAACGCGCGCGACCTGCCGCACCTGGCATCAAGAAGCTCGGGGAAGATCTCTTCATTCGGAAAAAAGATCCGCTATCCTTTCGCAGGAATTCCTCAGACTTCCGACCGTCACAGTCGTTGCAAGTGTTATTATTCAACAGCTGAAACGAGATACGACTATGATATATTCCTGCTAAAGTGATCCTTTATTCGTATATTGATATAAAGTAAAAATTCATAGAGTCTCAGAATTGAAGATCAAAAATTATTTCTCTTTCTATAAATCTTATTTTACTTTTTTTCTGCATCAAAAACCCGAGTTGTACAATATTAACTCGATTTATAGAAACTTTGTTGGATTTCTTTTCTTTTCTAGTAATGTATGATACAGGACAAGACTAGTGTAAGGACAATATGCGAATTTCATGTGAATACATTATATGTGCGCGACATTTGTTGTCGCCCGTATATCTATGAAAACCCGTTTGGACGAAGTAAAAGCTTAGGAAAGTCGTTCTACGAAATGAGAACAGTTTCTTCGAGGCTGTGTACCTGCCGTCTACTCGCTCCTACCTCGTCCCTAGCGAGCGCGATCCCACCACTAGCGTGAGATAAAGTCAGCGTAAACGTCGGGGAAAAGCGTAGGATTCCTCGCATTCTGTGAACTCTTGGATCTCGCTCATGATTTCACAGGGTGTCGCCGCAGAGTTCTTTCGCTCGGAAGCGTCGCTTTTTGCTTTCGTAGACGCTTTGTATTTCCTAAAAAAAGAATATCGCGATATCCGACGTAGAAAAGTATATACTACTATGAATTATTATAATGCGAAGAAAATGAGTATATATTTTCTATCTATCAAATATAAATATGAAAGATAAATTTGAGGTGAAAATAGTTTTGTAGTCTCCGTTTTGAAAATATTTGAAATCGTATCATGGAAAAATCTTGGCGTGCACAATTGAATTCTTAGAAAATAAATTGTCAAGTTTAATCAGACCTCTCTCAAATTATAATCAATATAGACAAAACTTTATTATATATTATAGTATATAACTTAGTTTATAAATAATTTGATAGAAATTTATAATTTAATTTTTGAAAATCCTTGGAAGATTTATTTTTAATTTAATTTCAATATATTATAGTTTTAAAGTATAAAATATCTTTTTAAAATGTACAAGATATAAATAATTGAATTAATTTTATTTAAAAATATTTTGCATGTTTTTCATAAAATTTTTATGATATTAAATATACCTTTTTCTCTCATTCTTAAATAAAAAATATCAAAGTATAAAAATTTCTATAAAAGAATAAAATTACTACAAACATATATATAAATTTATAAAATTATTTTATAAAATATTTATAATAAATTACAATTTTTAATAAATTACAATTTGATTTTTTAAATATATCTAATGTTTATGAAAATCGTAATTAAGTAAAAAACTAATTACGTTTAGATACATTAATTATATTTCAAAATGGTAGGATCATAAGGTGTACCCTGAAAAGGTGATCCTTTTGCATTCCATGCCTGCTTCAAAATAGCCTCCATCTTCTATAAACGCAATCATAAATTGTTAAAATAGTCATTTTTTTTTATATACTAATTAAATAAGATATGGATAGTTACAATTTGTTCAGATGTGGGTTTGCCTAAAAGCTTTTGTTGTTGATTCCACATCAATTTCTGCACTTTCATCTGTTCCTCTGGCATCATATCATCGAAATGTTTCGAACAATCAATCTTACTTAAGTCGATTTTCGGTTCATCGACTATTAAGGCTTCCCACCATCTTTCAGTAGCTTTCTCAAGATGAATCTATAAGCACAGATAAATATATGAATAAAATCACAAATTAAATACGAAATCAATGTTTCAGAAAGCTAAATCTTATGCATAATGGATGTACATTTATGTGTTTTCCAGGTTCAATACTCCATATAGATTCATCTTTTCGAATCTTAAAACTAAGCTTGCCATTGAAAATGTTATGCCATTCACAATCTACTGAAGAATTCAAAGGTTTGACATCGATTTTGATTTCGTCCGAACTTATATTGACCTTGATCGTATCTTTGGATGTCTTGATGTGTTCTGGTATTCTTACAAGTACATCCAAATCGTTGAGTGTCTGTGTCCATACATAATTGTCTCTTATAGCTCCGTTATAACTATCTGACATATGATCTGTCTTGAGTGATTCTGCAGGAGGTGGATTAACATCCATAGATTCAGTGCACGAGTCAATCTCAATTTCTTGCACAACTGGTGGAGTAAGACTGCAATTTTCATTATCTGTCAAAGTCAACTGATTTGAATGTGATATGCTACTGCTATTATTGAGTGTGCTGTCCTCTATAGATGATATTGTCTTTTGTAAAGTTGATGCAATATTTTTCCATTTGTACATGCTATTTAACACAAGTTTCTCTGCTACTCCAGGTGGGAAGCCCAATTTTTGTTCCGAATTTGATTCGACGTAAAAATCTGTACTATTATAAAATATTATTATACAAAGAGAAATTATAATATATTTTTATAAAATGTTATGAAAGAGATTTGAGGACAATTTGGGACGTTTAAAAATATAGGATAAAAGATATTAATGCTTTTAATAGCATACTTACCATCTGTATAAAAATCCAAAAAAGGCATCTAAGAAATTATTAATGTTCTTTTCTTCGTGAAGTATGTGTAAAAATATTTGATCTCGGTCCGTTCCCATGATTGAACTGGAAGAAAAATTTAAAAAATCAATCTCCAAATGCTAGATATATTCCATTAATGTATAAGAAGCGACTTGTCAAATATGTAAAAAAAATGTCAAAAATTCAACTATCTTCAACAAACTTTTGTATTTATGTAAAACATGCTTCAAGTTTTTATGAAAAATAACCTATACATAATCTACAGGAAATGAATGGTTTACCGAAAAAAAAGTAGTTGGTGTGTACAATATGTATAATTTATCGGAGAATCCAAATATGGTGCTCGAAAAAAAATATCGTTCGTGTTTAGTTTCAAAATTTTCAAGCAATCTAAAGAACGTCAGATCAGACAGGCATAAATAATACGCATGCGTACAACTAATTTCGAGATAACGCGCCTCATGCCTGTCAACTGTCAGCTGATGTTTTCCGAAATACTAACAGTACTAGAATCTACGTCAAGAAGGCAGTATGAGCGAGAACCCTCTTGTTCCGCAAGAAATAAGTAAATAATAAAGAAATAAAGAAATAGAAATAAAAGAAGAAGAAGAAGAGGACTTCATGCTTTGCGTGAGTAGAGAGAATAAAAACCGTTGCATCTGCAATTTACAGTGATATGGCTTTGACGTTGATGTGTTTTGATCTGTAGGCTTTACTTAACGTGCATAATGGGTTGGTTTACGGCAGAAGAATATACAGATATGATTATCTGTTACGGGATGGCCGAGCAAAATGCCTCTGCAGCAATGCGTTTGTACGCAGAACGATTTCCCAATCGTGAGCGGCATCCGTCAAGCAAAACCGTATTGAGCTGTATCCAACGAGCAAGAGAAACAGGACTTCTTGTGACGCACGGACGATATAATGATGCACCGCTACACCGTACGCGCTACGCGCGTATCGACGAAAAAGTTCTGCGAGAGCTTGAAAAGAAACCAAGGAATATATACCGCATAGCTCGTACACTCGGTATAACGCGATCCATGGTATATAGCATTTTAGAAGACAATGATTTGCATCCAGTAACGTCAGATTCCGACTCCGAGTAGCATACAGTTACGTCGAAGAGAAAAACGTATTAATTTTTGACTTCTCTCTCGAGTAATTATGAGTCCCAAAGTTTCTGAACTGGCAAGTTGGCGATCTTTATTATCAATCACCTCTTATAAACTATTATAGTGTTATATATATTATTATACATTTTTATATACTATTCTATAATATCTAATATTACATACAGAGATCTAGTATTATATTCTTCATACAAATAAAACATTACAGTCTTCAGAGGAATGTTTGTGATTGGTGAGTGACATTTAATAATCTATCTCAGGAGCGACCAACTCGTACTAGAGATCCTATAATAAGAGTCTTGCTATCGGGTGATGCACTCACGCATGCTCATGACAGTCTATCACAGTCTGCAACGTTGTAAAATATATAGAGAAAAAATTAAATAATGGACGCAGCATCGTTTTGCAAAAACTCTAGCTAAAGGATATATCATGAAGATATTTAATAAATGTTCTGCGATATATAAAATATATTTTAATTAATTTTTTATAATGCATACAGTATTTTAATTACAGTATTTTGTAGTACAAAAAATATCTTAATGTTTTGCATGTTTAATTTCTTTTATTTTGTTTTATTTTTTTCCTTTATTTTGTTAATCTTTATATGCCATTACTAAATACTAAAGATTAAATATATAAAAAAAAATATATATATATATTCTTAAATATTTCTTATATATATATATTATTTTTTACATTTTTATATTTTTTATAATTATATATTTTCACAGTATAAGTACATACAGTAGTGTCACTACTTTGTTCTCTAAAGACCGCAATTTTGAGTGCGCATGCGTCAATTGTACAATTTTCAATATGACTACGTTATGTGCCACATGCTATGTGATCTGTACACATTGGCTGCGTTCGTTTTGACGCTTTCAGTGCTGAGAGTATCGTTCTATCTTTGTTTGATATTCGATGTGCAATAAAGACAAAATGATTTGCATGCTCACAGTGCGTGAGCGTGCAAAGCGAACACAGCCTATATCTGCTGTGAGATTAAAATATTAAGTAATAAAGAAGATAAAATTTAAATTTTGTGTTGTGATATATTAAATATATATATAATCATATATATATGTATGTATGTATGTATTAACATTACTTAAAAAGCTATAATCTCGCTCTAAACAAATTTTAATGCGATTAACAATTGCATTTTGTTTATTCACTTAGGCCCATATTCTGAATCCTCTTTTATCGATAAAAGTGCCTCTAAAAGTGGCATATAAGCCTTCTGATTGGCTACAGGCCGCTTTTAGGAGCACTTTTATCGATAAAAGAGGATTCAGAATATGGGCCTTATACAATAACTTTACATTTTATGAGAGAGAATTCTAATTTACGCGCCAAGTTACAATTTGCAATATGGCGATGGGTCATGTGACTTGGCATAAGCACATCAAAGGTGCCGACACCGAAGTGACGCTACTGTATGTACTTATACTGTGATATTTTAATATTTTACATAAAATGATCATATTCCAAGCGGCCATAAGCGATTCAAGGGGCCACAATACTCGACTGTGATTGATCGATTTCCTTACGCTTACGTCTTACGTACTTATGGAATTTTATGTGTAATGGCCATAAGGGTGGGTTTTCATTTGACGCTCGACGCTCATTTTTAGCGTCAAAAGACATCATGTGATCAAAAAATGACGAATTGGTATCTTTATTTTTAGTCACGTGATATTTTTTGACGCTAGAAAATGAGCGTCGAGCATCAAGTGAAAACCCACCCTAAAGGCCTGTGTCCACGATACTAGAAATCGGTCCGAGTTCTCGATCTGGGTGCCTATTAAGCGTCGTCTACAATGAGATTTTAAGGAGACTTAAGGCGTAAGACTTAAAAAATTGACCAATCACAGTTGAGTATTCTCTTAATGCTTGATTGTGATTGGTCAATTTCTTAAACGTCGTCTACAATGAGATTTTAAGGAGACTTAAGGCGTAAGACTTAAGAAATTGACCAATCACAGTCAAGTATTAAGAGAATACTCGACTGTGATTGATCAATTTCTTAAATCTTACGCCTTAAGTCTCCTTAAAATCTCATTGTAGACGACGCATTAAGGTGCAATTTCACGTGCTGCTAAAATAAACAATTAAAGCGACAAATTTGTCGCACGTATTCCAGCGGCTATAATTTTGTAGTTTGAACTGATTCAACTACAAAGAGAGAAAAAGTGTTATCGCTCAATTGCTATGTGAAACACTGCTGCCGCGCTGTGTGATTGTGTGTACTAGTGTACCAAGAAAAACATAACCTGTGACATAACCTTGCAGACAGAACCGAGAATTCTTAAAGAATCCATGAAGATGCAAAGATGAATCTATTCGAGGAAGATGAATATGAAGAAAATAAAAAAAAATGCAAAATCTGTCTTAACTGATTACACAAATAACGCAAAATCTGTCTGAACTTTCAATTTTGTCGCTGCTACCCTTTTCATGTACAAAAATTACCGCTGTAATAGTTCAGCGACAAAAGTTGTCACGTAATCATTTTTGTCGCTCAAACAATCGGTTTCAGCGACTCGTGAAAAGGCACCTTTATAGAAGTCTGTGCGTTTGACGTATACAAAACATACCTAACCTTTCATGCTAGTTGGGAGAAAAATGGCGGACGAGAATACCTACTTTTTTAGTGCTCTACAAAAACAGTACTAGAATCTACGTCAAGAATCTTAATGGCAGTATGAGCGAGAACCCTCTTGTTCCGTAAGAAATAAATAAATAATAAAAAAATAGAAATAAAAGAAAAAGAAGAAGAGGACTTCATGCTTTGCGTGAGTAGAGAGAATAAAAATCGTTGCATCTGTAACCTGACAGTGATATGACTCTGACGTTGATGTGTTTTGATGTGTAGGCTTTACTTAACGTGCGTAATGGGTTGTTTTACGGCAGAAGAATATACAGATATGATTATCTGTTACGGGATGGCCGGGGAAAATACCTCTGCAGCAACGCGTTTGTACGCAAAACGATTTCCCAATCGTGAGCGGCATCCGTCATACTGTACCATATTGAGCTGTATCCAACGAGCAAGAGAAACAGGACTTCTCGTGCCGCAAAAACGTATTATTGATGCACCGCTACACCATAACGCGCGTATCGACAAAAAAGTTCTGCGAGAGCTTGAAAAAAAACCAAGGAATATATGCCGCATAGCTCGTACACTCGGTATAACGCGATCCATGGTATATAGCATTTTAGAAGAGAATGATTTGCATCCAGTAACGTCAGATTCCGACTCCGAGTAGCATATACTTACGTCGAAGAGAAAAACGTATTAATTTTTTACTTCTCTCTCGAGTAATTATGAGAGTCCCAAAGTTTCTGAACTGGCGAGTTGGCGATCTTTATTATCAATCACCTCTTATAAACTATTATACAGTGTTATATATATTATTGTACATTTTTATATACTATTCTATAATATCTAATATTACATACAGAAATCTAGTATTATATTATTCAAATAAAACATTACAGTCTTCAGAGGAATGATTATGATTAGTGAGTGACATTTAATAATCTATCTCAGGAGCGACCAACTCGTACTAGAGATCCTATAATAAGAGTCTTGCTATCGGATGATGCGCTTACGCATGCTCATGACAGTTTATCACAATCTACAATGTTGTAAAATATATTAGAAAAAATTAAATAATGGATGCAGCATCGATTTGCAACTCTAGCTAAAGGATATATCATGAAGATATTTAATAAATGTTCTGCGATATATAAAATATATTTTAATTAATTTTTTATAATGCATACAGTATTTTAATTACAGTATTTTGTAGTACAAAAAATATCTTAATTAATGTTTTGCAAGTTTAATTTCTTTTATTTTGTTTAATTTTTTCTTTATTTTGTTAATCTTTATATGCCATTACTAAATACTAAAGATTAAATGTAAGAAATTTCCTATTATATGTTTTATATATTATTTATATGTATTATATATAAATATATATATATAAAAAAAAATATATATATATATTATTCTTAAATATTTCTTATATATATTATTTTTTACAATTTTATATTTTTTATAATTATATATTTTAATATTTTACATAAAATGATCATATTCCAAGGGGCCAATATTCGACCGTGATTGGTCGATTTCCTTACGCTTACGTCTTACGTGCTTATGGAATTTTATGTGTGATTGCCATTCCGCAAGTTACGCCGCATGTGACGGCACCCTTAAGCCGGGTCTACATTGGTCGTATCGTAAGGTTGTAAGGTCGTAGTTGTAAAAAATTGACCAATCCCAATTGAAGTTCAGGAGAATAATCAACTGTGATTGGTCAATTTCTTACGACTACGGCCATACAACCTTACGATACGACCAATGTAGATCCGGCTTTATGAATGGTTTTTTCAGTTTGGTAGCTTGAAACATATAAAGCCGGGTCTACATTGGTCGTAAGAAATTGACCAATCACAGTTGATTATTCTCCTGAACTTCAACTGGGATTGGTCAATTTTTTACGACTACGACCTTACAATCTTACGATACGACCAATGTAGACCCGGCTTAACATATGACAAACGTCAAATGCGCGTGGCTGTCATTTGAGCAAATGTAAACAAATTAAGGTAATTATTCAGTTTAGCTACCTCAAATATCAATAAATTTAGGGTTAATCGACACGTTTTTGCATAAAATTAAAGAATCTATCAAAAAAAGGCGTCGCTCTGCACCGCGAACCGAAATATTCACGATTAAAGTTCACTACTATTTAGGTTAGGATATCTGTCATACCGACACAAACACGGGGGGGGTGCAAGGGGGGCCTTCGGCCCCCCCTCCCGCACCCACCCCGTCCCCTTCGCTTTGCGTGGAAAGTTGCAAAGTGGAATCTCGTTTCGCGTGAAAAGTTGTACCCTTCTGCACCCACCCCGCCGGTAGGGGTGCCTACGATAGGGTGCAACTTTCCACGCGAAGCGAGGTTCCACCACAGTATATACAGTAGCGCAACTCTCCCGATTTTGTGTAGCATAAAATGGAATGCGCATGCGCGAAGTCAGCGAGTATACTAGTACTGCCATCTGTACTTTCCTCTCATTCTCTCCTTTGGTTTTCGTTCTCTTTCTAACACATTATAATATGTAATATAAATTAAATTCAATAAAACTTGAATATATGTACATAAAGAAATTGTGAAAAATATAATACAAAATATTTAATGCAAATATATATAAAAAATAGTACATATGACATGATGTGAATATTAATTAACCATTTTATATATAAAATATATGTCATATATATCATATATGTCATATATAACTGATAGCAGAAAAGATATACAGGGTGACCCATTTTAACTTAGGCAGCCAAATAACTCGAAAAATAAGCAAGATAGAGAAAAATGTTTTAGACAAAAGTTGTATGGTTTCGAGGGGGCCATAAGATGGTATCATTGGTTTGACCTTGAAGAGTCATTTGAAGGTCACGTGAAGGTCACTTCAATTTTTTTAAATGGAATACCCTATATATTTTTGTACATTCTTGTAGCTTATTTCGAGAGCTTTCCAAAACACTATAATTAAGTACCTTTCCGTTAAGTACTTTTTGAGTTATGATGCTTGAAATAATTTCTTAATTTTACATAAACCGTAAAATATCTTGTAAAATATTCATTTTTCGATTATCTTACCTTAATACTTTTATGTACAAAATAATGAGAGGAATCAATTGGTGTAAAGAAAACACATAGTTGTTTTTAAGAAAAAATATGGAATTGTTAATTGCAAATTACATATTTTTTCTTCGAAACAACTATGTGTTTTCTTTACACCAATTGATTCCTCTCATTATTTTGTACATAAAACTATTAAGGTAAGGTAATCGAAAAATGAATATTTTACAAGATATTTTACGGTTTATGTAAAATTAAGAAATTATTTCAAGCCTCATAACTCAAAAAGTACTTAACGAAAATGTACTTAATTATAGTGTTTTGGAAAGCTCTCGAGATGAGCTACAAGAATGTACAAAAATATATAGGATGTTCCATTTAAAAAAATTGAAGTGACCTTCACGTGACCTTCAAATGACTCTTCAGTGTCAAACCAATGATACCATCTTATGGCCCCCTCGAAACCATACAACTTTTGTCTAAAACATTTTTCTCTATCTTGCTTATTTTTCGAGTTATTTGGCTGCCTAAGTTAAAATGGGTCACCCTGTATACTCATAATACTCACATATAATTTATAATATATTTACATATTAATACTTATATATATAATTTTTAATATATTTATATATTAATTGTACATACGTATATTCTATATATATATTCAAAAACTTAAAATTAAAAAAAAAACATTTAGATTAAGACTACAATCACTTAAATTTTATTATATAAAATATATATATTTATGAGCAAAATGAATAAAAAAACAAGAAATATATATTTGTTAATAATATATATTTATTTATAAACAGTTGTATTTCGTTAAAAATATTTATTTCACAAACAGAAATAATCTTGAAATTAAACTTTTTCTCTCTCAAATCAATCATCTGACCATACCTCAGCTACTCGATCCACCTCAGCATGAATCAGAAAGAGAAAATGAGAGAGTAGAAGAATAGAAACAAGAAAGTGTTTTACATTCAATTAATAAAATACAAATGTGAAATACGTTATAACATATATGTCATATAAACGTTTGATGTTTATATGATGTAAACATCAAACGTTTATATGACATATATGTTATAACGTATTTCACACATTTGTATTTTAATTGAATGTAAAACACTTTCTTGTTTCTCTTCTTCTACTCTCTCATTCTCTCTTTCTGATTCATGCTGAGGTGGACCGAGTAGCTGAGGTATGGTCAGATGATTTGAGAGAGAAAAGGTTTAGTTTCAAGATTATGTCTGTTTGTGAAATAAATATTTTTAACGAAATACAACTGTTTATAAATAAATATATATTATTAACAAATATATATTTCTTGTTTTTTTATTCATTTTGCTCATAAATATATATATTTTATATAATAAAATTTAAGTGATTGTAGTCTCAATCTAAATGTTTTTTTTTTAATTTTAAGTTTTTGAATATATATATAGAATATACGTATGTACAATTAATATATAAATATATTAAAAATTATATATATAAGTATTAATATGTAAATATATTATAAATTATATGTGAGTATTATGAGTATATATCTTTTCTGCTATCAGTTATATATGACATATAAAATGGTTAATTAATATTCACATCATGTCATATGTACTATTTTTTATATATATTTGCATTATATATTTTGTATTATATTTTTCACAATTTCTTTATGTACATATATTCAAGTTTTATTGAATTTAATTTATATTACATATTATAATGTGTTAGAAAGAGAACGAAAACCAAAGGAGAGAATGAGAGGAAAGTACAGATGGCAGTACTAGTATACTCGCTGACTTCGCGCATGCGCATTTCATTTTATGCTACACAAACTTCAAAGGTGCCGACAGGGAGTTGCGCTACTGTATATACTGTGGTTCCACTTTGCAACCAGGGTCCGTAAACTCCTTTGTTAAAATTTGCACCAGCGTTAGTAACGCCATCTAGAAGTGTGCCTTCAGATAATATGATCTATCTACCGAAAAAATCAATATGACGGATCAAATACGTTTGAAGACACATGTTCATACGTTGTAGAGTCGTTATCAATAGTATTAAACAGTCAAATAGTGTTAAGCAGTGTTAAATAGATCTGTTTCAAAGGAAAAGAAAATGGGAAGAGCTTGTTGTGTTCCTGGCTGTGGATCTGGAGTAAAAATTCCAGCACATAAATTTCCTAAAAATCCGATAAGATGTGCTGAATGGATCAACAGTTTAAACTTAGAACATTTAAAAAATTGTAATAGTAGTAATTTGCAAAAACTGAAAGTTTGCTATAAACATTTCCACGAAACCGATTATAGTTGTTCTCCACATCATCGATTTTTGAAGGATACCGCAATTCCATTTATACATGTAAATAATCAAGAAAACATAAACAACCAAGAACATGTAAATAATCAAGAAAATATAAACAACCAAGAACATGTAAATAATCAGGAGCAACGCCCAGGTAGAACATGAAACTCATAATGACATCATTATGACGTCACCTAAAAGTCATTTTTAAGTCATAGAAAAATTATAATGATCTCATTTGATATACTTTTGGCAATGTTTTGGTGACTTATTTATATATATATATAAATAAGTATATTACGCAATTACTTGTTTATTTAATTATTCATGTATATTTTAATTATATTTAAGCAACACAATCTTTTTAAAATTATATAATGCGATTATTGAACTTAAAAGTTTATGATTCTTTTTGTCATCTTTAACTCATTTTTTAATTATTTTTGTTTAGGTAACTTAAGTGATAAATAAAATCATGATGACGTCATAATGATACGCTAGCATTATCAGAATTAATGGATTTAAATGAATTAATTAAAGAATAAAAAAATATTGAGACAACAAGCGAAATTGATTACGCTGAAGCAGCCATACCTTCCTCTATGGAAAATGAATTATTTATAGATCCAAACAAGATCACAAATATTATTAATTGCAAAAACATAACAACTCAATGTGAAATATGTTATAATTATTTAAACAGTCCGTATATATCACAATGTATTAAACATGCTATAGAAGTTGCAGAAATAAAATTTACAAATATCTGCCATGAACCTCAACTTGTCGAAAAATTAATAAAAGTAATAAATGATGAGTGTTTTACAACTTGTACATTTCATTGAACATATTATAAAACATTGTTATTAACAATAATTGCAGAACAATTCATTAAAACATGGTGCATATTTGTAAATAACATCTTGTTTGGAAAAATTCAAAAAAATTTTGAAAACTACATATATAAAGCAGCTCAAACTTTATCAAAAAAATATATGAAACGTTCAAATATATACAGTTAAATATAATTATACACACACACAAACATATTTTAAATATAATACAATAAATATTTTATTTTTTTGAAAATATATTGGCATTTTAAAATTTATTTTACATTTTTATCCATTTTTAAATTTAATCATTAATTAGAATTGATATTAGCGTAAAATTCATATTCACGGAAAATAACGCCATATTAACTTTTAGTTCATATTATCTGAAGGCACACTTTCAGATGGCGTTACTAACGCTGGTGCAAATTTTAACAAAGGAGTTTACGGATCCTATTTGCAACTTTCACGCGAAGCGAGGAGGACGGGGTGCGGGAGGGGGGCCGAAGGCTCCCCTTGCGCGCGCGCGCGCGTGTGTGGTGTATGTGAGTGCATGTGTAAGTGCTAGTGCCATCGGTATGACAGATACCCTAACCTAAATAGTAGTGAACTTTAATCGTGAATATTTCGGTTCGCGGTGCAGAGCGACGCTTTTTTTTTGATAGATTCTTTAATTTTATGCAAAAACGTGTCGATTGACCCTAAATTTATTGATATTTGAGGTGAGATAGCTAAACTGAATAATTACCCAAATTAAAATATCGTAATTGCATTAATATTGTCTAGAAAGAAATAGCTGTCAGCTGTTATCGAATAAAAATGCATTAGATTGCGAGTGATAGTCTGGAAAGAGACAGTATACTTATCATCACTGTGTTGAAAGTTGTATAAAATATATCTGATATTTGTATAATATTTTAATTAATTTAATTACAACAATTCATTTCAGTGATCTGTGTAATAAATTTACTGCTTATAATTATTAAATTAATATTAAAACCGATAAAAAAACACGTCGCTGAAATATAACCTTCTATCTGTTACGTTAAATAGTGTACGCGATGGCAAGTGTCCCGGGTTTTACATTAGAAACTGCGAAAGGTAGATAGAGTTTAAACAATTTATTTTAAAATCATATATTATAACTGAAAATTATCAATATATAAGCAAACTTTTCTTGTTTTTTTTTTTTTACAGCTGTATTGACAGATATTCTGACAGCACTAAATACACCAGAGAACTTGCAAAAGATTACAGAGGCAAAGGAAAATTCCGGCAACGAAATGTTGAAAATGATGCAGTTTGTGTTTCCATTAGTGACGCAGATTCAAATGGATGTCATAAAAAATTACGGTTTTCCAGAGGGAAGAGAAGGTGCGTATTTATACGAGGATATATATATCGATAAAATTGAATAAGAATTAATTATTGTGTGTATACAAAACAGGAACTGTACAATTTGCACAGCTCATTAGAGCTTTAGAGAGAGAAGATGCCGAAGTAGCACAATTACATAGTCAAGTCCGTTCATATTTCCTTCCACCGGTTACAATAAACTCTTCGACTGAAGCGTCTCTCTAGAAAAA
Organism: Camponotus vicinus; assembly: GCF_025532165.1. Classification (NCBI taxonomy): domain Eukaryota; kingdom Metazoa; phylum Arthropoda; class Insecta; order Hymenoptera; family Formicidae; genus Camponotus; species Camponotus vicinus. The sequence continues at coordinate 23,631,258 of NW_028141956.1, forward strand.
CAGTTGAGTCATATTTATACATAAATTATTATGATAGGAAAAATCTTTGCGTACATATATTATTTTATTTCAAAACTATTTCAACAGCATAAATAAGAATAACTTATACAAATTGAGAAAATTATCACATGCATTCTAGGAAAACAAATAATAGATTTTATGTTTCTCTATCGAAACATATGTTTTGATATAGGAACATAAAATCTATTATTTGCTTTTTAAAGTCTATGGCCGGTATTCATAGTCCGATTTTATATTTGAGATCGTCTTAAGTTCGAGCTTGAAATGCTACGCAGCCATTTGATTGGTTGAATGAGGTCTTAAGTCAACCTCGGACCAGACTTAAGACAATCTTAAATATAAGATCGGACTATGAATACCGACCTATCATTTGATTTTATGTTTCTTATGATTTTATATTGATATATTATGTTTCACTTCTCGTTTGTTATATGTATTTTTTAATATTTTAACAAATTAATTATATATATATATAAAATTATTTGATCATTACTTAATGTTAAACTTATATGTAGTATTCTAGTAAGGGTATTTGTGTAAAGATAAATAACATTTTTTTTATGAAAGGAGTAATAAGAATATTGTAATGTTCTTTCCCCATTTCATTACAGAATACTTTTGAATACTTTTGCTTAAATATATAGATTCCAACTAATATAAGTATAAATTCGTATATACACATTTCCTTCTGTTGAAAATAAAATTCCAAGAAATTTTAAATATTTAATTTGGAGAAGAAAAAACTTAAAAATTTTGTATATTTATTTGTATAATATTAATAAGTATATCATATAATCTACTAAAATATATAATATTTATTTATATAAATGTTCTTTGAATTTTTTTGCTATTACATCTTAGCTCTAAAAACTAACCAAATATATTCCACTGTTCGCACAGAGATGAAGTGTTGTGAGTACATCATGATTTATATATCTTTATTAAAATAAATAAAATAAATAAAGATATAATTATAAAAAGAAAGATATAAACGAAATCGAAAAATATGTAGAATGCTGTGACTTTTTTATATATTCAATAGGCACAATGGCTAATAAATTATTTATATTTCCAAATCTCTAAAAACAAATTGTATAATCAAATTTTCACTCATTATATGTATCATACATTTTAACTTCATATTCTGGCGAACATCTGGATAAATACATATTAAATATACAATTTCACTCATATAAGCAAGTATATTAAAATTGCATAAAACCAACAGAAATTATAGATTTAACGATAAATAATACATTGGAATTATTTTCTTGACATTTACTTAGAACAGTTCGTGCAACTTGATTTACTTGGGTAGAGATAAGCGAATATAATCCCCCTTTGTCAATCTTGTATAGCATGAAAAAGTTCTTTGTATAAAACTGTAAAATGCATCATTTTTTTGAAGAAAAAGATGCTGAGGTCATATGAGAAAAAATTCATTTTATTTGAAAAAATATTATAATCTTTATTTATCCATGAGTGAATATGGATATATTAAGAAACAAATATTTTATAATCAGAAGAGTATCAGTGATATAACTGGTAAAAAATTTAAGAAAAGGAATAGCTCAGCAAATTTTTCTGCAAAGACAGAAAACCCAAACAATAATATTGAAAAAATACAGCTTTAATATCATTAAAAGCTTAAATAAAAGTTAACTAAAAATTTTCTATATATCTGTTAAGGGCACTATACAAATACTTGACAAATGAGAACGATATGCTATGTAATATTATGTACATTTCCTATATAAATCAAGATCTGTCTATAATTTGTCTTATGCATAAAGAAAAGAAGATTCATATTTTCGAGTCATTCGTGTTTTAAAAAAAACATGATAGCAAATAGGCAAGAACATCTTGTAAATTTGTTATAAATTTATCTTACAAATAATTTCACTTTTATATGACTTTGGGTGTTGATGCAAACGGTTAAATTGCAAAAAAACTTTAGAAATAACGCATTGTTATTTCAATTCATTTAAATATCAATGATTCTCGAATAGACACACTTATTATCGTTTTTTTTTTTCAATTTGATTCTTTCGCTATGCCAAATCTGCATAAAATATGTTTTATGATTGATTAAAACCCAAAATCGAGAGATAATAAAAATAATGCAGTTTTTTTCATTAGTACTTATGTGTCGTTAGCGTGAATGCTACTTTCACAGTTGCATTTTCGTTTAAATGTGCCTTGGTGTGTCATAGGTCGCAGTAAGTAATTTGTAGAAATGATTGACTATACAGTATATGATTGGCTATGTAAGAAAATTGCGTACACTTTGCAACATATTAGCTGTCTTTAGAATTACGGATTCTTTTTTGAGAAAGCAAGCCACAACATTGATTTTTTTATAATCGACACATTTTAAGCGTATAACAGCGAACGGAATTATGTTCGATATATAATAGTGCTTTTGCAAATTACGATTACAGTCTCACGATCTCGTTTTGTTGGGTTTTTTTTTTACTATAGAAAACGTGTGTACAAATATAAAACGCATAAACTGATCTCAACGCCAGCGTTATGTTACATTCTCTCCCAGCAGCAAAAATGATATTGCTGAGCAATCTTCCTTTGAATCAATTCATACACATAGAAAATATAGATTATATAGAGAAAGGAGTGTATATATATAAAATCCAGTCGCCACCTTGGGATCGTTTAAGCGTTTTGAGTTAAAACATGATTTATATGTTGTATCTCTTTTAATCACCAATTTTCTTAACTATGCGTATGCCACACTCTACTTGTTAGTGTTGTTTAGGTGATTACTCCACGATAAACTTTAAAAAGCGAGTAATACATGCAAAAAAGAAAAAAACTTGTATAACGAATATAAGTGTGTTGCAATAATATAATCCATCGAAAAGTAATGCTTGAAGTTATTGATAAAGTATTCATCGATGAAGATGCTTTCTTTGTCTCACATTGATCTTATTCGCGTCTCTCCATGCATAATTGCTATATAATTAAAATCATGTTTTGCCGTTGTAACCGAAATCTATACCGTACATAGTTACATGTAGAATTGCAAACCACGTCTCGTAAATCGCAATAACTATGAAGCTTTCGATTAATCGATCAGGCTACGAGAGGAACGGATTAGCCACAGAAGTTGTATTCGCTGTCCATGGATCCTGTCGAATCTGATTGATTGAAGGACGGGGTGGTGGAGTCACAGTTGCAAATGGATTTGCTGTATATGACATAGTTGCTGCAAATATATTCATATCGACTATTAATGTACAATAATTTTTGATACTCATTATGAAAATTTGTTTCAGGCATTTAAATGTTTTTTAATGTATCAATATTCAAGATTTTTATCAATATCTTGAGTGAAAATAACAAATGTCATTTTGTAAAAGTACAAAAAGGAATAAATATTTTATATTTATACGTAAAATATAAAATTTCCCATTTTTTGCTTTTCATTGTCATATTGCTTATTCCTAATTTTACATATTTTTAATATATCCTTCAATTTTCAAGTTTGTCTAATTATTACAGTTTAATATATATTGTCTCATTTTATATTAATAAATATATTTTAGAAGAGACAAAAATATGTATAATTGCAGAAATTAAGAATATATATCTAAAAAGAATTAAACTTATCTGTAAAGAAAAAGAATTTTATTTTATTACAATATTATATATTCAAAGAAAGATCTAAATCACAGTACTCTTTTAATTTAAAAAAGAATAATAGATTGGAACAATATATAAAATACATCATTATATATAACAAGCATAGTAAATTATATTGCATATAATAATCATGCAACCATGCCATACTCTTAATCATGTTATTCATACTCACAAATTTATTTCCAATGAAATGCTATTTGCAGACATAGGGTATGTTACAGAATAAAATATATTTTCCATGAGAGAGAGAGAGATGGATATTATTTTAATTAGGTTTTAATGTGGAATATATTAAAAAATATATATGTTTTTGAGATCAATAGAATTCTCTGTATCCTCATTTTGAATACTGGACTTTTCTTTCTCGATATTTATACGTTCTACTTATACGAAATGTGCGAATAAAAGTTTACCTGCAGGCGTGGGAGCCGTAGGCTTAATTGCCGAAGCGCTGACAAGGTTATCCAAATTAACGAGCGCCGAGTTCTCCCCTAAAAAGGATTGTGGGGTCTTCTTTACAGCACCAGTACTAGCAGAAAGATTTTCAGCCATGCTTTCCAGATCAAAAGGGTCCCCTGATGTTGTAATAGCATCTATTCAATTATACAATTTTCAATTATATAATTTTAATGAAGAATTATTGGAAAAAAATTGCATGATTTAATGATTCAAATACCATTATTAACCGTCTGTGGACTGGCTCCGAGTTTTCCCCTGTTGGTAATCACATCAAATTCGTCTAAATCGCTAAGCGGACTCTTCGCGGCGGCAGTACCGTTGTTTTGAGTGGAAAAATTATTAAAACCTGGTCCTGTGCCATTAAAACCGTTGGTAGTAGTGCTAAAGGTGGTAACCGAAGACGCCGGCGGCAAATTGAATCCTATATTTTGGGGCGATTGCGCGGCAAATCCGATATTCTGTGTCAAGGTTGAATTGTTAAAAGCTGGTGATGAGGATGTTGTGTCATCTTGAGCTGCCTGTGATAAAAAAATTTCACAGATGAGTATTTATGAATCGTGGAACTTCAATCAGAGAACAAATTTATATTACCTGCACTTTGCTTGTCTCCGATTCAGTAGTAGCACCAGCGAATACTGGTGACCAAGGATCGTTTATGCGAGGAGGGGATACGACCGTAGCAGGAGACGGAGCAGGTGCACGCCATGGATCGATAGCGGCCGCTAGAATTAAAAATGATAATTTCACCATAATCGATTATTCACAAAGTGATTCGTTAATGAAATATATTTTCCAAAAAAGATTCAAATACAACTTTGCTAAATCGTGAAAAACGGCGGAAAATAAAATTATAAATTAATATTGTTAATTTATATCTAACCTGAAGAGCCTGAGATCATTACCCAAAATCATTAAAGATGTAAGAACATGCAAAAAGAATAAAAATACGAGAATTAAATAAAAGTTTATAATTTAATCATATCTAGAATCTTCTTTGCCAGGATAATGAGACTCACTTGGTCGTTGTGGAGGAACGGGCGTCCACGGGTCTACCGCAGGTGATGCGCTACTCGTTGTTGGAACGCTCCATGGGTCGTTTTGCGGCTGTAAAACAAGAATATATATTGAAAATCTATGCAAAAACGATTGAATTGTGTTAGAAAAATATGCCTTTAAAACATTATTATTATTATTCAATTATTTTATAAAGATATTATTTTATCTCACACATACACACACATATACACGTTACTTTAAATACACTGTCCTCTAACATTCATCAAGGATATACCTTGTACTCATAAAACTCAGATAAATCCAAAGACTGTGGTGCATCATGCAAAAACGATCTCGTGTTATCATGCAAAGTGCAATCGTTTAATTTTAAGATTGGCTGGAATAATGAACAGGTACCTGTGGTCTTGGTGGTGTTACCGGGATACCCCAAGGATCAGTTTGTACCGAAGGGCCGCTCGCTTCTCCTAGATTTACATCGAGTAAATCAAGCATATGACTTTGCTTTTCAGATTGCGGAGTTCTGAAATTCATATGACATTGATACATAAATGTAAAATCGACCGTTCGTCGCATTAAATTACTAGATTTTACTGGAAATTTTGATTTATATGATTACTCACTTAAAATCTTGCTGACTCTGACTGAGAGCTAATTGCAATCTAACATCGTCGCTGCGTCTTCTTTGCTCCTCTTGTTCCGCTTCCTCTCTAGACATAGCCAAGGCCAGCTGTAGTTGTAACTCTTCTTCGCCTACCGTTTGCGGTCTCGCGGCTTCCAGTTCCGCTGAAAGATAAATTTATTGTATTAATTTTTATATAAAGCAAATAGTTCTGTTTATCGTACATAATTTTTATAAGTAAGTAGTTTCTGTTTATCATACTTATAAAAAGATATATAGACATGTAAAGGTATGTAAGATATGATAAGAAAAACTAGGACAGATACAAAAATTCTCATAACAATCTTAATTTTAAAGATAAAAGATTAATTCTAAGATAATAGGAGAATTAATATTTATATATTAAAAAAACTTACTTGCACGTCTAGTCGATAAATCGGATAAGTGACAAGGCTCCCAATCTTGAAACTGGAACAAAATAATATTGCATGAATTATAAATTAAAATTTTAGATAGTTAATCGAGATAATATTCATGGAGAATATATTACTTACATCACTACTAACAGGTGACATAGTATCTAAACCATCACTTCCAAAGCCACTAACTGATTGTGCAAATCTCTCCTTTGCTTTCAATGCTCTAGCTCGCTCGTTTCTCAATCTCTCGTCATCTTTTAATAAGGCCACTAATTGTTTTGCTTTTTCCCTCACGTTAATTCCTTGATCCTTATGCCCATCCATATATTGAAAATCTATGCAAAAACGATTGAATTGTGTTAGAAAAATATGCCTTTAAAACATTATTATTATTCCTAATTGTTTTATTTATGTTTTAATTTATTAATCTACAGATTTTTAATGCAAATTTTATTAATCTACAGATTTTTAATGCAAATTTGATTAATCTACAAATTTTTAAATATTCAATAATATATCGAATGTGTAAAAAAACACATTCAATAATTTCATATATTATAAAATGAGATTTCAGTATTTGTTACCTTTTAAGGTTTGAATGGCAAAAATATTCTCTTTGCACTGCTGCGCTACCTTTTCACTTCCCGTTTTAATAAGGTATTCTAACAGAACTAGGGCTTTATATACGTGTCGCCAGTTTTTCCCATGATCATTTAATCTTTTCCATAGCATTTGCATAATTTCCGTAAATGCTACAACATTGTATGTTAAGTCGGCAATTTCCGCCATAAGTGTACTGCTTGGACCCCAAGGATCATTGCTGGTAGCTTTTCGTACAGCTTTCTATATAAGAGAATAATCAATCAAATTATCAATCAAATTTTGTGTGATATCCAAAATTTTTATATATTTAGATTTAACTCGTTTTTTTTTCAATGTCAAATAATAGTTACTTTGAAAAGTTTCGTTATCATTTTTACATATTAATAATGAAGAATATCGAATAACATAAATTTTATTAATTACCTGAGCATTGCTGTAGTTATGGGCAAGATTCATAATATCTCGCCTGATACCTGCCAGATTCACCTGCATGACGTCTTGACCTTGTCTTCTCATCTAAAATATTATCGCTATATGTTATTCAATTGTAGTATTATGTATTTTACTCCCAGAAACCCATATTTATTATCACATTCAAATGCAAAAAGTACAACACCATATGTTATATCAGACATTTGAAAGTAAAATTTTTTATGGAATTTATATAATATAGAGATTCATAGAGAGAGAGTTTTGTAAATCTACTTTAATTAATTTCTAATGTAAATATGCAATTTTTATATAATTTTACATAATTTTTTATATAATTTTACATAATTTTTATATAACAAGATACAAATCAATTATGATGCGAGTAACATCTGATAATAAATATGGGTATTTTACTTATATGAAAGCCATGCAACTAAGTATGCGTTATTTCGTACACTACAAAACCAGTAATATATATTACATGTTAAAACCATATTTTTTAGTATAAGATATACTTGGATATAGAAATTAATTAACAGCAGAAAGTGTTTAGAGTTTAAAGCATGCAAAAAAATTAAGTTGATACCAAACCAAAGGATTAAAAAGAATATATAATTTGTATTATATTATCATATATATTTTCATAAAACCATTAACTATAAAAGAAATTAATTAATAAATACGATTGTGTGTATGCATTTACACTACTAGTGTAATCATTACTTTACTTTGTGTATTAAATATAATTTAAATGTGAATCACGATGCAATTAAATATTACTTTATTAATACAAAATAATTATATATCGAATTAAATATACAAAAAGGGGAATACTTGAATAAAATGATTCCATACGCTACTAAATAAAGAGAGAAATAAAAAACAAAACACACAAAGCACTTTTAATTATAAATTATATTTTTACTTTAGAATCTGCACTTTTCAACGTATAATTCGCTTCATAAATTTTCCAATGATCTATTAATAATATATTTAAAAATATATTTAAAAATATATACGCTTACGTACTTGGTCTAGAAATATAAAAAAAGTGTTGTCGAGAGCGTTTTGAGATCAAAACAAATCCATCTATAATGTTTCTTTGAATTTATATTATTTCGCAAGAAAATTTTCTCTGAGATGTGCCTATAATATAATTTAATTATCGTCATTTAACTCTTGTCTTTTCACATAAGTGTTACTTGTAGGATTATATGGAGTACAGTGGCAAGATGTAAAATCAAAATCGAGCCCAAATAGTTATATAACAATATTTAATGCAATACTGACTTGCATAATGTACATTTGTCATTATCAGTTTCATTACCTATCATCATTATGATATTTATTCTGCTGGTAAATGCTGTAAACCGATATAGGTGCGCCATATACATATAACAAAAAGATTGATAAATTAAAATAACTTGAATATAGATCATATAACACATAACAATAATTTTTCTGATGAAAAAAATAAGAAATTATCTTCACAGAGATTGACAGATATTATTTACTGAAACACAGAGATCTTCTCTAATAATATGCTTTAACATCGAGTTTCACGTTGTTAAGTAAGTGCAGTTAATTTATCAATCAGTGAACACTAAATTTACCTTCTGCATTGCCATTCTTGACTAATGAAATATCGCTGGTGTCGTTGACGAAGAGACTTGTCCAGAAATATAGAAAACTTCCAAATACTCCGAATCACAACAAAAGCCTAGACTATCAGATGACACGATAAATAAGTGTCGGGAATTTCATGTACATTTACCATATTACTTAATGCATGACACATCATTTTGTGTATATGGATGATAATGACACATTTAATTTGTTAAATACTAGTATTATGCAAATGAATATTACATGAAATTTTACAATGGCGAGAGTCGATAAATTTTTCATAAATAAATTCTAAAATTATGAAATTATGTGCGCAAAAAAAAAAATAATAGTGTGATGTATACATAATATATATACACAGTGTTCGTAAAGATCGGGACCAAATTTATACAATGACCTTTACGGACACCCTGTATTTAATATATTTGCAAATCGCTAACATAAGAGAAGTGATTATAATTATAATAATTGCAGTAGCTGTCAAAGAAAAAAAAAAGAAATTTTTATTCTGTCTCCAAAATAGGCACAACTCATACGTTTTTTTAAAGATTTTTCTCCTATACGTCATAACATGAATTGGTATATATACCTTGTTTTAATAATACAGTTCACATTTTTTTGCTAAGAAAAAATAAATACATAATTACACCCTCATACATACATGTACATACACATACATGGTTAAATATTGATTTACAACATATACATTGGCTCCCACGGCCTTTACAAAATGTCACTATCTATCAAATATATATCATTTTTTTTTACAAAATTAAAAATATTCTGCAAAAAAGTACTTTTATAATAATTTAATGACATGGTGTTGTTAGAAAACAGTAACTTTCTGTGCCTTTAATTTTCTCAAAGACGAGTACGCGCAATTATGTTTTTTTTTATTATATCTATTATTTTTTGTAATAGAGATATACAGGGTGTTCGGAAATTCAATCGACAAATTTTCAGAGATTGTCGGGGGCACCATAAGAATCATTTTTTGCAAATGAACCTGGGGTCGGAAACGTGTCATTACATCGCTACGGCAATTTTTGAAGGGCTACAAGAATATGCAATAAAAAGTGGAGAGTTCCATTTCAAAAATTCAAGGTGGCCTTGTCGTGACCTTGGCGACGCCATCCAAAGTCAAACACATGGCGCCAGTAAATAGACCTTTCTACACCCTACAACTTTTGTTTGAAACAATTTTTTGTGATATTTCGAGGTCCCGACTCTTTTGAACACTCCGTATGCCGTAGCGATGTAATGACACGTTTCCGACCCCAGGTTCATTTGCAAAAAATGATTCTTATGGTGTCCCCGACAATCTCTGAAAATTTGTTGGTTGAATTTCCGAACACCCTGTATATATTTAAATTAATGTATCAAAATATGCTAGGTAGTAAAAAAAAAAGATCAACTTTATGTGTATAAAAAAAAACTATGATTTGAAAATCCGAAATCATAAAACTTCATGCCTGTTTTGTCGCTGTTTTTTTAAAAATAAGATTTTTGACAAGCAAAGCATTGAGTTGGGAAATAAACCCGAATTTAGTCTTTTAAAAAATTTTTAATCTACGCAAGGAAAAATAAAACCTACGCTGTCAAGCCCTACTTGCAGATGATATAATACATGCGAAAAAAAGCAACTTACATTGATGGAGATAAAGATGTACACCTTCCTTTAACAAATTGTACTGCTTTTCTCTGTAAAAAAAAAGAAATCTTTATCGTCTACAACATGCTTGTATTATTATGTTTGTTGCTTATCTTATCGTAGCGGTCCTAGCATAGATAGTATTTTATTCAAGAGGAGCAATGTATTATCAGCGTACATTTGTATGTAATTATTAATATATAAAAAACCGATGAAGAAGAAAATTTCACAATGTCTAAGGATTAAATTAGCAAGCTTGGGAGCTTGCTGTAATTTTTGCGAATGAGTTTGATGCTATTAGATGTGCTTCTCTAAAGTGATAATTAATAAAAGATTATTAATAATATTTATCAGTTTGTATATCAACAAGTGAGATATCGGTGTCATTTGAATTTATAATGACAGGATATGCTTGTCAAAACATGCAATAAATGTTTTCCTTCTAAGCATGACTATGCAGATATCTCTCGGAACTCTTCACGGAAAGTGAAGAGTACAAAAATTGCCAATAAAAAAAAAGTAGGAACGTTGCATTAAACTATTACATAATAAGTGGAATCCTTTATAAGGTTTCCATCTATCACGTTAACAGCATTATACATTGACCATGGAAGTATTGATCATTGTCCTCTCTGCCCTTTTGTATCATCTAATTTTTTATTTGACATATACCAGCTCGCGTATTAATATTATATACATATAACAGTTATATTACAATTATATTACAATTATATGTAACAGTTATATTACAATTATATATAACAGTTATATTATATACAATTATATATAACAGTTATATTACAATTATATATAACAGTTATATTACAATTATATATATACAGTTATATTACAATTATATATAACAGTTATATTACAATTATATTACAATTATATATAACAGTTATATTACAATTATTGATTTCATATTTAGTTTTGATTTTTTTTTAGGAAAATTATATATAATTTTTGAGGGAAAATTTTTATAAATTATTTTTAGCGATATTTTTTTATTAAACGTTTTGTTGCATACAAGATGGAATATTTTTTATGTACTTGGCGTACTTTTTTTACCTTTGTAAGATTTTTTTAGAGGGATTACAATTATATTACAATTATATATAACAGTTATATTACAATTATAGGATTAATGTTACAGAAATGTTACAAAGAGAGTATATACTTCCGAATTTTGTCTTTTAAAAAATTTTATATATTATATAGAGTATATATTTTTTTTTAAATAAAACGGAGAATCCCAGATAGAAAACTTTAATTCATCTCGTACACAGCTTGAAAACACACGGGGTGCATCACATCATCGTAACATCATACGAAACCGTAACACGTAGACATAACGATGGAACGACAGGAAATATACATACACACACGCACACACTGGAGCAGGAAATTATTGCTATTGTACAATTACTATTAAATGTATCTAGAGGTCGATTCTCGCGAGATTCTCTCCTCACCGAGTCGAAGCGAAATCGCGGGTCGAACGTTCTCCACGTCGGATTTCGGAGTCGGAGCAGGCGAGGCGAACGAAATCGGCGGGGGAGTAACACGCGAGAGCTGGCGAGAAACGGACGAATGCGTTCCCCGTTGTTTAAAGAGCAACCTCGCGTCGCTCATTCACTCGGCCAGCCGTGACTTAAGGAAAGAGAGAAAGAGAGAGAGAGAGAGATGGTACACACCTATGATCGATCCCCGGAGGGATCCTCGCCGCGAGGTAGATATACACGATACTCTACGTCAATTTCGCCAAGTATCGCACGTATCCTCCTCTCTCTCTCTCTCTCTCTCTCTCTCTCTCTCTCTCTCTCTCTCTCTCTCTCTCTCTTCTCTTCCTCTCCCTCTCTCTTTCTTTCTGCTCTGATTTCTCGGAGCCGTGACTCGCGGGGGAGACGGGTGGGGTCGCGCAACGTCGACGAGGAATCTGACGTTCGCCCAGCTGTTCTCGTTGCTCGTCTTGGCGAGGGACCGAATAACGGTCGCGTGGTAAACGTCAGGCGCGAAATTCCTCGCGTGATCCCGTTGCATCCGCTTCGTTTCGTTTCGTTTCGCGACAACGACGAGGAGGAGGACGACGAGGACGACGAGGATGACGACGATGATGACGACGAGGACGACGACGCTTTTGTACTCACCTCGCGTGGGTGCGGGTACCACTCGGGAATTTTGAGGATTCGGAACTTTCGAACCGATCGGGGAGAGACGAAATAGTATAAGACACTTATGACAAATCCATTCACAGGCACTGACGAATTACTATGGTTGCAAGATGGGGCAAGATGGCGCTCGAAAATATTTCCGCTCCGCTCGTCGCGCGAGCATCGCGCACGAGCATTTGCGTCAATTTGCGTTGCGTTCGTAAGCGATGGGTTCTCTGTGTTTTCCTAGTCGTCGTCACTGGTGATGTGAGAGACTTTCGTTCGATTGAGAAATAACGTCATGACATGACAACGATATAATAATATATACAATAATATTAACAATAATATTAATATTACACAATAATATTAATTACAACAACGATATAATAATATATATAATAATATTAATATAATATAATATTATAAAATAATATTATATTAATATAATAATTATTAATACAAAAAAATATCATATTATAAATATGATTTTTACAATTACAAAGAAATGTATAAAAGATTTATCTTATCTTTCAACTGTAATCTCTTTTTGTCACAAGTACATGTGACCTTTCTGAACCCCAAACAATTAAATAAAATTAAATTAAATAAAATTTTCAAAAACATGCATATTTGGAGCTTTATCGTTTCCATCAATAATTAAAATTTGTTAATTACAATTAATCATTATAAGCATTTTTATTGAGAAAGTACATAAATTATTTTAATAAGTACATAAATGTTAATTTAATTTAAATTCTTTGTCTATCTAAAAATGAGGGATTACGATACATTTTAATGATTTCTTTTTATTTATTGTTACATTCATAGTCGACTAGATTGATTTTACAAATATTCTATTTATACTGCAACTTTAACAATTTGTTTTTGTGTTGTTACAAAGTAATCACAAAGTTATACCTTCTAAATTTTTGTATAAATTAGATGCGCTGCGCGCATAATATTCATATATATATATATGTAATCATAGTACAGTGTTTTTAGTTAAGGCACAACAACCAAAATGCAATCCTGATAATGCAATTATCTCTCTCTTTCTCTCTCTCTGTAGAGAAGTTTAACTTATTGAACATTTTATATAGAGACAATACAGTAGAACATGAAAGTATTCAAATAGCTTTACTATTCAAAAATTGCATAAATATTTGAATACTTTTATAAACCACATATTTGCATGATATCAAAATGTTACAGTTAGTTTATTTTTATTACCTGATTAATAAAAAATGTAAATATAGTAGCTATTTTTATTAATAGTAATAAAAAATTTTTATGAAAAGAAACACATACATAATTATATATTACTGAAAATATGTACATAACACTTTTTACAGTAACACAAGTAATTTCTAGAAATGCAATATATTATATTCTTCCTATATCTAATATTTTCAAAACATTTAGAAACTACAAAAATATTGAATATTAATTTTCAAATAACAGCATCAATGATCTTGTTCATACGATACAACATTTTAAAGAAATTTTTGTGCATTTTAAGGATATTTATTTATCTGATCAAATTATATAATATTAAAATTATTCTTGCATTTGTATGCATCGAAGTTAATTAAATAAAATTGTGCTAAAAAGAAAAACTAATTTTATACTGTTGTATTGCATGAAATTATTTACACAAGAAAACATTTAATATATATTTCTATATCTTTAGAAATGTAAAAATATTTAATTGCAATTTAATTACAGTTTCTATATCTTTATATTTCCAAGATTCAAAATTTGCAGTAAAGATTTTGTAATTATATCAACACAAATGTATATACAATAAATATGCATCAACAAATGCATCAAAGTGCATTTTTTTAATATAATAAAAGAGTATCTTATAAAAAATTACTATCTCGCAAATGGAATATAAATATTTTGTTTTAGTATTGTACAGTCATTTGTATAATACTTTTGTTAGCTTTGTAGTATTTCATAATAGGATTCATAACTCAATTAAATATTAATATTAAATATTAACATTAAATGTTAATTATCGATAATTGATTGGATTGTCAATTAAACTTCAAATATTTTTAACTGGGCGTTATAATTGAAAAATTTGTGACTTGCAATATAATTCCAAGAATATATAATGCAGTTACAAATATCCTATTATGTTCTACATTTTATATAACAATACTGAAGCTCGCGGTTGAAAGATTTTAAAAGATAATTATCTTTTAAATAAATAAGAAATTTTTGATTGATTGTTTTACCGTTTTCATCCATATTTTCGTTTATGATAATTAAACGAAAATAAATATTGTTGAATAGAAAAGAATCACTCTTAAAACAATGTAAGCCAATAATTTATCCGCATTGATAGAGTTATGCTCATTTCGTGAGGAATTCGTAGAGGAATCACTCCTAATGATATTCTGTAGTCGGAGTCACATTGATCATGTCGGTAGTACTAAAAAACAAAAATATATGTATATGATAAATAGAAACAAAAACTTTTGCTATTGTTCTTGATAATAAAATAAAACCAACAATTATTAAAGCATAGAAGAAATTAAAATTTTTTTAAATATAGCAATACAAATAAATTAGAGAAATATGTATCGTATAAATTGAAGTAAATATTTTTCTTCAGGACATGCTACATGCTATTTATATATTTACTCATATCTCTTGATAGAAATAATTTACATCATAGTTTTATGCCACACAGACAAGCATTGTTTCTTTTATTACTTAATAATATATAATCTTAATATATAAATTATATCCTTAATATAATGTAAAAAGCAAAACTACAATAAACATCACAAAATCGCGCGTTTCGATAAGTTTTTACTTTGCGCCTATTAATTTCACATATATCTTCTAAAAAAAATAGCTTCTATAGATATACATTTTTACTTTCAAACAATATAAAATTGTTGTGATTAAACAATTGTTGAAATTAAAGTTGATCTATTAAAGAAAAAATTACACATAGCAGCATTTTAAATATAAATATCTCATTCTTCTGATGTATGCAGAAAGATACATATACATCTTGACAAAGCATACAATACACATAAATATAACTAGTCGAGCGTGATTTTTATTTGTTATGATTACTATTAAAATACACATCTTTTATACTGTCAGTATTGAAATAATAAATTATAACGACAAGACACTCGATTAGTCATATTCCATTATATACAAGGCAATATTTTACAAATCAATTACAGAAGGGTAGACATAACACAATATCACAAACACTTACAAGAACATATATGGTGCCCTAAGTATACTTTCTTGTAGTCGTCTTTACATTAGTTTGCTGTATAACATATATCAAATTAAATTATCAACTCATGTTGTAAAAAAAAAAAAATCTCGAGAATCTCTCTTTATAAATCTCTCTTATCGAAATATCTGTTTCAATCTAACTTAAAAGATTACTTGTTAATATTAACATTAGATAAAGATGAATATTAAAATACAAGATGATATATCGTTTAAGATTGATACACGTTTATGCATTTTCACAGTTACACAAGAGTACATTTATGAACATTAAAGATATTAACATATATTTTGCTTTTACATCATTTTATGTTCGAGTAATCGATAGTTCCTTCACCTTTGTGTTGAAAATGTTATTAGAGAGAATATTTTTTATATATTTATTGTTTATATAGACAAGAATGAAAAGCATTACATAGTATATAAATATGATTGTTACCTCTTGGAACATTTAATATGTATAATGAGCAATGCTATGCCCAGCAATAAACATAAACTTCCCACAACAATATAAGCAATACCGAGGAAAGGATTCTTTCCTCCCAAAAGTGAAGTTGTACTTAAAATCATCTTCTTCTTTCCATGAAAGCCAGATACTGAAAATGCTGAAAAAATTTTTTCAAGCTAATATCAAGAAAAAAATATCATATAAAAAGGCATGTATCAAGTTAAAATTTTTCAATAATAATTATTGATCATATTTAAAAAAAAATTTGTTTAAATTATACTTACAATATTTGACTTTAAGAATGTAATTTCCTGCAAGTAGACCTTCAATAAATCCATGTTTAGAATGATCAACTCTACGGTAGAGTTTTCTGAAAGTTGGTAATGCAGCAGTTCTCATCCATACAATTAAATCTTCATTTTGGAACCCATTATTGTTTTCATCTTTTGGATCCAACTCGTAAATATGTTTAGTCCAGTTCTTAGGCTTTCTAAAGTTCTCAAATGCTTTTTTCAAATCCCCCTCAGGATTTCTAAACTTTATTTTTTTATCGGATGGCCAAGCTATACCAGTTTTTAATAATGGCACAGATTTATTATGCTTTGTAGAATACAGCGTGAGCTCATCACTAAAGAGCGAATTTGCGATGGCTCCACACGGGGCGATCGGAATTTTTGTGTCGTTTACTTCTTCATAGGCAAATGGTTCACAGTCACTCGAAACAACAGTGCTCAATTGTCCCAACAATTGATTATCATCTCGAGATTTTACGTATCTACGGTGATTCTGATAAAAGTTTGTCAGGCCGTAATACATGTAAACTTTGCCAACAAAGTCTACAGGTAATGTGAAATTTATTTCACAGAAACAGGAAGTGTTATGACCTGCTACGATTACATCTGCACACTTCATAGGCTGCCCATCGCTTCCATTGATATTGGTGGCATTACAATTAGTGTAATCTATAGTCTGTTCCTTGACTTCGTCAGAAAAATAAAGCAGTCCTATACCGACTGGAATAAATGCGACTCCTATTACAAAAAACGTTGGTAGAACTGTGCCAGCTGTAAGTATTGGTTGCCAGGCTGGTAATCGTTGCTGTTTGAATGCGCTATCTGTGTGCAACCAAGTTGATTCATATATATATGCATGTATATGTGTGTGATATATAATATATAGATTTATAGTAAAATATATATAGATTTTTATATAAAGTATATACAGGGTGTCCCAGAAATTATATATATATATAAAAATTTAAAACGGTAAACTTGTAATATATATATTGCTTAAAAACAATTCCAAAATTATATATAAAATTAAATTGAATTTTATCAATGCAATATTATTAAAATCAATTATTAGATAAAATATTGGCGTATATATGTATAATATATGTATAATACAATAAAAAATGTACGAAATTCGTGCGAAATGTTAATCGATAATCAAGATATTCCAGCTCTTGATAATCATCTTCGACGATTGATGAAATACTTACCCGATGGTTTTTTCGATTTGGGCACCGCGTCGACCTCGCTGATGGATGTCATAATTTATCGGGACAATATTTAATTAATATTTGACAAGCTTCGATAACCTAGTGTCGCGTTCAACTGCTATCGACCGCCATTTGCAAAGTGAACGAAACGACATACGTCATACGTCAGTCGACGACCTTAAGGACCATTTTCATGTATGGATTATGCGACGTGCAAATCCGCCTTTAGATCATCCCGAGACCACGTTCAACGCGCGTGCGCGAGAAGAAACCTCTGCGCATCTCCGAGCAACACAGTTTATTTATATACGTGACGTTTCAGGTATGTAATATCACGATTATTTACTTTAGAATTCAATTTCACCTGGATTGTAAAGCTTTATATTTTTGTTTTGTATCACGTGATCATCGCATTCCAAGTAATGTATTAATCGATGCTGATAAATTTGAGCAGTGAAATTATATCGAAAAACACACTCTCCCTTGGTCTACCAATGAGATCGTATTTACAAAGTTGAAAAACTAATCTAATATCATATATATGTCAGTTAGTTTGACCTCGTATTTTTTTATCCTTGTATGATTGATTATTATGGCCGTTTTTCAGCAAGCGACACAGAGCACATTCTTGTTGGTCGCCGAATAAACAAGGATGAAATGATTACACTGTGTCCTCTGCCCTATATCGTTTACAGATATTAACTGACGACGGTCGATTTACTTCCCTGAATCACTGAAAGACAATCTGACCGAACAAATAATATATCAGAAGAGTCAAAGTAATACGGTGTAATCTCGTAGGCGTTTCTTCACAAATTTATTCGCACTTGATTCGTACTTGATATCGAAAATGATGAAGCAAAGATTACCAAACAATTGGATTACCGTCAGTTCTAAGACTCATCCGGACAGAGTATACTATTTCAACGTGAGAACAAAACAATCTTCATGGACTGAGCCAGCGTTGGATGAAGCTAAGGTATTTTATCTTTCTGTTATTTGCAACACTGATATCAAATATGTGTATTAAGTTTCTGATTAATATATTCTATTTAATATATTTTTATTTTAACATTTGTATACATCTAGACATGTCAGATAAATAACAAAAGTTATAGAAAACGTCACGAAGAAAAAAATCAAACAATAATAACACCAGAACACAATCCTGTGGATGATAGGACAGTTTATAAGCAACAATCGAGTATTAAAATTATAGAGACACCACAAATGAAAGCAATTCGAGAAAAAATATTGAGAAAAGTGACTGTCAAAGATAAATCTTCTCCTCCATCATCTTCAAAAACTTTAACAAAAGTGACAGAAAATAAAACAGTTTCTTCTTTAAAAAGAACTTCGAAATTGGTAAAGAATGATGAATCATTATCTCTGGACAAAAATGATAATGAAGTAACAACATTCACGCCACAAATGTCTGCTCTTTATGAAAAAATTCAACGGCGGAATTTAAATAAATCTAATCTAGACAAAAAATTAAAAATGAGTGCTAAAAGTAAACAGCAAGAGTTGAATATGACAAATCAGAAATCAATAAAGATGCAAGAGAATCGAGAAAAGGGTACTAAATTTCAAGATGTGAATCATAATAATGAGCAATATCCAAATAATAAAAAGCAGAATGCACAAAAATCATACACTCAAAATATTTCAAGTAAGTAATACAGTTATACATAATAATATACTTAATATTTTTATATATTACATATTATTTATTAATATAATATCTTAAAATTTCAATTTTTTGTTTAGGAAAAAGAGAACTAAAATCCCCGTTTAAGAAAAATATCGCAAAAGAAAGGATGCGCATATTAAGAAAAAGTTTGAGTTTGGATAAAGAAAAACTAAAAGAAATTGGACATGCTATGATCAAAGAAAAAGTTCCACAAAAGCGCAGCAAAAGTTCACCTAACTCTTACTGTAAGCAATTAATTTTGATCTTATTTATATTTTGAAATTTTTAATATTTTCTCTTATCTTTTTTAATATTTTCAAATTTTTTTTTCTTTCACAGATAATCGCAGCTTAGGATCCACAAATATTTATAAAAATGTTGAGACTCGACTTACGAGATTACATAACAAAATTTTAAAAGAGGCAGTGCATAAAAATAATCTTCCATTAAATGACGATAAATCACAGATTCGACAAAATAACGAATTAGTTGAAAATGTGACAAAAGAAAAACTAATAGAACAGGCTAAGCAAGAAGTTTTGTATGAAGAAATGGATTGGGAACCAATGAATGATGATGACATTGCACAGGAGGTATTATCAATTGATCAATGAAACGTTAATTAATTAATTTGTGCATCTAAAATAGAATTTATATAAACATAGATATATCTGGTTATTATAATTATGTATATATGTACACCTATCTCAGATATTATGTTTTCCATCTATTTTTTTTTAAATTTATGTAAATTAGAAATCTATATTGTGTTTTATATATTTTATATACCCAAATATTGAAGAGAATATAATATTTTACATTTAATATATTTGTTATGTAGGTCGAAGTTGTTAGGACACAATTAGGCAAAGAGAATCATACAGACAAGACAAATTATATATCGGCAAATACTGTAGAATTAATACAGTGTAATGACACAGAGCCACAGGAGAGGAAGCCATTATATATTGTTGTGGATACAAATGTATTTTTGTCAAATCTTAAAATTATTGAAGAAGCAAGAGATGCAACATTTAAAAATTATCCACGTCCCTTCATTGTAATTCCATGGACTGTAATAAATGTAAGTATAAAACATTAATATAATGAATATATTCTACTTTTTCTTTTCTTTCTTTCTTTTTTTCTCTCTCTTCTATAAAAGTTTGATGTTACCTTTTCCAATTTTATAACAGGAGCTAGATTATATAAAGAGTAATAAGTCTACGCATGAGTTATCTGTAAAAGCTAGGAAAGCTATCTCTTTTATTCATGAACAATTTTCTTCTAAACATCCACGTATCATAGGCCAAACACGAGAACAGGCACTAAAAAATAAAGAAGAGTTTTCCCTTAATTGCCCAGATGATGAGATCCTGCAATGTTGCTTACAAATTTTTCAATTACAAAAAGATGTGGTAAGATGTGATTTTATTAGGCGATTTTTGACGATAGTTTGGTACATGTACCAAGGTTGTTTTTGGTAGAGGCGGAGGTTATTCTGGTACATAACATCTTGTACCCTGCTTCATTTTTGGTATAACGTGATATCAACCAACTAGATACCAAAAAGACTAGCCACGCTCTACCACAAACTACCAAACGCGCGAAAATGTTCTGGTAGAATCTGGTATACTTTGGTTGATATACCACAGTGACGCCAAAAATCGCCTATTGTGTCATATGATGTACAAGTATAGTGTATTAAAGAATTTAATATACTTCTTTTCATTCTTATTTTTTACAAACAGGTTTTGTTGTCATATGACAAAAATCTCTGTAATAAAGCGATGGTATATAATATATTGGCATTGGGACGTAATGATCCTCTTGAAAAAATAGATTATTATAATATGAATGATAAAACAGTTAATTATTTAAATGATGGTCCTATCGAAAAGTCTGTCTTTAATGATGAATTGCATTTAACAGATGATGTTTTTGAAGATATAAAAGCTACTATGAAAGATTTTCTGTCAACAGTATGTATTATGTATTGGATTTTGACTTGACAAACTTTCACGAATCAATTATCAAATGTATTTTGTTTTTACAGATTATCACTAGACAAATGTCGGAAATTTATGGAGAAGTAGAGTGGAAGTTTTATATCATTATAAAACCACCTTGGACTGTAGTAACTGCATTAAAGTGTGCTATAAAGCACTGGATCGCCGCAATAAATGAATCATTTCAAAGGCGTGCTGAACACATTTTGAAGGAATTACTTCAAGCTTTTGAACATTCACCAGGTATGTAACATATAATAAAAAATATATTACATTAATATAATGTAAGCTTAATCTTGATATTATTTCTAGTTGGTGGCAGGAAATTGGAAAATGTGGAATATATCTTAGAAAAGTGCAGCGATCTAATGCAAGCGGTTAATACAGATAAACACCATGAACTTATGAAACAAACATTTGATGCCATTATGGTAATATTGGTATATTTGTATGGATACACTTTACAATTATGATAAAGAATAATTAAATTTTGAAAACTGATATTTTTAGGAACTCAAGAAGAAATGTCGCGGCTACATCATTGATATACAACAGAAAAAATTACATGATATGATAGGCATGCAAGAAGATATTCAAGAGCAAAAAGTGAGAGCAGAAAAAGTATTCCAATGTTTCCACTATATCTACAATTACGCACGTGACTTGTGGTAAGACTTTGTTTTATAGAACATGCTATGATTTTTGCAAAAAGTGTTTTTAGTATCATACCTATATGTAAACATGATATTTTATTATTGTTTCTTGTTATTCTTCATGATAGTGGTACGGCATGTAGCAATGCAGGAATAGTGCATTCTTTTAACTTTGAACCTGTAAATTCATTGCTACCTGCAGCTATAGAATCTTTGCGACCAGAGCTCTCAAGAAAGGTAGCTGATTTGACGCAGAGTCTTAATAAGTAAGTCTCTTAATAATCGGTATTGGATACTGATGGGATATATTTTGACACTAGATATTTTTTATTATGTATTATTCATATATTTATAATTCTTTTTTGAAATTAGGTTACTGTTGCAAGCCGAAAATTCCAATATAAAATATCAAACATTACTTGGTTTGCAACAAAACTTAAACATATTTTTGCCTGACATAGAGAAAGCATCAGAATTTGATGTAACACCTTTGGATGTATATTGCTGTATAAAATTAAAAGAAGAGCCATTGAAAACTGGGTTAAAGCAACTTCAAGATTTAACCACACATTTTTGCGCATTAGCAGTTCATACATAAATATATAGGTACACATATATAAATATATTTTATGGCAATTCTCTTTAATTTACTTTTTAAGTGACAGCACACAAATACGAAAATATGTATATATACATCTATTTAATAAATAATATATTTATTTTTACTAAATGATATAATGACAATTCAGCATTGCCATTGAAAGTAGAGCATTTTTTAGAAGGGTAACCGATATATATTAATGACATCATGAAAGATGTTGTAACATTTTTGAGTGAGAGCATTGTGCGACAATCTTTGGTTAAGATCTACTGAATTACGCACATGAAAAATATCATTCCAGAAGAGAAAATAAAAAATTGCGAATAATCTCGTAAAAATCGACGTATTGAATATAAATTTCATTCTACTCTCTTTTTGGAGGAAAATTATTGTACAAGGAAGTCTCCTCAAAAGTTACCATTTTACGCAAGCGATCTTTCATCGGTTCGATTATTTCATGTACAAAATAATATGTAAAAAAAAATTATTTGTTATCGCTTCTAAATTGTAAAAGTGTTATTTTTTTTGTTTACTGAAAAAAAAGAATGAAAAATTATAGATAATAAAAAATTAATACAATATAATGTGATAAACAATTTTTAAACAAAAATACAATACGCTTAATTTCTATAGAGGTTCGCGAACCCTTCAGCAGGTGGTTGAAGCCAATTCTCCTTCGAGTAAGACGCGTGTTTCGTCTCGATCACGTGAAGTATATAAGCGTGTCTCGATGTTTCGCTCTTGTTGGGATAAGAAAAGTGCACTACTTGACCGTGAATAAGAATGCAAGTCCCTTTGCGTACAGGTACAGGCCTGAAATTACTTAACGGATAGCAGGGCGCCGCTCTATCGTATATTAATAATTCTTGAGAATTTGCATCCTTGTTTCTTATGTAACGCCTGTGCACTCCGCTCTGATGCGAACCCGGGGCGATCCATAGACAACCGTTTTCTTGCGTAGCGTCTTCCAATGCGATCCAGAAACCCACGAGTGTCATTGGCTCCGTATATAAATATGATGCATCTTGATGCATTGTAACTGCAACAAAGAATTGTTATGAACTTAAACATCATGATTTCTTCATGTGGTATTTTTGATAAGCTATAGCATATAGTTATCCCAGCAAACACCAAATAACAGTTATATAACTGTTAGTTATAATTTCCCACTGTTATGTAACAGTTACATAACATGTAACAGTTATATTGTTGAGTAGGAAATTACAATTATATAAATGTTATTTGGTGTTTGCTGGGATATATATATATATATATATATATATATATATATATATATATAAAATTATATGGATTATATATCCTGTTTTTTCGCACGCGATATATAATTTTTTTACCCATACAGCACAGAACATTGTAGCAATATTGCAATGTTGCTGCAATGTTACAACAATAATAATAATATTGCTGCAATATTCTGTGCTGTATGAGTAGAAAGAGAGAGTGCAAGTAATTAATTTATCTACCTTCCGCGCCTATTCCGGGATTCTTGTAAATGTACATCGATTGACACACTGCCGGCTCTTGATACTCTAACTGAAAAGCGACTTCTTTAACTCTTTCATCGAAGGAATACTTTTTAAAGGTAGGATGTAACCAATGAAGTGCATGACCCACCTGAAAAGTATAAGGTAATTGCTTCAAAATTACGAACATTGATTCAGTTAGATATTTTCCTTCAAGGGATAGTTTACTTTGTTTAATGACACTCTTGGATGAACCTTCAATTTTCCGTCTTTCTCCAGAGCTTCAGGCTCGAAGAAGACACTTATTTTGTTGGCGCTATCCAAAAAGTATTGCTCCTTATTCTAAAACAGGACAATCATTATTTTTGTTGATGTTTTGAGTTTTATCTATAAAGAACTTCGCCAAAGGACATACATAATATTTTATGTAATTAATTTGTATAATTAATTTTATATAATTTATATCTGCTATATTTATTAAAAATTAATTAATAAAGTGTAGTATTAGTTGCGCGATCGTAGAAAAAAATAACATTATTCGTTTTCCGCCGATTTTAATTCATATATTGCGCGATTAATATCAATAATAATACTTTATTAATTTCATAATTATCTAATCTGATTAAACACCTGTAATTCTGTCATATTGAATATCTGCCGTTCCGATTCAGATGGCAACTTGTTCGTAAATTCTTCTCCGCAGGATTTTAATTCCTCGATCTCCTCCGGACGAAAGAAGTCCTCCAAAATGACGTAACCATTTTTCTGAAACTGTTAATTATAGTCAGTATAAACGAATTATTTTGGAATTTTTTAATTATGCACAATGTGAACAAATTTGTGTTGCAATTTGAAATTATTTGCTTTTCTCATATATAATTATATTAATATTCTCGTGTTATTTATGTTATTTTGTTTCAAATTTATGATATTTAATTACATAATCGATTTTGTTTCAAATTTATGATATTTAATTACATAATCGATTTTATAAATAATTTAAACAAAACAAAACAAAAAATCATTTCTCCATTTTTTAAAATAAGTATTACTTTTTAAAAAATAAGTATATAAATAAGTATAAATTTATTATATATTTTTTACAAATAGAAGAAAGATAAGGAAAAGTAATTAAGAGAGTTTTCTTTGATTGTATTATACAAATGTATTTTACAAATGAAACAATAGAGTTATGTCAAAAGGAAAATATGAAGAAATATGTGTGGACATATATGAAGAATAAAGTTTGAGGAAACATTTCTCAATTCGCATTCATTCTTGAAATAATTGATTAACACAATAGTGTTGTACTAAGAGATTCGATATATTCGCGTTATATGATTGTTATATAGTACAGTTTGAGGGAATGAGAATTATTTATTCGATCTATCAGAATAAAGTAAAGAGTAATTGAAGATACCACTTTCAGAGTTCAAAGTTCCAAGAAATTTCATTTCCGGTGCGTCGATCAGCTGATTATTTGACGTCTGATTCGTCACAGTATCTAGCCAATGTTTTGAGTGATATGCTGTACAACTCTATATAAATAGATCGCGGCCGAGATTAGGACACCTAAAAATAATCACGGGCCATTGCCTGCTTCAAAGGGCAAACGAACCTCTCGAGTATATGTTTCTGGAGTTTTTTCGTTTACATTTATTCCGCATCTCGTATTAATATGCTGACCATGCGCCAGATCAGAGAGAGAGATTACATATATATATCATCTGTATCAAGAAAGCGAATAAATTGCTTTATTAACGATAATTAAGATAATCCATTGCAGTCGCGTTAATAAAATGTTAGACGAATTCTAGATTAGTCCGCGACGTGAAAAATTAAGCCTAATTAGGGAAAGCTTTCTTGTGCGATGCCATCAGCTTATTTGTGGAATATGTGTGTATCAACCAATTAAATATATTTAGATAAAATCTCTCTTTTAATTATTCATATCTTAATTGTTTTATTTTTTTCATTTGGCGTCCGATTAGACTTAACTTTCGAAAATTTGGTTTTCTTAATTATCATTTGTATTCTTTCATTTTATCATTTGACATTTGAAAATTTTTTCCTTAATAATAATTAACTCTTACAATTAGCTGTCATGTGAATGCATTATATTGCGTTTTTGTTAAGATATCTTTAATCTCAATAGATATGTAAAAATAAAATGTTTCGCGTAACAAAGAATGTTATATATTATATGTGAAATATAGAGTTTTGATTCTTTCTCTGTGTCAGCATTTATTATATTTATATTAAAAGTTTCTAACGTATGATATATTTCGAAACGAACATTCCAAAGTAATAAAATGTCTCTAACCGAAAGCGAAATGTCAGTTGCATGACGTTTAATTTACGGAACAATTTGATATGTAACCTATCAGATTTTCTGGTACAAATATCTATCTCATCTTCTTCACAGAATTGCAAATCAATTTATAAACAAATGATTGTTTTTCTAGCGGTTAACACAAAGTCACTGTCAAATGCTAGAAAATCTACGAAAATCTCTGTGTCAAAAAAGAAACTTTTGGTGTAAAATGTGGGTTTGACTGACGGGTTTTTGTGAACATCCCGAAAGTTATGCTTTAAGAAATTTCATAGAAAGTCTTGTCATTTGATCGAAAGCTGTGTATATTTCTCGCTCAATGATTGGCGAACCTTTTGAACCTCGGCAGTAAAGATGCCACGCGAAGAACATTTGTCGATTGCGCTTCGCTGCTCCGGGTATCTACGAAAAGTTACTTTGCGCAATTTATGTTGGTGATACGAAACACATTATTGCATTCTCCACAACATCGCACGTTTCCGCGATAAAAGAGGGATACGGTACGACACAATGGCAATATAAAACATAATGATATCTGTAATCTTTTTCTCTTTCTTTACTTTGTATTACCCTCGTTTGAACTCTGGCCTTTCTTCATCTTCGAATCATAATTTATTTAAAAAGTACTAATCATTTAAATAAAGAAATCACATTTTTAACATTTTAATTAAAGTCGTTATTGTTCTTTCTGATATAAGACTTTTTTTAATGAGATATTCTTTTTCCTGAGAAACAATGTCGTCAAGACACAAGAAGAAATAATTATGTAGAGAATATTTCTAATTTTTTATTTTGTGGTGCAATCATTTCTAGTACTCAATATATTTACAATTTTTCTGTATAACTTCTAATAAAAGATGAGATTTCTAATATTCCATTTTAAATTATTAATCAAAATATTGAGCTGTAATGAAGAGAGAAAGATTGACAGAACTTGTAAAATTTGATCAAACATTTGATGATTTAATAAAGCCATAATTAATATTTCATGCGAATTTGTGTGATTAGAATTATTTTGCAGTAAATCGACAAACTAAAGTTAATCATTTCTCAAAACTTTTTTTCAATTTATTATTTATTTTCAATTTATTCTTTTTATCAATTTATTTTCAATTTTCAATTTATTTTCATAGTTTTTCAAAAATCATTCTTTTATAAAACTATTAATCATTTTTAACAAAATATTTTGAATATAATTAACGAATGCGTGAATTATTAATTAATCAGATTATTAATTAACCTTTGATTAATTTTTAATAAATATATGGAGACATGTCGCAAGCGAATCTGGCAGCCAAACTGGTGCATCAATGCAAAGTTCTACGAGCGCGAAGCGCATCCCGAAAATAGAGTAGCCGTCGACAGGTGGGTGGTTGGCTACGTCATCTCGTTTTCGCGTCGGCGTCGTTTTTTTGGAATTTCGTTCGTATATACGAATGACTCAAATCGCGTGCGAAAATCGCGCATGAATCGCGCGGATAGAAATAGAAACGTGAGCGAATTCCTGGATCCTCATTCTTCGTTGTTCATCCTCGTTTCAAGCCGCGGTTACGAAGAATCAATGGACAAGGTCGTCTATTTCGCAAGTGTATTAATCTACGTGTATATGTTGAGTCTGAGGAATGAAAAGAAACATCTGAATTTTTAAAGCGTATTCTATTGTTTCCCTCTAATGTTGTCGATATAAAAGACGATAGTTACACATACTTAATAATATTATTAAAATATATATATTATTATTTTATCTTGAAGCGTAAGAAAATTCTTTTAATTTATTTAAAATAATCATTGGAGAATATTATTTGACTAATGTTAAGAACAATGTCCAATTAAATATTATAATTGGAATTTATTTAGAAAAAAAAACGAGTTGATGTAGATTAATATAGATCAGTGAGTGAGATATTTCACATGTAATGAATTATCATTGAATATGATAGTTGTACGATGAGTTTTCCTTTTTTCGCTTAAAATTAAAGCATTTCCTTCTCATGTTTATTTAAATCATTAATTATGTATTTATATTATGTCTATATTATATTTTTAAATTTCGGCGAAAATAAACAATTAAAGAACATACTATTATTATATATTTTTCAAGACTAATAAAGAAAAGTTTTTCTTTTATTTCTCATATATTATGTAATGAATGATGGAGTATTTGTAATCGCGATATTTTTAGAGGGAGGAAAATTATCATGATTAGAAAGCAATTATTTCTGAATTTTTGCACCTATCAGTGCTTTCCATTCATGTCCAAAAAAGTAACGATTCAAATCATGCAGGTAAATCAACTATTTTATGTTATCTTAATATGCAGCCAAATGTGTTTAATTCTGTTTCTATTTATGCATCATGTTATGTTAACTTTACTATTTTTAAATAACATTTAATATTTTCCCTAAAACTTCGTCTTTAAAATTTTTTGAACACATTTATAAATTTCAACTTATGATTCTCCTCAATAATCTTTCCCTGGCACATTGAACATTTATTACTGCACTAAAATCTTTCAGTTGGTACACAAAATTAATGTGTCAGAATGTCACTTAAAGTTATCTGATATATTTTCGCGTGAAAAATTAAAAATATTCCATCATTTATTACGTAATATAAAAGAAATAAAAGAAAAATGTTTTCCAATCTTGAGAAAGATATACAAGATAATACGTCTTTTAATCATTTTCACCGAAATTTCAAAATAGTTTCTGAAATTTCAAAAATCGAAAAAAATACATTTTGTCATAATGATCAAACAATATACAATCTAATGGCTTGATCGTATTTTTCTTTGAAAATTTCCTTTAATTCGAATTTAATATTTATGAATCTCGTTTTTAAAATATAATCAAATTTCTTTAGATACAAAATTAATTATTGAAGTTGTTGAAGTTTTTCCATACGATATGCGGACAATAATTTGTGTGTAAGAATTGATATAAATTATTAGTAATATTCACATTACAATTACTAAACATTTTATTTTTTTTTACTTCGTATATTTTCTCAAGTCTAACATGCAAAGTATTTTAAATATGTATGTCATTTTGTTCTTTAAAAAAATACTTATATTCTTATTAAAAAAATTATTATAGTTTATCACAGTTTATCGTAGTTTCAAATAATAACAAGTATGTATTTTTTACTAAGAAAAATAATTTTATATTTGTTTATATATTTTTATCTTAAAGTTGTTTTATTATCTTAAAATTGTTTTATTTTTTGGACGCATGTATATGTATATTAAAAAAAAAGAAAAGTCACACGTACATATTGTAATGTTAAAATAAATGGTTGCAACTAGAAATTAATTGAATTAAAAAATTGATTCCAAAATATTTTCAACAATTATTCAAAGGTATCTATTAATTAATAAAATCTGATATTTTTCAATTTATAGAAACTGTTAAAATATTATATTTTATTGCTGAAAAAGAGTTGTAGGTAACGCTGTTAATTTGTAAATTATACATATGCAATTATATTAATATTTTAACACACGTGATACATTAAAATACAACTGTGCATGTGGAAAAAAACTTGAAGTATAGAGAAATTTTATTTTATATTACTGACATGAATCGATGCTACTATGTTTCGATGGAATGATAGATTGTTCGGATAAGAGGATGCTGACCTCCGAACCGAAAGGTCCAGCTGATTATGTCAGTTAAACTTCCGCTGAAATGACGCTGTTAAACAACCTCGTTTCTCAATTCATTGACGCAATTGCATATAAAGACTTGTTATATCGCCAAGCATTTCAATTGTGTGATTCTCTTAGAACATTACAAAATAAAAAAACTGGAGCCTACTTCTCGCTTGTCAGAAAATAAAAAATTTTGACAAATGTTAATTTTACCGGAATTTATTAATATTGAACTTTTATGTGAATTCTTAATCAATTGAATACATTTGATGAAATGTAAGCAAATAAGTACATCAAGTTTTTATATCAAAATAATGTATTATATGTTATAATATGGTGGATATTCTTTATATATTTTAAATATATATTTAAAAAATATATGTAACAGAATTAGAGAGAGATACTAGAAAATATTATATATAAGTTTTATGCAAATATTGATTCTTCTACTAGTAAAAAAATGCAATATATTATAAAATATAAATATAAGTAAAATATATAATAAATCTAATTTTAATCTATAATAATAAAAATGTTGATGTTGTGTTATCGTATCGTAACAAACAACACAGAAAGTTATATATGTTTATTATTATCACTTTGTTATTATCATAATTATTATCATGATAAAAAAGATAAAGAAATATGTATATATATATAAACATAAGTTTTATTTTAAAAACATTCGAATTATACAAAGTCATACCTACATACACATTTCTTCATAAATATTATAATACAATAAGCAATATGTTTATAAAACAATCACATTCTATATTAAATTCTATATTAAATTAGATATTAAATTAATATCAAATTACATATTAAAAAGTTGAGTATTATCTGCCAATGGAATTTCTTGAAAAATGATTTATTTTAAATATTTGTTTGTGAAACGCGTCATCGTCCACATGTCAGCTTCGATGACAAACGGCGACTCGAGAACCTTTTCCATTGTACAAGACGCGACACAGGGAGAGACATAAGTCTCGTGAGGCTCACCTGCGCTCGGATGTCCATCGTGTTACGCATATCGAAACGCCGGCCTCACAATTCGATCGCTCCTGAACCTGTTTGCTGAACACGAGCTCGAACACACGTCCGCGACCGAGTGCTCGCACCAAATGACTAGGTGAGCCTCGCGGATATACGAAGTCGATCCGACGACTTGGCTGTGCGAGGCGAGACGAGAATCGCTGGCATCTCGTCTCTTTCCGGGCTCTCGAGAAAGAACCAATCAAGAACTTGATTTCCCAAATTTTATCTGATTTCATTTTATTTTAATGAATTTATCTGATGACTCAAATTTATCTCGTGTAGTCAGTCGATCATTAAATCTCCTTAGATGTTTAAAAGATGCTGTTTAGTATGTTGCAAAAATTGCAATTTATGTTGCACAGAAATGCATAACACTTGTACTAAAAAGTAAATTATTTGTCATTTTTGCTGATTTTATTAATGAAATAATACAAATATAAATTAAATAATAAAATTAATTTTTCAAAGTACTTTAATTAATTTTAAAGTACAAATTTTATAAAGAGATTGTAAAAGGAAAAAGATATATATATGTTTAAATTTAGCTCTTGCTTATAATTCGATTATTTTGTTCATTAATATTCTGTTATATAATTTTGTAAAATTTTTGTAATTCTTATTATGATTATCGAAAATTTTATTTGTGAAAATAGAGTTATTTTATGTGGGAAAATAATAAAATAATAATTACAAAAATGTTTCATATCGTGCTACACATATTTTATTCGATATTTATAATAATAATTGTTATAATATAAATTGCAATTATTAATTATAATTAAAATTAGTTATGAAAACACAGTAATATAAGATACAATAAATAAATGAATTAATACATCGATAAATTAAAATGAAATGATTCATAAATTTAAATCGTCAAAATCTCTTCACCATTACTATTTAATAAATATACACATGAATAATTTACATTATATAAAATAATTTATATTATATTAATTTATATTATATAAATCTCTTTATCTAAATATAATGTGAATATTTCAGTCATATATCTTCATATCCAATTATAAGTAAACAATTATGTATGCTACATATGATATATCAATTTAAATATAATAAATATATAAAAATTTAAATATAAAAAATTTTCATATCATGTGACTATTTATTTTATAAGAGTCTGCATATATAAAAGCCCGATTGTTTCAGCATGATGTCTTCGACACTCGGTACGATCAGTCGGATACTCGGCCATTCGTAACGAATGTTCAGGAAGTAAAGTTTTAAGAGTCGATTTTTATAGGTTGTCTCAAAATTAATGCACCATTAAAAATATATAAATTTCTTTAGAGATGAATGGACTAGATTAATATCATGAAAATCTGTGATTTTATCGTGAAAATGATAAATAAATCTGTCATTTATCATTTAATTCTTCATCTCTTGATTTACTTTTGCTAAAATTTTAATTTAATTAATTATTTCATTCAGTTATACATTCAAAATCGTTTATATATCTTGGAAAGAATATTTTCTCTACTTAAATAAAAGATTAATCTCTTTTATTATATGAAAAAAATATAAAAAATACATAATATTTCGCAAAATTAGTTATACATGAAAATAATGTGTAATATTTTTCTAATGTATCATCTCTTTTCTTTTTATTTAGGTTTACTATAATTATGTAAATTAAATAAAAGATAGAGAAAAGAGATAAATTTAAACGTTTTTAATTGTCGTTTCCTACAACATTTTCATAAAAGTTAAGCTTTAAAATTAATTTATATTGTAATTGAATAAAATGTCCAATTGGAACGACAATAGAGCACTATCATCTTTTTGGAGCAATCTTCTTTATCGTGCTCCACATGTTTACGATTTGTTTCATGCTCTACATATTTATGATTTATGTCGCGTTAATAGCCGGTATTTCACCCAAGTGGATAACTTACATATAATGCACGTCTTCTCTCATTTGGGCGATCCTGTAGAAGCCGGCGCCGAACTAACGGCGAATAATTCCGCTTGCGTGGGCTCGTATAATTTACGCGAGCAGACGACGCGAATTTATTAAAATCGAATTTCTCTAAATACCGAAGAAAATTTTCTTTCTAGTAGAAAGCGCTCTTAGATTTATTTTTCTCACGCGAGCGTGTCTAGCCTTGGTAAATAAATGTTCGTCCTTTATTCATTAGTCTTATCTGAAGATGGCTCTCTCTTTTCATTCACGTCTCTTGATCTTATTTCAAAAAAATCTCACAAGAAGAAAATTTTTGTGATACAGATATTATTAATATTGATTTTATATGTTAATTATTATTAATTGGTTATATTTTTTGATTAAGAATGATAGAATAAAATGGCAGAACTGTCACTTTTCGATATACAAAGTATAGAATTTTCGAAAAATTGTTTGCTGATTTTTTAAACTCGATATCGACAGCAATAAAGTGTTTCCTCGCTTTTTTTCTCATCGAGAAAAAATCGACGTACTTGGTCTGAGATTAACAAGTGTCGTGGATGGGAATGAAGCTCGATGGATATTCAGGAATACAGTGCAGCGCATGCCATTTGACCGTAAGCCAAGCCAGCTGTTGACTTAGTTTCTTTTTATATCGTGCAGTTTAGCTACGGCATTATTGCGCTATTACTGTCGGGTGTTGGGCATTGTTGGGGCAGTTTAACGGGGAGAGAGAGGAAGAGGTAAGTACGGCAAATGAGGCCGTTGTCCACTGGTCCGCTGGTACGGTAACTCGGTTTGTTCGTTGGATGAAAATCGGGATAACTTTGTACATACGCGTGTTTGCAGTATAACATCTTGGTTCGCTGCCAGGTATGTACTCTTTGTGCCTTAACTCGACTCGAATTAATTGTAGCCGTTGTACGCGGCTTCCCGTCGTAAACATTTGCCGCCGAGCAACGCGGAGTAAGGTATTAATTATTCGCGCCTTCAGGTGTATTCGTGATTATACGCGATTCGGATTACAATACATAAAAGGGGAGAGCGATTGCATTTTTAAAACGTATTGCGATGAGATGATTGAGATGAAGACTATCAAATGTTACAGATTATTTAACATGTAAACAGAAATTCAATTATTCCATTTCAGCGGATATCTTAATAGATTTTTACATTTTATTCTTCAAAATTATATATCTATATTTATATATTTTTATTATACGTGATCATATGATCTTAAGGTTAACATAACATGATCTTTGTATATACATATAATATATCGCTTGATATATTATCTGCTTAAATAAATAATAAACAGAAATAGTTATTTTTGATCATTTATCCGCTTAAAGCGAGAGATATAAGAATTCTATTTTGTGTGGATGTTCTATTTAAAGAAATTTCTGTTATTTATGCGGAGATATGTAATATAATTAAATTAATATTATATATTAGATTTGAATGCGTTAAATTAAACGTATCTTTTAAATTTTTTTTACTTGTTAATTTAATAAGATAATTTTAACTTCGCGCTTTTGCGTGCCCCTATGGGAAGATCACCATGCATACATTTATGCATTAAATTACCGTACGTACGCGATGATTAGTTATGGACGCAAAAATTTTTTCTTGAAGACAATAACAATCCCAACAGGTGGAAAAATTCTATTCTAGAGGGGATAGTTTTCTTCTATTATTTTTACATCTACTATATTAAAATTTTAAGATTTCTGATATTTATCTAATCATTAGATTGTATATAGATACATGCAAAAACAATAAAGATAAATTTCCTATCTTTAAATATTGTTAAACAATTAAAATAAATGAATTGAAATAATAATAAAAAAAGAAATTATAACATAAAATTTTATATATACACAAAACTTCCATTCAATTTATTTAGACATGTATCAAATGTTTATTAGAACATATGATAGATCACTTCTCATGATGTGTATTCAGAGAAATACAGGGTGAGTTTTATTTCGTGTGTCAATCTTTTTATCATGCGGGAGATTATCGACTGCATAATAAATTGATCGGTACATAAATGTCAATTATTTGGATCGATCGTATCAAAGGCTCGAATATAATGTGTAAAATTAAAGCAAATTAAAAGCTGAACTTATGTAATATGGATTTATTATTATTATTATTATTAAAGCTACGTATTTATTATTATTATTATTATTATTGTACACATTATATTCGAACCTTCGATACGGTCGATCAAAAAAATTGACATTTATGTACCGAACAATTTATTATGCAGTCGATAATCTCCCGCATGATAAAAAGATTGACACACGAAATAAAACTCACCCTGTATATAATATACAGAGGTGGGAAGTAACGCGTTACTTGTAACGTCGTTACCGTTACCGTTACTTTTTTAACGATCGTTACTTTTTTCTGTCTGTAACGGTAACGGTAACGTCGTTACATTTTTACAGTAACGATAACGAATTTAACCGTTACTTTTATCGTTACTTTAATTTTGTAATCCTGATAGTCCCCTTAGTAATTGAAAAATCTATTCTTATTACAAAACAGTTTGCAAATATTTTGGAAAATTATATACATGCATGATGTTTTTCTCTGTATTCATAAATCTAAAATTTCTAAATTACAATAAATGAAAAATTGAATATGAAGAACATCAATGATGGAATAATTTATAATTATCGAATATATAAAAGTAATAATTATATTTTAAAATCAACTATATAATAAATACTATAAAATAATAATTATATTTTAAAATAAATTAATTTAATTTTTGTATTATAAAAAGTAACGAAAAAGTAACGAATCGTTACTTTCTTAGTAACGGTAACGATAACGAGTTACTTTTCAAAATTAATAACGAGTAACAGTTACTTTTCACGAAAAGTACTCTCTAAATTTCCTAGAGTGAAAATGCACTCGAAAAATTGAGTGACTGGTCAAGTCACTCTAGTTAGTGATTTTTCACTCATAGGAGTGAATTCTTCTCACTTTTTGTTGTAAAGTAAAAAGTTCACTCTGCAAAATAGAGTACTCTCTAAATTTCTTAGAGTGAAAATGCACTCGAAAAATTGAGTGACTGGTCAAGTCACTCTAGTTAGTGATTTTTCACTCATAGGAGTGAATTCTTCTCACTTTTTGTTGTAAAGTAAAAAGTTCACTCTGCAAAATAGAGTACTCTCTAAATTTCTTAGAGTGAAAATGCACTCGAAAAATTGAGTGACTGGTCAAGTCATTCTAGTTAGTGATTTTTCACTCATAGGAGTGAATTCTTCTCACTTTTTGTTGTAAAGTAAAAAATTCACTCTGCAAAATAGAGTAAATATGTATATTCTATTTTGTAGAGTGAATATTTTCACTCTATGTAGCATTTTCACTCTATATAGAGTGAACATTTTTACTTATGAAGAGTGAGTAAAGCGCATGTGAAACGCGCATGAGTCCGCCATTAGCAACACTGTCGTATCGTTGTTTCGCGACGTTACCAACTCGTTGCACGTGTACTTGGTATACAAGACATATTAAAGTAACTTCTTAGGGATATATTTTTTTATTTTAACATATTTCGAATGAGTGTAAACATATTTTTTTGTGTGTAACGTTAAATATATTTATATAACTGGGACAAGAAAAAAGGAGATTAATCGGCTTTTACACCGACAATGTGATAACATGCTGTGTGCGATGTTCAGCTTCGATTAATTCAAATAAAAAGGAATGATTGCTTCTTATTTCAACTAATCGAAGCGTCACGTCATATACGTAACGTGTTATCTTATTATTAGTGAAAGACGGCTTAGAATTTCACTTCCTAAGAGTGAATCTGTTCACTTGTAATTGAGTGAAAAATAACTTGACGAAAGTGATGACTCCACTCTGATTGAGTGAATTATTCACTTCGAACCGAGTGACACATTCACTTTACGTTCAGAGTTAAACAGTTCACTTTTGTGAAAAGTGAATGTTCACTAATTACGAGTGGCAGTATTTTCACTATCACTTGGAGTGAATATTCACTCGTTTGGAGTTAGATTTCACTCTAAGAAATTTAGAGAGTAACGGTAACGCGTTACTTTTTTGAAGTAACGTTCCCAACTCTGATAATATATATAATAATATTTTATCAATAACATGTAAACATTAAACTGTAAGATCTGTATAAAATTCAATAAGATTGAAAAACAGTTAAGAAAAAAAGGAATAAAAAAAATGGCATTATACATAAAAAAGAAAGGTATTAGCTACAGTTAAAGTCACTAAAAAAATCTACTAACTAAATCTACTAACTAAAATACAGAGAGCATATGTGATTTAGATAATAAATCGATATGGTCCTCTGGGTTAATCAATCTATTTTTAGTAGTTTCTTCCTGTCTGTCACTTCTCCTATATTGCCAAAGTCATTGATTTTTTTCTACATCGTAACTCTTCGTTAGATAATCTTATCCGCCCGAAACTTGCGTATGACACAATTTATCCGTATTTTTTCGAATAATTTATTTCAACATTATATCTTGAAATGCTCTTGAATCACATGAGTGATATAATAAGAGATTATATAGTTACTTAATTTTTAGATGATCGGTCATCAATGTTTGATAATAGGCATGTTTAACAAATAGGAGAACGTTCGAAAACTGTAGTATTATTTTCTGATAAAGAGACATAAAGTCAATAATAGAGTTATATTATCAGCGATAATAAGGAACATGGAATGTCTAACAAATAGGAGGACCTTCGAAAACTGTAGTAATTATTTTCTGATAAAGAAATGTGGAGCCAATAAGAGTTATATTATCAGCGATAATAAAGAACTAAAATTTTAATGATTCAAAATAACACATATTTAACAACAAGTACATATATTATCTATGTAAAAAATAAAAATTGTTTTAGTAGGATCACTCGTTCAAGTTAGATAAAAGAATTTAGTAATCCACAGTTAGCATATTAATGAAATTCGTGATTTTAAATGTGATTAAAGAATTAATGCTTCAAAAGTTTTAATTTACGTTTAAAATAATCTTAGATTTAATAACCTTTTTGTTAATTATTTATATACATTTAAAAAAAAAAGTCTTTATATTGGACTCTTCTATCCGAGTTTCGTGTATTTCCTTCCAAAACACCAGTCAAGAAAAATATTATTTAATTCGTGTTATTACAACTTGAGTATCATTTGATAACAAATCTTAGGGGAGATATCGATCACTTTGGCATGATATGATTCAAAGGTACTTTTAGAACTGATAAAATAATAATAATAATAAAAAGTCGTTATAATGAATAATAATAAAAGAGAAATAAAAATTATTAAATTCAATATATGTATATAATTTAAAAAATTATATTAACATTTATAAAAATTATATAAACTGAACTCTTTCATATATAAAAAGAAATTATAGAGAAAAATATGTTAGCAAACTGTGTACTATTCTGCGTAAGAATTTTGCTAATTTTCCTCCTCCTCTGTCTCTACCGGTATTTATTATTTTTAATATATTTATATCAGTTTGAGGTAAAAGTTTTATGAAGGAAAAGATTTAAACAAGTTTAAATTTTTAAATAATTTTGCGATAATTAAATTTATCAAAATTTTATAAAATACTTATTTCGATTTAATTCCTCACTTAAAATTTACTATCTCTATTTTATAATTTAAATGACAGAAATATTTTTTAACAGAGAAATTTATATTTGTTCCCTGTATATTTTTCATAATTATACATATATAAATTGAAAGCTAAGAGTTATCGCATTCTGAGAATCTTTATTTTGCTTCTTGGGAAGGTGATTAAAGACACTCGTTAAATTCCTCAAATAAATCGCCAAAGTGCATAATCAGAATCGTGGCGATTCTCATATCGTCTTGTCAACAAAACCGCAGGAATGCAAGAGACAGCGGATTTCTCCGGATAATTAATTATCGGGGGATTACCGGCGCCAAATTGTTAGATTACAGACCCGCGCGAATCGCGTCGCGATGCGCGTATTCCGCGGGCTATACATTTACATACAATACACGTGAGTTCGCGGGCTGAGCTCTTACATCAATGGCCGCACACGTGCATCCCAGGTGCACGTGCACCGGTGCGCGATCACGTGCAAGGTAAAAGCCGGGCCGGGGCTCGATTATCCATTGTTCGCTCTGTTAAACCGCCGATGCGATCGCGAACGGGATCGCAGGACTCCCGGTGCCTTGGCACCCTCGAGATCCGCGCGTGTGCAACGAGAAGAGAAGCCTTAGCTCTAATCAGTTATTACAAGATAGACGATAATTATACGACGGGCAATTGATTGCCAGTGCGCGTAGGCTAGTACCTCCTGGCGATACCGATTCGATATCGACGCTTTACATAGAGATTTGTCATGCAATTCCTAAAGATTTTATAGATATGTGCTCCGACTTTATATTCTTCTTATGCGACAAATTTTTCCCTGATTATTTATTTAAGAAAAAAAGACACTTGTGTACTGTGGTTCTATTAATATTCGTGCTCGTTATAATAGAAAAAAATTGTGTTATTATAATATAGCTATTTTATTTTGTTATCATTCATAAAAATGAGATTTTATATAATACATACGTAATATTATTGAATTAATAGCAAAATAAAATAAATAAAATAAAATATAATAAAAATAAAATAAATAAAATAAAATAAAAATAATAAAAAAGAATTTTAATTTTTTTAAAATATATTTTTACTTTAGGAGAAAATCGAAAATTAATTAAAATTTAATACGAAAATCGTTAAGCGAATTTTTTTATTTCATTTTATTTATAAAAATTATTATTATTTATGCACTTTGTTGAAATGCAAAATTGATACACATTTGTTGAAATATTGAACATAAAATATTTGAAAATAGGTGAATGAGAAAATATCTAGATGCTGACAAATGTGTTTGTTCAAAGTTTTTTTTATAGTAAAAATATTTTGACAAAATCAAGATAATAGTGTCTCTATTTCTCGTCAGCTACAAAAGATACGATACGGTTTACCTGTACGTTGGATCTTGATTGCATTGTTTACAGGTGTTAAAGGGTGGATCAATCATAAGCATTGTATATAGAGAGCGAAAATACTGTGACCTCTAGATTAAATCAATGGTAATCGACTTCTCGACTGACCTTCGACTCATTGATGCAATACGAAAGAACACGTGTAACTTACTTTTGACCGGTTTTTTAGAAGTAAAATTTGATATCAATATCAGAAAAAGATATTTTTACCACATGGCACGCCGACCTTTTTCTTTTCTTAAGCGTAATTATCAAAAAATTGCGTTTATTATCTTTAAATAGCGATAAATCCTGAACTCGTTTAATTTTTAAAAAGATTTTGCTGCCTTGACACATGTCTACATATATTGTATATAATTATCAAAACTGAATTATACATATCTCTGATTAACTGAAATAAATGCAATTATTACGTTACCATACTCTCTGTGATTGCATTAATTAAAATAAAAAATTTTTTTATCGTAATGTTTCGAGATAAAGCAAAATCTATTCTTTAAAACTGACGAATATTGGGAATACTCACTTTAATCGCTGCTTCCTTGTCTCTCTCATTTTTTTTTTTTTTTTTTATATACCCGGCGATGATTCATGTCTCTTTGGTTCACGATAAATAACAATAATAATGCCATTAATCGACCAGCAGAAAAATACATGATCACAATCTGTTCAAGTCCCGCCCCTTCCATCAACGCGTTGCCTATATAAAAATCGCACATAACCGACGCACAGAAACGTCGCGAGAACATTTCGACTTGGTTCGACTTGAAGCGCAAATCTTCCCGTGTCTTCTCGACACCCCCGGCAACATCGATTTCGAGACGCAAGACTTCGCGACCGGTGACGTAGTCGTGGCAAGAGAAGCGGCGAGAACTTTGTGGTAGGGACAACTGAAACTAGTTTGTTTTCATCTCTTTCGACAGACACATATCGCGAGTTCTCCTGCGACATAGTAACACAATCGACGTCGATCCGGACGCTCCACGTCCTCTTCCTCGGCTCCAACTTCGCATTCGCGTCCTCCCGACATCCATCCGCCGAGACGCCTCTTCCTCGATACACGGACATTCGTGTAACGCGCGGCCTCGTCGCTCACGATTATTATAACGATATTCCGCATTAGATCGCATCTAAAAAATCCTGCTCGTTCCTCCTCGAAGCGAGAGATCCAATCGCCTTTTCGTATCGCGATCCGCGAGACAACAGCTGATCGTCCCCACCTCGCGAGAAACGTCATTATTTTGCGAAAATTTGCAGGAGACTCTTGGGGAGAAAGAAAGAGGGAGAAGTAAAATCTTTCTGCGCGCCAAGTTAGAGAAGAAGCGTCTTTTCCTCGAAGAATAATTCGCAAGGTAAGTCCTTGTCTGGTTCTTATCCTGATTTGTCATTAGACTTGTCGAAGTGCGAAAGAATTATCATTTTTTCGCGATATTTTCGGAAAATCTATTATTATCTTTTTCTTTAATAATATGCGTTTTTTAATTACGATGAACGATGCTTATAAATAAGCAAGTATAAATAATTGGCTGCGTCAGCACCAGAAGGACTCGACAATTTTTTGCCATCTATGTTTGACACAAAAAATGCAGTGTTTTCGCATAAGCAATATTTGTTCACCCCCAGATATGAGAAATTAAAATACCAATTAATTAATAGAACATAATATTTGGATATAGTTTGCACTAGTTACAGATATCGAAAATTTTTTAATGATGCATGGGCGCACTTATATAAATAGTGTATCACATAATGATAACCCGTTTTACTTCTCTTAAAAAATTAGTGAATCTCGTTTAGTTATCGTTACTGGTAAAAAGTTTATAATCTAGTTTCACTAATTCTCTTAAATTTTCCTATTGTTAATTATTTACGTATTTTATATTTCACGTAAGAGAGGGAGTTCTCCATCTTACATGGATACACTGCAATTAACTAAGGATCATTCGCTGGATGTCAAAGTTAATTATAGAAAATTAAAATGTTATACTCATACAAAATTATTCATTAAAGATTAAACTCTTTTAGAGACACAAAAATTTTTTTTAAATATCAAATAACTAATTGACAATTAGTGAGTTCTTGTATTTTGAACTCAACGTAATGTTCATATAAATATTTATTTTCTTAATATTGTTTTATTTACGCATTATATATATAATTTTTTGAGATTCTTCTATTTACATATTTTTTTGTCATTTTTAGGGAAAAAATAAAAATGCTACGAAAAATGTTTATTTACGAAAGCTATTCATTTTTTTTTCAATTTACTAACTTTTCAAAATATAGCAGTTAAAACTGGAATTATGTGATAAATATATAATTGATTTTTGCCACGCAAAAATATCAGTCGAGGTTATCGCTTATATTGCTCGGCAAAAAATTAAACATGAACAAACATGAAATTTAGACATAATATCAATCATGACATAATCCATAGATTCGATAAGTTTGTTACTTCCAAATCACGTGGCATATTTTATTGGTTACAATCTTTATTATTCCGATATTCCGGATTATGGTTGCAACATCGTTAATTATCCGCGGTGTTTCGTGTTCTGTCGGCGTGATACGTGACAAGTACGTATATAAGTCGACGTAGCGTGATCCATCAGGAAAGCGCGAAAGCTCTGTACGGCACGCGTTTCGACGGCGAAATTTCTAAGCGAATGCGTAGCTAAATGCGCACTCGTGCTCGTATATCTGTATAACGTGTGGAATGACGAATTACCGTCAGATGCTGGCACGATTAAATGCTGACAATTCCTCGGCGTGGCATACACGCAGAAGCGGTGTTTTCGACTAAATCACGGCGATGATGAGATCATTACTCAAATTAAAGGAAGAGGCGGAGCGAGATATCGAGGTTGTTCTACTTCATTCGTATGAATTTTATCGGACAGGTTTAGTTAATCAGAAATGTCTACTTGAATCTTGTAAAAAAATTCTCCGATCTTCCTGATATTTTTGCTCAAAATTCCACGTAAAAGGAATATTTTAAAGTATCTTTTAGAGCGCAACTTTTTAAAGTAAGTTTTTTCATTGTGTGCATTTTCTAATACTTTACATTCATACGAAACAAAAAACGCAAAGCTGCTTAAGTTTCAAGTGCTAGATTTGCATATATATTGAAAAAAATTGAATGGCTTTCGTAGATAAACGTTTTTCATAACATTTTCATTTTTTTATTATAAATTACAATAAAAAATGTGTACTATATATATTCAATATTTTATTAAGACTTTAAATATATAAACAGAGGTAGATATATATTTAATGCATAATTCACTTGGCTTGCTGATTGTTTATAATATGAAAGTAAAATTATTAGAGAATTTTTTTTTAAATTCACGATATCCTCCAATTTTTAAAAATATTCCATGAGAATTTCCTGATTTTTTCCAGATAAAAAAAATCCCTGAGAAATATAGATTCCCTATGTTTTTCCAAGGAGTAGATAGGAGCACAGAAAAAAAGGACATTCTTATTTTGAAAATATATTTAGTTTTAACATGGAAATCTTGAAATGAGATTATGTCGCGTTAATTTAAGAAAAATATAATTGCTTGAATAATTGCTTACTTGAATGAAGCCATTTTATATAGTTCAATCGAGAAAAATATATTCTTACGATTTAAGATTTAATTTTCTTGAATAGAAAAGAAACAATGTTGGATAGAAAATAACATTTTTA
The DNA here is from genome assembly GCF_025532165.1 of Camponotus vicinus. Taxonomy (NCBI): domain Eukaryota; kingdom Metazoa; phylum Arthropoda; class Insecta; order Hymenoptera; family Formicidae; genus Camponotus; species Camponotus vicinus. The sequence continues at coordinate 23,675,253 of NW_028141956.1, forward strand.
AATCAAAGATTATAATTTTCTTAAAGTAGAATTAAATAATTATATATTCTTGAGATGACAATTACAATATTAAAATAAGACGATAATATTGTTGAAATTTAAAATTATTAAATTCTTCTAAGAAGATTATAAATTGTTGCGTATATACGAAACAATGAACGCGTTAATTTAAGTATATAAGTTTTGATTTGACACTTATTTTTTTTCTGTGAGTAGATCCCTGTTAACGCGGGGTTGACGCAGGGTTGTTGGTTTTGCGTAATGACGAAGGTGATGTTGTTGCGCGATAATTCTTTTAGCTTTCTAACGCCGGCGAGTCATAACGATGAAGTTTTCCTTCGTCGACGATTCGTCGCGTGTAAACACGAGGTTGTTGTTCGGATAATATCCTTGGAGGATATCGTGAAGTAGAAACGGACATTGCTCATGTTCGTTCGACGGTCGTCGTCGCCGTCGCTAATTTTTGCCGACTTTACTTTATCGTTGTTGCGAGATCGCCCCTCGAAAAATAGTACTCCTCGTAAATGGAGAACAATCGGATGGGGGTGCGTAATTAACGCAATCAATCGCGCTTTCTACGTCAACCATCGAGACAGCTACATCGTTTACTGTAAATATTCTTGAAAGAGTGAAAAAGGAGAAAATTTGGAATTTGTGAGATGGATTTTCATAGATAAAAAATTATTAAATTTTCTTAGATGAACAATTTTGACAGGCATAGCGATCTCGAAAGATCCGTGACGGACCACACAAAAGCAAAAAGCAAGGACTGTAAGAATCGCATCAACTGGTTAATAAAATTTCTATAATATTTTGTAATTTATTTTTTTTTGCATTTTTACTCATTCTTAATATTTTAGATTCTTATGTTAAGCTTCATAAGAATACAAATAATAAAATATAAATATAAATTTTTCATTAAATCTATCATATAATTTACATAAATAAATTGCATTATTCGTACTTAAAATTTAAATAAATTTAATAACGTTATAATGATTATGTATCTGCAAGTGTCTAGCGCAATGAAACAATGCCGTTATTCATTTCATTTCGCGATCATCACCCTTTTCTCTCCCTCTAGATGCGATTTATTTTCCTAATTCTTATTCCGGTGTCTCCTCCGATACGAGCCATTATATCTATTTTAATGTTGCAAATAATAATAATTTTTTATTGTGCGCCTACAAAGTGATTTTACGTGCGAAACAATTTATAATTATATAAATTATTTATAATGAAGCAATTTTTCGAAGCAATTTTTTTAATTTTGTATAAGAAATATTTTTTAAAATATTGGAGAAAATTTAAAATTATTAGCATATATTTCTATATTTTGTAATTTATTTTTTTTGCATTTTTACTCATTCTTAATATTTTAGATTCTTATGTTAAGCTTCATAAGAATAATCTTCATACAAATAATTGAATAAAATATAAATTTTTCATTAAATCTATCATAAATAAATTGCATTATTCGCACTTAAAATTTAAATAAATTTAATAACGTTATAAAAAGTATCGAAATGCGCATCCCCTTGATGCGTTCGAAAAAGTCTTTATCCAGCTTGCATAGTTGCAATTTTTATCCAACGTCGCGTTTTCCTCTAGGAGATTTGTAATAATAATTTAATCTACAGTTTGTAATAATAATTTTCAATCGTATAATCTAAAAAAAATAATAGGATGTAATAAGAAAGAGCGTATTATAAAGCAAACGGGATGTAAACAGAAAAATATCGGAGAAAGGATGTCTCCCACGTAAAACTTTCACGTTCCTTGATCGCTAGACAACGGATTACTTTGTTTTCCGCATATTTCTTCGAAATCGACTCCCGCTGCGCAGTACTTTGCACGAGATAACGGACAGTTATCATTGTTAAGTTCTATTTCTATTTCAACACTTCACTGTTATTACATTATTGGAATCAGCGAGTGTCGTCTAGCATACTTTCATTTTAATCGGGGCGCGATGCGCCGACGTACAGCTTAATTGCCGGAATTAATAATTCATTGCGAAATGCAATAGGTATTTATTATACTCGATGAATTACGTGACGTAGAATCTCGCCCTGGACGAATATTCGAGATGGATTTTACATGGACGCTCTTCAACATCTCTTTTGTAATGAACAGCGATTACAAATTATATAGATAACAACCAGCTACGCATTAACTGGAAATATGTGCACATTGTAGATTATTTATTAGGGTCAGCTGAAGAATAATGCGATAGGATTTTATTCATTGATATTAAACCCGTTGCTACGTGCAATTTATATATTGCAAAATTCCATAAAACACTTGTGATAAATCATGGTAAAATATTTTGTGTAATTTTTCAGCATTGCAACGTGTATTTACGCAGCTGAGGACTCTTGGCCTAACCATGAGAAACATTCAGTTGGAATATTCGTTTTTGTTTCTCTTCATTTGGAAGTTACTTGTCGTAATCGGAAATGCGTATCCGGTCATCGATTTAGATAACGAAGAGATTCCAAATAATATAATTAAAAAAAATGTTTCGACGCATAATGCAGTCGTACCGGTCCCAACTTATACGTGTGTGCACATACCATCGAATTTAAATCCATGTAAATTCGGCAGGTAAGAGAAACGTCAGAGAAATTTTCAGAAAAATATCAACATCTTCGAGGAAATATTTTTATTTCCTTTCTCTAAATTAAATTTCAAGAATGTATGATAAAATTTTTTACATTATAAGCACAAATTTTTATATCATAAATTATAATTACAATATTTTATTTTCCGTTAACAAGCAAAATTTTAGAATTTTAATATTGTTTTCTCTTGAAGATTAGTTATTAATATTCAAAATTAGTAAGGATATCCCGTTCCATTTGTCTTAAAGAAAATTTTATTATAGACTTATGACTTCGTTGACTTATATTTTATTATAGAATCTATGGTTAAAAGCAATTTCTCTCATTTTTTTTTAAATAATATATTTATATAATTTCTGATGTAAGATTTTGATTTCAGTTATGATAAAATCAAGGAAAATCGGAACCTGAGGCATATATGGGCAAAGAAAGAAAAGCAGGAACTGTCTGAAAGTAATACTAACAATAAGAGTAATAAAATATTCTATGCACATGCGTCACCGATGAATCTTAAAGAGACTGACAAACACATAAATACTATAATATATGAAATACTAAGATGCGTGCCGGCAAGGTAAGATTAAAAAATTGATTTTAAATGACTATGTTTCATCTTTTATGATAACACGAGAGAGAAGCAACACAATATCAAGACATTAATAAGAGAATATTAGAAATGATTATATTATATTAAATAGATTTTTGTTTCTATCAATTTCGCAGACTGCCGTTTATTTTACCTCGGTGCACGGACGAAGATCTCGCTAACGAGAAGAGCGAAATTCAACGACTTTATCCCTTCAAACCAGACGAGGATTTTTCGAAAGCAGCATATCAATTTCCAATGTATAATTTTCCTCATAATCTCGAATAGTATCTCGAGATCTATATGATTTATGACATTTATTTCAGCATCGTTCAATTTATAACCATTAGTCATTAACTATATCTAATACTGGTGATATTAAGTAAAAAGGACACTTGTTATGTTTCGTAAAATTTTCATCTTTAAAGAATTCATCCTCTATTATTTGGCATAATAATATTATTATTCACTAAAGCGATCTGGAGGGATTCTATGGTGCCGTTGCCACCGATGAATTCTCACTTGTCACTTGTTAACTACATGACTTGTTAACCGCATTAACTTTATCCTCCTTCACAGCCTTACATCTCTACCTTTATCTTGGATAAAGCTAAAACATACATCTTTTTTAATTCTTATATATTAAAATATGTTATTTCACATACATATATATATCCTAATATATAAGAATTAATGATATATTTTATGAAGATTGACGATTATAAAAAGTTAATTGAAAGAATTATTGGATGTTCAACCTAATAAGACTGCATAGTGAGTTGAAAGTGAGAATAAAAAATACTTTAACGTTAAATAACAGTCATTTATTTTTGGCAATAAATTATAATAAATAAATATTATCATGAACAATATCATTAATGTGATTATTAGTACGTTGGCAGCACTTTTTAATCGTATATATGTACAACATTAATGATATTAATAAATATATATATACAATATTAATAATATTAATAAAAAAAATATATATCAATATTATGGAATTTTATAAAATAGTTTCGAAAAATTATTATTTCTAGCGCAAAATAAAATTGCGATCATTGATATATTAGAAAATTGGGAAAATAGGAAAAATATGAAAATGTATCTTAATCTCTCTCTCAATATTTTTATATTAAATTTTATATTGAATTAATAAAATATAAAAAAATGTAAAAGCATGAATATAATGTATGTCCGAACGTAAAAATATATATCATTGTATTCCAAGAACAGTGTTTCTCTTTTTTCCAACTTCATTAACATTATCGAAAATGATGGCTGTAAAAGAACGAGGGCGCATCGCGTATATTTCAAAGTAATATCGGAGCATGATGAAACATCGAGAAGACTGTGTGCGAGGAGAAAGATTGGGGAAGGAAAATCGACCAAAGGGTATGATCTGTGGAGAGCGTCACGAAGATCCGGCGGGGACATACATCGAATGGTCCTGAAAAATATAAGGTCATTCTACGCTCACAAGTCGACGAAGGCGAGAATGAGCAACGATGCGCAATAAACGAAACGAGGGGTACCTTACGAGGTGCACCTTCGATTTTTACGGGCGAGCACCCAAAGCATCGAAGAAATGTCGAAGAAATGTCGAACAAAATATGTAATCGAGCGGAAGATTATTACTTATTAAAGATTTGTTACTTATTAAAGATTGTTACCAAGCGAAAGATTACTTCTTTTCGGAATTAATTTCGGTTTACTCTTAATCAGATAGACATTAATAATCATATAGTAATTATCATATTAAGAGGCTGATAAGAATAAGAAATTTTGTAGTAATAAAAAAGATTCAATTTTAAATTTATATTCTCTCATTTGCATTTAAATATCTTATCGCGAGGATACATTGTAAGTTATATACAGTGTGTTAAATTAAAAGATACTTCGTAATCAGTATACTTAATTATATTGTTTGAAAAAATGCTTACATATAACTATACGTATTAAGATAATTTTGATACTTTTATCATTTACATATAAGTCTAATAATGAAAAGATTTCTTTAAACATACGTCAGACGTAATTAGTAAATGGCTGTACAAAAGATAGCTGGTTGAATCACTCGAACTTTTGAACTTCTGACTTCAATTTCGACATTATATATTACTACGTTTATGATTAAAGTATTTTTTTGTCAAAGCCTAACTTTTCTCATTTGAGAAAGATAATAACTTAATATAAACAGACTCGACTAACCAATTGCAAAAGCGGTTCCAATTAAAACTGAACTTGACCTTCGGTTATCTAATGAACATTTATCGTTCGTTTGGCTACAACTAACTTCAGCGAACTTCAGCGAAGTAGATATATAAAGTAATCAAATATAATATAATTTAAATAATAATTTAAAAAATTAATAAGATCATTTATCTTTATTACAAAAGACCTATTAATATAATTGTAAAATTATTAATAATAATTATTAAATTATTAATATAATTTTGCATATGAAGAATATTAATTATACGAAGTTAGAAGGAGTACAAACTCATGTTTCCCCGAGTGGAATAACAAAGATATTGTCCGACATATTCGCATTATTGTGTTCGGCTGCAATCTTGGATTTTTCTTCCTTCTTGCTTTTGATTATATCTAATAATTTTGATTTATTGAAAATGCGATCTTCTGTCTTTCGAATCTCCGTTAATATCTTTTCAAGTATCTTTTCTTTCGTTTGAACATCATTTTCAGATTTAGCAGGATCAATTTTCGAATCATTTTTCAAGGCGGGCGCTATCGTATTGATTTCTCGATCGACATTGAATTTGATCGATTGTTCTTGTTCAGTTTTTATCGTTTCTTTTATCGTTTCGTATGAAGATCGAGAAAATATCGTGAAGCAGATCGTGAAGATATTTAAGAAAGCAAGCTTTTACTTTAGCAATCATTTCCGCATTTTTGTCTAACGAATCGTGTAGAAAATCGATTCCATCACACTTGTTTGCTTGATCGTAGGGATTTTCCGGCTCTGAATCCGTAGAATGCTTTAGATATCCCTTTTTCGATCGTGTGAATCCTTCACTCTTTGTCCTCTCAGATCGAGCGTCCTGTTTTTTCGGAGGTTTATCAGACAGATCTGGCAACAGAGAGATCTGTAAAGAGCCTTCGAAGAACATCTTTCACGTTAAGATTGTTTAATAATGTATCGACCAATTGCCATTTTTCCAAACTACTGATTTTACACAATGTATCGAAGGGGGTAGTCGATTTGACATTTACTGGCTTGATCTCAGGCTCGCGAACCATATCAAGCTTTGCTCGAGACGAATTGTATTTAGCGACGAGCGGATACAGTTTCCTCAAGAAGGTAGAATCTTGCAGGAAAACCAACTTATTTTCTGCAATTATTTTCGGTTCTGGTGTCCCATGCGATTCGCTGCGAGTCAACTCGTCTTCCTCTGTCGCAAACTTAGGACTTGGGGCTTGATGACTCGCGCACAGGGGTAGCCCGATGTCGGGCAAACATCCTCGCGCCATCAAAGTGGCGGTCATCGGCGAGTCCAGGACCTTCGTAACGTGAATCGGTCCCGCGTTTGTACCTTCAAGTTTCGACCCGATCAAGTGGCTGTCTCGTTTGGCGAATCGACGTTTCTGCTCGTCGTCCAACTCCGGTGTTTTCGGCCGCAATTTCGACGCCCTGCCAGGATCCGCCAACTCGTCGTCGATCGTCAAGTCCGAGGATTCGAGCGGCGACGTGCCGACAACGTTGGGAAACAATATCTCGACACCGCTAACGATCTCCTGCCGCTCGTCCCCCTTCGAGGTTTCACCTATCTTCAATTTAATTGGTTTCGTTTGATCGGGTTCGTCCGGATGCTCGTATTCTGTTTGGAATTTTCTCAGCGAGGAACACGAGGGTACGTCCTTTTCAGCCATTATACAGACCGGTTGACGTCATCTCGTCATCACCGGAGCTTCTTCCTTCTGGACAGGTTCGCTTTCCGTCCGGAAACGGGTCAAATCCACGTGTAATCCGAATATACTCGGAGCCAGAAGTAACATCGCCAATAGACAGTTCATGGTCAGCTTGTCGCGGTTGTATAAATTTGACCGAAACACTATCTTTCCAGTCTTACGAAAACGAGGCGCACGTTGCACGAACTTTAGAGATAAATTGAGCTTTTTTTAGAGCACGTGGATACTTTTATAGTTTGAAGGAATAAATGAGGTCTTCAATTTTCGAGGATGGGACAGCAATTTACCTTTTTAATGATACGAGATCTAGGAAAATGGACGATTGCACGAATGATTCAATGGCTTTACATATCTGGCAGGTAGATTTACTATGCACTAATGGTTGCCAATTAATGTCGCGTTAATCACCTAGAAGAGGAGGAAGGTGCTTTTACTTGGACATGGTATCTTTGACTTTCTCTTAAATTTATTGGCTGTAAAACTTATGAAAAATATTTGAATATTTAAATCATTTTTCATTTTTACATTCCAGTGACATCTGGCTGAGAAATTTAGATGTGATATGTAAAGATATATAGAATGTTTCAAATCTTTTCTCTCTCTCTTTCTTTTGTAATAAATATATACAGGGTCTCCCAGACCACTCGTACACCCCTTTTAAAATGAAAATAAATGGCTTTTATCAAAAAACGCGAACAATTTTTAAGTAAATCGGGGACGCTCTATCAAATGGTGATATTTTCAACTTTTGATTCCGATCGGAAATACGCCATCCGGATCGGAAGTTGAATTTTTTTAGGGGAACATGGTACTTTTTATTGTACGTGAAAAAATACGAAACTTTTGTATCAAACGTTTTTTCTAAAAGTGCCTCTGTCAATCTTAAAATTGACCTTGATTATTTCATCACAGTTACTTTCAAGGTCAATTTTAAGATTGACAGAGGCACTTTCAGAAAAAACGGTTGATACAAAAGTTTCTTATTTTTTCACGTACAATTCGAATCTGTAATAAAAAGTACCATGTTCCCCTAAAAAAATTCAACTTCCAATCCGGATGGCGTATTTCCGGTCGGAATCAAAAGTTGAAAATATCATCATTTGATAGAGCGTCCCCGATTTACTTAAAAATTGTTCGCGATTTTTGATAAAAGCCATTTATTTTAAAAGGGGTGTACGGATGGTCTGGGACACCCTGTATAATGTAGTAAAAATGCCTATGTGCATTAGATTTCTATTTTACAAGTAATTTACTAATAAAAAGTATTTTAAGAATATATTACAATAACTCTCTTAATATAATGTTATTGTGTATAAGTTTAAATATTGTGAATATCATTTAAATGTTGCACATTGATGAAAAATATATTAATTTTTTTGTGGAAATTTTGCTTTAAATCTTTTTATTATTAAATAATATATTTTCTATAGAAATTTACTAATGTAAATTATGTGTGCATATATATTATATTATATTATATATATACATAGATATAATCAGAAGCACCTGTATGAATGCAACCATAAATGCAATCACTTATGCACATAAATAGCAGGCAGCACATGTAATACGTGTTTTCCGCGCTATAAAATTAATAAATGCTGATAAGATGCGTATAAAATGCTGATAAGAAGAGTATTTTTAATAATTTCTGAATATATTTTCATTAATAAATTCGATAAGGTTTATCTTTTACAAATCTCATGCAAGACTTACGTCCTAAATTTCCTCGCTCTCGTGATTTCTAATGATTAAAGAAGCTATCGAATAACATACATATTCTCGCATTAATTTATATAATTGATTAACATGTTCATGTATACGAAATCACATGCAATAAAAACAGATTCTTTGAAATTTAGTACAAGATTTCTCGCGAATGCATCTGTAAATGCAATGCTCCTGAGAGTCGAAACGCGCAGAGAGGGAAACAATATCCCGTGAGCGAGACGAAGAGCAAAGTGGCAGAGAGAGAAAGGCCGATTGTCGAGAGTATCACGAGACAGAGGAGGAAAAAGGAAGCCGTGGAATCCCGAGTGCACCTGGGCGCGGGAAACAGTACCCGCGAGAGGCTCGAGGAGGTCAGAAATTCTCCTGGTAGAGGTAGGTAGACAACTGCTCGCATCAAGATAGAAAGAGAGAGAGAAAAAGAAGAGAACGAAAGAGCTGAAAGAGATAGAAGGAGAAAGAAAGAGAGAGAGGAGAAGGAAGAGACCGCGTTCTCACCACGAAAGGAGGAACGCCAAGGATGAAGGCAAGGTGTGGAGGAGGTGAAGAGAAGAGGAGCCGATCTCCTCGCGACGAGAGAGGCTCGTCTCGAGAGCGGAGGCTGCGGTTTGAAAGCCGAGGCCGCGGCGCCTCGTTGCTCGCTCTCTCTCCGTTCGGTGCTGCTTCGACGTGTGCTCCAGAGTGTGTGCTCCACGGTATGTTAACAGTGCCGCGAGTCCGACCGACCGGTACCAGTCAGTTGTTCTCCAGCCGCGCGTCCGCCGCGAGTGCTTCGTCACTATTAACATCGGTCAGGTTCGTGTTAGGTGATCCGTCATAGTCATCAGGATTGGCTCCTCCCTGGACTAACCGGATGTTCAAATAATCCTGGAAATTTGCTCTCGAAAAGAGGAGGTACGTTGACACATATGTAGAACTCGTGAGAGATAGGAATGCTCTTAAAAGTCGCAAAGGGGATCTTAAGAAATGATTTCATCTTTTTAGATATTATGTTGTAGACTATTTGGTCTTGTTTGGCAAGTGACGCGATTGTCATCGAATCTATCAATGCTCTTCGCGCTTTTTCGTTACCTTCGGCAACGATCGCACGCGGTCGTGATTGTTTGAACAGATACAGGCGCTTCACGCGCCATTGGCTGGAGTTTAGAAGGTGCGACGAACCGTTTCTTTCGTTTTTTCTTTTTTTTTTTTTCGTCATTTTCGTGGATTCTTGACGCGAGTACTCATGCGCGACATGAGTTCGAAGGCGAACGCGCGCGTAAGCGAGTTTTAAGAGCACATGACGCATCGTAAGAAGGCGGTCCCTACGACCGTGCGATGATTCAATGCCAACACGATATACACGAATCGTCGTACGTCCATTCATGGAAAGAGTAAAACGCAAGTCGCGAGTATTCCGTCTATTATAAGTTCATATTTTTCATTTTAAAACGTAAAATAATATATATTTTTTTTAATCATACGAGATACTTCAAATTTAATTTCCTCAAGTTCTTAAAAAGAGTTAAATTATGGATGTAATTTGATTAGATACTTTTAAATAATTAATGCATCGAATTAAATTTTCATTTGTTGTCATAACACATAATCAAAATTTTGTATAAAAATTTATCTTTCTGAAAAATATATTTATACTTATGTAAAAACACATCTATACTCTTTATATTTGGGATAAAATTCTCTCGTAGATTATAATTCAAATATATCTCTATTAAAATAATGAATAAATTTTCTGGATTATTTAATATTAACTAATTTCATATTGGAAATATTGAATTAAATTAGCATAGATACGTCCTTAAATTTACATAATTATTATATAATTATCATTTTTTCAGAAAAAAAGAATTATAAATTATGGATGTAATTTGATTAGATACTTTTAAATAATTAATGCACCGAATTAAATTTTCATTTGTTGTCATATAACAAATAATCAAAATTTCGTGTAAAAATTTATCTTCCTAAAAATATATTTATATTTATATAAAGACACATCTATACTCTTTATATTTGAAATAAATTTCTCTCCTAGATTATAATTCAAATATATCTCTATTAAAATAGTGAATAAATTTTCTGGATTATTTAATATTAACTAATTTTAAATGGAAATATTGGATTAAATTAGCACAGGTATGTCTCTAAATTTACATAATTATTATATAATTATCATTCATTTCAGAAAAAAAGAACTATAAATTATGGATGTAATTTGATTAGATACTTTTAAATAATTAATGCATCAAATTAAATTTTCATTTGTTGTCATAACAAATAATCAAAATTTCGTGTAAAAATTTATCTTTCTAAAAAATATATTTATATTTATGTATGGACACATCTATATTCTTTATATTTGGAATAAATTTCTCTCCTAGATTATAATTCAAATATATCTCTATTAAAATAACGAATAAATTTTCTGGATTATTGAATATGAACTAATTTTATATGGAAATATTGGATTAAATTAGCATAGATACGTCCTTAAATTTACATAATTATTATATAATTATCATATTTTCAGAAAAAAAGAATTATAAATTGTGGATGTAATTTGATTAGATACTTTTAAATAATTAATGCATCGAATTAAATTTTCATTTGTTGTCATAACACATAATCAAAATTTCGTGTAAAAATTTATCTTTCTAAAAAATATATTTATATTTATGTAAAAACACATCTATATTCTTTATATTTGGAATAAATTTCTCTCCTAGATTATAATTCAAATATATCTCTATTAAAATAACGAAAATTTTCTGGATTACTTCATTAACTAATTTCATATGGAAATATTGGATTAAATTAGCATAGGTGCGTCTCTAAATTTCCATAATTATTATATTTTCAAAAAAAAAGAACTATAAATCATATTCTTAAAACTACGTAAAAAGCGGGTTCTCGCTTTAAATTTAAATTCCCAAATCAGAATCAACAGGAACTTTAAATGTCCGCACACACATGAACAGTTAACAGTTTACTGTGTTACGAAATGAACGAAGATCAGAATGTCAACAGAATATATTTCCTTGTCTTTCAGAGCAGCGAGAAGAGATCAGTCATCGGAAAGACGAATTACGTCTCAGCATCCTCTCTTTGCCTCTCAGTGTCGGGCCTCGTGGATCCCGCACCGATCTCTCTTTTACATCCGAGGCTCCGAACGAGAAGCAATCGTAGAGGACACGCCAGTTGCGGCAGGTCACGAAGAACGGGTTTGAAGATGGCCTACATTATTCGGACTTATCGGTAAAGGAGGAACCACTGGTCGCCGCATCAGCGACTTGGCTAGAAAAGGGAGAGGCTAGCTTTTAAAAGAAAAAAAAAGCAAAATGGGACAAGCATGGTGCAAAGAGAGGACCTCCAAGGCCCAAGACTCCAAGTCCCCGTTGGATCGGGTTTTCTTAAGATGCGCGCATCGGGTATGTACGACGGAAACGCGTCGTTTTACTTCTTGCTCAAGCATGTGTTTGCCGGCGATTGACCGCGTGGTTTATGGCCCACAACGCGCGAGTGATTCGCTAACAATTTCCTAGACGTGTAAAACGTTATCTACGTAAATATTGGCGATAAAATTGACGAGTATTTTTTTCAGTTTAAACCATCTGCTTCGTCTTTCTATTTTACTCATTGGACTTTTTGTGTTTAAAATATATATGCGCTTCTTATATAATATTTATAAGACATGCATATTTTTTACGCATAAATAATCCTTTGAAATTTAACATTTATTCCTTTGAAACCCCAAAACATAAATTATCAGTGAAACGAAACTAAAATTTTTTAACTTTTAGTATTTTGCAGGAAATAATTCGGCGACTCTTTCTAAACACATAAATATTAATAAAATTTATATAGATAGATATTTTTTCAGTTTAAATCATCTACTTTACCTTTTTATTTTACTTGGATTTTATGTCTAAAATATATATACGCTTTTTATATAAGATTTATAAGACATGCACATATTTTATGTATAATTTTATAAATAATTCTTTGAAATTTGACATTTATTCTTTCAAAACAAAATCATCATAGATCATCAGTGAAACAAAGCTCCAAAATCTTTTAACTTTTAGTATTTTGCAGGAAATAATTCGGCGACTCGTTCTAGACATATAAACGTTATCTACGTAAATATCAGCGATAGAATTTGATGGATATTTTTGATGGATAGTTGAAATCATTCGCTTTATCTTTTTATTTTACTTGGACTTTGTGTCTAAAACATATGTATGCGCTTATTATATAATATTTATAAGACATGCACATATTTCACACGCATAAATAAACCTTTAAAATTCGACATTTATTCTCTCGGAACTAAAACATAGATATCATGAGCAAAATGCAGTTCCAAAATCTTTTAATTTCTAGTATCAAATTTTGCAGGAAATAGTTCGGTGACTCTTGTACAATTTGCATGCTATGACTGTCGCATTTATGACGCGTTACAAGAAACATGTGTTTGCCACATAATTTTGCACGATCATTACGCTCGTCAGTCGTCCCTCTGTAGAAGCGATGAGAGGCCGAGTATGAAAACGTAAAAAAAGAACGTACAAAAAGAGAATGTTGGTTTTCACATGCACTTGAAACGGATATGGAGATGTGTGTCCTCGTTATTACATAACGTATACAACACACGCTCACACGTATGCACGATTGCATGAATCTACGAATGCGTATCAGCTGTGCGTGTCAGGTTAATTTGGAATCTCAGATATGCGGATGCGACTAGTACACGACTGCTGTAATGATACTGATTCCCTGCTTTTACCCGACAGGGCATGGTTACGCTAAATTACACAAAGAAACTTAATACACATAGATAGCTTCCTTAATGAAATGTTGACTCAAAGTTTACTTTCCACACAACTTCCAAAAGATGATACTTGATATGAAAGCTTAATGACTAGCGCAGAACAAGATGCAATTAATAAACTTAATATATATTATTTCGCATAATAATTCATACGTGTTATTAAAAATTTATATAAATTTCACGCGTTTCAATTTCGCGCACCTTGTATATTCAGTATTTATTTCGACAATGTTTTCGTTTCCATTCAAGGACAAACAGCAATATATTTCTCACGTTAAAAAGCGAGTGATTCAATATGGTACAGATGGCCATCGATCGAGAAAGAAGGAGAGAGAAAGAGAGATATATGCAAACAAGTCGCGAATAAGCCAATTAGATACGGTGCGATAAGTTTGGCGTTAAACGAGAAAACACGTGACGCGTGTCAAGGATTTCTTGTGCAAGAAATGGCACGGGAAGAAAAACCGAGAGTCTCACTGGAGGTTCCGTTTCTTGTAGTTTTCACTTTATTCTAATATCGGAAAAATGATTCGCTAGAAAATTGCCGGCCTTCGCGGCAAAATGAGAACGGGAAAAATGCTCGTAATGCAAATGCAAATATTATACCGCGAACGCTCTCGTTCTCTTTCTGCGCAAATATGTACTTCCGCGACATGAATTTTTTTATACAATTTTTTTAACAATTAATTGCTCGATAATAATTACTGATAAATAGTCATCGTGTACAGTACAAGTATTACGTTGTATCGGTTTAATAATCGCGATTGCTTACACTTTCGCTAATACAGGGTGTCCCAGACTTAACGAATCAGCCGTTAATGGTAGATTCCTAAGATCATTTGGAAACGAAAATCTTAATACCAAAATGTTGAGAAAAATGTAGTTTCGGCGCTACAAAAGATTAAAGATTACCAATCGGCGCGTTACGTTCCCCTGCAGCGTATTAAGGGGCCCGCGTACAGCGCGATAATATCGATATCGATAAAGGGATGAATATAAAATAAAAAATTCTGCAGTAAGCGCGATTGTGTTTTCCATGCGACAGTAGTCAGTAATTTGAACATTTTTATGAAGTTTTCCTTTTTAGAAGGTTTTTAGGTATTAGAATTTTCGTCTCAAAATGATTTCAGGAATCTACCATTAACGGTTGATTCGTTAAGTCTGGGACATCCTGTATATGTATTCTTTTCCTAAAACGCCATTACTTTCGCCCACCCGGTATCATTATTGTCGATTAACAAACAATTGCATTGTTTGCACTACCACCGGAGTCAAATCGCGGATCATCGAAGTATTTTTAGACCCGATTAAATTGTTCTCTCGCAGTAGGTCGCGCGAAAACGCATATTATTCATCCTGTACTCCTCGTCGCGTGTTGCATTTCAAACTCACGTCGTGTGTATCTACGCCGTACCTCACACGCTAAAATCCGAACTGATATAATATCTGTATTTGCGCAATCGTGTTGTTTCTGCAGCGTATACACGAATTTCAATCGAGATCTATATAGGGTGTCTACTCAAATCTTGTAAAAAAATTCTCTGATCTTCCAGAATATTTTTATTTAAAATTCGAGATAGAAAGATATTAAAAATTTTTTTTTGATACAACTTTTTCAAGTAAATTTTTCATTTTATACGTTTTTTAATATTGTTTTTTTCATATGAAGGAAAATCATGGAGATTCTTACATTTCAAGTGCTAGATTTGTAAACGTATTAAAAAAATTGAGTAGCTTTCCTTAAAAGATAAGCATTTTTCATATAATATTTTCATATTTTCATATTTTCATATAACATTTTTATTACTAAAAATTACAATAAAAAATATGTACTACATATTTAATATTTTATTAATACTTCAAATATTTCATATTTTATTAATACTTCAAATATATAGATACAGAGAGAGATAGATATACATATATTTATAATACATTTTAAACACACGTAATTCACTTGGCTTGCCGGCTATTTATAATGAGAGCAAAATTATCAAAGAGAGAATTTTTTAAAAAGTTTTCTAAATCCCAATAAAATTTCATGAGAATTTTCTGATTTTTCCAGATATAAAAAAATTTTTGAGAATTTCACATTTCTCATGTTTTTTCCAGGAAATAGATACCTTGCTGTAAATCGGAATTGAAACTGATATAGTACAAAAATGAATTCTTTTTACGCTCTTTTTGCAATCATCTACCTGGATAAATCTGTATAGCATCGATTCATTCAAATGTATAATATTGTAATAAGGTGTTGTTTCTCTGTTGCTTTTTTCAATCTCTTATCTTTATCGAGAGCAGGTTAAGATTACTGTGGAAATACGATTGTTGACTGTTCCACAATGGGGGGATCCAATCTTAATTCTCATCCTTGTCACCTTATCGCACTCGGCATTTTACCTTACGGGCATGACGGCTAAAAAATGTATTTTGCTGATTCATACATACGTACATGTATTATTCGGAGAATAGTGGATAATCTTGAATGCTAAAATAAGAGAAAAAAACATACGCTATTCTCCACAACTTGATATTCCACGAAAAGAGATATTTTAAAACCTGAAGCAGTGTGTGTGAAATTATAATCCTCTGATTGTATTATATAGATGTATATATATTTTTTATTTAATATCTTTTATACATTTAATATTTTAAAAAATATTTTCTTCGAAAATTCTTTAAGAGATTTGAAAAAATTATTTTACACTTGCATTAATTAGAAGTCTAGTAGATTCAACCAGGATATCTGTTGGAAAATGGACGAATCAGAATTATTCCAGGAATTACCAGATGAATATGATTAATTTCTTCCTGTTAAATTTACCAAATTTTCTTGGTAATATAATATTAAATTTAAAGGAAATTTAAAGAAAATTTTAAGAAAAATGGCACCACTATGTCTATATGCTTAGTTAATATAATAAGAAATTTTATAGATCCAACTAGAAAATATTAATCAAATCCTTATAATAAAGTCTATTAAATGTTCTAATTATAAAAAATCGAGTCTTATCGTTAACTAGAAATCCTGCTTGAATTTGATTTACCAAAAATGCCTTCTATCAAACATATCTTGTACAATCAAACGATTTTTCTCAGCGTACATTTTTAAAGGACAATCATATAGTATTTATATTACTCTATATTTTCAGACAATCTAATTTTTTAGATTATTGGTTGACAAAATTCGCTTTGCATAAACGAAACTAATTTCGCAGTTTTAATTTCCCATCAATTTCTCTTAATTTCTCGCAATCAGATTAGCGTCAGATTTGACAAATACATCAAATTGAAGAAATTTCTGCATCTAGTTTGAATTGTTAATGAGTTGTTATTAATATGCTGTTATGCATCGTGTACGAGCTCGTCGAAATGGAAAATATAATGTCCTTAGTGCGACGCATGCTCGCATAAAGCTATACGTGTATATGTATACCATATGTGCGAGAGCTCGTAGAACCGTATGAACACAATTACGTTCACGTGATACGTTCGCTGTTACTTGTGATTGAAGCATCGGGGTACCTAGTACCGCTCTAGCAGGCGAATGAAGATTACGTAAAGCATAACATATATATACATCTAACACAACACAGAGAGAATCGCGCTGTCTTTATGACGATGCCACAGGTGACACAGATTCTTTTCTTATGCTAGTAAGACAAGCATATTTGCATATCAGTTAATGTCGACGGAAATAACCATTAGATCAGAGCACGAATAGAGGCTCTTCCGGAAATGGACGTCATACTTTTCAGCGATATATGCACTTACTTAAAAATGCGACGGCGCAAAAATCTCGTACATAAAATTTAACTAGATATTTAACGTTCTGCGAGGGGTCGTGTAATTAAAAGTTGGTAAATCTCTATAAATCTTTTTTTATATAAATTTCGATAAAAAATGTACAAGTATTTGCAGTTTAATTAAGAAAAAATATATAAACGAAAAAATTACAGAAATTATAAAGCAGTAACTTGATTAGTCGATGCCTGCTACTTTTAATTAAATATCTAAAAGTTTTCAATTTTATAGTGTAATCGATAATAGATAATTGTTTTAAATTACACGCGCAGCATAATTATATAATTTATTATGCAATATCAGTTTCAAGAAACCAGTCTATGGCTACAACCTTTTTGAAAAAAAAAAAAATAAAATAAAATTTTGTTTTTTACATTGTTTTAAAAATATTCAATGTATTATTAGCGAACCGAATTTATTGGTTATATAATTCAATTTAAAAAATTTCGTAATTATCACATTTGATTAAGTTGCCTTGCGAAACAATCGCTTCACCGATGCAGTCGCAGCTTCACAGAGAGGTAGACGTTGGCCGATCGACCTACACTACTGTGTATTATTAATAGATAGTGAAAGTTACATTAGAT
Organism: Camponotus vicinus; assembly: GCF_025532165.1. NCBI lineage: Eukaryota > Metazoa > Arthropoda > Insecta > Hymenoptera > Formicidae > Camponotus > Camponotus vicinus. The sequence goes on from NW_028141956.1 coordinate 23,693,343, forward strand.
ATTTGTGCAGGAACCCAGAAAATTGCCCACTGTCACGGAGGTGTGTAAAACTTTGGTAATAACAGTTGTCGCAATTTGCGCGGATTTCACGCTCAGGTCTCAACTTCTTATCGCATTAACATTCGCAGCTGCTATATGTAAAATGCTTTTGCAAACTGTAAATCTCGACCATGGCATACGAAACTTGTTTTATTTCGCTAGGGAAATTTGCACCTTTTCGCACATCGATGCGAAATTCAGTTCTTCTCATAGAAATTACGTAAAAGTTCTCATCATATTCTGCTTAATTTAACGAACATTGATCAAAGATTTAGTTCACACGAAGGATATTTAATTAACAATAAGACGGTAAAATCTAGAACAGTGGACTGTCCACTCGAATTTCGTCAAAAAGTTCCCTAAAAATTCCTTAATCTTCCAGGTATTTTTATTCAAAATTTCAGATAGAGAAAATATTTTTAAAAAATAAGTTTTTTATTTTGTATACGTTTTCTAATATTTCTCATTCATACAAGGAAAAAACAGTCTCTTAAATTTCAAGATTTGTGTAAATGTGTTGGAAAAAAAGAATACTTTTATAAGATAAGCAATTTTCACTTATATAATTTTTTCATTACTGAAAATAACAATAAATAATATGTACTATTTATTCAATATTTTACTAAGATATTGAATATATAAATAAAGATAGATATATATTTATATAATATATTTTAACATGTATAATTTACTTGGCTTGCCGACTGCAATACAAGAGCAAAATTATCAAAAAGATAGAATTTTTTAAAGATATTCTCTTTTCAGAGTCCCAATAAAATTCCCTGATTTTTAAGGTACAAAAGAAATCTATGAAAACTCTATATTTTTCCATAGACATAATAGACACCCTGAAAAGAAATAGTGATTCTACACAGTAAAAAATTGTGCGTCCATATGTTAAAATTTTCTTGTGTTACCACGTTTTGATTAGTACTTCAATATAAAATTAACATACGACCTATATGTTATTATTTTTATAACGTTTTCATGTGTTACATTTATGTCAACTTTATAACTTAATACTTTGTATATGTCTCTTAGAAATGGAATATTATTTTGAGTATTTTTAACATCATCATTTTAAACAATCAACATGTCTCAAAGTCAGTTTAACATTCTAAGAAAAGTTAAAGTGAACCTTCAAATAATTTTGAACTTTGACATACAAAAATAATCAAATTTACTAAAATCAAATGTTTCCATTACAAATAATTTAAGTTAAAATAATTACTATTATATGTTAATGTCCTCAACATTTCTCACGAATTATTGTAACTATTTTTTCATGTAACTTTTAATTAATTTGTATGTTATTTTTACATTACACTTAAAGTCACGATAACAAAAATAAATGTAAAATATCGTGTCAATTATTTAACATTTTTAGTTTGTCAATAAGTAACATACGACGAATGAGTTATTTCAACTTAAAATTTAGAATGGACTTTCTGGGACATGTGAAAAATGTTATAATTAACATTTTATTTTTTACTGTGTAATTTCTCGATATCTTTCGAATTCTCCAACCGTGTTTCCTTGCAAACAAATCGATATCTGCGATGTATCATCGATGTATCATCGATGCATACTTTTGCAAGTGGTAGTAGTAGTCGTACAATAATCCCGGGGGACTTCGCCGAGTGTGTTTCCCGAGCAACACCGAAACAATGCTACCGGACAGTGGCAGCTAGCTTCGCAGGTCGTAATTTAATCGGTAAAATAACTTTTGTACACCGAGAGAGAGAGAGAGAGAGAGACAGACTCGCGCTGGCAACGTGTCGTCCGCGAGAAGTTTCCCAACGAATTTGCAATGTAAACCGCGCCCGTAGGAACGTTCCGCGCGCGTGACACGTGTACGATTTCCAAAGGGTTGTTCATACCACATCACACACATATATATATATATATATATATATATATATGTGTAGGGAAAATAACATCACACTGTGTCTCGTCGTGAGATCGATGCGAGGGGACGCTCCTCTCATCCTGCTAATCTCGTTAACGCCCTATTATTTGCCACGTCAGCTACAACGTATCTGTATCACGTTGAAGTTGTATCGCATATCGGTCCTTGCCTATTACGGACCGAGTTTTAACTTGTTGTTCCAATTTGCCGAGAGTTTCAAGGGCTAATAACTTACTGTAAGAGAGAGAGAGAGAGAGAGAGAGAGAGAGAGAGAGAGAGAGAGAGAAAGAGTGTGTGTGTGTGTGTGCAATAAAATTTAAATTATGCGATTTGGATGTTCGGAACTGAGGAAATTAAGGTATTTCCGTCGAGTACTCATCGCAAATGGACGTTTTAGATACACCTGATGGGGTTTCATACATACTGCGTAAATAAAAAAAGGAATTGGTGTCTACTCGTATTCTCGAATTCGGATAAAATTGGCGAGAAATAGTATTCGTGGTCGTCCGGCGCGTTCTAATTGCCAAAATCATTGTGGCGTGAAGCGAACGACCTTCGTATGGCGTCATGTACCGATTTCCGCTTCTTTTTTTTTCCCTTTCTTGACGTAGTCAAATCGAACAAATGGAGCGCTCGAAAAAGTACCATTATTCCATCTATACATTGGAATAATTTATCCCACTTTTTCGATAGTCAAATAATTTATCCCACTTTTTCGATTGCATCAATTTTCCTACGAAAAGTGGAATAAATTATTTCCATGTTTTATTTTTAAAAATAAAATAATGGTAAAATAATTTTAAAAATAAGTTTAAAAAAATTTTATATAGAATGTTTTTTATGTAGAATGTTTCTCTATTTAGTGTGTTGCGAAAATATCTGTAGAAGAATTTTTTTATTTGCTGACGTTCTAAATTCACGTTTCAATTTAGAACATTTAATTCTGAAACATGTAAAATTTTATTTAGAAAATATTTTATGCTTTCATATATAAAGCAATAATTGGATATCGTGTATAGGTTTAGATACGCGGCGTATTATTGATTCACGTAGGAATAATTGTTCGATGTGCTGAGAATGTCCGACACGTTATGAACGAATCACCTGGGATATCTCGTAGTTGAAGGCCGATCGTAAAGTCGACGGAGCGGTATCGAGTTTGCTTACTCGCACCTTTTGCACGCCATCGTGTTTTCGTGTTTCCCGTGAGGATACAAAGAGTATTATGCAACGCGATTCGCACAGGATGCCCGTCGATTGTGCAATTCTTCAATAAGAGTGTCAGGGACCAAGCAGTGTGTTTCCGTTAAGTTTATTCAATCGTTTCTTCTCTATTTCTACAAGCGTTAAATTAAGATTTTAAAAAATTAAGATTTAAAAATAATTTAAAAGTAATTAATTAAAAATTAATTTTAAAATATAATTTTTTTATTGATACTTTTTTTTACGAATTATTTACTTAGACCTTGTACTTTAGAATCTAAATTTAGAATTTAAATTAACCCTACTTTATGTATGTATATTAACGGACATGATTCTAATTTTATTAACAACTCTTAATCCTAGAGAAATTAATAAGAGTAAGATTCTATAGCGAACTGATACTAATTGCATACAGAGAGAACGATAATTGAATACTAATTACGTTCAATATAGATTGCAATTTTCAAGTTATAATGCGTACATCGTTGAAATACTTGTGCTTGTCTAAAATTCTTTGAAGAGGTAGGTTTCGTTTCATTCCAAGTACATTTTTTGTAATATTTTAATGAAAGTATTTTTTTTAACTAATTTTCTTTTGCACGAAAAACAAGGATCAGCAAAATTTTTTAATTTTCTTAAGCAACTTAATATTTTTAGAAAGAAGAATACATTTGTTTCTAAATAATTATGAGATTATTTAATAATAAAAAGAAAAAAATCAACGTAATAATTTTTTTCACTGGATATTTACGGATGACTAATAAACTGCAAGTGGAAAAAATGAGTTTTTATGCGATGGCAAATCGATGGAGCGCGATCTCTTGCACCTATGATTTTCGGCCGAGTAAACGAGCAGATGAGCCAAGTAATGCGAATTAGCTTAATCGGCTCTCTATGCGATCGATCCTTCATCCATCCATCTTGCATCTCAACACCCGCCTAGAGAATTGTCCTCGCATTCTCTCGACATAAGGTCTCGTCGAAGTAATTATGTTGTTAATAACTTGTTAATTCTCGACGGTGCTTTAAGCGAGGCAACGAGTAACCTTGTGTTGTCTTAAAATCTTGCATAACTATTTCACCTTATCATGTTGTTATTAAACTACAATTTGTTTTATAATAAAATAAATATTTATAACAATATTTAAGCAAATATTTATAATATTTGACCAACGTTTTTATGATGCATTTTAGATAGAAAATGTCTAGAATATTAGATATATATTAAATAAATAGAGATACATTAGATAGAATGTCAAAATATTATTCAAAATATTGTTCAAGTTTTTTATAAAAATATAAATCGTAAATATAATTCCTTTTAGATATCAATTCATTCAGACTTTAAGAATTTTTCAAGTCATTTTACTTTCTCTCTTTTCATATACAAAGTATATTTTTAAAGAGTATATATTTTTTATTATATAATTTATTATATTTATATAATATTTATACTTCTTTTTCATAATGTCTTATATGTTACTTATTACGCGAATATATATCCATTTGATTACCGGTGAAAATAGCATTCTTTATTCTCCATCTGAACTTTCATGGAGATGTAGAACGGCGAATATAACATTCATGTTTACTTCTGTTGCAGATTTATCCAAGTTTAAAGGAGGAGGGCTCGGTTTTAGGAGGTGCTACGCAAAGAGTTACGAGGTACGCGCGTTTCTTTTTTTCCTCTTCGAATCTTATTCGCGCACATTTCGCGATTACGAGTCGTGAAAAGTCGTGAAAAGTCGTGAAAAGCCACGAGTTACATCGGCTACAAATAACAGGATTTCACCGTTGCTTTTAAGAGTCACACGTCGCAGTAATTTCGCTCACGGTTATTGCCAAGAGCGCGCATCATCGTTGCCGTTAATTGCGGACGGGAGATGATTTAGAGATCGGTTAGGGGGAATATAATTCATGCGACCTTATTAATTCTAGAGATATTACCGAGTTGATAGAAAGTGACGGTAGCTGTCCCTTCGTTTGACCCGTTGAAAAATTGTGTTAATGTGATTGATGTAATCGTATATGTGTCGTCACAGGTATATTTACACGCAGAAAACGAAGTATAAGGAAATTTATGAAAGAAGACCTGCTAATTTGAACCCCGAACAATGGGTTTAATGGCTTGTTAGTCTAATGGACAAGTAATCATGTTACGTATCCACTTTCAATCCATCTTGAAATGTTCAGTACAAAAACTATACTTTTCAATGGCATATTTGCATAAATTTAAAATGATTTTATTGTATGTGCATGTGAATAAAAATAAAATTATTTAAAATTATTTAAAATAAAATTATTTAAATGTATATATATTATAAATTTAAAAATATTACTTGAAAATTTATTTTTCATATGAAAATAATAAGTACAAATATAAAATACAAATAAGTACACGTATATAAAATGGGAAATATTAATTTAATATGTTATTAATTAGAATTATTAATTAAAATAATAATGTAAGTAAAATGTTGAAAATTTTTACTCGAAATAATATTTGAAGAATTTTCAAAAATGCAATTTGTGTATATATAATATTAGTATTAAGCATAGCAAATAATTAGTAAAGTGACAAAACACAAATGCTATATTATTAAAAAAGTAATAATTATTTTTTAATTTAATTTAACAAAACATGAAAAGAAGATCTGCTAATTTGAAACAACAGACTTAATAGCTTATCAGTTTAATGAACAAATAATCAAAAAAACATAAAAAGAAAGATAAATAGAATAAATAAAAATTCATAAAAATATTTTACAAACATTTTCGGTTTTATTTTATAAAACAAATAATTAATTGATTACTTAAAATCTTAAAAGAGTAATATGTAGGATATTCAGTTTTGAATCATTTTTGAAATCTATTAGTTATTTCAAATAAAATTAACGTACAAGTATAAATTATTTTACATTAATCATCCATAATCGAATAGAGCAAATATTTGCAACTATTTTTATTTATTTTAAGTATAATATTATTTTTTGTACCTGTCGCTTTCTCTTCTTTTTTTTCTTTTATTAATATAATTAAACACATAAGAGTGTACTTTATAAAATAGACAATTTCTTCCGCGATAATAAATGACGAAATATTAAAACTACTCAAGTAGAAAGTAGGTAGATATATCATGTAATTAAAATAAATGGCACTATCTTGGGCACGTATTAGAGATACGCGCTATCATGATTATGGTCTTCTGTCGATTGCGCAATAAAGCATGATATATCACACATAAAGAGGAAAGAACGCAATTTCCTGGTGCGACGGCAACATCTTTCTAGTGAAATCTAAACGACCGAGCGCGTAAGCGTCATCATCGAAGGTGAACCTAACTTGACAATGAATCGGGAGGTAGAGAGGTGGCGAGCTGAACCTTAAATGGTCACATTCTCGTGTTAGCGAATGGCGAACGGTTCGCACATGATAACGCAATTTTATTTCTGCTTTGCCATTTTTTTGGAAATTACATTATCGATACGGTACTTATGAGTCTTATAATCAATTTATCAATCTTAAGAGATAATCAAGTGGTATAAGTGTCACTTAATGATTTTCCTTATGGGATTATTTCCTTACTTTCGTCTACACATTAATCTGTGTTTAAAATAAATATTAGCTTCACAGATATTACTTGATACATAATTTCGGTTATTTTTTTTTATATATTGATCACAAACAGGATTTTATTTCTTTTATTGAGAAAGAAGAACGGTTTTCTTTTTACAATCTTTATTTCTCTTTATTCAATACTTTTTAAAATTATATTTTGAAAATAATTAATACAGTAAAAATAATTAAAATAGAAGAAAAATGTGATGTATAATTTATTACCAACTTAATATAACTATCGTAATTATTTTATATTTTAGGGAAATTTTTGTGATAACGATTCTCGATTCGATTAAATGAGATTATCATAATGCACCAATTATCGTAATGTACAATTGCGAGGAGGAGGGACTATAAATTTTGATAACGAATATTTTTGAAATTCGGACATTATGCAATGTTATATGTAAAATGCGCGACGCATTGCGGGCAGGATGCTGGTCCTCTGGTTCTCTCGTTATCGTGGAAAAGGATCTACGCCGCGTGACAGGTTTATCCCATATTCAGACAGCTTTTAGGCCGCATGACAGTGAATCCACAAAACGATGATCGAGCGTGGGTCGGTGGCTTTAGCTCTCATCCTACGCTTCGTTCTACCGATTCCTTTTTAAGGTCAGTAGAACGTCTCTCAGGTGCAAAAGTGTAAAAACTATCGTGTATATCTAAGAAAGCCGCCTAATAAGAAGAAAGTAGAGAGAATGAATCTCACATTATTTTGATGTAATCAGGAAAATAAACTTTATAAGCTACGGAATAAAGTAAACTGAATTTTTATTTATGATAAAAGTACAGTGAAAATCATTAAAAAAGAAATCATTAGAATCTTATACAATAAAATCTATTCGGACAAACACATGAAAAATGATATTTTTCAATTTGTCTAATATCTTTGCATTTATTTAATTATTTTATGTGGAAAGCGTGTATTTAATTTATGTGAAAAATAGAAAATCTGGATCTTACGCTTTTCCTGAAAAAAAAAGAATGAGTTTTTGGATTTAAAATGTTCTCCGCTTCTGAGATATATCTCTTTAATAATCTTCATGTCTGAATAGATTTTATTATATTTCATACAATAAAATCTATTCGGGCAAACACATGAAAAACGATATTTTTCAATTTGTCTAATATCTTTGCATTTATTTAATTATTTTATGTGGAAAGCGTGTATTTAATTTATGTGAAAAATAGAAAATCTGGATCTTACGCTTTTCCTGAAAAAAAAGGAATGAGTTTTTGGATTTACAATGTTCTCCGTTTCTGAGATATATCTCCTCAATAATCTTCATGTCTGAATAGATTTTATTGTATTTCATACAATAAAATATATTCGGGCAAACACATGAAAAACGATATTTTTCAATTTGTCTAATACTTATCTTTGCATTTATTTAATTATTTTATGTAAAAAGCGTGTATTTAATTTATGTGAAAAATAGAAAATTTGGATCTTACGCTTTTCCTGAAAAAAAAAAAGAATGAGTTTTTGGATTTACAATGGAATTACAATGTTCTCCGCTTCTGAGATATATCTGCTTAGTAATCTTCGCAGAGAGAAGTGTACGATAACACACTTCGAATCCCCCGATAATAAATAGCATACATTAATCTTAGTAATCTTTCTAGGAATCTAGATGAACCACGCGCGAGGCAAGTAGTTTATAACGCGTTATACATATCTCGCGAGAACTATAGAATGTGCCATACCTTAATTACACGTGTTCAAAGAAATCTACTTTCTCTTGGAGAATTTCTTTCTTTTTTTTTCCACAATTCCATGCGATATCCGCAACTACTTCAATTAGATTTTTTGTCTTGTTGAGAGGCCGATTAAACCGATCGATAACTTGACCGGTAACGATCAGGTGATTGGCTCGCTGCCTCGCAATTAATATCTCTAATTTATTGTCGTCAAACATATCGTATAGTTACACAAGCATTCCTATCATATCGCATTACGATCTACAGTACGTGAGCATTTGCACTTGTGTAGGTGTGCATTGAGCTTATAAATATCTTATAGATCCTCTACAGATTTTACGATAACGCGTGCTTTTCCCAAGCTCTATTTCCGACACATCAAAGTATTTTAAGCTATACTAAAATATCTTATATCATTTACATCAATATCAAATATTAAAGCTATATCGCTGATTCTATCATTGATTGAGAACTAATTTTAATAATAAAATATTCATCTCAATTAATATTATATATACTATATGATACATATTTTAACAGAGAGATATGTCAAGATTTTTATTTTTATTGAAATAAACAAATATTTTTATTTACGAAGTAATAAAAATCTTTTTTTAATTGCATCAAAAACTTAGGGATAAAACAGGATTTAATTGAAAGAGATTTTTCAGAATTACACATGGCGTAGTGTAAAATAATTGTCAATGTCTGCCTGCATCAGCGGAGGCTCATTTTGATAAAATTTAACAATGAACGCATTTCGCATAATGAAGGAGACGAGCACATGTAAAATTGCAACGCGGTAATTTTGTAACAATTTCATAACTGACAAGATATCCTTCAGAGTACTGTTAGACAGTCTGACGCTGAACCAGTGTTTATCATCAGATTGTAATTAACGACGTAAATAGTACTGTTTATTTTCGCGTTAGTACTGAAATTAAGGGACGGAGAGCTGTGTGTTTATCGTAATAGCTTTTCACCGTTGATCACTTCGATAATTATTGGCAAGAAATTGCGAAACGTTGTATCCGCGAAGCGTTGTCAGTAAATCGCATCGATAAATGAATCTTTTGACGTTATGCAAATTGAATGTGAAAAATGGCTGATTGAAACGCGTATTAATAATCAGGTTCATATAGCATTGAAAATATGTAGATTTTATATAAATCTACTCTGACAGAGCTCGCATACAACAGAGAGATATGTTTGTAATAATATGCCTGTGGCACGAATTATTTCGACAACGTGAATTTTAATTCACTTGAGCCCGCAAGAACAACGAAAATGAGGATTTCGCGTAAATTATTCGCGCACGCCGTGGCATAAATTACGCTGCATCGGCTCGTATGTACGTGCGTGGGTTAACACAGCAAATAAACGTGTCATAGGCTGTTACAGAGTCGTTGGTGTAGGTCGAGAGCAATCATACTCACATATTGATATTCATAAAGTACAGAATACAGAATATCGATTAATCAGTTATTCATAGCATTTTGTTTCGATAGTAATGAAAAATTCGATTTCTTCTCAAGTTTTCATCATTATTGTTTTAAGTGATTTTTATTTACCAAGTTTTTAGTAATTATATTAAAAAGTGAATTGATTTATTATCATTTCCAGTTTAATAATTCTAGCAAAAATAGATGAAAAGACAGAAAAAGATTGGCTAGAATTAAACTCTTTTCTTTAAATTCTTTATTATCTGTATAAAAATATATTTTAATATAAATTCAGAAATTAGCTAGAATTAATCTATATTTCTCTAATTTTTTATCATTTTTATAGTGATTTATTATTAACATTTAATTTGGAAAAGATGCGTAGTGACTCATTTTTCATTACATCTAGTGAAACTAGATATTTTGTGCTTCATTTGATGTTAGTTCAATGTAAATAAATCTGATAAAAGATACTCTGGCGAGACCAATGGAATTCCCTTCTTTGTGGATATTTCCAAATCGTTCGCGTGCATCGGGGATATTCTGTACAAAGTTGAAAGGCACTCTCGTGCGCGAGGAGGAGGCTGTATGAGAGAAATTCCAGTAATGTTTCGCGTCTCGAAAGAGTTATAGCTCAGGGGACGCGAAGAAACACGAAATGCATTTGCGATAAACCTTATATAAGCTACGCTGCATCGCAACAATTTCGGATTATTTCGGTGCATCGAGCTGTAGTTTTTGATGAACGTGAATTATTCCGAATCTGGCACAGAATTAACGGCCGAATGCGTCCAGGTTTGCTCCCCCGTAGCATTTTTTATGCAGATTCATCCCGTTTTTTCTCGCCAAAATTCCCTCGGCTTAGATTAACAACGTCTAAACAACAGGAGATGTGATTCCATTTGGATTTTGTTTCAATATAATACGATACAGACACATATACAAATATATATTATTTAATACTCCTGGACAAAATTAACGCATAATTTTTTTTTTCATTTTTTCTTTAAAATTTTTCGTTAAAATTTAAATATCAGCTTTTAAAGAAAAAGTGAAAAAAAAAATTATGCGTTAATTTTGCCCAGGAGTATATATTATAAATATATATTATTTAATAATTAAGAAAAATTGTGCTTGAAAAAATGTTGCAGATTTAAATTTTGTCAGTGGCAAAATTATCTACTAATGTCAAATTATCTACTAATGTCACATCCGTGTCTTCTATTCACTGACATCTCTGAAATATGATTTTTTTAAAATTTCTCCTTAATTAAATCAATCGCAGCTCGGAAACTGTATTTTTTAATATTTTTGTTTATGAAAATCCATTTCAAGAAGAAAGATTGCAGCTCGTTTTTCAAACATATATTTATCAACATGAATTTTTTGATGCACTTCTTTTTAATTACTCGCGTATTGATGCGCGAGGAGCTAAGAGGAAGTGAAATTGGCGAGACATATCACCACATGCATGATGGATTTCCACGGAATCTAATGGCGCGCTCGCACGATGATCGATTACACGTATTAAATTCGATATCATTTCGTGTTGTAGGTGTATATATACGTTCGATAGCGCATCATCGATAGTGCATCTCGGAGGGGAAAGTAGCGATTCTCACTTAATGTTTTCTGCTTAGCTCCGAAATAGGATACGCCGGGTCTCCACCGAGGGAGGTGCTCACGAGGGGACGCAGCATAGACTCCGTGGACAGGCCCTTTCATCCCAGCGACTGGGTGGACGTTAATCTAGAAGTGCCTAGCCCGCCGAGAGCGAGCTCGCCTCTCACGAATTCAACAGCCGACACTAGTCTGTATCCCGCTACCACACCTATGTCCAGCTGTAAGCTCATAATTTATCGTCAGATTGTACATGCCGTTGTGGATCGTTAGGGTACAAACCGAAGGCGCGTGACATGAAACGAAATGGGGTTACACTGGAATGTAAAGTCTATTAAGAAAAATGAAATGCACTCGAGATTAAATTTTCTACGCGTTTAATAAATGATTTTACTCGTAGAGATCAAAGATATATCAAATACACGCTATTTTGTTTGCGAATTCTAGCTCTTGAGTGAAGATATATGATAAAATCAAATCTGTATCTAACGTATTGATCGGAAATTACTGAAGATTATATTAAAATTTTGATAATTTTTTTTATAAATTAATTTTTTTTTAATAAATAAAGATTGAAATCTGAGAAATTTTTTTTCAAATTCGATATGTCTACAAAAACAATCATAAGATAGAAAAAACAAATTTAAAAATGTGTGAAATAACATAATATTATTTAAAAAATCTTCGTTATTTTACATTATTTAATTCGTCAAAAAAATCAATTTTTTTAAAATTTTTACATTTCCTCTATCAGGGTGTATACTCAAATCTTAAATAAATTCCCTGAGAATTCCATGATTTTATTTATTATTTAATTTAATTCCAAGTAAAATTAACATATTTGTATAAATAAAATTTTAAAATAAATTTATTTATTGTGCCTGAGTTTTATACTCAAATATAAATATAAAATAATATATTTAATATATTTTAAATTAGAAAAATTTCGAATTTTTTATGAAATATATTTTTTAAAATAAATATTTATGTATTGAATAATATATGTTGGTGCTCATGAGGGTTTCAGTAGTAGATTGCTACCACACACTTACAATATAAAAAATTATCAAAGAAACAATTTTTAAAAAACTCTGAATAAAATAAAATTCTCAAATAAAATTCCATGAGAATTCCTTGATTTTAGGGCAAAACAAAAATCTTCCTGAAGAATTCCAGGTCTTTCAGGTCTTTCCCGGGAGTATAAACAAAAAAAAGAGATGAAAGACACATGCGCGATGAAATCGAATGTAAAAAATTATTTCGCGATTTCGTGCGTAAATCCACCAGTCGCCTATGTCGAATATATTCGCGGCTACCTTTCTATCGTCTTGCATGAAACGCAATTTCAACTACCGCAGCTTATGAAGCTGTAACCGGGGCGTATGCCACGAGCAAGCAAGCCTGCTTCTCGCAAATTTAACCGTCTCTGCCCTCTTTTCCCTCCATCTCTTGTCCAAGCATATTATAAGCCCGTATAATTTATCGCTGTACTCTACATAGATCTTTAACGAGTCGCGTTAATGCCGCGACGATGGGGCAAGTAATGGCGCACCGATTTTGTTAGACATTATTAAAGTCGTTAAAGTCGTTCAATCTGCATGCTTGTAGCTACAAGCATCCTTGTGTTGGTAACTGTGCGCCAGGTACACGCTCCCCTATATGTTTATCCCGGATAAATATGTTTGCCGTTGCTACCGTAGGCTCCAATCTGAAGGACGTCATTCCTGTGCCACCTCCGAGGCGAAAAAAGAGAAACAGGGGCAGACCCTTGCCGCCGAAACCGGACGAGATTCCTGAGAGCGTAACCAACAATTTAAGACACGGTGATACGAGCGAGAAACCGTTATATTTGTCGGTCAGTTCGCCAAAGACGAATGGCGATGACCGTGGAAATGGTGACGTCCAGACGCGAGGAATCGGGAACATCTGTCCGGAAGATCCGAAGCATGAAGGACGAAGGACGAAGGAGATCTACGAGCATAAGGTGAATAATAGCTCATGCTGCAGCTGATAGTAACTTTCAAGCCTTTAAATCCTGCATGCTGCTCGCAAATCTGTATTTTACCTTTATTTTTATTTCATAAATAATAAATAATAATAAATAATAAGTAATAAATAATAAATGATAAATAATAAATAATAAATAATAAATAATGAATAATAAAAATAAAAAATAATAAATAATAAATAATAAGTAATAAATAATAAATAATAAATGATAAATAATAAATAATAAATAATAAATAATACAAAATAATAAATAAATAATAATTAATAAATAATGTATGGCTATGCAAGCCATGTTGCGTGACGTTAATTGTGTGAAATGATCTACATATATTCTCTTACATTAGTGTATCTTGCCTATTTATTTTCACCGTAAAATAAACGCATAATGTGTATATCATTATTAAATATCACATTTAAATTATTAAGTTATTTGATAAAGAAGAAATCGAGAAATATCTATAAAAAGATGACATAATTATGAAAGATATTCCATAAAATTTGTAAAAATTTTTGAATTTTGAATATTTGTTGATAGACGTAACTTTTGTAATTTAAAAAGACGTTAATATATTATAATTTCTTTTAGGTCATACATCATGTTAAAAATAAAACACGCTATGTAAATATAACTATATTATAAATAATCATTATTACATTATTTTATCTAAATTGTATTTTATCTACTTATTTCTCAGTAGAATATTAAAAAGAAAATTGAAAAGAAAAACATTATACTGCAGCAGAGAGAAAAACTTTTTATTCTATAAACTTAATTTACTGAAAATTATTGATGGATTAATTTATGGCTTGCATTCAATCTCTATAAAAAATGAAAATCGGTAAATATAGATATGCTCTTACAAGTATATGTTAATTCCGAATTTCTCGTTTTCTTCGAGACTTGGATAATGAAAATAATGACTTCTCTCGATAGGTTAACGGCACCGGAAGGATAATATCCAGCGAGGTGGTTTCCGGCAGAAGAACGTTCGCCGACAAGAAAACTTCGAGGACTTCGGAGCCGGGCCACCATCACCGGAAAGTTCTCGAGAACGAGGAATACGAGAGATTCGCCGGGAGTCAGTCGATCAAGGACTCTTCGACCCCTAATCGCCAGGACAGACGGAAGTCGAAGGAGCTCGAGCAGCGGATCAGGGATCCCTCGAGGGACGACGACAGACCGGAAGCAAATACAAGGACGAAGAACTATAGCACTGTTAGCTTGCCGAATTACGATGAGTTGGACGTGTCTAGGCATCCTGCGAAAAGTACGGCGAGGGACGAGGGAGGCGCGGGGGAGAAAATGAAGTCGAGGAGACCCGTCAGAAGCAGCACCGGCTCGCTTCCGGCCGAATCTTTCCTGTCGCCTTTCTCGGAGGTAGTTCAGTATAATAATTCTCCGTCATTTTATTTCATTGATCAAACGCAGGAATTCTGAAATGTCAAGATATTCGTGAAGAAACGTACGATTCTTTTAAAGTTTCTTTTTACGAATGAGTTATTACAGAAAGAGTCAATTTCCACAAAATATTGAACTTAAAGTGTGTAATATTTCTTATAATATTTCACTTTATTTCGTCAGAAAAATATTTTGATAAATCATGTCTTCTAAATCTTCTTAAATTTCTTTCCCTACACTTTTTAATCATTTGCGCATGATTGCATTAGCAATCATTAATTATTTAAGGATAATTAAGGCAATGATTGCGTCATGTTATTCTTGATTACAGAAAACTAGCGTACGTCTCGAGGATTATATCCCGCGACGCGGTAGCATCGAGCACCTGTCGACGTATCAGGTGCTCGGGAAGCTGGGCTCCGGCGAAAACGAGGTCACTGACGACGGATTCATGAAGTACGATCCGAGTAAATTGGAGGATTGGGACCTCAGCGACATCAGTAATTGCGATTCGAACCGGCGTCTGTCCGCCGAGGTACGTTTATAAAGTGAGCTGCGTCGAAATCGATATTAAGTCGCCCGCTAGTCCTCTTTTTAACGCGACTTAAGGCACTGGAATCGAGAAGTATCTTCATTCTCCTCGCAATTTCGAATCGATTTAAATTATCTCGCTTGGAGAATTTATTTTTCTCATAAAATCGTCTTCGTTTTGATTAGAAAATACTTCGTAAACTGACGTTGACTCACGCTCCCTTTCTTCGATAACTGATTCAAATATTACTACCCAAAGACGTTTGCATTAATGTCTCGAATTTAAATTCCAGTATTCGCCACGAATCCATAACGACGAAACAGAGGAAAAATTTCCCAAGGATATAGATGTCGTCGACTGTTCGCAAAATACCAAGGGGACTGAAATGACTGAGGTCGAAATCTCGTGCGTCCGTCGAAATATGACTTCACCGTTGCAGAAGCCGGAATCTTACGGCAAGACACCGTCACCGATGTTTGATTCCGACAGAGAATCAAAATATTCCGATGATTGGCTCACAGATCGAGATAGGTATTGAGATCAATATGTGCAAAATTTGTGTGTGAGATTCACTGGATGTAATTTAATGCGTAATATATATTTATTTCAAATCATTTTAAGATATTTCGAGCCTCCCAAAATGTCGGAAATTTGTCACGTATCGCCGACTTGCGAGTTAGCGACATCGCCAGTTCGCAAGGAGCCATTCTTTTTGAACGAAGAACTTCATCGCTCGGCTTCAGGTAAATATCGACAATAATAATAACGATTCGAAAAAAATCGATGCTCTAAAAATTACAAATTTATAATTTAATATTTTTCTTTTAAATCCTTGTCATAAAATAATTGAATTAAATTTTTCTAAAATTTATAAATATGTTTTTTTCATCATTTTTTAACTTTACAAAATCCTATCGCAATTTTCTCGGTCAAGAGTGCCATAAGGTTGAAGAAAAAATTAAATTAAATTTTATCTTTTTTTAATTTATAAATATGTATTTTTGATCATTTTAACTTTACAAAATCCTATCGCAATTTTCTCGATCAAGAGGTTCCATAAGGTTGGAGAAAAAGGAAAAAGAAACGATAGCTCGATAGGAATCTTGATCTGTGAAAAATGTGACGATGAGTGAAATTCTTCCCCCTATTTACAAGAAATCGTTGGCCATGTAAACCGAATATACGTCCGACCGCAATCGCGCGCGCGCCTTCCCTTACCCACGTACTTATCCGTTCTTGGATTCTATCCCGGATTCGGTCTCGGATAATCGTCCGGAGTGGTAGAAGGTACCCAACTATTCGCGTACGTGACTAGTTAAACCGCGGACGTTCCATTTGGCAGATACGATCGGAGGGTCCTGCAGGAACGGCGTCGTCATCCGGGAATCCGATCGATCCGACCAATCGAGGCTGATCTTTGGCCGTAGTCTGTCGAATGAGAGCGAGCCCTACGACAATCCGTACGAGTCAAAGGAGCTGCGTGCACATTCCGACGTAACGAACAAGCTAATCAGAACGATATCGGAGGAATCGCTGCCGCGGGAGATGCTGGAGGGAGCCGACGAGGAGATCATCGACTTCTTCGACGAGAAACTAGCCAAGGATACGACAAACGAATTGAAGAAGGACTGTCAGCAGCAGCGGACGAAGACGCCGCCACCGAGTCCGGAGCCAAAGATTAAGGCTCAGATCCTGGACAACGATCATTCCACCTTGTTAAAGGTTCTGAATGACGAGGCGGCGGACGGAAGCAATCTCAGCTCGATGACGCCGAGCCTCACCGAGCTGGAGGCGGCGCTTTCGGACATGTTAGAGAAGGAAGATCAACTCGACGAAGCTGCGAAGCGAGAAAATACGAATGGAGATTTTAAACAGATAGAGCCTATGGAGAAGCTTCTCGAGCCAAAAATAATACCCGTAGACAAGCATAATGCAGTCAGCGGAGATATGCCAGATCAACATAGTTCAGTTAGCGATGACATTCTAGTCGATAAAACACTTGAGCAGACGTCGGATCAATCGTCCGTGTCCTTGGAGCAAATCCTCGGGGACCCGACGTCGACACCGAAGAAAAGAAAAATATCCTTTTGCACCTGGGAAGAGAAAATCATGACAGATGTCGATCTGAAAAATAATGAAGAATCTGAAGCGAAGAATCTCGATGCCAAATCATCTGGCGTTATGTCAGAATTAGGATCAACCTCTGAATTCTTCGAAGATATTGAGATTAATAGCAAAGACGGCGCAAAGTTTATCGGAGAAGCGCCTGAGAAGCCTAGCAGATTGTTTCGAAATTTGGAAAATGTAACGGAGGACTCGAAACAAATTCCTACGCCACCACGAAGGAAGAATAAAAGTTTAGGTTCTACAAAGGAATCAGTCCAAATTATAGAAAATTACCCCGAAGATCTTGATGCTCGTCCCAATGACAGACTTATTTAGTAATTTTATATATTGCGCGATCTCGTAATCTTTCTGCTGCTATGTGATCATGTGCGATAATATAATTTTCGAGTTTTTCTGTGCCACGTAAATTGTTAATACATTTAATATATTAGTTCGCGATTGCTATAACTAGTAACCATTAACATGTAATTAATTAAACAAAAAAAAATAAAAAGGAAATTATAACGCATATGTTGTTCAAATTCGTTCAAATATTAAAAACAAAAATTAAAAAATGTTGCCACATTTGCACCATCACACTTGTATATTATATAAAATGTTAGATAAATAAACTTATAAATACAAATCTTATGTTGGAGATAAATATGGCTTATGTGTTTTTAAATAATTAAAGATAGATTTTTAATTGCTATAAATTCGCGATTTAATCTTAATAAGTATAAGTAAATATATACAACTTCTATCTATTTAATTTCTAAGAAATTTTACTTGTACAAATCTATTTTTATATATATTCTATTTAATATTTTCAAAATATTATGTATTAAAGGTTTTAATATAAAAAAAATATTTTTTAATAAAAAAATATTTTTAAAGATTTTAATATAAAAAAAAAATATTCTATTTAATATTTTCAAAATATTATGTATTAAAGATTTTAAAGATTTTAATATAAAAAGAATATTTTTTCAAAATTCGCTATTCTAGAGTGATTTAGGATTAATTTAAGAATAAAGTGAAATTTTTTGTGATTATAATTTTTGCAATATATGTCTTATATGTAAAGTCTCGCATTCTCTTTTAATGCAATAAATTTGTGTATATAATGTATAATAATGATAAACCAGGTCCTGAAAACAAACAGCATACTTCTCTCTCTCTATGCGATATATGAAAATCAAGTAAGCGAAAGATACGAGGTTTTCCTCATTTATCATAAGCAATGCTTTTATTTTTTTTTCCTCGATGCTATATAGAAGAACTGAGATTTGAAAAATATTTTCCATGTAACGCAAAAGGAATCAAGTTGTTCCGTTAGATCACATGGAGAAACAAATATTTTCCTATGCGAACGTAACAGGGGAAACAAATAACCAGATCTCTGCGAATTCTTGCAAAATATACACATACTATGTTGATGTTGAATATTTTCCTCGAGCATTTTCCTACATACGATAGTTAGTAATGCGTTCGAATAATCCGAAAATGTCACATATTTATTTTATCTATTTATTCCTCTAAATTTTTCAAAAAATTAGTATGCTGTTAAAATTACACAGAATCGATTTTATTTGCGGAAAATATCATAAATATTTATCTAAAATTTTTTTTGTGTTCACATTCTTATTGATATTGATTTCGTTTAAATTAATATATTCTTCATTTCTTTTATTACAAATTAATATTATATTAATATTTTTCTGTTTCTTGTAGTAGATTGATATTAATTTTTCTCGTTTCCAAAAATACAATTAAATTGTTTCTTACGATTAAATAAACAATTAAAAATATATTTTGTCGACAAAGTTGCGCTAGTATTATTTCAGAAAAACGTTTGCTGGGACATCACATTGAGATATATATTCACATTGATATAAGTTTTCTGCTAGTTTTTAATCTTCGCGGTCGGCATGCAGGACATGATCCGCAAGAAAAAGTTGCTAAAGAAGAAATAAGAAAATGCGGATCGCGCGGAAAACGTGGAGAACGAAGTTTCTCATTATGGAAAAGCTTTGTACGAAGACTCCACTCACATCTTAATCTCCTTTATGTTTCAGAAAAGTACTAAGTTCTCGTAAGGGAGTATCAACTTTGCGACAAGTTGTCTAATAATCATCATATAGATACTGCATGAAGGCTTAAGCTATAAATGAATAAACGAAATAAAGAATTATAAATACATATATGGATTTATCAAAAGTAGAAAAATACCTTTCGAAAATTTATAAATATTTAGAAATTTTGACTTTATTTTTAATGGTACTATAATTTCTAATAGTTTAAATACTTTGTACAGCCGTTAAACCAAAGAAAGTCATCAAAGTAAATTCACGCAAAGCATCTCAGTTTGATCTACGCAATTTTCCTTCCAATTTATTGCCAATTTTCGAAATTTCATAACTTTATATAAGTTCTAAAAAGTTTTACTTTTTAAAAACACAAAAAAATATCGAATATTAAACAATAACAAGTAAACATGCACATGTACGAGTATTGAGGTCAATCAATTTTCCAGAGTTTCATTTATTTTACGACACAATTCTTGTATAGTTATATATATATATATATATATATATATATATATATGTGTGTGTGTGTGTGTGTGTGTGTGTGTGTGTGTGTGTGTGTGTGTGTGTGTGTGTGTGTGTGTGTGTGTGTGTGTGTGTGTGTGTGTGTGTGTGTGTGTGTGTGTGTGTGTGTGTAATTGTAAGCACACATTCCTACACATTTTCTAAAGATATTATGTGTATTATCATTATAAATATTATATATTACTATTTTCAGAAATAGAGATATTTATTTTTCTGAATATATCTGGGGAAAATATTTAAGACAGTTTTTTAAAATAATTTATGTGTGGCTTTCTTATTCACAGTCTAACTAAAAAATATATAAATGTAATTTTTATGTGATTCGAGTATAAATATAAACTTTAAATATATATATTTAATAATAATTTTTATATGTAATAATATTTCCAAATGTAATAATAATTTTAAATGTAATAATAATATTTTTAAACATAATAATAATTTTTATGTGATTTGAATAAAAATATAAAATAAAATAAAAGAATAAATCGCATCATGTTATTAAACAAAGAAGCAAACGCTTTTTAAAAAGAATATATATAAAGAATATATTTTCATAAGTTAATAAATATCGAAAACATTTTAATAAAAAAATAATAGAAATGGAATATAGAATAAATATAAAATAAAATATGTATACCATATATTTTGTATTAGATTAAACATTTAGTTTTACACTTGAATTCTTCGTGCAATTTGTTGCACTTCTCTATAATTATTTGCGTTATTAAACTCTTGAGTTAAAGTTTTAGCTTCCTTTAATATAATTTGAAGAAATTCTATCTTTCGGAGAAGATTGATTTTTCATCTGCGTCATTATTTTATCGGTCGGCTGTCGAACCATGTTTAAGGCGTACCGTTTTCCTTTTCACTACGAACAGGTATCCGCTTACTCATTACCTTTTTAATTATCTTTGGCTGACGAAGGTCTTTTATAGTACGTTTAACGGGCTGGCCTTAATCGTTTTAAATATTTGTAATGTTACAGACGTGAAAAATAAAGAAATCTCCAAATAATAAGAGGCACACGAGTACATATATGCGTCATAAATATTTTAAAAGTATATTTAAAAATATATTTTGTAAATAATAAAATACTTAATTAAAATTAAACTTAATTAAAATCAAGAATTCAATAAAAATTATTAAAGTTTTAAGTCGTCATCTTATTAAAAAGAGAAGTAAGCACTAAAAAGAATATATATTCATAAGTTAATAAATATTGAGAATATTTTTTTTAATAAAAAAATATAATACACACACATGCCTATTTTTCAGAAATAATTTTCTAGTTGTATATTTTAATTTAAAATATATATTAAAAAATCTACTTGACATATAAAAAATCGACTTGCTTTTAAATCGAAAATGTAATTTTTTATAAATGTTCATAAATGAATGATAGCGTACATTAAAAATTATTACGAAGACATTAAATATTACGATACAAGAGAATTAAAGAGAAGTAAAAATTAAAAATAAAGAATGATCGAGGATCCCATCGACATGATGGCGAGATAAAAGTCGAGATGTTCTAATCTAGACTGTTAGGAATTCCATGTCACGAGTTCTCTACGAGCGGTTTGAAAAGTTTAAAGCTTTCAAGAAACGACAAATCTGGGAAAACTGTGGTTCGATCGCTCTTCGTGTCTGCGGTTGTTCTCGATGCGGTTTGAAATTAGCACGAACGGATTATAAGATCCGTCTGTTCGTGACACTTCTATTAGTGGCGCGGAAAGAGGACGAAGAAAAATTCATCTTCTTCTTTTTCTCCCTCTCGCGTTCGCTCTCTTTCATTTCTCTTCTTCTTTCATCATAAAATCGGTACGCGTGCGACCCGTTTCCTCCTGACACGATGCATCTTGCAAGAACTCATTTTCGTTACGCTTCTCTCGACTCGTATTTCCCAGGATAACGTTGCAATTCGCAATTTTGCGGTATATTTTTGCATTAGAAATGAATACAAACTATATGAAAAGTGAAAAGAATCAAAGCGATAAAAAATGAAAAGCGTTTAAATGTCGAGAAACATCGAATTCATTTAAAATAAATTGAGGCGAGAAATTATTCTTTGCTCGGGAGCAACGATAATCTGATTAGGACACTAATAATCGCAGTTTCGACAAATGATTAGCGACAGTTCTCAGAGAAATCTACGATTTCGGAAAATATTTTTTGCAGTGACTTACGGTAAATGCACAACTAACACGATACGCGCCAAAGTCAATTGCCACGATAAGGACGGGACAATGTGACACTTTGTCGAGAGGACTTAAGCTTAATCTTCAACGAGGTAAGTCCGTCTTAGAATGTGCTTAGAGTAAGGTGTGGTCCAAAGTGCAGATTCACCGTGCGGATATCTCTTCCGTGGTATCTGATACGACCTTCCTACGTTTCTGGGCGTCCCAAAATTATGCACTAGCTAAAAAATTTGCGGCAAAACAGTTTCCTCTAAATTAGCTTTTAGGAAAGATCCGCTATCGTTTATTTATTGACATTTACAGAAAATCGCATGTTTGATTAAAAAATAGATATACAAGTTGATTTTTTATGTCAAGTAATATTTCTTAATATACTTATTAAAATATACAAAAACCTGAAAATTATTTTTAGAGAATAGACTTGTGTGTTTGTATTATTCTTTTTATTGAAATGTTTTCAATATTTCAATATTGATACCAACTCATATTTCTTTATTTCTAAATATTCGCGCATCATAACTGTTGAAAAATAAAGAAATAAATAATTTTATTCCAATGCTATCTGACTATTTTTGTTAAAAAGAAATCCATAAAATGACTACAAATCTGCTCTTAAAAATACAACCTGATTTTAAAATAATCTGCATCTGCATATATACATGGAAAAAAGTACGAACGTTAAATATATCCCGATAAAGTCATGCAAATATATGTAAATAATCTTGTTTTTAACTAAAAAAATTTTACTTGTCTTTTATCGATAAAATATCATAATTATATAATTCTTAATAATTAATTATACAATAATTATACAATAATTATTATAGATTTTAATTAAATATACAAATAATATAATAAACAAAGTAATTTATCATATTTAATATTAAATATATAATATTATAATTTATCTTCTTCGCTCTCTTCCTTTCTGTATTATTAATATTATATATTAATCACATATCATCCGCCAACGCTGTCATTATCACCACCGCCATTTATTACAATATAATGAGAAATATTTTAGAAAGTAACTTAAACTTGTTAAATATTTGATCGCTCCCTCTCGCCACTTATTATAATATAATGATAAGTATTCTTTATGTATTAAACTTGTCAAATATTTGAGGATTTTTTATTTTATTTAATTGAGTCTTTTATTATTTATACAATATTTTCAACTTTTAAAATATTTATGATGCATATGCATGTCTCTATTATTTATCTATGAATCTATTATCTATGTATCATAATTTCTTCACTCTTCGCGAGGAAAGGAGGAGGAGAGCTCTAGAAAAATTGATCGTGTGGGACAGATACATGTTCAATAGAATTTTGAATTGAAATTCGTGTCCATGTAATCAAGTTTATGCATACAGAGATATTTAAGAAACTATCACTTGAGAAGAAGCACTAACAGAGTTCGACGTTATTATTGAACGATTGCCAAGAGATACCGATCGTATCACTTATTAGAATCAATAGCACTTTTGAACTGTAGCCAGTTTCTGTATAACCGAGCACGGATTTAAGGTATTAAAACTTGGCGATCGGAGATCTTCGGAATAGTGCGCGAGCGGACGCTTTTTGCCTCCTTCCGGTTATCACGGAGCGCTCGATGGGACTTTGAATCTTCGCCCAAGTATACCTCGCGCGTAAAAGGGGTTAAGCGAGTAGCACGAATTAGGTTTAAGCGGCCGGATTTATGGACTCCGACAACTATTTAGATAGGCGGGATAGAGAGTCTCGGCTGCGATCATCGGTTTTTGTCCCGGTGGTAGGCATCGGTGACTTCCACTTGGCGCGCACATCCGGTCCGTAGAGATAGACGGAGATACCTTCGCGAAGTACACCTCGGAAAATATTCGACACGCAGAGGGCGACGGAATCCGGAGCTCGATTCGAGCGGTCTTTCGCCTTAATTAGTTTTTCGTCCGCGGATAATCCGCGGCCGCGACTATTTGTCACCCGGAACCCCCCGAAGTTTACGCTCGCGGAGAATTAAAGCATGGCAGATGGCAAGTGAAAGAGAGAGAGAGGGAGGTTCAGGCCAACAAGATTAGGGCGATATTTAAACGAGGAGGAGAGCATTCTCGGCATCCCCGAAGGCTTCTCTGTCGTAAGTCCCGACTCGAGGGAAGTTCGCGAAGGATTCGTTTTATCGTTCGCCGTATAATTTGAGGATGTCGCCGGCCAAGAAACTACCAAAGTGGCTTAAATCTTTAGGCTGCGTGTCGGATCTTCGATAAGAATATTTTCAGATTACTGTTTGTTTACCGGTCTCTTAGTAAAGCGATTTCTTTATCTATTCTATTGTATATGTGACGTACATATTTTCAAACAAATGCAGTTCAAAAATAAAATGGTTATCTAATTAATCATTACATTTAAATAAAGATCATACAAAAATTAATCATCGTAATTAAATAAAGATTATACAAACGGAATGTGTGAAATAGATATAAATTTTAAATTTAATTATATAATTATTATCATTACATGCCTACACAACATTCAAATTCCACATTGCTATCAATAACGATTATTGAAATTTGCAATAGATTAACTATGTTAGATCATGACAGCTCATTATCTGCGTTCCATCAATCGATCGAGCAAATAGCTAGAATTCTAGAGCAACTAAACTATTTTAATAAGCATTTGATGTAATGTAATATACATCATCTTGTATAAAGCATAAAGATCCGATATAACTTTATAGTCGCCTACATCAGCAAGTAAAGGAACAGAAAATGCGAATGTATCTTTAGCAGCTTCCAAGTATTAAACTGCTCGTAAAAGAGCCTTTATACGATCAGACTTGAGCAAAGAAAATTTAGACCTCGGAATCGATCGGGTCTTATGTCGCTCCGGAAAGAGCACCTCGTAAAATTTTCTCCAAATAATTTTGTAAAATACTGGATTATTTTTATCCAAGGGAATCTCATCACGAGAATGTATAAAAGACTCGGCGAAAGATGAAGTGTAATTTTTAAAATTTTACTTGAAATTTTTTATAAAATATTTTTCTACGATTCACAAACATTTAGAAATAATTATATTATTATTTAAATACATTATTAATTTTAATTAATAATTATATTGTTAATTTTAATTTTTATATTACAGTATAATTAAAATACAAATATATAATATTATTTCATTAATGGAAATCTGTCCAAAATGAGATTGATGAATATATATCTCAATATCACGTTGCAACGGAAACTTTAAAATACGTGATATTTTTAATATAAATATACAAATTTTAAGAAAAATCTTAAAGTTAAAATAAATCACAATTATTAATCATTATATGTCGAGTAACATTTTGAGAGCGAATCGACTGAAGAGTCTTATAAATAAGCGATTTAAATACGACATCGTAATAAGTTTAAGATGGCAAGAAGGAAAACGGGAAAAGAGAGAGGAGGAAGAGAGCGTGTATACACTTTATTTAACGGAGTGCTGCAAGAAAGTCTGAAAAGCTCAACGATGACAGAGGGCTTTTGGAAAAATCTAACCCAGCTCGCGGAAAAATGGCGGAGAGCGGGAGCAGAAGAAGGGAGAGAGAAAGAGTCATGAAAGGAACTTGAAGAGAGAAGGCAGCACAGCGGAACGGGCTGCCATGAACCCAAGGCAGTTATGACTTTTTTTTCTCAAGCCGACCCTCCCTCGGGACGCGCAGCAGCGGCCGTTCTCCCTCGGGTTTCCTCCTATGCGAATACCGCATTAAGGGACGCACTCAAACTTTTATGGCAGCTCATAGTGACTGACTTCTCGATATATGCTTAGCGATACCGTCTCTCTTGCGTTTTACCGGCTCCTCTCTCTCTCTCTCTCTCTATCTATCTTTCTCTCTCTATTTCTCTTTTTTTCTCTCCCTAGTCCCCGATTACGAGCGACGCTTTAATTGGACAATATCTATCCCGCGAGAATGTGGCCTGCTCGCGGCACTCCAAGAAATAACGAGCGCTCCGCGTTAATTAGAACATTACCTTAATTTTGTGACGGATGGGCAACATGTTTTCGCAAAGCGAGAGACGCGGTTGCACAAAGAAATACACTTACGCGAATAATGATGTATATTTCTATATAATGCGGATACCTAATTACATATGCCTGCAATTAAATCTCTTTCTTTGACACGTCTGTAAAAGGGAGAGAGATTATATCAGAATCTTTCACAAAAAGTGCACTTGATATGTATATAAACATGTTTTACCAACAATCGAAATTAATTGTTCTCTGATAATAATGTCGAGTAACAACGATTAAAAATTAATTTTAATGAATAGTTTTAATAAATGCGGTAATAAATGAATAAAATGTTACTTTCTGGCTAATTTTTTAGATAAATCTTGTTAATAGAATTTTTACTTGATGAGCAAAACAGAGTAGCAAGATGAATAATGTAAAAGAATTACACATACGAGGATATATAAATGATGTCCAATTAAATCTCGGTGAAGAAAAGCCATTTCAACTTTCGACAAAGAATATTGTCCTGTTCAGCAAACGCGCGTCTATCACAACCTGTATAATATTTCATTAGCATTACGACTTTACTGGCGCGATGCGTTTTTGTTCTATTAAATTTCGACGCGCGCAATCTCTTTAAAAGCAAAATTAAATGCCGCATATTTTGCGTTATGATATAACATTTGATTATCAGTAGAATTTTGCGGCTTCGATCAATGTATTCAGCGATTCAATGTATTCAATCATATATCGCATTTCATCAAGTCTCGTTTAAATTAACAAACTTTGAATTGCAATTCTCTATATCATATTACTCTATAGTCTCTCTCTCTCTCTCTCTCTCTCTCTCTCTCTCTCTCTCTCTCTCTCTCTATTTTTCATTTGCAAATCAATCGTAATTTTCGCAGTTTCCTAATCATCAATAAACGAGTAAAACAATATATGCATATATCTACACGTCACTCTGCGAGTGTTTAGGCTATTGATTTAAATGTAGAAATTTATTAGTCCAGAGGCACGTTTATTTCCCATGCTACGTGCCAAATGGGTGATGCGGGGGTGGCCGCGGCAGAAGTGTCAAATTAATCACCTCATAATACGCACTTAATACCAGCGCGATCGATCGGAACGAATGAAAAGTGGGACAAGAGCTCATCCCCCCCTGTCGGGAGCCTCTGTCAATCGGCAAACACTATAGCTACTATTAAATCGGCCCGTGACACAGGAGAGCTGGCGGAGAAGCCGTCACGATTTCATACTTGACGCTAGCTCGCTCTCACACCCTTCCACGTTTATCGAACCATCGCGGTGAATTTAATTAGAGAATCCTTTTTACTTGACGAGCGTTTGCAAAGAATGTTCTTCTTGCTCTTCGTGATGAGAACAATATTTCGAAATAATGTTATTAGGCCGATTTAAAAACCAATTAATCTCCCGAATGCGTTCCCGACAATCGAGCATTTGATGCTTAGATAGGATTTCCATCTCGTATGAATCTATTATATGAGGGTGGTTTGAAAAGTCCATGCAAAAATGAAAACTACTTAATTTTTCGGGATAAACCTTTTTTATTTTTCAACGTAGTCTCCTTTTAGGCTTATACACTTAGTCCAATGCTGCTCCAGTTTGTTGATCCCTTCCGAATAATAGGATTGGTCCAACTTTGCAAAATAGGCATTCGTTTCCGCAATCACCTCCTCGTTTGAATAAAATCTCCTTCCCGCCAGCCATTTCTTCATATTGGGGAACAAGTGATAGTCCGAGGGAGCCAAATCTTGAGAATAGGGGGGATGCGGAATGAGTTGGAACCTTAACTCCATCAATTTTGCGGCCAAATTCTCTTTCATTTTTTGGAAATTACTCGACTTTCTCGATTCAAATGAACGCCAAACACAGAGAAATAGACCGATCTGGCTGAAACTTGGTATGTGTTCTTCCAAGAGATGCTACTAACTGAAAATAACTTCGATACACCACCAGTGGTGCCATCTCTCTGACTTTGCACGGACTTTTCAAACCACTCTCGTATATCACTTCACGATGGAATAATATTTGTCGATATTATGTATTACGAGTTAATATTACGGCCGCTCTGCCGATCGATAAATAGTTGCTGCCGAAATGATGTACTCGTAAGCCGCAGCGAGACTAATTCCGCGATCTGTTTACACGTGTACATCCCGCTCGACCGTAAAATATCGGGCGATGAAATATCGCGCGATCAATTTAAATACGGCATATATTTCCATTCAGGCGGATCATAAATTTATTTCCTCCGACGTGGCGCGCAAATTCGGAGCACGCCTTTTAAATATGTTTTATGAACAGGGCGCGCGCGGATTTTATCTCCGCGAGAAAGTATGTGCCACACCACTGGTGCGGGTTTCCGTAATTGCAGAAAATTTTCTGCTGTTACCGAAACACAAAACGATAAAAATAGCATCGCGAGCAAAGTTCGCGCGTAGTCGTCTGGCAGTGACATTATAAAACGTACGCTCACGTTGCTTTGTAAACACGCACTTTATTCTTCGCATGCTTTACACTAGAGACCCTCTAATCAGAGTCACGAAATAACGTTCCTCGGCTCCCCCTTTCCAGTGGATTTTTATAGCTTCCTGTGGCACGAGATTGTAATCGAAAGAAAATCGCGCTTGTAACCTAACAGTTTGACCGACGTTTTAAATGTCTCTGTTTCTCCGCTCCTTTAATGGCCACAAAAATTCAGCTCAGCTAACGAGTTTTTTAATTTATTACTAAATTTATAATTAATTTATTAGTATAATTTATTACTAAATAAATATAATAAATATAAGTTATTATTAAATAGCTTTTAAATTTATTTTATTAAATATTATATCTCAAATAATATTTGTAGATTTTTCTAACAAGTAAATATTCATATTTTACGTTGCATTTTATTGACAGAACGAGTGATTCGCGAGAGAAATCGTTAAAATAACGGAATATTGGTTCCGCAGTCGTGGAAATGCAAAACATTAAGCGGGTTCATCTCCTTTCTCGCGAAATCTCTAGAATTCCACGGCACGTCCTCAACCCCTTATCCTTTCTCTTTAACGGTCCACCTTTTTGTTCCATTATTCGTTATCCATAATGCATTATTCAACTCTCGCTGCTTGTTTCTGCGGCCGATATCTCGCGAGCTACCTAAATTATTGCGCCGCTAAGTCCCAATTAGAGATGAATAATCAATTCTTTCATCCATTTTTCATTTTCTTCGTATTCTTAATAAATTATTGTCGTTCGCGAGGTACGCCTCTTGATCTTCGGATATTTAATATCTCAAATCATTACAAATTTCTAAACCTGGAAAATTGACTTGGTCATGTGTGTCGTTTGCAAAAATAATTTTTTTACGATTTATTGAGCTTACGTCCATCAACTATGCAATCGTAACCTATTTACGAGATAAAATCAGATAAAGAAAAAATTTGTTCAAAGTAAACCTGCGATATTTTTGAAGACTCGAACAGAAAAGGCATCTGATTCTGTTACTGCTCCAGTTAACTGTCGGTCGGGATGAAGAGAAAGAAAAAAGGATATAGGCGCGCAAGGAGTAAAAGGAAGGGCGACATAATGGGTGAGTAGAAAGGCAGGAGGACACCAAGAAGAAAGAGGAACGACTCCAAGGAGTGTTAGTAGTTATCCGGCAGAAGTGCATTAGCTTTTGTTTGTCGCCAGAAAGGGCGAACCGCGAGGACTAGAACTGGATCTCATGTGTTGTGAATGAGATCGGTCCTTGCTCCCTTTTGCCATCTACCCTTATCCATTTTATCCTTCGCTCCCCCCATTGCCACGATGTTGATTCTCGAAAGCAACCGGGAGACTTATCTATAGCCTCCTAGTAGTCGCCTAGATCCCGTTCTTTTCAGCTCCGTTGTAACGATATTGCGTATCATTGATATCATCCCTTAGATATCCCAACAAGCTTTCTATTCATTGTGAAAAACATTGTCATTAATATTTCTTTCAATATGTATATAGGATATTTCTTAATAAGTGCGAAAAATTTTAGATGATTCTTTGTCGAAAATTAAGAGGGATTTTTCATATAAACATATACTCCTACATCCCTCCAGGTGGAATTACACTCCTCCAAAAATGGGTGTAAAAATTAGGTTTTTATTTTTTAGGTTTTTAGGTTTTTATTATAATTTTGTTTTTGTTCTAATTTTCCCAACATTTACTCTAATTTTATTTTTATTTTAAAATTTTACTTCTCGTAATTCAAAATCTATACCATTTAGCATCGTGCTGTGCACGATAACGTATTTTATTTTTCTTCTTGAAAACTACTGATTTTATGAAAAAAATGAAAGAAATAAAAAAGTTTCTAAATAAATCAAACTTTTTAATGCATATTTTTAGATGATCATATTCCGGCCCATTAAAAAGTTGTAATAAAAAATGGAATAGGAGTTGCTAGTTTCATCCCCTTATAACAATACAGGAGGCTGAAGAAAATATTAATAAATAACCTTTTTATTAGTAGAAAATATCGACCTAATTTCATTTCTTTAACTTGTTCCAAATTTGAGAAAAAAATAAAAACCTAATTTTTACCCCCAGTTTTGGAGGAGTGTAACTTCACAGGGAGAGATGTAGGAATATATGTTTATATGAAAAACCCTCTTAATTTTCGACAAAGAATCATTTCCTAAAATTTTTCGCACTTATTAAGAAACACCCTGTATATATGTACATCAGATAAATTCTAATATAACAGAATTTTAATTTTAGATTTAAAGATACACTTATCAAAATTTCGCGAGACAGAAGCAACAATAATTTTTCAACATCGTTTAAATTTGCTTTTCCACCACGTCGTATTAACACTTTCCAACTTGGTCAATTGCGCGTTGTTTAATTTTAATTGTAGAGTAAATTATCCATACATTCGCGACGTTGCGGCTGAATAATTGGCTTTTGTTGTCATCCGTAGACACGTGGCTGCAAGAGCAACACGTTCGCCGAGGCTAGGAACAGGAAGAGAGGCGGAGGCGGCAGAGATCCCGAGAACTTTGGAATTTCCGCGTCCTCCGTCGCATACTTGGTCCTAAGTTATGCCCTCATAAACTCGCGTACGGACATACCTATGCGTCTCCAACCATTCTCGCGCGCCTCGCCAAGTGGTATCTGTTGCCGTCCACGCGAAACCGAGGAACACGCTATGTGGATTACAGAAGCGTAGGTACATTTATCGCAAAACTTTATAACGACGCGATCAAAGAAAAAAAAGAAAATGTATACTATTTATTACGTTGAAGAAAGAGTTATTCTAGAATTAGCAGATGGATTCTGTTATAAAAATGCCATCGATAAAGAAATGCGTATGTAACTTTACTCAAGATAAAGAAAAAAATTTTATTTTGAAAGATGGATATTAATATATATAAATTTATCAGTTAAATAATGATAAAACTTGATTTTGAACCTTCTATCCCTAATTATAAATATAATGTTAAATTACAGACACTTTTTTTACACGGAAAAAAATTTACTTGTTTCAAGTAAAATGTCTTTGTTTCAAAAAAATAAAATTCTCCAATAGTCCTCAGCAGGCATTTAATTTATTCAAAAACAACTTTCTTGTTAATAATAAACATTTTCTAGAAGCAAAGAATTATCTCTTGAAATAAAAATTAATGAATTATTTCTACTCTTTGTGTCATAAATTCTAAAAAAAAATTTCACTTGTTAACAACTATTAAGTAATTACATTTATTAGTTTTGATAAAACGATTTTCTGATAAGTAAGTGTTTTTGTTCCAATAAAATATTCTCTTTATTTACAAATTATTTGTTTTGAAGATAATATTTCTTTGCAACAAAAGAATATTTTATTCTTGGAAGTAATTATTTCTTTCAATTTAGAAATTATAATTCAAGAAAATGTATTTACTTAAAACAAGAAAATTTTTTTTTCGTGTTCTTTCTGTTTTTCTTTTAATGTTTAATATTTTTTAATAAAAAAACTTGAATTTCAATCAATGAAACTCTTTTCTATTCTTAGCATTAAATTAACATTGATATTCTTATGATATTCTTTGCTTATTCGAAGATGTAACGCGTTTTGACAGATTCCAACGAAATGGAAAATGAATTTATTTCGTGTGTAGATATAACTGTATGTATTTAATATAAAGCATAATGGGATTGTGTACTATGCGACGTTAATGTTAATATAAAGTTAGCAAATGTAGAGTAAGTGCATATTCTGTACGCATTTAAAATATAATTGCACAAATGCGCGCGCCGTATTAACGGTATAAATATGGCTCGCTTACAGAGTAGCGTGCTTTATCCATATAACCACGTAAGTGCATCCGTTTGTGCGAATGCGAGAGATTTGTGAGACATAAAGACCTATTTCCGGTGAGAATTTTCATCGTGGGAATGTAGGCGTTACTTTACCATATGGCCGTAAATCCTGTACATTTCTTGTCACTTTAGCACGAGAAAGAAGGGTGGATATCTTCTTTATGGCGGAAGTATATGTATTTTTCTGCACGAACGCGATGCTCCGTTTAAGGAATAATATCGTCAACGCATAAAAAAAATCATATAATTTCATATATATATAATTTATGTATTTATATTTGTGTATTTATATTTAATTATAATTTTATTTTATTTTCTTCAAGTTTCTTGATGTGTTGCGAAATTTTTTTGACAAGAATCTTTTCAAAGATAAATTTTTTAAAGCTTGAAAAAAAAAAAGAAATATCAAATATTAAAGATAAAATTAGAAAATAACATTTAAATATTATTTGCACCGTTCAAATATTATGCTATTTTCTAATTTGGTCTCTAATATTTGAGATTTCCTTTTTTTCAAGTTTTAAAAAATTTATCTTTGAAAAAATTCTTGTGAGAAAAATTTCGCAACACATCAAGAAACTTGAAAAAAGAAAATAACTAAATATATACATAATATATAAGTATCATTTGTAATAAAAAATTCACAAAAATAAAATAAATATTATACATATCGCAAACATTCGTATAACCCATAGACAAATATATATATCTTTTTAACAGAAGAATAAAATGCTAGAAATAACTCTCACAACGTGTAATGCAATCAATAAAAATGATCTTGCCAGCTGGATTTCGGTTTCACGATGCAACGAGGGGCCTCACGGCCTTGCCATTAAAAGATACACGTGGCGTTTCGGCAAATTGCAGCACTATCCAGAAGTTAATACGCAATTATTACAGCCGCGCGTTCGCTCGACGACCTCCCCGACTGTGCGCAATAAGCGTCCCTTTTTTTTCCTTTCCCTTTTTCTTTGTCGCCTTTTTGTCGACGAGCCCCCTCTCGAGATAACGTCGGCGCGGGAGAATACTTTCCCCGGGGAAAGCAGTTTTACGCCAGGAATGCGGAATATTTCCCCGCCGTTCGCGCCGCCGGAGCGAAACGCGCCGAGTCAGTCAGGTGGAGGAAGGTAGGAAATTATTGGCACGGTCTGGAGTTGACTGGATGTTAATTACTCTATCACTCCACCCACGATCCGCCGGTCTGGCCCGCCAACCGCCCCCTCTCGCGACCCCCTCCCCCCTCTCCACCCTCCTTGATTAGTGGCAGCAACTCCTGCTCTCTCTGTCCCCCTCTCTCTTTCTCTCTCTCTCTCTCTCTCTCTCTCTCTCGGCTTCGTGTGCCGCGCGCGCTCATAATTATGACAGCCCTGCCTCATAATAAGGTAATTTAAACGCATGACTTAGGAGGCAGAGCGCGGATATTGGTCTGGCATGTTTCTACCGGCAGTTCCGTCTGTTTCTCGCAGAATCGAGAGCGTATATACGACTTCGCACTTTTTACGTAATTATTATGTAAGGTGGCTCTCGCGAAATGTGTATGCTCTCTCGCGAATTTCTTCGCTCCGTAATACCGTCTCTGCACACGCGTGTTCGTTATATAACGACGTCCGTGTATATAACGTCAAGTTAGAGAGGAAAGAAAAGTCGCTCGATTGAATGATTTAAAAAAAAAAGATTTCATAATTTTTAAAAATTAGAAGAACCATTCAATGGAATTTAATTTAATCGAGAAGTAGCTTTCAGTTTTTTAACAACAGGAATACGTCTATTTTCGATTATTCTGTGTAAAAAAAATTCACGCAATTATATCATCAATGGAATTCAAATAAGAGCGAATTTTATCATGAGTGATTATTTCGATATAAAATTATTTCACGCGAAGAGAGAAATGAAAATATGATGGTGAATCGAAACGACTCTTGTCTCCCAGGAAAATGATTCTTTTCCCGATCGATGTCGTTCTTTAAATCGTGTCTGCGAGGTGTCTCCGGGTTTCGCGACGAAAGATAAATGTTTGGTTTGCCTAACGATCCAGCTCACTCGATGCAAGTACCAGAGATGGTAATCGGTTAATTGCGCGGATGTAAAAACTATTACTGAAATATCAACGTTGAGCTAATATTCGATACGAAGAGATCCACTTTATACGACCCAATTTTTTCAAAGTATTTGCAAGGAAACTAAACGTCGGTGGACGAGTCAGTTAATTGGAGATGACATACAGTAATGAATATATTTGTAGTACAATCGAAAAAAAAATTACTTGATCCTTGAAACAGGGGAAACAAGAAAAAATATAATATTAATATAATATTAATATAATATTAATATAATATTAATATAACATTAATATAATTAATTAATATCGAGAAAAAACATTTCTACATGATATTAATACTGATAAAAAACATCTTTATATTCTTTATGTTATTATTATTTGTTGATACTCGAGAATAATATATGCAATAATTACATATATCATCAATTAATTATATCGCTCAATTAATAGCAATGATGAAAATATACATAGCTGTTTTTTTGCCCCAAAAATTCCTACTTTTTATAATTACATTCGCGTATAACATTTAACAGTGTAACACTGCAAACACAGAATGAAGTGCGGTAAAACTTTAAACTTGAGAGAGAGGAAATTTCTTATCGCGCTCGCCGCGTTTTTCCAACGATACCTTCTAAATAACGGACGAAGTCGGCAATTTCGCGTTATCCGAGTTTCGCCGCGAAACGAGGAGCGAAAAAGAAATAGAAAGAGAAGCGCGATGTACACCGAAGGAACGCGGAAACGCGCTTTTTTCCTCGCGCGCAAAACGCACTCCGGTCCCGCGGAGAGTCACTTCGCGAAAATTGTGAAACGAGCAAGCTGGCTCTTTCTTTCTCTCTCTCTCTCTCTCTCTCTGTGTCCTTCTACCTTTCTCTCGTTCTCACCTCACCATAATCATTCTTTACTCCTTTTTCCCTGATTCGAGCTCCCGTTTTCTCTCTCTCTCTCCCTCTTCATCGTTTCCTCTTCCGCTCTCTATCGTGTGACGCTCGTTGCGCGAGCAGTTTGGCGCTCTTTACGATCAATTACGAGGCTATAGATTCTCAGATACCTAGCTAAGTGTATAGAGACGATATTTCGAAGCGAGAGGGAAACGTTGAGATTGTCGGCTATGGGGTTCTTTCGTTTTATACTATCTTTCACGACGTTCTCTCGTCTCTCTCCCACGCGTTCTCGCTCTTTATATATATATTATATGTATATATCCTCTTTCTCTCTTTTTCTTCCCTATACTCATGGGTATACCCTTTACGAGAAGACGTGCGCACACGATGAGAAAAGTAGGGTCCGGCCGTATATCAAACGAAAACGCGACGGTCGATCGGTTATCAGAAATATTGCGGATCGGTGGTCGCAGGACCGTATTTCTGTCACAGAATCGACGTTCGCGAACGCGAATGATCACTTTCTCTCCCTTATTCTTCTCCATGACTTAGATAGGTAATTTTGGCGCTTGCTAAGTGATCGCTGGTGGACATTCGCGCGTGAATGGACCTCGAATGGGGACTGCGACGCTCGGACAAGCGTGACCGTCGGTTCCTCTCAGAGGGACAAATTGAAAAGAGATTCGTATAATACTGTCTGAATCGTCTAGAAAAAACAGAATGTCTGCTTAAACTTTGTAAAAAAATTCTGCTTGAAAATTCCCTGACCTTCCAAGTTGTTTTGCTCAAAACTACCGGTAATGAGAATTTTTTTAAAAGATTTGTTGAGTGAAATTTTCTAAAAGTTTTATCCATGTACGCGTTTTTTAATATTTTTCATTCATACGAAGGAAAAATAAAGAGCTAAATTGAGAAAAATTGAATAGCTTTGGTAAAATAAATATTTTTAACCCCTGTAAAACATTTCTATCACTAAGAATTACGGTAAAAAATATAAACTGCATATTCTGTTAAGACATTAAATATCTAAACAGAGATAAATATATATTTATTAATTATATATTTATTATATATATATATATATATATATATATATATATATATATTTATATATTTATTATATATATATATATATATATATATATATATTTATTATTATATATTTATATATTTATTAATATATTTTAAACATATATAATTCACTTGGCCGGTTGATTAATATAAGAGTAAAATTATCAAAGGAAGAATATTTTTAAAAATTTCTTGGATGTCAATAACATTCTATTTTGGTCTGATTATCCCAGATATAAAAAAATCCCTGAGAATTCCAGATTCTTCCTACAGGAATTGAAAAAAAAACATGAAACTGCGAAACGTGACAACACGATACAATAGCACGAGCGTTAACCGATCGGCCTCAATTATTGCGGCCGCAAATATTTCGTCCACGATACTCGCATTCTTACAGGAAACCGATGAACCGATGAACATTATGTTGCAACGTTACTTGGCCCGACGAGGCTTCGTTAATGAGCCTCGACCATTGCTCTGTCCTCTCCATCTCGCAACGGAAGTTTCGAAAGCGGTTACACGCAACTCCGTTTAGTAATTAACGTAGCCAATGCAGCAAACGAATTATCATACGAAATCGGTACCGAGGCATGAATAATCGGTCTAGAAGCGAGTTAATTGCCAGCACACTTCAATTAACTCCGCCGTGACTTCCATTAAAGGTATCTAACCGCTCTATTAGAGACGCACGCTCAACTCGATGCGCACATATCGACCTGCGAGGTATCACAGAGCGCTTTTGGAAATTACTCTCTGGGTCGTACGGAAGGTCTACATAATGTAATGCGACACACGATGTTGTAAGGGAGACCAATTTATAATTCCCGATTTTTTTTTTTTTTTTTTTTTTTAGAAAAAAGATCAGGTTCGCACAATTTATTTCTCCCTCCCGTTTAGCGTTAATAAAACGGCCGCGCGGAAGCACGTTACTCTTATCGGTTACTTTACAATCTCGACGGTATTCATAGCATTTCTTTTGTTAGATACACGACAAGTACATATTCCGAGAAAATCGAGTCGGTCATTTTTTCCGCCCGCTGGCGTTTTCCTGAAAGAGGAGCGATCGGCAGAGGAGGAAGGAAAGCGGGCCGCTGTTGGTCAAACTAATAAAAGACGGCTTACAGCTTCGCGAGATCGGCCATCCCGCACAGCTTGCGAGAACCTGCGACTTTCGCCCCCGGGATCGAGACAAGAAAAAAGGGGAAAAAAAAGAAAAATCGCCACCCGAACGAAGAAGGTCATGCGACGCTGTCAAAGACGGGAAAGGAATTTATAAAAAAAGATCATGTGCGTCGTCCAGATGGACGATGAGTGACAGATAACAGGTAGAAAATTTCGTGATGCGATTGAAAATGATTTCCAGTGCGTTCGCGTGCTTTGAATGCGCCATTAACCATCTCATTACACCCCCCACGTTTACAAAGTTAAATGGCTGAAATAAATAAATTTGCAGATATTACGATTTAATCGAATGTTTCCATCGTAATTGGACGCCCGCGCTTTTATCGCAATGATTAAAGATGACTGAAACGCTCGTGCGTACTCTGATACTTGTTCATGGCGGAAATGCGAGATAAAACATCGCGCAAAAATATCGTGATCGTATAAAAGTGTCGCAAGAAGCCGGGAGACGAAGGGAGGAAAACGCGCGGAGGGTCGCGTGCGATTCGTTTATCGGATGCAATTGTCGTTATTTATGTTTGTAAAGGTAATTAACTTATCTGAATGTTCACTACGGGTATATCGCGCGAATTATGGTGCGGTATTTTTTGCTCCCTATAAAATGTTCAATTCACGGATATTCGTACCTTTATCGTCGCGTGCGATATGTTCCTGCAGCAAAAGCGTGTCTAAAATGCTCATTAAGAAAAATTTAAAAATAATCACTCATTAATCATTTCACGCTTTATACAAATGTCTTCCTGTAGCGACTTATAATTAAAATTTATTTAAATAAAAATTTCATTTAAATAACAATTGTAAAAAATCACAATCTTTATGAGATAATTTCTAAAAAATTTAATTTATGACATATTAATTAAATAATAATTAAAATATAAATTAATATTAAAATAATAATAAAAATAAAAAATAATAATAATAAATAATTAAAAAATAAATTAATATTACATGTTTAGAACTTCATGATGAAACTTTAGACATGAATTATACAAGAGTGCGGAATATTCTGTCGGATTTTATTCCCTATGATGTGACACCCTTTGTCTTATCGTAGATGATGAGTGAACTTTCCATTAAAGGGCGGAAAAGTGTCCGGGAAAATAGCCGGTTGTTACGGCCGACACCAGGGTTAACAGGCTGGCATAACTTAGCGGGCTTTAACAACACACAGCCGGCAGACACGCCGTTGAATCTAATAAAAGTTGGTCAGCGTGAAACCGCGACTTTAACGAGCGTCGGGGATCCTCCTACGCGACCGCCAAAGGCGGCCGGTTCCAGCTTATTAAAAGCGAAACGGCCATAATAAATAAGCCAGCGAAAGGTTCATTGTGCGACGCATCGGTTGAAACTAGCTTGGACCCGACCCTCCCCATCTGTTTACCCTAAAACGGGCGCGAAAAATACTCGATAGCGCCAACAATTATCTTGTCGACCCACTTCTGTCCCTCCCTCCCTAGTGCCTCTTTTGGCAGCACTTTGGGAGCAATTCGAATTAACGAATAAATCTCGATAACACTGCAATAACACGTTCGCTATCTCGAGTGCAACGAATTCTGTTCTAAAATTTACTAATTTTATGTATTTTATGTACTAGAAAAACACATACACACATTACAAGACATGCTATTTAATTCCTTCTTTAACTTTATTTTTTTCGCAAATTGTCAAAATTCGCATGATTTGACAATTACAAATAACACGAATGAAGCAAATCGTAACGCATAAATACAACAGCCAATTAGCATCACGAAAAGAAGGCAACAATACATTTAATAATAGAGTCTACACATTCAACTCATGTAAAAAAATTTCCTGAAAATTCCCTGATCTTCTAAATATTATTGTTTAAAATTCATTGAGAAAGAAAATATTTTAAAGTATTTTTTAGTGCAATTTTCTAAAATAAATTTTTCTCATTGTATTCATTTTCACTATAATGATAATGCTTTTCACTCATATAAAGCAAAAACACAAAGCCACTTAAGTTTCATGTGCTAGATTTGCAAAATGTATTGAAAAAAATTGAATAATAATTTTCATAAGATAAACATTTTAATTTTTTTATCATTAAAATTTACAATAAAAAATATGTACTACATATTCTATATTTTATTGAGATATTAAATATATAAATGAAGATAGATAGATATTTATAATTATATTTATAATTATAAATGATATTTATAAGATATTTATATGATATTTATAAGATATTTATAATTATATTTATAATTATAAATGATATTTATAAGATATTTATATGATATTTATAAGATATTTATAATTATATTTATAATTATAAATACATAATATATTTTAAATATATAATTCCCTTGTTTATAAGAGCAAAATTATCAAAATAACAATTTTAAAAAAAATTCGAGTTTCAATAAAATTCCATGCAAATTCCTGTCTTTCTCAAAGAATAAACACTCTACACATACAGAGTAAACATATAATAATTTTTTCTTAATACATCGTTGCATTAGATATAGTGCGTGACTGAGAAAATAAAATATATTAACATTATTATTCCGTTATCCTCGGCGATGGAAAATAATAAATATCATCTTTTTATACAGTCTTCAGCGCTGGCTTCGAGCCAGCTTGTTAATAAATAGAACAGATCGACGCAGAGAAGTTAGCAATTTTATCCACGCATAAAATCCTGGGCGGCGGTCTTTTTTTCGGAGAATCTCCGCAAGAACACGCGGCCGGGACATAATTTCACGCGAGCAAATTCGCCCCTCGCGAGGCCAATAGACGCCATCCGCAAAGTCCGTCTGTCCCCGCAAACTGGTTAGATATTATTTTTTCGCCGGCGGCAAGCCAAGAGATAATAGTGGCCACCGAAGCGAACGAAAGAATAACTCTGCCCGATAAAAAGCTTTTATTACTGGCAATTAGGATAAGCTTGTGCAGCTACGCTCACTCGCGTCCCCTTCGCGACGCAACTGCATCACCCCTTTCCCTCGCCTCCCCTTTGCTCTCCCGTCAATTTTTTTTTATCCAGAAATCCAGAAGAGTTCAAAAATCATTTGCCTTAAGGG
Source organism: Camponotus vicinus (assembly GCF_025532165.1). Classification (NCBI taxonomy): domain Eukaryota; kingdom Metazoa; phylum Arthropoda; class Insecta; order Hymenoptera; family Formicidae; genus Camponotus; species Camponotus vicinus. Next base: position 23,734,298 of record NW_028141956.1, read on the forward strand.
GATCCCTCAACCTATCTGTTTTATCGACAAAACACTGTAATTTTTGGACATGTGCCATTTTTTGTTGCCTGCATAGAATTAAAAATCCTTTTCTACGGTTGAAGTATAAATGCAAACGGACACGGCGCAACTGATTATATACTGAGAAAGAAAAAAAAGTATAAAATTATATATTTATTTATCAATTTCCTAGATCAACATGGCGTCTAAAGCTATCACCTCATAAAGACATTAGCCTTGTATAAATGTTTTGTAGCTTTTATGCATAAAACAATAGCATACCCAATAGCGGACTGCACAATAAAAACTTGTGGAACTGTGAAAATTGAGTTTAGTAGTCTAATTAATAAATGGCACCTGCCCAAAAATTTCGGTCCGTATATATCCGAAATGTCGGTAAAGTAGAGCAGAAAAAGCAGTGCATCTTCTTTATAAATAACGTGATAGAGAGAGATACGAGATGAGGATTTAGAGGGTGCTGTATCGTGTAAGAGTTCGCCATTCAATGAGGGATCCACTTAATAAAGACAAATAAAATAAATAATGAATTAATAAGTTCATAATATGAACTATCAAGAATAAAACACTACGACAAATTAATTTGTTGGAAAAATATTAATTTTGCAAAGAAATTTTTCTCGAGACAAAGGAATATTAGCTTCACGATATTGCATCCTAATATCATTCAAAGATTCGACGACGTCCGGCCCTTACGTAATGATACGAAACACTTTGTTAAAAAATAATCATCATCGTCTTTTCCTCCACTATTCTCGCCTGAATGGGAGGGCGGGCGGTCGGTCTAACTTTGCCCGGTTGTAGTTCCTGCTAATCTGCAAAGTGCAGTTGTAATAATCATCCCGCGAAATTGCGAGGATGCCGTTCTCGTGCAAGGAACTACATTAGAGAAGCTGCGAGCAAAAGGCACAAGGATGGGTGTCCGGAAGGCTCCGGGTGTCTCTCGTTTACCGCGATCGTTTCGCCGTGTTAGACAGGATGTGTTACGAGACGTCACCCTACGGCGAATGTTACACGCGTCCTGCCATAATATTTCTGGCTCTGTTCCCGCGGGATGCGCGAACTGCGACGAACTTCCCCGACGATACTCACGGCCCCTGTTTGTCGCGCGGGGTTGTTTTCGTGGACGAGAAGGGTGGTTGGAAATTTTATCGGGGTCTCCGTCTAAGTAGGCCTTGCCGGGCTAATTATGAGACGTTGTACGTACAATAGCCCTGTGGTGGATTACATCGAGGCTGTGGCGTGTTAATTATGTATACTCTACAGATTCCTGGCGTTTAATTTGGCTCATCTCTCGGTGAAATAATAGTAGCTTTGATTTTACTCTGATTTAGTCGAGGCGTTCATTTTTATTGGATTTTATCCTTTATTATACATGCATCTTTGTCTCTCTGTTTTTATCTTTTTTTGATGGTACTGGAAATATCGTCAGCTTTAGCTCCATCAGATATAAATTTCACGATTCCATCTATTAATCTGATAACGATGCTATCGCAAAATTGTTTCTAAAAATATTTTTTAATTGAAACGATCGGAAAGTATAAAATAATGCGCTTTCGTAATTTTTTTCCGAGCTCCGTCATTTCTCTTCTAACGATCGACAATAACGATTTCGTCGAAAATCTGGCAGATCCTCTCGTTTGGCATGCAACGTGCTAATTTCGCCTCGGCGCAAATTAAACAGGATTCTCAAGTGACGAGGACGAGCGAGTAGTTTCGAACGAATCTCTACAAATGACACTTTCCTTTTTGTCGCACATTCTTCCGACCTTATTACATCTCCCCCTGTCTCTCGTCGGGACTGCTTTAGGGTCCGACCGGGGGTGATTCGCAAAAGGGGGAGGGGTAGTGGCAGTTATCGTTTGGCAGGGACGCTAACCACGTCGCACTTGCATCACTTTGATGCGATGGCTACGATGGCGAGCCTAATGGCTAGGCGAGCATGATAGCGATGGGGTTAGGCGAGGGTTGGCACTCGAGGGGATGAAGCACGACTGCGAAGCTCCTTTCGAGATCTGCATATCGCGGGAGGCGAGACCCCTCCGCGTTTTGGAAAAGGCAGACAACGCTAATTCTCGTTGTCCTCCTTTGCATATCGCGACTTGTACCGTCTTCTCTCCCCGAAAAAGCGGTGCTTGTAAACCAGCTCTTAAGTACGTCTATTAGCGCGGGAAATTGTCGCTTGCTCGCCGCAATCGAGAAGATTTCCGTCCATTTCCGGCAAAACTTTAGAGAGCACAAAAGAAAGCGAGAGTGAAGATTGGAGGGAGAATGCTTGTAATAAAAAAACATTTGCACTTGCACTTTCCATATAAAAATTCAAGGACTCTTCGCTTTAAATTTGAAATGGAAAGATGTCATTATTTATTGCAACTATTTTATTTTCAATGTTAAATGACTCGTTAAGCAAAAGCTCTTGGAAATAAAATTCAGTTGAAACAAAGAAATCTACTTGAGCTTGCACTCTTGATGGTTTTTTTCAACAACTCAAATTATTCACCTCTCGATTAATTCGAAGGAAAATCAATCTCTCTTCAAGCCTCGATTGTCTCCGACAAGGATATTAACAGTTGTTTGGATAATTTACATTGTTTAATAGCGAACGATGTCAGGTCCAACAATATCGATGAAGTGGCCAGATCCACTTTCGGCAAAGCGGTTTCCGTCACATTCGGGATGGGCTTAATGCGAATATGAGAGGGTAAACGACGCGGAGGTATTCGTCGTTATAGCCAACGATACACGCACCCTCTCCAAGCAAACCGCAACCTCTCGTAACTTCATTTGCCCCCCGTAATACCGTGGCCACCAGTAGTATAACTCCTGCAGCTCGTGATAGCCGAATATATTCGCGTTCTCCCACGTGTACGTATCTTAAGCCGGTTTAGAGAGGTAGGTTAAGCTATTCATGCATTGTTCTTGCTGATGGTTTATTGATATTACGCGTAGTCTCGCATTCTAGCAGGGGGTATTAAGGCGCGCAGGATTCCACGAGCGCACGTGTTAATCTGACAATCTCGCGAAATTGGTCTCATTAACACTCACTCGGTGCATTATCCTGCGGCTAAAAACAAGAGCAATGATTGTAGGCAATTTGAACGGATTACATAATCCAGGGATGCTTTCTTGTCTATAAAGTTCATATATTAATCTTGAAAACTCGGCGACGCGCAAAAAGAGGCTATTTATCTCGTAAGACTTGAATCTGGATAACCCGGGAAGGAGATATGAGATTACTTTATCCAGCTTCCCGAACATCTGTTCGGAATTAGGGCACGTCCGTGTCCGCAGCTGAAGCGTGATTTATTTCTCGGTCCAAGATTCTGAAAAGCGTCGTTCTACTAGCGTTACGTTACCGCGACAGCGCGTTTAAAGGAGTCATATTTTGTAGAAACCCGCGAAAGATCGACCCCAAGTCTGGCCTGGTCTTTCCGAGTCCTTGCAAGGACATCGTCGGGTTGATCTCCGGGAATTGATTTATATTTTTCTCAATCTCGCTAGAGACTTCTCTTGTTTTCAGAGACTAATGTTTGGTTCGCGGAAAAAAGACGACTTGGTTGCCTTGATAAACTTGCTTTGATATAAATTGAACGATGTATCTCGTTTGCGGAAGGTAACTCGAAGTGAATGCGAAAAGGAGATGTGTTGATTCTAATATTTGTCGTTGATAAATAGTTCCTTGATAAGAAAAAATGAGTAAATGTATATAAGATATATTAATTAAATAAAAATTAATAAATAGTATTTTTACAAGATAGATTAGAAAGATAGATTGAAAATTATTTTAGGAAATTAACAAATTAAATTTTGTTTACTTAATATTTACGCATAAGTAGAATTTTAAAAAAGCATTTTTTAAGTATTTTTTTCCAAACTCGGGCAGCATAAATATTTTTCAAAACGTTTTCTCTTTTATATTATTATTAATATTATAATATTAATATTTTTGAAATAATCGATCAATAAGATTGCAAAAGAAGAATTAATTCGATATTTTAAAAATGAAAAAGATGCATATATCTTTGAAAATAAATTTTGATGAAATACATGACTTTTGATTAATCAGGAAGTAAAGTTCATATTATGTATATATGTATAATAATAGAAGAAGATTTGTCGCTGATAAATAGTTCCTTGATAAGAAAAAAATGAGTAAAAATATATATAAGATATATTAATTAAATAAAAATTAATAAATAGTATTTTTAAGATAGATTGGGTTGAAAATTATTTTAGAAAATTAAATTTTGTTTACTTAATATTTACGCATAAGTAGAATTTTAAAAAAGCATTTTTTAAGTATTTTTTTCCAAACTCGGGCAGCATAAATATTTGTCAAAATGTTTTCTCTTTTATATTATTATTAATATTATAATATTAATATTTTTTAAATAATCGATCAATAAGATTGCAAAAGAAGAATTAATTCGATATTTTAAAAATGAAAAAGATGCATATATCTTTGAAAATAAATTTTGATGAAATACATGACTTTTGATTAATCAGGAAGTAAAGTTCATATTATGTATATATGTATAATAATAGAAGGAGATTTGTCGCTGATAAATAGTTCCTTGATAAGAAAAAAATGAGTAAAAATATATATAAGATATATTAATTAAATAAAAATTAATAAATAGTATTTTTAAGATAGATTGGGTTGAAAATTATTTTAGGAAATTAAATTTTGTTTACTTAATATTTATGCATAAGTAGAATTTAAAAAAAGCATTTTTTAAGTATTTTTTTCCAAACTCGGACAGCATAAATATTTTTCAAAACGTTTTCTCTTTTATATTATTATTAATATTATAATATTAATATTTTTGAAATAATCGATCAATAAGATTGCAAAAGAAGAATTAATTCGATATTTTAAAAATGAAAAAGATGCATATATTTTTGAAAATAAATTTTGATGAAATACACGACTTCTGATTAATCAGGAAGTAAAGTTCGTATTATGTACATAATAGAAGGAGATGTGTTGATTCTAATATTTTTCGCTGATAAATAGTTCCTTGATAAGAAAAAATGAGTAAATATATATAAAATATGTTAATTAAATAAAAATTAATAAATAGTATTTTTAAGATAGATTAGATTGAAAATTATTTTAGGGAATTAACAAATTAAATTTTGTTTACTTAATATTTACGCATAAGTAGAATTTTAAAAAAGCATTTTTTAAGTATTTTTTTCCAAACTCGGGCAGCATAAATATTTTTCAAAACGTTTTCTCTTTTATATTATTATTAATATTATAATATTAATATTTTTGAAATAATCGATCAATAAGATTGCAAAAGAAGAATTAATTCGATATTTTAAAAATGAAAAAGATGCATATATTTTTGAAAATAAATTTTGATGAAATACACGACTTCTGATTAATCAGGAAGTAAAGTTTGTATTATGTACATAATAGAAGGGTATGTTACGTGAGATAAATTTATTTCCTCTTGAAGAAGAGACACGCTGCGAAGATGAGGCGAGCATTAAAGCCAAGGATAAAGTAATACGATAGCCAGGCTATGTAACCGCACAATCAAACTGTTTGCAGAACGAAGCGCTACTCTCGTGCCACGAAACCGAAGGGTACACTTTCCATGTGCCGGAGAATTTATACTCAAACTTAAGCTCCTTCCCTATACTATCCGTTCCCTAGCTACGCTATTCGTTTACAGTTTCCAGTCAGACACTAAATCTATCTGCACAGCCAGAGAGATTCCGCTGAGCGCACGTAGGCTACTATATTATTCGAAAACACCATCATATCGATGTCTTTTTAGGAACAATGCGACTTCCTTCCTCTCGCTGAATAAATTGTATTTTTCCGACAATAATTTACGAGGTAAAGCACAAATGCTTTTGTTCTTAATTAAATCATCGAGGAAATAAAGCCTGGTAATTTGAGAAATTATTATAGCATCGCACTTTGATGTCGTCAAACAAACAAATAGAAAATAAACCCGAAATAGCGAGAGCTGGTCGAGTTTGTTGTCAAGAATGCATTCACATATTTTCACAGAGTATCGAAAATTGCTCTTGGTTTTCGAGAGAAAAAAAAAACGCTGCGCGTGCCGGTCGGCAATTACGAGGAATGTGTAATATCGAGGCACCGGAAACGAGATGTCACATGGTTTTTCACGAAATGGATTTTTGATGGGAACGTATTAAAGTCTCGGGCGGCCGATCGGCCGCGTGAATACTTTCGATCGTCGCGGGATTTCGTCCGTTTTCATCCCGTTTATATCCCGCGGAAAATCCTTTGAAACAATCGACGCGTGAAAAATCTGCGGGCACTTTTCCCAATGGTTCGTGAAAACGCAGTGACCGAGTAGTCGGTCGTTCGAATGGCTCGAAAATAAAATCAATCGGAAAAAGAATCGCAAATATCCCTCATAATAAGAAATCATTCTCCGAAAATCGAACGGAGGCTATTTAACCGTATAATCCTCTCGCTGCTGTCTTCGCGAGGAGAAAGGAAAAGGGACGAAATCCTGTTTGAAGCGATTAAAGCGTACGATTAAAAATAATCCGATAACACGCAGATAATGACAGATCGCGCAAATATAGCGTGATCGACGATTATAATGGCGCGTGCAGGGCGATCATTAAAGCGTAACTCGGTCGTTTTGTCGACGTGTCGTCGATATATGTATTCCTAAACATATTTGCTGCGTGCACGGGTCGGCGGCATCGGTTACATAATGATCGTTAGGAAGGACGACGGGGAGACACTTCCATTAATTCGACATTGGCCTCGTTAATTGTGCCATAATAAACGATGGTGGAATGAAATGTGGGCAATCAATTTATTCTGATTGCTTTACGGTGTACGAAGCATCATTCCCGTTAACATATCGCAAGGATAACTCATTTCGCGAGATATTCACCTGCACGTGCGTTTGCATATCTGAAAAGTCATTGATTAAGGGGTTATGCCTAATCATAAAAGTAAAAAAAAAAACAAATTTTTATGTTTTTACATTTTCTTGAAGTATATCATGTTGAAAATATTTCCTAAAAGTTTCAAATTAATCGGATGCAAATTGATGGAGTTATAAGTATATGTTTCATGAAGCGCCAGAATGTATAACTTTGTTTAAACACGACTATAAAGCTTCAGCTCTGATGTTTTGAGGACTATCAAGCCAATATATGAAGATTTAAATAAACTAAAATTATATGAGTCCGGAATAGATGATTCTGTGTAAATTAAAAAATCTGCATTTTATTTAAACGTAAACTTGACACAAATCTTAAACGCGTTTTTCTCAAAATCACCTTTTCAAATTCGGTGAGCAAGATATTTCGAAAACCGTTACATTGATTTGCTTGAAATTTTACAAGCTTCTTCTACATATAAAAGCCTAGTAGATGAACGAAGGATTTTGTTTTTTAATGAATACTTTTTTTTACTTAATAAAAAATGAGCAATTTTTAAGTCGAAAAAGAATATCTTAGTGTCAAATGGCTGCCATTTTGTCCCAAAACAATTTTTCGATTAATCCTTCGTTCATCAACTAGACAATTTTATACATTAACTACAGTTTATCGAATTTTTGATATCAGATGAATCAGCTTCGAATAGCACTGCTCACCGCGCAGCGCTTTTTAAAACAATATCCGGGAGAATAGTTGTAACTTTTACATTTTTTAATATTTTATTTTTAAAAAATATAATCACATCCTTAATATTTGTATTTTTGAATGAAAATTTATTTGTAAAAAAAAATTACACTTTTCAAAAAAAATTCCTAAGCATCACACTTTTTTTGATCTGCTGACTTGGCATAACCCTTTAAGTAAGCATAATTATATCATCTTTTATGTCTACATCAAAAGTCTACGTCAACTAGTCATTTTTTCAATGTAGAAAAAAAGAGAATAAAATACGATTTATCTATCCGTGTCATTTTTAGAATTTGTATACAAGTTAATAGAAGAGGACCGAGAGATATTTTACAGACACTGATGCGAACGTTATATTTTCTCTCCGCGGGATGAAAGTAACGTTGACATTTATCCGTTTGGGCAAATTGCGGATACCTGCGGGGGGGGGGGGATGATCGATTTAAATTTAAAAGCCAGGCCATCGCGAAAACGTATCCGGACTCGTGCCGGAATACTTACGCAATGTGCACGTCGCGTACATTTCGCGCACGCTCTAAAATGCGCAGCGGCACAATTAATCATCCCATCTCGAGTCACGCTCGAGAAAGTCGCATCGCGGACGCGATGCAAAATTAAAATTTTGTAATCCGCTTGCACGCTGCGGTTGACGACTACGTATTAAATGGTTACGCAACCAGTACCTGCCGCGCGTTATACGGGCTATACACGTTGCAATTTATGTAACTGTGTTCCTTCCCCGGTTTTCCATTGTGAACGCGAGCCCTTTAAAATTTTAAACGGCTCGAGCATGAAAGATTCGGTGCGATTATACGCTGTCATTCCTTTTTTTTTTTCTATAATTCTAATTACCATATTGACATTTGCATGCCCGATATCGCGTATCAGAAAGAAATAAAATGCGCGCGCGCGTGTCACGACATATTATACACGTGAGAGAAACGATACATTACGTTTAGATCAGAGGAGATTAATGTCCGCCACCGCAATTGAATGCAAAATTTACTATTTGTGCCAAAGTATCGTCGAACTCGGCCGTAATTTACATACGCACGCGTTCAGATCTGTGCGATATCAAAGGTAAAAAAAAAAAAAAATTGGAGAGAGGCGCGGCGAGATATTAGTTTTCATTTTCATCGTGAAAAGCGGGATTTGAGGTAACTCTCTGTGTGCTCTTCAATTAAACGGCAGCATATAACAACGCATCGGTTCGAAAAAAAAACCTTTAATCCGTATTAGAATTGCGGGGGAGAAAGAGAGGGGGGGACGAAAAATAGAGAAATTTTTACAGATGCGTTGTGTCGCGATCCGAAAGTGAAAATTCGGGGGCAACTTATCCCTCGATTAAATACGTCCAAAGACGCTAAAAACACAATCATTAATTCCGTTTGAAATTGCGACGGGACGTACCGGAAATAATTCATCTTCCTCCTCCGCCATCCCTCCCATTCGTCGGTATATGATGTTTTACGAGGTACGCTCATCGTATATATATATATATTATATATCGTGGCACATATTTATCGCCGCACAGCCATCCTTAACCCTTATCCGAACAACCTATTTTCTAAACTTAAACGCGCAGCGTTGGCTTTTATTTTTTTAACACAGACACAGTCGTGTTATAAAAAAATATTACACACACATATACATATATTTTTATACAGTTTTATACAGTTTTATAAAAATTACTCTATTATATAAAATTTTATAGAATTTAAAATTGATTTCCAGAAGAGTTTTAGTTTAAATTCTATTCACATAAGAGAGATATTCATATAGTATATATCGATTGTACGCGTTATACCATTGGATATCCCAATTGAAATATATATTTATATTTGAAATATCTATTTGCAGTGACCTTAGCTAATTCAAACATGTATCTGCAAATGTGTATTTAAAAAAAATTAAAATACTTATACATATAAAATAATATTTATATATGACACAAATGTATTACTTCCTATTCTACAAAGATTGCTGTCAAAAAAAATAAAGTGCATCATATTTCAATAAAAATTCTTTAAATCTATTTGAAAGAAAAGAATTTCACGTCTAAAGTCATTGAAACTTTCCCAAAACTTTCTTCACGCTACCGCGTTCCTTCTCCTTTACTCTCTTATTTTTCGCTATTATTAAATTTCGAATCAACTTTCTCTTCATCGTAACAATAACGTATCGCGACGTTAGTGTACTTTCTTTAATGTATAATTCGTGTTATTTCGTAAATTATTATATAAACTACGTTTATACATTGATGTAATTTTCTATTCGTACACACTTAATTTTAGATGACTATCTCGAAGCTCGTTAAGATAAAAAGTATCTCACATCTCTATTTTTTCCCATCTTCAAGTTTTTAATGATATGTCACCGGGCACGACGCGAAACGTGTACGAGAAATGCTGAGAGGGCTGCGAGAACGTTGAACATAAAACACTCTACGCAAAGTTCAACGGGATCCCTGCCGCGCCCCTCAATTAATTACCGAGCGGGGAATCGAAAATGCAGAAAGCCAGATCGTTTGCTCGGCTTCATCCGTCAAACGTTTCGAAAAGTTTTATTATCAAGACCGTAGTTAATACAGTTTAAACCTCGCCCGTTCCGCCGAGGTGCCGCGAAAGTTTCACCATCAAGCTAACTATTACAAGCTAGAAAACGAGATCCTCCAAGGAGAACCCCTCGCGATAGGCGAGCGAGCGGGGGCGGAAAAGAGAGAGGAAGAAAGAGTAAAGCGCCGTCGTCGGGTTGATTCCTTTATTTAGGACAAGGACTTTTATCACACCCCGCGACGACTCGAATCGCGAACAATTATATTAAGCTCTCGTTCACGGTTGCGCAATTTTGCGCGGGAGAGAGAGAGAAAAGGGGCTGCGCTTTCTCTCCTTCTCTTCTTCTATCTTCGTAAATTTACTAAAACGAGCTCGCTTTGCTTACGTTCAGCGACGCTCCGGAAGGAAAATTACTTTCGGATTCGTGCTTAAGTGAGGGAGCCGGATATTCCGGCTTGTCTTATCCATGGCGCTGATATTTGTGTACCGCCGCGATGCGCCTTTAAGGGGTTATGCCTAGTCAGCAGACCGAAAAAAGTATGATGTTTGGGAATTTTTTTTCGAAAAGTGTAATAATTTTTTTTTACAAATCAATTTTTGTTCAAAAGTACAAATATTAAGGATGTTATTATATATTTTTTTTAAATAAAATATTAAAAAATGTAAAAGTTATAACTATTTCCCTGGATATTGTTTTTTAGAAAGCGCTGCGCGGTGAGCAGTGCTATTCGAAGTTGATTCATCTGATATCAAAAATTCGATAAACTGTAGTTAATGTATGAAATTGTCTAGTAGATGAACAAAGGATTAATCGAAAAATTGTTTTGGGACAAAATGGCAGCCACTTGATACTAAGGTATTCTTTTTCGACTTAAAAATTGCTCATTTTTTATTAAGTAAAAAAAGTATTCATTAAAAAACAAAATCCTTTGTTCATCTACTAGGTTTTTATATAATATGTAGAAGAAGCCTGTAAAATTTCAAGCAAATCGATGTAACGGTTTTCGAAATATCTTGCTCACCGACTTTGAAAAAGTGATTTCGAGAAAAATGCGTTTAAGATTTGTGTCAAGTTTACGTTTAAATAAAATGCAGATTTTTTAATTTACATAGAATCATCTATTCCGGACCCATATAATTTTAGTTTATTTAAATCTTCATATATTGGCTTGATAGCCCTCAAAACATCAGAGCTGAAGTCGTTTATAGTCGTGTTTAAACAAAGTTATACATTCTGGCGCTTCATAAAACATACACTTATAATTCCGTCAATTTGCATCCGATTAATTTGAAACTTTTAGGAAATATTTTCAATTTACTTCAAGGAAATATAAAAACATAAAAATCATTTTTTTTTTATTTTTATAACTAGGTATAACCCCTTAAATCAATATCGTATTACTAGACACATATTTTATATATATTCTTGTATGTACATATGTATAAGTGTGTACATAAATGAATATGTATATATGTAATATGTATGTCAGTCAAATTACTTGTCGATCGCGTTATAGCTTCGAAATTATCGCATCACCGCTCGCGGATTTATCGAAATTTGTTGTACCAGCTGCGCTTTATTAATTTTGTTTTCGACGTTGGAGCCGGACCGGCTTGCGAGGGCGGAATTACGCTTCCTTGATCATTTTTTTTTTTTTTGAGCTTTGTGAATCGCTGACTATTTCTATTAAAATCGCGATGGAAATGAAAATCAAACAAGCGGAAAGCTGAAACCAGATAAACGCACTGAGAAAAAAATCTGGTTGCATTAATAAGAATTCTGGTAGATTCAACCAGTATGTCTGTTGGAAAATGGACGAACCAGAATTCTTGTAAGAAATACTAGATGAATCTGATTAATTTCTTCCTGTTAAGTTTACCAAATTTTCTTGTTAATAATACTAAACTCATCAACACCATGTCGTCTAAAATTTTTTTCATCTAATTTCAAAAGTCTGTTTAATATTCTAAATTCCAACAAGATTATTGGATAAATTCAATCCAGATTATTCAATAAATTATTTTAAATTCAGTTTGTTAGAAATTAAACTGATAAACAGTGATGCAAGAAGAGGATGCAGCTCAAACACACACAATCAGAGAGCTAGCGTCCTCTTTCTGGCACTACTGCTCGTAAGAAAAAAAAAAATATACTTTGGATTTAATGTTAATACTAGTTCTTACATATACATTTACATATACATTTCATGGCAAATATTGAATACGAGTTAAGTTAAGAGTGGCTCGCCGCCTAGCGGCAAGCAAAGAAGTTAATGTAACAAGAAATTTTATAGATCCAACCAGAAAATACTAACAAAATCCTTATAGTAAAATCTATTAAACGTTCTAGTTATAAAAAATCGAGTCTTATCATGATAACTAGAAATTCTTGTTTGATTTAACCAAAATGCCTTCAATCATATGCGTCTTGTTGGTACAATCAAACGATTTTTCTCAGTGCGAGAGCTGGAGCGATCTAGATAGATTTTTCTAACAAACCATCGATCGTTGTTCTAATAATTACACGAATAATTGTAAGGATTGTCCATGTAACCACATGACGCGCGTCTGATTTTTAAAGCAAAATTGTCCCGTCTCGAGAATGCAAATAAAGTTGCAAGAAAAACTAGAGAAAAAAATAATATACTTCCAATTATATTATTTTTATTTGTTATGTATCATATATTAAAGCATTAAATGTATATATATTAAAAAAAAAGCAAAATTTTAAAAGCATATTAATTCTGATTAAAAGCGTTATAACTGACTCGACTCATTAATTTTCACAATTAATAAATTTCTATTATGCATGTGTGAAAATGCCAAGGAAAATAGATACTACGGCTTGCTCAAGAAGAAACTAATTTAGACTATGAGTCTAGCTAGCATAAATAATTATGGCAGATGACTCTAAAGATGATAAAGATGAAGCTTGCCGTCAGGACGCAACGCGTCAAGTCAATTCAACTTGATGATTAAGTAAATAAGCTTAGCGTTTAGCTTACGTGAACTTGCGCCAACTTTGCTCAATAAATTAAAGTCCAGAGCTCCAGATACACGAGGCGTGAAGTTTCTACGCGATTACCCCCGTCAAGGACGATAAGAATTTTGATTGGGACGAGGAGAAGATCGTTTCGTAAATAATGAGGGGGCACAACGCGCGGCATCATCAAAGTTACATTCGACCCCTCGCCGCAGCATTCGAAAAAATACGTACTCGCGATAAACCCATAAACCCCCCCGCTCGGTCCACTCGATTTTTATCTCCGTCGTCGGCGTCGCCGACGCCGACGCATCCTTGAGCGGCGATTTATCGCACGCGTGTTTACCTCCCAAGCGCATCCGCACCCTCACCAGCACGCACACTACGCACATACGAGCCCTCGTCGCCAATCGCGTTCACGTGTGGACGCACACGCACACACCCAGCCACCCCCTCACCCGCCCATCCGTGCACGCTTCCACAATTTTCGAGTGGAAGCACGTATATATAGGCTTCACACACACACATATACATGTGTATACATGTACATATATATGTATATAGGTACACATAGATAGATATATGCGAAGGCAACGCCGAGAGATACGACGAGGGTGGATTTCCTGCGGGCATGCGTAGAGCTCGCGAAATGACGGCGGTAGGGTGGAAATCGCGGAGGTTCGAGGATACGAACAAGGGTGACACCCTGCAGTCTGACGCGGGACTTCGACCCTCGTGCTTTGCCGGGGAATGAAGTAACCAGTAGTCACGATTCTTGGACTAGCGACTCGGAAGAGAGAGCCGTGAATTCGCGAAAGTCAAGTCATGTGCGAGTTGGAGACTCGGAGGAGACCCTCCCCGAGACGAAGAGAATCGCGAGAAAAATCTTGGCGTCTTCGTGTTCGAATTGTTGTACCAAGCTCGACAAGAAGAGGACGGAAACTTTACGAAAGAAAAACACAAGGGACAATTGCGCGAAGTAGGTTGAGAAGATCACGTGTAACGTGAAGGCAAGTCTTGATCTCACCAGCTAAGACTCGGTTTATCCTCCTTATTTCACGTTGACGGGTTCGTCGAAGGACTAAATAGGAAAAAAACAGCTGAAAAAAGCTGAAAAAAGCCGCGGTCGTGTTTTCTTCCGTTCGTTTACGAGGTGCACGAAATTCGATTACGGGGAAGCGCATCGGAGCGGAAAGGTTCCTGTCGATCGCACGTCGAAATATAAATTGGAGTACGTTGGTCTCTTGGAGAGTAGTCATCGTGCGGCGAGTGTATCGTTAATTAACACGAGATCGGGGAAATAGGGGAGGCGCAGGAGCCTCGATGCACAGGAATGTCGCGGAAGGAGGAGCCGTAGGGAGAGGCAGAGTCAGTCACGGTAAGTCGATTACTTCGTGGTCGATGATCAAACGTCGCTTTCATTAGCCACGGTCTCGGTTGCTGCGGTTAAACATTCCCGACACTCTCGTCAACCAACCTTGAATCAAAGATTCCGCCGCGCGACGGAATTAAGCGCTTGTTTCGGCGCGATTTTTCTTCCTTTTACCCTGCAACCCTCCCGAAACAGACATCCCTTGGCGTGATAATTAATTCCGAGAATAAGGGGGAAAAATCCCGAGTGACATTTTAACCAGGACGACAGGTGTAAAGTTATTTTCCCTCGTTCCTTTTTCTCGTCGCGCGACTGCGACTATCGGAAAACGAATGAATCGATGGGAAATCGGTCGCGATTGTAAATTAACTTTTCGAGAGCGGACCGCTTCCTGATACATTTTTAAAGGCGCGATATTGCCTGCGAGGAATTCCGCTGGATTCCGACTCGAGATTTCGCGTTCGAAAGTATCAAAGACACGGTCCCGTCCCATCTTACGCTCTATCGATTCAACGCGGTATAACTTGACGCAGGATCCCGAGGATCGCGGCTCGAATCGCTCCATCATTCGTCTCGTCGTTCGTCGAATACCTCGGCAAATAACAGCGGCGACAGTCAAACACACAGAGAGTGGAATCTGCTCGACTCTACGACGCCTGCCGACGTCGAGACGCCTCGTATCGACTTCCTTCTCTAGGGAAAGAAGTCGCGTCCTTTCTCTATCTCCGCGACTTCCTACCCAGCGGCACTTTATTCAGGATCAAAGCTTTCCATCCCACGATTGCGAGTGCTCGGACAGACGTGAAACTTTACGTCTCACCGAGCTTACACAGGCCCGAACGTCATTCCAGCAGTCTTATACGACACGCAATGCACAATGTATTACGTAACGACTTTTAATGCGCCTAACTTGCAACTGGTGCAACCAAGAGGATTTATGCGTCGGGCTAATTAATGAGCTCACGGGGCGTCACTTCACGTTTATTCGACTTCCCGTGTTCAATTTTTCTCTTTTATTTACGTTGAGAATAATAAATAAATAAATTTATACGAAATACGATTATTTGATATAAAGTTGGAAACACCAACAATGGCGACGCAAATCTAGAATAGCCCCTAATACCATAAACATCGTAACTTTAATGTGTATTTCTGCAGAGAACAATGTAAATTCAGAGAATTTATCGCTCGCGTGGAAAATATGAAGGAATATAATTTTTGCGTGGATTTCTTTTTTTCACAAAAATCTGTTTTTGATGCATTTGACGTGAATAATATAATTCATATATTTTTCATGGGGAGAAACAGAAACGTAAATTACACTCCGTGAGAATTAATGATTCATTTCTTACATAAAATTTGAAAATAATCTTCCCATGATACGTTCGTTGCACACAATTATAACAGCAAATTACGTTCTTTTTACCGGAGGTATCTTACGTAACAACTTTTGTAACTCGGTCCAACGTCCGATTAATAATTCGCGACAGTTACTTCGTAACTGGCAAAGTCTCGTAGTTGGGCGAAATTCGAGAGCATTACAAGGTTGTACAAGCCACTCGGCCGAAAGCCTTAATTCGATTCTCGCAGCTCGAAGAATCCGTTCCCCGCGAGATACGGCCATCCCCCGTCCCCGTCCGCCCTCTCATCGATCGTTTCGCGGGGAGGAACCGTCTCGGTTGGCTCTTTGTCGTCGTCCCGTCCATCTCGAAACGCTCGCGGAAGCACTTTCTCGCGCCATCGAATCTCGAGGGCCACGATTTACGACGTAATTTCGATACCCGCTCCGGTAGCCGCGTAATAACTCGCACCTCGACGTAATATCGCGCACGAACAGTCTCTCATCCCGAAATTTGTAGAATCGTTGTCAGCCGTCCGTCTCAGCTGAGCGCGTTTTATAGTCGCGCTTTTATTCCCGCACCTTTCTTTATCCGATCGATCTTAAATTCTGTCGATAATTTGCTCGAAAATTTCCTCGAAAATTCGCCTCGTAAGAATCTAACTCTCAGCATCCATCATCCGATTAAAATTTCTCTAATCGTTACGCTTCCCATTCCTAATTATCGCAATTTTTCCTTAAGGGGTTATGTCAGCAGACCGAAAAAGGTATGATGTTTGGGAATTTTTTTTGAAGTGTAATAATTTTTTTTTACAAATAAATTTTTATTCAAAAGTACAAATATTAAGGGTGTTATTATATATTTTTTAAAAATAAAATATTAAGAAATGTAAAAGTTATAACTATTCTCTCGGATATTGTTTTTTAAAAAGCACTTTGCGATGAGCAGTGCTATTCGAAGCTGATTCAAAAATCATCTGATATCAAAAATTCGGTAAACTGTAGTTAATGTATGAAATTGTCTAGTAGATGAACGAAGGATTAATCGGAAAATTGTTTTGGGACAAAATGACAGCCATTTGACACTAAGATATTCTTTTTCGACTTAAAAATTGCTCATTTTTTATTAAGTAAAAAAAAAGTATTCATTAAAAAACAAAATCCTTCGTTCATCTACTAGGTTTTTATATGTAGAAGAAACCAGTAAAATTTCAAGCAAATCGGTGTAACGGTTTTCGAAATATCTTGTTCACCGACTTTGAAAAGGTGATTTCGAGAAAAACGCATTTAAGATTTGTGTCAAGTTTACGTTTAAATAAAATGCAGATTTTTTAATTTACACAGAATCATCTATTCCGGACCCATATAATTTTAGTTTATTTAAATCTTCATATATTGGCTTGATTGTCCTCAAAACATCAGAGCTGAAGCTTTATAGTCGTGTTTAAACGAAGTTATACATTCTGGCGCTTCATGAAACATACACTTATAGCTCCGTCAATTTGCATCCGATTAATTTGAAATTTTTAGGAAATATTTTCAATATGATATACTTCAAGAAAATGTAAACACATAAAAATCGATTTCTTTTACTTTTATGACTAGGCAACCCCTTAAAGTCGCGAGAAGACGCGCAAACCTACGATTAATCGCAACGCGTTAACGTTTTATGGTTGATTCTGTGGAAAGCGTTCCTCGCTAAGGGCTCGCTATCACACCCTTTCGATCTGCCTGACAAAGTAGCTGGGGATGCGACTTCACGCCTCAACGGGCTCTTCCACCCTCGACGAAAATCGTCAGGCACAATTTCACTTGATGAAAGTCACCGCTAAATGCGCGACAGGAGGTAATTTTTAACGCGAGCAAGCCATTACAACGAGAGCGATTTTGTTCCATAATATATTACAGGATGCTTCATTGAAAATATTCCTCGTATAACCTCGATATTTTTATAGCGAGATGAGATTTAAAAAATACTTTTAATATACACATATATTGTGCGATACAAATTTGAATTTTTAATGTTGTAAATGCATTGGAAGTCCTGAGATTGAGTTTTTTATCAGCAATTTATACTTTGCAAAAACTACATATTATCAATGAATATAGATGATGTAAAATATATGTATTAATAATGGTTTATCTACAAAACTGTCGCTCTATAATTTTCAATATTTATGGGCTCTCACTTAATTCCATGTATCTTCGTAGTGCAAAATGTAAATAACGTAATTTTTCCCCTTTTAGCGTTTAATACGAATAAATGGAACGTTATTGTTCGTTAAAAAGAGCTATATTTCTTTTACCATAAAATGTTTCTAATATTATTTATCCCTCGCATCACATAAAATTTCTAATAATGCAGACTTAATTCCCACATGAATCGAATATAAATCTCTCGCAATAAAATAAAACATTCGTGTCAAATAATTTCGCAATAAATATTTTGCACTTTGCCGGTTATCATATTCGATATATACGGTACCGTGAAAAGTTCCTAATGTCGTAAAACTGAAGTTAGAGCATTAAATACAATTGTCTGCGAACAGTTGCTACCCACTTTGCCTCAGTCGCGCAAATTTGGTTAGTTCACCACAAAATGGTTAAATTCCTCGTTTAAAAGTCTCTCGTGCACATTTCCTTGCTGCCTGGCTTGTTGGGCAAAGGGTTGTTATCGTACCCTCTTGATCTACCCTGCAAAACTAGCTGCGGATGTAACTTCGCGCTTCATCGAACTTCCTCTAAAGGGCACGAATCCCCGACGTAATTTTAGTCGGAAGCAACCACATCTTAATATGTATTATATAGTGACTTTTAACGCTGATGAAACGTACAGTCGCGGTGAAAAGTTTCGCTCAATACATAAAGTGGTATTAGTACACGAGAAACTACAATCTGTTTATAACCCGGAAGTTAAATTGAACGTTATTATAGTGTAATATTATATTATATTGTGAAGACGTGCTTGTTTCTCGACTTTTAGAGATACCTTGATTTAAATGGACTTTTGTAATCTAATAAGAAACGCATTTTCGTCGAAACATTCCGCTATTACACATTCTCCACAACGATCAAATGAAATACCGCGAGAGAGATGAAGTTCTTAAAGTTATGCGTATCTCTAATTAGGGCGTTATGGTACGTTGAAAGGTATATATTCAGTTAAATATACGAGTGAGTAATTTAACATAGTTGAAGGAAATGCAAACTGTTTGAAATGTTCAATTCAACCTCCGCACCATCAACATTCGCGAATGTCTGTTTTCCTTGTTACAATATTTCGGTTAATTACGCGATATTTTAACTTCGTTTTTATATCATTGTTTCCTTTCGAAAATTATTCATTTAATGTTGTAAAGGCATTGATGTAAAGACACAGGTTTCACACGAGAACTTTTGTACTTCGATAAAAGTTTGATGTATAATGTAACACGAGAGAAAGACAAGCATCGATGAGACAAGAATGGAAGTTTTCGATACCTCGTATCTCAAATGTAACTTTTTTAAACAATTCAAAAATTTACATCCCTCTAAAAACAAGCACGGTATCATTAACTTTGTTTCGTATGAAAATATTTACGGTGTAAATATTAACGTGGCGAAAAATATTTACGCGCAAAAATATCTATTTTGCTCCATCTGCTTTAAAGAGATGCGTAATGGAAATACGGATCAAGAGCTTAAAATTATTCCTTGAAAATTGGACGCAATGCGCGAGTGACTTCACAAAGCCATTTTATTCTCGAATAAGAACTCCGCGAAGTACAAACTTCATCCGCACAATACTTCTCGGGAAGCGTCTCACGGAAATTTATTCCTCAAAATCCACAGCCGACAGACTATACTGACGATTTCTTGACAGTATTTAATGTAGGTTGGCCCACTTTTTACGTTGCTTCAAGATTTCGTGCGCGTGACAAGCCGCAGAGATTGCGATAAGAGCAAAGTTTCGTGACTTCTCTCTTGTTTGGATAATTTATATATTTGTATGTTGGGACAATTTTTTGATTCGTAAAGTTATCGCGAAGCACGAACAGCTGATCCGATAAAATAAGACAATAACGTATAGACTATAACGATATATATTCAAATTATGTAAATAAATTCCCTGAAAATTCCATGATTTTTCAGCTATTTTTCAAAGTTCCAGGTAAAATTAAAATATTCTTTGTATAAATATAATTTTAAAATAAATTTATTTATTGTGTGTCAACTTTATATTCTAACATAAATAAAATATTTGAAGCCTAAAAAAATTTCATATTATTTATTAAATATATTTTTTTAAATAAATATTCATGCATTGAATAATGCTACTGCTGGTTAAATTTCAATAGTAGTATCAGTAGATTGTTGACTATTTAGAATATAAAGGAAATTATCAAAGAAGCAATTCTAAAAAATTGAATCCCAATAAAATTCCCTGATTTTTCAGAATAAAACAAAAATTCCTGAGGATTCCAGATTTCCCAGATTTTGTCCAAGTTTTTCGAAATCCTTCATTTTTTCATAATTAATTACACAAAATGTGTAATTAATTGTGAAAAATGCTCGCAAGAATTTCACATTTCGAATATACGTATTGATTTCAATAGAACTCACCGAGAGGAGATGTTTTGCGAAAAAAAATATTTTGATGGTATCCCATTCAGTCAATATAACTATAAATTAGTCCAAATTCGTAATGCAAACCAGAATCCTTGCCGCACAGATTTCTTGACTATTTCAAGAGAAATCGCGCGCGTCTCTTTAAAAAGAGACGAAAGAACCGCATCCTTTCTAACATTTTGCACACAATGTGTAGCGTGAAGGCTTAAAAAGATGCAGTTCTCTCTCTCCCGGATTATCATATTTCTACGGATATTATTTCTTACGCAAGCTGTGCGACGCGGTCGCATAAAATACGCGTGACACGCTAAATAACGACTGCACTCTTGGAGGTCATTGTGTAAGTGCTTATATACGACCGGCTGACGCGAATACTTTTTGTCCACGGATGTTTTATACCCAGTGCTCATTGCGCAATCCCGTCGGACGACGGACTCATGCGAGTCGTTAAATTGCATCCGCGAAAAAAGGGCTCATGCAGCTATTATACACCGAATATCCTTATTTCCGTGTTGCTCTTCCGCAAGCTTCGCGAGCGAAAAATGTACACCTAGTATATTTATCTTTTCGCACCAAAAAGATAAACGTTTTTTTAAATCTTTGTCCAAAGTGCAATTTATCGCACAATTTGCGCGATTATCTCCACTTAAATATATTAATTGAAGAAAATATATTCTTAATTTTTTTTAATGCTATAAATCTTTAATTCTTCTTTTACATTTTACAGCCTTATTTTTAAATATATTAATTGAAAAAAATATGTCCTTAATTTTTTTTTTACATCTTACAGCCTTATTTTTAAATATATTAATTGAAAAAAAAATATATTCTTTTTTTTTTTATGTTGTAAATCTTTAATTCTTTTTTTACATCTTACAGCCTTATTGTTTATAATGAATATTTAAGCGCATTTAAATTCTTTCAAAACAATATATAATTTCAGAATTTTCTTGATAAAAAAAGGTTAACTTTTGAATCATACAAAAATAAAAAGAATTTATCTCAACTTATCGTTCAATTTCGACATTTTTAATTTTGACGCTAACTTGGATTTAGCAAGCTCTTCATGAAATGTAGGAAAAGATCGATTTATCAAAGTCAGCAATAGAGATAATCACGGCGAATTCATTGTACCTAACTTTCGAAATGGACGAACGAGCTGCGCTGTCGAATCGCATTCGACCCGCGAAATCTGATTTTCGCAATTTCGCTCCGTAGTAGTTGCCAGACGGAAGATACCCCGACATGGAAGAACCCACGAAATTCGATTTTCGCGATTTGTGTACAGGTCATCCGCGCTAAAAGCGTGAGCTGCCGAGTTAGCGAATAAGCGCTCGAAAGGAAAGGAAATTGAGGAGGATATCTCTCCCGATGTATAAATTCTATCTATCACCTTATATACGAGAACAAATATATGTGTATTTGTTGAAACGCACACTGTAGTCTCTCTAAATCCCTCTATTCTACTAAAAGCTAATAGATTAAATCTAGTTATCTTAATCTTCCTTTATCTTCCTTTGTCTTTCTGATGTTTTCAGCAAACGATCTTTAATTTTAATATAATTACATTTTATTTTATATACAAAACTTGTGCGAAAAAATATAAAAAATTTTCTCTAAATTTTAAGTTAAAATAACTCATTCGTCGTATGTTACTTATTGATACACTAAAAATGTTAAATAACTGACACAATACTTTACATTTATTTTTGTTATCGTGACTTTAAGTGTAATGTAAAAATAACATACAAATTAATTAAAAATTACATGAAAAAATAGTTACAATAACTCGTAAGAAATGTTGAGGACATTAACATATAATAGTAATTATTTTAACTTAAATTATTTGCAATAGAAACATTTGATTTTAGTAAATTTGATTATTTTGTATGTCAAAGTTCAAGATTATTTGAAGATTTACTTTAACTTTTCTTAGAATGTTAAACTGACTTTGAGACATGTTGATTGTTTAAAATGATGTTAAAAATACTCAAAATAATATCCCATTTCTAAGAGACATATACAAAGTGTTAAGTTATAAAGTTGACATAAATGTAACACATGAAAACGTTATAAAAATAATAACATATAGGTTGTATGTTAATTTTACATTAAAGTACTAATCAAAACGTGGTAACACAAAAAAATTTAAATATATGGGCGCACAATTTTTTACTGTGTAAAAAAACATGTCACATGTGTAACGCTATTAGCAAAGGAAGCGTCATGAAATAATGTAGAAATTTGTTAATTACTTTAGTGAATGTAAATTCAAAATTCTATCTATAAACGACAAAGCTCAGTTATTGTTTGGGATTAATCTAAAATGAATATTATAACGTATCTTGGCGCGATAGAGAGTCCACGGCCCGTTTGAAACTATAATTTTCAGACTGACAAGCATTGTGGCATACGCACTACACGTGACGTATGTGTTAAGCATGGTTAATGCCTAAAATTAAACACAAATTTCCTCTAGGAGTTTAATTATGCAATCTATTGAGCACTCGTATGTCGTTCGCGTCTGTGCGCGTCGCTAAATCGTCGATCATACGAAGCATATTAATTACGCAGTGATCGACCGCACGATTCTGATCCAGCAATTACGTAGATTCATCTCGTCACTCGAACCGCGATGGCTCGCATCGCCGACTCTCGGTAATCGTTAACCACTCCGAAGCCACAACTATATGCAAAATTCATCGCCGTTCTCTTAGAGCGTTTCCTCTCCCGCCGTTCATTTTCACTTTTCCGCAGAAATTCCTGTCGAGGTTCTCGAGGGTGCTCGACTCCACCGTTGAAAAATAGGCCAATTAAGACAGAATGACGTGAACGGGAATAGAAAGGATCGTACGCTATTAAGGTATAATATCCTTCAGAATTTACCGCGTTAATGAAGCACGGTTTTATGTTCGATTACGCTTATTGTAATCAACTTGGATCGAGAGAGAGGTCCTCTTAAACAAAAATAATGATGATTGGTAAAACCGTGATGATGTAATTTATATAGGGAACGATGGAGCAAAGGTTCTTCCTCGCGCAAAGTATTCTGTAGAGTGTTCCATTAAAAAAACGAACGCACACATATACATATATATACACACGTAGATATCGGGAAATATCATACCGCAACAATTACGAAGCGGAGGCGTAAATAAAAAGCAAATATGGCGATGCGGCCGGCGAAATCCAATCGACAGTGGTCCCTTGCCGATTCCAATAATTCGGTTTACTACCGCACGTATCCTCGCATGTATGTATATCGTTCTATGTGGTCGATATGACTGCCAATCTGTGTTGTATCTTAATGTACAACCGTCATGAGTACAAATTTCACATGTTTTATCGAACGTGTATTGGAATATAATTTTATCTCCCTCTATATATATATGTTATATATATTTTTTATATATATTTTATACAGGGTTGGGAAGTAACGCGTTACTTGTAACGCCGTTACCGTTATAGTTACTTTTTTTTGGTAACGGACTGGTAACGGCGTTACATTTTTTTTCTGTAACGATAACGTAGTTACATTTTTTTAGTAACGATAACGAATTTAACAGTTACTTTCACCGTTACTTTTCATATTTTGAAAATATTTACGACGTCGTATTTCTGTCATATTCAATTTTCATCGATCGACATTTATATAAAATTCGATAATACTTCGAATTAAATTTATTGCTCTGAATGTCTGTGAAGCTGGCACGACAATGTACGAATTTCAAAAAAATACTAAGTGTTCTGATAGTACTTTTCATAGTTCTACAGTTCCTGATAAAAATTAAAAAGAGTTCCGCATTCCTTATATTAAATAATCGAAATTGAAAAAATATGCTAATTTCGCGAATCTAGCACGACACTCTTCCCTCTAATGTACCAAAACGCGTTGAATATTATTATTTTTAGCAAGAGTTCCCAATAATTCTGCTATAGTTCAGTCTATATATGCAATTTCAGACAGATATTTCAATAATTAATAATTTTTTATGAATTTTTAATGTCCTCGACCACGACACTTAGTAAAAATGTGTTGTGCTGATGATTTTCTGTAGTTTTAACGGCAGTTCTGGACAGTTCTATAAAAGTTCTATTCTTTAGAAGCATTTTTTAAACAGAGAGATTTTTTAAATAATTATTTATAAAATAGTAAACGGTCGGAGCTCTGCGTAAAAATGTTTCTAAAGGACAGAACTTTTATAGAACTGTCCAGAATTGCCGTTAAAACTAGGGAAAATCATCAGCACGATACATTTTCACTAATTGTCGTGCTGGTCAAGAACATTAAAAATTCATAAAAAATTATTAATTTTTGGAATATCGATCTAAAATTGCATATATAGGCTAAACTATAGCAGAACTATCGAGAACTGTTGTCAAAAATAATAATTTTCATCGCGTTTTACTCCTTTAGAGAGAAAGTGTCGTGCTAGATTCGGGAAGTTAGCACGACATTTTTTCGATTTCGATTTTTTAATATAAGGAATGCGGAACTCTTTTTAATTTTTATCAGGAACTGTAGAACTGTAAAAGTGCTATCAGAACTCTCAGTATTTTTTTGAAATTCGTAGATTGTCGTGCCAGCTTCACAGACACCTCTGGAGCGATTAATGACATCATTGGTCAATCACAGTTATTTCATTCTTCTGAGGAATGGATGATTGGCCAGCTTTTAAGTTTGACGTAATATCGGACGAGAGCACAAAAAGAATGTAAATTTAGCTGTATTTATAAATTTAATGGAAATTAAAATTTTTTTATTTACATGTGAAGTTACATGTTAAGTGCTTTAAAATCTATATCTCTTTAAATTTTTTACGGTTTTGTAAATTTAAAATAATTTGTTGCTTTTATATTAATATTTTAATAAAAAATATTACCAAAGTAAATTTTTTATTTAATTCTATCTTGTTTTAACATTAAAAATAACGGGAAAAATAACGAATCGTTACTTTTGAAGTAACGGTAACGGTAACTAGTTACTTTTTTTACTCGGTAACGAGTAACGGTAACGAGTTACTTTTAAAAAGTAACTTTCCATCCCTGATTTTATATATATGTTATGTATATGTTATATATATATATATATATATTATATATGTTATATATATTATATATATATATATATATATATATATATATATATATATTATATATATGTTATATATATGTTATATGTGTAAAACAATATTTTTTAAGCGAAAAAAGTCTCCCCCATTTACACATTTTGTAAAAAAAAATATATCCTTTGACAAAAAATTCAAATAAAAATCAATGCAGTAAAAATGGTGTACAATAGAGAGAGTTTATTAAAGAATCCTCGTGTATGCGATCAAAAATAAAGCCACTTGCTCTTTGCGAGCTCATTGACATAATAAATTCCTTGCAATCGTAATCATCTATAGTGCCATAATTTGATGTCCGATATCGATCAGGTATAATCAGAGATATCTCTGATCTTCGTATGTTGCAAAATTATCGAAATTCCATTAGTGCATCAGGTATAATGAAAGATCGCACCTACATCGTTATAAATAATTATCATTGTAATGCAATCG
The DNA here is from genome assembly GCF_025532165.1 of Camponotus vicinus. Classification (NCBI taxonomy): domain Eukaryota; kingdom Metazoa; phylum Arthropoda; class Insecta; order Hymenoptera; family Formicidae; genus Camponotus; species Camponotus vicinus. The sequence goes on from NW_028141956.1 coordinate 23,760,372, forward strand.
GAAACCTTTATATATGACTACGCATGCGTTATAAAATAATATTAGTTTCTCTCGAGAGGAATTAAATAACGAGATCCTTCACACATAATGGAGGGCACATATGTATAAGGTTAAAGTCAATTCGGCTGTTTGTCGAGACGGTTCCGTCAATCGATTCCCGATTCGTTCCGACATGTGCGAATATCGCGCATATGCATCAGGCCGCGTCAAACGGTTTGTTTCTCGTTTTCTTCTTTTTTTCGGGAGGACCGTCGAAAAAGTAAGGAACAGTTTAGAAGTGGCGCGAGCTCGCGCAATCGATCACGACAGGCCTCGGCACTTTGGAGAATTAAATTCCGTCACACAGAGACCGGAGACGTACATAAGCGTCTCTCGTACGAATACCAAACTTTTCCTTCCCGTCCTGCAAGATGGAAAGAAACTCGTCTTTGGTATCGACATTTTTCGACGATAAATCACCGTGGATATAAAGAACACTTAATGCGTCCCGACATTTCGAACAATTTTATTCTCATTAATATGGACGCTTCTTTTTTATAATTCCTTAACGATAGTCGATAAAAATTGTGCACTGAAATAAATTTATATAGCATCGAATTTGGGAGAAAGTTCATCTAAAATTTGATTAGGGATTTTTATATCGTCCGTTCAAAATTGAAATAAATTTAAATGTGTTAAGATTTAAAATAAAATCTATTTAAATTTGTTAAAATATAATAAAATAGTTTAGAAAGCTTTTTATACGTTTAAACATTAAATGAAATTATATAACAATAATAAAAAAAAAATTTTTCAAGGAAGATAATAATAATTAAATAATTTTCTTTAATAAATTTGTAATAAACTAAAAAAGAAAACTTTCGATCTAATAAAAAATCTGAGAATAACTTGTACAATTTTGTCAGAGAAAAGCTATATATAATACATATATCTCAGGAAATTGGCTACTGCAGACAGACGATAAAATTAATCTGGCTCGCGTAATTTTTATGCGTGATTTATTGCATTTTCTATTATCGACGATCCATCGCTGACAGTGAGATTTGGCAAATGGAAGTGCCCACTTTAGGGCGCTAATTACCGGCACAATTACTCCGGGTAGGTACCGTTAATCAGATTACATCGCAAAAGGCGGGACGAAAATATAATTTTTCTTCACAATTGTGCCGTGCAAATGATAATAAATGCGTATTAGTTGCGACACATTTTGCGTCAAGCTAATTTCATTTGTTAAAATCAAAATATTCTTGTATAAATATAATTCGTATAATTTATATATATATATAATTGAATATTATTGTGCAATATGAAATTATGGAAACTATTTTGGAGAACTTGTATTGACAAAATATATTTTAATTTAATCAAAATTTAAAATATAAGTTTTGAAAAGATATAATTTAATTTATTTGATAGTATCAAGGAAGAATTTTATTTCGAATATTTTTCTCGAAAAAAATTATCAAGGAACTAGTTTCTGTTTTTTTTTTCATGTATAATCACGTTTGAGATTGCATGTACCTTCTCTTTAAAATAATTCTACAATATGCAAAATCAAGGAAACTTTATATCCTGATTAAGCACATGAAATTCTCACTAATATTTTGAATCCCTGACTAATGAGATTCTTGTATGTTTCTTAGCATCTTTGCCTTGGAAAGGATGTTCCATAAATGTCTACTTTTGCATTTACAATTATAGTTACAGAAATTTCTTATTCTTTCTCGAGAATATCGCGTGTCGCGATAACCGCGAAAATATGCGAATAGCATTTTCCATATTATGTATAGTGCAATAGCCACTCTGTGTAATACACTTTCGTGTATTCACGTATTCACAACGCATGAAGCTCTTGCCTCTCGTACGTACATATCTAATTTCGCGAGCCACAATTCCGATCTGGTACGCTGTAATTACGTAAGCACGGTAAAGAATTCTCTTCTTCCCCTTTACGTCTTTTCGTGGAAAACCGTACGTGTGTGAGATTTAACAATTATCGCTGTAATATCACGGTCGTAATAAAATACGTACGCGTAATAAAAAAACTGGGTCGCGAGAGAGAATCGTGTGTGAAACGCGAAATCAATGTCAAACGAGTTTTTTCCAGGCGTTACTTTTGAATGTCGTCGAAGACCTCCCCGGATTCTCGCGGGGATAAAACGTCGCTTCTCCGATAAAGGCGATTTCTCGAGTTCTTGCAAAATTTTTCCCGCACTTTTCTCCGATGTCATAGGGCTCTCTTCGAGATTATGCACACGGCTTTTTCTTCGACGGATTATCGTCGGAGTTACGTATGCGCGGTCACGTATTCGCAACAAGATCAGCCGAAACGAGCTTGGCAAGAGCTTTACGAGAGAGAAGCGGATGACGCTTGAGCGAAATGAGTTTTCGAGGAAAACATGCCAGACTCGGAAAAACAATCGAAACCAAGAGAATAGTCGGGGGGGAGGAAAAATCGTTAATATGTTTACCTCGCTCGAGGTTTTTCGCAAATTCGCGAGATAAATGACGTGCTTTTAAGATTCGCCCGGCTCAATAGCGGTCACCCGACGCAACATTTCGATGAAACGTTAACTAAATCGTGGTAACCGCGTTTATCCAGGATCATCATTCTCGTTATGGTAGTCACGTACGTATGCAGAATCACGTATGGCAATTTTGCATGGCGACCCTACGGAACAGGATCACCGGAATGAGCCTTCAAAGCGCTTTATATAGGAAAAAGTCGACAATGCTCGAGAGGCGAAAGAAGAATCTGAACGGAAATTGGGAGGGGGAGGGGGTGGGGGAGAGGAAGTGTGTGGACGATGCGACAGAGGCGCGAAAATCTAGTTTGAAACTGGCGACGAGAGCCGATGGCGATGCCGCAAAGGGAGATAGAGTTTTTATGTCGAAACGAGTATGGCGTCGCGAATACGAGGGATGACGGAGGGAGGAGGGGGGGAGAGGGGGAAGTGGTATTTACCCGCGGTGGGTATGCGAACGAAGCTGTAAATAACGATGGTTTCCTTCTCTTTCCCTCTCGCAGCTTGTATTCCTTTTTTTCTCGTACGCGCATCGCGTGTGTTTCATCGCGTGGGTGGGATCATTGAAAAAGGAGCAAAAAGAGAGAGGACTTTTATCCCCGGCAATTATGACGGCCCTTTGCGAGGTCCCTTTACGTGCGATACGCGCGCGTCTGTGGTCACTGTGCTTTTGACAAACACGCGTTTTTTGTCTGAGGGAAGACTCGGAGAAAGGATAATCGATATTCATTCGAGAGACGCGATAATTTGTACTTAAATGTTATCGGATTGTAAACTTGTTAATCCTGTTTATCGCAACTCTTTTTAATGACAAAAATGTTTTTGTATCGACATAATTTCTTCGATAACACTTTACGCGAAATTTTAGAGAACACTTTATACTCGAATAAAAATTTGGTGAAATTTTATAAAATAATTCTTTGAAGAATAAAATTTTATTTAGTCTTTTTAAGAGAGAAATATATTTTTATTACTATTAAAAAAATTTGTTTGGACATTGCAAACGGCCAAATAAATTTTCGGTTATGTATTGTAACTGTTGTGAAAATATTAAATACACCGCAAGAGGAAATAAAATATTTCCTCCATCAGTCGGCGAGAATTTGATACACAAGGAGCTTCACATTTTGCCAATGTGCTTTATTTCATCGCCTTGTAATTACTAGTTTATTGTATTGAAGTAAATATCAAGGAATCATCGCGTGTGTAATTACATTTTTCTAGTTAAAACTCACACGCTTTGTTCATAATCTAGTTTTGCTAATTTTCTTTGCACGCGTCTCAACCTTCATTCCACAAACATTACTTGATAAAATTACCTGGTTTAACGATTACGATTACAGTTATTAGCCTCATTAGTATTTTAATGATGAAAATTGAGCTTGATTCCTCAATTGTCGTAAAAGATTAAAGTAAATAGTAAACAAATGTAATTTTTTAATGTCATTTGAAAATATACGATCATTTAAATGATGAAATAAATAGAGATTCCCAAAAATATTCAAACATTTTATCGAATATATTTTATTCAAGTATTTTATAAGAAAAATAATTATTTTAAATATAATTTTTAATATAATTTATCGAAATATCTAACGAAAAATATTTCAAACACAATACAAATTTTAATAAACATACATATGTAATTTCATAGATTCTAACTATTTTTAATTCGACAAAAGAAATAGCTCATCCGAAAGAGGATTTTTATTTTTTACTTTTTATTTAAAATGTTATTTTTTGTCGCTCCCTATTGATTTAGGATGCTCCAATTAAGAGCTATAAATAAATTGGAAATGCAAATCATCGCGAGGAAAGCGGAGATTACTGGCGCCAGTGTTGGCTTTCGCCGACGGCGACGTTAAAAGGGAGAAATGGCGAGCGACGTGGTCGTCGGCACCATACACATCAGGGGCGGACGTTATCACGTCAGTGATTCGGAACGTGTCGTTCGCATCATCTATTTAACGCGCCGGTAAACACGTGTTCTCTCGTCAGGAAATCTTCTCGGCGTCGACGACGACGTCCGCCGACTCGTGCCACGGAAAATGCCCGGATGCCATTTTCAGGACAGACGATGAATATTCTTATACGAGAGACACCCTTTCAGCCGAAACTGGGCTCGGTTGCGGAACAAATATCCTACCCCTTACAAATGTCGAGGGTGCGAGCGATAAGTGCGGACGGCGAGGGAGAGAGAAGAAGGGAGAGGGTGGGAGTAAGAGGGGAAACCGTAAGCGGAGGCCTCATATTGTGCGGCACGAGGTGCCGACGGATATACACCGACACGTGTACCGTAAATGTAATTACAGCTTAAAGGGAAGTTCCATCCTAAGCGATCCTTCGCGGTCGAAGTGGGTTCTGCATTAATTAGAAGCCAACTTAATTAATACACGCTTATACGCCGAGCGTAACCGAGCGTCCTGGGAATCTCACTTACGCGAAGAATGAAAGGTTCCCGCCACTTTTTGGCGAAGGGGGGTCGTCTCTATGTACGTTAGCGATTCCGCAATATCGTTGCTTTTTACTGGCGGTCGCCTCGGATTTTCATGAAGAATTTGCATTTAGGTAGTCGCGTGCTTAGTAAGGTAAGGCAAGCTCGGAACACTCGCGGTGTAGCATGCTTTTCTCATCGCAGTAAGTAGGAAATTTCTGCTTACGAACTCTCGAGGGATGAGCAATTTGCAATTATGTACACGAACTAATGAATTACAAACCCCCACAAATTGTTTAACAAATACGCCTTGATAAATGTTTAATCTTACCGAGTTGTGTGTGTGAATAATTTATTGACAAATTTATAATTTACGTTAATTGGCTAGGGGGCTGATTTCACGGACAATCGCGTAAACGTCATACAAACGATCCGGATTATACAGGGTGTCCCAGACTTAACGAATCAGCCGTTAATAACAGATTCCTGAGATCATTTGGAGACGAAAATTCTAATACCAAAATGTCGAGGAAGACTTCATAAAAATGTTCAAACTACTGACTACTGTCGCACCGAAGACACAATCTCAAAATCATATTTTTTATTTTATATTGATCTTTCTATCGATATCGATATTATCGCGCTGTACGCGAGTTCCTTGATGCACATCCATGAGCACAGGAGAACGTAACGCGCCGATTGGTAATCTTTAATCTTTTGTAGCGCCGAACCTACATCTTCCTCAACATTTTGGTATTAAGATTTTCGTTTCCAAATGATCTCAGGAATCTACCATTAACGGCTGATTCGTCAAGTCTGGGACACCCTGTATAAATCAAAAATGCATATAAACAATGTATGTATGTGTGTGAGACGCTCTCTTTGAATAGCAGGGACAAAATTTTTCCCGTTCATTTTTATGTATGTCCCAGGCACATTCCGTCCTGTCGTCGGCGTCGGTCCCGTACAAACGTGCAACGCGGGAAGGTCGGGAAATATTATGCTAGGAACACGAGAGAGAGTGTATGAATTATTTAAGCGCGCGATGAGAAGGTGGAAGCGCAGAAACTATACCAAAGGCATTGCTGCATCGTTTTGTAATTTCTGTCAGCGGTTAAAATTTTACGGTTACGATCTCGGATTAAATTATAATTTTAATCGCACGTACGATCAACCGCGCATTCTCCTGCTGCGATATGCCATACAGTTTAAAAGCTTTGCAACTTCCTCCCAAAAATGTACAATTTTTTTTAAATATCGAGCACCCTTGCATTTAACGAGTTTCATAGCATTTTGATACAATTATTTACACAAGTATATTAAAAATGCCCAAAAAATTAGTGTAAACGAAGTGAGTTAATAAACTTTTTAATCAATTTTGAATTTTATTCGAAAAACAATTAATAATCTTGACGAAAATGTCTCGTATTATTTCATGGAAACGTGTAATTGTAGACGTATGAAGAGAGCGATGTAAATTTTTAACAAGTTTTGATTTTAAATTTATTACACGCACAATCAAATTCGATATTCAATTTATCGAACCATCATCTTGTTTATTAAAAATGAAATTATGCACGATATTTACTACAGTGGAACGGTCAAATAAAAATTTCAAAATAATTTCCATATAAATCTCGAGATTTTTCGGCCTTATCTGAGATTCGAAAGAACAATTCGCGAGGCTTTCGATTTAGTGATATATTCCATCAATTAATGGCGCTCGATAGTCGAGAATTTGTCGACCATGCCAGAAAATGGATTTAGATTCGATGCTTGCCGGAACACGTTGCAGCCCAAGATAAAACCAAACCATTTTTATCGTACTCATGCATGATATTACAGGCTTTCCATTTAGGAAAAATTGTTAAAAATTTACATCGCTCTCTTCGTATGTCTATCGTCGTATGATTACACGTTTCCATAAAATGATGTGAAATTTTCGTCAAAATTATAAATTTATTTTTGAATAAATTTCAAAATTGACTAGAAACTTTATTATTACTCTTTTACTTATCCTAGACCGCTTATTATTTGGTGAAATAATTATAGAAATATATAAGAATATTAAGCAAGCAGATAATATAATACTTAAATCATCAAAAATACACACACACACACACACACACACATTTACATTATTTCAATTATATATATATTTTTTTTTCTCTTCACATATATTCTATAATATTTTACATAAGCTTTCACACGATTCGATTATCAGTCACGTGTGTGTTATTAATTTAACACAGTATTAAATGAGAACATAAATATTGATGGCAGATAAATTTCTCTATAGCAATAAAGCAGATAATATAAGCATATAAACACTCGTTATAAATGCATAGATTTGCTTTCATGTCACGCATCATAATTCATTCATGTTTTGTTTTAAGCAATTTAGTTTTGCAATCATACATGTATTAAATAAATAGTTAAAATATTCCTTGTTTCTGCTATGGATAATTAATAAATATTTAGAAATTACTACATCAAAAATTTAGAAATTACTACATCAAAAAAATTTAAGAAATATTAGAATGCGAGGAATATAATAAATAACCTCCACAAAATTTTTTTAGTACGAGTAATTAAGAAACGACGTGCATGCGATATAATACTGCTTATTTATTGATAAAAATTAAACTTATTTTTGTAGAATCGCACTCGTAACTATTTACTTTATTTTTTTTTAAATATAATTGAAATAAAAAATTAACATATGCATGATTTATAATTTATTGTATATAATATCATTCACTTACCATACAAACGCGATACTACATTGTCTGTTCCTCATCATGTGGCTCTTTCCTTCCGTAAATGTGATGGCGGCGTGATCTCGCATTGAATTATATTTCCATTCCTGTAACAATAACATAAACTGATTTATTCAAACATTTTCCCACTTCGTGATTCATATGAGAATTGATTTCTGATAAGGATTATTATATAATGTATACGAAGCGTGCAAAATTCAGATAGCGTTTCCTTAAAAATATCAAAATTTGTGTCTCTTGAATTATAAATTACTGAAAAAGAATCTTTATAAGAAATATTATTATTACTTATTCGCATACTAATTATTAGATATTCTATATGAAACCATAATGCATATGTTTTCACACATACATGTAGAATATCTAATAATATACAGTTTTCAAGCATAACAAATAAGGATTTATTAGCGTTCAATCGACCACCAAGTCGTGAAAAAGTATGAGCTATTCCGGGAACGCGGAGTTTCCACAATTGCAATTTTATTTCTCTCAAAATCCGATCGTAAATGCCAGTTTCCGCGCCCTTCACGATCAGTCTTTCCAGATGGCGTCCCAAAAATGTAATTACTTTCGTATGCGTGGCTATAGGATGTAATCGGTGAATTTCGACGAAAATTGAAAAACAATTTGGATAAATTTTCCGAAAAAAAAAATCCAATCCAGAGATGTGCGATTCGTCATTTCGTTTGAATCGAGTTATAATAAAAATTGCGCGCAAGCTTTCGCGTAAAGAGACCGTGTCAGCTGTTGTTCGGCTTCAAATAAAATTGGTGACATGTTTGATTGTATTGCTAAAAGTTACAGATATCGAATTTCAACGAAACGTGTAAAACAATTACCGAAATACGCAGGCAGATGAAAACAGCTTACATTTCGTACGATCACTTCGCAAATTTCGTGCCATTCACTCATAACAACGTTTCACTTCGTTAACCATCAATGTAACACAAGTGCACAAGCGGAAAATCTAATGTATTAGCTTTTTAAATAAATTTTTGCTTTAATACGAGACCAAAAATTTATTTCAAATTCTTGCATGTATATATAACAATATCAAACGATATCATATTACGTCATATTTTGCCGTGTATATAAATGCATATATGTGTACATGTGTAAAAAATTCAATGATTATTTTTTTTCTTGTAAATTTGTAATTAACAATTCCGTTTTTATGCTCTTTTAAATTGGATTTTTTATATATTTTGTGTTTGTATTAATATATATATTAAATGTACATTTTATTTATGCATATATATATATATATATATATATATATATATATATAATTTATATTTATTTATATTTATATTATTTATATTTATATTATTTTTATTTATTTATATTTATATTATTTTTATCTATTTATATTTATATTATTTAAATATACATATAATCTAACGCGCACACACACACACACACACACACACACACACACACACACACACACACACACACACACACACACACACACACACACACACACACACACACACACACACACACACACACACACACACACACACACACATGGAGAAGAGAAGATAGAGAATACATGTTTCCAATTAGTATTATAATCCTCTGTTGATATTACTTTATAATCTTCTGTTACTTTATATAATCTCGTTAGTATATTTCTGATAAATTTGACGTAAATCTAATATCCCGGCAGTGCAACATCCGTGCTCTCTATTGTACCATTTAAAAAGCGTACGTTACACTCCCTTCTTTACATTCATCGCGCACAATATCGCGCGTTTAAGTTTAAAGTCGCTCTCGCCCACCCCTTCCCCCTTTCCTAGACTAATGGGAAAACTAGCGTCGCCCGCGACTTTTTACCGTTAGATTAAAATATGCAAATAACCGAGGACCGACGCGCTAAGCTCGCAACCCGCTAGTCCCTTCTCTCCTCTTCTGTCCCTTCGAGAGCGAATGTGCGGCACCCCCAACCCCTCGCCAACCACTCACGAATCCGCAAGCCGTCCCGCAACCGCGCTTCCCGGCATCCCCCCTCCCCCTCCCCACCCCTCCCCCTCCTCGTAGAAACCTCCGCGTGATGTACGTATTCCCCGTCGCGACACCCGGGGTTGCTCGCGGAGATTACGAGGGCGCAATGCGGAGCGCGGAATTACATTTTAATTTCATCGGTAGTAGCAACGCTCCTATTACAAGCCCCTTCATCGCGCGCGTACAGCGTGCGACACAAACTATCGGCTATATTAAAATAATCTCCACCTCTCCGTAAAATCGGAACAAGTTACACGCGTGGCAATTTTGCATATTCGCACCCCATCGTCGAATTATATATATTTTAGAAGAGTAACTCTAGATACGATTATTTCGCTTCTTTTCTCAATCGTGAAAAGAATTTTTCGTTATATTTTTGAAAATGATTTTATTCCAAGTAAATATTATATACAGGGTGTCCCAAACTTAACGAATCAGCCGTTAATAGCAGATTCCCGAGATTATTTGGAGACGAAAATTCTAATACCAAAATGTCGAGGAAGACTTCATAAAAATGTTCAAACTACTGACTACTGTCGCATCGAAGACACAATCGCGCTCACTGCAGAATCCTATTTTTTATTTTATATTGATCCCTCTATCGATATCGATATTATTGCGCACAGAAGAACGTAACGCGCCGATTGGTAATCTTTAATCTTTTGTAGCGCCGAAACTACGTCTTCCTCAACATTTTGGTATTAAGATTTTCGTTTCCAAATGATCTCAGGAATCTACCATTAACGGCTGATTCGTTAAGTCTGAGACACCTGTATATATAATATTTATATAATTATGTATGTGAATTATGCAACATGTTCAAAGTTTGTAATTGAATAATATTTCTCAATATTATTATTTATGTGTAAAATAATTTAATTTATATGCGATTTATGTTTTTTTTTTACCAAATATATGTACGACTAATTTGTATCATGGCAAATAAATCATATTAGAAATTCCCAGTGTACAGCTCCTTTTACGGCCAACAATTATCTATACATGTATACGCGTAAGTTATACGGGTTTAAAATTAAAACAAGGGGATGCCGAATGAATCGCTCTGTAGAAACATGTAACGTGTAGACGTAAAACATGTAGACATTGCGTTCGCACCATGGCATAAACTGTCGCTAAATCGAGCTACGGACCCGCGGGTACGGAATATCTACATGGATGTAGGTACAATAGTTGAAAACATTCTCTATATACACATACGGAGATAGATTTTGCACGTATGTGCGCGTGTATGTGTACGTGTGTGCGTGTGTGTGCGCGTGAAAATACCCATGCGTTACATGCACGCTTTTGCTCGCGTATACTCGTATCATTTCTATTTGCTCGTGAATACGATCCGTCGGTGTTTCTCTTTAGCAACGAACCCCCCCCCCTCTCTCTCTCTCTCTCCCTCAACCGCCCGCTTTAATGAACAGGCGTTGTAATTTTTACAGCGTGCACCTGTTGTAATCCAGGCGCCGGGGATTTTCGCCGCGCTACGTGATTCATTCGAGTATTCGCCGGCGGCGAAGAGCGCCACGCGGCCTTTATTAAGTTTCCGTCGTTGTAAATTCTTTTTCAATAAACGTCGGGGACGCAGGAAGGAGGGGGAGGGGAGGGGGAGGGGAGGGGGAGGGGGCGAGGGGGAGGAGGAGCGCGAGAATCATAACGCGCGCTTTACGCGCGACGAGACGTCACATTGCGCCGTAACATTTGCGCGAGGGGCAGAGCGAGGGGAGGGGGGAGGGGGAGGCTCTCTTTTTCGCATTCCCGCCGACCGACTACGCTGCGCGTCATAATGCACGCCGTAAAAAGTTTTACAGTTTCACCCCGTCACACGAGATTCCCCGGGCGAATCTTGCGGCGATTCGTTTGAGCGTTCGTAGGATTTTTCACCCTCGGAGGGGGGGAGGAAGGGGGGAGGGAGCATCGAAATATATTCGTCTCGATGGAAATTTGCTCGACGCCGTAAAAAGTATGCGCTATCGTTGTGGAGATTTTTTCCCTTTCCTATTTTTTTTTTTTTTTGACGGATAAGAGTGAGAACGAGCCACGTAGTTTCGCGAGGGTGGAATTCTCGCGCGAGTAGAATTCTTAGCGAGAGGGATGACGTTTGCGTGTTTATCGTTCTTACCTCTAAGTTCCCTGCCTGCACAAATACGGGGGAGGAGACGGGAGGGACTTTTATCCGCTGAATTCGCGCAGCCTGCGCAACCGGAAGAGCCAAGAATTGCGCGTCTAATCTTGACACGTCGAAACTTCCTCGCGGCGTTTCCGTCGCGACGAATCTGAAATTTTCGTCACGTACCGAGCGCGTTCATTTAAAGCGCGGTAAAGTTGGTTTGTGAAGCCGCGAAAGATCTGTGCAGCCTCGCTAAATGTAACCGCGACCCCCGCAGCAGCACGTCGAATTATCATCCCTGCGAAGAACGGAAGCGTCATTGCCGCATTCGCGAGCATTTTGCTCGCGTGAAAAGACCCGCATATTTTGGAATACCTCCAACTCGATCGCTCGTGTATTCGATTTGCGAAACGAAAATCAAATATCTGCAACAGTCGAAAAAACATTTTGCTAATGCTGATACATTTCTAAGTGTCATGACAAAAATTTATCGCTATTTTTTGCATCTGCTGGAACATTGTAGAATTTATAGCGGCAAATTCAGTAATATTTTCTAATAAATTTGGGTCCCATTGCCAAAATATTAATCACTGCATTAAATTTGAGTTTCGATACAGCTGGAACTTTGTGAGAAATAGTTTTTTTTATATATACTACATACTTTATAACAGATATGGTTAGCCTTGATATGGATAGATATTAAATTTAGAAACTTTTTTAAATTTCACTAATAATTTAGATATAAATTCTATATTATAGTTAAATTAATTAAGTGTCAAATATATGCAAAATCACAATATTTGTTCATCATTTATCTACCTCGGTAAATTTTTCGCACCTAGAAAAATTGTCACTGAAGTTGCAAGACTAGTCCTTTTGAGGGGACCTGATTATGTAAACAAGAATAAGCGCTATCGCGAATAAAACATTTGCGTTAATCGCCACGCGTGATGTTATCGGTGTCGCGATATGGAGAAAAAGAGAGAGAGAGATAGAGAGAAGATCGTGCCCGTGAAAAGTTCCGCACGCAACCCTTTCCCTCTCCACTTCTTTCCCCTCACGCTCGAAGTTCCATTGGTATTTCGCTGTATCAGAGGGTTCAAACCCAGTCTTCGCACAGGCCGTATTTTCCCCGTCCCTCTTGCACTTTCTGCCGTCACGCGTGTCCCTTTTTCCCTCTCTCATTTCCCGGTTGGCTGCTACTGTGTCGGGTGTTTCCAGCCCTTCTCTCATTAAATCATTTGTTCTCCGACACCGCACCCCCGTCGGCGGTGCAGCGCAAAATATATCCGGGCGAATATTTCGAGAATAAACGTCGGCTCGTCTTTTCTTCTCGCGCGAGCTCACCGCGTCAAGGTATTCGCATCAAGCTAGTGTAAACATAATTCGTTACAAGTTTCGTCTCACACACCGTCCGATTATTCCGCAGAATATTTCTAGCCGAATAATATAAGTGAAATCTGTATTTTCATTGACAAACAGTGAGTAATCTCACAAGTACATCACTACAAATTAATAAAATTCCATTAAAGAAATCAAGCTGTTTCGCAATAAATGATATATTAAAATGCGCTTTATATTATAATTTGTATTATAATATAATTATATAATTTATATAATTATATTATTATATATAAATTATAATATAAATTATATAATTATATAATTTTATATAATTATATAATTTATATTATAATATTATATGAGAAATAATTTTTTTTAATAGCAATATTTGGGTGGAGAAATTTTTCAAATTGTAACCAAAAACGTGCTTTTTTATAAGTCTATCATATCTTGAAAATAAAAAAATATAATATATATATGTATAAAATAGACGTATGAAGATTTTTCTCAAAAAATAACAATCTAAAATACTCACTAATCTTTGGTGAAATATTGTGTCATTGCTATGGCATTTTCATTAATTCAAAGAATTTACGTATTCATTCATACAAATGAACAATATATTGTATTAATAATTAATAATATTCGAAATTGCCTTCTCTTATCATATTTTATAAATTTTGTATAATTTAAGCATGTACATCTTAACAACTTTACTTTTCTATTATAAAAAATTCGAAAAATCGAAGAACGATGTAAATTTTTCATCCAACTTATTTTTGGAAGCAATATTTTTGGAAGCTTGAAAAATGAAAATTGAATAAATTACTTATACATGTAAATTACATTTACATGTGATTTAAAATTAATTTTCGCACATATCTGTCTATGTGCAATAATTATCGTTACCAGCGTAATGAGAATTTTGTGTCATGTATCGCGCGTATGCTGGTGAAAACATCGTTTATAAACATCTGGTATGCAATAAGCGCAATTGCGCGTTTACACGCAGTCATTTTTTTTTTTCACGAAACCACAACTCCCGCTTGGTCCGCAAGCAGCTTCAATCGACGATGCCCCTACGCATCGCCCGCTCGGATTATGATGACCCATCTACTACGGTCAGCTCGTTCAGTTTCGATTTATGGGTAACCGATAACCGGATTCGTTCGCCCCCGCTGCCCTTCCTTTCGGCCACCATGTCAGTTCTCTGCTTGTGTGCTTTTTACGAGGCTACCTGCGCGATAACATCGTCGAGCTACGTCAACAATTTTTCCCCGACATTGTTCCCTTCGGAAAGTTGATGACTACAGGAAGCAGATCCTATGATACTCCCAATGATATTTTCGCATTCTTTACGAAACTCAGCTAGTCACGTTTGTTGCATATAATTTTTCAATTAGATTTTAATTTTACACGAGCAAATAGGGCATTGAACAGATCGAACTTGTGTATCAAAAATTTTTGATTATATCTTTTCGAGGATATTTATCCAATTTGACTCGCAAAGTGATAGAAAAATTAGCGGAAAATTTAAAGAAATAAATAATCATCATTTTGCCCCATGGCCTTATCAAAAATATCAACCTATAGCAATAGAACAAAATACCAGCTCTTACGGTCGACAAGCTCGCCCGTTTAGAAAAGACTTCGACCTTTGTGCGCTGCTGTTGCAGTTCGATATAAAGGGGACATCGAAATGTCGATGTCCAGCGTCGCGCCGGTGTAAATACGATGAACGTGATGGACGAAATATAGGCAGGCAAGCGAAAAGTATCAGCGTTATTGCTCCAACACTTTAAAGCCGCGGATTATCCTCGCGGCTTAAATCCCTCTCCCATCACCCGCCCTCGCCGACATCAGCGAGACAGTGTAGTCGTCGAATTCATTTCTTCTCGCGGCTACCATGGAGACTCGAGTGCTTCTCTCTTCTCCCTTTTTTTTTTCTTTTACCGTAAAATGACGCGCGCGAGCTGCCGCGAGATTACAGCAGACAACGAACGGCGTTTTGCGTTAATGTTATTAAAAAGCGTCTGGAAATTTCACGTCGTACCGGGTGACGCTATTTACTACAGCTGATGCAATTCTTGAAGTCGCATTCAATGATATCTGATTATCGAAAGGGGCGGAATCAATACAGGCCAAATTGATAAGTAATCAGTCAAGTGAGGAAAAGTATCCATTTTTATTGTAGGAAGAAAAGAATGAACAATCAAGGCTTATATTAAAAAATATGAATAAAAAAAATTATACTGAAATTATTAATAATAATAATAAAAAAATATGACATTAATTGTGTACGTATTTTGTAATAAAATATATAAATCTACTAAAAGAATATCTACTATAAAAATATATATTTCTTCTAAAAAAATCAGAGGGTTATTAATTTATTACACACATGTGAAGAGCATAGTTAATTCAATGATTCGAGAAGGATACGAGCCTAAAACTCCCTAAACGCATCCGAAATTGTTAAGCACGAAACCCGCACGCGACCCCCGTCAGGGGATGAAGCTTTTTTAATCAACGCCGAGCAATGGTCATTATAACGCCCTTTTAAAGCCCTATAACGCGTTGTAGCGCGGGGGTGAGAAGGGGGCGCGAGAACGAAACAGCGAAAGCGAAAATATGGCCGACCGGCCTCGCGGCTCTCAAAAAGTCCCTTCGTTATGGACGACCGTATTTCACGTCGTTAACGGGCGCCGCCGCGTTTTGTCGGCGATAAACTCGCGACAGCCACGACAGATACGAGGATGAATGCCGCGCTCTACGCGGATTGATGAGGGACATCAAGCGCCAGTCAACGATTACCATACCCTGAGTGACGACGTCCGCTCGTTGAAAATGGGAAAAAATCTCAGCCGCCTCGGGGCTTCAACTACAGACGGGATCAAAGGAGGAGATCTCTGAAATATGGTTTACGCACACACCTGTTTCATACTTACAAAAGGAAAAAAATATAATTTCCAAAAGAAAACAAGTATAATTGATCGAAAAAAATGATTACATATTGGAACAATTATATTTTGCCTATAATTTTTTAAGTGTGAAATAAAAATCAACATAAACCGTGAATAAAATAAAATGCAGAGAATAAATTTTACATGAAACAATTTTACATCTATCTATTAATCTCTAAAATATAATTTTCACGCATACACTTTTCATACTTACAAAAGGAAAAAAATATAATTTTCAAAAGGATAGAAAAAATATAATTGATCGAAAAAGATGATTACATATTGGAACAATTATATTTTGCCTATAATTTTTTAAGTGTGAAATAATAAAAATCAACATAAACCGTGAATAAAATAAAATGCAGAGAATAAATTTTACATGAAACAATTTTACATCTATTAATTTCTAAAATATAATTTTCACGCATACACCTTTCATACTTACAAAAGGAAAAAATATAATTTTCAAAAGGATAGAAAAAATATAATTGATCGAAAAAGAGGATTACATATTGGCATAATTATTTTGCCTATAATTTTTTAAGTGTGAAATAATAAAATCAACATAATCTGTGAATAAAATAAAATGCAGAGAATAAATTTTACATGAAACAATTTTATATCTATCTATTAATCTCTAAAATATAATTTACTCGCACACACTTTTCATACTTACGAAAAAATAGAAAAAATATAATTTCCAAAAGGTAGAAAAAAAATTATTGATCGAAAAAGATGATTACATATTGGAACAATTATATTTTGCCTATAATTTTTTAAGTGTGAAATAATAAAAATCAACATAACCCTGAATAAAATAAAATGCAGAGAATAAATTTTACATGAAACAATTTTATATCTATCTATTAATCTCTAAAATATAATTTACACGCACGTACCCTTCATACTTACAAAAGAATAGAAAAAGTATAATTTCCAAAAGATGGAAAAAATATAATTGATCGAAAAAGATGATTACATATTGGAACAATTATTTTGCCTATAATTTTTTAAGTGTGAAATAATAAAAATCAACATAAACCGTGAATAAAATAAAATGCAGAGAATCAATTTTACATGAAACAATTTTATATCTATCTATTAATCTCTAAAATATAATTTATACGCACACACTTGTTTTATACTTACAAAAGGATAGAAAAAATATAATTTCCAAAAGCATAGAAAAAATATAATTGATCGAAAAAGATGATTACATATTGGAACAATTATTTTGCCTATAATTTTTTAAGTGTGAAATAATAAAAATCAACATAACCCTGAATAAAGTAAAAAATGCAGAGACTACATTTTATGTGAAACAAATATTTTATTGAAATTGAGCAAAATTGAAATATTGAAAGTAAAAATTAGGAAATTGATTAGACGCTTTCTAAATTTTAATTTAAAAAATTCAAACTATAATAATCTTAAATTATGTATCACATATTATTATACAATTTTCAATAAAAATGTAGTGCAACTATTAAGAACAATTAACGCGATTAATTACGTATTTCCGCAAAATAAAAAGAAATATACATAATTCATAGCGCTAGTTGAACATAATTCATTCTACGTGGGACACGTAGAATGCAGTCTGTCTTGTGGAAGGCATCGCGCGCTACAACATGCTTATGCAATTCAATCGATGAAAGCTATCACGCGACGACGGTTATTGTATCCTGGATAATTTGAATAATGAACATTTTCCCAACCGGTAACTCACATCTATCTTATCCGCTTCCCAGGAGTGTCGCATTAAAAGTCCAGGGACTTTCTGAGACATTGTAATATAAAGAATATCAAAGGACTCGGAATAAGTTGGGTAGTCGATATCTTTTCTAATTAGATTTTGTCGTGCACTGAAAACTGCTGCAAGTTTTATCCACTAAGTAAGAAGTCATACTCGATTTATGCAAATATTCCCTGGAGAATCTACTTTTACTACTGTAGCATTTATTCTATTTTTTTCACATTTATGTGAAAAATACGAAATGCTCTTCAATAAAAAAAAAAATCGTTTATCTTTTATCTTTTTAAGAGCCCTATTTCCAACTCTATTTTAAACACTTGTTGTTATATGTATTGCTTATGTATTTATACTATTGTATAACTCATAAATCATTACAATTCGCAAGGCGAACCGCTACGTGTAACGTGAAATGTAGCTGGCTCCTCTGACCTTTAACATCTGAACATCGTCAAATAAATTGTATTAGCTGATAAAGTTCGCGCGGAAATGCAACTTGGAGGGAAGTTCCAGCAATTTGGGTAGCATTGAAAAGTTAGGGAGGATTGGTGGAGACGTGGTAGGAATCGGTAGATCAGAAGTGCTCCTCCTAATTAGTAGCAAACCCTCTAGTTTTCAAGGTTTGCGAAATCCATTTGAAATCAGCGAGAACGCGTATATCATTCTTCTCACTTGTTTTCAGTTTGTTGTTTATGGGGATTTCTGTTATCGTCGAAATCAAAAACGTCGAATTACGCTAACCATAAATTTTCGTATTTTCTGAATTCTAGTATCGTCAAGAACGTTTTCCTGCGTCTCTTGAACTGCCGGTAAATAACGGCAGTGAATGGCAAACGCAATCATCGAGTTTAAGCGCACTGCAACCGAGGGTAGTTTGAGAAGCGCACGCTAAGAAGATTGGAGAACTTCTCGTCGAGACCTGCCGATATCTAAGACGTTCTAAAGCGGTTTATGTAAAAGTAATAAATTCCCAAAAGATATATATATTCACTGACTTTCTAATATTCACGCAAAATACACAGACATTTTCTGAAAACTTGCTTAAAATGAGCAATAATAATAATCCATGTTATTAAAGTACTTTACTTGACAAATTAATATTATAATATTTGACAAATTTTAAATAGTTGAAAATTTGTCCATTATTTCACGGAAATTATTTCATGGAAAGAAAATATTTCAGCAAATTGTTACGTGTTAGCAAAAATACTTTTTCCTAGGAAAGAAAAGGAGCATTTAACGCATTATCACGAATTCAACAGGTATTCAGAAATTTAAAAAATATACTAACCGTAAATTTAATTGCATAAAAATATAATCCGCTTAATAACGTTTTACCGCAAGTCTTGTTGATCCTAGGATTCCAGTTAACATCTGAGCATGCGCGCATGTTGTAGGATTGCGCGTCCTAACGTAACGAAGCTTTCGGGGAAGAGATTTTGTCCCAGAGGGGAACGGTCGGGTATTATCTCGCATAGCCCCGAAGGTAACCTTCGAGACTTTCCTGCATTAAATCGTTTCAGCGGCGCAAACAATTCCGGGTGGTCGTTAAGGATCCGCTACTGCTCGGCCGCTTGAGAAGTACTTTCGCTGGCTGCTTAGTTCTCGACTTGTGTCGCTGATAGTTTAATTAAAAATCGTCAACTTTTACAATATTGCGACAAACAAATTTAAGAAACGGCGGAAATTAACCACTCACTCAAAAAGACTAAGATGTACAAAATTACGTGAATATCTCGGATTATAAATATAAAGAATCAATATTATAATATTTAATAATATATATAAAAATATTATTTATTATATTTATTATACAAAAATATTATTTATATTATTTATTATATTTCTTATTTAATATTATTTAAAAATATTGTTATACATTTTATTATATTTAATAATATTTAAAGATATAATTATTATACACCCCTTTTATATAAAATACATCTTGACACTCTCAAATCTCAAATTTACTCCAGTTATACATGAAATAAATAACGATATCGATCGTTAGTTTTTTCGTAAAAAATCGTAATTAAATTTTCTAATTTTTCACTACCAAAATGCAGCCACCATCACATCACTTGTCTCGCTCTCAGATGCAATGAGTGTCACCGCAATTTCAAACAAGAGAAGCAACTTAGCCTCAAGGCACAATTTTGCGGATTTATGTAACTTGCTAGGATTCAATTGCAAACGCGTTACATACGCTTTAGCAGGGAGCTTAGACGAGGTTAAATGGGACGCTTAACGCACGGCGTCAGGGACGTAATGGCGTGTGTAGTAATAGTAGAAACGGATTTGGCCGTACGACCATGATGATATATTCGTTTCATTAGCCGAGCTTAGTGTCCCGGAGAGGTATCCTGCCCCACTCGCAATCCTTCCAAGATCTGCCTCTATTTACGCATACTCAATTCTTTGTATGTGTTTACACATGTAATAGATTTTTCGAGAAATATATCCAAAAGTGATTGTAACAATTACATTTCATGGGAAAATAAATTCTATAATCGTCGTATTTAGGTAATTAAAATATCTCGACTTTAAAATTAAAAGTACCCTTTTACTCTCCGCGTATAAAGAATAGCGCGGTAAAAAGAGAGCAAGAGAGTTACAGGAAGATACGAGCCAAATAAAAACAGATCGAAGGATTAGAATATATACATACAACCCGATGCCCTTGTCACGATTAGAGAACGCGATCAATTACGTTTAATTACAGAAATTACATTACGGGATTTCGTGCAGGCTATGGAAACGTCGCGTACACGTAAACGCAAATATGCAAATGCGCAAGGCTCTTGCGCAGCTTTACATCGCAAGGGGGTTGCATGTTGATCCTAAAATAATTACCAGACAATAGGGTGAAAGATTTAGCTTGCCAGTTTCGAAATAAGATAACGAGAATTGAATACGAGATAGATAGTAGCTGTAGATTCCACTATGGAAAATTAAACAATGGTCGTTTAACATTTCCTGCATTCAGCTTACAAGGCGATTAATTATTCGAGCCGTATCAAGACGATCATCTCATTTATCTACCTATCGACTCTATCTATGATGCATTCCGAATTACGTAGCCGATAATTTTAGCAGCTAATTTCAGCAACATCGCGTATACATAATTTCGTATGATTTCGAGGATTAAAAAGTTGCGAGAAGTAGAATTTCCCGATATCCATTTGCAAGAATTTTTGCTCGAGGTTTTAACAAGAAAACTTTGACCTTAACATTTGGTATACAATTGCTATTTATACAATTACAAATATATATTATTTTACAATGTTTGTTCAAAATTTGACGAATATACATGATTCAACGTCATTCCCGGACATCCGTAACATCCGAGTGCGATTTTAACCGATATTATCCGGATTTAAACGCGTCAACCGTTTATTTACAGCCAACATTAATCTAGCAAACAATCGCAGTATGATTCGTGAAGAAGACCCGACGCCGATCCTCGCTCCAGGATCGGAGTAAAGCCGTTTCACCCTTTGTCGTGTTATCCGGAAACTACGGACTCGCGTGGATTATCCGAAGAAGGTTCTCTCGTCCCTTAGGTTGGATGGGGTCGACCGCAGGTTTACGTCAGATTGAGACGGAGTGAGCCGGACGAACGCCGAGGGAGGGGAAGGGAGAAGGGACGAGAGCAGAAAAGCCGCGGAAACGACGACGCGGAAGTGGAAAAGCTTCATGAGAGGTAGAGATAGGGCAAGCGGAAGACAAATAAAGCGAAGTGACGGGGCTTGAGACGAGAGGAGGAGGAGGAGGAGGTGAAGGAGAAAGAGAAGGTTCAGGAAAAAGGAAAAGGGGATGCAGAAGCCAGGCTCTACACGAGCATTAGGGAAATTGAAACGGTTTTCTTTATCATCCCCGAGTCCAAGCTACAGAAAAGGACTCATGACAGCGATCAGCACACGTCTCTGGTCTTTACATTCTTTTGCCTTCCCGGCAAGCATCTTGCACGTAACGATTTCTCACATACATTCTAAATATTAAAAAACGATGTAATATTACTCAATCATCGAAGGTGGAACGAAAATCGCGGGTATCCAACCGAGAGTGGCATACGAGGGAGGTTTGAAAAGTCCGTGCAAAAATGAAAACTACTTAATTTTTCGGGATAAACCTTTTTTATTTTTCAACGTAGTCTCCTTTTAGGCTTATACACTTTGTCAAACCTTGCTCCAGTTTGTTGATCCCTTTCGAATAATAGGATTGGTCCAACTCTGCAAAATAGACATTCGTTTCCGCAATCACCTCCTCGTTTGAATAAAATCTCCTTCCTGCCAGCCATTTCTTCATATTGGGGAACAAGTGATAGTCCGAGGGAGCCAAATCTGGAGAATAGGGGGGATGCGGAACGAGTTGGAACCTTAACTCCATCAATTTTGCGGCCAAATTCTCTTTCAT
This sequence comes from Camponotus vicinus, assembly GCF_025532165.1. Lineage (NCBI taxonomy): Eukaryota > Metazoa > Arthropoda > Insecta > Hymenoptera > Formicidae > Camponotus > Camponotus vicinus. Next base: position 23,782,713 of record NW_028141956.1, read on the forward strand.
TTTTTGGAAATCACTCGACTTTCTCGATTCAAACAAACGCCAAACACAGAGAAATAGACCGATCTGGCTGAAACTTGGTGTGTATTCTTCCAAGAGATGCTACTAACTCAAAATAACCTCGATACACACCAGTGATGCCATTTCTCTGATTTTGCACGGACTTTTCAAACCACCCTCGTAAGTGAATTAATAACTTGATAGGTAATTAGTATTCCGTCGAATTTTCGCGGGGATAATGGTAAATACCAGTGCGGTATTGACGGTTCCGGGCGGTTATAGTTATTAATTAAACGGCGCGTAATTCACATTAACGTTATATCATTATTGCAGAAGTACTCGATTCACATTTGAACTGTAATCTAATTGCGTATACTGCAGCATATCCAAACGTCAATGTTAAATTGCATTCCTCAGACAATTACTCGCAACTTTCCGGTATTATCCAAAATTATTGCGTTTCGATAATTATGTATTTTTCGACGGGAACGTAAAATTCGCGCACTCTCGCAAAATTTATACCTTACGACCTCTTAATTACGACCGCATGCAATCTGATTACAAAAATTGCGCGACGCATTAGCCGAGTAATTAAAAAATTCTACCTCGCGTTAACATACATCTTTATCAGAGATACGAGATATCTCTGTTCTCGCTCGAGGAAAAGTTTCATTACGCGAGAATCTACTCCAGGTATATCGTGTAAGATCCGTGGCGTTCGCTGTCACCCCGGAAATGCCGTGCCCGACGGTGAATCCACTCCGCAAATGTGTGGCTGCGCATTTCCACACGCACGTAATCCGCACGCACACACGCGATCACGCGGCTCTATCTCGGTATTTACGATACTGCCGGAGCACGCACGTGCGTATGATGTACGAGCCTCGGTAAATCTCGGCAACACAGCCAGCCAGCGCGCAGCCCCCTGTGTGTTCCGAGCCCGGCGAAGGGCGGTGGCGCGGCGTCACGTTGGACCTACCCCGCTTTTGGTATTCATGCTGACAGGTCGCCTTTATTGACTGTGGATAAACCGCGAGCGACTGCCGCCGCCGCCGGATAGCCCTGCGTGTCTCTCCCCCTCTCCCTCCCTCTCCCTCTCTCTCTCTCTCTCTCTCACTCTCACGCATATACGAAACACGCACGAAAGCGCGAGTACGACGATGACGAGGAGAAGAGAAGAGAAGAGAAGAGAAGACCAGAGCATCATCGGCGGATAGCGCGGTCGCATTCGTATGCCGGCGGCACGTTTCGCAAATACGTGAAGAGGGGATTTGGTTTTCCGCCGCGAGAATCAAACCATGCCATGTTGTATACGCGCGTATTCCGTGCTCGACCGCTGCTTTCCGTCCAACCTCCCCATAATTCGATCTTTAGTATGGCCAATGGACCGCAAATTAGTAGCAAGTCGGCGTTCCTTGAATATGATGAGGGAAAAAGAGATGTGTCTTTCTCCAAAAATGGATGCTACAATGCATTAATATTGGAATAAAAAGAAGGCTGAATAGAAGGATAAATGGAAAAAAATTATTATCTGTCATAATAATTAAATTAAATACATAATAATGACAAACATATGTTTCAATCCCTGATGTCTCCAATCATGTCGTTATTATGTATTTGATTTAATTTTTTTTGTTATGACAGATAATATTTTTTTCTATTCATTCTGTTAATTAATAATTTCTATTGATTAATTAATTAATCTATTTCTATTGATTTATTAATGAATTATATTTACATTATTACATCCAACGGTCCTCAGTCTCCTTTTTATTGCAATTTTGACTTGTCATCACACGAATGTTTTTCTTAATTTTTTTATTAATAATATTATCTCTCGATTGACTCAACTAAATTAATATAACGATTTCACCTTCACTCTGACTAATTTTCGTCACAATTTATTGAATTGTTGAAAAATGTATTTCTCATACATCGAAGATGTAATAACTTGTACTTGCATTAATTTCATGACGATATAAGTAGTGAAATTAATTAATAAATACGAGTTGTGTATAAATCTCGAGTTTGTATATGTGTAATTGGATTTTTCATACGTATATCATCCGACATTATAGAATTTAAATAATCGATGGCAAACGCGAACGTTCCAAATCTAAGGAACATCTCTTACAACGGAAGCGAGATTATTCCTACGAAACATGAAAAATGTTTTACGTGTTTGTTTCATGCACTTATTTTAAACTACACGCTTTTGCTTCTACCTTCTATTAAAGGCAAATTTGCTTTCATTCATGTGATTCGGTGTTAATTTGCGCGCTCTCGCGTTAAAGAGTAATTTTCTTAAACAGTTAATTGAAAATGATGTCTTCTTCCTTCATAATTAACAGATACATCATAAAATTCGTCTAAAGTATACGAGATATCGCTGTGTGCATCCATATATTTAGAGAGACTGCTTTTTTTCGAGCTCGTGTAAACAAACAAATTATTTCGCGCGCTGCGGGAAATAACGTCGGCACTTGCAGCTCTCATAGGTTTCATGTAAAGCGCAGGTTCTCGCTTTAAGCTCATTCTCGGCGGTTCTTGTGTGCAACCTATACTGCTTTAGAAGCACTCGATGTGTTGCGGGCTTGATATTACGAGAGGCTCAGCCGAATCTACCTACGCCCTCTTTGCCTGGTCGTTGACCCATTCGGCTATTTTCCACTGTTTTCGGAATATTCCGTGTTTCCACGTTATTCCACTGCTGCCTGTTTCCGCCATGGCTAAATTACAGATCACTATGCGATGGAAATTTGGATATGCAGATGGCAATGTTCGCTCCGTATCAGCTGATGATACGATCTTTATTATTACTAACTTTGGCTACAAAAACATGGGGAATCGAGCAGATGGATAAACTTGATGAATGACCAGAGAGATCCTCTTCATAAAGAGGCTTTCCTTTATTAAGCGTGCATTTTTGGAAGTGTTTGGTACAAGTTTCTTGCACCAAAACTGCATTCATGTGTGCGAGCAATTTTCTCAGCGTTCGTGTAAACATTAACGTTAAACATTTAAGCGGCATCGTATCATTGCTGTAATAACGCGCGCATAAATTACAACGCGGGATTTAATACCGAAAGCGGATTAAGCAATTACGGGCAAGGGAATTCACCGCGTATAGCAATTTTTGCGAGGAAATCGCGCGTCGAGCGGCCTGATATAAATATTTATGCGTTTGTACCTCTTCTTTCGCGCAGTGCGAGACCGGCTTTATGCATAAATATTCATGCGCATAATATAGATCCTGATGTGCAGTTTGGCTAACGGTATTCTAAATTCCGGGGGAGAGTCCGAAGGACGTTTCTATAACTGACAGTGCTATATATATCCTCCAAGTTAATTATCCGCGCGAATAATTTACGCTTCTGTCCGAAAAAAAAAAAATACTCGAGTGTTCAAGGACACGTGAAAACAAAAAATCACATTTATGTGCGAAAATATACGTGCAATTATCTGTCGACGTTTAATCTGTCGTCCCTGAAATTTCTCTCGCTAATGGGCCGTGAGCGAATTTTTGCCAATATTTTTAGCTTTTCTATTTTTGTCAACGATATCGCGTTTCAAGAGCAAATTAATCGCCACGCGCGTAATTTCCTAAATGTGCGTACATATACGCTCTACTAAGCGCTAATCGCTCCCTTAATTGAATGAAATGTCGCGATTTTCAGTCGAAATAATATTTTAATGAGCCGTTTGCTCCCCGCAATCCCTTCTCGCTTTGCATTTCCAGTCGATGCATAATTGCAGCAAACTGCACGAACTATTGATGGATACTCAATATACGGTAACAAGATGGTAACAAGATTAAAGCTAATTGTCAGTACGGTAGTGCTTTTATATAAAACGGATACGTTTTCACCGCGAACACGCAGCGAACACGAATCGCACGCCCCGCCCACGCATGCATTATTTATAGTGATCCGGAAAATAGTCACGTCGAGGCCGGAAATCGGGAAATAGTCGCGCTAAAGTGCTCTTTGGATAAATTCACGTCATAAATAACATACGTACAATACGTGTAACGCGCGCATGTAAAGGACGAATGTAATTATTGGCTCATTTTTTCATACAGAAATATACACTTGAATTAAATTATTACAAACTACGCGTATTATTAATTAAATTTCCAAGTTTCGCATGTATAGAAACGCGCAGCCTAAATTTAATAAATGGATTATTGCATCCTCGAGTTTCAAAATATCGTTATTAATTTATGCAAATTATTGCTAACGCAGATACAATAAAGAGACAAGATAAATTGATATTGTATAAATTAAAAGATCCAAACTAGATTATTTTGCATTTAAATAAATTGTCTAGGAGCAGCGCGACATTCGCAAATACAGCTTAACGTCAGGCTGAGTATCAATTATTTCTCTAATTATATTTCTATAAATGAAAACAGTAAATATCATTAAGTAAATGTATCGCGTATAAAGCATCGGCGCATATGGCGCGAACGTTATCCAATTTTTCCGGAGACCGTCATCCGTTAAATTACGCGTGTACGGAATGAAGCGGGCTTAATCGGCGCGAATTGAAATCATCTAATTTTATATTATAATTGCAAACCGAGCTGACGCGCGCGCTAATATCCATGACGGACGACCATTTGAAATAATTAGGCCTTAATTACGCATCGTATTCTCTAATTGAGCCCGCTTGCACGTGTCGCGAGGGGGCGAAGGGGGTGGGGGAAAGAGAGAGAGAAAGAAAGGGTACGTCCTGGAATGCCGCGTTGTTGGAAACGACGTCGGTTAACGCGTTATAAGTGGCTGCAATGAAATGTAAAATATGCTTGTTAACACGATAGCTCCCCCTGCGGGGACTTAAAAACGGGGCGAGAGGCGATGAGGGAGAAGGAGGAACGAGAGGTAGTTTGTAGGAGGTGGGGGCGAAGGAAGGGCGGCCCGCGAAAAGGGCAGCGACCGCGTCGGTGAAAAGGTAGGCAAGCGGGGAGATTCTCTGCCACTTTTATTAGAGGCCCGTGTACTCTTTTCCCTCGTCCTCTTATATCTTCATACATATCTTCGTGTACGTAACGAGACTAGTTTCCCTCTCTCTCTCTTTTTTTAACGCACCGGGACATTTATTCACCCGAGATTCAAGAGCCCTTGTACAAATGTGTAATAAGCTACGTGTATGTTTTCACGGTGTCAAAACGGTGGTCGGACCTTCTTGTAATTAGATGCGGAAAGTTTCACGACTGGAATACATTTTAAAGACTAATTAATTTTCCGGAACACCGTGTTGTTATTGTCGCAAAAGTGGCACAAACGTCGTGTTTTATTCGTAAATTGATATTTCTTCGCGTCATTAAATTTGAAATTATATATTTTTCGTGAGAAAATTATTCGAACCACGTCACACCAAAGTTGCACGAAAGTTAATTTAATCTTCGCAGTTGTTGCACAATTCAATCCTCCATTAACTTATGAATATTTGTGATTACGGGAAGTTTGGTCGTGTATAAATCACGTTATATGAATGTTAAATCAATTCTATTATAAATCACTGTTAATATATAAAATAACTGTAATGTAATTATAATTAAATTCTATTCAAATTAATTAGCTCATATTGACAATAAGGTCGGCACAACGACACAAATAAAAGAATGGCTGCCTAATCTGATACAAAGCCATACATATCGCACGCGTTATACAGGGTGTCCCAGACTTAACGAATCAGCCGTTAATGGCAGATTCCTGAGATCATTTGGAAACGAAAATCTTAATACCAAAATGTTGAGGAAGATGTAGTTTCGGCGCTACGAAAGATTAAAGATTACCAATCAGCGCGTTACGTTCTCCTATCAGGGACATAGCGCATCAAGGAGCCCGCGTACAGCGCGATAATATCGATATCGATAGAGGGATCAATGTAAAATAAAAAATAGGATTCTGCAGTGAGCGCGATTGTGTCTTCGATGCGACAGTAGTCAGTAGTTTGAACATTTTTATGAAGTCCTCAACATTTTGGTACTAGAATTTTCGTCTCCAAATGATCTCAGGTTAAGTCTGGGATACCCTATATTTCCAAAAATACAACCGAAAATAAATCCACTCAGCGATCAAGTGTTCATTCTCGATTACTTTTTTTTTATACGAATATATACCTGTTCTCGCGTATCGAACGCGCACATCATACATACGAATATGCGAAAGAATAAGCTCGTAATGTCGGTCGGTGGTGCTAACTGCGGCGAGCAATGTGAAATATGACCGCTCGTATCTCTCGTAGGCTCGCTTTACATGCAATTACGATTTGTATCGGGAACGTAATTTTCCTGAGGGGCGAAAGGAACGAAAGATCGACACGAGGTTTCCTCTTCGGTAAAAGCGGGTATCTCGACAGTCTACGCACGACGTGCCCGACGTAGGAGTTATACGAGGACGAAATGAAGGTTCTTGGCAAATTCGATTCCTGAAACCGTCCTCTCTTTCTCTTTCTCGCTCTCTTTCCCTTGGTTCTTTTGTCCTCTCGCCCCTATATTCGTTCCCCGATCTACGTGCGGCAGGTCCCTTGACATCTTCCGCACGTCTGGCAGCCTCTGTAATTCGCCGATATGTGCGAACCGTGTCGCCTGCATCCTATTTTGCTGTAATTGACGAGACTGGCTTTGCTCCGAGAACACCGATACGCCAAATCGGAAGAACGACGCGTATCGATGGCGCTTCCGCTCGGCGGAGCTTGTATCCTGTTAGGGATTGTGCGGCTATCGAGGTATCGATTCAGCAGCACAGACGCGTTAAAAGCGGTTTACGCGAAAAGTCTGCGCGTACATCGGCTGTTAAAGCTTTCTATGCTTCGCTCTCGTTTCTCTGTATCACTTACAACTTACAGAATTCTCTCTGCAAAACGTATCAGGAATTCTAAAAGTCCTTGGGTGGGAAAACCGATGTCCCTCATCGATTGTACCGAAAATGAAATTGCCAGCTTGATGAAGATTAATAAAACAAGAGGTAAAAACGCTCTTCCAGCATTCGAAATTTGCTTCTTCAAGATACAAGAATATCCAATAGAAGGGGAAATTGGATCGGCTCTAGCGTGGAACGTCCGCGAAAATGTAAGTAGAACGATCGATTGTTTACGCGACCAGTTTGAAAGGGGATCAGGTAGACGCCTAACCAGACTTCCGTTCCGCATTATCTTTAACGAGTTACCAGAAAGTTTCTGTAAGAGAACCCTTGGGAAGACTCAAGTGTGGATAAGAGAAAGGGGAGGAAAGGAAGAAGGCGACTCTCGGAAGCAGAGGTGCGTGTCTAGGACGCGAAGGGAACGAAGGAGAAGCGAGGAGCTTCCTGCAAAGAATATAAACAATGCGTTTTAATTAGAGTCCCTCGCCCCGATGAATGCACAATTGTTGCCCCGGGGGGGCTTTACACTTCGGCCCCGACGCCAGCCTCCGCGTTTCCATCTCTGCTTCCGGTAAGTAACGCTGCGTGCCGTGTATATCAGATGCCCCTGACGTGGATAAAACTAATTTCACCCTTCGCCTCGGAAGGGGCGCGCGGTTCATTTTTGCTGCATACTAATAGCGCGCGTATTACGGTAGTATCCAATTTCTATTCAACGAACGTTATTCGAGCAAAGTAACATAAATCAGAACCTACTACTGAAATAATTGTCCATGATACATGTGATAACAATCCTACAATTATATATATACAAGTGGACGAATAATAATTATTCATGCCATTGAAGCTTATTCATCTCTCGGTTATACTTATTTTTTTAGAAAATAATAAAATAATACACCAAAGTATAAAAAAGAATTATACATATTTATATAAAATATTAAAATCAATATAAAATTTAAATACCAAAATTTATAAAGAATAATTATATATATTTTTTTAATTACGTGTGTCATTTCTCCTGTAATAAAATTGAGAAATCCCTGGAGAAAGAATAACTTGGAAAATCACAAAATTAAAAATTTATTATGTATAAGTAAGTTATTATGTATAAGTATTTATAATGTTATATTATATATAAATAAGATATATATATTTCAAAACAAAGCATTATTTTATTTTAATTTACTATTTATATGTAATAAAAACTTTATATGAAATAAAAAATATACTATTTATATGTAATAAAAAATATATAAGTTTATAAAGACCTATAATTTTTCCAGTCAATTTAATTCCGTTTTTTTTTTGTACGTTTTGCTGAAACCTACCAGCGTTTTTCATATCGAAAGGTACGGGAGCGCGTGGCGCGACAAAATTCCGCAACAATCGACGATAAACGTGCCTTTTACTTTGAACACGTGACAATAATTCCGCTTGTAGGAGAATCGCGCGATTGTGATTGCCCCCCTGTGCCGCCTTCAAGTCGGCACATGTATGCGTGCGTGAGCCCATAGGACCTGTGATACACGTGACCGGCTTACATAACGCAGCGCCTATTGTAATGCGCAATGACAACGTCGTGTGTTAGCCCGGGTTCGATGGCGACGGTGTTGTTATGCGGTTGTCCCTCGCCCTCCTACAAGTCTCGCTGGAATTTCGCGATAAGGCAATTTATTGAAATCAAGGTACGATTAGTATCTTTGACATTGTTTACGATATATGGTGCAACTTACATTTTTTTTCTATTCATTTATTAATCCTAACAAAGAATGCAGATCGAATGTATATTGATGGTCTAAGATTGACTTGAACCTTTTTCCTTTTTTTTTTTAGTTTGACAAAACTATGTATGATACAAAAGTATCACATACACTTTCAAGATGTCTATTCAAAACTTGTAATAAAGTGAAAGTGTAAGTTCCCTGAAAATTCCCTTTCTTCCAAGTTTATTTAAAATGCCTGGTAAAGAGAATATTTTAGAGATTTTTTATGCGACTTTTTCTAAAATAAGATTTTTTATTCTATGCGTTTTCTAATTCTTTTCACTAACACAAAGGAAAAATACTTGAGTTTCAAGTATTAGATTTACAAATGTATTAAAAAAAACCGAATAGCTTTCGTTAAGATAAAAATCGTGCTGTACTGCACGATAATGTATTTTATTTTTTTTCTTGAAAAATACTGATTTTATGAAAAAAATAAAAGAAATAAAAAAGTTTCGAAATAAATCAAACTTTTTAATGCATATTTTTAGATGATCATATTCCGGCCCATTAAAAAGTTCTAATAAAAAATTGAATAGGGATTGCTAGTTTCATCCCCTTATAATAATATGGGAGGCTGAAAAAAATATTAATAAATAACCTTTTCACTAGTAGAAAATATCCACCTAATTTCATTTCTTTAACTTGTTCCACATTTGAGAAAAAAATAAAAACCTAATTTTTACCCCCTTTTTTGGAGAAGTGTAATTCCACAGGGAGGGATGTAGGAGTATATGAAAAATCCCCTTTAATTTTCGACAAAGAATCGTCTAAAATTTTTCGCACTTATTAAAAAACACCCTGTATAAACAGAGAAAATAATAATAATAATAATATAATAATAATATATTTTAAACACGATTTGACTTATTGGTGAATTATCGACTGTTTGCAATTTAAGTGTAAAATTATGAAAAAAAGATTTTTTTTTAAGTGCCAATAAAATTCCATGAGAAATCCTTGATTTTTCTAAATACAAAAGAAATCCGCGAGTATTCCAGGATTTCCATATTTTTAGGAAGTAGATTGTTTCAGAGGGTAGATCCTGATTTTCTTTAACATAAAAAACGACTTAAAACGATGTTTTTTTTTTCAAAAATGAAAATATGAAAATATATTATAAATTATTCAATTTTGCTGGGCGTGTTTTAATCTTTTCAAACGCGAAAATCTATTGTTGTTTTTATAAAAAAAAGATAAAAGCAACAAAATTATCAGTACTAATATTATTTTATTGTAATATCTTTTATGATAAGTTCAATAATATAAAGAAAATAATAAGAACTTTCACATAATGACCCAAAATATTGTTGCAGGAATACACACATTATTCAAGCGAAGAGACGCAAACGCGAACCATCATAGGAATCGAACGCAAAACAGGTACAGAACAAAATATTTCCCCTATCATTGTCTTTGAGCTCTCAAAACGGATTATTCCGAACATAATTGATGACGCGAATAGATTGCATGAGCGAATCGGCAGGTCAATCGCATAATTATTTTTAATCTCTCGCGCTTATCGCGCATATTCGCCGGTACAATATCATGTTATATACGAACGTAATGCCCGGGGTTATTATTCTCGCAGGGATCGACGACAATGAGGCATGAAAACTTAACTGGACCATAAAGAGCATGTGCGCGCCGTTTTACGAGTCTCTCTATCTGCGAATCGTCGCGAGCTGGCTTTCATGAAGCGACGAACGAACGTTTCGCGAGCCACCGACAACAAACGAACGCCATTTCTCCTCCGTTAGCGCCAAACCTCAGGAATGCAAAGCACGATGCATACGGAAACCTCGTCTTTTTTCGCGGCGAAAAGTTTTCGACCAAACCACACCAGGCGTCGACCAACGATATTGAAAAAACGACTTGCTATTTTGGCATCAAAACGTTACACGCGATCGTTGCAACGCGTCATCACTCGTGTTATATTTAATATCGCGATAACGGCGATATCGTTGCCAGTATAATTTTACGACATACTGCAACGCGACCATTAAAAATACATATTTCCTATATTGTATTATATGATATTTCTCGCTAACTTAATTATCTAAGAATAGTGCCTGAAAAATAAGTATCACTACGAGAAAGGTTCGTTCGGAAAAAATCTTCAGAAATAATCAGAAATTTAAAAAATTTCGATTAATTAAATTTTAATTAAATTTTGACAGTCATCGAATTAACTCATGGATACATATTTTTCCAAGTTTCTCGCGTCGATAAGAATTTCATCCCCTTATATCAGAACAAGATCGCGTAGAACATCGTAAAACGAGTATTTGTGCCGACCTTTTTGTCCCACAATTTCACCTGTAAACGACATAATGAGTCAAGCATTTTAATCAGTTTTCTTGCAACGACGAAATGTATTGTACCTTTTGTCTTTGCCAGGGTCTCCCTTCTTTGTACCGGCAGATTTCTTAGCCTCTTACGCGAACGAGAATTGTTGCCGCGTTATTGTACATATTGCGCGGCGTTATAGCCTTCGGAATTGGGTCAAACAGTTAACGATCGGTATCCAGGCTACGAGTCAAGCCCACCTACGCGAATGCACAGGCGTCGTTCTATCAACACGAAAGATAATCGCTTTTGGCGAACGATTCTCTGGCGCGCCATCGATTACCAATATTTTCCACGTTCCACCGCGGAAAATAATTAACTCTATAAACCACGAGACGTCGAATATTACGAGATTTAATTCAAAAGATGTTCGGCAACGCTATCTCGTTGTAAGGGCGCTGTTCGCAAAAGTGCCGCAAGATTAATTTAACCGTGATACAGTAAAATTGCGCCGTTTCTCATCATGCAAATAATTGCGAGTAAACTCTTGGATATTTATTCCTCACACGATCAACGTTAAAAAATTAATATACATTAATATACAATACATTAAAATTAATATACATACATAGTAAAAAATTGTGCGTCCATATGTTAAAATTTTCTTATGTTATCACGTTTTGATTAGTACTTCAATGTAAAATTAACATACAACCTATATGTTATTATTTTTATAACGTTTTCATGTGTTACATTTATGTCAACTTCATAACTTAACACTTTGTATATGTCTCTTAGAAATGGAATATTATTTTGAGTATTTTTAACATAATCATTTTAAACAATCAACATGTCTCAAAGTCAGTTTAACATTCTAGGAAAAATTAAAGTGACCCTTCAAATAATCTTAAACTTTGACATACAAAAATAATCAAATATACTAAAATCAAATGTTTCTATTACAAATAATTTAAGTTAAAATAATTACTATTATATGTTAATGTCCTCAACATTTCTTACGAGTTATTGTAACTATTTTTTCATGTAATTTTTAATTATATTTGTATGTTATTTTTACATTACACTTAAAGTCACGATAACAAAAATAAATGTAAAATATCGTGTCAATTATTTAACATTTTTAGTTTGTCGATAAGTAACATACGACAAATGCGTTAATTTAACTTAAAATTTAGAGTAGACTTTCTACGACATGTGAAAAATGTTATAATTAACATTTTATTTTTTACTGTGTATGTATTGAGGAGAAAATTTTATTATTTTCGATTCCTGTTTTTAATACGTCCAGATCTGCTCTTATAAAAGAAAAATATCTCTGCATTATAAATGTGATAAATTCACACTCGTCAACGCGCAGACTCTCCTAAACGATCTCTCATTAACGATATTTTATTAAAACGCCAAGTACGTGTCGAGTTGTAATTTCGATTCGACAAAAGGAAATGGCAGAGGTGGAGACAAATCGGACGGTTATCACGATTAGCGGAAGAGGAAGAGGGTCGTGTTATAACCGGCGACGTCGACGGTGTCGCGCGACGGCTGCAGAAATTAATATAGATCTCATTTCCTCGGTACGGATATATACCGAGCATTGTCTACGTGTTTCCCCGCTCTTCTTCTTAAATCCCTTACAATTCGATTGTGTGCGTTTACTCGCCGTCACGGGATTTCGTGCGAGATCGGAAGAACGAAAACAGCAACGCGACAATCGCATAACGTTTAATTAAATCAAATCTAATTAATTGAGCCAATTAATTTAAAACCAATCGATTTAGGTCAGAGATTTGCTGATTTTACAGTTTAAAATTATCACGTGTCGATGAAAAACAGTCAGATGCTGACTTGCGAATATCGCGCGGCATCTCTTCCATATTGAATGAATTTATAACAGACACGCGAAAAAAAGACAAGCGACAGCGGAAGGAGCGATGCAGCGGGATGCGCGACGCGATTAAAACAGAATCGCGAACGCAGCGACTTTTGATTAACTACTCATCGATTGCGCGGAATCGTATGCCGTGCCATACGGGACGGCACGATAGGAGGAGAATGCTGATAAGGGCGATGGCGACGCGAATAAACGCGATAAATAAACGTACGATTAATTAACAACAGGGCGCGCGCAGAGAGTTAGAACGCGCCCCCTTTCCTTCCACCCCCGCCGTCCCGTCCGTGACGCGGTAAATCAGCGGCGACGAGAATATAATAATTGAGAATCGACGCGTACACGCTCACACCTAATTGATATATCGTCAAGTTTTTGTCGATCGTTTTGATTTATCGTGGATGGTTTCGCCGCGCGAATACACCGTATATATCATTTGCGCCCTCGTTTACGTTAGTAGGATGAATTCGTTTTCATTGTTTTCCTACCCCCGCGTATGTACAAGAGAATAATATTTTTTTAAGGGGGTAGCGACTATCATCTCTCGCGCTTTGCAAACCACTTTCTACGCGAAACCGTTTTGCGTGGAATCTGTTACACTTCAGATCGGTTTTTCCAAAACAAACGCTTAATTAGTGTCTCACATGATTGATTCAACGTACACAATTAAAAAAATGTTAATTAAAAATAAAATGTTAATTATAACACTTTTCACATGTCCCAGAAAGTCCACTCTAAATTTTAAGTTAAATAACTTATTCGTCGTATGTTACTTATTGACAAACTAAAAATGTTAAATAATTGACACGATACTCTACATTTATTTTTGTTATCGTGACTTTAAATGTAATATAAAAATAACATACAAATTAATTAAAAGTTACATGAAAAAATAGTTACAATAACTCGTAAGAAATGTTGAGGACATTAACATGTAATAGTAATTATTTTAACTTAAATTATTTGTAATAGAAACATTTGATTTTAGTAAATCTGATTATTTTTATATGTCAAAGTTCAAGATTATTTGAAGAGTCACTTAAACTTTTCCTAGAATGTTAAACTGACTTTGAGATGTTGATTGTTTAAAATGATGATGTTAAAAATACTCAAAACAATATTCCATTTCTAAGAGACATATACAAAGTGTTAAGTTATAAAGTTAACATAAATGTAACACATGAAAATGTTATAAAAATAATAACATATAGGTTGTATGTTAATTTTACATTAAAGTACTAATCAAAACGTGGTAACACAAGAAAATTTTAACACAAATTTTAACAACAACAAATTTTTGCTGTGTATATCGCATCTCTCGTGTCTATCAATGACGGTAGTAATTAATGTCAATTAAATCGGCGATCAGCTGTTTTAAACGAAACCTCGTTTCAGCTTCTCGCTTTGAAATCATGTTACTAACCGCTCGTTTCAACTTCTCGCTTCGAAATCATGTTACTAACCGCCATTACACTCTTTTATTTACGCGTAAAGCCTGTAAAATATATTCGAAAAGTTTAGTCCCGCGTATTACGTGCGCAGTACGTGAAATGTGGATTTATTCGTGCACGTTCCTTAATACGGACGATCGCCGAGATACAAGCGATACGGCAGCGCATTTGCCAGCAAAATACTGTAAATGCGTCTGGAGTAAGTGCACAACACACGGACGCGCAGATATAGATTTCACCGCGACAGAGAAGGATAGCGAAAGTGGAGATGGCACGAAGCCTGCGTTTTCCACAACCCCCAGGTGCATCAACGGTCCTGCGGCGATGCTGGAGGAAGCAGATGAGGCGGAGGAGTCGGAGGAACCATGAGAGGAAAGGGGGGAGGGGGAGAGCGAGAGGGGGGAGAGGGATGGTAATATAACGCGAGGAATAGAACTTGGTAGAGACTCGGTTAATTAACGAAACCCACATGGGACAGGCCCCGTGCTGTGTCCAGACTGCCACATCCTGCTCCTGCTCCTCTTCTCTCCTCTCTTTCTCCGTCCCCGTGTCTCCTGTGCCCAATCCTCTCGCCATCTCTTCCATCGGTGTCATCCCTTCTCCCCGTTACTCTCTCTCACCCCCTCGCTCCCTCCTGCCCCTTGTCACTTGCTGCTACGAAAATGCGACTTTAGGACTGCACGTAAATAACTGCGCACCCTTATCCGCCTTTTGCCGAACGTATAAGAGCACGACGACGGAGGGTAAGCGACGTGATAAAGTCTCGGCGGAGAAAGGACCGGCCGCAACAAGGGAGGACGATCTTGTCCGGTCCCGCGCTTAATTAAAGAAATTCTTGTTTACTCCCGGCCGTTTCCGAAACCGCGCTCGATCCACCTTGCCCTTCGCCCCGCGTTATACGGATATGGAATGCGGATAATTTGTATTGGACAGAAATCCGGGGCATCGAACTCGGGAATTTCTAACCGGGACGCCTAGACACGCGATATAACGTGCGCGATATGATAGTTCCGGCGATGATCGGGATGTGGGTGAAATCGGGAAGTGAAAACGGGTAGTATTATATGTTAAATAGCTCCGAGATACTCTCTCCCGCTTACGGAATTTCATTTTGTATAATCGAAATTGTATCAAATATTTCAGCTGAATTTACGAAAGTAGTAATATTATCAGCATGTTTATTATCAGCTGTTCGTTATCAATAAATTATATTCGCGATTGCTTTAGAGAATTTAAATTAAAGTGTAAAGGAATTTTTAATTATCTCGAAAATAAGGTATAATTATTCTATAAATTAATCTATTTTAAAAATTATTCTATAAATGTATAAATAAAATACAAAATGCAAATCTGTAAAATCACTTTTATAGTAACTTTTACACTGGAAAAATTTTTGAATCAAGAAATTATTAATTATTATTATAGAATATACTTGTAATTTCATTAAAAAATTTTCAAACATAATCATATGTTCGCGCAAAAAAATTTCGATTTTCTAAAAAACTATTACAATTTCTAGTCTTTACTGAATATTAAACTGAATATCAAAAATAAATATTAAAATTTTATATATAAATTAAATACAAAATTTTAATTAAGAATTTAATATATAAAATTTTAATTTTTAATTAAATATAAAATTTTAAATATTAAAATAATATTAAAATTTTCCAATTTTTCATATCTGATAAAATTAACATTTGAAATGTTTACATGTTTGAAACAAGCGAGTCTTGAAAAAGAGGATTAGGGGCGATCGCGTTTCTCGTTTCTTTCTCTCCGACGTGGATACAATCACTGACTACTTCGCATTTACTTTCGTGCCCTTGCTCGAACGAGATTTAATTCCCCGCAGGTCGAATTAAACGAAACGTCAGTGAACCGTCTACGTGACGTTCCACGTGGTCGAGGACGGCGCGGAATTGTTGCCCCGTCCTGGCCAACGTAGGATTGAGAACGAAGGGGGCGAAGGTAGCAATGGTGGATGGGCGCAAAATAAACAGCGAAACATTTGTGCGGGACAGTCGAACGGATAGATGGGCAAACCGACGTCCGTGTGGAACAGGATAGCGTCGCTATCCTGTCTGAAAGACGAACGTCCTTCAATTATCCGTACGCAGTACCGGACATACCCGCTGTTGTAACGAGCCCTCGCCGTAAAACATGTCTGTACTAAACGTTTCTCGCGATGCGCTAGTTAAATTGCGAGCGCAATATAGGTCCGCTGTGTGCGTATACAACAGTCGCTCGTGTGCTTTTAAATCATTGTGTTATATGTTTCCTCTCTGCCTCGTTTCCCCACTAATATAACATCTTCTTTTTTTTCTGTCAAAGTATTTTTTTTAAATATTTTCATGCGTATAAATATTTGTGCAAAAATTCCAACTGAAAATAACACAAATAAACACGCGTAATAAATATTTATTTTACCTATTTTATACAATTTTTTATATTTATTTTATATTTATTTTACCTATTTTATACAATTTATTTTTTTTTCTGATTAACAAAGAGCGACGAACTCTATTGCAAACGATTATACTAAACATTGTCGTTTCAAACAACTCGTTTTTAGAGAGATACACAAACCACAATTAAACATATTTTCTCATTGCGCTTATATTGCTCTTACAAGCGCGATAAACTCTAGCGTCATTTTACGAAACGGTCAAAAAGGATGTGAATTATGAGAGAGGTCACGCAGCATACTATATTATACCTATAAATTGTCATTTTTGAATTTTGCAAGTCACAACCTCATGCCGTAAATAAACTCCGGCGCTCTTGGCAAGTTGCTGCTTTTTCTACGAAAGATTTGCGGAAGAGGAGCGCGACGTGAATGCTGCATACTTGCTTATTCAACATATTTCATCTAAACTTCCACTCGTTCTTGCGTGCGCTCCTTTTTATCGAAATTCTTGCATGTTCGTCATGCTTGTGTTATGCAAATTTTTCATCGCACAAGATATCATCGCCAAAAATCATCACTACTGTCTAAGACATCGATCGAATTTTTGTGTAAGAGGGGAAATTGAAATTTTTTTTTTAATTTTATATTTTATTCCAAGAATTTCGAAATTTATATTTCCAAGAATTTTAAGAACGGAAAGGAAGTATGATATTTTTTTCAATAAATAGGAGAGCTTCTTTCTCTCTCTCGCAGGATGGAAAAATGTTATACTCCATATTCCCATAGACTCTACGCCATTTTATCCTTGTGCAGCTTCCCTTATGCTAAAAAGATCCAGACAATATGTAGATATATAACAGGAGATGGCTATGAGAGATATACATGATACATATATAGCATTGAATTGAAACGTACCAACAGCATCATGTACATCACGCGTATCACATGCAGGCGAAAGGAGCTAGAGAAGCTCAAGAAGTAACGCGAACGTGTGGCGAATAGAAAGACAATCGAGAATGACAGAAGCGCGTGGAAGACTGGAGCGAGAACCTGAAGGGATTTGCGAGGCACGTTTCACCTTTGGAGTTTGCAGGTATACGCCGGCCTCTTGAAAGCACTGTCGAGTTCGTTCTGAAAGTCTCCCTCCCTATCGGGCAAGGGAGGACGAGGGAGAGAGAGAGGGAGGGACAGGAAGGGAGAAAGCTTCACTTCGGAGAGCTTAAACCGAAAACATAATCAAATCTCGCTGAGAGCCGCCGCGGTGCAAAGTTACTAATTGCTTAATTTCCCTCGCTCCACTCCAGTCTTCTTGTCTTCTAGCATCCTCCTTTGCGAGGCGCTCCGCCTCTTTCTGTTTCTCACCCCCTCGACCTGTCTTATTTTATCGAGCCCATTCCGCTGGCCTACCCATCATTCTTCCGTCTTTGACACTATTGCGGACTTACTCTTCTTTATTTTTTTCTTCCTCCACTCTTTATCCTTTCTTAAGGAGTTATATCTAGTTATAAAAGTAAAAAAAAAAACCGATTTTTATGTTTTTATATCTTCTTGAAGTATATCATGTTGAAAATATTTCCTAAAAGTTTCAAATTAATCGGATGCAAATTGATAGAGTTATATAAGTATATGTTTCATGAAGCACCAGAATGTATGACTTTGTTTAAACACGACTACAAAGCTTCAGCTCTGATGTTTTGAGGGCTATCAAGCCAATATATGAAGATTTAAATAAACTAAAATTATATGGGCCCGGAATAGATGATTCTGTTTCTCATTCTGTAAATTAAAAAATCTGCATTTTATTTAAAAGTAAACTTGACACAAATCTTAAACGCGTTTTTCTCGAAATCACTTTTTCAAAGTCGATGAGCAAGATATTTCGAAAACCGTTACACCGATTTGCTTGAAATTTTACAGGCTTCTTCTAGATATAAAAACCTAGTAGATGAACAAAGGATTTTTTTTTAATAAATACTTTTTTTTACTTAATAAAAAATGAGCAAGTTTTAAGTCGAAAAAGAATATCTTGATGTCAAATGGCTGCCATTTTGTCCCAAAACAATTTTTCGATTAATCCTTCGTTCATCTACTACACAATTTCATACATTAACTACAGTTTATCGAATTTTTGATATCAGATGAATCAGCTTCGAATAGCACTGTTCACCGCGCAGCGCTTTTTAAGAAACAATATCCGGAAGAATAGTTATAACTTTTACATTTTTTAATATTTTATTTAAAAAAATATATAATAACATCCTTAATATGTGTACTTTTAAATAAAAATTAATTTGTAAAAAAAAATTATTACACTTTTCAAAAAAAATTCCCAAACATCATACTTTTTTTGGCCTGCTGACTAGACATAACCCCTTAAGCTCGTATAATTTTGAAAATAATAATCCACTAAATTTAACTGCATACTATTTATTTAAAAATTTATCGAGACCTACTACTTCTCGAGGCGTTTAATAAAATATGCAAAATTTCGTGTCGCAAACAAGTGTATTTACGCACGGATTGAAACAGTTTTTTTCTACAATATCACCGAGAAAAGAGTACAAGTTGCAGGAAAATCGCCCAAGGCAAGAGCGCGTAGTACTTCCTTCCGTAGAGGAAGGAAATTGTACGCGAGAAAGAAACGTTTTCGCCTGTCGTCAAGTGTTATTCTCTACCTTCTCTCTTGGCTTCCTTTACTCTATCGCATTTTATTCTCCGTTCCATTTCGCACAAGTTTCGCCTCCTCTCGTATTATACGAGACTATTCCTCGAGAGCCAGCAGATTATCTTATTCGTAAAAATCTTATTCGTAAAAATACGATGTACACATGCAAAACATGTGTGTAATACTAAATTATAATGAACAAATAAAAATATAATAGGTGCTACATTTAATTTTCAAACTCTATTATTGTTTGCGAAATGGCACGTCCAAAATATATACATGCACCTTGATGTGTATCTCTTCGAAACACAATCTCCTATAAACGCTGCAAATACTATCATGACGGTTGTCGCTTGCGTCATTATAGTAAACCGATAAGGACGGAAATAGTTTGTGCATGCCAAGTCGTTGTCAAGTTTACGATACGTGAAGTAAATTCGAAATGCAATCGATCTATTCAAAAGCAATGAGTCGTACAAACGCGATTCCATACGCGAAACGAGCTTTGAAACCATCTGCCATGTTTTGCGCGCAAAAGTTTTCATCTCCTTCTCTCGTTCTATTCGCGAAATGAAGAGATATTTAAAGGCGATCTTAGATATTCGTTCGCAAATATGTATTTAATAATATCTTTTACTCAATCCAAGTGTGAAAAGGTACATGTCACTGATTTGGACTCGGATATTTTGACGAGTGCATTAATTATTTACTTTTAAATTAACGAAGATATCGTATAAAATAAAATGTGTTAATAAAATTATACATTTGTTAGATCATTATGTATATTTAAATCTTATAAATAAATTCAGATGATCTGAAGATTTCATGATTTTTATTTTTGTTCAAAGTTTCAGGTACAATTAAAGCATTTTTGGAATTTTAAAATAAGTTTATTGTGCATGACTCTTTAATATAAGTAAAATATATTTTAATATGTTTTAAGCTTAAAATATTTCACATTTTTTATAAATATATTATATTTTAAAATAACTGTTTGTGTATTAAATAAAGTGAGACTTTAAAATACTAACATCTGATACCGGCTAAATAGTCATAAAATTTGGTCAGTATTATCTAAATCCTAGAAATATTATAAACTATCAAGAAATATTGTGTGTATATAATAAGATGTAAAATAATTAAAATATATAAAATAATATATAAAATAGTTTAAATATAAAAGAATATGTATATATATTATTATTTAAATATAGAAAAAATATTTTTAATAAAAAATAATACAAAAGGTGTTGGTAAAAAAAAATAAAATCAATAAAATTATATAAGACTTTAAAATTTAATATTGCAAAATAGATTTTTTAAGTTCTTAAGCTATTAAAACCAGTCTTCAGAATTTTAAAATTAAAGCTGTTAAGGCTAATATCATATTTACATAAAAACAAAAATATAAAAAGAAAATTATCAAAACTCTCTATCAATTTTTTTAAAAATTCTCTGAATCTCAAAATTCCATGAGAATTGCTTAAATTTTTCAAGGTAAAAAGATTTAATATTGTAAATTATATAAGATTTTAAAATGTAATATTGTAAAAGAATAGATTTTTTAAGTTCTTAAGCTATTAAAAACATAGTCTTCAAAATTTCGAAATTAAAGCTGTTAAGGCTAATATCATATTTATATAAAAACAAAAATATAAGAAGAAAATTATCAAAACTCTCTATCAATTTTTTAAAAAATTCTCTGAAAAATTCTCAAAATTCCATGAAAAATGCTTGAATTTTTCAAGGTAAAACAAAAACCTGAATTCCAAGTTTTCAAAATATTTTCCTAGAAGTATATCTAGATTTTTATTATCACGATTATTCTATGTATTTGCAAGATGCGATATATGTAATCAAATATCTTTACAGAAACGTACCAAAATGCAACGAATAAAACATGAATATTTAGCAAACGACACAAATATTTGTAACGTTGTTACAAAACGTCCAAAGACTTACAAATTACTAGGCGGCCTTTCAGAGGCCTTTATTAATGGCATGGCGTGACTACCTTCCCACTCGCACGAGCAAGCAGCCGTAAAGTTCCACGGGTCGGGTGAGGGAAAGTTAACGCAAATTTTCCACCTTAACGTTTGTCTTAAGGAGCGTACCTCGCGTTTCTTTCGTCGCAAAGGTACTGCCGCACCATCGAATAAATTTCAAAACGCCGCGAGAGAACGTATAGACGCGAATTCTCTCCCCGCAATGGTAATACTATCTCGAAATATACGAGGTAAAGCACAACGTGAATTTTACCGCCGAGCTTTTCCTTAAAGCCGTCTTAAATTTCTTTTCGTAAGGGAAAGAACGCGTAGAGAAAATGAGGGGAGAGGAAACAAGCGTGACGGACCAAGAAAGTGAAATACAAAAAGCCGAAGAGGAGAGAGAGGGAGAGAGAGGGAGGAAAGGCAAAGTAATAGCTACGGACCCTGCATCCCTCCCTCCCTCGATATACACGTTTCGAGCTACCAGAGTAATCGATCTGTCGGACGATACTCGTGCCAATGAATCGCTCGAGCGCGATTTCACGCGAAACGAGCTCCGAGACCACCCATCACTTCCCGACGGGGAAGGGAACCTTCGACCGTGCAGGTCACCTTCGGTGAAGGATGGTCCGTTCGATCGCGATAAAATGATCCCTCCACCCAGCTTTTGGCCGATTTAACAAATCGTCTCTCGGTCCGGCCGAGAAAACGAAAGGAACGAGTTTCATGTTGGTTGCCGAGACGTTCCAGACTTTCATCTGGGCGTGTATCGACCAATTTCCGACAGTCATTTACATTTTACATCCTTCTTCCCGATCGCGCTGTTCGCGAGGAAGCGATAATTAAGTCTTGCTTTTGCTCGATCGAAAGTAGTATCGATACATCGTTTTGCGATTTTTCTTCACATCCGCGAAATATATGCTACGTCAAAGATATTTGAATCTTTTTCGGAACAAACGACTCGGTAAATAACGCCCAATCGATTTCTTTCAGATTATTTCCTTTCGCAAAAAGTGGACGGTAAGTCTCTGAAAAACAGCGGCCATGCGGGCGAAAATGTAATAAAGGAGAAGACACATTCGCGAAGAAGAAATAAATCGTCGATCTTTTCGTTTTACGACTCTTGATCTCCTCTTTCGGAGGGAGAAATAAAAGAAAAAATATAAGGAATACGCGATGGTCACACTAGAAGTATACATGAGATTCTCTTCGCTTAAAAAAACTTGAATAGACATCGTTAAAATTTAAAGAACTTTCAGTTATATACATATTTCATTTGTTGCATAAGCAAAATGAAGTTCAAAGTAATTTGAAGAGAGCCTTTTAAAAATTCAGAATTTTATAAAGAAAAATACTAAAAAGTATATACTTTTAAACTAACGTTGAATAATATATCTTCTTCTCTTTTGATACATATGAAAAATGTATTAAAAATATAATATATATGAATATGTAATATAATGTAATGTGAAAACGTGCAAGTATTTTTCTAATGTAATATTATTTTGCGTACGTAAAAAAATCGCAAAAATCGCGATATGTCAATACTATTTTCAATCGACGAAATGTCAGAGATCCATGTGTTTCCTTCCAAAGTTTTTGTTATAAATATATTTTACAATAATACATAAAAATAAATCGAAATTATTTAGATTTTAAGTATTTCACAAAAGAAACGCGACAAATTTTTACACCGTAAAGGCAATTTATCATTTCTGTCATAATCAAGGAATGCGCGATGATCACATCCAAAGTATACATGAGATTCTCTTCGCTTAAAAAAACTTGAATCGACATCGTTAAAATTTAAAGAAGTTCCCGTTATATACATATTTTATTTGTTGCATAAGCAAAATAAAGAGTACAAAGTAATTTGAAGAGAGCCTCTTAAAAATTCAGAATTTTGATAAAGGAAAATAATAGGAAGTATATACTTTTAAACGAGCGTTGAATAATTTATCTTCTGTTCTTTTTATACATATGAAAAATGTATTAAAAATACAATATATATGAATATGTAATATAATGTAATGTAAAAATGTGCAAGTATTTTTCTAATGTAATATTATTTTGCGTACGTAAAAAAATCGCAAAAATCGCGATATATCAATACTATTTTCAATCAATGAAATGTCAGAGATCCACATGTTTCCTTCCAAAGTTTTTGTTATAAATATATTTTAAAATAATACATAAAAATAATTCGAAATTATTTGGATTTTAAGTATTTCACAAAAGAAACGCGACAAATTTTTACACCATAAAGGCAATTTATCATTTCTGTCATAATCAAGGAATGCGCGATGATCACATCCAAAGTATACATGAGATTCTCTTTGCTTAAAAAAAACTTGAATAAATATCGTTAAAATTTAAAGATCTTCCCGTTATATACATATTTCGTTTGTTGCATAAGCAGAATGAAGTTCAAAGTAATTCGAAGAGAACCACTTAAAAATTTACAATTTTGATAAAGGAAAATAATAGGAAGTATATACTTTTAAACGAGCGTTGAATAATTTATCTTCTCTTCTTTTTATACATATGAAAAATGTATTAAAAATACAATATATATGAATATGTAATATAATGTAATGTAAAAACGTGCAAGTATTTTTCTAATGTAATATTATTTTGCGTACGTAAAAAAATCGCAAAAATCGCGATATAACAATACTATCTTCAATCGATGAAATGTCAGAGATCCACGTGTTTCTTTCCAAAGTTTTTGTTATAAATATATTTTAAAATAATACATAAAAATAATTCGAAATTATTTGGATTTTAACAAAAGTATTTCACAAAAGAAACGCGACAAATTTTTACACCGTAAAGGTAATTTATCATTTCTGTCATAATCAAGATCATGATAGTCTTATGTTACAAATATCCAGTTGCATGCACAATATGAATATCGCATAACAGTGCTATTAGTAATGTAACCTACACTAACTTGACGTATAATATAGCTATCACGTTTGTGACGAAATCATTTTGAAAAGATTAGACTGATACTATAAAATGAAAATGTGTAGAGATGCAAATATCTCAAAATTTTATCAATTTTCAAAATCTGTTATATGCATATATTATATATTGATTGCGTCAATAATTTAATTATAATCTATAGAGGAAATTTTTAGAAGCAATAATTTAAGTCAATAATTTAATTATAATCTATAGAGGAAATTTTTGGAAGCATTGAAATCGTAAAAGTCACATGTAACGTAAGAAGAAACACATAAAGTTATCTCTGTTCTTTTATTCCAGAATATAACCGGCAAGATAGTCCACTTTTACTACTGTTCCCATTCTCTCCGCGATCTTCTATTAAAAATTCGTGAGAATCCATTTAGCCGTAGAAATTAGAAAGTAGTCTTATCTCCCTTGCTTAGCTTTATATATTCGTAACAAGATAAAATTTTAAAGTCACGAGAGAGAAATCTTTGCAGCAGCAATTTTACGTAATTCTGCGAGATTAAAATCTTTATTGTATTTTTTTATTTGCACAAATTCTTATCAAAATATATATAATATTCAATCTTACAAATTTTTTACTTATCAAACATTGATAAGTAAATTATACGCGCACAATTTTAATCTGTATAGTATAATTAACTGTCTCTCTTATATATTTGCAAAAATATACTTTTAGCAATGTAAACACACGATAAAGTATACAATATCGTATAAAATGATCTGCAATCGACCATGTGATTGCCTTTGCATCTCTTTCAAGTTTACATTATACGCTGCATTATGATCGTTAAAACGATACGACCGGCTGAATCACAGTGACAGTCTTTCTGAGAATTTTCATGCACGACTATAATCATAACGCGTCTTATCTGGACTCGCTTAAGGCACGATAACTGCGGACAATATCGTTAGCGAGCGATACTTTTGGACGCACGAAAGAGTCGTCGGGAGACGCGGAAGCTCAAAGAGAAGAAAACAGCAAGTTTTCAAGCGCCCGTTAGCCTTTACACTCGGCATTTAGCCCCTTCGATGTAATCGGCGCCATTGAAAAGGGCGATTTATATCTCGTTATGTTCTACCGCGGCCAGGGAACGCCCTTTGTTCGTGACCCGTGGGAAAAGTGGCCTCCTAAGATACATTTCGTACCCCCTAATCTGCGTACCACGAGACGCTTTCTTATCTCGTGGCTCCTTCCGCGTCATCCACCCCCACCACCCCTTCCATCCCCCCGGCGTCTGCTCGCGGTCTTTGTCCGTCTTATTTCGCGTCTTTCTATTCCACGGCCGTTTCCCGAAAGGATCGTCGAGAGACTCGAGGAATCCGCCTCTCGTTCCACAGCGAGAGAGAAACAAACGAAACTCGAGGAAATCGCCTTTGCTATAGTGACGCGCCCGCTATGTCGTCCCCCTTCCCTCCCCCCCTCTCTCCCTCGCCTCTCTTTGCCTCGTTGCTTCCCGCTTCTATGCGGCGAATTCGTTTTCCGCGGGGATGAAAGAAAAGCTCCGTGGCCGTAGAGACGACCGGCACCAAAACGAGAAAATTTCTTTACAAATATATGTCTTTTGGGCTTACCCTTTCTATCTATAAGAGACTACGTTACATAAGCGTAGCGGAAAGATCTCTCGCGAGCGGAAAACGCGTGTGTTTATAATATATAATTTATAAATATCTCGTACAATATATACATTTTTCAGAGATTTTATAAAATATAATATAGTTTTTTTATATATATATTTTGTAAATTATTTTTCCTTTTCTCACCCCTCGGTAAATTATCTCTAGCTATTTTATTTTTCCATCTCGTTGCAATTATAGTCGCGAAAAATACTATACGGAAAGAGGAAAAGCGATCGTGAATGAAGATAGGGAAGAAAAGAAGCTGTTGTTTATACGACTTGCGAACCGCGACGTTTTCGCCCTCCAAGGAAACTTGATCCTTCCACGCCTCGATTCCGCTCTCCTTTGACCGTTCGCTTTTAGGTACGTACGGCTTTCGTACGGGCGGCCTCGCTGCAAACGAGTTTTCGAGTTCCTCCCTTGTGGGTCGGGAAATTCCACAGGTTGTCCCTTCCACGGTAAATGCCCGTGTTTGTTCCTTTCGTTTGGCCCGGACGCGCGTTCGCTTATCAGCGGTATCGCTGGCTCGAGGCAATGTCCGTTTGAGAAGATCAAGAAACCGGTCGTACGGTCGCGAAAATCCCATTTTCTCGACCGGCTCTTTGAATCCGAGCAGAGTGAACCGTGAAGCTCTTTCAGCCCTCTGTATTTAAGGCCCATTGTAACCGTTGACCCGGCAGCTTAATTTGGTCGTCAGCTAAATCGCAATACCGCACGCGTCCTTTCTTTCTACGATTTGCGATTTACGATAAAGCACCGCTCAAAGAAGCCGTTTGTGGTCCGCTCCTACGTTTTACTTTGCTGTTTCGTAACGAGATATATATACGCGATATGTATTTACAAATTGATTTCACATTTATACAGGGTGTTTCTCGATAAGTGCAAAAAATTTTAGGAGATGATTCTTTGTCAAAAATTAAGGGGGGTTTTTCATATAAACATATACTCCTACATCCCTCCCTGTGCAGTTACACTCTTCCAAAAATGAAGATAAAAATTAGGTTTTTATTTTTTTCTCAAATTTGAAACAAGTTAAAGAAATGAAATTAGGTCGATATTTTCTATTAATAAAAAGGTTATTTATTAATATCTTTTTCAGCTTTCCGTATTGTTATAAAGGAGATGAAACTAGCAATCCTTATTCAATTTTTTATTAGAACCTTTTAATGGACCGGAATATGATCATCTAAAAATATGCATTAAAAAGTTTGATTTATTTAGAAACTTTTTTATTTCTTTTATTTTTTTCATAAAATCAGTAGTTTTCAAGAAAAAAAAAATACGTTATCGTGTACAGGACGATGCTAAATAGCATAGGTTTTGAATTACGAAAAGTTAAATTTTAAAATAAAAATAAAATTAGAGTAAATGTTGGGAAAATTGGAAAAACAAAATTATAATAAAAACCTAAAAACTTAAAAAATAAAAACCTAATTTTTACCCCCATTTTTGGAGGAGTGTAATAAATAAATTACAGGGAAGGATGTAGGAGTTTATATGAAAAACCCCCCTTAATTTTCGACAAAGAATCATGTCCTAAAATTTTTCGCACTTATTAAGAAACACCCTGTCTACCTGACTGGTGCGTGCTATCTTTTTATATTTCGTATAAAATCTTTTTATCGAAAACCTCAGGCTAGCGAAATAGCTTTCAACCTCACCTAAACCGCCGCGAAAGGTGAGACGAATTATCTCGCCGAGAATACCCGTAGGTGCTTCTCTCCTTTCCACCCCCACTCTCCACCCTGCCTGAAGAATTAAACGCACGCGGACTTTATACAATGACAATTCTTGCGGCAACCACACAGTACGGTCTTCTCGTACACATATACATGTATATATATTCTCGGTCCCGCTTCTAGAAGCGCGTTAAGTGCACGTAAGCAAATGCTTCCTCCCTCCACTTTCTCGAGAGCGTCGTAAGGTTTACGTTTCGACTCCTCCGTTTGCATTCCGTCGCGCGGCTGAATATTCCACGAAAGAACCTCCCGGGTCCGCCTTCCCCTTCCTTCCGGATGTCGCTGGAAACCGCTGGGAAGAGAGACGTTTGAGAGACGATGTCTCTCGCGAGCGAGAGTCGAGAGGGTGGAGGAGAGAGGGGAAGGGGAGCGTGCATAATTCAGTAGTAATGTCGTGAGTTCATTCCGGTAACGGAGGAGTTGCGCGTATGGTCGGTCGAGTTCCATCAGTCCGGAACTTTCCGCTATTATTACTATTTGCCCTGATCTCTCTTCCTTCTCTCTCTCTCTCTCTACCTCTATCTCTTTCTCTTGCGAACCACGTAGTCGCATTTATGACGATCGTCTCGTTGCCGTTAACGAACCATTTCGTCGGCGA
This sequence comes from Camponotus vicinus, assembly GCF_025532165.1. Classification (NCBI taxonomy): domain Eukaryota; kingdom Metazoa; phylum Arthropoda; class Insecta; order Hymenoptera; family Formicidae; genus Camponotus; species Camponotus vicinus. Next base: position 23,810,987 of record NW_028141956.1, read on the forward strand.
CAACGAGCAGGGGTGTCGAAATATTCGAGACGGGCGTCCTCCAGATTATAGATAGCACGCGTTTTGACGTCTCGAAGGGCGCTAAGCAAACGTTGATTGCCGCTTGAGAAGCAATTTCAGAAACGCAAAATTACGAGCCACGTTAAATACATGTGGTATCGTCATTTCTTTTCTCTAAAACCGCAGAATTTAGAACACGCGACATTAATATGATTGATTGAGAAATTTAAAAATTAGGAACAAGGGACGAATTATGACAAGTTTACGAATTATAGTAAGGAACGAATTATAGTAGGTTTATGAATTATAACAAAGGGCGAATTATCGTAAGGGATGAATTATAGCAAGTTTATAAGTTATAACAAAGAATGAATTATAGCAAATTTACGAATTATAGCAAGTTTACAAATCATAGCAAGGGACGAATTATAGCAAGTTTACAAATCATAGCAAGGGACGAATTATAGCAAGTTTATGAATTATAAAAGGTGAATTATCGTAAGGGACGAATTATAGCAAGTTTATGAGTTATAATAAAGGATGAATTATAGCATTTACAAATTATAGCATGGGGTGAATTATATCAAGGGATAAATTATAGCAAGTTTACGAGTTATAGTAAGGAACGAATTATAGCAAGTTTATAAATTATAACAAAGAATGAATTATACTAAGGAATGAATTATAGCAAGTTTATGAGTGATAACAAAAAATGAATTATAGCAAGTTTACAAATTATAGCAAGGGATGAATTATAGCAAGTTTACGAATTATAGAAAGTTTACACAGTAAAAAATAAAATGTTAATTATAACATTTTTCACATGTCCCAGAAAGTCCACTCTAAATTTTAAGTTAAATTAACGCATTTGTCGTATGTTACTTATCGACAAACTAAAAATGTTAAATAATTGACACGATATTTTACATTTATTTTTGTTATCGTGACTTTAAGTGTAATGTAAAAATAACATACAAATATAATTAAAAATTACATGAAAAAATAGTTACAATAACTCGTAAGAAATGTTGAGGACATTAACATATAATAGTAATTATTTTAACTTAAATTATTTGCAATAGAAACATTTGATTTTAGTAAATTTGATTATTTTGTATGTCAGAGTTCAAGATTATTTGAAGATTTACTTTAACTTTTCTTAGAATGTTAAACTGACTTTGAGACATGTTGATTGTTTAAAATGATTATGTTAAAAATACTCAAAATAATATTTCATTTCTAAGAGACACACTGATAAAAAAATCGATGATAAAATTGACTATAATTGCATGGTAAAAAAATTATAGTTAAGATACTCATTTTTATAGTAAATTTTACTATAATACTGGTAATATAAACTATATACGCATGGTACCGAGAAACAATGAAACTTTTTACTATAATTTATAATAATTTCAAATATCATATAAGTAAAAAATGAAAGAAAGGAATGATACATATAATTTTACTATTCATATAGTCATTGTAACATTAATAATGGTAAATATTACTATATTATTATCTGTCGTTTAGATATTAATATAGTAGTAATAAATGAAAAAAATTATAATAACAGCTATATCTAAATAGTACGTGGAACCTGATGAATAGCACATTTAACAACATAAAACTTATTATTTGGAATGATTGTATGTGGCACATGTTTTTTCGCTTGCCGTTACGCGGCGCACTACTCTTAACTATTCTCGTATTTAATATTTAGCATAAAATGTATATAAAGGACTAAACACGTAAGATCTAAAGTATATTTTTTTCCTCTTAGCAGTAATGCGAGAAAGAGGATGCTACTCACACGCAGGTTCTCGGATTGTATGCATGTGAGCATCCTCTTTCTGACATATCACTGTTTATCAGTTTAATTTCAGACAAACTGAATTTAAAATAATTTATTTAATAATCTGGATTCCTTGTTAGGATTCAGAATATTAAACAGATTATTTGAAATTATAGACGGAAAGAAACTTTTAAACAACTTGGTGCTGCGTATATTAAAAATCTGTAATATACGTAACATGTATTACAGATTTTCAGTACTAATAGTGAATTTCGGAACACTACGTATACCATAACCATATGGTTACATGAAATGGATATTATGATTTTACGAACTATATTTTCATGTTATATCAACTATATTTTTTATAATAAAATGCACTATTATATATGCTTGGCGCCTTAAGATACTATAAATTATAGTGAAATTATGATAATTTCAACTATAATTTTTTATCAGTGCATATACAAAGTGTTAAGTTATGAAGTTGACATAAATGTAACACATGAAAACGTTATAAAAATAATAACATATAGGTTGTATGTAATTTTACATTAAAGTACTAATCAAAACGTGGTAACGCATGAAAATTTTAACATATGGACGCACAATTTTTTACTGTGTATGAATTATAACAAAGAATGAATTATAATAAGAAACGAATTATAGCAAGTTTATGAATTCTAGCAAGGGATGACTGATTATGAAAAACTTAACGAGAAAACTCGCCTTCTAAATAAGAAACTCGATCTCGTTTGAAGAGTATTCGACGAAAAACAGGAAGCTTACTACAGCAAGCCGATAACCAAACGAGCTCGTTCGTAACGGGCTATTGAGATGCGCTCGATGTAAATCGTTAATTTAAGAGGAGAGAACTAGTTTAACTTAAATATTGACTCGACTGAGTTAACGCAGGCCTGGCTTAGAGGCGGGTACGGTCGCGTATGTACTTTGCCTTGCATGAACGAGACTACGTCGTGCAAAGGGGAACTCGCCGTCGTACGCGAGTAGAGGACGAACGAGAGGAAGCTGAAACAGACGAGACAGCCGGTGATATGCATAAGTTGAAGAGGAAGCCACGAAGAGAGAAAAGAGAGAATGTCGGCGAGCGAGCTGTCGGAGACGCGTAAAGGTAAAGGGGAAAGAGACCGATAGCAGTCGGTCTGACGAGGCGACTGCACTGCAAACATTTATAGTTGCCAAAGCCTCGAGAGACTTTCATATTGTTGTTACGACTTAACCGCTACTTGTTACCATTACTCACGGCATCGTTAGCACCGTCGAGAACTGTTTCCCCAATTAAAGCATGCGAACGCGCAACTGTTCGTTGAAAACGGGGTTTGTATTAATATAAAGAAGATAACACGTACACATACACATTTCGTCAGCCTGTACGTGTACAATTTGTCATCGTTATTGAGACTCGAATGTCGACTGAGTTCAGCACCAAAGACGGCAACATGAATCAAGCATGAATTTACAGGTACAACTCTTGCAGTTCTCCTCGTTATAAAAATTTCTAGTGAAAAATATTAATAAGATAAATTGAAACGTGTTTAAATATGTTGCTTATTGTATCATTGAATTTATGCAGGCCATCTCGTTACACAGTAAAAAATTGTGCGTCCATATGTTAAAATTTTCTTGTGTTATCACGTTTTGATTAGAACTTTAATGTAAAATTAACATACAACTTATATGTTATTATTCTTATAACGTTTTCATGTGTTACATTTATGTCAACTTTATAACTTAACACTTTGTATATGTCTCTTAAAAATGGAATATTGTTTTGAGTATTTTTAACATCATCATTTTAAACAATCAACATCAGACAAAGTCAGTTTAACATTCTAGGAAAGTTTAAGTGAATCTTCAAATAATCTTGAACTTTGACATACAAAAATAATCAAATTTACTAACATCAAATGTTTCTATTACAAATAATTTAAGTTAAAATAATTACTATTATATGTTAATGTCCTCAACATTTCTTACGAGTTATTGTAACTATTTTTTCATGTAACTTTTAATTAATTTGTATGTTATTTTTACATTACACTTAAAGTCACGATAACAAAAATAAATGTAAAATATCGTGTCAATTATTTAACATTTTTAGTTTGTCAATAAGTAACATACGACAAATGCGTTAATTTAACTTAAAATTTAGAGTGGACTTTCTGGGACATGTGAAAAATGTTAAAATTAACATGTTATTTTTTACTGTGTAATTACTCTAAACTTTAAAACTTTAAACTCATCGCTTTGTAACGAAACGACATAAAAGCGAAATGCAAATAAAAGGAGAGGGGGAGAGGAAATAAAGTTCACGATAAAATGATTCCTCAACATTCCTTTCCTCGCGAGATTAATTTGCGCCATAGGAATCGCTGTACCACTCGCTCGCTCAGAATCATCCCCAACGTCCTACGAGAAGCTCGGCGAGGGCGGATATATGTACAGGGTAACGCGTATAATTGCATGCCGCAATAACGCACGCGGTACGAGGTCTGCGGTGCGACTTATTCTAATAATCGCGCTCGTCTGAAATGAAAGTCCGAGTTATAATTAACGTCGCGTCGCGCGGTCGCGGAATATGTACGAATAATCGCCATAAAATTACGGGGAGTTTACGCGGGAACGAACGTCGAGAGGGAAGATCGCGCGTCCTCGGACGCGAGAGAAAGAACGGTAAGATCCTTGCTGACCGAGGGGCTGAAGGGGGTGAACAATGACGACTGAATTTAATAAGTCGTGACGCCGGCTCGCCATTCTTTCGGCGCGCCTTCCGCCACGAATTCCGCATTATTTTCGAGCCGCCAGCAGTTTTCCCACGAGTTTATGGCATGGAAATACCTACCACGTGGATATGGGAGAGCTCTCCTCCCAGCTCTCTGGGACAAATGCGGTTGTCGCGACCCAGTTCGACGTACGAGGAAGGAATTACCTACCTACGCGGCGCGAAATAATTCGCGGAACGATGTAGAAGCGAGACAATGGCGACAATGGTGTAATAGCGTACGCGACCGCTAAAATTACTGGCGACTGCAAAAATTCCAGCACAACTATTTTCTCACTTACAGGAAGAGAAAAGGAAGCGAGAGATCCGGTTGCGCAATTAACACGGCAAAATCAAGAGTTGAATAAAAAGTTAATTAGATTAAATTGAATAGATTATTATTACGACAGCTGATAATAAAATATAATTTTCAAAAGAAGAGAATTTACATTTTTCCGACGCATTACGTAATAAAGCTCGTCAAATTATATTTTATCTGCCGTAATAATCTATTTGATTTAATCTATTTAATTTTATTCGACTCTCGATTTTGCCTTAATTGTATAATTGGATCTTTTTCTTTCTTTTCTCTATTGATTTGCATGTTAAAATATTTCAAAGATTCTTTAAATTGAATAAAAAATATAATTCTTTGCAGATTTATCTTTCTTTCTTTAGACCTTTATTTATTTATACGACATGCGCGCGATCCGAGAAAGGAATCGAGCTTGATAGATAGTTAAAAAATGGAATTGCCACGGTAACGGTATTTTTCGGTATAATATTGCATCGTTCCTGCAATAATACGACATCTCTGTGTGCTGAAGATAACGAGAAACCACGCAGGTGGAAGAGAAATGATCGAAACTCAATCGACGTGTAAGTCAGTAGCGTGGAAAGTTGAGATATACAGAGCGAAATAAACGAAAAAAAATAAGTAATAATGCAGCATTTCCAAGAACGTTTCATTCATCGTCAAATCCGTCGACGACGTACAATTCGCGAATGTACAAATATGTATGAAAATAATTTTGAAAAAATGCAGAGAGATTTCGCGTATTAGAAATTCATCGCCGTGTCTCCCATTTAAAATAAACGATAACGACGAGATTACACCGCGCGTTTCTCGTGACCCAATTTCGTCGCGATCCATCAAAAACTGCGAAACCTTCTGAAAGGAAATAAAGTACGCGCAGTAGAGTATGAAAAATTATTGCGCGGAAGAGAGAGACTTTATACAAGGGGAAATATATGTCGACGCGTTTGACTGTATATATGCGTGCCGTCCAAATTTTTCTTTGATAAAAATCTGCCTAATTCGTGACGCAACACGATTTAATCCGCTCTTATTTTAAACTTTAAAAATTAAATCGGCATGTATAAATTGCAAATGTAAATACAGATAGTTGGAAAGTTTTTATCGCAAACGCTTTTATATGTATTATTTTACAACAAGCTATAAATATCTTTTTCAACATTTCTAAAAATCGAATATCTCTTTTTTCATGCGCAGCAATACAAGCAATTTGTCATATGATATGAAATAAAAATTCGCGCTTTCTTCGCTAAATACAATTATTTTTTGAATTGTAAAAAATATCGTATAAATACTTTGTTGCGGTACTTTAAAAACTTGAAGGTTTGAGCGCATGAAAGAACAAGAAATTTGGAATAAAATGTAAATTTTATTGATCACTTTTTTATTGAAATATTTCTATATTGAATTATGAAAATTTTTATACGAATATACACTTAAATACGCGTTAATTAAATAATGAATGCTATTCTATCGACGGAAATGTCGCGTGAAAAATAGAAAAATGTCAAATTCGAAGAATTAGGTTTTCACCAATTTATAGAGTATTTGTTAGAGAAAATTGCGAAAAATACAAATGCCTATACAAGTCAAATATATTCAGTTGATCGTAAATCTGCCACGAGCAAATAGATTGACGTAATTTGCATTGGGCGAAAAACTCGTGCGCTCTCGCACAGGACGCGATCTGACATATTTTATTTAAATATCCGCTTGCACTCACACGTGCACATCTAGAGAAATTGACGCGAATATTGTTGTCGATAATATGCAGGCAAGTTGTCAAAATAGTTACCATTCCATTTTTATTATCTTCTATATTCTACAACTAATATTTTACATTAGTTTCAAAGTGAAAAAATTTATATTGTTGCTATGTGTAAATTTTAATATCGCTAATAAATTGTAAATTTAAGCATTAATTTTTATTTAGAAATTTATATTATCGCTAATCTGTAAATAATCACAAAAATAGTAAAAAAATTTCGCGAATGTATATCCGTGAGTGTGATATTTAATGTGAAAGTACGATAGTTTTTTTTTTCCAATTCTACTCAAACTCTTTGTTTTGAATTTTCCCCAACTTTTCGATGTAAAAACTGCGCTCTAATATAATAACGCAATAACGAGACAGAGATCGGTTTTAACTACGAATGCGCTACTCAACGACAACGATAAACTTTACCTCATTCGTCCTCAAAAGTTTATCGTTTGCACAACGCGTGCGTGTATGTCACTTTTGCAGTAGAAGCACGAAAGCGTTGGATGGCGAAACTATCTCCCTAGCGAAATTCGTTTTATACGACGACCGTAATCTCATAGCTTTTCTCCTTGTCTCTTTTTTCTTTCTTTTTTTTATGAGTATGCAAAACGAAAAGCAACATAAAAATATGGAAATGAACATGAAAAGAATCGTTCAAATCAAACGCTGCAATTTTTCTACGAATCATTAGTCTTATTTATCATATATAATATAGAAATCGAATAAAAATATAGATTATAATAAAGTATAATTTTTATTTAATTGTATTATATGCTGCTCTGTTCCAATTTAAAAACATCTCAATTTTTAAAATTTTAAATAAACATTCATTAAAAAACTATGCAAAGCGAGGAACACAAAATTTAAATTTTCATAATTTCTTTTTAGGATCAAGTAATTAAATAATTAAGTATTAAAAATATGTTTCTTATGTAAATGATAAAAATTAAAAGCTAACAGGTAAATTGAAGACATGCGCGGGAGTGAGATTAAAGGTTTTATTATATTTTCAATTTTTTCGCGCATTTTTTTTTATTTCTAATGCAAATGTAAATAATTTTCATAAAAAAAATAGTGACTAAAAAAATAGAGACGAGAGAAATGATATAAAGAAATGAGATAATAATATATGACACTTACCCCAATATTCGTTGCATGACAACCTCTTTGGATTAATCCGGTAGGATCAGGCTACGATTCCTGGATGTGCTTTTCCTCGATGTATTTCACTGGCATTGCTGCTTCACACTCGCGAAACACGCAGGATAATAATACGATATATCATTTTGACACTTCGATAAAACGCGATCGACATTGGGCGGAAAAACGAATTGATCGATTAAAACGATCGTTCGTAAATATATCCGATACTCCCGACACTCACGATTATATTGATAACGCGCGCAATAAACTTTTTTTTGGTAATTATTTACTTATACGGACCACCTCCCGATTTCAATAATTCTCACATATGTTATCAAGATCATCACTGAGTAATGTTGTAAAGGTTTTAGTCGGCGGTCATTGTTTATTAAAAAGATATAAACAAAAGAAGTTTCATAAGTTCATTAATACATTTATCGAAAGAAAGTCAATTGTTGCATAATTTCACATAGATTTGTAACTTTCTATGCAAAGTGAAGTGTATCCCGCATCACAAACACGGGTCGAGTTAGGTTATATCTTCCGAAAGTGGAGCCTCCCGCAGGGGGGCGGAACATACTGTACCTACGCATGTACTTCCTAAGATGAAGCAAAATTTACTCTTAATGGAAGTCAAGATTAAGTAAACTTTGCTTCATCTTGGAAAGTACATGCGTGGATAGTGTGTTACGCCCCCCTGCGGGGGGCTCCACTTTCAGAAGATATAACCAAACCCGTGTTTGTGATCCGGGATACACTTCACTTTGCATAGAAAGTTACAAATGTAACATTTTTCGCGCACAAATAGTTTAATAATTCATCGTATTTTGTCGTTAAAGCGAGAAACTCGTAGAACTTCGTGTTAACTGTACAACAATCTGTCTTGTACTAACTCACCTTTTCTTAAATATTTTCAAAGTCATAAGAGATATCAAAAACATAGAAGCCTATCACTGTTCCACTACCTGATTTCAATATAAGAAAGGTAAACAATGTCAAACGACAACATAGCTTATATACGGGTGCCATAAAATTACATATTATTCATTACATTTTTTGTTTATAACTTTTTAATAAACAATGACAGCCGACTAAAACCTTCACAACATTACTCAGAGTAATGATCTTGATAACATATGTGAGAATTATTGAAATCGGGAGGTGGTCCGTATAAGCAAATAATTACCCTTTTTTTTATATAGATTAGCTGTAAAGTTTTCATTTCTCGACACATTATGTACAAATCCTGCGTTTTATTAATTTTCCTCACCGATTTTATATTCTTATCTTTTTTTAATATACTTTTAGTCTTTCTTAAAATATTATATTTTTGTTCTCTTTTAATCTTTAGTCCTTCTTAAAATGGAGTAAACCAGTACGTTCAACGTTTTTACACGCACTAAAATAATCCCCGACACACTGTCGACCGGCTGGTTCTTCTCGTATCTACACAAAAAAAAATTCTAGCTGTGAATATAATAGTTGAATATTAATAACAATATTATTGCGAGTTATAATAAATTACAATTATTTTTAATTAATATTTATAGTAGATATAATTATAATATAATAATTATAATAAATTATTATAGTAATTATATTAAAAAAAGGGTAATTATTGAGATGTAGTAACATGTACTAATTTACTGTCATCATAAATCAGAATTAGACTAATATTTGATGTACAACGTAAATATAATTACAAATTGTTTTTATTTTTTTGACTGAAAATATAAATGCTTACATCTCTATTCATGAATCATCATTAAACTATTTAAATTTCATGATTAAAAAAAAATGTTTAATCCATTATCTTTAAATTATTGCTTATTTTTAATGCAACGAAATCACGATATAACATTATTATTTATCATAAAATTATACAATAATGATATAAAAATAATCAATCATGAATCACAACACCGTCAATATAGATTCCAATAGTTACATTGTTACCTTCGATTTTTATGCGAGTAAATTTGTAAAAGCCAGAGGGGAGATTAAACCAAAGATATTTAAATGATTGTAGCACCGACTGCGAGAGACGATGCGCGAAAAGCCCTTATTCACCGATGAAAACGTAATGAAACCGTATATCGAGCTCGTTGCACGTGAAACGGCATTAAGCAATAACCGACAGGCCGTGCATCTATCGCGTGCAACGTCAAACGTCATCCCCTGCGTAAAGCGGCCACCCTCGTCGGCCACCCTCGCCACGCTCGTCAGAAGGCTCGATTCCACCACGACCACGTTGATTCGCGCTAAAAATGCGTTGCCGGCGGCGTTCACGATTGACCGGATAACGCGGTCCCCAATTACAGTCTCGCCCGTGGCGGTGACGCGGAACATAATCGGCTTGACGTTGGTGGCGCGATGTAAAATGCTTGTTGCCCCAGCGGTGGCTAATGACGAGCTCATCTTCGCAGCCGCGGAGCCAAAGTTATTTCGCGCGATCGTATCGCATAATAACGCCAACGTATCAACTCGATCTTTACGAAAGACACGCTTTCCATTTTCATCCCCCGCGCAAAATCGTTACAGGTCCGTTAACGCTTTGCAGAGAAATTATTTCATTGTCGACACGATGTTTTACGATTGCGATATCTAGAGATTAATAACTTGTCAGTTACGTCAACGAATGAAAATTAAAGAGTTTCTTTAAAGTTTCAAGGGTGCAAATATACAGGGTGTCCCATTTTAACTTTCACACTCGAATATCTCGAAACCATGGCGGTTTCGGTGAAAATGTTTTAAACAAAAGTTGTATGATTTTAAGGGGGCCATAAGATGGTGTCATTGGTTTTACCTTGAAAAGTCGTTTGAAGGTCACGTGAAGGTTACCTTCAATTTTTTAAATGGAACTCCCTATTTTTCATTACTTATTCTTGTAGCTTATCTCGAGAGCTTTTCAAAATACTATAATAAAGTAGAGGCATCAATTAGTGTAAAGAAAAAATATAGTTATTTTTAAGAAAAAATATGTAATTTGCAATTAACAATTCCATATTTTTTCTTAAAAACAACTGTATGTTTTCTTTACACCAATTGATTACTCTCATTATTTTGTACATAAAAGTATTAAGGTAAGATAATCGAAAAATGAATATTTTACTAGATATTTTATGGTTGATGTAAAATTAAGAAATTATTTCAAGCCTCATAACTCGAAAAGTACTTAATGAAAACATGTTTAATTATAGTGTTTATAGTGTTTTGGAAAACTCTCGAGGCAAGCTACAAGAATATGCAAAAGTATATAGGGTGTTCCATTTAAAAAGTTGGAGGTGACCTTCACGTGATCTTCAAACGACTTTTCAAGATAAAACCAATGACACCATCTTATGGCCCCCTTAAAACCATACAACTTTTGTTTAAAACATTTTCACCGAAACCGCCATGGTTTCGAGATATTCGAGTGTAAAAGTTAAAATGGGACACTGTATATAAGAAGATTTAATTTTCTTTATTTATGTGAGACTTATTTAACGCTGTAATTATTCAGGTTATTGTATTTATATAGTTATAGTCTAAATTTTTGCATTAATAAATAATTATATAGTTATAGTAAATTTTTGCATTAATAAATAATTGAGAAAACGACGTTTTTTTCAGTCTTTTTAATGTGAAAAATCCAGTAATATTTTTAATGCTTCTCTACATAAGTGCTTTCCAGGATGTCGCTTCGCTTCGATAACGTGACGGTACAATCGAACCTATCGGTGCGTGAAACAATATTAAGCAATAATCAATCAACTGTGTGGAAGCATCGTGTAAACATCAATCACCTCGATTCTACCTGTCGTATCTTTCTTACGAAGCAAAAGATTGTCAATCAAACATAAGTTATTCGAAATAAAAAGAATTTACTGTTTAATTAGGCTGAAAATACAAAAATAGGAAAAAATCCAAACTTTTAAACAAAATGTCGAGATTTTATAAAAAATAGTCTTAATGCTTTACATTTTTGCGACGCACGTAGCGCGAGATAAATTTGATTTTAAAAAAGACTGGAAAAATATACGGAGGAAAAAAGAGATCAAAATGATTGCGAATTGACAAGGATGCTAAAACTTCACCTACAAACACAAATACGTGAGAGAGAGAGACGCATTTGATCGAAGAGGAATACGATCCTGATGCGTTACTCTCGAATGTAGCCGCGGGTCGGAGAGGTTTCATCAGTCACCTGTCACTACCCTTACAAGTCACCATCTTTAACCCTTTTCACCCCCGGCTACCATCAACCCCATGCCCACACTCCATCCCACCAACATAAAACAGCTTAGTAAAACGTTGTACAAGTTCGAAAAGCATCGGTATATATTCCCTTGGCAACTCAATTTACAGTTATCGTAAAGAGGAGGAAATATCAAGCGAATGTCAGAAGCGGAAATGGAGTATTCGCAAAACACTCGGCAAGTTTATTCAGAATATTCGGTGCAATCTTATCATTTCGACAGAATTGCTATTTTTATTCGCCGTGCAATTGATGGCTTTTTTCCTCGATGCTTTGTTGCATATATTTTTCCGCGATATTGTTTATCTTATCGCGAAAAACGCGTAATCATAAATTATCAAAATAGCAATTGGCTTGATCGAGAAGTATGGAAATATTGGGCGGTATTGTTTTGGCGATGACATTTATTTTCATTCGGAACGAGCGTAACGCGCGGCGCGGAGGAGAAAATAAACGATAAGCGATGTAACATCGCGCTGTAAATGTAAAAAGACGACATGTACCGAGTATTTATGTGAAAAAACACGCCGAATTTTTCGAAATTCCCAACCGTTTCGGCATCGCTACAGGTCTATCTTCCGACCCCGAAATATATGACACAGATGTATCAATGCCCGACTTATTGTTGAAAATAAATATTGTCAAAAATCGCAAAATAAATATCGTATCGTCAAAGTTTGCGATAAAAAGAGCATTTCTCGATAAAGGAGTAGCTATGCGAGTAAACGAAGGATGAATAAAACCTCTGGGATAAAAAGCTCTGCAGGAAGAAAGACAAGTTTCAGGTTAAAAGTAATCAAGACAAGCTATTGCCTTCTGCGCGCGCATTTGCATTGGACTTTACATTATATACGCTGACTTTTTTTTTTCTTCCCTCGTCTCTTATTTCGTCCGACGATCGATTGGCTTCGGAATTTTCTGATTGCACTTTCTGCGGGGGAGTTGGTACCATGTCGGCTAATGAAAAATATCCCTCAAAGCGGCTTGCGCGGATATTAATGCGCTCCCATTTTAAATATTACCTTCAATCTTTTCTCGCTACAAATCTGACGAAAATTTTCCCGGCAATGTTGCACCACGCGTTCTAATATATGGGATGAATAAATGAAAGCTAATTAAAAGGGAGGGATAAGGATTTGAAAAAAAAATCAAAGCCTTAAAGAATAAAAATTTAAAAATAATAAAGTTCGAAAATTGTTGGATGCTCTTCAATTTAATCGAGAAGGTCGAAATTTAGATCCGACCTGTGATATTTTAGAATCGCATCGGATCACTTCCTATTGATTTAAAAAAACCGAGATTCCCATCTCTCTCTCTCTCCGCGTGTAATGCACGATCTGTCTGATAAAAATCTTACTCCCGCGGAAACGAACGGTCGAAACGGGATTTGGCTATCTGCCGACGAGATCGGAAGCGAAGGGGTCCGCGCGGAAAAAGCGGGCGTGAATATTTAAAGCGACAAACGATTCGTTTTACTCCCGTCGCGCGATGCTTAAACGCCATCGTCGTCGCCGAAAAGCTCCGACGTGCGCACGTTCCAAGCGCGCATTTGCGCATGTAGCGCACCGCAATTCGTCCGGGGGAATTGGCGCATGCCGCAAACTTTCCTTTTTACTTTTTAATTCGCTGTCTCACCGACGCCCACCCCCGCGTCCACCCCCGCGTCCACCCCCGCGTCCACCCCCGCGCCTCGCGGTGCGCGGCCGCGCTCTTTTCATTTCGTTTCGCGATTTATGGAGCGCGTCCCGCTCGCTGGCTGACCCCGCAAAGAGCGAGTGATTTACAAGCGAATCATAATCGACGAGAAATCGATGTGATTTATCGCGAAATAACGAAACGGAATAACTCATCCGCCCACGCTTCCATTCGACGACGCGCGGTCCGTTTCCACTTCCTTTGTACTGTTACCGAAATTATGCGAGAGCAGTCCTACGCACTCGACGATTCGTGCAAATGTCGAAGAGGGAAACTGTATGCCTCGCAACTTTTCGGCTGTTGAGAGTTAAGTATCCAACTGTATCGCGTTGTTTGCGCTACGTCAGCATGATACTTGTAAGCGGAGTTGCTCGATGTATAACGTTATGCACCGATGAATTTGAGATTTAGAACACGCAGCGATGTAAAATTATCGTTAGTTTACGCGTGTAGATTTATTATAAATTTGCAGTCGGAAATTAATGAATAAACTTTGACTTTTTCGCTCTGATGCGAAAAAATTGTATTCCACGTCATAAAAAGCGGCTTTAAACAACTTGAATCACGGCTAACTTTGTCCATAACATTTGCTGAATAAACAGATTTGAATTTATTTAATATGTAAATAGAAAGGGAAAGAAACATTATTATTAATAAATTATTGATTATATTCATTTTATCAGCAAAAGCATTCGGTATTTTCTATCTTAATTAAAAATTTTATATATACTTGAGTTAAACTGGATACGTAAATGTGTCGTGAGCCAAAAACTTAACTATTAATTCCACAACAGCTAGAGATATATTGAAAATTGATTTGATTTAGTGTCAAATTCAGGCTTGTGACCGCAGTCAATCTGGTATAGTGCAGATTATGTAAATGTAGAGAATATAGATAATACAATACTGCAATCTTGACAGCTCAGCACCGTACATTTATCATTTAAATCTCAAGTTACATCTAGATTTCCGTCTTAATGTCTTATCTCTGTTCATTTATCCATAAAGTACTATTATAAGTCGTTTCTGCAAATAATGTTCATTTTTTTTAATACATAATTGGTAACTCTGACGACAAATTTCAAACATGATATTATTTAAATACATGAAATATTACATGTACGGCATGCAATAATAATTGGACGTACATGCGAGTAAAAAAAAGACTTGTAAAAATAATTTTCCTTTACGTAAAATTACATAAAATTATAATTAAAATACTTTTCAAATTATATTAGTGATAAAGCATAAATGCGTAATCGTCATTTCATTACAAAGCGTTCAACAATAATTAAAGGAAGCTTTTAGCGCGATTTTGCAAAGCGAAACTGATGCAAAGTGCGGAGTTTTACGAGCTCAATTGCGCATAAAAATTTACTAATTGCTTTATTCCGTTTTCAAGCGTGTGTAATACGGCAAGAATTCGAAAAAAATTGAGACGCGCAGGCAAACCGGACGCACGCGCGCGACATTATTTTATTAAAAAGGTATTAAAACGTGGAGCGCGCATCGCGTCGCCGAGTGTCTTTAACGAGCGTTACTCGACTATTAAAGCTTGAATTAACGACGCACCTGCCCGTCCTGATAATCGCAAGTCCATTTATGATAATCGACGGCTCGCTAAAATTTCATTCGCTCTTCCATTTAACCGCGCAGTTAAACGAGATAATTAACTTGTAATCGCCTCGGGGCCCAGGCTCGATTCACGTCTCTATCGCGCTCCTTAATTGGACAAAATCTCTCTATACTTTTTTCATAAATTCCAGTGATTGGCGTATCGATCGTCCATGCAAATACTGGGTGGCCATTGAATTTCTAATATCCGCTCTCCAGAAGCAATACTTGCTTCGCTGGTCGGTCCCGACCCGGCCGACCGATCGTACAATTTGAATAAGCGGTTTCCTCCGACGCCTCCTCGCGACCGCGGTTCTTCACCCTTCGATGCATCCCTCTCTCTCTCTCTTTCTTCTTGCCTATTCGTTTATACTTTTTGTCCGCACTTTCGCCGTTTCCACTTTTACCAGATACCGTTCACACTTTTGCACTTCCTCTCTTCACTCTCGCCCCCCCTTCCCTTCACCCCCACACTCCACCCTCGCGGAACACGTACGCGCACTCGTTTCGAGCGTTAACGGAAGTCGATTCGGGACTAACGAGCAGACGATCCAATTATAGAATTTTCATCCGAGCACATTTGCCAGGCGTCGAGGCCCGCTCTCGCTCTTGTACAGTTGAAGCGGACACTTTTGCACCGCGCCCGACCGGGTATTTAACCGGGGTGTTTAGCCGATCGATCCTGATGGCCGGCGAGGATATGGCGCGTGGAAAAAATTACCGCGCGACCGGCAGATTACGGCGATCATCGGCTGGCGCGCGATACACCAGAATTCCAGAGCACATTTGTATCAAAAAACGATTTATCCCGTTTCATTTTTTAATCCCGCGGAATATGCGCCATTTCTCGGCGTGTTTTCAGTTTTCGTTTGCGTGCGGATCGCATCAATATTTGCGGAAAACATTTTGCAGCGGAATATAAATCAAACGAAACTTTCGCAGCGCGAAAGAGTTAATAACTCAACGCGAGGCTCGCGTGCCCTCCCCCCTTTGTGATTTATACACACGCGGATGTTGTCGCTCTTGTCGTTAATAAACAATACGAGTAATTAAAAAAATACTTTGCATCGAAAGAGTAAAGTAGAAAAAAAAGAGAGAGAGATAGAATATTATAACGCGACGAGTGTCGTTTCTTTTTTGCTGCGTGCTTTCCGAAACAAGCTCCAGATTAAATTTCCAGCAACGACGCGTCGTTGGTTACCCTCCTATCGAATTTTCCCCGAAACGCAGTCAGGGATATACGCTGGTTAGCATGGAGATCCGGGCAGTACACAGGCAACACGTGCGACATCGTCTAATCTGGCAGATATTTTCCGCAGACACGACAAGTTGCGCGAGGAACAGCGAACGGGATCAGGAAGGCGCTGACCCCTTTGCGTCCATATTCAATTTGCATTTAAATATCTACCAGCTGAGATTTTACAACGGGGTAACGCTCGCCGGTTCGCGAATAGGTAATCTTCAGATAATCGATATACCTTGCATGCGGTAGACACACACATGCATGCATGAAGAAATATCTACTCATCTCCTTCAACATTTTTTTTCAGCCACATTAATTGTCTCGTGTAATGCATATTAATTTGAAGTCGTATAAAGTTGCATTATGTAAGTTGGGAATGGAAAATTATTACAGAATAAGCAATAAATTGATTATTCTGCAAAAATTACATTGTTTATTAGATATGATGCAATCTATCTTAAATAAGAAATAATCCAATTTTCAGTATAATTTCTATTTAAAAATTACATTTATATTCTTTTATATCGCATTTTTTATAATATAAAATGTAATTAATATAAAATATATAATTAATATTTAATAAAAATAATGAGATAATATAATTAATAAAAATAATAGAGGTAATTAATAATTATATAATTAATAATTAATAAAAATAATGAGATAATATAATTAATAAAAATACATAATTAATTTTCTTTACATCACCTTATAATTTTAAAATAAGAATATATCGGTTCGCACGGGTATTTTTTATACGTTAACTGGAAGAGGTCTTTAACGAAAATCCTTCTTGGCACCGTGTCAATGCTCGGATAAAGAGAACACGAGTCTAAAATAGAATTTTCCTTAAACGTTGCGGGATTTCATTTTCGAAAATAGCACGTGGCCGATTAAACGCGCGATGAATCTACTTACGAAAACGCTTCTACGGGAAACGCCTTCGCTTCGTAACCCCTGCAGGATTAACCTTTCGAATGCGGCTCGCTCAATTCCGGAAAGTGAGAAGCTTATTTCGTAAATGAAAATTCTTCGCGCGGAGAAACTTGAAGAAAAGCTCGAAGGCGATTTTATTTCGCATTTCCTTGCTTTTCGCGAATTTCAGTCTTAATGCAACCGTGAAATTTTCGGCGGCGGGGATAAACGTGGACATTGTATTCAAATTACTTAATCGAATTACGAACGCGAGGCGGGATTTCGTTATCAAAAAATTTTATGCTCGAAATTTGCATACTTGATTTTTTGCAGCCAAAACCTCATTTTGCAACGGGTAGAGCAATCAGTCAAATAATTTCTCTCGCGCTCGCATTTATCTCCACGTGTGTATGTATGTGCGTGCATTTTGCAGCGTCGTCAATCGTTAGCTGAAGATAAAGTCACAACAAATAGCTCGTTGCCGATCGATAGCGATGGCACAGTCGATATCCGGCACTAATTTCGGCTCAGAAAAGCCTCATTTTTTTTATCGCTGATGACGCGATGCGGTTTATCGGCGCGTCCTGGGCCTCGCCGGGATGATGAACGCGATCGAATCTACAAATTTGACTAGTTCGAACAGAACGCGTGATCCAATCAAAAAATCAAATTGGCTATCGCCATCATTTTATCTCTTGAACAAACAAAACACGTTTGCCATTGGTAGCTCGCTCATCACGGGAAAATATCGCACGGTATATCCGCTCGGTGGATCGAGCCTCTGAACGATAATAATAACAAGACTTGCGAGAGATTGTGAATAATTTCTATTAGTCGTGACGATATACATCGATAATGAAAATAAAATAAACATCCCGTAATTGCAAATTTAACAGAACGCCAGGAAACATTAACGATAATACGTATCGTTTATTTCGAAAACGGATACTCGACATTGCACACGTCTCTCACATAAATTCGTAATATTGCGAAAACATTGAAACGGGCGAAAAATATATTAAAGAATGATATTTACGTATCGATAGCTTTCTACTCGCGTTACACTTCGAAAAACGAATAAATGATCGTTATCCAACAAAAAGTATGGGCTCGTAGAGAGAAAATGGCACCTCTGTGTGCCATGGATGGTCGCGATAATAGCTCCATCAGGATAGACAATCGCAAAAGGGTACATAACACCGGTTAATATAAACGGCGTTCCAAAATTGAGCTGTAATTTCGCAGGTCAACAATTTGCAGTCGCGGTTTATTAGCCCAAATAACGGGAGAACGATATTCCTGTTTTCGAAATAACAGATGAAGAAATAAAAAGGAAGAAATAAATGAAAGAAAACCGCGATGAATCTGGAGCTCTCTTGCAATTTTCATCAAAGGCAAAGAGAGACATAAATGAAAATCATTAAAGCGGGATCTCGATCGTGCGATAATGTTCAATACATGACAGACAGACAGACAGATGCGGTTCTATCCAGCTTGGGATAAAATAGCGAAAGGGGTAAAGTGACGCCAACGGGGCGCGGGGGGGACGGGGGGGACGAGGGTGGGGGAGTAGTTGTAACAGGATTCCGGTATCGGAGGGTAATTTCACGGTTCGACGCGCAGTCGACTAACCCGCCGACCGCTGGACACACATTTGTACCAATCGCACGTGTATATAGTTGGCATATCCCCTCGTGTGTGGTTATGTCCTGGCGCGCACGGTGCTCCAAGTGCGTATACACGGCCGCGGGGGAGGGAGGGGGGAAGGGGGGGACCCGTTTAGAGGTTCGGTAGGCCTCCCCCTGGTCGCGTTTAATATCGGAGCACGAGGTCGTCGCTCGCGGCGCTATGTTTACGTAGTTCGCAAAGCCGCGAAACCATAAACTTTCCGAACGCGCTACGCAAGGGTGGGAAGGAGAGAGAGGGAGAGAGGTGGGATTACAAAATGCTTCCTTGCCCCGGCAAGTGTGGCGGATTAAAGTTTCAATCATCGATGCTGCCCGTATTATTAACGGTCGAAACGACGAACAAGGAGTTAATGGAGTTTGCGATCTTATCGATTGGCATGTAAATAATGAATGAGCGAGCGTTTAATGCCCGTGTTACATTATCCGATTACTGACGGTTGAATATTGTGGTGATTTATTATTATGTTAACCGCCCAAAATCTCTCTTATTAGTAAATTCTGCTGAAACTGATATAACCGAGATAATGTAGAGAATTCTGTT
This sequence comes from Camponotus vicinus, assembly GCF_025532165.1. Classification (NCBI taxonomy): domain Eukaryota; kingdom Metazoa; phylum Arthropoda; class Insecta; order Hymenoptera; family Formicidae; genus Camponotus; species Camponotus vicinus. The sequence goes on from NW_028141956.1 coordinate 23,830,718, forward strand.
ATGTATTCATACCTCGCATTTAATTTAACGTAATTAACTTTGTTATATTTACCGTGAGATATAATATTACGCGATCTTTACGTGAGATATTGTAGTTTCAGAATTATGCAAGATAAAAATACAAGTTGTAATCTTTAAATATTATATAAGGAGCAAAATTTTTGGTGGGTTTGATATTTAATTTTTATTTAATATTTAAATGCGTTTAAAAAATGTATCTTGCTATTGATATATTAATCATTTAACTTCATTATTAAATTTCACTAATAATAACAACGCACAAATATATGTAAATATGTATATGAATATATGAGTTAATATACATAAGATTCTCTCTAAAATGATTAATTTTACTAAACTGAGTGTAAAATTAGAACTTTCAGGTTTATGTAAACGAGCAACGATACAGTGTTGATATATAAAGTTATATAACATCAAAAGTGTTAAAAAGCATAAGCACGTTTACTGTAACGATACCTTTCCGTTAATTAACGAACAGTCTGCGCGTGCAAGTTATGACTATATAATTAATTATCGATGTAGAGGAACGTAGTAACGCATATATTACGCTCGTACCACGGTCGTATATTTGCACATACATTCTACACACAATTTTAGAGCCACGAAGCCACATAGTTCCGCGATAAATCGACGAGGCCACGAACCGAAAGCATCGAGTCCCGAGGGAAAAAGAAGGGATTCGATGAAATCAAAATATCTGCCGTGATTGTACAATAACCGACTATTTGGATTGATCCTCTCTTTCACACTTTTATCTCCACAGATTATCGAATAAAATTCCGCGATTAGAATATACAGGGTCTTTCTTAATAAGTGCGAAAAATTTTACGAGATGATTCTTTATCGAAAATTAAGGGGGGTTTTTCATATAAACATGTACTCCTACACCCCTCCCTGTGAAATTACATTCCTACAAAAAATGGGGGTAAAAATTAGGTTTTTATTTTTTTCTCAAATTTGAAACAAGTTAAAGAAATGAAATTAGGTGGATATTTTCTACTAGTAAAAGGGTTATTTATTAATATTTTTTTCAGCCTTCCGTATTGTTATAAGGGAATGAAATTAGCAACCCCTACTCAATTTTTTATTAAAACTTTTTAATAGGCCGGAATATGATTATCTAAAAATATGCATTAAAAAGTTTGATTTATTTAGAAACTTTTTCATTTCTTTTATTTTTTTCATGAAATCAATAGTTTACAAGAAAAAAAATAAAATACGTTATCGTGCACAGCACGATGCTAAATAGCATAGATTTCGAATTACGAGAAGTTAAATTTTAAAATAAAAATAAAATTAGAGTAAATGTTGGGAAAATTGGAACAAAAACAAAATTATAATAAAAACCTAAAAAATAAGAACCTCATTTTTACTCCCATTTTTGGAGGAATGAAACTCCACAGGGAGGAAAGTAGGAATATATATTTATATGAAAAACCCCCGTTAATTTTCGACAAAGAATCATCTCCTAAAATTTTTCGCAATTATTAAGAAACACCCTAATATATAGTTACTTTTGGCATAAAATGCTACACAAAAGAAACACTATATATAATTGTAAAGGAACTTAATAAATTTCGAAATTGGATGGAAGATTATACTCAGTTTTGCACTTTGTGTGTATCCTGATGATTAATCTGTCTATATAAATTCTTCTGTTCAGAAATACATTTTTCTAGAATTGAAAATCCTTGGCATCGTCCGTATCCTTTTTGCTGACGATACGTCGAGCAAAGCCCCGAAGCCATAAAGCTACGGTGTAAATCGAGTGGACCCTGCGGGCTCTCGCACAGTCAGAATCGCGCGTGTATAAAGTCTCGCGGGAGAAAGAGAGATTCGATAAAACTAAAATACTCGGACCCGCTGGGGTCTAGACGAGATTTCTACTTCTGATACATGACGCACCTATCTCTCCTTTCTCCGACTGTCGAGGTGCGTTTTTTGCTCGATGCTAATCCGATGATATACACCTCGCGTTTCCGGATTCATCCGCAATGCAATCACGATGTTTTGCGCGTTTTCCCTCCAAGTATTTTTTTTTGCTTCCGCTTATTTTACGTTTTTAATAATAATAATTTCCCCTTAAATTTGACCATGGAAAATGTGCATCGCATTACGCGACTAACGGATGAGGCAGATAAGCAGGCGGCTTCGGGCACACGCAATACGTTTTAGCGCGCTATGGATCCAATCAATTGGTTTTGGGATCCGGGTAATGGGCCAATTGGAAGCCCGGCTCATCGGTCGATGAACGATGTTCCGAAACCTGATTATAAAGCACGATCTCCGCGCGTTACGTCCGTACCATCCATCATCCACTCGAAACGAGACTCGTCATGATATCGCGGAGGACGCGGAGCGAGAAAGGGAATCCTCGATAGGAAAGAGCAAGAGATGTCGCGAGGGATTTCAACTCTACACTGCCATTACGTTATATCGTACCATGCCGTGCAGGATGCGCGAGCTTTAGGAATACCTCGCATTATATGACTTATGGGTTATGATGAGCGTGTATGGTGTTGTACGGCGGGGCCACGGAAAGAGATAGATAGATAGATAGAAACAGAAAGAGAGAGAGGGAGAGAACGCAAATTAATCCGCTAGTATTTGTGTGCACATCTATTCATCTGGAAACGGAAAACGATCGCACCATAACTGGTATCGTGCTGCGCTAGAATTAATCGCGAAATGATGCGTCCGCCATCGGACGAAACGTCATCGGGACTCTGTGGTGGCCTCCTGGTGAACGCGCTCGCGTTGTCGCCTCGACATTTGACGTTCTATTCCACAATCATTCCTCTCTCGCGGCTCTTTATTGCTGCACGATATGAAATTACCAAAATTATGCGTCCGTGCTCCCTATCCATTTCAGATTAACGCAGCAGCATTCATTGTTATCTTGTAATACTAGTTTACGCATCAAGCGTATTTTGTTTTTATTTACAGTTGTTTATTTTAAAGTATTTTAATATAACCGGAATTTTTCTTTATAGTGTATTAATTAAAATTTATATTTTTTTTTAAATATTGATAATTACGTGTATGTAGATATATGATTAATCAATATTTACAAGAAATGTGTATTTTAATTAATCAAACGTATTAATATAAAAATATACATATATAGAAATTCCGGTTATTAAAATATTAAAATAAACAACTAGAAATAAAAACAAAGTAAAAAAGTATTATTTAGTATTTATGTTTTATTCATTTATGTGATCTTTCTGTTTAATGCACGTATATTCTTAATATTAACACAGTATTGTAGATCGTTAAGTAAAGTCAATAAAAATGTTTGAGAAATAAATAAACGTACATTAAGCAATAAGAGATATTTCAAAATTGACAGTGTACATTATGCATTTCTTTTGTAAGTCAAATTGCACGGTAATTTTATTGCGCGCAGACTAGACGGCAGGAAATCACTGGAACGACATAGCGTCAGTTAATTACGCTAATTAGATGCGGGCCACTTCGTTCAACGTTATACAGTTATAGTTATCGACACGCTATTGTTTAACGCGTAATTTCAGCCTCGGTGCGCCGTGATTCATCGCGCGAATACAAATTATTTCGCGCCAAAGCTTTCGATTTGCTTGTCATGCACCGCGCCGGTTTTGTTCGCAGCTCGTTACGGCAAATATCGCGACTCGCGCTGCTTTTATCACCCTATAGTCTCCCTTGTCAATTCAAGATTAATATCTAATCAAGTGTTCCGCGGTAGTTGGAACGGCGCATCACCTCGGAAATCAGTTTGTCCGGGATAAAACTTTGCGTTCGGTGGAAAAGAGCGCTGTAAAATAATAATTTTAGTTATTAAAAGCGAATATAGTTATGTACATTTAACTTTCATTGTATTTAGCAAAGACAGAATTAATGGAAAATGATATCTTTTTTGAATTTTCAAATTTCTAAGAGTATTATCATAAAAAATTTCCATGTGTCAGGATTTCTTTGAACTAAATTATCTAGAGTCATTGAAAAATTTTAACACTCAATCATAAGGAAAAATAGACTTAAGTAATTATATAAGATTATGTATAATGTTTATAAATAAGTATTATATGATCATATATAAGTATTATATGATTATATACAGGGTGTTTCTTAATAAGTTCAAAAAATTTTAGATGATTCTTTGTCGAAAATTAAGGGGGGTTTTATAAACATACTCCTACATCCCTCCCTGTGGAATTACACTCCTCCAAAAATGGAGATAAAAATTAGGTTTTTATTTTTTTCTCAAATTTGGAACAAGTTAAAGAAATGAAATTAGGTGGATATTTTCTACTAGTAAAAAGGTTATTTATTAATATTTTTTTCAGCCTCCCGTATTGTTATCAGAGGATGAAACTAACAACCCCTGTTCAAATTTTTATTAGACTTTTTTAAAGGACTGGAATATGATCATCTAAAAATATGCATTAAAAAGTTTGATTTATTTAGAAACTTTTTTATTTCTTTTATTTTTTTCATAAAATCAGTAGTTTTCAAGAAAAAAAATACATTATCGTGCACAGCATAAATATCATAAGTTTCAAATTACGAGAAGTTAAATTTTAAAATAAAAATAAAATTAGAGTAAATGTTGGGAAAATTGGAACAAAATTATAATAAAAACCTAATTTTTACCCCCATTTTTGGAGGAGTGTAACTCCACAGGGAAGGTTGTAAGAGTATATGTTTATATGAAAAACCCCCCTTAATTTTCGACAAAGAGTCACCCCTAAAATTTTTCGCCCTTATTAAGAAACATATATAAAAACCTATATATAAAAACAGATCTGGTCTCGAATATGATTATATAAAAATAAGATTTGTGCCAAATTTCGAATATTATTATATATAATCATATATAAAATTTTTTTTATGTGTCATCATATCTTTTCGCATTTAATTATGTATATTTATATTTGACTATATTAATGTACCTATTTTTTCTCGGAAAATGATGTTACCTAAAATGCAAATTGAATGAAAACATGAAGAGAAATAGAGGTCAACGCGAGATGTGATATAAAGATCAATCAGAGCCCAAGAGATTGCAATTCGACGATGCGCGAGCGCGGCTTGAAATTTATACCATTGACGATCCAGTTGCGCAACCACGTACACCCTCGCGCATCAATGGGAGGATGAAAGAGTCTCTTCTCTACATGTCCTTAGAGAAATCGATATCCCTGCAACTTTAACGCACGAAGCCTATTCTCGTTGCCGCGAAAATGGAAGCTCACCTTTCGTTCCTCGTAAATCCCGGCGAGATCTTACGAGCCGAGAAGAAACGGGAAAGGCATCGCGTGTACCGATGCACGAAGAGAGAGAAATAGAGAAAAAGAGGAAGAAAAAGAGGAGAAATAAAAAGATGCGAGGGAAACGATACCGCGGCTGTGATGAACGAATGCACCCTCGTTCCCGGCGAACAAAGAGGGAGAGAAATTCTCCGCGGTTTCGCGTAAAAGTAAACGAAGCGGGAAAACGGGCCCGATCGTTTTCCCGGCGTTCAAGCGATCTCGCGAAAACGCCCTGCTCATTCCGTTCGTCCGCGTAAACGCGTAGGAAACGCGTGCAAAATCAAGGGCGCTGGGCGTTTTACGGCGCGCGCGATATCCGTAACCCACCAGGGAATCGCCGTTATTTTCGACATCCTCCGCGAGAACGAGACGCGCAGGATAAGCGTCGGTTCGCGTGCAACCGTCTGTTTCTTATTTGCGATCGAACGATCGGACCCATATCCATATACGGATCTATGAGGAAACGATATGCGCTAACGATATCGCGCGACGTCGTTCCTGGATGCACGTGAGACGCAGGTAAAGGTGAGGATAATACTTGTAAAAATATGATACGACGATCGTAACGCTGTATGTTTATATTGTTCTGCGATGCCTCGATTCAGATACAAATGTAAAATTGCTGAAGCGAAACTGATCGTGGGAAACGTTACGACCATCGACCATTGCACTTCGCGATATAAATTATGATCGACATAAATTACTTTCCGCAAAATTTCAAAATGTTGATTCGGAATAAAATTAGAGATATATAAAAGAAGAGATATATGTACGGAAAGAAAATATGTCAAAAATAAAAATAAAAAATAATGACAGTTATATGGAAGTTGTAAGGTGGTTCGAATTAAACCGAAAATTTTAGAGAGATTCCAGAAAATATACAATAATTGAAATCATAAAGCAAAATTAGCAGAAATTAATGTCAGGGAGAATCATTATTTAGAACATTTCAATTATAAAAATCCATTTTCTAATATTCATTAATTATGTAATATACAGGGTTTATTTTTTAGGTTTTTAGGTTTTTATTATAATTTTGTTTTTGTTCCAATTTTCCCAACATTTACTCTAATTTTATTTTTATTTTAAAATTTAATTTTTTGTAATTCGAAACCTATGTTATTTAGCATCGTGCTGTGCACGATAATGTATTTTTTTTCTTGAAAACTACTGATTTTATGAAAAAAATAAAAAAAATAGAAAAGTTTCTAAATAAATCAAACTTTTTAATGCATATTTTTAGATGATCATATTTCGGCCCATTAAAAAGTTCTAATAAAAAATTGAATAGGGGTTGCTAGTTTCATCCCCTTATAACAATACGGAAGGCTGAAAAAAATATTAATAAATATTAATAACCTTTTTACTAGTAGAAAATATCCACCTAATTTCATTTCTTTAACTTGTTCCAAATTTGAGAGAAAAATAAAAACCTAATTTTTACCCCCATTTTTGGAGGAGTGTAACCACAGGAAAGGATGTAGGAGTATGTATTTATATGAAAAACCCCCCTTAATTTTCGACAAAGAATCATCTAAAATTTTTCGCACTTATCAAGAAACATCCTGTATATTACAAAAAAACTAATAATAATAATTAAACAGATGCATGAATTTCCCGTTTAAACTTATTGTTATATCCAGAGTTTCACATGTTACTGTTAATTCACACAATTGCCGCACATCATCCTATTATGCAATTGCGACGCGTCTGCGGCTGTATTGATCGATGAAATCTGAATGCAAGATCTCTGCGCGTCGAGTTAATATCGGTGATACTCTACTTGTGTGGCAGGGATGACAAACGCGCACGAAACGGTCAAGTAGCAAACGTCAGGACCATTTCCTCCTTTCGATCGATCCATCTCTCGCGGGGGAGAGGAGGGGGAGGGGGGCGAATCCGCCCCTCCGGAGGAGGAAACGGACGACGTCGCGAGTACATCGCGACGGAGAACTCGGTACGGACGTGCGTGTTCGTAACGCATCGGGTGAATTCTCGAGACAGTTTGACGGATGACGCCTTTGTGTCCCTTGTTGCGTGCGCGCGCGCGCGCGAGAGAGAGATTTACGCCCACGCCAAGATATCCCGCGCGTGTTAATACGTACATGCATACGCATAATCGGCACAATGGCCGATTCGAAACGCGAATAAATATTTCCCTCCCGTTTTTCGCGTCGGCGTGTTTTCGAGAAGAATAAATCTCATTCCGCACGCCCAAGAAATCACTCGCTGTAAAAGGGGAGACCGGTTTTCCATTGAATATTCATCGGACAAAAACTGTGCCAAATGGAGCAAAACGATTCTTCGGGGAACTATATATGCAATATATATATATATATATATATATATATATATATATATATATATGTGGCACTCGTTAAATAAGTATATATAGCTGGCAGAGATTTACCCTTATGCGCTCATTTGCATTTTATCTCTCTTCTTACAATGAGCGAAGACTTAATTTGTGACGTAGAGTCGTTCGCGTTAGAAATTAAGCGAATGCAAATTAATGTGCGAGTGCAGGATCTTATTATTCAATTAATTCGCGATAAAATGCGTTTAATGCTTAATTAAAAATGGCCTCGATTTCCAGACGTGGTAACGCTTAAATAATGAAGACTAATGAAACAATGGACGGGTGACAGAAAATCCTATGTACTAACTGCAAAGTAATGAATAGGCTGCTCAAACTGTCTCGCTAACGCAAACAGATCATATTTTATCGTTTCCATTACCTTCATTTTTTTACTCTTCCTTGTACAAGTACAAGTACAAGTACAAGTTTTTAATTTAGTTTTAACAATTTTATACGATTTATTCGTAGAAAACGTTTCGAGTATCGAGTAATTTAAAATTAAGATAGACAATAAATGCGACTTTTGCATAATTAAGCTTGCATGGCAACCTTAAAATGTTCAATATTAATAGCGACAGAGCCGTCTTCTTTCTCAAGGATCCTTTCCTCGTTTATATTACGAGACATATTACTTCTCTCAAACCGCAATAGTTCCTGTATGAGATCTCCGTCCCGCGGTAATAAGAAGAAAACCGATAAGCCAGGCTCCGAAATCATTATCGTTTCGAATAACGTCGCAGGCCTTTGTACATTCTTGGGACGGGAAGAGACGGGAGACGTAAAGAACAGAGATAGGGAAAGCAACGAGTCGAGATTTCGACGATGACCCGGCGTGGCACGTAAAGGAAAACGAAGCCGGATGAAATAGTCGGTGACTTTTTACTCCCGCGGGACGCAGACAGGGTAAAAGGCAAAGCTACCAAAAGCCGGGCTTTATTGCCTATGATGCCGGGATCTCGTGCGCAGGATGCGAGATTGTTTAGATCCCTCGCCCATAGACCCAGGGATCGTACCAAGACCAAGGGAGCCTATCTAGGATCGTATACCACCCACCCGCACGGATTATGGTCGTGAAACGGTTCACATCGTCCGTTTTCGTGGCTCGTAAGCGACGCTTATTGTAAACTTGCACGGGATCGTACAAAGTCCTCCTCTCTCGGTAACGTTTTGTCGTACTTAGGGGATCGTACTTTTTCGGATCATCTGTCCGGAGATTGTGTACGACAAAACTGTTATCTTCGTCGCAAGCGCACGTGCCACATGGGACGATGGTGATACCGGCATCACACAATTTTATTAAAGTATGTAGATACGCGAATATTAATATATCCTTATTTAAAAAATATAATTATTATATAATTATTATATAATTGTTATACAGAGTGTCCCAGACCACCCGTACACCCCTTTTAAAATGAAAATAAATGGCTTTTATCAAAAATCGCGAACAATTTTTAAGTCGGGTACGCTCTATCAAATGGTGATATTTTCAACTTTTGATTCCGACCGGAAATACGCCATCCGGATTGAAAGTTGAATTTTTTTAGGGGAACATGGTACTTTTTATTACAGATTCGAATTGTACGTGAAAAAATAAGAAACTTTTGTATCAAACGTTTTTTCTAAAAGTGCCTCTGTCAATCTTAAAATTGACCTTGATTATTTCATCACAGTTACTTTCAAGATCAATTTTAAGATTGACAGAGGCACTTTTAGAACAAACGTTTGATACAAAAGTTTCTTATTTTTTCACGTACAATTCGAATCTGTAATAAAAAGTACCATGTTGCCCTAAAAAAATTCAACTTTCGATCCGGATGGCGTATTTCCGGTTGGAATCAATAGTTGAAAATATCACCATTTGATAGAGCGTACCCGATTTACTTAAAAATTGTTTGCGATTTTTGATAAAAGCCATTTATTTTCATTTTAAAAGGGGTGTACGGATGATCTGGGACACCCTGTATAATTATTATATAATATTATATACGTCATTATTATACAATTATATTATATAATATTATATAATTATTATATAATTATTATATAATTCGTCATAGCTCTTATTAAAATGACCCGACCAATAGCTAATAGAAAACTCTGTGCATTTTTTCTGGGAGTATTTTATATTTTTTATACCATAAAACACAGCGCAAGGAACAAATAAAGTTGAAGGGAAAATTTAATTTCGTTTTCGAAAATAAAAAAAAAAGTTTGTTTAAATTTTGTAAAAATGATTTCAAATTTATTTTGAACTTTCTTTATTATCTCATATCGGGATTTTTTGCGACGAAAATCTTTGCGTCTGGGTAGTTTATGTTTGAATTGTGAAACGGTCCCGCTGCGTGTATTTGTTTACATCTTGGCTACGTTTCATTTTGAGAAAATTGACAGATATACGAGGAATATTTTGTACATACTTGTCACGCGTACATCATACGACGAAATTTGCGAGCATCTTTCTACCGTGAAACCGCTTTAGCCGTTGCGTCTGGCGCCGCATACAAATTGAATAAATAATAACAGTCTGACGCACATATATTCCGGTCTGATAGAGTCGCTGGATATTCTACAGGGTTCCTCAATTTCACTCCCCAGAAGGACGCCTTTCCCTGCACAGTTATATGTTATCTCTTCGTTTTTCTCGGGCTCGATGGAGCCATTACGAGGCTAAATCGTCGGCGGAATCGAAGATACCGGGACGCACGGAAGTGGGTATCGACCTCATTTCCAAGATCACTGCAGTATTTTCACATCGACACGACCGTTCTCCGCGGCCGGTTTCTTCCTTCCTTCCTTCCTTCCTTCCCTCCTTTCCTTTTCCCGTCCTATCTCAACCAGGAACGGGAATTCGTTCTTGTCGATGTGGCAAAAGGCGAAACCGAGGAAGGAAACGGAGACGAGGACACGTCGATCGACTCTGCGGAGAGATGCTTAGAAGGCGCAATCGAGATTAGAATCGAATTTGCCCGAATCGCGAAGCGCGCTGAAAAGGTTTCCACAAAGCCAAGAGCAGAGAGTTCTTTGAGACAGACGTTCTTTACGAGTTCCCTCCAAGTTCGATATTCAAATCGGCGCAATTCGCGAAATATCCTTATCGTCGCAGACGGGGCGAGAATTTCCGAATCGGCTACTTATCAAAAGTACCCTCATATGCCCTTCCCTCTATTTCATATCCGAAAGTACCGAGGAAAGTACCGAGGAAAGTACTCGGCGGAAGTATCCGCGCGACGATCGCGAGCGGAGGATGCAAAAACAGGATAGGTGCATCGATATTCGCCGACCAACTTTGCGCTGTAAAGAACGTCCGTTGTAAGGATCGCGAGTCGCTCTTTCACGACGGGCAAAGTTTGAAGCAAGAATCGTTCTAAGCTAAATTCCCCGGTAGCCGAGAAGTATGCGCGAAAAGACGGGGGCGAACGGGGGTGGGGAAGCGAGGGGGAGGGCGGGCGTAGAAAATGCCAAAGGGAGAGACAGGAAGGAGCGGCCGAGACGTAGACGGGATAGGATTCTGCGGCGCAGCATTAAAAGTTGGCGAGTGCAAAGTTTCTTGCGGGATGATCCCGGTAACGGGCGTGCAGTAGCACTCTTAATCCCGTTACCTGCAGCCAATTTTTCTCCGTTCCTTCTTTCCCTTTTTTTCTCTCTTCCCTCCGTTTCCTGATCCTCTCCGAGCGCGTCGTCTCCTTGTCCTCCCCCTCCCTCGCCCCTCTCGCGTTCTCCATGTCTTACGCCGTTTTCTCCTCGCCGTTCCTTCAACCTTTCTTATCCAAGCTCTTGCATAATGCGTCCCTGTTATCCTTTCCACGCTCCATGCTTTAAAACCGTCGCACACCTTTGTTCCTTCGCTTCGATACGCAAGGAAAAGGTACAACATTTTTATTGGCCCTCGCATGACGCATATAATACATACTAATGAAGCCGCGCACATGCATGAGGATATGTCCTCGTGAAACTGCTTACAGGTAATCATCAAACCTCGTTTTTAGAAAGTATGATTTCTAATCAATTCGGTGACATTTCAAGTCGAAATAAAGCATTGAAATAAATATAATACAAATTATTATTTATAGTAAATGTAATATTATATATCAAACTTTATTTAATCAAATTTTATTTAATAATAATAATAATAATAATAATAATAATAATAATAATAATAATAATAATAATAATAATTTAATTAATATAATAATAATAATTATTATTATTATTATATTAATAATAATAATAAAAATTATAATAATAATTATTATTATTTAATAATAATAATAATATAATTGCCAAACCGCACATTCTATATATTTTATATAAAACATATTATTATAAAATTTCAAAAAATATGATATAAAAATAATTTCTTCTAAATTTTCCAAGCAAACCTTATTATTGAAATAGCGTAAAAGAGATTTTTTTCGCAATAAAATAAGGATTCACCCGCCATAAATATAGCAAAATGTAATCAAGCTTCGTGGTTTCCGTGATCCTTGGTACAAAGTACGAGGCACGTTCCACACCAAGAAATATAAGCTACCCATCCAAAGCAAATAACAACGAATCACATCCAATGATAGTGAAATAAACATTTAGTGTCACGCATATATATATATATATATATTTCATTTTTATTTCCGTTGAATAAAACCAAGCGATTAAAGAAACGGTATTTATGTGCGTCAAACATCCGATGGAAGGTAAATTATTGAAAATTGTAACGTAGGCAACGTGAAAATTGGCTGCGAAATTTCATTGTATCAAGTATTACGAAATAATTAGAATATTTCGTCACCTGATGTAAAAATACAATTTTCACAACACTGAGTTGACGTGGAAATTATTTTAGACGAAACTAAGAGAAAATCTGTTTTAATTAAACGTTCTTGAGTCAATTAACGGCAATTAGTGTCGGGCAAGCAACTTATTACGAGCCTGATTTAATTTCCGAGATGTGACAGAAAGATATCTTGTCCCAAAGTTGCTCCAAAGATAACAACACTTTAATTGGCAAAATATTTCGAAATCTGATTAAATTTACTTATTCTAAGGAGAATAAATTATTCTACAATACTTGAAAAACGACGAAACAAAACCAAAGAGGATTTTTAGAGTCTAGAACTCATAGAGAATATATTCGCATATTGTAATCTTTGTGAGACTAGAAGGTGGCCAATTTGCATTTTCTGCCAGTGGCGACCCAGTTTCTATCGTTTTAACCTTACGATCGCTTCGGAGCTAGCTAGTTTTAAATTCGGAAGTGATGTCTGACGCAGCTTCTCCATTGGCGGCAGTTTCGTTTATCTGATTCCAGCTTTTCCACCATCGCGGAATAAAAGTATCGGGCTAGCCAGATACGTAAAAGGTAAAGGAAACGGGTAGGTACTTGAAATCGAACAAAGGCTTTCACCGTAAAAAGGTACCGCGCGTTTATACCTGTGCCTGGGAAAAACCCTTCCTCTGGCTATCATTCGGATTACGCGTCGTTCAGAAACTTCTTTACGATCGACAACGTTGATGCCCGGAAGTTGAGCCGAAACGGCGATTTCCCAGTCACAAAAGTGGCAAAGTAACGCTTGGTAAGCGCATTCGCACGAAATTTTCGATGAACTTGAAGACACTCTTCAGAATTTCAGTTTAATAGCTTCCGCGATTCGTGACATTTGATAAAATCACGTGAAAACCGTCAAGCACCGTTTAGGCTTAATAATTAAATGGAAAAAATAATAATTAAATAATAATCAAAAATAATAATTCAAACTAATAGTTTTCATGCAATTAAAAATAATGAATTTGAAATTTTAGAAACACAAATATAAATCGATAATAAAAATTTAATTCTTTTTTTCGGTTTCTTTGTTCAGTTTCGAGTGGATTTTGCATAATTAGAATTTTGATTTAGAGAAAATAAATAATACTGACAACGAAAAAAATTATCAAAAAATAATTGAGTATTATAATTTAGTATACAGGGTGTTTCTTAATAAGTGTGAAAAATTTTAAAACACTGATTCTTTGTCGAAAATTAAGAGGGGTTTTTCATAATAAACATATCCTCCTACATCCCTCCCTATGAAATTACACTCCTCCAAAAATAGGGATAAAAATTAGGTTTTTATTTTTCTCTCAAATTTGAAATAAATTAAAGAAATGAAATAAGGTGGATATTTTCTACTAGTAAAAAGGTTATTTATTAATATTTTTTCAGTTTCCCGTATTGTTATAAGGGGATGAAACTAGCAACCCCTATTCAATTTTTTATTAGAACTTTTTAATGGGCCGGAATATGATCATCTAAAAATATGCATTAAAAAGTGTGATTTATTTAGAAACTTTTTTATTTCTTTTATTTTTTTCATAAAATCAGTAATTTTCAAGGAAAAAAATAAAATACGTTATCGTTACAACACGATGCTAAATAGCATAGGTTTCGAATTACGAGAAGTTAAATTTTAAAATAAAAATAAAATTAGAGTAAATGTTGGAAAAATTGAAACAAAAACAAAATTATAATAAAAACCTAAAATCCTAAAAAATAAAAACCTAATTTTTACCTCCATTTTTGGAGGAGTGTAACTCCACAGGGAGGGATGTAGGAGTATATGTTTATATAAAAAAAACCCCCCTTAATTTTCGACAAAGAATCATCTCCTAAAATTTTTCGTACTTATTAAGAAACACCCTGTATAATTGTAATTAAGTAAGTAATTAAAAAAATGTCTTGTCTTTATTATTTATGACGCAAATCTCTATACGGATGTAATAAAATAAGTAATATCGACGATATAAAAAGAGAGATTATCAAAAATTATTGTAATTAAATAAATAAAAAGAAAAATTTCACTTTTATTTATCACAAAAATCTCTATACGGATGTAATAAACGAGAAATCCACAAAATCGAAGAACATGTGCCATTCGAGATACAATCCCTTTAGAAAATCGTTCAGTTAAGATTTAGATATCACGACGAGCAAATCTCACGCGTGCATCCGTGAGACAGATGGACGACAACGTGGTACACGAATCTGCGTGCTTACTGTCGGAGTAAGATACCGTCTCGCACGATTTATGATTTTCTCTCGACGGCGAGAAACCCCTCGTACATGCCGAAATATGATTCTACTAGAATGCGTGTCGTTGCATTAATATATATGCTCCCCTATTTTCTCGAGGATGCCTCTCGCGCACGAGGCGAATCTTCTGAAATACTTTAGTCGTCTGTGCAACTGTAGGAAAATCGAGTCAAGCTTATATATAGACGCGTTCTACATAGACATCGTGCGTCGTTAGTTTCTAAACGAACAAATTAGATTAACGACAGTTGCTCCCTTTGATGCATAATAATTATTGTCTCCGCAACGCATCGTCGAGCAAATTACTCGGCAGGAAGACCGGGAAGGAAGTCGGCGCGTCTAGAGAAGGAAGACAGGAGATAAGGGAAATGAGAGAAGGACGAGGCTGATCAGCGCGTTGTAATTTAAAAAGTTCCCTCGTCTCCCTGTGAAATTGATAAATCGCGCGAGGTGACTCTTGCCCTCCCTCGTTCCCCTCCTCCTCTCCCTTTCTCTCTCCTTCCTCGACAAGTCCCCTCGCTTCATGACGGGTGCTCGGGTGAGCGCAATCACGGATAATCTGCTTCTAGGAGTAATAAGTTGAAAAGTCCATTTTTCTACGGTTCCCGTCTCTCGCACTGCGACTACCCACCCGACGTCGCATTTACTCTGCGCGATTGCAGCATCTGCGATTCTTTTAATTCTTTGACAGAACGAAGCTTAAATGATTCCCCGAAAGTTTCCCTCCCTTGCCTGCCTGGCACGATTGTTATATCATAACGTCTTTTATCTTATTAAATGTCGTTATTCAAAACGTGTTGACGTATATGTGTGATACGCTGATGTATATTTAATTGTGAGAAAAAAAATTAAAACGTCCTGTGAAAAATGCGCAAGATAAATTATATTAAATCACACACATTATAAAATAACATATCTTTACTTCTACAGAATCTTTACTTCGGTAATCTTTATTGAAAAAATATGAAATTTATTTTTTTAATAACAATGATATAAGATTATCTCGAAACTAATAATTATAAATTTCTCAAAAATACATTTGCGTATAAAATCTAGAGATCCAGCCGAGTTTTATCCAGACGCGATACGCTCTAATGTAGAATATGGGATGCTCTATGGATAAAGGAACCACGAAGACGTTTCCTCGTGGGTATTAGCGTCATCCCTTTGCCGAAGATTGATGGAGGCGGCCTGACAGAACCACCCTCCGGTCTTCTCTGTTTGCTCGTTTCGCCCTTTTCCCCGATCGTCCTGTCGCGCCGACCCTCTTGCATGAAAAAAATCACCCTCCCCCGCGATCGCTCCTCTTCGTGGTCAATCTTTCCTATGAAATCCGCGTCGATATTTATCGCGGAATTGATCGCGATAGATCTGAAGAATATCTAAAAGATATTAGATGTAAGTTTGGGTAGCAAAAAATGTTTGTTATCGCGATGGAAATTATTAAACTTGTACATGAACGTGATGCATCGCGAAAAGAAATAAGAGACAGGTCGCTCGAAATAAAAGAAGGAATATGATGAAATATTAAACTTCATAAAACTATTACGGTGACGTTATGACTCTTTCATGGGCGATGCATCCGGTTTGTTCCAAAATCGAATTCCATTCTTTGGAGGAAACGTATATATATCGCGAGCGAAAACGTTCAATGGCACATATACGATTCTGCCAGCTCGCATTTTATGCGCATATCAGTTCGCATCGTATTCGTGTGTTTTACATTATGGTGATATCTTACCATAATAATACCTGCTGAACTGTATGGTGAAATCTGGCCAGATCGCAATGATACGCGCGGTGCAACGTATCGTGAATCAGAATATACGTCTGACTTATTGAACGCAAACTTGTTACGAGAATAACTTTAGTGCGTGATGTGGATTCATGCACAATCCTCTTCTATCCGCGATATCTATAAATATATCAGGCACAT
Organism: Camponotus vicinus; assembly: GCF_025532165.1. Classification (NCBI taxonomy): domain Eukaryota; kingdom Metazoa; phylum Arthropoda; class Insecta; order Hymenoptera; family Formicidae; genus Camponotus; species Camponotus vicinus. The sequence continues at coordinate 23,847,397 of NW_028141956.1, forward strand.
TCGCCGAATTTATGGCGAGGCCGTTCGCGGAATTTCAAAAGTCAGATTTCCAGCGGCGCGATACATTTCCGTCTTCCCGGCGCATGAAAAGTGGATTTGTCGTCTCGCAGGGGGCTCACTAAATTTTCCAGAACTTATCATCTCTCGTGGAATATACAGAACGCGTAAAGAAGCTCGCACGCCTTCTCATACGCCAAGATGTACGTATCGATAGTATAAAAGGGGTATATGGCAACCGCCTCTCGCGGAGAATATCGATTGGCGTATTATGCGGACCTCGTTACGTTTGGAGAATACGGTATTCGGACGAGCACGGTATCTAGGTAAAGAATCGATACTTTCATTCTTTTTCATTAGAGCATATATCAGTCGCATTCTACTTTGATTAACAATTATTTATTAGATTAATAACGATCTCATCTGTACTAGTAAAAATCTATAGATAAAAATTTCAAGTATTTGAAGAGATCAAATATAATTCAAGAATTTTTATTACAAGAAAGATCTTTAAGTGCGATCAATATTCAATAAAAATCGCTCGACTGAAAAGACGAAAATTTCTTCTAACAAATAAAATAAAAAATTGTTATGCTTTAAAATTTAATATTTTTATATAAAAATTAAACACTAAATATGGAAAATTTTTTAAATTAAAAAAAATACCTAAATTTACTCATAGAAAATATTTCTGGAGATAATCACTTTAAACTATTCAAATGAATCATAAATATACACAGTAAAAAATAAAATGTTAATTATAACATTTTTCACATGTCCCAGAAAGTCCACTCTAAATTTTAAATTAAAATAACTCATTCGTATGTTACTTATTGACAAACTAAAAATGTTAAATAATTGACACGATACTTTACATTTATTTTTGATATTGTGACTTTAAGTGTAATGTAAAAATAACATACAAATTAATTAAAAATTACATGAAAAAATAGTTACAATAACTCATAAGAAATGTTGAGGATATTAACATATAATAGTGATTATTTTAACTTAAATTATTTGTAATAGAAACATTTGATTTTAATAAATTTGATTATTTTTGTATGTCAAAGTTCAAGATTATTTGAAGATTCACTTTAACTTTTCTTAGAATGTTAAACTGACTTTGAGACATGTTGATTGTTTAAAATAATTATGTTAAAAATACTCAAAATAATATTCCATTTCTAAGAGACATATACAAAGTGTTAAGTTATGAAGTTGACATAAATGTAACACATGAAAACATTATAAAAATAATAACATATAAGTTGTATATTAATTTGACATTAAAGTACTAATCAAAACGTGGTAACACAAGAAAATTTTAACATATGGACGCACAATTTTTTACTGTGTACGTAATTAGCAAGTTAAAAATGTTAAAATCTGATTCTTAATATTTCTACAAGAATTTTAAAATCGTATAAGAATAATTTTCACAGCATCTTAAAAAACAAAGAAAATACAAAATATTTTATATGCAATAATCACATTTGAAAAAATCGATGTTTCCTTGTTTTGTGATAAAAAAATCAAAATTGAAAATATATAAAATTAAAAATTCTTTGTATTTTCTCGATATTATTTACATAAACAATCATAAATTTTGTGATTAGTATCCATGATATGTATAAAATATTAATACTAGTTATTTAAATTTATGATGTTATTTATTTGAATATCCATCATTCTGGATACGAGATCTTATAATTATCGAAAATATCTTATTGTGTTTTGGATAAATATTCGCGTTTCACACCAGTTTAATGAAACCTACTCAAGAGATATGAGTATCCGGCGGTTTAATAGTTTCACAGGAATAGTACGTGGCTAAGCGCGGTACGTATTCGATGAGTACGAAATTCAGGTACATATCGGTGACGTAAAGTGCTTCGAGCAAACAGGGAGCAAATGGGTTAATGGGCTTTCTGAAAACGACCGGCTACAGAGAATTCCACGCTTTTGCCAGCAGTTATTGTATGGTTCACTATACGTGGTTCCTTCCTCCATTCTCGTGTATTCTCGTCCTTAGCGAGAGCTTGTGTCTCTACCCTTATTCAGATCTTTACCCTTCTCTTCTCTCTCTCTCTCTATCTCTCTTCCTTGCGCCTCCTCTCTCTTACTCGTCTTATGCTCATCCAATTGTCTTCCCTCGCTCTGTCTTCCTGTCGCGTGTGCACATACAACTATATCCGTTAATCGATCCGAATGAGAACCTCCGGGCCATTCTCTGTTTACCCGGAAGTTTCGACTGTTCGTTCGAGGACGTAGCCTCATTTAACCTCGATTCCGCCTATCGAGCTGGAGCATCCCACCGATTAAAGTCGTGGAACAAGCCGGCCGAGGAGAGAAGGTCGAAGTTTCGGCAGTTTGCGTATATCTTCCGTAAGGAATACTAAAGCGAAGCCGTTCTCCCATAGCGCAGCGGATGTTCGTGAGTCTATCGGAAATATTCGCGAGCCTAATTTTGAACTTCTACGCTTTACAAAATTGCAAATAACTACAACAGATAGACATATAGATGATTTGCGGTTTTTTCATTAAGAATTATCAATTTCTGTACCTTCGAAAACGACGGAAGCTTTATGCGTAATTCCATCATTCTATCACAATAGTGTCTTTACAGAGGCAATAGAGGCGAAGAAACGCAGTTACGAAGGCAGCAATCTAGTCAATCGAGTCAATTGGGTGAACGAGCTTAACCGCGCTGGAAACACAGAACGCTTGCTGGCAGAAAGGGGATGTAGGCAACAAGACGAGGGTTGGGGGAAGGAATGGAGGGACGCGAGGCAGGGCAGACAGGCTAGGAATTTATCATTTCGTAGTTGAAGTGCCGTAGTGGCGACAAGGCTGAAATTGCAGTATTTGGGAGTCGAGTGGAGGCTCGAAAGGAGAGGAATGGAGTGGAGATTGGAGGAAAGGAAGAGCGACAGGAATGGAGGACAAGAGGAGGCAGACTTATGTAGCTAGTACTTGGAAAAAGACGGGGGAGGAGAAGGAGAAGGAAAGAGCGAAGTTAGAGAGAGAAAGATGGAGGCAGAATTGTTAGAGAGTGCCATGGAATGCCATTGGAGAGAGGAGTATTCGACGGAAACAAGCTGCGATCGTAAGCGACGATTCTCTGGTAGCCACTCACGTCCCCCCTTCCCGCGCGTCTTCGTCAACCTAACCACCCCCTTTCGATGTTTCTCTCTTTCGCTCTTTCCGCGCTGCTGACAGTAGTCGCGTCCCGTTCCTGGTAAGCCTGGCCGCGCGACCGTCTGACTAAACCTCTGCCTACACTACTACCGCAGTGCGACAATTTGATAGCTCGATTGGAAACTGCGAGGTATATATCTCCGCCGCCCCCGTGTCCTCCATCTCCACCTCCTTCGTTTTCCCGTTGCTCTCGATCTATCTCAACCCTTGCGCATTGCTCAACGAAATCGTTGCACTTTCCGTCCTGCCGCCGCGATGCCATTATGCATCTGTCATTGCAGCTTCGCTACGTATCGACAAGAAAATTTTCGCTTTTCGACCTGATCGCGATCTGCTGGTGTCACGAGGGGGAGAGAAATATGACGGTATAAACGATGAATTGTAGCGGCATTGAGGGTTATTTATGATTCACCCGTCGAATGTAGCAGAAAAATGCGCTATTAATGGCACGATACGTTTCTTCACGTATAGTTCTATAATCATCTACGATGATGTTCCCCAAGACGTACCCGAAATTCTAAATCGCGTGCGGGATACTTTATAACAGGTTGCGAACAAAATCCATAAGAATGAAATTGTAAAAAGTTCGATATCTCCAAAAGTTACCCTCAAACTTTGGATTATTAAAATCACTATCACGACTAGATTTCTGTCATTTTTACGACTCGAACTACAGAGCTACCGTGTCAAGATGTAGAGGACAGCGAGCTCGGGACTACGCTACTTCGAAAGGAACGGCGAGAGGTTAATACTCGACCGAATAGGATTAGGGAACGATAGAATTCCCTATCGACGATCGAATATATCTGCACCCGTCATCCCGAGGATCCCAAGTTCGAGATACGTGCGCGATATATATGCCGCCTCACGTCGTTGACGGGAAGGAACCGGGGAAGAAGAGAGGAGGGAAAGGGGGGTAAGGGGGCCAGGTGGAGGGGGGCGTCAATAACCCGGCCGTTTCACAAAGGGTCGCGACGGCAGGATGAATCGTCGAAGAGGCACGACGCCGGTACGCCTTTACCGAAGCAAGGCACCTCAAGGCAATGCTCCTTTCCAGACCACGCCCCGGATGCCTTTGCCTACCTCGTGTCAATGGGGGCCTTATTAGGATCGACGGTAATTCAGCGACGGGGAAGTTTGTTGATGAGGATTCCAACTACAGGCAGCCGTTCGACGCAAAGTTGAGAGTAAAAGATGGAAATATTCACGTATAAAAAAGTGTTAATATCGTAAATATTTGTTAAAATGATCTAGGCTAGTTAGAAAAAAGCAGAAATCGGCAAATAAGTTATATAATTTCAAAATATATTCTAAAAATCCCAATTATATTTTTGTATAAATAATATATATTTTATTATTATTTATTATTATTTTTTATATATTTTATTATTCTTATTTTTTTATTTTATTATTTTATATATTTTTAGATAACATATTTTATTATTTCTATATTTATATTAAACTTTTATTTCTAAAAAAAACAAACATTTGTATAATATATAATTTTTTTACCATGTCATTATTTCTTATGTGCAATTAATTACAATGTCGTCACATTTCAGTAAATATCGTAATTACTAAAAAGCGAGTTGACACATTTATTGTTGCCTTAATTCGCGAATTAATATTATGCGATAAATTACACGAATTGTTGTGTATACACCAGCATGTGTTAGTCGGGAAAATTCTTGTCGATTTAAAATAAAGACTTAAGTCCTCGAAAAGAGAGGGACGCTACTGCTGAGAACACGAAGCTTCGAAAACTCGTTGAGTTTGAGTTCGCAGACATGTTCTAGGTTTCCGCAACTTCGGATAAACTCTGATTGCTGCACGCTTTTCCTGATGCACGGGACATACCTGTCGCTTTTCCTACGATACTTGTGAATTTCGCGCATGTCAACAGTTTTGAAGTTTCGGTGCGAGATAAAAAGTTCAATCGATCCGATTCGATAATACTCTGTTAAGATATTATTTTACGTGCATAAGCTAAGCTACAAAAGAAAAAACGATTTTTATGTTTTTACATTTCCTTGAAGTATATCATATTGAAAATATTTCCTAAAAGTTTCAAATTAATCGGATGTAAAATTGATGGAATTATAAGTGTATGTTTCATGAAGCGCCAGAATGTATAACTTCGTTTAAACACGACTATAAAGCTTCAGCTCTGATGTTTTGAGGGCTATCAAGCCAATATATGAAGATTTAAATAAACTAAAATTATATGGGCCCGAAATAGATGATTCTGTATAAATTAAAAAATCTGCATTTTATTTAAACGTAAACTTGATACAAATCTTAAGCGTTTTTCTCGAAATCATTTCTTTTCCAAAATCGCAAGATATTTCAAAAACCGTTACACCGATTTGCTTGAAATTTTACAGGCTTCTTCTACATATAAAAACCTAGTAGATGAACGAAAGATTTTGTTTTTTAATGAATACTTTTCTTTTACTTAATAAAAAATGAGCAATTTTTAAGTCGAAAAAGAATATTTTAGTGTCAAATGGCTGCCATTTTGTCCCAAAACAATTTTTCGATTAATCCTTTGTTCATCTACTAGACAATTTCATACATTAACTACACTTTATCGAATTTTTGATATCAAATGAATCAGCTTCGAATAGCACTGCTCACCGCGTAGCGCTTTTTAAAAAACAATATCCGGAAGAATAGTTATAACTTTTACATTTTTTAATATTTTATTTAAAAAAAAATATATAATAACATCCTTAATATTTGTACTTTTGAATAAAAATTGATTTGTAAAAAAAATTATTACACTTTTCAAAAAAAATTCCCAAACATCATACTTTTTTCGGTCTACTGACTAGACATAACCCCTTAAGCTCCCAATTAACTTCCTGACACTATTAACGACATATGTTTATCGCGATGCGTAAGTTGAAAAACGTGATAAAGAAGATTGGGAGGGAAACGCGAACAATGTCGCTTATCTTCGAGACATTCTGAGACGGTCTCATTAATTTTACAAAGACCCAACAAGAATCTCGCAGAAGCCTCCGTTGTTTCCTCCAGCTATCATAACACTCTGTCACCCCTTCACACTAGATTCCCCCATTATTAACGTCACTGTGCAGTCCGCCAAGAGTGAAGTACACAAAATGCGGGCAACCTGAAGCCCAGTGACAGGATCCATTAGAAGCGGTTTACTTAGGTCCTTCAAGATTAGCCCCCGTTCCCACTTGCCTCTCGTATCTCTCTTTGTCTTTCGCGATATTTAACACTACGATATAATACGTATAGCCTACGTCAGATATGAAGGACGCTTCAATAATATTTACACACGAAACAAATAAATTATAAACTCAAGAGAAATTTAGGATTCTTTTTTTTTCGAAAGACGCGAGTTAATTAAATTTTTGTTTATATTAAACTAATTAAACCTTGTTTATATAAAACGCGTCTCTCGCGTAAAAATACGTTTCTCCGCAAGTGTATTAGTCGCGTGTTGTTTACTTACAAAATTCATATCCTTTCGATTACGTGTCATGACTGTGTCGGAATTTCAAACTCGGTGACACATGGCAGGTAATTTAGTATTGCATAATAATGGAACGGCAAAGGAGAGGAAGGTCGGAGGGAAGCCGCGTTTCTCCTCGTACTTCTGCAGTTGCATTGCGGCGTGGAATTCCCATTTACAATGAGATGCTTTAATTAAAAGATTACGCTCTCTGCGTCTCGAGGTAACTTTATCCTTAGCAATTCTGATCTGCGTAACGCTAATTTCCTCCTCTCGTTTTTTCATTAAAGTTGCAATATATAACACTTTCTCGTTGACTCTACAATTTTTTTTTTCATGTACTCACAATCAACCGTTACTTGCGATCAACAACACGCGTGTCTCCCGCATCCTCTTAATTTTAATGTCCACAATGACTCGTCCATCTTCGCACCGTTCGAACGATAATTATGATACTACCCTCGCGACAAGCTTCGGAACGTCGTGATTCCTCCCCGCCCCATCCCCCGCCCCGAGGAAAAGCGTTTTACGCAACGCGTTAGAAAACCTTCCGGTCTGCCATGAAGATTGATGATCGAACCCATAGCCGACAGGCCCGAAGATTCCCTCGTCCGACTTTTTTTCCCCTCCTTAATAGGTTACGTCACTCGGGGGAATGAAAACACCCTGGATAGCAGCATCCACACGGCACAGTTGGTCGCAACGACAAAAGAAATAAACGTACCTCGCTGCGAACGGAGGGCGCGGTGCCCTTCGGTGCTTATAGAGTTTTTTCGTCATTATCCATTGCCATTACCGAGAGGATAAGATCGTGAGCCGAGTTAGCCACGTAAATTGGCTTAAGGGATTTGTCTCTCGGCGCGCTTAATAGTGCGTGTCATACTCGTTACGTCGTCAGTCAGGAATCGCCTCTGGCTCTTGACGTTGCATACACGCGTCACTGCTAATCTGCACCGGCAAAATGCCTCTAACGAGAACCGATCGTGAATCGATGGCAAAGTGACTATTTCAGCGTATCATGCATCGAAAAAGATTCTTGTTAAACGAGCAGTGTAGGTGAAAAAAAGTCGAAAAAGTGAATTACGCTTAAAATGCACGTACATAAAATTTATTTCGAATGCAACTTCGTATTTAAAGTGGATTTAAATATCTCTATAATTATGTAATCGTTGTTTTATGTGTATGAAAGATTTGACAAATTTGAAATAAAAATGCACAAGAATAAATCTAAAGGATAATAAAAGATTAAACTAAAAAATCAATACACTAAAAAACCCATGAATTTATGAAACTAGAATTTCGATAAAATAATCTAATGATTAAAGGAATACAGCAAATAAACGAAATATTTGAAATAAATTCAGAATTAATAGAGATTAAAAAATAGCGAAATTTAAAAAATCAACAAGAGATCGCAGTTTCAAAAAATTCGAGCAATCTGAAAGCTGTATCAATTATTCAAATTTATATTTTTATTCTCTCTCTTTATCTTCGCAGGAATTTCTATGCTAAATTAACGCAAATACATTTTTTCGATGTTCTGTGAGAATGATAATCGTAACATTTTATACGATCAATAAAGGAAACAAACGCGTGCTGGGCCATCAAATATAAAATTAATCCAAATCGTTCAGCCTACAAGAAGAAGCGGATTCGCAAATGCGCCATTTCGATCGATCGGCGCGATGCGGCTAAAAGATTGAGATATTTATAAAGGCAATCCCTGTGGGCACAACGTGGGGAAAGGATATAAGCCCCACGATGAGGATTAAGGGTGCGTTTAAGGGCTGTTTACGGTTTTGCAGACGCCACGATATCAGCCATACGATATAAGCCGCGACGCTGTGGAATTTCGGAACGTGGTTTATGGATAACTGGAAATATATTTAAGGGTGGGGAATCTAATACGGATGGTAAGGGTAAACCCCCTCATTGCCGCGTAAGTAGATAGGGTAAGAAGCGATCGAAGCATCTTTGATAATGTAATAATAATTCATAACAAGATTGCTAATACATTATTTATTACATTATTTCACATACTTTGCGAAATAAAGCTCTATAATTAAAAAGTATGAGCTTAGTTGTGCAAGTTTTAAAAATTTTTAAGTATAATAAGAATATTAATTATAAAATCCCTTAAAAATTGTAAAAAAGTACTATATTTTTATATTCTAAATTAAATTATGTTACAATTATGTTTATTGTGTGTGTATATAATTTTTATAAATTAAATTAAATTAAAATTTTGACTCGTAGGATTTTTTTATCAAAATACTAATAATTGTTTTTAATTTAATTTCTTTAATTGATTCTGTCTTACTTCCTTTTTCTTCTTTTAAAAGCGAATATCGTTAATTATGAACATGCGATATTGCTAATTTTGTAAAGTATGAGCAATCTTATATAACTCAAATAAAGATACCTATAAATTTCCTATATCTAATCTGATATTAATATAATTTTTATTTCTAATAAAAATCTCTAGCGCGCATGCATATTTTACTTAGCGCTGATAATTATTTTAATTGTAATGTTGAACATATAGCGGCGCAGATGCAAGTCGACATGTTAACGGTGTAAGACTGCACGAGATTTCAATAAAATAATTTACTTTACTCTCAGAGATGGAGTTATTAAATTACGACCTGAGATAGGCCAGTGCCTTGTCCAATACAACCCTATAAAGAAGAGACTATCCTACACATAATACATATATTTTTTTGAAAATTAATTAAAAATTGGCCAAAAAGTAAAACCCAATAAAACACGGTAATTTGAGCGCAAGGAAGAATAAAAACATCTTGTTTTTTTTTTTTAATTATTTTTTGCCAAAACTGTGAATTCGAATGAGAAATGTTAAACCAATATTTGTTATATCTACTATTTGAATGGTTCAACGCAAATTAAAAAGCTTTCGTCTAACCTAAAGTTTTTTTAGTAAAATAAGTGTAAGAAATATCTAAATCAATACCTGAAGTATCTGAGTCTACTGTTGCAACTTGTCAACTGTCGTGTTAAACTTCAAATTACGAGTCAAACATACAACCAACTATAATCTCTCATAGGATCGATATACAGATTTTCTGCTCAACTCAACTTTTGCATAATTCGTGTTGACAACAATCTATTTATCCAGTGATGATGAACGATTCCTTGAGTCGCAATAATTTACAAAGCGTAATATTGATTATGTAATTTGCAAACGAGACTATAATCTTGAAGCAAACTGAGCAATAAAGATTAATTAAGCTTATGCACTTTACAAGACAAGATGCCGTCAACTAAAAAAAATTAAATTTTTCTTATATAATTTAAATTAAATGCTAAAATTTACTTTTCAAAAAAAATGAAAAACGACAGTACGTGCATTTACCGAAAAACATTTTATACAAAAAAGCGTTGTTTCATTTATATTTATCGTTAAAAAATTCTTTTTCCTATAAAAAAACTTTCCTATTATATAAAAATAGAAATTATGTGCCTAATTAAATGTACATAAATTTTTATAATTCAATTAAATATTTTATTTCAGTATTTGTATATATGTTTATATATATAATTTGTATATACGTATATAAAATCTCTCTCTATCTATAAAATATATATATAAATACTATCAAAAATATATATAAAACATTTCAAGGAAATGTTAATATGTCACAGAAAGTAATTATTGCATAAAATTAAATTTTTTATTTGTGTTCTAAGTAACTTATCAAATGTTAATCTACTTTTTTAATCTACAAATTGATATACAAAAATTATATCAAATTTCCGAAGATATATACACATATATACATATACACATTAGCAAATCATAAATTAAACAAGTTATAAATTACTCACTCCATGATTGCTCCATCGTCGTCTGATGTCATCCTGGACCTCTTTCTTCTCGCGTTTATTCTTTATGGAATGCTCTTCTATGGAACTCACATTCACGAAAATACGATTAATTACAATTGATTACGCGCGCACTAATCAACAGAATATAACAATTACACAGACTCTTTATATGGCACTCCCGACGTTAATCACATGACGTGCATTTTATTTTATTGCGAGAAGCATTTTATTATTTATTAATATTATATTTTATTAATATTTATATTTATGTTATTAATATTATAATTTATATTATATTTCTATTAATTAATATATATAATTAATATTAATACACACGCACACACACGGAGCGTCTTTCTCGTTCGAGTCTCACCGTGCGAATGATAACCAGGCGATCGCGCGTGGAATGTAAACAGCGGGCGGAATGTAAATACAACGCGTTAGACTTAGTCGCTTTGTTGTCATTCGTACAGCGAGACTCGTGTGGGAAGGTAGCGTTCCCCCCGTGTCGTCGTATATTAATTTATCTTTAATATTAACTTATATTTATTCATTTATAATGCGAAATGATCAACTCACACTGCATATACAATTTGTTTACAACAAAGAAAGCATTATTACGACGCATGAATTGTTTAACTGCGTGATTATCGAGTATCATTGTTTTCGCATTATTTTCCAGTCATAAGATAATAAAATGCGCATGTCGCGTGCGATTAACATCAAGAGTGCCGTACAACTTTGCATGTCGTATTCTGTTGATTAGTGCGTGTAATAATTAATCATGGTTTCGAAGTGTGAGTGCTAGACGGAATAGTAAAAAGTGAACACATGAAAAATGAAAGAGGTCCAAGGTGACATCACATGATGTCGGAGCAACCATGAGGTAAATTATTTATAATTTAATTTATTATACATTAGTTGTAAAATTTATTACTTGTTGATCTTTGTAATAAATAGTAATCAGTTTTACATTATTGTGTATATAATATATTTTAAATCTATGCATGTAAAATATATTCTAAATTTATTTTAACATATTTAATATGATTAAATATTTATAAATTTAAAATACTTATAATAATTAATATTTTTATGTAGATATATGAGAGATTATATGAGAAATATTTCAACAATGCTTATAAAAGTTTGTTTGGATAACTTTTTTCATGTTTGCATAATTTTGTAAAAACATATAAACTTTTTTATCATGTGTCTTTAAGTTAAATCTTTAAAGAGTAAGTGAAAAATTAAATTAAACACAATAATTATTTTTTTGAAATACTAATTATTTTTCAACTTTAAATATAATTTAAATATATTTGTATTTTACAGATTACAACCCTACAACTACAATTCTGCCGTTGTGAATCGTACCGGTGAGTGATAAATAAATTTTATATTCAAAATGTAAAAATTTTAATTTGTTATGATAAAAATGCGCAAATGTAATAAACTATATTTACCATTCTTATAGATTATTAATATCTGAATTCACATTATACAGGGTGTCCCGAAACTAACGCTTGATATTTTAAAGGCAGATTCTCTGGCCAATTTAAAAACGATTTTTCCTCAGCGAAAATGTCGAGGGAGATCATTATTTTTTGCATATTCCCAATTTTTGTCATCATGTATCTTTCTAACTAAGCCTTAAATTAAAATTCTATTAAAGTAAACTCTACCTCAAATTAATTAAAGAATGTGACTATTAATATTTTATTCCCATAAGCCTTAGTTTGCGAAAAACCCTTTATTTTCAATCGTTTATAACTCGAAAACTATTAGTGCCGAGACATTTTCGCTGAGGAAAAGTCGTTTTTAAATTGGCCAGAGAATCTGCCTTTAAAATATCAAGCGTTAGTTTCGGGACACCCTGTATATATTTCTATAATTGTACATATATGTTTACATACATATGAACATATATACATACATATAAACACATATGCACGTACAAGCATAAATATACATCGTATATTAAAAAAAGTAAATTAAAAATAATAAGAGAATGTTATGGAAAATTATATTTCGGAAATTTATTGTCTCTCGATATGAATAATTTAAAAGGCAGTTAATGGTAAAAATATTCAACTTTAAAATATGTATAACCACCTGTCGATTTACCACGCATACAAGAATGCATACAAAGTTAGAGAATGCATACAAAGTTTATTATTATTGATATTACTAATCGATCTATTCATCGACATATTTTTATATTATATAGCGACAAATCTTAGAGTCCAATTAATTCTAGACAATTGTTTATTTATTTATTTTGCTCGCCCTTCTTGCCTAAAATCCCTCAAACACGTCATACGATAATCTGCAATGTGGACACCTGTACACACAGCTCAGAGCTACATGTGTGTCGCGTATGTAAACGATCCGTTAAAGCGCAGCCACATATGCGGATGCACCCGGGATATTTGCGTTGATACGCTCTGTTTCATGCATGAACTTTAATATTGACAAGAAAACAGGGCATTAAAAGGAGATGGATCGCCAAGTTCTTGAGATTGAGTTAGGTTGAGTTAGGATGAGGTGGTGTTCAGTGAGCAAGTATCCTAGCATGTGTCGCAAAGCTTTGCGGCTGTAAACTCAACCATAATGATTTAAGCCGTTTGCCATTTTATCCGTACCTTGAAGAACCACTTTATACACCCCATCTCATCCGTTCCTCTCGTTCTTCCTTACTTATGACGGATCCATTAAATCTGAAGCTATGCACTATGTTTCCAAAATTTCGCACGCGATAATTGAAACATTTTCATGTCGGTTAAATAATGTTTCGTATCATTACGGATTGCGGTATTGTTATGTGAAATATATAGATAATAGCACATGTGAATAAATTCTGTGTTATTAAATAACTTACCAGGATATAAATTCCACATTGATAAATAATTTATCCGCAATCCGCCCTAGTTACTCGCTATAGTCAAAGTTACATTTTAAATTGTAATAGAATAGAATCAGAGATGGACAAAATAGTATATGAAATAGAAATAAAAAATATATATACGTATATGCTAGCTATATCTTTTTTACATAAACTTACACAGTAAAAAATTGTGCGTCCATATGTTAAAATTTTCTTGTATTACCACGTTTTGATTAGTACTTTAATGTAAAATTAACATACAACCTATGTAAAATTAACATACAACCTATATGTTATTATTTTTATAATGTTTTCATGTGTTACATTTATGTCAACTTTATAAATTAACACTTTGTACATATGTCTCTTAGAAGTGGAATATTATTTTGAGTATATTTTTTAACATCATCATTTTAAACAATCAACATGTCTCAAAATCAGTTCAACATTCTAGGAAAAGTTAAAGTGAATCTTCAAATAATCTTGAACTTTGACATCCAAAAATAATCAAATTTACTAAAATCAAATGTTTCTATTACAAATAATTTAAGTTAAAATAATTACTATTATACGTTAATGTCCTCAACATTTCTTACGAGTTATTGTACCTATTTTTTCATGTAATTTTTAATTAATTTGTATGTTATTTTTCCATTACACTTAAAGTCACGATAACAAAAATAAATGTAAAGTATCGTGTCAATTATTTAACATTTTTAGTTTGTCAATAAGCAACATACGACGAATGAGTTATTTTAACTTAAAATTTTGAGTGAACTTTCTGGGACATGTGAAAAATGTTATAATTAACATTTTATTTTTTACTGTGTATAGAATCTAAAATAATAATTTATCTCTCTCTTTTTGTTGTGTGCTAATTAATATTTATAATAGACTGCATTAAACATGTGACCACTATTATTATGTAACAATAGAAATTTTAAAATAAATGAGAAAAGGAGAGAAGAAATGAAGAAATTTAATTTACATACTACAGAAAGGTAAAAAGATTATCTGGAAGAGGAAAAAGATTTGAAAAGTATAAGCAGTGGCAGAGAGAACACGAAACTTCGTAACATCTGTAGAACTTTGCTTATATACATCTCGAAGTTGAACAATAGCATCAAGAATATCGGACGTCATTGCCCGAATATTCAAAAAAAAAAAAAAAAAAAACGTTTTACCAGGAGGGGAATATTCGGCAGCTGTTCGCAACTTTTATTTTCATGATATCGATTCGTGTCGCTCAATCCTCGAGAACGCGTCCCGTGCTATACTTCGTAAAATATTCCGCTGACTTCGCGTGTCCCAGTCACGTGAATCGTCCAAGGCCGGGTGGTTGGACGAGGGTAGATCAGTGGAGACGAGCAACAGCCAGCACACCCGACTTTGCGAAGGAAAAGCGCGTGCATTGAAGTGCGGGGGACCACGTGCCGAACGTATTTCGATCTGACTGGCAAAAGAGGGTAGAAAACAGGGTGAGGGCGGAGGCGTCGCGACGACGGCCAACACAACCACACCCTACGAACCCGCTAGATCGATAGTCACTACCCTGCTAGAGCAGATAGAGAAAGAGAGAGGAAGAGCAGGGGAGCGGGTCGTTCGAAAGAAAAGGAGATGGAGTAAGAGAGGGTGAGACAAATTGCCAAGAGATCTCACTATGTCGCCTCTATCCCGTTTCTTTTCGCTCTCCCCCTCCTTCTCTCTCTCTCTCTCTCTCTCTCTCGCATTTTTCCTTTCTTTTCCCTCTCTCCCCTTCCCTCTCTTCCACTCCCGATCGGTTACCTGCTACTTGCTACGACCAATGTCTCGATGCGCCAAGCTTTTCCGGTGTCTTTCGACGCATTCCGGCTCACGTCTTTCCGCGAGGGCGGAATTTATGATATTTGCGCGCGATCATTAATGGATTTGCGCGATCAGCGATGCATTTATCGCCGGACCGATAATCTTGTCGCCTGTTTTTATGCACGACGAGCAATTTTCACCTTCGCGAGAGCAGTCATTTGCTCGGCGGCAATTTGCGTAATTGGAACTTATATAATTACATTGCAATAATGCGATTGCTTCTTCCCCTCTGCGAGCGGATTAAGTTATAAAATGTTACACCGAATTTCCTGCCTTGAATATACTTTCCAATTACGCAATGCGATTACGCCCTGCTGTAATAAGAACTTGCTCGTCTCACGCAAACAATCGTTTTCAGGGGTTTGTCTTTTTTTCTCCTACTGCGCGAGAGAACTTTCCTGACAACACAATCTTCGAACGACTATCCGCTTATCTTTCCCTTTGCGTTTTATCGTATCTTTTTTTCTTCTTGTATTAATGATTTCATTATACAAATAGTATAACGAAATAAGCGTGTTCCGAATTAATGATTGCGGGTTATTTCATTATTATTGCAGTATTAGCATTTAATACTGACATACTGACCTACATCGGTAGGTTCAAAGTCATAATTCCATTATTGGATAATTATTTTCACTATAAATGCAAGATATAAATTTTCTCGTCCGTGAATAACTTGATTTAAATTTGTTTTACGTATAGCAAAATTCAAGTTTTATCTTGTAAAGTACAGCAGATAATTTGAATAAAAAAAATATTTTTAATATAATAATATAATAATTAAGATTCATGTTAATAAATATTAGACATCATGCTACTCAAGTTTTATTTAAGCTTCGATTTAATGGAAACAATTTTTTAAGTATTTACGTACTCTAATAACGATTTCATCAATTTAAAATAAATGGAAATTAAGGTTAATCTATTCAAATAGCCTCTCCCTATGATCTTTTGAATAAACTGGCTTATCTTTGCATTTACATATATAGTTATTCATCACGCGATGTTTCTAAAATATAATTTTATTATCTAATTCTTGAAAGAGAATGATAATTCATGCTTAGAAACTGTACTCTCGGTTAATCATGATCCTAGAAACGTCAGGGCAGAAGAGTGGAACAACGTAGTGCAGCATAGAGACTATTAAACTGTATATGCGATCGCCCGACCTCAAAGATTTAAAATGATAGCAGCTTATTAAAATATCACGGTTACACCGAGCATGAAAAGATGCAACGATTTAATGTAATATATCAACTATGTACTATACTATACTACTATACAGGGTGTTTCTTAATAAGTGCCAAAAATTTTAGGACATGATTCATTGTCGAAAAATTAGGTTTTTATTTTTTAGGTTTTTAGGTTTTTGTTATAATTTTGTTTTTGTTCCAATCTTTCCAACATTTATTCTAATTTTATTTTTATTTTAAAATTTAACTTCTCTTAATTCGAAACCTATGCTATTTAGCATCGTGCTGTGCACGATAACGTATTTTATTTTTTTCCTTGAAAACTACTGATTTTATGAAAAAAATAAAAGAAATAAAAAAGTTTCTAAATAAATCAAACTTTTTAATGCATATTTTTAGATGATCATATTCCGGTTCATTAAAAAGTTCTAATAAAAAATTGAATAGGAATTGCTAGTTTCATCCCCTTATAACAATACGGGAGGCTGCAAAAATATTAATAAATAACCTTTTTACTAGTAGAAAATATCCACCTAATTTCATTTCTTTAACTTGTTTTAAATTTGAGAAAAAAATAAAAATCTAATTTTTACCCCCATTTTTGGAGGAGTGTAACTCCACAGGAAAGGATGTAAGAGTATATGTTTGAAATGAAAAATCCCCCTTTTGGACAAAGAATCATCTCCTAAAATTTTTCGCACTTATTAAGAAACACCCTGTATATGTACATACATACATGATGAATATCTACGTTTGTTTCAACAAAACTTGCAACAAAAGCTCAGCAAAAAGAGCTTTCATAGTGAAATATGATTATGATCGAATGAAATTATTCGATTATTCAATTTTAAAGACATCATCCTATTTAAATACACGCTATTTGCCATTTCACTTTGGTCACATAATACATATCCAAAAAATAGAAATAAAAATTTGATGCTATAATTTTACAACAAATACACTGTGAAAAAGAACATATTTTTCTTGAGACATTTCTTGAGAACACGTTCTAATTGTATATATTTTTACTAGTTGCATTTATCTCCTAGAAAAGGTAGCTCAACTAATATGAGCTAACGAATTGTTGTACCGATATGTTACGCAAACAAGTTACGAACATACTTCAGAAAGCTCATTTATGTAAATGTTATACAAGCTCCCGGTGTGAATAGAAAATAGAAATTATGTGACGCAGCACAAGCGGTAACAACTCGGCACATACGCAGGGTATACGTGCGTATATGCATGTATGTGTGATTCCAGTTTCGCGGGATAAAATCCCGTGAGAGAAACCTTCCGTAATAGAATATCATGCGAATAGCATGTGTTTAAACAGCACGATCTCTTTAAAACTGAATAATATATATCTCTCAACAACTGTAGACTGTTTGTGGCTCGTATCTCTCTTGTCTCCGAGGGCTTTCCTATCAGTGGAATTGCATAATTCTCGTGAAAGACGCGCTACCCTCTAGTAAAATATCGGCAAAGTAAACTTTAACGGAGAATTAAGAAGCGACTGTTCGAATATGCAGCAGCTTCCGAGTTGCGATTTAGTCTGCGAGACACAGTAATGAATTGTATTAAAAAGGTAATTTAATAATATTTGATAATTTTTAATTTTTAATCTTGACTTATTACCGCGTAATAATATAAAAGAAAATGTGTCAGATCTCTTATAATATATTGAATTTCATCCATTTAATGTACCTAGTACCAGAGAAATTTATAAATTTAAAATTGATTAAATTAGCATCGGGGAAAAAGTTAATTTCCAACGCAGTAAAATTTCTCTAGAAAAATTCACCCGTAAAATTCGATGGTCACCTCCCAGTAGTGTAAATTAAAACTGACCATCGTATTATCTTGGCCAATATTTTTATCACATTCAATCTCAACAATGTGCACCGTAATTGAAGATACGTTCCTCCTGGACTCGATAGAGTTCGCGGAGAGCTCGACGCTCTATCGCTCCCATGAGTGACGTAACTTCGCGGATATGTCCCTGGGAATAAATCCGTGTAGAGGCCATGTTCTAACTCGCGTACTGCGCTACCACACAGAAAATGTGTTTATTCCTCACAAAACCATTGTTCTCCGACCTCTATGCACATTGCACAAGTTGCACGCGTCATCAGGTCGCACACTCGTGATATTGCCTATTGTTAGAAAATGGTAAAGCTCGTGTAATCTTACAATGTGATGACATATTTCAATCGGTTTTCTTTCCTCGTAAAAATACTTTGTAGTTTGATTTTTTTTTGGATAGTTTCAGAGATGAATTCCATAAAATTATAAAATAATCATTGTAATCACAAGTTCTAATCAAATTTTCGGAAAAGAATTGACTTGCGTCTAATCCAATTAGAGACTTGTAAAGACTAATTATCCGCGAACTTTTCGTCATTTTTTCGACATGTGGGCGTCGAAGCTCTTTTTTCTCTTTTTTTTTGTTTAATTTAATTCGTCGACAACGGTTTTGCTTTTAATGCTCGCAGCGGTAAATTAAAAAGTCGTAAACGCGCTTTGACAGCACGAACTAACAAAAGAGGATTAACCACGACGGCGACAGCGACAGCAGCAACGTCGGCAACTTTTTTTCGATATAAATATGTATACGTGCAATACGCTCTGGCACGGACTACCGTAATCCGCCGGCGTCGCTAATGAAGAAAGATCGATGACAGAAGCGAGGAAAAAGAAAAAAAAGTGTCGTTACACAAAGGGTGATTCGTTTCATTTTCATGAGGGATCAGCATTTCGTAACTCGCTGGCAATTTGCAGGCGTTTTGTCGCCGCCGACGACGACGAGGACGACGATGGCGGAAGCGATCTGCGCTGCCCTCGTCGCCGTCGGGATATCGTGATCTCCCGACGGGGTAAAACAGCGTGAGAAGGGTGAAAAGGGGTCCTGGGTTGGGAATTAGGGGGCGCGCCGGCCGACCAGCTGGAGGTAGGAAAAATCGAAGAAACGAAGGGTCAAATGCCACGTGATGGATAGCCCGCCGTAGGAGGTCCAAGCGTATGAAATTGATCAACCAGCCAGAATCATTCGATTCTACTTCCTATCCACCCTCTTCCCTTCCCCTAATGTTGTCCAATCCTCCTCGTCACCCTCTCTTTCCCGCTCTCGTTCGCTCTCGTCGAGGCTTCTCTCGGCTCCTCCAACCCTTGTTTCTTTCGTTCCATTCATTTTCCTTCCGCGTCGTACGACGTCGATAACTCTGATTCTCCCGGATCGCCCACCTCCGCCTCGACGGTATTTTATTTTCACGATCCCCGACCAATGGCCGCGGTCCACGGCCGATTGCCGATGGCAATACTCTCGAGAAAATTCATGTAGCATGTAAGAAAAATTACGATTCCGCTTCGCTTTTCCGTCGAACCGGGCGGCCGCTTAACGAGAAAGAGAAGGAAGGAAAAAGACGTCGGGAAATATCGCGGCTACCGCGTGGTTTTCCTTCGACCTGAAAAAACTCGTTCTTTATGCAACGGTTCTTGAATTCATGGTTTTATGCGCGCGGAAATAGATCTTACATTTTAATTCGAGAACAGAGAACGGAGAGTCACCATTTAAATTACGAATAAAATTCATACGGAATTTTCCAAGTAATTTCCCAGCACAGTCCAGAAACCGATCTCAAGTACAGACTCGAATTTATAAGTGTGTATAAACTTTGGGGATTATTGCGCCGTCTGCCGATAATAATCTGACGTTACCGAGAAATCAATTTCACGTTTCGAAGCGCGCGCGTTTGCGAGCTTCTGTTCAAAGTTGTGGCAAATGCTCGAGCGATCGCGGAAATGGGGACACCCTGTACACAACGAGGCGATAACAGTTGGTTATAGAGGGAGCAAAGTTAGTAAGCTCCAACCGGGAGACATGGAAGTTGATATATATATAAGAGAGAGAGAGAGAGAGAGAGAATTAAATAAAGACAAAGGGAAAGAAGAATACAGTGACAAGCGAAACAAGAAAGGAGAGGTCTAGATGCGAAAGTGTAGATGCAACGAGACGAAGGAAAGCGTAGTGAGATCACGGCATCTGATGGCAATAAATACTTATCAATGCCAGACAAAATTGCGACAAAGTTATCTTCCTTTACGACTTAGTAAAGCAATATCGATTTGGAAAAAGATATGTTCTCTCCTAAAGCCAATGTAGAAACTTGTAGCTTGTAATTTATACCTTAAATTCAACAAATAAAATAATTTGATAAAAATTTACTTTTACAGACAGCTAAACAGTATGATAAATACTCAAAGAGACAGATTATTAAGATAATTACGTAAATAATTATAATTGAGTAAAATATTATTCTAAAGTGTTTATTTTTCATGAGAATAAATAGATATAAAGATGTACAGAAAATTCATTTGACTAATTTTTACTGAGAAACATAAGAATAGGTTTGTAAAAAGTGTAAGAAAAAAAATAAAATATACACAAATTAATAAGAAAAAAATAATATTTAATTATTTTAGTAGCTACTATTTTTTTTCTAATGAGAAAAATGATTACACTAAATCTTTAATAAGAAAAATAACTAAACTAAATCTTTAATGCATAAAATGAATTTTTCGAAGAATTTAAAAAATATTCAGTTATTTTAGTAATTACTATTTTTCTCTAATGAAAAAAATAGCTACACTAAATCTCTAATGAGAAAAGTAGCTACACTATCTCTAATTCATAAAATGAATTTATTCGAAAATTTTAATTAACAATTAAAGCTTATTTATTACACTTCAATATATCATAATATATTACACAGTAAAAAATAAAATGTTAATTATAACATTTTTCACCCAGAAAGTCCACTCTAAATTTTAAGTTAAAATAACTCATTCGTCGTATGTTACTTATTGACAAACTAAAAATGTTAAATAATTGACACGATATTTTACATTTATTTTTGTTATCGTGACTTTAAGTGTAATGTAAAAATAACATACAAATTAATTAAAAATTACATTAAAAAGTAGTTACAATAACTCGTAAGAAATGTTGAGGACATTAATATATAATAGTAATTATTTTAACTTAAATTATTTGTAATAGAAACATTTGATTTTAGTAAATTTGATTATTTTGTATGTCAAAGTTCAAGATTATTTGAAGATTCACTTTAACATTTCTTAGAATGTTAAATTGACTTTGAGACATGTTGATTGTTTAAAATAATGTTAAAAATACTCAAAATAATATTCCATTTCTAAAAAACATATACAAAATGTTAAGTTATAAAGTTGACATAAATGTAACACATGGAAACGTTATAAAAATAATAACTTATAGGTTGTATGTTAATTTTACATTAAAGTACTAATCAAAACGTGATAACACAAGAAAATTTTAGCATATGGACGCACAATTTTTTACTGTGTATATATTTATAATCTAATAGAAAAAAATAGCTTTTCCATAAAAGTGTTTACTTTCCATTTCAGATATTGTTTTTTCCGTCTCTTCCAATAAGTGATACATTGCAATAAAGTCTGCAATAAAGTTAATACGAGGGAGAAACAGGCGTTAAGAACGGCAAATAAAAATGTTTTATGTGCAACGCTGTCGAAACGCAGTGTATGCGCAACTTCCTGGACGGGGGTTCTTCCCGAAGATATACTCTTTAGGAAAAAAAGGGGCACAGGAAGCTTCGAAAGTTTGGCCAAGAAAGTTTGCAAAAGCGCGCTGCCGCCACCAAACGACCTTCATCCTGCACACAAGCTTCGAATTTCATTTTGGAACGTTGAATCTTATTAAGAAGTAAAGTCGTTTTGAAAGTTCGCGAATATTGTGGACGGGGTTTTCCTTATAAATCCGTGGCTCAGCGCGATATTTCTCGTTGGTCCCGAAAGCTCGCCTCGAAAACTCCAATTTCGGATGAAAGTGATTACAAGATTGTCACCCGGTAAGCTCTTACAAGGAAGTACTTACGTTTCTTTCTCCCTCTCTTTCTCTCCCTCGTGCTTCAATTAACGCTTTATAAGTGTCTGCGCCTGGTTTCGAGCGATGATTAATGATAATCAAAGCGATAGCAAAGCCTATTGTCGTGCGTTTCGTTTATTCGTATCCTCGACGAGACTTTCTGTATTCATTATTTTCTATATTTTATCTGTACCATCCGTTAAGAATTATATCGTAAAAGAGATCTCGCGTAAAAATCGTTCATGAAGAAAACTTTACAATGGCGCGCGAGGGCTTTTATTGACAATCGGCACTCCTTTTAAATACCGCTAGTAAAAGTTCATTTCACGAGACGGCCAGTATCGCGGCGATCTTAATAGCTTTCTCACATCAAGGAAGAAAACGACTATATAGCGAGCGCTTAATGCAAACGAGTCAAAGATACTTAACGATCGATCCGAGAGCGCGTGAAGTGTCACGCGCGGAGCGAGAAATGAAGCATGATACCGAAAACAGGTCATGAACTAAACGAAATAAAGAAGAGAGAAGCAGAGATATAACGAAAGAAAAATCTGAAGAATTCTAAGAACGATATAAATCTAGGATGAACGTGCGAAAATGGAGCATGTAGAAGATATATGTACACGCATGACACCGTCTATATATCTTCCTTCTAAGATTTAAATTATATTATCTCTGCTGCATGCGTGGATTCTAAAAAATTGAAATTTCGTCGGTTCTCATATGAATGTATTCCCTGTAATATATTCTAGTATCCCTTTACAATAATATGTATATATATTCATATTCAATCGAATCCTATGTATTTTTATATGAAACATTCAAGTTCAAGATTTGATATAGAAATTTTATTTTTGTGTCCTCGAGTCGAAATTTTGCTTCTATTTTTAATCTATTTTTTGTAGTTATAGATTTTGAAAGATTTTGATAAATTTAATTTATATAGAAATTATATTGAGCTTCTTACTTTGTACCCTCAATAGACAGCAAACGAACAATTTCCCACTTAAGGAGTTTAAAAGAGAAGCTTTCGATAAAATTATAGATTAAATAGTTTCAACATAAAATAATCATATGGCTACTTAAAGTATCAAAATAGATTGGATATTGAGGTCAAAAGTGACAGAAAAATTTTGACTCGGAAAGTTACTAAATAAATTTGCATTTGCAGAATGAACAATACAAGACATATAATATATAAAATGTCCTCGTAAAAAAATAGTAAAAATACAGGCGAAATAAAATAAAATAAAAAAACATCCGTATTTGTATGCAACAAATAAAAGTTAAAAAGACAAACAATTTAAAATACTACATATTAATATCTGCTATATATACTTGGTGGTTTTATTATAAAATAAAAACCTACCACTCACCGAGAGATCGATACATTTATAACAATAAAGTTGACTTTATTAGGTCTCTACTAGATTAGACTCATCTGTAACATATAAATATAAAATCTAAATTATAGCAAGGTTCAAAATAAATATATATTTTGCTTCTGAATTAATTAAGGCTGAAAACGCGAATATCGATTAGAAATGTCAAAAACCATTTGTATACTTGACTTCCCCTTCAGGATAAACTTTTCAAGTACTGAGCCTTTTCATGAGTATCCAGAATGTGTATCTAGAATCATCGAGCGAAAACTTGATGAAAATAAACATACTCGAAAAAACAAGCAAAAATTGTCTCCAATATTGCTTGGCAAAGTAACTTTCTTAATTAAAATAAATTACATAATATATTATATTATTATATATGAATTTTTATATGTGAATTATTATTTATGAATTAATCGAATATGTCATTAATTATTCGTGGAGAATGCATTTCAAAGAAGAATACACCAAGCATATCGTGTCAGCTTTACTGAGCGAATATTATAACACGTATGTGCAGCGCAGAAAAATGGTAAGAAACCAAATCTCTATAGAATCTCTCTTATTTCGAATTTTTATTATATCTCGGTGCTATCTCCCAACGACATAAATGCGGTGCCGCGTTTCTTGGTCGATCGCACACTCGCTATTCCCTGACACGTATTCGATTAAGTTCTCTATTTATGATCCAGCTTTTTCACGAGCTCGTCGAATAGGCGAGTAAGTTTATCTTCGCTGTATCCGATAGGATTTCAAATTGCTAGGATAACTAGGATAGACAAAATCTGACAAAGAGAGCATGAAAAATAATTCTTTAAACTACACCTGCTCCCGAGCTCAATCAGAGTAGAAGCAAACAATCGATTATGTTCGAGCATTATGATTCACGGTTCGATCGATTAGTAATTTTTGCTTCGCTATGAAAGTCCTAATAGTAAAAAAAGAGATTGCTCTTTTGTATTTTTAACCAACTCCTAATGAGAGTCCGGCATACTTATTGGCTCTCCAGACTCTTCCTGAGTTTCTCAAACGAAACCGGAGAGCTCCTCTTTTCTCGTCTTTATCTCCCTTTCTTTTTCTATCTTCTCCAGTCTCCCTATCATACCCTCATCGAGCTCTATCTTCTACTTTCGCTCTTTCGATGATGGAGATTGAACGTAATTTATTTGCTATTCCCCCATCCCATCGTTCTGAGCGGCAGGAATTTAATTTTCTGAGCGCTATCCGCGCCCGATGAATCTTTGTGCGGAATTTGTGCGTTTGTCGTACTACTTACAAGAGCCGCCACGTATAAAACTAGAAACTCGCGTTTGATTAAGTCTATTTACGCGTATTATGTTTTTATTTTGTTTTATTCATTTATTGTTTTCTTGTAAATCGCGTTTGATATTTTCGTCGATAATTTTATTTTTACGCTAAATTATTATTTATAGTTTTTTTACGTTAAAAAAATTATTAAATAATTAATTAAATATAATTATTTTATTTTTACGCTAAATTATTATTTATAGTTTTTTTACGTTAAATAATAATTTTTTTAACGTAAAAAAAACTATAAATAATAATTTAGTGTAAAAATAAAATTATCGACGAAAATATCAAACGCGATTTACAAGAAAACAATAAATGGATAAAACGAAATAAAAACACAATACACGCGCAAATAGACTTAATAATCAAAGAGTGATAAAAAAACTTAATAACGAAAGAATATAGCAAAAATATATAGAACCGTAAATGGAAATAGGTGAAGATGCGTGTGGCGTTTATGTGGATTGCCTACAGCAGTAAAACGTACGATTTGATAGGAGCCAATACATTCGAGCTTATCATCTTATCGCCAATGGCTATACCCGGGCCAGCTAACACTCCACCGCGCGCAGGGGGAGTCAGCCATAAAATACAGAATGAACCCCCTGTCAGGTCGACCGGCATCACTTCACCCCCGCTTGAACTCATCCCTGGACATTTCGTTCCAACGAACTCATCCCTCACTGTCTGTCTACGACTATGCCGCATCGCGATCGATTTTCACGAACACACGCCTGCACACGCGTGTCTAGGAATTCTTATATGCACGTATAATTTTATATCCAATCGATAAGTAGTGAATTTTATTTCCACCAACGCTACGCATCTAATAAGAGGTTTTTTTGCTTTTTTTATCAAGCCAACATTGAGTTTGCCTTCCGTATTTTCTAAAGTTGATAAAAGGCCAATGATATACATAAGTAACAAGATTCTCTGACAGAGGTAACATACTTAAATATTGATGGTCGTTTTAGGCGAATTGCCTATCGTGGAGATGTTGATGCAACAAACATTTTGAGTAAATTACCCGAGATGATTCATGCGCGCGGTTTGCCTTACGGTAACATAGCAATACCTTGAAATTGGAACGACCAATATTGCCCGGTGACTTTGATCTAGACGAAATGGCATATCGTATGTCATTGGCCGCTCTAATTCCGAGACATTGATGTATCAAGCAAGTTCAGTAAATTGCGTTATACAAATGAAATATGTTTACACATTATAAATCATTTGCGTAATTTCATGTATTATTTATACCGACGTTGTGTTTTATTAATTATTGCAAATGTCTTTTTTCCCTCTGCATTGCAAAATTAGCACATTGGCAAATATATGCAAATGACATTGAGAGACGAAAACTGCACGTGAAATTATATGAAACGTTCGTGTAATTATTATCATAAAATTTTATATTTGCTCGCAATTTCATGCGACCTACAGAACGATCGTCAGCCAATGAATAAGCAAGAAAAACAAGATAAATTTGAAAAACAAGATAATGCTCTTGATACATATTTTCATAAATAATAAAGTTGCCGAATTATAACAATAAAAAACAGAAACTTTCTTATTCCGCGCACGAATTTTGCACATTTTCATGCTGCCAATCGCGAGCACGTAACACAGAAAATCCATGTATGATTAGGTATTTAACACGCGTTTCGATGGATGATCAAATGGACTATTCGCAATCAGGATTTAATGCGATTATGCAAATGCGAATAAAATTCGCTTAATTTATTACTCGGTGGCTGGCAAATTGTGAAACATTGATTATCTGTCGGGATTTTCTCGTGTAACTTTCTTCTCTCTCTTTTTCTTTCTCTCTCTCTCTCTCTCTCTGTCTCTCTTTTTTTCATCTATCTCTTCATTTACTATTCGTTTATATCTCGCAGAGCGATTTCCGCGAAATGTTTGCTTGAAGCGCGAAAAAAACGCGTTTAATCAGAAAATGAATGATTGCATTGTTCTGTATTAAATCTAGCTATTCTCGATGTTCTTCCGAAGAATATCGTGCTTTTCAAGGTTCGATTTTTTTCAATTGATATAACAAAATAATGATATTGTTAACAAATTATGAACCTTTATTGTGTAAATTGTGAGGATTTGTGTAATTGATGTGATTAAAAATATTGATTTATAAACAAAGGATAGAGTAATGAATTAATTATACGTATATAATAATTGTTGAAAATTATTACTTAAATTATTAATGAAAAATATGAATGTTAATAAATCATTTATTATATTCTTATGTAATAAATTTTCATGAGTATGAAAATCATACGCGTAAGATTTAACGCAATAATTCTAGTCAGGTTTGTCCTGATAATATGATTTTCTCGCGTGCCACGCAGTTCATTATTCACGCAGTTGAAGATTGTCAAGCAATCAGTTGAATTCCAGAACATTTATCAATCAAATCTACTTGGGCGCATATCTGAAATATTCAAATATTTTCTGCAGAATGAGAGTCGATATCGAAAAGAACAAATTTATTTCCTGCGTTATTTTACTTGTGTTATGTAAGGTACATAGGCTTGCTCAGTGATTTGCAATATTAATATAATGAGCTGGTAGAAGCCATGTAAAAAGTAAAAATTCAGTTACATAAGACGTTTAAGCAGATGTTGTATTTACTTTGCATTATTGATGTTAAAAGCTGAGGCAAGAAGAGTAGCAACTACCGATACTAAATATTAATAAAGCAAGATCTCTTATTAAAAGCAATGATATAATACAAAAAGGTTGTTTCTTAAATTTAAAGCAACCCCTTCCAACAATTTGTGTAACTTAAAAAACAATTATAATATTATAAATATATTTTTCACTTTTTTTAATATTAAATTGTATCAAACTTGCGAAAGAATATATTCCGGATAAGAGGTTTACCGTTAACGAAATACGCTCTATTTCTTCTTCACTCGCTGCAAGAGCATCGAGCAACCGACGGAAAGAGCACAACAAATACTGTCAAAGTTGATTTCCTCAATTATCGTCCTCGGCCGAATTATCATAATTATCTCCCG
The DNA here is from genome assembly GCF_025532165.1 of Camponotus vicinus. Classification (NCBI taxonomy): domain Eukaryota; kingdom Metazoa; phylum Arthropoda; class Insecta; order Hymenoptera; family Formicidae; genus Camponotus; species Camponotus vicinus. The sequence continues at coordinate 23,875,504 of NW_028141956.1, forward strand.
GGTGGCGCAAAGTCACCCCGAAGGATATTAACCCGCGCGTGCCCGGAATCCACGTTGCAAAATTTAGAGAACTTTATATCCGCTCGAGCGCGCAATAGACTGAAAGTTGGCGTCTTCCCCTGCGTACTTCTGATTCTCCGACTAAGGAAGAACATCGACATTCGGCGATTCGTGCGACTTCATTGTCCGTGAAATTCGACGCCGAGACCCAAGACGTGAGAGAGATTCCGCATCCCTTTGCGGTTCTTTGTGCGAGAAGAAGAAAAAATGGCGCGACCGATCCACGAGAAACAGGCGAAGTCTCATCGATTGACAGGACGTTGAGCGTCTCCTGTGTTTACACATCCCCGGGGGCAATCGAGGTATCAATGGCTTGAGAGCTAACCCCCTCCCCCCTAGTCATCTCGCTTCAAGGCGCTCACCCTCGGCCGTTTTTGTGCATATTGAGAGTATAACACGTTTTCCTCTCCTCTCGCTCTCCCTTCGGTGGATCCGCCGCATCCAGTTTCGCGGCGGGTTTCTCGAAGATATTGTTTTAAAGCAGGAATCTGTCCCCCGCGAGTTGTAAATTGAGAGGAGATCCGTCCCCCGTACCGTTGCCCCGAGATGACTTCGTTCGCGCGGCCATTCACCCTCGCGACGTGTTAAGAAAAAGTGAAATGGAGCTCGGAGTTTATGGAAAGTACCCTCCGGATTTTACCCCGTTAGCGTCGAGAATTTATTTATCGGCTCGCGTTTGTCTGCTCTCGGGGCGATCGAGCGTCTAACAAGAAAAGAAAACTACCCGATGCACTTAAGAGGGATTACATGGATTGACGCGAAGGCGGTTTATCCGCTGCAGGTTTCACCTGGCGAGGATCGAGTCACGCGAGACCGTTCAAAACAGCACAAAATAATGGACGGTCCCCTCCCAGGTGTGTCGTTGTTTCCTCCCTCCTCATCCCGCCTCCTCATCCCGTCCCGCAGTTCTCATTGTGCCTGCATGTTGTTGCTCGCTGCGCTGCGGCTTTTCTGGAAATGACTGCATTAGGTCCTCGCGTCTTGAACAGATAGTCTGTATAAACGCGGACGATAGTCTCGCGTACGGTACCCACGTGGGACTTCCGGCGAGAGGAGAACTCGTATATTCGCGACCGTGTCGCGCAGCGACACGTACGTCAAACGTCTCTCTCGTATTCCGTGGAAAACCTGAGGGAAATCTCCCGCGTTGTAGGATACGACGGCGCGGTCCCCATTTATCCTTCGACGACTCGCTGGCTCTCTCTCGCAACCTGTTCTCTCGCAGAACCTGGGGTGCGCTGTTGTTATCCCGATCGTGATTTTGGAAAATCCTTATCACACGATACTTCAATAAGAACGACCCTTTTCAACTCTTGCTTAGTTTCGTTTCCGATATCGAGGAAATTGAATTTTTTCGCAACATGAAAACAGTCTCGTTGGACGCGAAGATCCTTTCCGCTTTCTTGAAACTTAATTTAATGTATTATATCGGGTGTTTTTTAATAAGTTTTCTTAATAAGCAAAAAAATTTAGGAGATGATTCTTTGTCGAAAATTAAGGGGGGTTTTTCATATAAACATATACTCCTACATCCCTTCCTGTGGAGTTATACTCCTTCAAAAATGGAGATAAAAATTAGGTTTTTATTTTTTTCTCAAATTTGGAACAAGTTAAAGAAATGAAATTAGATCGATATTTTCTACTAGTAAAAAGGTTATTTATTAATATTTTTTTTCAACCTCCCATATTGTTATAAGGGGATGAAACTAGCAACCCCTATTCAATTTTTTATTAGAACTTTTTAATGGGCCGAAATATGATCATCTAAAAATATGCATTAAAAAGTTTGATTTATTTAGAAACTTTTTTATTTCTTTTATTTTTTTTTATAAAATCAGTAGTTTTCAAGAAAAAAAATAAAATACGTTATCGTGCATAGCACAATGCTAAATAGCATAGGTTTCGAATTACGAGAAGTTGAATTTTAAAATAAAAATAAAATTAGAGTAAATATTAAGAAAATTGGAACAAAAACAAAATTATAATAAATGTTGGAAATGACCAACACTTAGCATTTCCTAAAATTTTTCGCACTTATTAAGAAACACCCTGTATATTCATATTATATTGTTTATTCCGCTTATAATATTAATGCCAATATTATTTGCATTTAAATATATAACGGAAGATTTATTCAATAGCAAGTGTCACATAAATATTCCCGCGTTCTTTAGAAACTGCGGGAAGCGAAAGTAGTTATTCATCGCACAAGATTCACCTCGCGGAAGGATAACACGAGCGGATTACAGAAATTTATGCGCACGTCGATCCTAGCGTTAGATTGCAGGAACGCCGGTCCGATTTTGAGAAATATCCGTTGTAAGGAAGATCGCGTATCTTCTTCTATAGGCAAGAAAAGTCATAGATAAGGAGAAAAGCCGATATTCAAGCCTGCCTCGGAACGAGTCGTTCCTTTATTTCGACGTAATAGAGAATCAAGGACCTCCTCGATTATCCATTATTCTCAGAGAAGTCCAACCTTTGTCTTCACGGAATAAAGTGACTTTGAAAAACTTCCGTCTCTCGTTCGCGACTCTTTGCGACGTCTCTTAAGAGAGTAAAAAAAAGAAGAAAAACTCTTCTTCCACTTTCATCCACAAATGCGGCCATATCTTCTCAATTATCTAGCGGTACGATTATCATACAAAACGTATTTTCAACTTTACGCAAATCATCTATGCTATTAATTTTCAATTTATTGAACAGAATTAATCATACGCCACAAAAATGTATCGCGAATTTTCATACAAAACGGTATATGTATGTGTGTATCAAAATTTATTTATTTTATATTTTCCTTGAAACATAAAATTTAATTAAAAGTCTGGCAATGAAACTTCAATACACCAATCAATTTATATTACGTTCAATACAATAATGTTCAATATTTTGCAAAAGGATGTAGTTACACATCATAATAATCACTTTCTTTAACGCGTTCACTTTTAATAGAAATAACGAAACGAAGAAGAGAAATATCTACATATATCGAATATAACAGGAGCATACGTCTTTCTTGTTTTCTTGTACAAGGATCTCTTTTCAGCGAAGGGAACGCAGGAGGAAGGATAAAAGAAAATGGAAAATAATGCGAAAACCGTGCCACGGCTCCTACCAAAGCGACGAGAGGAGACAAGAAGAGAGAAAAATAGAATAAGAGCGCAGGACGATGAAGGAAAGAAAAGGATGGAAAGGCGTGGAGTCACGACTTTAGCCTGAGACTTTTCAGGCAGGCGAGCCATTAAAAACGCACGCAAAACAACGCTTCGTTATAAACCTCGTGAAGCACTTCTCATCTTCTCTATCCCGACCTCGTTACTCTTTTTCTTCCGCCCCTCTTCTGAGTCGCAAGTGCAATAATAATAAATGAAAAGAAGCAGCTTTTACGATGCCGCTAATAACTTTTTATTTATCCCAGTGAAAAACCGCGCGACAGTATTTAGCATTTTCAAGGGAACCGCGCTTTAAAAAACTGTTTTCAGGGATGTTTGTAGAAATACTACACATTGTATTGTAAATAATGTTTCATCAATATTTATATTAACAATATAATAAACGATTTGTTTACTCTCACGAAAAGCGACAAACATCAAAAACATTTTCATAATTTATCCGTAATATTTGTATGCGCAAGATAATTTAAGGATATTTCGACGTGTTAACATAAAAATAATACAATTTTGGATTAATATTCTTTTTATTAATATTTTAGTTTCGCATAATGAAAAATAGATATTTCAATTTTTATTATATATACAAAATAAATAAAAAATCAATGAAACAAATATTTAAAAATAAATTCGTTTAATATTTGCAAAAATAAACTGCTCTCTTAATTAGATTAAGAGATTTGAACATTCATAAGAGAAATTCAAATATTTTGCGTAATATTGAAATATAACGTAATATTGTTTTTAAATCTAATTCTTGAGAAATCAAATAAAAATATTATATGAATAAATAAAACTATTTCAATACAACTTTCACGTGTAAAATAAAGTTTTTCTGAATAAAAGTCGTTCTGAACAATTTTTATGGGATATTAACATTCTCTACAATATTGAACCCAACTTTGTCTGTTCACATTATTGTAACAAAAAATGATCCACAACAATTATTAATATTTTTTAAGAATCGAGTTTTCGTAATGTCGCTAAATTATCGAAATATCGCATCTGCCACATGTCGAAATGCATCTAAATATTACCTTATTCATAAAATAAGAGTACACGAAACAATATTTTATAATCATAACGCCCAGCAAGCATTGTACAAGTCAAATCGCCAGAGCGCCGCGATGAATAAAGAAGCCGAAATGAGCTATAAAAAAGTTTCAAAGACGAAGAATATCGGCAAAGAGAGTCCGATCACGTAGACTCATCGCAGTCATAAAACAAACTCGTTCCATCTCACTGTTTTCTTACATCCGAGGAAACGTATAGCCACATATCTATAGACTATCTAACGCATAACGGCGAATATGAAAGTATCTAAAAAACACGCACATTGTGCAATAGCAAAAATGGAAGAAAGTAGGTGATGATAGCGCCTTTTTTTTAAAAAAAAAAGAAAGCACTCCTTATCCGGATTGAAAGTATGACATTATTTTTTTAAGTACAACGCGCTTGCCGTTTACAGCATCATTAAAGGAAAGTCACAAAGCATACATCATGAATGAGAAATGCGAGGAGAAGCGTAGAGCAAAGCATTTGGAGTGCGAACATTTGGCACAGACAACGGAAAAAGTGGTATTCTCTCTTCATTTTATGTACGATGTTCGCGATATTATCGTATAACGAAATGTGCTCCGACACGGCCGTTTATATCTGTTCATAATGCGCCTGGATGCAGGCACCGAGTTAATTTTACGCGGACGCTTTTGTTCACCATTCCTGCATAATTCCGCGCTGTAGGCTGTGCATTATGCGGTAGCTTTGACACAGCTATAATAAAGTACAAATAAAATGAAGATTTTATACGAGAAATTATATAAGAAGAATGGTTTTTGTACAACTCTCTTTATAATAACATTGAATGACTGTGTTTTTTTTTTTAACATGTAACACGTAACAACAGAAAGCAAATGAACTTCATGTAAATTCTATTATGGTGCTTGGAGCAATTTTTTTAATTTTGCAGTGTGCTATTATTTTTTATAAAAGTATTTTTCATAAAGTTTAAATTCTATTCATCACTTGAAAATATGTATATTTTATAGATTCATTTTTCATTTTTCTCCGTCTCGAATTATCATAAATACGATGTATTTTTCTCTTCAATGATGCTTTTAATTAATAATGATTAATAATTATTAATATTAATAATAAGGTGAAGTTTAACGGGTACATTCTAAGAAAATACATTTTTATCGCACTCTTTTGAAGGCAGTAATATCATGGAGATTCGATCAATGTTCTTCTGCGAGATACAGGCCGTGAAAAATGACTACCATTAATCGGAGAAAAAGGCGGCGGTCCCCGAGCTTAACGTATCTGCGAAAGTAGGCGATAGGACAAGAGTGAAATATGAATATCATGGTCACGGGGGTAGAAAAATTTCTTACATATACGAAAGCATTAGGAGATTCACGATATTATTGTCTTTTGCAACTGTTTTTCTTTGATGCAGGTTTAACGGTTCATTAAGGAGTTATGCCTAGTCATAAAAATAAAAAAAACCAACTTTTATGTTTTTACATTTCCTTGAAGTATATCATATTGAAAATATTTCCTAAAAGTTTCAAGTTAATCGGATGCAAATTGACGGAGTTATAAGTGTATGTTTCATGAAGCGCCAGAATGTATAATTTCGTTTAAACACGACTATAAACCTTCAGCTCTGATGTTTTGAGGGCTATCAAGCCAATATATGAAGATTTAAATAAACTAAAATTATATGGGCCCGGAATAGATGATTCTGTGTAAATTTAAAAAATCTGCATTTTATTTAAACGTAAACTTGACACAAATATTAAAGGCGTTTTTCTCGAAATTACTTTATCAAAGTCGGTAAGCAAGATATTTCGAAAACCGTTACATCGATTTGCTTGAAATTTTACAGACTTCTTCTAGATATAAAAACCTAGTAGATGAACGAAGGATTTTGTTTTTTAATGAATGCTTTTTTTTACTAAATAAAAATGAGCAATTTTTAAGTCGAAAAGGAATATCTTAGTGTCAAATGGCTGCCATTTTGTTCTAAAACAATTTTTCGATTAATCCTTTGTTCATCTACTAGACAATTTCATACATTAACATACAGTTTATCGAATTTTTGATATCAGATGAATCAGCTTCGAATAGCACTGCTCATCGCGCAGCGCTTTTTAAGAAACAATATCCGAGAGAATAGTTATCTCTTACATTTTTTAATATTTTATTTTAAAAAATATATAAAAACATCCTTAATATCTGTAATTTAGAATAAAAATTGATTTGTAAAAAAAAAATTACACTTCAAAAAAAAATCCCAAACATCATACTTCTTTCGGTCTGCTGACTAGGCATAACCCCTTAAAAATACACGTCGCAATAAATACTTCTATCGCAGATAGCAAAGATGTTACGCGTACCTATTAATGCGCAATTGCTGGCAACCCTAGTCCCTTATACTCCTTAGTCCCTTCCTCGAATACGTCGAGCTGACGTGTCGCGAGACCATACGCGAGTGATATGCAAATATAATAAATAAAATCTCCACAGAGCGTTGAGAACAGAGAATACAAACTCGCGTGACACCGGCATAATGGAGCGGGCGGAGGGGTGGGGATTGGGACAGGGGCTGGAAATATGGGTCTCGCGGCCATAGGGGTAGGAAGGCAGTGGCAGAAGTTGCCACCGAGCAGTGTCGCCGCGTGCTAAAACGTCGACCGTATAAATCCGACTGTCTCTCCGCCGAGGCGAGCGGTAATAACTACGCTGTAAGGCACCCAGAGGCGACATTAAAGGAGCGCACCGTAAGCCACGGAGACACTTTGGTATTTAAATGCCGGCGGAGTCCACGCTACGCGGACCGGGATAAATGAAATCGGTGGAGAAAGAGAGAAATGCGGGCAAGGAGCCGTATGGGGAGAGGGTGGGAGGAAGATAAGGAAGGGTTATAAAGGGTTAAGGGTGAGCGTGTACGATGAAGAAGGGTCGAGTTGGAGGAGAGGAGGAAAAGGACCACTCGGCAGAGGTAATTTAAGCGAACTCGCGCGGAGACAATTGCCGGGTGGATATAAAGGAGTAGCACCCGCGACAATACCACCCTCGCGCTTCCTCCCCCGCTTCTCTCCTTTATGCACTCGCTCGGATGCGCTAGAGCACCGACGTCGCTTAAATCCAAGACGAATGATCGCGAAGCTACGTCTACACGCTACACGTGGCGTTCCCTTTATTCGCGTCTTATTTGCAAACCAATTTCACGTGCAACGTCGCGTAGCACGGAAGTTATGTCGCAGATATGCATCACGGCACGACTCTCGTGCCGCTGGCAACCCAAAGTCTGGCCAAAGACACATATACCGTCTAGCGCGAGTCGCGAGCTTATGGCAATATGTGACGCGAGTACGCTGCTTGATGAGCTCATAAAGACGTTCGAGTTTGCCGACGTAAGTTATAGAGAACGCGGTTTAGAGAAAGCAACGCATCATCATGATCGCGTGTATATGTGTAAAATTATTCTAAATCTTCAGATTAAGGCAACTTGTTCTTTTTTTTTCATATCAAAAATTTCATAAAATACTTCTTATAAATATTTAAATTAATACTTTAATTAATACTTTTTATAAATATTTAAATACGTTTAAATATTAAAATACGTTTTTTATAAATATTTCCTTCGTGCTAGGATTTTAATCAAGATAAAAATTAAAATCTCATTAAAACTGATTTCAGATTGCTTAAAAATGCCCCATAATTTTAATAATTTATTAATCCTTTCAAAATTAGAGATCGATAAAATAATATTTGAAATAAAATAGCTAAGTTGAAATAATTGAATCTCAATTTATAATTAATTTATACAGTAATTAAATTCTCTTTAAAATATTTTGTTAATTTTACAAATCAAGAATAATATTCAAATATGTATTTCTCGTTAAAGATTGAAAAGATAATTATAATAGATAATTATAATTGATTAAGGAAAATTTTTAATAATTATCTCTTTCATTATATAGAGGAGAGCAAGATATTTAAATTTAAGTTTGTATTTTTATTCTATTTCTTCTTCTCTTATAGTTTGTATTTTTCAGATCTGTTTTTAATTTAAATTTTAATTTATGTTAATTTTTTCCAAGTTAGCATTTAATAATATATAGCATTAAAAATGATTATTTTTAAAATAAATGCAAATTTGTTACTTTCTCAAGTATCTTTTCTTTGTGCTATATAACGTTTAAAATAATCAATATGAAAAAATTGAAAAACTCTTGAAAAAAATATATTATTTCAAATAAAATTGTCTGATATTTAACTTCAAACTATTATTTTAATTTAATCATTTTAATTATTTGTGTATAATTATTATGTGCATACACTCACATATATACATTTCAAATAAATATTTAAATTTTCCATCCATTTATTTGTACCTATGACATCTTTACAATAATATTTAAATAACTTTTTAAAAATATTATATTCAAATGTAATATTTTTTTATTAAAATGATTATTTTCACAAATTTATTGAAATGTACCTGCCATTTTCGAGTAACTTGGTTAAAAAACTTTCTCAATTATTTATAACTGAGGAACTGTTGGAGAGTCTAATTTTGACAAAACATCGACCCGAAAAAATCCATGTTTGAAGGCATCAACGTCGATCTGAAACCCATGTAAATGAATAGCAGATAAAATGTGACGTGTCAATTTAACAGCTAGGCCCCAAAACGAGGGGCGCGATGAATCACGACTCCGCAATGCGCTGCGATCGCAGCATATCCACGATATTCGCAGATTGAAAGCAAACAGGTAATATTTGCGGGCGCTTCGATAAAGTGCGCGTGTTTACGAATTTTTACGCGGTGGGGTGTGCAAACAACGATGTTTTTACGGGGCAGGGAAGAGGAAGGGGAATCGCGTTACACACCTCGAACCGCTCTGCCGGCTGATGACATTTTCGTATCGGTTTTCTGGTATTTTCCGTTCGGTCTCCGCTTTATTCCCGCACGATAAATCCGATCACCCCGAACAATTGCTCGTCGATCGATCATCATACGTACATAATCATCGTGTACGATCGTTCTGTTATTCCGGAGACCGATGGCGAGAGACGGCGCAGAAACGCAGTGGGTCTCGCCCTTGACGTATGTACGACAATGCCATGGCTATAAAATTTCACGGGATAGATGCGTGTCGCCATTTCCCATTCGGCAACTGCCGAATTGGTCGGTTAACGTCCGATTAAAGAGCCGCCACGCCGTTATTTCAATGGCAATGCTTTAAAAGGCGGCTTTCATTGCGGATATTTTTCACCCTGCGCTGTCCACCACCCTATAATGAATATTGGTCTAAACGACTGATGAAGCGCCTTCGTTAAGCAACGACGCGCCATAAATCGCGGGGTTTAGTTTTATTATGTTTCTGAAATTTATAACAAAAATTTACTTATTTTGCTCTCAGCTAATTGTTAATTGGTACACGTGGGGTGATAAGTTTGTTCGAGACTCGTTAAATTCGAGACATCTAACTCATAAATGATGAAAAGTTTTAATTGGAAAAGAAAAACATAAAATAAATTAATAAATTAATAAATTCATCTTTTGATATTATTAATTATTTATGTTATTTTATGTGTCTCAAAGTTTATATATAATAAAAATATACGATTATTTAAATAAGAAAAATTATTTATATAATAAAAAAATTCGATTATTTAAAAAAATAAGAATATTATATTTCGATTATATTGTTATCAAAATATAATATTCTTATTTTTTAAACTGCTAATGCTCTCATATATTAGTTTTTAATATGATTAGATTTATAAAAAAAAAATAAAATTACTTCTAAACTTTAATTATAATGAATTAGTTTACTTTAGACTTTACCACTTTAATTTATGACTTGAATATCTTGAACATTTTTTTCACACAGTTCAGTGCAGTAAGCGATTCGCACAAATATTCCCCATGTTTTATCACTCATGATACTTTACCATTCGGTATGAAAGTTGTTCGTCGAGATGAAAAAAAAGAGCAAGGAAACGTTCGACGGAGACGATGAATGCACAGATGGCGAGATAGAGAGAAGTGCAAGCGCACGTGTGGCTGCATGTGACGTAGGGCTTTTTTACGTGACATGAGATATGCATATGCATATGCGTATCATGAAAGCTTTAGCTTTTTACAGCCGATATCATTATACGCATTCAGCAACATTGCAAGTTTAAAGAAATCTTTCGATTTTATAAGAATATGTATGGATACCAAATGTAGCGAATTATGCATGCAAAACGTTGCAAATTCAAAAGGAAAACTTTTAATTAAAAATACCATATGATTTCTCTACGATATGGAGAATCGGATTAACAGAAAGCTGCTAAGGACTATCGATATTCGTTAAAGCCTCCTCGCGCATACGTTCTATAAATTAAGCAGATTTGTGGCCGAATTCGGCGGAATTTAACCGTGGTCACATGCTGAGATTATATCAGATGCGAAGAGAACTTTGGGATTGAGAGGCAAGTTCGGCAGACCGAGAGTATCTCGTTTAAAACCGGATTTGGCCTCACATCCACGTCCAAAGCACTGTCCCGAGATTAATACTAGTTTCTGCGACAATTGCTCAAAGGTGGGGAAGCAACGATCCCAACGATATCAATCCTTTCTATTTTAGGTTGTTCTTTTCGGCTGTCTGATCGGCCAGATACTCATAAGAGTGTTTTTATTTCCACCAGGTTAATCGACAAACATGCAAACGATATTTTGCGTGAGACACGAAACTCGAAATCCGCCTACGTGACCGGTCAAGGTTAATTAAATTTAAAATGACATGAGCTAAATACTTACACTTACCGCGAAAGTGCGTGTTGACACGAATGCTAGGTGTTTGAGATTAAGTGAAAGTATTGGGTGAATAATATCAGATAATTTATACAAGAAGGTATGTGATCGCGATTTGAAGAATTATCGTTTCTTAATACATTTTGCACATTACAAATTTAATTATGTAAATTTTTTCTCTTTTATAATCTAAAATATTGGAAATTCTCGCTATAAAACTTAAGCAATACTAACAATAAGCATAATACAGACATTAAAAAAACAATTATTTAAAAATTATTTCCCGCAAGAAACATAATATATAAATATAAATAAATATATATTTTTTTTCTTAATGTAATAAATTAAATTATATATATTAAAATATTTTGTAAAAAAATTAATAAGTAAATAAATAATTTATATATAAATATATTATATATAAATTATCTAAAATTTTTATCTTAGGTTCCTGAAACCAGATAAATATTTTAGATAGAATTTCTATTAATACGCAAATAAATTATCATTTGAAATTAATATTTAGAATTTAATAGAAGAAATAGAAATAGAGAGATAAAATATGTATAAATATTTTTCTTTCAAATATTATTTTACATTAGATCCTCATTTTTCTAATTTAAAATTTCCCTATAATTTTACAAAACTAAAGAATTAAAAAATGTTCTTCGAATTAGCTCTTAATCTTTTCTAGCCTCAAGATAAACATTACAATATAAGAGAAGAACAAACTTTTCATCTTGTCACAATAGTTGACCACATCGTACGTTTCTCGAGAATGGCGGAAAGGCCGATAATGGTCGTTGGATGGACTCGATGGCCCTGTCTTCCTGTTCGTTGAACCCGCGAAAAACGCGGGGGATAAGGTAGGACACGGTGCGATTTCCGAGTGACCGAAAGCGACGACGATTTACCGGGGTTCGCGCCGCGCGTTTTTTTTCCGCCCTATCCGTGAACGCGCGAATGAGAGGAAACCGCGAATCGACGGACCAAGGATAACCCGCATGCGTCTCCGCGTATTTTCAAGCATTGTCGGCAAACAATGAAACGGTTACGGGACGCGTTAACGGCGGCCATTGTCTCGCGCTCGTGACAGGGGCAAAATGTTCGTGCACAATGGCTTCCTCATACGTCTGACTACGCGCATCCCGCTGTTCCTGGTAACCAGGAACACACACACACACGTACATGTAGTCTATATCTCTCTTCCGTGCTCTCTTCCACGCCCGTTCTCGTTTCTCCTTTTCCCCTTCAGCCTTTTCCCCGTTTTTGCCCTATCCTCGTTTTCATCGGACAAAACACACCACTGGCGAGCACACGAGTTTGAGATAACGATGATTATCACTCGCTTCGCAATCGTGCATTCGGCATTCTTTCTTGACATGCAGATTCTATTGTCGGAAAATTCAGACGCAGGATTTTTAAATAAATTGCCCCAAATATATTTAGCAACCGCACGATACAAGGAAAAATTATGATATAAGCATAACTAAGTTCTCTTCCATGCAATTTACGAATAATAACTTCTACAAAATATCTTTGTTTTTAATATATGCTTTTTTATTTCATATTGTTAAAATCAATCAACTGATTTATCATGCTTTGAATTTCTAAACTTTTTCATTTCAGTGCCGATATCGATTAATCAATTTTATATAGAGATAGATAAGATATAATCCTTTATAGGGTATTTCTTAATAAGCGAAAAGCATTCCTCCCTGTGGAGTTACACTCCTCCAAAAATGGAGATAAAAATTAGGTTTTTATTTTTTTCTCAAATTTGGAACAAGTTAAAGAAATGAAATTAGATCGATATTTTCTACTAGTAAAAAGGTTATTTATTAATATTTTTTTTCAGCCTCCCGTATTGTTATAAGGGGATGAAACTAGCAACCCCTATTCAATTTTTTATTAGAACTTTTTAATGGGCCGGAATATGATCATCTAAAAATATGCATTAAAAAGTTTGATTTATTTAGAAACTTTTTTATTTTTTTCATTTTTTCATAAAATTAGTAGTTTTTAAGAAAAAAAATAAAATACGTTATCGTGCACAGGACGATACTAAATAGCATAGGTTTCGAATTACGAGAAGTTGAATTTTAAAATAAAAATAAAATTAGAGTAAATATTCAGAAAATTGGAACAAAAACAAAATTGTAACAAAAACCTAAAAACCTAAAAAATAAAAACCTAATTTTTACTCCCATTTTTGGAGGAGTGTAACTCCACAAGGAGGGATGTAGGAGTTTATATGAAAAACTCCCCTTCATTTCCGACAAAGAATCATCTACTAAAATTTTTCACACTTATTAAGAAACACCCTATATACACACATACACACATGCACACGTATATGTTATATTACATAATAGATGTGTATCATTTTATCTATTTCGATGATATTACTAGCACAAACTGAAATCTTCGTACCTCAATTATGCTATGCACGCGTGTTTCTCGAGATATATTAATCAGGGTCCGGCCAATATTTGGGAGAACTACTTTGATTTAGTGCGGGAGGGAATCACGCGAGCGAAAAATTTCGCGCCGCGCCAACGAAAACGTATATATGAGCATTTGGAATCCCACTCTCGCGTGTGCTAATGCGAATTTCTGGCATTACGGACATGAAACATGGCTGCGCCACGCCTGATTCGGGCAGATTCGCATGCACAACTCGCCGTGCTACCGGCAGGGACACGCGGATTTAACGAGGACCGTATCGGGTGCATCAGACGCAGAGCCGGACGGCATTAAACACATTGAGCCTATCGATCGAATTCCCGCCCCGCGAGAGCAAAGAGCAATGTGAGAAATTACAGGTGGCCTCTCGTACGCCTCTCCTCGTATTAATAATGTATCTGAAATCCCGCCGAGAGAAAATCGTGACAAATCGACGTTATGCGAATATAACGGTGACAGTGCGCTTCTTTTTCCCTCTCCCTCTTTCTTTCCCTTTCTCCCTTTTTCGATTCTGCCGATATTTCGGATAGTCCACTGCGTTAAGCGATAATGAAATACGATATAAAAATCACGGTACAATCGCGGAATACGCGTCGAAGCTCGGAATTTCAATAGTATTTTGGAAATGAGATTCGCGCGCGAACATTGGATATGTTTATTGGATTTTCCCGGTAATATCATTTTAAGAAGCGATGTGGAAGTCATCTCATAACAGGATAAATATTTTATGGATATTTTATTCCTAGCAATTATATGCTCGATGAAGTATTATCGATTTTTCAATTAAAGAGAGAAGGAAAAGCGATTGTCCGAATAAAACCTATGCGAATAATCGTTTATAATTACATAGTTGTTAATTAACATTTATTTTCCTGGTTTACATAAACATCGTAATATTTATACATACAATATATTAAAATAAAAAATGTAGCTTTCTATAATTATTCATGAAGAAGGAAAAAACTGACATAAAAATTAAATATGATAGTCGTGTCTAAAATTACCCTGTAAGTAAAATCTCCCGTTAGATGCTACTATTATACCTGTACATTTGTGAGGAGCAAGTTTTCTCAACGTTCATCTGCAACATGCGCAATGCGCGAGACTTCATTGCGAGCAACACGGTGTAAAAATTAAGAAATTGTTCTTGAGAACTCGAGAATGCGAAAGCGCAGCAAGCTCCGGCAAGTAAATAATACCGTTTCTCGACAAGAGCCACGTAATTGCTTATTGTCGCCGAGTCGAGTGGCACGAGCTACGAGCTCCTCTCGTAGAGGTCATAAGATTTTCCGGAAAATACGGAAATGAAGTCGCTTAGACGCGGCTCTGCTCCGTCGCGTCCGCGAATCGTCGCAAACATCTCGACTCTCGTTCCCCGATTTCCTCCTTCGCTCTGTGACCGATCTCCCGCGTTTCGCAAATTGCTTCGTTACTCGCGAACAAATCCCACGTTAATTAATACCGACTGCTTTTCGCGCTGACAAAGTTGCCGATACGACAGGAATTCGTAAAGCCGCGAAATAAGGATGCGAATGCGATCGCAGAGAGCTCATAGTCCTTGAAATTACGACGATTTCAGAGATGTCAATATTTTTTATATAAAAGCAAATTTTCAATTTTTTTATTAAACATTTTATTCGGACAGGATGTAATTAAGTGAAACCTTCTTGTTCACGTACGCTCGAATTTTGTAACAATCTCAACCTGTTGCAAATGTACGGGTCTGTAAGCTTGAAAAAAAAGTGTATCGGATATTGCATCCTAAATAACACGTCTGAATTCCATTGTTTCATTTACTATCGTGTTACAATCAAAGCTGCATACGCATTTATTTTTGCGCGCCTGATCGCTGACACAAATACATCGATGTACACATCATATATACGCACACATATGCATCTATATCTGCAAATGCAACAGTATATGTATATATATATTATATACACGCACATGGTATATGGACAACCAGGCGTTATTGGGAAGCAGTTGGTGGGATTGGTAGGATAGGAAACGAAATATATTGATGCCGCGGCGGGTATAGGCATGGCTGGCCTCGATCTGTCACACAAATCATCCGTTTCGGGTCGCCGCCATGACGTACACCTTCACCAGGATGTATCCTGGCACCTCACATCGCTACTTTTTTACCCTTTACACACGCGTAAATATACCAGTTCCTGAATATCACGTAACATGCAGCCGAATGTAAAAAATGGTGACACATCTTAGTATGATTACTGACGCTGTATTCGCAGTAGTTTAATCGTGCAAAATTGATTTATAATCTGCCACATATTTTCATGACATTTGTAGAATCAATAGTGGATACATCCTAAATCCAGGCTATTGAAAATAATGATTTAAACAATTTTGTTTGAAAATCGAATATATTACTTAAAATTTTATTTTTTAGGAAAGATAGTATATAAGTATATGGAAAATATATTTATTCAAAATGCAATAATCAAAATTAATTAAACGATAATTTTAAAAAAATAATTTGAAAACCTTATTTGTAATAATTAATTTGTAAAAATATTTAGAGTTTTGGAATTTAATTACAGCAATTATTATTTTTTATATCATCTCAAGTATTTTTTCAAATGTTATTTTTCAAGAAAAATAATTGGGAAGCTAATAAATATGTAATTGATAAATCTTACCGTCGTTTGTTTAATTTATATTAATTTCTACTAAAAAATGTGGAAAGAAAGAGAGAAAGGAGAATAATTCTTCATTTAAAAGGAAAATAATGGTCTCATTCTCTTCAGAAACATCATAAAAAATCTTTTATTGTAGAAAGAAATGGGCTATATTGGATGGTCGAGTACTATCGCATCCTTATTTCATATCGTTATATCCTGGCAACCTCTGCCAAAACTGTAATCAACATCAACAGCAATGCAAAATGACGCCAAGCCAACGACAATTATTTTTCTTGGTCGTTATAGTGCATTCTCTGATAAATAGTTGGTCGTTTGCCTGATATTTTCAGTTCCAAGCCAGTAAGGTGCGATATTTTCAGAATCATTGCGCAACTTTTATCACCGACGAATATTAAAGTCTATTCGACTCTCACTTCCATAAAAGCAATAATACACAATTCAGGTTTAACAGCTTGGCTCCGTGTGAGATAAGCGCGTGCCAAACTGGCACGGCTCGTGCCTAGATTTTTTAAATTTTCGGATTCAATGACACCATCCCTGATAAAAAATTAACCGTCCGTAAATTTTTAAATTCTGTTATAAAAATTTCGTATCTCGATTTTTGTACACGTGTAAAAAATATTGTGCTGAAAAATGTTTGATTAAAAAATATTGACATCATGTATTTTGCGGTTGCATGAAAAACCTATTTCTATCTTGCAGTGACTTTACGTGTGAAGTATTATTTTGTAAATATAGTTAATATTCATGTAACGACAGATATACGTATGAATGTAACGAAATTGCGAGCGAAATCTATTAAAGGCGAGGCTACAATTAGGAACTTGCATCGAATGTCGCAAAAACAAATCGTCTAAAAAGGAAGATGCCTGTTTCCGCGAGATGACTCGCGAAAGAAATAAAATTACCCCGGACGAATGTCGCGTACCGAAAAAAGAAAGAACCGTTGCGACTGAATTGTCAAATTTGACACGTTGAAAAAGACGACGGAAGGGACCAGACGCAAAGGGGAAGAAACGCGCGAAGGATGGAAGACCGGAGGGACCAGGTCACCCGACACAAAGAACGATGATGAATCGCGGCTTGATGATTGCAAGAAACCGCGACACGCACACATAAATCCCGAAGTCTCCGGTGAAATCTCCAATGCATTTTACCTATATCGATCTAACATATTGACAACCTCAGCAAAAGGATAATAAGAGAATAGAACGTATCTAGCACATAATCGTTAGGTGTACCATATTTTTATCATAATTGTAATAGTAAAAAATTATATTTTAAATATTTTAAATTCGATTTATTTCGAAAATAAATGTAACAAAAAAAATGCAACTTAAAAAGCAATATTAAATATTATCAATCAAAAATTGTTATTTATATCAATATAAAAAATGTAATATTAATATTAATATAATATTAAACTTATAATATTAAATTTAAAATATTAATATAATATTAATATAAATATAATTTATAATATTTATATAAATTCTTTTTTTCTAAAAAGGGTAAGAGTTTTGTATAAAAGAAAATTACATACTATATATTTAGATATTTGAAGATACTATTATATTCTCCAATAGAGTATTACTGTTGTGTCTCATTTCTTTTGTTAAAAATTAAATATTAAAGCGTCACTTTGTATTATTCTGCGAAATCAAACAAACAAATAAACATATATCTTTACCCGAATTTATTACCGAATTTATTATCAACTTTGCGATTCCGTCTTTTGATCTTTGACGATTTATACGAATTGTCTACTTCGTGTTCCATCGATGAGCCCCGGTGTCCGATATCGTCGAGCACCTCGAGCGGAAGTGACATCGTTTGCGATCCTACGTAAAATTCCGCTTGAATTCGCGCCGACATTCTCGATAACGAAGGAGACATCTTGGAGGATATAGAGGCACGAGAATAGAGAAAATGCGTATAGAGACCACGGGAGAGAGGGAGCGGGAACGATAAGAATAAGGAAGAAACGATGCGAGAGAAACGGGAGATCGGTGGAGGAAAATGAGGGGAGGATGAAACGGAGGCGGATGGAGAAAAAGATGCGGGATCATTTCTGGTCGATTTTTCAGGGCAAAGAGAAAGCGTCAACCTCTTTTTGAGAACGTCGTGTAACCGGAAGTGAGAAGGCTGCGGCGAAGCTCCGGCAAGCCGCGGTATGCCGGTTGACGTTGGAAGAAAAAGACGGGATAAAAGAGCGCGAAGGGAATGAGTGACAGCGCAAGAGGGAGGAAGGGTGTGGGAAGGAGAGAGAGGGGGGCCGGTCGAGGTCGCTCAAGGTGCTAGAAAAGTGAAGGAGACGGGGGAATTGAAGCATGGCCGTGGAGACTCCGCTGGAAAGGGAAATACTTTATAATTGAAAAGCTTCGCTTAAAATGGGAACGTTTCTCTCTTTACGCCCTGCCTTCATATAAAAGTGAGAGCTCGTCGACGCACGTCGGCCGGATAGAGGGGGATAAACGAATTTATTACGAACAGGTCCCTCTGTTTGTAGACGCGTATGTGCGCGTTTAACTTCTCACGAGTACGGAAACGATTATTCCGGCGGAACGGTTTTTCGTGTAATTAAAATTTCCGCGTTTAATCTCCGTTATTGAACAAACGCGGGCGCGAAGTCAGTAACGATTGCCATTCACGCTTGTGTAATAGTAACATCAGCTCCAGAGCAAAACGCAGATTGTAGATTATAAATTTGTGGACGCGCGTAAATCCGATCCAATGGCTTCCTCAGAGTCGCTTTGATAGTTTTTTGTTGATTATTTTGTAAAAGCGCCACTTTTTGCGCTCTCTCGACTGTCTATTTTTACAAGAAGTCTTTCAAATGATGTGTAAAAGATATAATGTACATAGTAAAAAATAAAATGTTAATTATAACATTTTTCACATGTCCCAGAAAGTCCACTCTAAATTTTAAGTTAAAATAACTCATTCGTATGTTACTTATTGACAAACTAAAAATGTTAAATAATTGACACGATATTTTACATTTATTTTTGTTATCGTGACTTTAAATGTAATGTAAAAATAACATACAAATTAATTAAAAATTACATGAAAAAATAGTTACAATAACTCGTAAGAAATGTTGAGGACATTAACATATAATAGTAATTATTTTAACTTAAATTATTTGTAATAGAAACATTGGATTTTAGTAAATTTGATTATTTTTGTATGTCAAAGTTCAAGATTATTTGAAGATTCACTTTAACTTTTCTTAGAATGTTAAACTGACTTTGAGACATGTTGATTGTTTAAAATGATGATGTTAAAAATACTCAAAATAATATTCCATTTCTAAGAGACATATATAAGTGTTAAGTTATAAAGTTGACATAAATGTATCACAAGAAAATGTTATAAAAATAATAGCATATAGGTTGTATGTTAATTTTACATTAAAGTACTAATCAGAACGTGATAACACATGAAAATTTTAACGGACAATTTTTTACTGTGTAAAATTTCAAAACCGCATACATTAGTATCAAAACTTTTTTTCTTCGAGTAATTTACATTCACACTGCTTTCTTTAGGGAAAATTCAGGCTAAAGCTTAATTATCCAGTTATCCAACATCAAAAACTTGAGACTTTTAAATTAAGTTTCTCGAGAATAAAAGGATAAACCTCATTTTTCCGTTCATTGGGGATGGATATTTTTCTACAAAGATTTAATTTAGACCGTAATTACCAAGTTATCTCAAGTATAAAATGAGCCATAAAGTTCCCAGATTAATTTCATACTAACGACAAGTACACGCTATATTTTTTAAAAATACAAACGGTACATTTCTTTTTTGATGCATGTATAACGAGAAAAAAGAATGTATAATATAATTTCCATAATTTATATATTATAAAAAAATATCAATTTAATCTCTAGATTCATATATTAATGTATGTATGTGTAAATATATGTATATAAATGTATTTATTTTCCCTTATATAGTACATGTTATTTATAACGCAAGACTAAAACTTTTTTTTTAGCAGAAGCACATTTCGCAAAAGCAGCATACGATACCGCAATTATTCCCCCCGTAGAATCCAAATTAGTTTCCTGTAATTTGCGTTCGTAAAAACCGCTAACGATCGCTTTCAGCCGGAATCAAATTACCCTAATCAAGTTCGGAGAGAGCAATTCAAGCCACACCACCACCGACCACGTGTCCACTGACAAATTCAACTATTTTTACGTCCTTTTCAACCAAGATCCCGTACCGAGAAACTCTTCGTCGTAAGTATTTTTCCACGAATCTAGTATCGCCGGAGACGTGCCATCGTCATCATCGACATCGTCGTCGCCTTCCTTGTGATCCAGGATGAAGTGAAATTGATTGAACCGGTGACCTCAGAGCTTATACCATCATGTTTGACCGGAATAAAGTGCCGTAGTGTGAGTAGCTGTGTGAGTGATATATTATAGAGAGTAAGATAAAGTATTTTCATCATAACTTTTTGATAATTTTTCAAAAGAGGAGCACGCATTAATTTGCCTCGTAAAAAAATTAGGTTTCTGCTACTTATAAATACTCTTATATTTTCTCTTAATATTAATGACTAATTTAATGGTAATTTAATGATGTCCTTACATATTACTTCATTTTAGTGCAAAGAAAAAACGTATATATAATCTCTTAAAGTTATCACGAAGTTACTTTAGCTACAACTGAAAGAGGTGACGGCAAATATAAAGGGATAGGTAAAGGGTGGCTGGGTTTTGTCTGTTCATTTGGCGAGTAACGAAGTTAGAGCCGAAGCGGCTAACCCAATCATTCGACCACGACTCGCTATCCCTCTCCCTCCCTTTCTATCTCTCTTCTTCAACATCTCACCCTTTTCTCGCGGCTATTCTATCTATCTATTTATCAATCTATCTATCTTGTTATATACTTTATATATACACTGCCCTATTTAAATATTTTTCCCTTCAATTCAAATTGGCTAAAATATATTTTTATTTTTGTATTTGTCATTCCTGTAATTTTTATTCTATTCAGCTCTTCAATTGTTTTTGCTATGTAAAAAAAGACGAAACATAATAATCCATATAAAGTAAATATTATTTGCTCGCTTCGATTTACTCGCAATGTAAAATCTATAAAAATATGAAAAAAGACAAGACATAAAAAAGATAAAAAAAGAGACAAGATTGCGAGATATACAATTTGTAACAAATTTATCGATTACATAAATTGGTTCCGCAGTTCGATAGCACGTAATAATTTAGAGTGCAATACGTCGTAAAAAAGGAACAAAACAAATTTTCGCGAAAATGTAAAATGTTAAAATTTAGTATTTTTTACAATTGTTTATTATAAATAAAGAAACGTATAAATTACATGAAAAATGTATTATTATAATAGAAATGAGTTTTATACATAGCAGTCGTTTAAATTTTACTAGATTTATTAATATTAATTTGATGAAAAACACGAATCGAAAGACAAATTTACGTAACATTTTGTAAGTTTTTCCTAGAAGTTTTTTTATAGGCACACATGATCTCAATGTGTCATCGTCAAGACGTATACTTTTGTAAAATAACGTATTCAGTCATGTCGAGACATGTTGTCGATTAGGAGAAATACCAGGATAAAAGATCGATAATATAAGAAGCGATAAGTCCTTTGACTCATTGTCAGTTCTTCCTTCCCCCCTAATTTGCCTTGAATAGCAGTTGATTGATCAAGATTGAATAAGGCGAGATAATATTATTACAGAAATATCGATATTAGCTAGCGGATACAGGCCAACTTTTCAATATGTCAATTTTATTATGAGAGCTTACAACTCATGATTACTCAAAACCAGTTGAAAATAACTGACGGTAAATTTTTTGCGTGCAAATATGCAACTTTAAAGTGTAAATTTATGTGATAATAATGTACTGAAAATAAAATGATAAAATAATAATTTGATTAAGTGTTATAATAGTGAAATAGAAATTTTCGAGATAAAAGTAAGTATATAATAATTACATACCCCCTTATATATTTTAATGATTAATCTAACATATCTTTTAAGGACTTTTAATGACTAATCCTTTTTTTAAATGCGAAAATTTCAGAATTCATAGTTGGCCGATAAAAATTATACATCATATTTTCCTAGATGTTTAATGGTGACGCATAAACAACGGCAAAACGATTGAATGTCTCAGGCTATGATTGTCCAAACGCAATTCTTGTCTGCATGGTAAAAAATCAAGAATTGTGTGGGGACATCAGCGCTCGGGGCACGAATCAACTAGTGAAACAAATATAAATAAATTATTATGTATTTTTAAGTTATTTAAATTGTTTAAATTATATTACATATTATATTATATTAATTATTTAAATTAGATTATATATTATATAATCTAATACATATATGAGAAATTTATAAAATATATATATTACATCTATTTTGCTGTTTTTTCCTTAATAATATTATTATATGTATATGATGTAAGAGTTATAGGATTAAATACTTTTAATATAATCTTAGATATATAATTAACTCTCGTGTAATGTATAATAAAATTATATCCTTACATATATATACAATACACATATGTATTTTTAAATCAAACATAAATATCTCTTAAAATTGACAATTATGTTTAGAAATGCTTTTTATTAAATCTATCCATTTCTCCGCTTTTTTCAGGTTAAATCTTTAATAAAAGAAAACCTAAAAGAGAGTATTTTATGTGTGTGCGTCTATACATGTAACTACAGATAATGTAGAATTTTTAAGAGAAAAATCTCTCTCTGTCTGGACTTTAGTATTTTGATCTGTTAAATGTGTGCGATAAGATTATGTATATACACATCTATAAACATGATATACAGTGGACGAAATAACGAAAACCAAACGTTACCGTTAACGTGATACATTTGCCGCAGCTGGAAAAAAAAACTGGGAAACGGAAAGAAATGATCTTACCACGAGAGAGACTTTCGCGGACGTCAACTACAAGTGTATAGGTTTGTACGTACGAGCGCACTTACACACCCTAGTTACGAGGGATGGACAAATGGCGTCGTCAGCACCTCCGTTTTCAGCAGGAACAGAATCAGAACCCATTCTTCGAGCGGGACCATTCTCTTTCCCTTTCATGCACAGGGGTGTAATGTCCCGACGAAAACAAATGGACGAAAAAATCCACCACAGACAATATCGATTTTCGGTTATCACAATAGAAAGAGCACACCAACAATACGACCATGATCTCAAAAGGAGGAAAAAAAAAGAAAAAGTGGAGATTCGCCGTGTTATCCGAGTACATTTGCTCTCTATAGAAGAAGTTTTAATACAATTCTTAGTAAAATTGATACAACCATGTAGCTGAAAATATAGTTAGTTAACTGCTGCGAAAATTTTAATTTTTAATAATCTTTTAAATATATCTTATAAATAATATATAATATATTTTATAATTAAATTATAAATGATTATCTCTAACATTTGCACTCGAATTTAAATCAATACATATAAATATTTAATATTTATTTTAACGTTAAAACTCATAAACAATTGATATCTAAATTTACATAAAAGTCGGGATAAATGTAATAAATATTATCATTTAAACTCGTGCTAAAACAACGCTATTATTTTAGGATAATTAAAAGGCTCAAACACAGAGCAAGAGCAGGTTGAGTCAACAATTTATAAAGTCATTTAGCTACGACCTTATAAAATAGATCTCGCCAATTATACAGTTATTTCAGTTCCGCTTTGAATCTTTCAATATGTAATATGCAAAGCGTAATAACGTTGGCGCAGTATAATATCACATACTTCCATCGTTGTTTCAAAGCGCATGACAAAATTGTTCTAACACGAGACAAACTTGCACGTCCGCGAACGTGTTTTAGAAATTCATGCATTCGCGAAACAACTCGAGCGAACGCGACGTATTCAAATACGCGCCGAGTGATTTGTAGACGCTAAGGGAAGATAAAAGAAGATGGGCAAAATGAGCGATGCGCATCGTTTTCGCGAAAGTGAGAAGATGCAAGGCGGGCAAAAGTGCGTCTGTGCATTAACCGCCAAGGGTAGAAGACGTTCCCATTACAAGGGTACGCATGCACACGTGTACATCTATGCGCCTATTCTCTGAAACAGCGATGCACAATGTGTATGTGTGTGTACGTGACGGTAGTTGGCACAGATACACGGGATACATTATGCATTGCGGATTTTACCCCGTATAATGCACTTGTTACCTATGCATATAACGCTCGCGGTAGGATGAAGTGTCGAGGGGTGGAAAAAGAATGGGGGAATGCCATAACGGACAGATTACTTTTTCGAGGAAAATAACCCGCCTCTCTCGCAAGTCGCCCCCCTCGTGTTTATTCGCGCCTAAGTAAAAGCGGAATTCATCTCGGGTGCAGTAAATTACGTCGCAAAAAGAGGAATCTTCATGTTGTTAAGCACTCCAATAAAAGAGAAATGTACGTCGCGCGTTGTTAAGCCGCTCCACTCTGGGTATACTTCTTATTCGTAAGCCAGTAATCTGATCCGGTTTCATAAAGAAAGAGAGCTTTATAAACTTCCGTAAGAGTTAAAAGAGGTAAAAAAAATTAAACAAAGAAGAAGCTAACAGCTATAAATTCCTCTTGTTGATGTATAATAAATAATAAAAATGTGAATAAATTATATATAAAAATCTAATTTAAAAAGATTAAGGAAAAAAAGACACTATCTTATCAAAATCTAATATATTTTGATTTTTTTAAATTAATGTGTGTGAACTTTTTGCATTTTTAAACTAAAAAAGGGAGAAAAAATCAAATCTTAACATTTTTTCCTATTTATACACTTTAATAGGATTTGCTAAAATGTAGCATCTTAATGAGAAAAAATGTTATATAGGCTACATATATTTTTTATATTGTTTATTATAGAGTATAGTAAAATACGCTATACATTTTTTAAGATATAAAGATACTAACACGTCACTATTTCATCGATTCTAAGCTAAATGAATAAAGTGGGAAACGCAATGGGAAGCGTATGACGTTATGTATGGATCTGGCAATCTATTAGGCGGTTAAATCATCATTTATATTGATACACACGTATGGCATGGGATAGCTCAAGATAAACGGCATCGGACATATCTAACAAAACGCCATTAATTGGGGAACACGTAGCCTGACGATTATGTAACATGACATGTGTTCTAGACGGCTCCAGATGAACAGGTTTAATGACGGCGAATCAATAGAGCTAAACAATTCCAGAAATTAATCTCATCATTCGACCAGGCTTAACAAATATCACTCGTTCTCAACAACAATTGAAAAATACGACATGTATCTAAATCATGATCAATTTTGCAAAGACTCCAATGTTCGTATCGCGCCTCAGGTATCTTCTAATTCTTGGAAAACATCCGTTAGTATCATTATCATTCATTAGAACCAACGCGGAAGAGCTGTGGAAGAAGCCGATAAGGGCCGTCGGGCAGGCCGCAACAATGAAATCACGGTACAAATGGGAAATGTGACTCGGCCTATAAATTTCTACTAATGAATCCCCCAAGACATCGTAACATGTCACGGCAAAGTACGATGTACGGGTTCGGGAAGAAGTGCAAACGAACATCTCTCTCGTGGAGGATCGGGAGGAGGAGCGTAATTGTGTTTCGAAGAGTGGACGGCTTTTCCGGCTCAACATGTACGTTATGGAGAAAGGGGGAAGGCGGATAAGGGGTGGCGGGAAGGGGGTGGTTCTTCTCCCTTCATGGAATTTTAATCAGCGTCAATTACTCGCGAGAGTGGCACGTTCTCCTTACGTCTGCACTTTCCTTTCCTCGAGACACAGCGGCAAAATTCAATTTTCCCCCTTCAGCCCTTCCCCGCTCAGCCTTTCTCCTTTCTTCCCGCCTGAGTCGACCTGGCTGCAAAAATGTCGTCGTCGTTGCAAGAAGAGGAGCTAATAGGCGGGTATTACACCGAGATGCGAGAAGGTTAATCCTGGTCCCCCGAAACACCCCCTTTCTCGGCGCTTCCCGATTTTCAACGATCCGATTCGAATCGCATCTTCCACGATGCAATCCGGTAATTATGCGGCAACTGTCTGAAATTTTCAACCGACGTAATTAGTCGTTCAATTATCGCGCCGCGACGAGATTACGGTAATCGAATTACGATGGCTCGTATAATTAATGCCACGTAGACCAATCGAGCGACGCGTCGAACTTGGAACACATCCCTCTAATCCAAACCATTCATCGACTATCGCCCCTTTTGAATTCGCTCCCATAATGTCAACCTATAGCATTATATCCATAATCTGACCTTTCCTCGCGAGAAATTGTAACATCAATCAGGCTTAAGCTATCTGGTCTGTAGTGATATGGATGAATAACGCGATTATTATAAATATGTATACCGCATTCTAATAACAAAGTCAAATCAGCTTGGAATTAGCTCGATGAATTAACCTTTCTTCAGAGTAAACTCACGCGATATCGTCGTGACACTTTGTTAATATCAATCTTCCATATCAAAACGATAAACAACGTAAAGTAATAATTACTAGAATAAAGATTTTCGCCACAGCCAAGAAAAAACAAACTATCAAGGATTGTTTACGATTGTGTAAAAGATTATGATTTTAGCATTCAAATTATATCTTCAAATTATTATATTTTAAACGCTGTAAATAATAGGAACTTTGCAAGAAATTGAAGAGTTATTCGACTCAATTATTTAAGTTTAAGATAGACTGCTAAATTAGTATCAAAATTGGGTCAAAACTATCTTCAATGGTTATTCCAGCGTAAAATCTTGAAGATTGTATGAAACTTACGTGCGGACTGACGAATTCAGTTTACGACGCCATCAAATCTAAGAAAGGAGAAATAATACCTCGATGATGCTTTCGCCGAGAATCACAGAAGGAAGAAGGTACAGCCAAACAGGGCCGGAGACAAGCGCAAAGTGGAGGTTCGTGATAAAAGGTTGAGTCCGGAATAAAAGGATCTCGGGGCATGAAGGTCGATTCGAGGCACTTAGAGGCGCCCGTTTCTCGTCGGACACGGCGATGATGTATTGCTCTCAACGATAGAAAATGTTATGGCGGAAGGACTACGACCTCGTTTCCCCTCGTTGTAAGCCCCGAGGCCCTCCTCGTCGAGATGACGGTAAGAATGGAAGAAGGAAGGAAGGAAGGAAGGTAGAAGCGCGCGAGGGTGAGAGAGCAAAGATATCTAAAGATGGCCGTCATCTTTCATAACTTCTTGAAGTACGGTTTCTTTCGCGGGAAGGTGCGAGAAGAAAGGAATACGCGGAATCCTGCGCACCTGCGCACGTCAAAGTGTGCAACACATGCATGTATAACGTAGCGTAAAGTATATGTACAAAGTGGTCTTAAGTACATTTCGAAAATTAAAAACGTAATTTTCTAGATAATTTTATGAAGAGAAATTTATTATATATAGGGTGTTTCTTAAGTGCGAAAAATTTTAGGAGATGATTCTTTATCGAAAATTAAGGAGGGTTCTTCATATAAATATATACTCCTACATCGGAGGGGTAAAAATTAGGTTTTTATTTTTTAGGTTTTTAGGTTCTTATTATAATTTTGTTTTTGTTCCAATTTTCCCAACATTTACTCTAATTTTATTTTTATTTTAAAATTTAACTTCTCGTAATTCGAAACCTATGCTATTTAGCATCGTGCTGTGCACGATAACGTATTTTATTTTTTTTCTTGAAAACTACTGATTTTATGAAAAAAAATGAAAGAAATAAAAAAGTTTCTAAATAAATCAAACTTTTTAATGCATATGTTTAGATGATCATATTCTGGCCTATTAAAAAGTTCTAATAAAAAATTGTATAGAGATTGCTAGTTTCATCCCCTTATAACAATACGGGAGGCTGAAAAAAATATTAATAAATAACCTTTTTACTAGTAGAAAATATCCACCTAATTTCATTTCTTTAACTTGTTCCAAATTTGAGAAAAAAATAAAAACCTAATTTTTATCCCCACTTTTGGAGGAATGTAACTCCACAGGGAGGGATGTAGGAGTATATGTTTATATGAAAAACCCCCTTAATTTTCGACAAAGAATCATCTAAAATTTTTCATTCATTAAGAAACATCTTGTATAGACAGGATGATCCTTAGTATGTTTATAAATTTATATACACGCTATGTGACCCCGTAATCCATAGATATCGGTTCGTCGTCACTGCCTCCATGTTATTGTAAGGGATTTATCGAATAACTCCTCCTCTCTGTCTCCCTCTCTGTCTCTTTCTCGTTCCCCTCGCGCCGACGACTGTGCACGAAACGAAGAGGATGGGACAAACTAACCGATGATTGGTACCTTATGAAAATTTGTTTGCCCTTGGGGTGAAAGATCCGCGATGAATCGGGGATGAATTGGCCGCGCGATATATCGAAAGACGTCGCGTCTGTAGACGGCACGTTGGACGTGTATTCGTGAAACTGGCGACGTCAAATGTGCGTTTCGCACGCAATAAGCCGAGTAAATTGGAGGGAACATGGGTACACCGAGTATATAAAGGAACATCGGCAAAACAAATTAGTTCGTTTTCCGAGCATTGGAGAAAAATTATACGTATCTATACACATAAGCGGATATCAATAAAATATATCTATATACTTTACACATGCACGAGTACACATGCGTGTATGGATGGTATACATAAATTCGCTAAGAATATTTTACATCGAGTTATTGGATTTTTCTTCGATTCCCACTATTTCATCGAGGCGTATTTCTGCTTCTTTTTCGCGTACCCTTTCCACCCCGGTAAATTTCTCTTTTATTCTTGTTTTCATCCCTGTTTCTACAGAAATCCGGAGAAAGGCGATTAAATCTCAGCCAGCGGTGGTAGACTCCCCCGCAAATTCTCCGAGTAAAGAGAGACTCGTCTCGTATTCTCAGTTTTGCATTATCTTTCCGTTACGATTATCGGAATCCGGTTTACGCGATGATGCGGTCGCAGTCCTTCGCAAACGGGCAGAGAAAAGAAACGCGCGCGCGAGATACTTGAAGCGTCCGAATGGACTCAATTTTTCATCACTATCTCTCTTCGCGTTGGCAACTTATTTCGCTATCTCCCGAGATGTATGATCTTGACACAGGAGATATAAAAGGCACCGTGGACACCGTTTTCCCAGCTTCCGCTCTCTTACGCGTTGCGATGCACACGTACACCTAGCTTTCCGTGCAAACGTATCGTGGAATCGTAGATAAGCTCGCGCGCACGTGCAAGAAGCAGCGGAAAGCAGCGCTTTTCTTCGTATACTTCTCCAGAGAGATACGTACGGAAGCGCGACCGGGTTGCATCGACATCCCCGTCGATACGATTCCGCGTTGAAGAACAGAGACACACATGCCGGAAATGGCTCGAACGGATTCGACGTGTGCGGAGAACGAAATAAGCAAATAATATGCGGGGAAGAACCGGAACCGAACGAGAAATATAGAAAAGCGAAGGGTCGCGACACACATACACTCACACACACACCGATTGTCCGAAAACGCCGGCTGCTGCGCGGCCGATCGTGAATGGGACGAGGACCTGGCGTCGTGCCAAATAAACTCGAACGGGGGTGGGTGCACATAATGTCGCGGGCACGCATACATATGCGATCGTATATCACATTCGTTCGCGATGAATCGTTAAAATTAAATCCGGAGGTCGCAAATTCTTTTTCTTTGAAAGAGCTTCCCGATTCATTATGGCGTGAATCCTTTGAAATATCTGCAACGATCGGATTAATCATCTCTCGAATGCAACTTTGAAATTATAATTTATAAATATAAATTTTCTAGGGAAATTTCTAATTAGTCAGAATGCAAGCTTTCAGCGAGTACAATATTTATTATAGATTCAGACTCGATGAGTCAAGGGAAGATGGGAGCTCGCAGTGGATGAAACTCTAAGATCTACGACATACATTTAGAAATCTTCTCTAGGAAATATGACATGGGTAGGATTTGTTGTGCGACTCCCGTAAGAAACTTATCGCTACAGTGCATGATGTGTATATAGAGCAATACTCGAGCAACTTTATGAAACTACGTGCGCGTCGTGCTCTTAAAACGTTTCCAGGACAAATCCTTCGGCATTCGAGTGGCTTCGTGCTTCGTGCTTTTTAACAAAATCGCGTATTCAAACTCAGATATCTGCACTTGGCGAGAAACTGCATCAATGCTCGCGGATATTACACGCGCCCGATGAATGCCGGATGAAAACGGTGGGCCATAGGATCGGTTAGGACGGGACAAAACGGAATAGGATAAGCGAGCGTGGAGAATACGATTGGGCGGCGATATCTAGTATGATTCCAGAATGGACCCCTATTTCTGCCCCGATCTCTACCATCCGCTTCAATGATAGTATATACGCGACCTGCATTATACCTAACGGCAACCAACGCAGAAACGCGTCCCGCAGATAGAAATAAGATTGGCTGACTCCGGCGATCCTTCCTGTATGTGATTGTATCGGCAACGGTCAATATTATCGGAAATTGCTCAAATATATCTTCATGCGCTATTGTGTCGACAATTATTCTACAGTTATATTACTCATGTTTCGACAAAACTAACTGTTTCTCAATAAAAGATGTTTTAATTCACTCGCAACCTCTAAACCACATTCGCTTCACACTCTACTTTTCCTCTACTCGAGTATGAAAATTCTTCCCTCTCAGACTTTAATTATGCGCTATTAAAGAGTATTAAAATTAAAAATGGAAGAAAGAACTAACGATTTTAATTTTATAATTCAATCCAGCTTTATATGTAAAGAAAGTAGATAATGGACTTTTTACATTCTTGCGAATTTCAAGCTTCAACCACAGTTTCTTCGTGAATCTCATCAATAAAATAATTCTTTCTAAATTCTTCAAACCTATTTTAAACACTAGTTTATATATATATTTTTTAGATAAATTGTTTTTTTAAATATGATTTAAAATAATTCTTTCAAATACAAAATAATTCTTTCTAAATTCTTCAAACCTATTTTATAAACATTAGTTTATATATATATATTTTTTAGATAAATTGTTTTTTTAAATATGATTTATGCTGCTAGTTTACATTTTTTATTCATTTTAAAATGAATTATTTATATAAAAAATGTAAACTAGCTAAATTCTAAATTCTTCAAACCTATTTTAAACTAGTTCACACTTATTTTTACAAGAGATCGGCATGAGATTGAGTAACTTTTGCAATTATTATCGCTCACTTATAACAAAGATTTCCAAAATAATTATTATTTTGTATAGAAATAATTCAAACACAAAATGTGTAAAATATGAACAGAAAACCATTTCTGATTTTCTCTTTCTCTTTAAAAAGCTAATCTGAAAAATCGATTTCAGCTGACGCAAAATTTTCAAACATATTACAGCTGCAAGGTTATCGTATCCCAGGATTATAGCGTTACACAAAGAATACGCTAGCAGTGAACTTTCTTATTGCGCGATACAAACGGCGTTATATTTGAGAGAAAAATCGAGCAGGTAGCGCGCTGTCGATCCAATATATAAAAGCAAGAATATTAACGGCGCTCGCCGTCGCAACGCATTGAATCGAGCGTGCATCGAAATGTAATAGGAATGGGATTTTCCATTGCAAGAAAGAAGGCACTGCGAGAAGGAAACATTTCAAACGTTCCGTTCAAGTGCACCTAAAGGCATTAATACACTTCGCTGATGTAACACGTCGAACGTAACAACAGTAACATCCTTTCCTTGCACACATGGAGATGAAAACTGAGAAAAGAAACGTTTCTCGTTATCGGAAAAGGTATAAGCGTTTACATAAGCTTGGTTTGTGAAGGCGAACACGTTGCAAATAACAAAGTTGAAGAAACAACAATTTTTATTATTTAAACAATAATGCAGAATTAATCCGGAATTTTCTCCTTACATTTATTTAATCACGATTACGCGAAAAATTCGGAGCTATTTTCATCAATATTTGGATGACAAATCTATTTAATTAAAATGAAATTAATATGCGTATGTAAGAATTATTAAATTAAGTAAGAATTATTAAATTATGTAAGAATTATTAAAAACTATTTAATTAAAATGAAATTAATATGAATATGCAAGAATGACGGCGCACTTCTCTCATAAAGAAATGTTCGAGATTTAAAATTTAATAGAATAGCCACCCATTATTTTTTTTCCTTAAACAATATTGTGCGGCAATGAATAAAAAAGGAAACGTGCTTACAAGCTACGCTCGTGCAGGTCGCGCGCCAGGTTGCGATAATAACGTGATTTCTTCGAGAGGAACATCGAGAGAGGAAAAATCGAAGGGGCTGCCGTCGGAGTCGAGTCCTTCAAGTTTTCTGCCGAGGTAGCCAGGTGTCGAGACACGGACTGTAAGCGATATAGATTGTCAAAGTTCGGAGAAACTGTTAGCCGCAGAAATGGTGGTGGAGTTTCGGAGGGTAACTTTCACCCTCTCTCTCCGTCCATTCCTTCCCGGCTTCCATCGCCCCCTCCCTCCCCCCCTCGAGGAAACTCGCGACAGCGGCCACCAGTTATCGGCGCGACATTCGTTGCATCCGAACTTCATTTCCACTGAATCTGAAGTCGTCTCTACGAAGACACTCCTCCGGTCGATCCAGCAATTCCACAGGCAATTTAACGATGCCTAAAGTCGCGCCGATAAAGTCCGCAGTGTCGCGGATCCGTTTGTCAGATTCTATTCGAGGGAATTTCTTCCTTTTACATTTATCGGACCATTTATTTTAAATGTGAGTTTAATTTTAAATTTAGCCTTTCAATCGGATAGTACTCTGTATACGTCATTTAACCCAACGTAAAAGTGTGATTTGAAAATCTTTAGAAAAATATCATATTAAAATAATTCATCGATATTTCACGCCAAAACTTAATTCAAAAATATTTGCTATAAAAATTAGCGTTGAATAATTTTTTAAGTACTTGGTAATTGTAATATAATTGTTATATAACTGTTATATAATTGTAATATAACACTACATAAAATGTACAAAAATTCACGTGCATAAAATAAGCGATAAAATTATATATATATATATATATATATTATTTTCTCCACATTAAATTGTTAATTATGTTATTTATGGCAACGGAGGATATCAGTGAAATCGGCAAGATGTGCATGATGTCTCCATTTTACGATACCGGTCCTAGATTGAGCTCCGACCAGTAGAATTTACGACATGGAACAGCGAGAAAATGAAAATATATAAAAACAGTCACGAGTTTGGTACGTGTCGAGTTTGTATCGTGTCGTCGGGTTTGCCTCGCGCAACCTGATTTTCACCGTCGCAGCGCGATGGAAGTCCTTTTTCCACCTTAGCTGTAAGAAAAGCAGATAAAACCGGCGACGTACGAGCGAGCGTAAAACGACATACGTGTAAAGTCGCGCGACACGTATGTATGTTTACGCGAGCGACTATAAATTCCGTCCGCGACACGGGGCCAAGGTAAACGTTATTTAACGATTGCGCGACGACCAAACGATTTATCAAAATTCATCTTCTCCGAGAAGCTAACTCGGCCCTACGGGGAAGGATAAAGGTCGCGGCCGTCCGTAAGAGCGGAAACGGATATGGGAGGATATCGCATAGTTTACACAGCGATAAAAATCCCCATAAAAGTACCGTAAATTTCAGGAACCCCCCCTCGATATTGCCGGAACGTTATGGCTTTATAGGCTACGGAAAGAATGAACGTGCCATACGCGAGCGTGTATGTACGACGAATGCAATCGTCTGTGAAAAAAAAGAGACGTTGCTGCTATATGGAAGGTTATATTTACAAATTAAATATCCAAATAAAAATCTTGATCTCCGCATATTTTAAGCTCCGTCAATTTTTAGCTGCATACATTAATTCCTCTTGTATATAAATTTAATAACTGAAAGTTGCAAGTTGCTTGGTAAGTTATTTAATTAAACATTGAGAGCTGTAATCGTTTCGAGAGAGAGAGAAATCGATTAAAAAAATATTTAAATAATGTAAACATTTTTAAAACTTTCGTTATATACAGGGTGTCCCAGACTTAACGAATCAGCCGTTAATAGCAGATTCCCGAGATCATTTGGAAGTGAAAATTCTGATACCAAAATGTTAAGGAATACTTCATAAAAATGTTCAAACTACTGACTAATGTCGCATTGAAGACACAATCACGCTCACTGCAGAATCCTATTTTTTATTTTATATTGATCCATCTATTGATATCGATATTATTGCGCTGTATGTGGGCCCGTTGATACACTATGGCGCTGATTGGTAATCTTTAATCTTTTGTAGTGCCGAAACTACATCTTCCTCAACATTTTGGTATTAAGATTTTCGTTTCTAAATGACCTCAGAAATCTACCATTAACGGCTGATTCGTTAAGTCTGGAACACCCTGTATGTGTATAAGAGAAATTCGAGAATTGTGACAATAAACTTACATAATATGCAAAGAATCTTCAATTATACAAAATAGAGAGGTCAATCGAGAGGGATGGAGTTGGAAAGACTAACAAGGATGATTTGATAAAGATCGGGTACCGAGTCAAGTAATTGAAAGGGCTCTTATTATCATAGAAATGGCACTTTCCCGATCTCTGGGATAAAATGGCTGTAAAGTTTCTCCTAAATCTTCCGGGACTGCACGAAGAATTGTGCGAAACCACAGGAGGACCTCTTCTTACAGCGCATGTTGGAGAAAAACGTGAGACTACGGTAAAATAAATATCGACAAAGCAGAAGAAAGCGCACGTGTCGCCGGTGACAGGCGAAGGTCCTCTCACGCCAATACCGAAGAAAAACATTTCCTGTCCTCCCTCGTTCGTGACATATAACGGAAAGAAGCCAAGCGTAGAATGTATCACATTATTTTTGGAGCGTCTGTCCTCTTTTTAGAAGACTATACAAGACGTCTCGCAAGGTAGATGCGCAAACAGTGAGACTATTCTTCCAACAACTTGCGCGTGCAACTTTTCTTGTGCGAAAATTTAATTTTCGACGCTGAGAAATCGCTGAGAATTCTGAAATCTCTTCGTAAAAAGACACGTTATAAAGTTCTTCTTTAAACAAGCTTTTGCTGTAATTTTTGCATCGAGTTATCGATATAAATCACGTTCTAGAGAATGCGCTATTTACTTATATTAAGTAGCAATTTTCGCCAGATGCTGCTTAGTTTGCTCATCAAGTATCGAAATATAACTCGACGACGAATTTTGCGATGCGTCATCTTGCGCGAACGCGGTTCACTTGCGAGCGGGACGAGGAGGAGGAGGGAAAAACATCTGGAGAAAAAGAGGAAACGTATCAAAAAGTGATACGGGATGGCGACAGCTCGATGACGATGGAAAAATGCGCGCGAGTTTGGCTTTAACTTCCGCGAGGCAAGCTGTCGCAGGAGAATCTCGCTCTTTCATCTTTTATTACGTACTTCCCTGGTGTTTCTTATTCCGCGCGTCGCGCTGTCTCGCCTTTGCATTTCCGGAACGTAACGCAATGACGACGCGCTAGGACGGAAACGCGAGGGAAAATGGCCGGAGGGAGGAAAGGCGCGAGGCGAGGTTTCGGCCCATTTCCGGCGAATGGACATCCGAGATCTAATAAAGAAACTTGGAACGCCCGGTGCCTTTCTCTACCTCGCACATTTTTCCTTCGCGAGCTCCGACGCTGGCTCGGACGGCCAAGGGTTGGTTGCCTCCGGGAAGGATAAGGACCAACTTAGCTCGACGAAAAAATAGCTTATATATAGAGGGAGACGCGCGCACGTACACATGCACACTGTATACATTCCCTGACGAGGTAGTAAAGAACGAAAAAAAGAAAACTCTCATATGGCAAAGTGCTGAAATGCGGCACATCTTGAGGGATGTGCCTCCCTATCGAGTTCCAGTGTTTTCACGCGATATGCCTACACACGGAGCACTTTGGCGCGTTATGTCATCGGAAATGGAGTGATTCCATGGCAGAGAAGGCCGTTTTCTCGAAGGATGAAAAGGGAATCTCACGAAAATGATACGGTCGACATCACGCGTTTGAAATCGGAGCTCAGTTTATTAATTAGATTGCGGGAAAATAATTCATTCTATAACTAAATACACCATAAAGTTGTTCGACAAGCACTGATCGTAATTTAACGAATTTTGAAAAAATATAAGTTTTTTGTAAATTAATGTGTGTCTCTAAAATAAATAAAACAAAAATCTTCTTCATTTCATACATAATATTTTGGAAATCGACATATATATTACAACATATAAATTTTAGGCAAAGCATGTATGTTGACTAAAATGTTATGTAAACCTTCCTTTGACTAGATTCAATTTTTAATATTTAAATAAAGTCAAAATTATACGTTCCAAATTCACATTTTCTCTATTTACATATTAATTAAGTTTATGCATACACACGATGTTTACGTTGCATTATAATATTTGCTATAAATTATAACTCGAATTCATCATGTATGTAATCACGATTTTATTTAAGATTATAAAAAACTTTTCGAAATATAAAATCGCTATACGTATGTACCAAATCATTCCAACATCTCCGCGATGCAGCCTTTTGAATTCTTCGTGTTACTTTCTGGCGCTATTGCAAATAGTTTCTGCAGCAGTACGCTATTTCATTTCTTTGCCCCCCTCTTTCCCCCTTCCCCACCCTCGACTTTGACATTTCGCGTCAAGGAATCTTCGAAACCGCTATCTATAGGATACGGCTTCTGAATGTGTTGAAATCCAGACAACTATAGACGCAAATGTCGACGTAGCGCTCTAAAAGATGAAAGCAACAACTTTGAAGGCAAACTTCAGGAGCTAAAGAGAGATGTGCAGAAAATGAAAATGGCGAAGGAACGAGGCAAATGAGAAACAAAAAGAGATGTAGAAGAGAGTAACAAGGACAGACATGAAAGAGTGAACATGGAAAATAGAGCTTTAGCTGAATGGAGAATTAATATTGCAAGAATAATGATGCAATTTCAAGGAAGAGCGCGAACAAGGATAATAAGTAAGGACATGATTGTATCTAGCAGAAGGCGGAGGAGAGAGTCAAAGAAATCGACGAGAAGCATCGACGGAAAAAAACGAGCGAAGGGAGAAGAGAGAAGGCAATCGCGAAAAAGCCGAGAGGGAGAGAACGCTCGATGATCAACCGGCTCGCTGGCAGACAAATTGCGAGAATTTCAATGCAGCGTTTTGTGACGTACGCTGGATCAACAAATAAAAAGAAGCAAAAGCGCGATAAATTTCTCCCGCGCTTTGTTTCCTTGCATCGCTGCGCACAATGTACGTACACGCGCGTTTGCCTATACAGTTACTTCGGCTTGGCCAACACACGTGAGAGAAGTAATCTGCGTGTCTGGGAGAGTGTATGAAAAAAATGGCAAGAAAAAAAAACTGGCAAGTCTGAAGCAAGACACATGTGGCGATGCAAATAGCAAATAATGCGCGTAAGGTGAACGCGTGTGCGTGAAGGGAGGCGCGTGATAACGACACGCGTGCGGCTACGCAAAATAATATATGGGAACAATGCGTACGCACACATACGCACGCACACACGTGCAAGTATGTGTGCGCTTTCGCGCTCGGTAGCGACCTGTCACCCGGTATTAACCAGTAAAACGGGAGAAAGGAGGCGGAAAATGGAATTTGTGGTGGACAGCTTAATAAAGAGAAACAATCCTTGCCGCTAACCAGCTTGTACACGCTTATGTACGTGTCGTGCACGAGCCAAGAATACACTGCCAAGTTGCACGCCACGAGATTAGTAGCGGAAGAATTTAATTGGTGTACGTGCGAGTTTAATAAAGCGCGCGAATCTCTCGCGTTTCGAAGAATGTCGATGTGAAACTTTATGACTGTGTCGTCAAATTCGCAAATTGTGGAGTGCGAAAGCAAATTCTCTTGGTCGAACAAGCGTAGCAGTTATAGTGGAAACTGTAGAAACTGTAGAAACAAAAATGTCTATGGAAAATCGCTCGATCATCAACGATAAGGAGTAAAATATGATGCAAATCACCAAGTGTTGTCGAGCGATGATCGCAATCGAGCCCGACGGGAGGAAGGACGTGCGCCGCTCGTAAATCGATGCCCGATATAGAAACAAATGTAAGACCAATACTTTCGGATATTGCCACGCCGAGGGTGATTGATGGTCCGAGATATTCAATATCTGCAAAAGTTCGAACCCCCGCTGCGCCTGCTGCCCGTCGCCGGCACTCACTTCCGTTCTCGAACACCCTGACGCGACTTACTCGCCACCCCACGTCTTCTCCTTCACCGACAAGAACCTTCGGACTCTCTACCGTTTCTCTTATCCCATCCGGAATGCATGACTCGGGGAGGGAATCCCGGACCGGCAGAAAGTTATCCTAGAAAATTCAGTGTCATCTCTGATCGCACCCTTGCTTCTCGAGAGACCTCTGGAAAAAGTGAACTGCGATGAACAGACATCAAAGCCCGAAGACGAATCACCTTGTTTCTTTATGTCGATCGCATTTATTTCTTGTAATGCTCGTCACATTCATGAAATTAGCATATCTATGTATGCAGACTATTATATTTACAATATTGTAAAAATATACAGAAAAATGTAAATTTATGCACAAAGGTTTGACAATTTTTCTACTTGATTTGCAATGTCTAATGGATTATATTCAAGGTATTTCTTAATAAGTGCGAAAAATTTTAGATGATTCTTTGTCGAAAATTAAGGAGGATTTTTCATATAAACACATAGGTACTTCTACATCCCTTCCTGTGGAGTTACACTTCTCCAAAAATGGGGGTTTCCTCCTAAAAATTTTTTTTTTATTTTTTTCTCAAATTTGGAACAAGTTAAAGAAATGAAATTAGGTGGATATTTTCTACTAGTAAAAAGGTTATTTATTAATATTTTCTTCAGCCTCCCGTATTATTATAAGGGGATGAAACTAGCAACCTCTATTCATTTTTTTATTAGAACTTTTTAATGGACCGGAATATGATCATCTAAAAATATGCATTAAAAAGTTTGATTTATTTAGAAACTTTTTTATTTCTTTCATTTTTTCATAAAATCATTAATTTTCAAGAAAAAAAAATACGTTATCGTGTACAGCACGATGCTAAATAGTATAGGTTTCGAATTACGAGAAGTTAAATTTTAAAATAAAAATAAAATTAGTGTAAATGGTGGAAAAATTGGGACAAAAACAAAATTATAATAAAAACCTAAAAACCTAATTTTTATCCTCACTTTTGGAGAAGTGTAATTCCACAGGGAGCAATGCAGGAGTATATGTTTATATGAAAAACCTCCCTTAATTTTCGACAAAGAATCATCTCCTAAAATTTTTCGCACTTATTAAAAAACACCCTATATATAATAAATTTTTCTATATATATATAAATTTATGAAATATGTATACTTCGTTTAGGAGTCCCTGAAAAAGAGGCAGGTCGCAAAAAGCACAGCATAAGAAGAGAGGAGAGAACATGAGACGGAAAAGTGAATTGGAGAAGAATCGCTGACCGACTCTACGGCTGCGTACAGATTTGGCAACTGGAATTGTTTTTTCAGCCAACTGTCGCGTCCCCTGCGGAGCCATTAAGCCGACTTTTGCGCCACCCAATTCTCGTGACGTCGGGGAATGAAGGAGAAAACGATGGGCGACGGGGAGATGAGCGAATACTCGAGAAAACGCGGCCGGGATGGACCGCAATGACGAAAGGACCGAAAGGGGACACCGAATCCCCTTATGATGATTGCCGTAGGCTTTCCGAGCGGCCCTTTTCCTAGATTCTCATCTTCCTTCCCCTACCACGAATCTTATCGCCCTTTCACGGTACGCGTTTCGTCCAACGATAATGTCGACCCACCACGGCTGACCACGAAAAACCACAGATAAACCGGAAACTAAATGATACATGCATTTTTTCTTAATTAAACGATATATTAGAATTTTATCAATATCTAGAAATCAAAGAGCTCGAATATATCATGAGTTTATGATAAATAAAAATAGTTGATTCTAAATAAAGTTTGAACTGTCAGGTTCAACTCTCCATGATTAATAATATTTATATGTGTTAATTACGTTTATTTCAATATAGAAAAATTATTTTTTTCTATAATAATAATTGTAAATAAACCGTAAATTATTTTGGATTTTAAAATTTGGTCCTTTCGAGAATAAAACCTCGTCCTCGCTCTTATTTACTGTACTTCGCACTTTAGCGCGATTTATAGCATCGGAGGATATAAAGGGCAAACTCTATTTGTCGCGTCGGTTCCAGAAAAAGGGATCGAAACTACGGCAAGGAACAATATTTCTTCATTCGGAGGCAAGGAGATCGAGTGCGCGCGCACAGACGCACGCACACACGGGCAAACGCGCGTTTCGTATCTCGTAGAGAGAACAGAATTTACTCTCCTAGTCACTGTCTCAACGGACGATCAAGGCGTAATGCGAATTTCCTTTGCCACGGCACGATCGAATCTGCTTACACTCGCGACCGGAATAATGTAACGTCGGCAAAGCGGGACCGGAAGATGAAATATCGCGACGTTGAGTGCTCATCGGTTTACGGCGGCCCCTCGTTCGAAACTTGGCGTTTCCCAGAAATCGAAATTGCCGCCGGGTACGTTTGTTCGCCGACGATTCGAGGAGCGGGGGAGGGAGGAGACCGATCGAAGAAACGAGCGATAAGACAAGTAAGCGGGAAAAGTGGCCGCCTGGCCGACGTGAAGCGCGGAACTGCAACAATATTGATTCTTCTAATGAAACAAATTAATTAATTTTCCAAGTCTCGCGCCCCGACCAGCGCTTCTCGAGCACTGGCTCAAGCACCCGCGCCGTCCCGGGACGTTTCTGGCGGTCTTCCTCGCCCACTCGCCCCTCGAACGAGGCACAAGTTCAGTCGCCGCCGCGCCAGATGAAGTCGTTAACTCGAGTATGTACTCACTCGAACGGAAAGGGAAGAGCGCCCGAAGAAAATTGGAGACGCTGCCAGGTGAAAATGAAAATTGAACCGATACAGACCGATTCGAGATGGCCTCGTTTTGCGCTGCGAGCGAAAAAGCGGAAGGGGAGAGAGGGTGCCTGCTGCTTTTTTTCACCGGGAAGCGTCGTCGTTAAGAAGGAAATTCATTTCGCGTTGGTTGAACTGGATTCTAGAAATCATCGCGGTACCTTTTTCTCTCCCTCGATTATTTCAGCGCCGCGAGAATCTACCGTGTTCGTGCTTCATTCTCGACCTGGTAATATCGTGTTCCCTCGTTACGGGGGTGAATTTGTCGACGCATGGACGACGTGTAATGTATAAACCAAGTCGCGCGCGAACGATGGAGTTACATAAAACGGTCGCGATATCGGTTAATTTTCATTGTTATCCGGTAAATTGCTGCCAGAAATTCGCATCCAACGACTTGCTCCGTGAGGTAACAGGTTGTTTTAATGCAACCGCAACGTCGAAACAAGAGGGACCGGCGTAACGGATCGCGGGTGTATCTAACGGGGATGCCACATGGTAGGAAGGTCCACTATCGGTTATCCTTACTAAAACCAGAACTGTGTTTAACACCAGCGACCGCGCGCTGACCAGCCATTAAGGACAGCTCATGTGATTTATTTTCCAACGTAGCGTGTAAACGATATGCGCGTATTATATATACCTTCCGGCAGCCTCGTCTCTTTGCATCTCGCAATTGATCACGTCATACGATCGTGCGATAAAGTATCACGGTGAAATATCAGGAAATATATTTTGAAATATGTATACTTAAAAAAAATGCGGTTTTCAATATTAAGAAATAAAATTTATTGAGTTTAATAGAGAAATTATTTAGTTTAATAGAAAATTAGAAATTATTTAAATTAGAAATTATTTAGTTTAACAGAAAATTAGAAATTATTTAGTTTAATAGAAAATTATTAACTGCAATATATATCATAAAATATTCTAGATTAATATTATTCAGAATTTTAGAAAATAGATTAGAAAATAGAAGTTTTAAAAAATCTATTATTATATATAGTGGAAATTTTCTTTTATAATCCACTATAATCATAAGCTGTATAAATGCATCTTTAATTTATCAAAATTAAAGATTTCATATCAATTTTTCTTTTCTATATCAAGAATATATTTTAGCAAAACATTTCTACCCAGCTTCTCTCTTTACTTTTTATTCGAAACAACATAATAAACTCTGTATTTTTTCACAAATGTACTAGCAAGTATTTGCGCTTCGATAAAAAATTATAGAAATTATAGAAAAATTATAGAAATATTACAAGAATATTAAATAAGAATATTAGATGAGAATATTAGATGAGAAATATTATAAAAATATTAGAATAATATCTTTTCCAAAATGACTGATATATTAATCAGATCAAATTGATAATGCGTTATAATTCAATTAAGAATATATTTTAGCAAAATAAAACATTTCTACCCAGCTTCTCTCCTTACTTTCTATTCGAAACAATATAATAAACTCTGTATTTTTTCACAAATGTACTAGCAAGTATTTGCGCTTCGATAAAAAATTATAGAAATTATAGAAAAATTATAGAAATATTACAAGATTATTAAATATTAAATATTAAATATTAAATATTAAATATTAAATATTAAATATTAAATATTAAAACTCATAAATTATTTAATATCGCTAGTCAATTAATCAAAGGATTGGAAATAATGTAATCGACCAAACTAGCCAGAATTTTTGTTTATTAATTACGATAATAATTGTTTATTAATTTGTTTCGTT
Organism: Camponotus vicinus; assembly: GCF_025532165.1. Lineage (NCBI taxonomy): Eukaryota > Metazoa > Arthropoda > Insecta > Hymenoptera > Formicidae > Camponotus > Camponotus vicinus. Next base: position 23,918,491 of record NW_028141956.1, read on the forward strand.
ATATACTTGAAAAGGACCACAACCATATGGTCGAAACGTCGTAATTAATAAACAAAAATTCTGGCTAGTTTGGTCAATTACATTATTTCCAATCCTTTGATTAAATATTAAATATTAAATATTAAATAAGAATATTAGATGAGAATATTAGATGAGAAATATTATAAAAATATTAGAATAATATCTTTTCCAAAACGACTGATATATTGATAGGATCAAATTGATAATGCGTTATAATTAATCGCGTGCTTCTATAGCTACTTTATTTGCTCGATATTCACGGGATCAAATACTATCGGAAATGAACGGAGCGGAATTATCTTGGGGCGAAACAGACGGAGCGGCAAATGAAAGCGATAGACACCGAAAGAAATTAAGATCCGCAAAATCGGCAACGCGCAAAGAAGAAGCAGAACGTTTGAGGTGCTATCGAACGCGTACGCATTGAACCTGGCCGTCTACCACCTTCGGCTCTCATCAACGGAAGCAGGGTAGTAACCTAGCAACACCCCCGATACCACTTCAACCTCTTCTGCCGACACCTCCTTAGGTTTCAATTCGCCTTATCTTCGGCAACTTCCTTACGCCTCTACCTTACCCGCCATGCAATCCAAGCGAGTAAGAAGATATTCCAATAAAACACGCGAAAAGTGGAAACGTTAAGATTCCTATTTGAGTAAAGAAGTTTCAGATCGTGCATGGGATTTCGGGATAGGATTCGGAGAGAAACTTTACGTTCCATCTACGCTTAACCCATATCGTAAGTCAAATATAAACTTCGTTCATTCGAATCGCATAATATCTTGCGACAAGATTGCATGGCAGTTAGCCATAATCTTAGTTAAAAATTAAACAGAACACCCTGTCTAATAGGCTATATAACAGATTCTGCAAGAATAAACTACTCTCGTTTTATCTTAAAGCACGAAGCAGAACTGTAGCAACGTGGTGCAGCAGAAGAGGTGAGTGGGTGGTTGAAAAAAAAAAGAGTAAAGCTAGAGGCAACAGGACGCCTGGTCTACTGGCTTTATAATGAAGTTTAAATATTGTTCCCCGACAGAGATTGCGCCTCTTTTATCGCGTCTGTTGGCTTCTACCGCTTCTTTCGTCACTCTGAGCAAGTTAATATCTATATAAGATTAGGATTATTTTATTATTTCCCTCCTGTAGCTTGTCTATTGCTCGATATTTTCCTCATCTGCAAGAATATTTAACGCAGTGATTCACAATTCTCTCGTAACTTTTTAACCATCTTCTACAGTTAGATGGAAGCGCAGATTTTTTATTCAAATTGCGATGTTAAGAGCAGCAGGACTTTATTACAGCACGGTATTCAAAACAAAATTCGCTTGCTGTTTATTATCTTGCTGTACAGTGAGAATTCCCTCATAGTACATCATCCTCAGATCAGTATTTCATTTTAAGCATTGCGACTTTACACTTTTAAGAAAAGAAAGTTTTTCCTAAAGTACAATTTAACTTTATACATATATTTATTGTTAGTATTTCTCTACTTTTACTTGGCGAATTTCCTTCTTCTTTAAAGTGAAGAAAACTTAACGAACTCATATATGAAGAAAAAATTGTAACATGAGTAATTTTGCTGTTGCTGTTCTTGATTATAAGTACGTTATTTAATAGTGAAATTTCGATAAAAAATATGCAAAAAGAAAGTATATGTGATGACAATCTAATGTCACGAACAATTTGCAATATAAGTCATGTGTCGCTGCTCGCGGTTTATTATAATAAGGCCACAGGGTAGCTTTACAAGGGTCTCTGGCACCCAGCCTAGCAATATAACTACTTCTCGTTTCGCGCCGCGCCTTTCTCTCCTTCCTCGTCTCTCGTATATAGACATATACTTGTATATATGTATATTGCTTATATATTATATATGAATGGTGAGAGAAAGGAAAGGAACAATTATCTTCAGATACTACTCATCGCTTTCGCGATAAAGAAATCCTTCGTATATTGTTTTTCTTCCATTTTTATAACTCTTGCGAGGTTTTCCAGGGACCAATAAATTCGATTATATTGTCCTCAATATTTTAAATAAATAATCGAAAAAAAAATTTATCGCAAATTGAAATCAACAGCATCATGTGATATTTTTGAAAATATGGTACATGAAGAAACGAATGTGTCCAATATAATACAGACGAATAAATAATGCAAAAATAAAAATATAAACACGCATTTAAATCTGCATAGAATGATTTAAATTACAAATTTTTGTCTAGTTTCTTTCTCTCTTTATGTCAGTCGAGTAAATCCAGTTGGTTAAGCATGTTCGCCCGATAATATTGACGTGATAGTACATCCCTATTTACGCTCCGTCGAGTGCGAGGGACAATATAGGATCAATACGACGATCGAAAGATCGTCATCAAATACGAGTACGCTATGTCTGCAAACACGATAGGTGCGTTCGCGTAAAAATCGAGTTTCCCGGCGCTTTTATTCTCTCTAAAAAACATGACGGACACGAATAAACTCGAACGGTGTAATCTTCGTTCAATAGCGTATTTCAACGCGAATAAATTTTTCCTCCTACATCGCGCTATCGCATACTTGCGTGCGAAATAATTATCGCATTTGGATGTCTGAACGAGCCGGCTCGCTTGTAACCATCGCCGTTCGTTCGAAAAGTTTGAGAAAATTTTTGCGGCCTTAGTGACGGCGCACGACGATAGATAATGCATAGTCTCGCAATTTCGGACCACGCGATTCCGAACGAATCCGCGACGCGGTGGCACGTTAATTAAAGTTTGAATTTAACTTGGAGCGCGGGGTCGAACGGCTGCCAAAAGTATCGCAGTAATTCTGCGCCGCGATCTAAATGTACGCCTACAATTCGGGAAGAGGATCGAATCACGTCTCGACGTCTCATTGTGAATATCACGAAATCGACATTAAGCATATATATGTAATGTGTACATGTACCTCCGTCGTTTCCACGTGCACGGGAATACGGCGTACGCATAATAGCTAGTTGAGTTATAAGATTGCTCCGTGGACACTTGCCAAGGTAATATCAAACTTTAAGCTCCCCTCCCAGGACCATTTGCCCATCTATGCGCATGCACATGCACAATATACGCACACGCGACAATCGCGGGGGTAAGCTTCGTTATCACGCACGTCCACGTGTGAGCTGATACGCCACGGCTTAGCTCCTTTACACCCCCTCGACTGGCCGGCGCTCCCTTCGACGACGTGATCCTGATTATGGATGGCTCCGAGACAAATTAATGACCAACGCCACGGGTGAGCGTTCGCTATCGTTTGAATGGCAACGCAATTTTACGTCATTTTTAGAACACTTCTCCAGATATAGCATCCCTCTACTTGATAAACTCTAAATATTGCATATTTTTATATTCTTTCATTTTTTCTAACTCAATATTACAGAAAATTTGTGTACACAGTAAAAAATTGTGCGCCCATATGTTAAAATTTTCTTGTGTCACCATGTTTTGATTAGTACTTTAATATAAAATTAATATACAACTTATATGTTATTATTTTTATAACGTTTTCATGTGTTACATTTATGTCAACGTTATAACTTAACACTTTGTACATGTCTCTTAGAAATGGAATATTATTTTGAGTATTCTTAACATAATCATTTTAAACAATCAACATGTCTCAAAGTCAGTTTAACATTCTAGGAAAAGTTAAAGTGAATCGTCAAATAATCTTAAACTTTGACATACAAAATAATCAAATTTACTAAAATTAAATGTTTCTATTACAAATAATTTAAGTTAAAATAATTACTATTATATGTTAATGTCCTCAACATTTCTTACGAGTTATTGTAACTATTTTTTCATGTAATTTTTAATTAATTTGTATGTTATTTTTACATTACATTTAAAGTCACGATAACAAAAATAAATGTAAAGTATTATGTCAATTATTTAATATTTTTAGTTTGTCAATAAGAAACATATGACGATTGAGTTATTTTAAAATTTAGAGTAGACTTTCTGAGACATGTGAAAAATGTTAAAATTAACATTTTATTTTTTACTGTGTAAGTATAAATATATATTTTACATGTATATTATATTTTTGAATATAAGAGCGAAACTAACATTTAGAATTTCTAATATCATTTATTTGCACATTTGGTGTGCAAGGGATTTGTTCAAAATTTTTTTTATCACGAATCTTAAAAAATAAAGACCAATAAAGTACTGACATTCATTATTTCCATGGCTGAATGAAGTTTCCCGCGTAACAGCAATTGTTATTTCCTCATTGATAAAGTCTTAACAAAGGACGTTTTAGCAAAAGGGTGACACGGGTACTCGAGCAGTTGCCTCACGATGAGAAGAAAGCGACCTCGTTCGTTGAAACGTGCGCAAATAAAATTGAAGGGAAGAAGAGTCGTTCCCCGCCCGAGGGAACGCGTGATTACGATAATTCGATCAAGGATCTTCGTCCTGCAGTTGAAACGACGACGCTAGCCGTCGTCGATGCTGAAGAAAGAGACTTAAAACGTAGTTTGTTTATTCCGGTCACAATGTGAGTCACTGCCAAACCCTCCATCCCTTCGACGTTGCACCCGACGACGTAGTGACGCTAATGCATATTCAATGTTACGCCCATGCTCAGAATTTCTAGCGTGGCACGGTAACTCTACCGGAACGAGAGAGTCTTCTTCTTGAAGAACGATGTCTCGCACTTATCGATTTATTCAAGAGCATTCGTTAGTATGAAGTGTGCGTAAGTTTGCTGCGCATGTATATTGATGAATAGCTCATCACGGTCTTTCGGCCACAGATTTGTAAACATAAGAGATTGGAATTAACTTTCGGTACATTTAACGATTGTAAAATTCAAATATTTTTTTAGTTCTTCTATTTAATCAATATAAAACAAATATTATATAGAATATTATATATAAAACAAATATTAAATAGATTATTAAACGTAAATGCATCCGTCGACCAACCGCAGAGCAAACTTTTCTTTGGCAAAAAAAAATAAAATTGCAAACCATTTTTTCACGCTTTTTAAATTTCATTATTAATTATCTAGTTTTAAATGAAAAAAAAGTAAATTTGAAATTAAATAAAGAGCAAGATCTTTTTTATTCATCGTTTATTCTAAAGCTTTATTTGCGAGAAACTCGCTCTCTACTTTTGATCAATTATAAATTGAAAATTATTGGCCTTTTCACTGAGAAGAAAAATTAATTTTATTAATTAATAAAAAATATTATAATTGCAAAATTTAAGAAAATCTATTTTAGAATCGCTCTCGAATTTTATGACGATATAAAACTTGGTTTATTTACTAAATTTTTTTAAATATCATTGATACAATGGCGTTTTATAGTTTTAGCGCATAAGCCGAATGAAATCACTTAATTTAAAGGCGCGTGATGTGAATGAAACGTGATAAAACGTTTATTATTATTATAATTCACGTTTTATTTCGTCGATATCGCAGCTTTTACTAAAGGAATTCTCTGCAATTTCTCGATCGTATTATGGTCGCTTTCGGAATGATCGATTTCTCTCGGAGCTGGATAAAATGCCGTTTTAGCGAGTGTTCTCTCACACATATGAGCATGCACATTCAATCACGTTTACACGCGAACTTCTTATTTCTTAGTATTCCTGCGACGTAGTATATAGGTGCTATGTAAGGCGCGATTGAATAGGTATGATAAGCGCTTTATACAATTCCACACTCTGATCTTTGCATTATATCGCGCTATACCGCTGAATCCTTTGACACAATCCGTAAATGCATTCTGCAGTCGTATTTTCAATTTTTTCCAACTTCGATAAAAATTCAATGTAATCTACTAAACAAAGAAAGCCGATATCGCAATATTAATATATTGGAGATCGATAATGTGACATTTTATCTAGAGGCAAAGAAAAGAAGAGAGATGTTACACGTATAAATGTACACAGAAAAAAAATAAGTGTCAAATCAAAACTTATATACTTAAACTAACGCGTTCATTGTTTCGTATATACGCAACAATTTATAATCTTCTTAGAAGAATTTAATAATTTTAAATTTCAACAATATTATAGTCTTATTTTAATATTGTAATTGTCACCTCAAGAATATATAATTATTTAATTCTACTTTAAGAAAATTATAATCTTTGATTTAAAAATGTTATTTTCTATCCAACATTGTATCTTTTCTATTCAAGAAATTTAAATCTTAAATCATAAGAATATATTTTTCTCAATTGAACTATATAAAATGGCTTCATTCAAGTAAGCAATTATTCAAGCAATTATATTTTTCTTTAATTAACGCAATATAATCTCATTTCAAGATTTCCATGTTAAAATTAAATATATTTTCAAAACAAGAATGTCCTTTTTTTCTGTGTATAACATTTTTAGACTAGTAATTACAAAAGAAATGAAAAGATGGTCAGTACTGCATTGAGTAATAAACGTATCTTTGTGGGCAAACAGATCTTCAAGTGTTTATTATCGACATAGTATCGCCTCAATTTTAAAGACATATTGGCGGGTGAACCATCTCTTAGTTCTTCTTGGAGATGAATCTTCGCTCTCGAGGCAATTTCGTTCGTAAATGGCCGTATTGCGTCGTATTCTTCGCGAAATAGCAAAGCATCGTACCTCGTCGAATAACTATAGAAAATAAATACGAAAGCAATAAAAATCTATGACATCAAACGGTGTAATTAAACTCCAACGTGTGCCAACAGTTGACAATTTTTGCCATCGTAAATGATATTAATCGCGCCGCTAATAACATCTCTCTACCTCTTCTTATAATAATAACTCATTATTCATAAAACTTATCGCTAATAATTTAATAGAAAACCGTTATCAATAATTTACTGAAAAATAATAAACATGAGAAATTGATTTATTGCCGCGAGCTTAAATAACGCTCAAAAATTGTATGTATCTTTTGATGAAAAATCATCCCCCAACATCACCAAGTCTAAGAGTAGCTTGATCCTTTGAAGGTTCTACAATTCGCTGTCCCTACAATCGAAAAAGAAGCGCAAATCTTTAGCAGAAACGTTTCCTCGCCAGCCGGATTATGTGGTGTAGGATAACGTTCCACAATCACGCGATGACTCTCCACCTTTTAACCCCGGGGTTAAGTACGTCTTAGTTTCCATAAAAGCTCTCTCTCTCTCTTTCTCTTTTTTCTCTCTTTACGTGGTAATTTTCCGGCTCGTACATCTTCGTCCGCTTCGTCATCTCTTAAACATTTTAGATTTTATCACGGAGTGCACCCTCTTCTACATCCAAAACACTGTCATAATCAACGAGCTTTCGTCGCGCCACGTAAAAGCATGTCAGTATAAAATAAACTACCTCTTCTCATTTTTACTGCGCTTTTCACGGACTGATGTTCTTGGAATGAAATTTTCTGCCGGCAAGTACAACGAATGCATAAAAAAAACCTACGCACCAAAATAAAAGATACCTCTCTTGTAACAAGAAACGATGATACTGAAATTCTCCGAAAAGATCGTTGCAACGCGATTTTATTCTCACCCTTTAATCGATAGATTGTTCCGCAGAAAAAAAGAGACAGGCAAATCAATCGTCGCAAGAAAGTCACGAAAGTCGGTAATATCTTTCGCGAGTGAGTCGGAAAAAATAATTACTCGTGTTTTCTGCAAAAGTATTAAAATGCAGAGAGTTCATAAAATATCAAAACTATCTCGTAATATTTTTTTGTGAAAAAGAAAGACTGCATAATTGTAGAAAATTGCTTTCTTATTTCTAAACTTATCTCTGTCTATGTAAAGATAACTACATGATAAAACGATGAAATAATAGGCTATTTTCTGAGACAACAAAACGAATTTACGTAATATTTATCTCCTTAAACATTATTAGAGATAAAATTCCCGCAATACGCCATGTAAAGTTTAATATCGCCTTACGACAGGCTGAAGTAGCATTGAGACCGGAAAGAATTATCACCGCGAAGCACGTTAAAGTTCCAACTTCGTGGGAGAAGCAGCCGCTTCTCTCCTGTGGCGCGGTATCTCTCATCTATAAATTATAATATGTAAATTGGCGGTAACGGGAGAGGAAGGGAGGGGGGAGGGGAAGAGACTCGGGGCACTCGATACGCATTTACGATGGTAGATAGGTGGTCTGGCAATTACAGCGGCTTACTGTACATACAAATTGCGTTCTCTCTTTAGTACCATTTACCACCCTCTCTGGCACGGCCGCAGCAACACCGAAATTCACCGTACCAAGAGTTGTAGTTATATGAAACCAGACACTACCGAGGAATTACCGAAGTAAGAAGTCGCTCTGATGGTCTGGCGCACAATTTTCTTTTTTCCACCCCTTTTTACCGCTCGGGTCCATCGCTTAAAGTCCTCATTTGTTCTTATGGAATTATTTTTCCTCCGCTATAACGGGCCGAGGAATTTTCCGGCCAAAAGGGGTTCAAGCGTTGAATAAAATATTCATATTTTCGTATAGGAATTTGTTTTTCATTACAATTTATAATCGAATCGTATTAGACTATTAGAAGTTTATATTTATTATATTTTCATGATAACATTTCATGTTTTATATAGTTGTATAAAAAGATATGTATCAGTTTGAGATTTTTTAAATTTAAATCCTAAAATTGTGAGCTAAAAATAATATGTATCTGTGCTATTGCGCTAGTTGTGTAATTAGATTTTTAGGAATTATATATTATAGATTAATTAAGGTAATGAGGTTTATAAACCATAATAAACAATACATAAATAGTAACTAAAAAATCAAATGCCTTTAATGCATGTGGAAGAAACGCTCGTTTAATAGAAATTGTTTATCGATTTTCCTTTTATTATACTCTCTTTTTAATCATTCTTATTTTTAATAAAACTTTGCATGAAAAATAAGACGTATTATTAGATATATAATGTAGAATAAAATATATAAAAATTGCGAAAAAATGTGATATAAGAGCACAATACAGAATGAGAAAGAGAACAAGAGAGAGATTTTATCATAAATAAAAACATATTCCTCTTTTTTCGCGTAATTACTTTTCAAAACTACATTATTTAGCTCGAAACTACAGCAGTGTACGCTTCAAATCTTCACGGTACAAATATATCGTACGTTGTTTTCGAGACAGGTAATAAAAATCGGAATTTATCGTGCGGTAAATACGTTAAATTAAATTACGAATAAAACTGTAAGAACGATATAATCGAATTTAGTCCGTAGCTAGCTGCAGGCGCATTATTTAGCTTGTGTATATGTGTAAAAATTCATCCATTGTTATTACATTTTTACGATACCAACATTTAACACACAAAATCATTAAACAAAATGTCTATCGTAAATTGTGATTGATCTCTATCTCTCTCAATCAATTTTTCATTTTTAACATATTTTCAAAGTTTAAATATATAAAGTTGTCTGATATTATTTTCACATTATATGCGGCGTCAGCCGCATATGTATTATTCAATATGCTATGTATGTATGATTTTGGTATTGCGCTGATGCAAAACTGGCAAGATTCTCGCCAGCACTTTGTGCCGCATGAGAGAATTGTGTGATACTGGAAATATCGAGTGGAGCAGAAAATTGATAGCCTAAATGCACCCTGGATTTCGCATGCACCCGCTTTGGCAATTGTTCATGATCGCTCACAGAGCATACTAAAACGCGCGTGCGGTAAGTACTAATGGTCGTACACGTTTTAATCAATAACCCTCAAAATAGAAATTTTATTTAATTAATAATTTTAAAAATCTGAAGTATAATATCTATTCAATAATTTATACATTTAAATATATATTTAAGAGAAATTTTATAAATACATATATGTATATAATTTATGTAATGTGTTTTAATTTATTATTTTAATTTAATTTATTATTTATTTTATTATTTATTTATTATTTAATTTATTATTATAATTTATTATTTATTTTTTTTATTTTATTACAATATATATTTGTATGAGAAAAATTACTTAAAAAGCGAGAGCATTTTTTATTTTCTTATTTATTTTCTTATTTATTTATTATTTAATTTATTATTTTAATTTATTATTTATTTTTTCTATGTTATTAGAATATATATTTGCTTGAGAAAAATTATTTAAAAAGCGAGAGCATTTTTTATTTTCTTAGATATTCGGGACTATATTGGTACATATTTGCTGCAAGCATTGTCGCATATTATCGGGACTCGTTGCGAGCGGATATAAGTAAAACAGACATCTAGTTGAGATTCGGGTCAGAGGCGCAGACTTGTCCCCGTGCTTTTCCTGAGTATCGACGAAACGTCGACGAAGGGGCGGTAGAAAGAGGAGAAGGACCGAGGAAGGGGACGCTCTGGACAAATTATCTGCCATCCTTGCCCGGACGGTCCTCCTCGTCGAGCTGTCCTGCCATCCTGCGGAGGAAATCCCTCCGCGAAGACCCCGCACCCTAATAGCCGCCCATGGGAACGCGACGGGACTCCCGATGGACCGGACGAAATCTCGTGCATTGTGCAATCCGCCGCCAACTACCCCTTCCCTTCTCCGCTTGCCCTTAACATACACCCCGGGCTGTCGAGCCTGCCAGAGGTAGGGGGCACACTTCTTCCAATTTGCCAGAGTTGTGCATTCGACGGGAGATGGGAAGATATTAGGGAAAGAAAATTCCTTCTCTTTTCTGCCTCTCCCCCTCCCTCCCCCTCTTCACCCTTCCCGGTCTCCTCTTCCTTCTATTATCCTATCTTTCCTTCCACCGTTTACCTTTCGAAGCACACAGGTGCGCCTTTGGCTTTTTACTTCGCGATATTTCGGCTTTTGTACTATGTGAAATTACACGTGTATGTATATGTGCAAAATGAAGAGCACGACTAATAACGGTAAATAACAGATATACTGATAATGAAAGAATTTTGGACTCACGTCTAATATATCTGCATGGAATGCAGATTCTATTCTTATTTCTATTGTGTAATATTCCAATTATTGAAAATAACAGCAGTGATATAAATTAGTTTAGCTCGCGAATATATTCGTGGAACAAATATTTGTCTACTTTTTGCATTTAAACATTTTTGTGTTTAAAAGCCACACAAGGAGATGAAATAAAATAAAATGGAATTACCGATTTGATTTAATAAAAACAAATTTTTCTGAAATAACAGAATATAAAGTTATATTTGAATAAAAACTATTTTAATATTTGAATAAAGCTATTTTAATATTTGAATAAAACTATTTTAATTAATTAAAACACATAGAATTTAATGAAAATGCGGGTCTAATGATCGAGACGTATAAAGCGTATGTGAACGAAAGGAAAAACGAGAGACATTAGCCACTAGCCTCGACGAAGGCGTTTCCCTTTATAGGACGAATTAAGTCAGTTTTACGAGCTATGTGTCAAGATCCCTTTTTACGATCGACTGGCCCCTGTAAAGCTACCGGTCAAATAATTCCACGAGATATTGTACTCGTAACCACGCCTTTTATGAAACATCATCCGGAAAACGATACTATATCGCATATTATTTTTCATATTATTGTTGAAAAATCTTTTTAATGGTATCTATTTGCAACACAAAAAATATGCTAAACGAAAGATAAGAAAAGTATGCAAAAAAAGATAAGTATTTTCATATGAATTGAATTTGTATAGTTGATTAATATAATCATGAAATTTAATACCATAAAGTTATTTTTAATTTATCCATAATATATAGTAAAAATGTTAAATTTTATGTTATCATATACACAGAAAAAAAGGACATTCTTGTTTTGAAAATATATTTAGTTTTAACATGGAAATCTTGAAATGAGATTATATTGCGTTAATAAAAGAAAAATATAATTGCTTACTTGAATGAAGCCATTTTATATAGTTCAATCGAGAAAAATATATTCTTATGATTTAAGATTTAATTTTCTTGAATGGAAAAAAACAATGTTAGATAAAAAATAACATTTTTAAATCAAAGATTATAATTTTCTTAAAGTAGAATTAAATAATTATATATTCTTGAGGTGACAATTACAATATTAAAATAAGACTATAATATTGTTGAAATTTAAAATTATTAAATTCTTCTAAGAAGATTATAAATTGTTGCGTATGTACGAAACAATGAACACGTTAGTTTAAGTATATAAGTTTTGATTTGACACTTATTTTTTTTCTGCGTAACGATAAATGATTGAATAATAGTCTGCGAAATAACAAATACATATAAATAAATTTCGTACAAACAATAATTTTACGAAATTATAAATATCGCGCCCGTGCACGAGTTCTTTCAATTAGAATCTTTCTGTTAAAATATATCTTTTACAAAATTGTTTCAACTGCTGTATAATTTTAATCCTATTTCTAAATCTGCATTCGTGATATGTAAAAAAAAGTATACATTTTATATATTAAGCCATTCTACAACATGTGCAAAGCTCATTAAGGTCGCATTTTATAAATGTTTCTTTGTAACAGAAGGTTTTTTACGTTTTCCTCGAGTAAAAAAGAAGTATCCCGGGGAGTAAAAAAGGATCCCTGAAAAAGGACCATGGTTGAAGCCCTTAATACAGTCGGTCGAGGCGAGTCTGCGATGATTAGCAGTAGAAATCGCAGAGCAAGGAACAATGCGGGCGTCGCGCTTCAAGAAAATTTAACGCGATAGTGTCTACAGCTCATAAAGGTATTCGTTTTATGCTGATGGTCCAGAGACATTTTTACAAAAAAAAGGAGAAAAAACCACGAAAATAAGCGAGTAGTGGAATAGTAAAAGTGGATAAATATCGCACGAAAGAAACGCGAAAGTAAAGAGCCAGTCAAAAATAGATCTTCATCTTATCAAAGTGATTTTGGGCTCGTAGCCAAGTGCGATCCGGCAGGTGTTATCCATGGGAAATTATTCGTCCTTACGAACGAATCTCGCCCGATCTTTTCTACTCTGCGTATTCGTTTTCCTTGTCTCAAATCGAAAGAAAAACGTGTCATTGGACAGCGAATTTGTTCATTTTTTGTCGATGCTATCAGCGCAAAGAACGATGTACAAAGTGGAAAGTCTCTATGTTAAATTAAAATTAAAGTCTCCATTATAGCACATTAAATTGTTGCTTTTTTGAGAGAGACAGAGATTGAAAAAATTCATGGTTTTAAAAAAATTAAAAAATATAAAATAATTCTCCAGGAACAAGAACATGCAGTGTATAATATGAGTCGTATTTTTGCACAAAAATAATTTATGTTAATGCTTTTGTTCCAATTACATATATAATATGTATGATAAATAATATTCTTTTATATAATTATAATGAAAAAAATGGAAGAGAAAATGCGTTCTTCTTCAAACATATGTTCATTATATTTTGCAGCTTTGGTATAGAAAATATATTTCTCCTACATTTAGCACCAACTTAATTGCGGTGTACGTGTAGAAATCAAAATACAAAAGCCGCGTACCGGTGCGCCAGATAGGACGCAACTAAGAGGATTAGTAGCCAAATGGCTGGGTGGTAAACTAAAACAAATATTACCCGTGAAAGGGGATCGCAAGTTAAATGTAATTATGCGACTAAATACTACGTAATATTAGTAATACTACATAATTACTAATGACGGAGGAAAAAAAAAGGATACTCCCGAGATTCTCTCTGGATTTTGCTTGAAATATCCAATCCTGACATTTCGAAGCGATCCCATCGAGATTTCAATGTATAAAATGTGCCTAAAATTGCGAGATTAAATCGTCTAAATTGCAAGAAATAGCGAAAGGGATACAAAATATGAGACCGGGCCGTTAAAAGTTGAAGACGCGTTAGCGCCAAACTGTTTCGACGTAATGGCCAAAGTTCCCGTCGTCCCGCCCCCGCTCGTCGTGCCCCTTTTATTATTTTATATTTCGCGGCATCGCGCGGTGCACACCACGCCAGTTGGAGATAACAGAAATTATACTTGCGTTTAAAAGTGGAACAACTGTTAGAGACGTCGCGAAACTTTAATACTGCGGTGATACCGGGCCGATTTCATCTTCGCGCGAGAATCCCCAGGCCTTCACCTCCGAGTCTAATTCCCCGGTAAGTCTGTGCACGTGTCCAACTTTCGTCGAGGTAGACTGAGACCAGAAACGTTGAGCATTTAAATACCGGCGTGGAATAAGGATGGCGAATGTATAATTCTTTCGGACGATTTTAGAAAATGGAGTTAAAATGACGAACCATATCAGGGAAGAAATGACAATTTTGCCAAATGTAAGAAATCTCATTTCTCATTATTTTTATCACTGCCCATTTTTAGAGTTAAAAAAGAAGATAATTATTGTAAGATAATTATTGCTTTGGAAATCATGCACAAAAAAAAATAAGTGTCAAATCAAAACTCATATACTTAAACTAACGCGTTCATTGTTTCGTATATATGCATCAATTTATAATCTTCTTGGAAGAATTTAATAATTTTAAATTTCAACAATATTATAGTCTTATTTTAATATTGTAATTGTCACTTCAAGAATATATAATTATTTAATTCTACTTTAAGAAATTTATAATCTGATTTAAAAATGTTATTTTCTATCTAACACATTGTTTCTTTTCCATTCAAGAAAATTAAATCTTAAATCATAAGAATATATTTTTCTCGATTGAACTATATAAAACTATATAAAATTATATTTTTCTTTAATTAACGTAATATAATCTCATTCATCAAGATTTCCATGTTAAAACTAAATATATTTTCAAAACAAGAATGTCCTTTTTTTCTGTGTGCAAAGTGAAAAATCACGACTACTGTATGATAATGGATTTTTTATTTATGTATGAGAAAATAAATCGAATAAAATAATATTCCAAACAAAAAAGTTATACATATATGTATAATTTTTCAATTTAAAACTAAAGGTTAAAAATATTCTTAGAGTTTGCTTCAAAATTAAATGAAGAATGAAAAAAAAATTATCCATCCCTTAATTATTCACGGGGAGATCTTTACTTCCCATTACGTACAATGTACGCTGAAAATGTTCTCCCGCAAGATTTTCGTTTGACATTTAAATAAGGAATCTCTCTCGCCGTTTCGTACGCCACTCACGAACCACGCCGATAGTACAGTGCCATATGTATAGATTATGGACTGCGAAGTACGTACGTGCGTGCGAGAGCGCTTTCAGACGCTTGCGAATATCAACGAGACGCCGACGACGGCGTCACGAGTACATAAATACGCACACGGAAACGGAAAGCTCGTGATATCACACAACAGCGAGCATTAGCGAAGCGTTTCTTCGCATGCGTCATCGGGGTGCACCTTGCGATTGCAGATTAGCGGGCTGGACGTACGTTTCCGCCGGGACGCACGTTTCCCGCAGCCTGGTCGACTTGTTACAGGCACGTACACGAGCGTTTCCTCCTGCAAACATGCAATCCGCCCGCTACATGCACGTATACGGCCGTATATAATATAGTGGATCCGCAGCGCGCGTCCGTAATGTAATCATGGGTGACACAATTAATCACTGGACCATCCAACCCCGCCAGGCCATTAGCGATTGCGACACACTCAGGTTCTCGTTGATAGGAGGATGCGTTTCGCATACTCGACACACACACGAGCGACGCCTGTAAACACGTACACACACACGTGAGAAAGATCGGAAGGCACGCGAGGGAGGAGAGGGATATCCGCTACATATCGGTCGTTTATGATCGACGCTCGTTAGGATCTT
Organism: Camponotus vicinus; assembly: GCF_025532165.1. Lineage (NCBI taxonomy): Eukaryota > Metazoa > Arthropoda > Insecta > Hymenoptera > Formicidae > Camponotus > Camponotus vicinus. Next base: position 23,934,201 of record NW_028141956.1, read on the forward strand.
TTTCCTCGATTTTACGCGGAGCTCATGCGCGTGATTAATTGGCGCCATTGTGTATCGCTAGATTATTATACTAGATGCAGGTGGTGGCGGATCCTATCGATCCACCGTCAGCGATTGGTTCCTCGGGTATCGTGTGGAAATCTATTTCATAGAGTTATGTCCTAACTATGATTTCGATTAACGAGGCGCAGCTACGATTTCGCGATTTGCATAAATACAGCCGCCTGCGCTTTAATCAGAAATTATTTACCTGTATTATTTGGAAGAGTCAATCATTGTATCTTTTAAGAAGGTGGGCTAATGTAAGATGCAGATCAAGAGAACAAAATATAAAAATCACCGAGTATCAGCAAATATCAGTAGAAAAAGCGTCATTTTAATTTATAATTTTATAAAAAATTATTTTATACATTTCGTTAATTTTATAGAACATTATTTTAAAAAATGAAACATAATTAATGTCTTTGCAAGCTCGTTTGCTGATATTCGTTTGTGCTCGTTCATCCGGTTTTAAGCAATCAAATATATCTGTACTATAAAGCTACACGCATAGAATATATTAATATTCTTTATGTAACACGCTTATGGATTATAAATTTAATATTTACTGTATTGATGTATTGTATGCAGTTTTTTTTACAACAGCTCTAAAAAGTATCATTAGACTCCAAGAATACCAATTATTCTGTTTGGTATCTGCAATGCCAAACAGAATAATTTCTACTTAAATAAATATTATAAAAAATATCTTTTTAACTTGTTAATATTTTAAATTTTTAACTAAATATATAGTATTATAGATATATAAATGTATTTTATACAATAAATATATATATAAATGAAAATTAGAAAATGATAGATTGCAATGAGATAGATATTCGATTATATAAAATTTTAGCTTCAAAAACTTCAGGATATTATATCTTGTGTTCCTCTGACACTCCTAAATCAATCAAATCCTATTAAATATATTTACTGTTATAATACACATAATTAGGCGATTTCACAGATCTTGTTACAAAATTTTCCTATCGATTTTCATTCAAGTTTTTCGTTTCAAAAAAGAGAGCTATGTATCATATGTTGTTACGCAATTGTGACGCAATATATAAAGCTATTCAACTTTATATGTATAAGAGATATGCATTACTATCAAATTGCATCAAAAAACTTACCACTAGGAAATTAGGAAGAGGACGAATGGTTTCAAAAAATAATATGATAATATCTTCCTTTGCAGACACTTTAAAACTGGCTAAAATGCCTCAGTAAAAAGAAAAACGTTGATAAAAAATAATTTCATAAACTTCAAAAATATTTTATGTGAAATAAAGTATACAAAAAATCTTTTACTTGTCTACAAAGCTTCTCAATTTATCGAAGACAAGCTTTTTAAGTTTATATGAATTTACGTCTAATTAAATATCCATCAAATATGATTCTCATAAACAAAATATTCGAATGAATACCTCTCGCTTTATATATCACGTTATATTTTTTTATAAAATGGAAACATTAAATCAACAAAGGAAATATGCACAATTCACACGTGACCAAAAATAAAATTAAATTGTGTACGTGACTACTAATTAATGCAATTTAAAAATATCAGTTTATTATGTACACAACGTGTTTATTCATTTATTATGCACTCAGATTAATTTATAAATTAATGTCATTCAAAATATCTCTAAGTAAAATTTTCAAAAATTAGCCGAATCAAATAATATTGAAAAAGCAATATTCATTTTAATAGTCAAATTGCAAGACAAAACAAGTGTGTTTTTTTTAATAATCTAATATCATAATTATTATTAAAATTCTGATCACATATTCTATGGAAAAAAAATTATTTTATTCTCTCGACTTGAAATATATATAAAATTCTTTATGTACTATATAAAAAAAATTCTACGAAATACGGGTGAATCGCATTTATTTTGGAGTCTCAATATATTAAAAATGTGGTACCTTCTACCCTCCATGTAATGTTGAGATGAAGAGAACCTTATCCCGCGGACATAGTTTATAATCGCCTTCACCCTAAAAAAAATTAAATTGTTTTAATATTTTTAATCAATCGAAAGCGGCGTGAAACGTGATTAAAACTCGCTGCGAAACTATATGACAAGAAATTTTAAGAAAATATTTTATCAAATGTACATCTATATTATATTCTTTAAAAAATTTAGTGTTCATATTCTTTAAAAAATTTAAAATATATATTCAACTTTTCTTTTTAATAAAAGTTATATTAAAAGAAATAAAGAAGTCTTAATTTGGAATTTTTAATATTTTACTTTAAAAAGAGAAAATGAGAGAAAAAAAAATTTAGAAAGTGTGACACTTAATTTCTTTTATTTCTTCTAATTCAATGTTAGAAATTGTGACTTGAGTATCTATCGAATTTATCCAATCAAATATCAACCAATTCTCAAATTCCAAACTTTTACATTTTATGTTAAAGTTTACTTAAAATAAAATATCTGTCATATTTATCTGCAATTCTGAAAATTTAGTTTTGAAATCCTTATATATGTAAATCATTTATGATTTAAAAATGCCTCGCTAGTCCCATTGAGAAAAAACCAATGATCCGAGTGGCATTAATAAGAAATCCATAGATGAAAAAACTTCAATAAATCTAGGACATATTATATATGTGTTATCAAATGAAAACAGACTATCTTTACGAAGACTTCATTCTTAAGCTTGCGCTTTTGTAATAATATCTCTTTGCTATCGACAGCCAGCATATTGTGCGTAATCCGGAAAATTCATCTAGAATATTCATCAAGACTATGTTACAGGAAAAGAGAGAAAGAGGGAAAAAGAGGGAGAAAGGATGACATGTATTACTATACGTACGTCTCGAGGAGAAGATGGCCAGAGCGAAAAGACGCGGAAACGCAAAAGCCGAAGCGCTTCGCGGAGAAGCGGCGGTATTATCATAATAATGGCCGGAGCCATCATCTTATCCCTCGTTCCTTTCCGCCGCAGCATCTTCCCGCTCGAGCGCGAGAAGAGAACCGCGTCTCTCTCTCTCTTTCTCTCTCTCCTAATATCCGCGACGTGTACATTTACAAATTTAAAATGATAATTCTCTCCGTGGGTGTGGCAAACCGAGGTCATTTGCGCCCTTTCAGCGTCCGGAATCGCTCCGTTATCCCGCACCCCCGCGTATCTACCGCGTAAGCGACGGCGGCGTCGGCGATGGCGATGGCGGTCGACAGGCCGATTATGCCGTTTGTAAAAACCGGTCACGGGGTATCCCGTTTGTCAGACGCCAGGAACACAGGCCGTGCGTCACCTACCTTACTGTCGGGAAGGTTGGCGCGGGGAAAGAAATATTGCACGACGAGGGATGTCGTCCGCCCCCGCACCGTGCACTTCTTCGCGCCTTTGAGATTAATATTTTAAACCGCCGCTCGGCAATCTCTCGGCACTCGCAAACCGCAATCGAATTCTTGGTTTTATTAACCGTAAAGCCCAACTTTAAAAGCTCCGCTAGATATTTATGCACTTGTTTTCACGATACCGTCTTTCGTGCATTTTTCTTCTCCTTAGCGATTTTCACAGAGTCTTTGCTTTCAAGAATATCTAGATCTATTATATTTTAAAGCCGACGTTTCCTGATTCTAGTGTTTACTCCTTATTATGAGATATGCATCTTAAGCGGGAAAGTGCAGTTAAAAATAAATATCAAAATTTTTTTATTAAAAAAAATCATTTTTAGGAAATTTTAGCTATATAAAATAATTTTTCGATATATCTAAACTTAAAAAATATTATACGTGTAAAAAAATTTGTCAAAATCTTTGAAATGTTCTTCTATAAAATCATGTTCTCAAACTTTCATGTGCAGTTTTCTCGAGATCATTGGTTCAATTTTTATTATCTTTTTATTCTGTTCAGAAATAAATTATGATTTAATTATTTAGTTTAAAAAGAAATTGTAATTTTATTAAAAGTTATAAATAATCAAAGTCGACAAAAGAATTGATTTTTATTTAAATCATAATAAAAATTTTTAAACAACTCTTGCTCTGCAAAAAACATCAATTAAAATGTTAACTCAGTGTTGAGAAGAAACATAAAGATAAATAGTTTTACCATATGATTTCGCAATTATATTCTCCTCTTTAAAAATGACGTAAAAGAAAAGTAATAAAAATAATTGTATAAATTATATAAAATAAATGTCAAAACAACTCGATTATCTACAAGCAAATTTATACGAAATGTTAAACTCATTGCATATAAATAAATGTCGTTTTTTAAATATGTCGACATTTAAACGCGTGTGTATTTTTTCTCTACTAATGTATTTTTAATAATTCCACAAAAATCAAGAATATAAAAATACTATATTTAAAAAATTCATTCGCCAAACATGGTGCATTAACTTTTCGTAACATGACGACTTAAAAAGCTAAATAGTCTATTCAAATTCTTTTCAAATTTAAATTGGTCTGTGATTTTCGCTAGGCATTAAGAAATTTATATTTTAAAAATTTTCTTCCGAGAAGGAAGATTAAGATTAAGATAAAGTTATAATAACCCAATATACTTTTGAAATCTATACACAAAAACATTCATTTTAAATAAAAATTTTAAATAATAATTTCAAATAATAATAAAATTGTAAATAAATCAAGTATTTAATTTTACAATAAAAAACTCAAATGCTAAATAATTATTATATAAAAAAAAGTCTAACAAGTAAATAATTTTTAGTTTATTCTATTTCTTTTATAGAAGTTTATGGTTATTTTATGGTTATTTATGATTTTATATACATACAATATAAAATTTGATGATGATTAGATATTAGATATTGTAATTTTCATATTTCATTTGTAAGAAATATAAAAAGAAAGTTAATTAATTAACTAATACATAAATAGCACATAACAGCATAAATTAAATTACAAATAAATATTAAATATTAATAATAATAATTAAAAATGTTCTTTAATTTTCACATCAAAAAATATTCTCACATCGCTTTCATTTCATATTAATTTTCACATCAAAGAATTATTTTTGTAGACAATTTTTATTAAAAAAACATGAATTTCAAATTTATTTATTATCTGTAGAATGCGCGGTTAGAAACGTATCCGCGATGGCGGAAAAATAATTATATACAGTATATATTACATGAGACTCTTTCGCTAAAATGTACTTTAAGATTTACGATAATTATATAAAGTTTTCTTATCGTCTCTTACAAACATCTGTAGATGTCCGTGAAAATATTCAAACAGAAATGCAACAAACACTCACCAGCAATTCCCAGTCGGCGTCGTTTACCAGAATAAGAATTCCCGGCCTCCTACAACAAGCAAGAGGCAAACTTGTTAAATCGAGTTACGCGATTTTCCTACAGCTATTGTGTATTAAAAACTTACGAATTTCGCATTAACGCTCTCTCCCAATTACCGGAAAGTTAACAAAACGGACGGAAGTTAACGAAACTAGAAGCGAACAAACTCGCGTTTCCGCACCGCGATCTTTTACCGCGCAAAACACGATGACGAATGCGAGATATCAATATGGCCGATCGATATGAAGTTGTCGACAGATCGCGGCGCTTGACGCGCCATCATATTTTTTTTACAATGTTCATTATATTATTATTATATACACCATCTTTTGAATTATCCCTAATAATTTTAATATACAGCACAGAATATTGCAGCAATATTATTAATATTATTATTACATTACAACAATACATTCTGTGCTGTACGGGTTTGCCTTGATATCTGCCCGAATATCAGATATTTTTCATAATAAAAAATAATTTCATAATAAAATTTATAAATTTTTTTATAAAATATAAATATAATATATAATATAATAATTAAATATAATATATAAATTTGTATTATTCTTAAATGTTACAGCCATCGTGCACAAAAAATGTTCAATCATCAGTATAAAAAAGAATAAAAAGTTTCTTACATTAATAACTTTCTGCACTTCATTTTTTTCATACCTGACATTTGACATTTTTAAATACGATTGACCTTCTCCACTTGAGACAACATTATTCGTATGAGGAGAAAATAACATCCGTTTTCCCTCGTTGACTGCGTTCGAAAATTTACTATAAATCCAGCATCGTTCGGTCGACCAATCAGGACGAGTAAATTTTCCCCCCTCTGATTGGCCGGTCGAGCTCCACCTCATTCCGAAGTTCCCGCGAATCGGACACAGTGTCGACATCTGTGTATCGGATCCAAACAACCAGGCCGCCATTTTGGTTGCGGTATCGGTCGATTCAGGACAATAGTAACGTTTACGTTCTCGGATCGCGTTGCGACATCGCAGTAGTGATATCACGAGCTCGTCGAGGCGACTATCAAGGCTCGAACGGACGTAATTAACGCGATTGCGACGAACGCATGGACAGATATATAATCGGGAGACAAACTTACACCGTGTCACCTTGCATGAAGAGCTCCGGCCGCTCCGTCAGGAGGTTATCTCTTAACCAGAACAGCAGTCGCTTCAAGGTCCCTGCGGATTTTCGTGTCGTTAGCGAGGGATAAATCGAATCGCGCGTCTTTTTAACGCGACCTACTCACATTCATCGCCAGGTAAGTCCAGCTCGTGCCTCTTCTTCTTGTCGAACAGTAATTCCGCTCCACCCCTGCAAGCACGATACGAGGTGATTTATCCTGTTTTTCGAGGACGGTAAAGTAGGGTGAGCGACTCTTAATTTTTTCGACCTTACCCGAACTCGACGGTGACAGGTAGTCCAGCGACGCTCGATGACATCGTCGAGGGATAGAGTAGAGGTTAGAATAGAATTTCTGCGCGCGTGTTCCAAGAATGATCGGCGCTTTCGACGCGGTGAAACGTCACGACGTTTCCGCTGTTTATTGCGTCTGATCCGCGCGTTCACGGGATCACATTGAATTAAAAAAAAAATAAAGGTGCCTCAAACTCAATCGCACATATATATGTGTACGAATATATATACGTCGAGGCAGGATCGATTGCTGCGATAAAATAAAATCAAAAGAGGTTTTCCTGCAATTTTCCGCGACGCTCGGCGGCGCGCGCATGCGCGCCAGTGACGTTTGAGTTTGACGTTTGAGGCACTTGTCGCGCGATTCGCGGAAAAAGCTGTTTCCTGCTAGAATTAATTAATAAATTTGTTCAGGTAATTATTTGAGTGATTTAATCTTCGATTAAAGTGACGGTAAATAATCAAATAAATTCCCAGGCAAAGTAAAATACGATCACTTGGTTACCACGTGATATGTACGGCCCTGCGATACGAGGGTCATTAATCTTGCGGGGATTACGGCTCGATATCGGAAAAAAGGGTTCACCTAGTGTACGAATTTGCTTCGCTAACAGCTCGTCTCGTCGAACGTAAGAGCGCCCCGACTTTATTCGCGACGCGATGTAGAGCAAATCGATAGAGCAGCTTCTCTCCCGCGTTGGATCGTCACGAAGGAGATATGATATCGCTCAGTGTTCCGTGTAATGGCGGCTGACGAAAGAGTGTCTTCCATCGCACGCGTCACGTAAACTTCGCCGGCGAGCGACTCGATCGCGAATAAATCGGGAACGGATATCGCCGTGATTGTGCTTGGACCCCAAGTGTCATCCTTCGCTAAAAAAATCTGTGATTCCTTCCCGTAGCTCCCCACGATGTCGGACAACAGTGAACACCCGCCCGACGACAACGAGGCGGAGACGAAGGCGATAGAGGATCTTCCCAACGATTCGTCCAAGAGCGAGGTGAAATTGATGAATCGAACGGACGCAGCCATGCTGGAGGACGAGGAGATGCCGACGTACATCAGCGTGTCCAGCACGTCGAGACGCGACGACTCGGACGTCGTCAACGCGAAACAGCAGGAGAATATGCCCCAGGAGAGCATGTCCCAGGAGAACATGTCCCAGGAGATGGAGGAAGATTGTAGTCAAAGTCCTTATCATAGTGATAATCAGGCACCAAGCAGTGTGTATGTTTTGTCATCCGAAGAAGATATGGATCAGCATCCTTATAATGATGAAGATGACGAAGATGAATATGATGGTGATACTGATGGTAAAGTAATACACAGAATTAAATCAACTTAGCATATATTATGTTTTCTCAAATAAATAAATATGAAATAATCATTAATATGTATATGTACATATATATATGTATATATACAATTTAATCATAATTATTGTATTATTTACATAGATATGGGAAATTTGGAGCTTGACAATGAATTGGATCCAGATCCAGAAGATTCAAGTAATAGGAGACATTTGATGGATGAAGAAGATGAGGATGAAGATGATGAAGATAAAAGGGACGATGAAAAATGTTTACGACAAATACATGATGATGATACAATGGATAATAATTTCGAGCTGTATTGCGATGGAAGATCTGATGATTTTGTCTTAAATAGAAGACTAAAAAATCCTGACAAGGAAAAGAGTCTTTCTCTTCAAGACTTGAATATGTCCAAGAACAAAATTGAATATATACAAAGAAAATATTTGTGTGATCCATATAAGAAATTTATAAACGTTGCACAAGAGCCTATAATGTATTCCGTGTTACAGAGAAAGCAATCGACATCAGAAAAATATCATCATGTACAAAGCAAAGTCAAACTCTATATTAAAGATGTAAAAGAACAAAATAGACGTTCCGCAGGAAATCATATGAAGCAGAATCAAGAAGATACAATTCATAATAAAAGTAACACTAATCATAAGAACAATGATGTAAAAGAGATAAAGCTTACAGACAACAAGACCAACAAGACAATAAAAGATTATGCCGAAAGAACAATTAAAGAGTTGGAAACTGCAGAAGCATGTGAGGGAGATAAAATAACTTTCAGTACTTCTCCAATATTAAATGGTCAAGATAATAAAAATTATTTAGAATCGATACATGAGGAATCTACACAGGATGAAAGAGATCCTTTGAACACTACGAATAAGATGCAAAAACAGAATGGAACAGTTGAAGATAAACAATTAAAGCTTAATTTTCCTAATGAAGAAGTCTCACATTATGAAAATGCTATGCAACCATCTTCTATTCCAAATGGTCATCAAGAAGAACCAACAGTACTTTTTAATTCACATACGTTAAATTGTGAGGAATTTGTGCACAGCATTTCTAATCCTAGTCAAAAAATTGATCTAAATAAAAATGCACATGTTATTAAGCAAGAAAATATTCAACCTGAAACATACAATAATGCAGAGCTGATGGATATGTCCATAAATAATGATGATACAACTTGTCTCTTAAAAATTGAGAACATTAAGAGCATTAAGACAATGTCAGATGCAATAAAAAATAATAACGAGCAAATAAACTCAGGCAAAGTAAATGAAAAAATCCAAAACTATATTGCCACATTAAAAAATGAGTTATATGAAAGAGATATAAGACATGATAAGTTGTTCAATGCATTTCACGAACAAGTTATGGAGAATTTAAAATTAAAAGATAAAATAAAAGAGATGAAGAAATCTTTAGCAAAATATGAGAAGAAAAACAAACCTCCAGAACAGAAAGTTGCATCAATTCAAACAGATGACATTATTAAAACAATTGCACCCGAAAAACACCACAAGGAAGCAGAATCTACACACATAAAGCAATCTAACAATAAAATATTAGGTAATAGTGTCGCCTCGACACTAAGCTCTATAGATCAGTGGAGTGATAGCGCTTGTAATTTATCGGTATCGATGAAACCACCTGAAGCAGTAAAAACGTTACATTCTGATGATAGTATAATGTTAACCAATGGTACACCGGCAAAAACAACTCGGTCACTATCTCGCACGTTTATTACTTCGTCCCGAATCTTACAAACTCTTTCAAATATTACACAAGGAAAAACAAAATTAGAAAGTCCTTTGGTGCAAAATTCAAAGAGAAGATTAAGTGAGAATTCAATGACAGAACTGCAAAATGATGATAGTAGATGTCAAGTTGTCAATGGTGGATGTCGACCATCTAGCTCTAAAAAAAGAAAGATTGAGGATATTGAACCATCTAATTTTCTATCTCCCAAAGCTTACGAAATTGCTACAGAATCACATCTAAAGTTAAATAATTTACCTAATGACTCACAGTTCAAGCATCCATGTGATTTGGTAAAAGAGAAAGTGGAATCACAAGAAAATTCCTTTAATATCAACACAAGCCAATTAGAAACTTCTGCTTCTATGGGAGAAAATATGGAAATTGCTGATGATCAAGATGATAATGTAAAATGCTTCGTATATCACGAGAGTGAAAATAGTAAAGATCATAGTTTTCTAATCATAGCAAAAGAACCTGCAAAAGAAAAGACTGTTAATGAAAAAAGACGAGAAGGTGGTCCATACATAGTTGGTAATATAGAAGTAAGAATGTCTGAAATAAATGGAACAATCAACATTTGGGGAAAAGAAGTAGGTAACTTTATAAATTTTATATATATATATATATATATATATATATATATAAAATCAAATTATATTATAATTTACAAAATTATATAATTATATTACATATATATATATTTAAAATTATATTATAATTACATATATAATATATATTATATTATATAATTATATATATTACAAGATATATATAAATATTCTAAGATTTTGTCTCATAATTATTCTAAAATGTATTTTTTAGATCAGCCAAGAATCCACAGCCGAAACTGGAATAGAAAATGAGATAGAAATATCGACTAAGGGGATAAATGATAAAAAGTGTTTTTGCTGGCAAAAGACACCACATACCAGATTTAATGGCAATAATTTAGTATGTTCGACAAGTAAAAAATGTAAAACTCCTCCTACATTTGACCTCTCTTCAGCCGTGTCTAATTTTTCATGTACACATTCACCTTCGTTTAACATGGCAAAAGCATCCTGTTCAACAGATAAAGCACATGCAAATACCCTACTTAATCCAAGCACATGTGTTTCCTCTTGCGAAGATTATGAATTGTCAAAAGATCATAAAGAATGTTTAAAACATAAACAAACACATGACCAAGAAAAATTACATTCCTGTTGCATTCATAATGTAGACTTGTTAGAGCAGAATTGCTCCTTACATAAAGAAAAACAAAAGTTTGAAGATAATTTTAATTGTAGCAGAGAAAAACTAAACACCAAGGAACATCGGCGAAGTTTTTCAAGAAACCTACAACCTAACAAGCATTTACATAAAAATATTGTTAATCCTACCATAGAAGAACCCACGTATAAATGTCAAACAGCATGTCATGACACGCTACACGATCCAAGAGAAACTTGTCAAGAAAGTCATAAGTATTGTAACACATTGAAAGAGACTTGTACATGTGAGCCGCAATCAATAAGTATAGATCGAGATTGTAACGAGTCGTGTAATCATCTTTCTCCAAATTTACGTGACGAAGAACCACTAATAACATTAAAACAATGTAGCGAAACACCAGAGGTAAGTTGCATAATTCTACTTGAATATTTTATAAGGATTAGCAATTATAACTATGTATTTTCTTTTCTCTTAGACAAGACGACGAAGATTAAGTGGGAAAAGGGTGCGAGGACTTTTAATGGACCTCATACGAGGATGCGGAGATTGTTACAATTCCAACCCATCTAATAGTAACAAAAACTTTATGCACAAGAAGGAATGTTATTTAACGAATTGTCCTCCACAAATCAAAATTTCGTCATGTACATCTCCGGAACCATCATGTTCAAACTCAGGACAACCTGTTGGAAGGTATATTTTCATAAACAAATATTTCTCGACAATTGTTCCAATCTATATATAATTTTCCAATATTATATACAATAATATGTGATATACAGTAATAGTTATATACAGTAACATGCAGCATTATTATTTATAAAATTTATAGTCAATTTTTTTGTTAACACAGTTTGGAATTTTGTGTTTTCATAAAAATTAACATCCATGTATATACATATATATATATATATATATATATATATATTTATTTATTTATTTATTTATTTAAGTTATTATTAGAATCGTTTTATATTGGTTTACAGATGCTGTCATGCTTATGCACAGCGAATTGAATCTCAGCTGGAGGAATTTCGAGTAGAAATGGAAAGAGTGCGATCGCGTTCGGATGCTATTCTTAATATGCTCAATATGCTTCATTCAGATGCGAACTAAAGGAATTCATATCTCTGAATGTTAGGTATTTCTTTTTCATATGTACATATATCATCTTATCTGGATTTTCACAATTCGTTTTTTTTTTAAATTGGTAATTGCAATATTGTGACATTCTATTTCATATACTATATATATTTCACTTCTTTCAGCTTGTTTTCCTTTAATCAATTATTACAGTATCATATGCTACATTCTTTTACTTCAATGCTTATAAATATAGTGAAAGTTTGTTAAATAAAAATATATATGTAATGAAAAAGGAATATTCATTCAATATGTGCATTTCTAATAATATACATGCTAATTTTTGTTAAAGTTTCTGATAAATTAATGCTTTGTTATATCTGTATACATAGCATTTTTTTCTATATGAAAAAATTAGTCTATGAAATAAATCCACATTAAAGATAATGAAATCAACAATTACTATATAATGAATACATAGGTTTTGGCTTTACTTTTTTATATTTTATGTATTGTTTGAAATTTACACATATATTTATAAAAATGATGATGATATAACAATTATCAATCAATTTTATCAGTTGTTTATTAGGATGTCATATTATTTAGAATATAAATGCACGAGATTTAAATGCTGGAAACAAAATAGTATACTTTGATTTCGTTATGTTAAACAAAAATATATCATTATTATTGAAAAATTATATGTGTAGTTTTTAATAGTTGCAATCGCAGGAATCGTCTGCTGGCAAAGCACCTGTCGGTGTTTCTCCTTGGCCGAGGAAGATATTACTATAAGAAGTCTTGAGATAATTTACGTGACCTTGTAAGGATTTTATGCGGCCTTGCGCGTGTTTAAAAGCCTCGTTCAAATTATTTATTTGACTCTGCATCTTTTGTCTGATCTACATATGTTAAAACGAAAAGCAAACCGTGATAGATACATCATTGCCCCTGTTAAAATTTTTACCTCGTAACGGCAATCATTACCTCATCTCTGTCACGTTGAGCAGCACGCGCCGTTGCTCTACATTGTGCTAATTGTCTTTCCATTTCAGCGATCTGGCCTTGCATCGATCTTCGCATAGTTTCGCATCGTTCCTTCGTTCTCGCTACTTGCCGAGCAGAATCCTCTCTTATCTTAAATAAAAAGGAAATCCAGCTCTTCTCTTTACTTTATAGGATCAACGCAAACAACATACCTGCTCCAGCATCGACGACAATTGCGTGTTCTCGTGCATTTTCTCGTCGATGCGTTTTTGCAACTGCGCTTCCTGTTCGTCAAATCGTGCTAATGTGTTTTTCATTCTCTCATTTTCATGTCGCAACTCGCTACACTTTCTTTCTATCTCCTCGAATTTAGCGGATTCGTGATTCTTTTTATCCTATAAGCAATTGATTATTTTTCACCAAAAATTGTTTGTTTATTAAGTTCTTTTATTAAGCTAATAAATTGCAACCTGAAGTGCCTGATGTTCTGGGCGCAACATGTCTAACTGATCTTGCAAAGTTTGAATCTTATCCTTGCATCCTAGCAATTCCCGTGACAGATCCTCGCAGTTGCGTTCGGCGACTAGGCGCATCTGTTGCGCTTCTTGCATCTTTATTTGCATTTGTTTCAGGATATCGGGTAGTGGTGCAAGTTCGGCTAATTTTTCTTGAAATTGATTCTATTATATGTTAATATATACATATGTATATTATAGAATAAGAATTTTTCTAAATGGTCTAAATAACAAATTACAATAATATTAATATTTGATATACTTTAACCCGTCCAATTTCCAAAGTAACATTCTCATTCATTCGTGCATTATCCATTTCCATAAGATCCAGTTGTCGATGCTGTTCTTCAACTTGTTGCTGGGCCTATTTTAATTAGTTTGTTTTCAGTTTTATAAAATTATTTACGCTCGAGAATAATTAAGTCGGATAAAATTTAACTGGTAAATCGTAACAACACCGACTTGTAAATATTTATTGCGATAATCTTCCAGTTGGGCAGCTTGATCCTGAATCAAAGAACGAAGCTCCTCTAATTCATCCTGCGCTTCACGAAAGCGTTGTTTCGCCACCATTAAAGACTGTTCCTGTTCGATGAGTTGTTCCTTTTGACCTGTTTCGAAATTAATTCGTATTTATATATTTTAGATATTTAAGATAAAGTTTTGAAAGATGAGACTTCTTCTATAAAAGAAAAATAATATTACCTTCAAATTTTCCTCTTTCCGTTTCTAAAAGCCTCAGCCGTTCTTGAGCATCTATCAACTTTATCTCCATTCGTTCTTTCTCTTCCTTTGCATCCCGCATATCCTGTTTGAACTTTTCTGCTTCTGTTCTCATACATGATACCTCGCACAATTTGCTCTTATAATCATCCTGAAGACGGGCATATTGTTCGCGAAGGTCGCGTAATTGCTGTTGAGCGCTAACACTGCTCTAAAATCATTGATACTTTATGATTTTATTCAAGGTGCTCAATTAAATTTTCTCCCCATTATAATCTTACCATGGCTGCGTTTGTACAGGAATCAGTTGCAGTCGTCTACATTCGACAAAAAAAATGTATTACTTTGCTTGCTATTTAACAAATTTTTATTCATTCGCATGATGAAGAAAATGAATAAATGGTTTTTAATTATGCAAACTATATAATTAAACTATATAAATAATATAGTTTGATTATATATAAATTATAGAATAATATATAAATAATATAAATAATAATATATAAATTATATTTATATAATATATGAATTATAGAACTATATCAATAAAATGAAATATATATAGAAACTTGTATTGTTTGAAAATTGCTTAGAGAATATAAGTAAGAAATAATCAGAAAAGTGTATAGGTGTTACAGGTATCTGAGCGGCAGGTCCTTTCAGCGCAAGTCCCGGGGTCACACACGTCGAGGGTGGAGGTAGACAACAAGCACATGGTGCACAAGGTCCAGTGCATTTGAGCAATTTACGTTGTTGTTCCAGTTGTTGCCGCTCTCGTTGCACATTCGCTAATTCCATCTGCATATTGCGTACCTCGGTTTCCATGCTGCCTAACTGTTGTTCCTGAAGAAGTCAAGATGAAGCCATATTGCAGCTTTAGATTCGCTCGATTAATCTTTCTTTGCATAATAAACATTACTATACATTATTATAGAATATATAGATTTTACTATTCTATGTAGCTGATACACAAACAGAACTATAAGAGAATAAATTAGAAGAGGAAGAAATAGAAAATATATCTAGAACGTACGAAAATTATTCTCCTCACTGCTTGTATCACGATTTACCACACATCTTTTATAAAAAGAAATATTGAAATTGCATTTAAAGAAATTTTTTATTATTTTTCTTAGATCGTCCTCGACTTACTATCCTCGAAAAGATTATAATGACTTACACAGTTCTTAAGACTTACCAGTTGTTTAGTGCTAGTACCGTAGGTGGCGAGTTTATCTTCCAGTTCTGCGGGGCACGTTCCCCGAGGAAGTGGTGGCCTAACAACAGCTGGACCGCGGGAATACATCTCCACGTTTTGCAAAGGATTGTTATCGAAACAACGATCGTCCGTTCTCGAGCCGCCTCCCGTGAGCCTTGGTGAATCTGATTGATTAAACATTCAGATTACTGAATAGAAGAATTTATCAAGAATATTTAACATAATTAATTGGCTTCTAATCAGATTATTTTTCAACTGACAGACTACTATTGATAAATTATAAGCTGTCTTACTGCATGCGGTTTCCGTAGTCGGTGATAGAGTATCAACGAACTGAAGACAACATTTGCATCGGCAGTAAATGTCGTCCTGAGGTTGCGTACTGACATGCGGACGAAGAGGTAACGACGGCGGCGTCGACGGGGGAGACGAAGCAACACCTGGGCAGGTGTAACAGCAGGTAGGTCTAATCACTAACTGATTCAAAGTGGCCAATTGACGGCTCAGCTCCGTATTCTCTTTGACAATTATACGCATTTCTGCCTGGAGGGCGCATACCTTCCTCTGTAAACTCTCGAGAGCCGTGTCCTTTTCCAGTAAGGCTTCCTCTAGCTTGTACCTGTTTACGGAAAAACACGGCTTTCCATGTATTCTTGTTCTTCCGTTTGCTTTATTTTAAAATCGGACGAAAATAGGGAGTATTTAATCAAAATATTATAAAACACACACTTTTCTTTAAAAATGAAATAATCGCCAAATTGCACATTTAATTCATTGTTATAAAATCAGTATATCGGGTTACGTATGAATGACATATGATTGACATGCTTCAATATTTGAAAACATTGTCGCCGAGGGAACGGTATAACTTTCAAACATTTTTTCGACCTTCTATTATTCTACACCAATAAAACAACTATTAACAATTTCTTGTAAACCGGGTGTTTTTAAAAAATTAATCGAAAATCCTTTTCTTTAATTCAAATGTAATTATTTTAAATGAGATTTAACTCAGTGTAAATTTGTTTGTTTTCTAATATGTAAATTTTTATCTAATTATAAAATTTAATTAAAAAATGTTAATACGTTTCATACATATGTATGTTACTATCCAATTGCCCGATTTAATTAAATACTAAACTATTTATATCTTCCTATTTATAATAATAATTTTATAGTAATGATCTGTAGATTTTATCTATGAATTTTTATGTTTTATATTTGTTTAGACTTTGATATGCAAGAAATGAGCATACTTTCCCCCTTCCAGTTGTGCGTTTTCCTTAACTAGTTTTTCTTGCATCGTTAAGGATTCTGTCAGTTTTCCAGTTAATTTTTCAAAACACTTTTCTCTCCCTTTTCGCTCGCCATCTGCTATGACGATTTTTGGAAGCATATCTTCCGTGTGACCGCAAACAATCACTCTTGGAAGTCTGATTTCATACAAAAATAAATGATGGAAAATATTTCACAATTAATTAGCATTTTTTAACTTACTTATCTTCAGGGTAGGCTATTTGCGGTAACTCAAAGCGATCCTCCTCGGGAATCCTTTTTAGGGGTTCTATGTCTTTTTTCTCCTTGTCAACTTCCTCTTCCTTTTCTTCTATAACTTTTTCTATCTCGACGCTTAAATCTTCAATTTGTTCTACTTTTTCTCGTGTCTGTAATATTTATTATCTGTTAGAATATATCTCTATCTCATTTTCCTAATATGCATCATTACAGAACTATATTTTGCGTCGAGCTTGTCGCAAAGACAATTATGTGTAAAATAATTTACCAAAATTGTAATACTAAATATATTTTTGTAGTACTTTTTCAAGTTTTTGTGTCAGCTGTTCGAGTTCAGCTACTTTTGACATGAGGATATCTTGCTTTTCTTGAATTATTAACGTGTCTTCCTCTGTTAATTCGGGTTTCTGTAGATTAAAGAGAATGAATTATAAATATATTATAAATATATTATTAAATTTTTCATTAAATATATAACAATGTATGAAATATTATACATCTGATAACTCTTGAACTTCACGCTTCAGATTTTGAATCTCCTCTACTAATAGAATACATTTCTCATTCATTTCTTTTAATTCTGTAATTATATCCTCAGTTAAAACAGGTGAAATGATTGTTGGTATCTGATTATCTGCAAATTTATCAAATTTCATTATTTTGTCTGCAATTTTAAATCATACTTGTAATAATTTTGAACAATCGTGGGTAGATTTATCTATTTCTATTCTAAACAATTAAAATATATATCTTTCGCAGCATTAGAATAATTAGAATAGGATAAGGATTTTTCTCTCAAGTCACTTTTACCTTCTATCCTCTCAATTTTATCCTCATCTTTGATTGTGTCATCAATCTTATCTTTTTCAACTCTGTCTTTGTCTTTACTTTCATCTTCATTTTCATTTCTCTTTTCGGTTTTATCCTCTGCAGTCTTATCTTCTTCAACTCTGTCTTTGTCTTTACTTTCATCTTCATTTTCATTTCTCTTTTCGGTTTTATCCTCTGCAAGATCTATCGTTGTAGTAGGTGCTTCATCTATGATAGCTATTGATTCCTTTTCTTTCTCAGGTTGTTCTTCTAATATTTCATTATCTTCTATTTCGGCCATATTTCTACGTAAGTATATTATTATCTTAGAATATTAATTAATTGAATATAAAAATGCTACAGGAATAAATAAATTGTTACATTGAATTATATTGTTGATTGTAAATTAAATTGTTTTGCTGTAATTTTCGCACGGATTTTGACGTTTTTGTCTGGAAATTTTGACTTGTTTTTGTTTGATTTCTTACATTCTCTTCTTTTGTCCTCTCATAGTCTTTATACTGAAAAGATTATTAATTTTATTATATCATGCATAGATTATTAATCTTATTATATCAAGTATACAGTTTAATTGTATGCTTGATATTTAATTGTATATTTAATTATTAATTTTATTATACAAGGATATCTCTTCATCTTATTATTTTTTAAAGTATAAAATATATAATCAGTCGAATATAAAGATTGAAAACACTTAAGGTTTTATGACGTAACATTTTTTATGATACAATAACATTACCGGTTTGAAAATATGCGGATCGGAGTCTGTCTGTTGCGAGAAAGATTGCAAAAATAACGTTTCTATAAGAGGTTCTGATTTTGTGGTATTAGAAACTTTGAATAATTTTTCTTTACAGATATTGAACGCTAATGGATACGCATCGCGCAAATTCAAAGATTTTTTTAAGTCGAAGAGAGATTCCAGCGAACCAAACGCGTCTTCTTTCAAGCATGATGTAGTGCCATAATATTTATTGTTTTGTTGAAGTTTTGAATAGCTCCGCTTAGAATTTCGTCCCTTCGAATCGTAAGTGCTTCTCGTCTTAATCGGAAAACGTTCGTGTGTATGAAAATACTTTTGCGAAGGAGAATAACTTTTTGTATGCGGTCGTCGTTTCTGCAACAGAGTTTTAATCAGTTTCAGAAACATTTTGTAATCTTATATCTTATAATATTTTTTATATTAATAATTATATTTTCATAACATTTATATATATACGTAAAATAATTTAAAATATAAATATTATATACATATATTTTTAATGTACATAATAATTATGTGATATGATGAAAATATTAAAATATTACAATATAATAACACTAAGAAAATTTATTTTATATTCTTTAGAGTAATTAGAATATATCGTAAACATGTTGCAAGATATGTCATAAGAAGTTTGATGCATTCTGACATAAGGTACATACATACAGATTTTTAAGATTAATCACATATTTTCATGTAAAAAAAAACACTTAAATATTTTATTCAAAAACATTAATTTTACCTTCATATTTTTACCTTCAAATTAAAACTGTTCTTTGATTGATCTCACAAAATATAATGTTGTATGTATAGTGCGAGAAGCCTATAAATTCTTCGGTACTTCGTGTGTGATAAAGTTATACTGTCAAATCGTCCAAGAGAGATAATTTGAATATATTTGGAAAGTATTTTTGCGTGACTTTACCAGAAAGAAAGGGATTGTAAAATATATTAAATATAAAAAGAAATTAAATATCATGTAAGTAATGTCATCATATATTTTACTCACTTCAAAATATTTCGGAATTCTTTTCGTTGAATACGCACAATGCGTACGTCAATTATTTTTATTTTATTCCTCGAGATCCGAGATATATACCTGATGATATATATCTCTCTTTCTGTAGCAATTAATAAATTTATATCAATATTATATCATTAAATAATATTATGTCACTATAATAAATCAATAAAAAAATCTATCTTTTGAAAAATAGTAAGGAGAATAGAAAAAGAAAAAGATAGAGAAGGAAAAAGATAGTGAAAGATAGAGAATTTTAAAGAGAAATTTTCGAACCATTTTAAATATAATTCCATCTTTTCATACAATAATTTATATTCTTGTTTTCTTATTTAACATTATTGTTTATGTCAATCAATTTTCAATCTTCTTTTTCCTTTTTAAATATATTCTATTTCTTTAAAAAGATGTGCTAAAGGCTGCGTTCTGATATAAACTGTCAGTTCTGAAAATCTATAATATATGTAACGTAAACTATAGATTTTCAGTACTGGCAGTAAATATCGGAGCACAGCCTTTCATTCACATGTGACGCACTATTGGTCAAAGTGGAATATATCCAATGCGTTCTGACCACTTGAATAAAAATTTAGGAACAAAATCTTAAAGAAAAAATTGATTATAATTAATTAATTTGATTTATCCGTCCTTATTTTCATAAATATCTTACAACCGGCTCATTTTTTTTATGCCAATGTTTATGTCATCAATCTCGATTACAAGATAAAGGTTATGGAAAACAGTAAGTGAAATAAATAATATTAATATGTATAAATGAAAGTATGTATGTATATTAATAATTATTCTATACACGTAAGTAATAATTATAACTAATATTTATAACTAATAATTATATAATTTAAAGACAAACGAGAGAGAGAGATATCTTTCTATTTTTAATATTTTCTATTTAAAATCAAATTCCATTAAATTTCATTAATCATCCATCAATTATGATAATATTATTATAGACGAAAATTCAATGCAAATAGATGAGCAACAAACTGCAGAGGATGAACATGAAGATGAACGTGTTTCTTATAATGAAGAAAATAACATGCAAGATGATGATAAAAATGATGATCCAACTAACAACTTGAAATCAAGTATGTTTGAATAATAATCATATTGTAAAGTTAATATTTGTTAGATATATTTATATATATATCTGTATTTTCATTTAAATATGATTAAATTCGTAGCAAATACAGTAGACCCAAATTTGGATGTCTCGGATATAGACTCTGATCAAGCATGCCCAATTTGCATGGAGCAATGGACTAGCTCAGGGGAACACCGCTTGTGTTGTTTACGCTGCGGACATTTGTTTGGACACAGTTGTATTTTGAGATGGCTACAACATTCTTGTAACAGTACAAATCGTCGTTGTCCACAATGCAACAAGAAAGCTGCAGTAAAACATATTAGAATGTTATATGCAAAGAAACTAACAGCAATAGATACTGCAGAATATGATAAACTAAAGAATGAATTACTTCATGTAACAGCTGAAAAGAACCGTATACAGATGGAATTATCACAGTATGATATCCGTCTGAAAGTATTCGACCAGCAAATGGCTTGCATGAAGAAACGTATTTCTGAATTGGAAAATCAACAGTTAGAGATGGATGTTCATGAGAATCAAGATTATCATATTTTGGATCTCTCGATTAAAAAATTTCACCTGGAACGATCTATAGAGATCTGCAAAGAGGGTGGATGTCGTGTCTTAGATTTTAATCGATGGCACAATATTTTGGCTGTTTCTCAAAAATCAACAAACATGCTGTTCAATGGATATGGCATAAGGAAGATTGATTGTGAATATTTCCATTCACGGCAATTTATTTTCTTACACACTCAGGCTATAAGAGATGTAACTTTTCATTCTTCGCAACAAATGCTCCTTCTCAGTGTTGGTTTTGATAAATGTGCAAAGCTAATGGATATCCAGAATAATATGACAGTGCACACATATCAAACAGATCATCAACTTTGGAGTTGTTGTTGGTCAGGTGACAACCCACATATTTTCCTAACTGGTGCACAAAATGGATCCATTACTCAATTTGATATCAGACAAACTTCTGGTGCTGTTAATGTCTTAGATGGTCATGGTGACAGATCGCCAGTTGTATCGATGGCAACAGTGCCACCGAATCCTGATAGCGGTATCAGTAGGGGTGGATTTATAGCGTGCCGTTTTCATACGTGTTATGCATATGAGATCAAAGATAGCATATATTTACCCAAGCAGATATTTTTAGAGGGTCCCTTTGTTTCAGTACGTTATGACAAGAGAAATCATCATTGTTTGATATCGTCTCGTCCTAATGCTAGGCAACCACACGCAAGACATGTAGTGTGTACTATTGGAAAAAATTTATCTAATGAAGAAGTAATTATGTGTAATACTGTACATACATTCCAAGCCGGCAATTCTCAACAACTTTTATCTCGACCATGTTACTTATATGCAGAAAATGACACATTAGTTGCAGCACATATAGAATCAAGTAGTAATATATCATTATGGAGTACAGCAAATGGCAAACAATTGCATAATCTTCCAGTATCAGATGCTGTTATGGATTTATGTTCGTTTGAAGCTAACAATTATTTATTTTTAGCAACACTTTCTGCAAAAAGACTTAGATTATATAATTATGGACAACTAACATAAAGTACAAATATACTACATGGTTTGCCTCGCCAATTACTGCGTGTGATACCTTACACGAGACATAATTATGTCTCCGTATGATATTAAAGCAGACTGAATTGTTAAAAATATACTTTTTTTTAAACTGTAATAATACATACACAAAACTCTTTAATTGATTGAGAAGACAAATATATACCTAAAATTTATTTATAACTATAATTTTTATTATTTTACACACAATGCATCATATTATATTTGGAATTCTTTATGATTTAATTGGATGTAATTTTATAAAATATACTTGTAGAAAGATACTTATAATTCTCATAATTTTCGGATTAACTTAAAAATTATTTAGATTTATATATCATTATAATTTAAGAATATTATGCTTCTTTGTTTAAAATTTATAAAATTTTTCTTATAAATTGTAATTATTTTTTATAAATATTTATGTATGAGACAATTATACATAAATTGTATATATATTAGGACTTAAAAATTAAATGTTGCAAAAATGAGAGAGAGAGAGAGAAAGAGCGTCTTAATTATGTCATTCTTATATTTTAAGAAATTTTTCACAAAAAATTTTCGCATGCATGTTCTTCCTAATAAGATTAAATTCATTATATTCTATTAGTTTATTCCATTTTTGTACAATAATAGGTCATATCTGTATATGCATGTTTGAAATTAAATTTAACAATGTTTTTGGCAGGAAAAATATTTTTAATTCGAGAATTAAAAATTATGCAGTAGTAACTTTATACAAAAGCATTTTTATCTACCATTTTATACATATATAGACTATTTATACAAAAATTTTGAGGAAAATCCATATTCAACTTCTTGTACTATTATGTGATATATTTTATAAAATTTAGTATTAAATGATAATAGAAGAATGAAAAAGTACACATTTTATTTTCTATTAACAAAGAAGGAGAGAAAGTACTATATATTGAGATTAGAATAATATAAAAAAACTCATCCTAATATTTTTTAGGAAATTTTATATATACATGATAAAAAGAAACCTCTATGTGTATGAAGAGACTAGTTACAAAGTTAGAACAATGAAAAAAAAGAACTATTTATTTTTTCATCATATTGAACATTACAGCGATTAAAACATTATAAAAGATGAGAACGGATTTCATCCATAAACTCATATGTAGAATCATATTCTATAAGCTGAATATTTAAAAGATAAAGAGCAAAACAGTCTTTATACAATCGACTGATATCTATAATTTCTAACAGTCTATATGAAAATTAATACAACAAATTATATAGCAGAGATATAATTAAATGTCTATCCCTTCCTAATATAACACACATGATTTAACATTTGATTGTACAAAAAACTATGCACTTCTGCATCATATACATTATTATACAAATAATGAGCTAATTAAATTTTCATCTTTATCTTCTAGCTATGCTGTATCTCTTGCTTTGTAATTTTTTACACATACACAAGTTATCAAATTAAACTATTCTTTTATTGAATATAAAGATCAGAAGCAACATGCTAATTTATTTCAATCTTTCTGAATCTTATTCCTTTTTAAGCTTTGTAATATAAAATTTAACAAAGATTGATAAATAAATGCCATTTATGCCTAAATCTGGAATGTACACTGCATGATACGAATATAAAAAGAATGATAGGGTATATATACCCGCAAACACGTATATATCTGTGATATAATTTCCACCATCTCATGTAAGCCAACACCAGAAATGTACAAGTGTAAGATATTAACACCAAAGTGATTAAGTGAATTTTTTTACAAGTCATATACCAATCTCAATAATATACAATTAGGTTTTTGCTCAAATTATAGCTTTTTCTTAAATCTTATTTTTTTTTAATCTTAAATAAAAGAAGTTTTTTGCACATAAAAAAAGGATTTAATAATATCGCAAAAATTGCAATTAATATGAATTCTATATTAAAAAAAAAAAGAAAAATAATACATTATGTTTGTTGCAATATATTCTCTGCATTAAGAACATAAATGGATAATGCAGACAAGCATGCAGTTTATCAGCAAAATTTGCATTATTGACAGTAAACATAAATTTCGAAAATTCCAATTGAAACATCTAATTATACATTTGAAATATATCCAGTACCATGAGAATACATATGTTAAATTTTACTGACAATTCAATATCCTTAATACGCTCAATACGCTAATAAGCTCAAAATTTATAGATTACAAGATATCAAAATCGGTAAGATCAGTAAGATAATGCAGAACATTGAAAGCTGAAACAAAAGGCAAAACAAAAAGTTGATAAAATATGTAAAAGAAACAATATGCATTTATATAAATTTGTGACATACTATTCTTATATATATACAAGGAATTAAAAATATATTATTTTAAATTTGGTATTTCACATGTTATATTTAACAGATTTTATTTTGTTAAGCAATAATGTGGAATTTTAGCAAAATGTAAAACAATGTATTATTAAAAAATACTTGAAATTTATTTAACTGATTCATATTGTGATTTTTTTATTAATTATTTCTCATGCCTATATTATAAATTAAATAAATGACTATTGGTGGATATTGAATGCTTTCCTGGTGATTTTTTTATCAGATATTGTCACTGTAGGTGCAAAATACCAATTGTCAAATCACTAATAATATCAATATCCGAACATGGTTATTACAAGAATTTCTTAATGACAAAATGAGTGGTGCTTGGATGTAACATATTAGCTATGTAGTTAACACTAACTGAAGAGGCAGTGCTCAGTAGCACGTTCCAAGTCCCAATTATATGAAGATAGAGCGACTCTCGCATTATGTTCCTCGATTCCCATATCTGTTAATCTTCTTATCTTGTCATCTAAATCAGGCATTTTTGCTGGTCCTGAAATAGATATAACTTATATTTAAATTCTAATACTCTCTATATATACATGTATATATATATAAATGTATACACAGAAATATATCACGTACCACCTGCATATACAAATGTCCAATGTGTGGCAGTTTGACGAAACATTTCGGGATGTTCCTTATATTGTTTAGCGACTACTGCATCCTGAGGATCATCAGGCTCTGCTGCAGATAACAATGCTTGTAGTGACAATAATACCGTGCGCAGAGTCATTGCAGCAGCCCTTAAATATGAAAATAAAAATAAAGTTAGTCTATTATATAACTGTAATGTAGTCTTCATATTATATGAAATATACAATAAAAAAAATATTATTTAGAAATGTATTATTAAGAAATGTAATATTTTTATTCAACATGAGAACTGATAAGATAGAGCAAAAATAATTGATTTATATTTTTTTAAATTTAATTTGGTGAAAATACATGCCATTGATCTTTTAAAATATCCAAACAAATAGCACCAGTGACAGAAGATATATTAGGATGCCATATTTTTGTTATGAAACGTACCTACAAAATAAGAATCTTATTATTTATGCAATGTAAAATATTTTTTAAAATACATTAACACTTTCAAAAAAGAAAATAATGTTACTATTTTATTATAATAATTTATTATAATAGAATAAAATAGTAATTAAAATTTAGAGACGATAATGATATATAAATTCACACTAGTGATTTTTATATGGAATCAAAATAATAACTATGGCTTGATATCATAATAAATAATTAATTCAATAGTAGATATAAGTTTATGATTTTTGTGTTATAATTTAATTTCTTTTACTTATAAGATAATCAAAAATAACGAATGTTTACTGTACAAGTATTATTTACAGATCTTTCAAAAATATTAACTTACTTTGGGAGGATTGAATGGATATGTCTCGGGAACTTTAATTTCGAGCACAAAATTACCTCCTTCGTATGGCGTATCTGGTGGGCCGGCAATTTCACCCTTTAATTCAGTAAGACTATCGTTGACCAATTCAACTTTAATCGCACATTTTGCTATCTATCAAACATCAAATAAATAAAGTATTAGGAAATCAAGTTGCTACAAATATTTATTAGTTTTGCTATATAATAATTTGGAACATTAAAATTTTTTATTGCATTTGCATGTTTGTTAACATAATTAAAAATAGTTTAAAATATATATTATATTATGGGAATAAGTTGAATTTATATAGGCTGCTTTTTTTACTAAAGAATAAATGCAAATATATTAGATAGCAATTTCAGCAAAGATGTGATAAACAAAATAATTAATTTATTATGAATTATAAAACTGTTAAATATAAAAAAAAATGACAAAGATTCTGTTTTACATATGTATATATATTTAAAACATAAAGATACATTACAAGATTAATTATATTGCGTAAACTGCAATTTCAAAAATGTATAACTAATTTAAGGTTTATAGATAATTAATATGTATTGCTATAAAAATTAATAAAAATGGAAATGATGTCTTTATGAATATAAAAACAATTGAAGCAATGGAATATTTTGGACAGTTTCAATATACATATATGACACTTGTTTCTCAATCATCTGTTTTCCAGTGAGATAAATATAAAAAATAGTCACATATCATTGCAACATGGAGGAAAACTTGTGAGAGCCTCATAAACATATTGCCAAACTATGCTCCTACGTAAAGTTTGTGTTTGATTCTACGTCATTATTTTCAAAATAAACATGTGATCATAACCTATGACATTTAGCATGATAAGGGAAATCTCGATTATTGATATTTCGCAAAACTATAATGGCATTGGTGATGCCTTGACGTAATTCAACTTGCCGAAGAGACATGTGGATACATTTTATCGCAACAAACTTTCATGTGAATACAGAATGAGCAATTTGAAAAGATGCAAAGGACCCCAATGCAGCCGAGACTTCAGACATCATGGTGAGTGCATATCTATATTCATTAGTTTAATTAGTTTGTTGACAAGATTATCGCGTGCTAAACATTGATACATGTCATGACGAGTATAATTGGTGCTTTGTTGACATGAAACACAATCTAAGAAATAGAAGTAGAAACTTAATTGGTTCTAACAAAATAATAGGAATATAGCGAGGTATTTTGCACGAAACAGACAAACCTATGCCCGGCTCGCGTTGCTCTCTTTCTCTCTCTAATCATCTTTTCTCGAAAGAAATCAAAAATATAGATGGCAGTTGACAAGACGGGGCACAACAAATGATCGGCGATTTTTCTACTCGGACTGGTACTTGAACCGATGGACGTGGGTGACATTTTCGTCGCATCTTTCCCGGTCGGGGAGATTGCATAACCGCGATACGGGCTTTTCGCCGCCGTTTAACGAGAACCCTGGCTCGCTCCCTCTCCCTCTCTCCGCGATTTTTCGCTCACTCACCTCCTCGCTCTTTATAACCTCTTTGAATTCCCGTTTGATTCGCTGCGCCGCGATGTTCGCCATGGCTCCGGAATCGCTAGGGACAGTTAGCACGATGTCATTGTCGCTCGCGAATGAACGAACGCTCTCTCGTGGATCCCGCGTCCCTCGAGGAGCTCAGCGTCGCGGCATGCGAGGCTTAATTTTTTATCGCGGCGCGGTGCTCGTAACCTGATGGCCCGCGAGTGAATTTTGCCCGTCACCCCCGTCAACAGCCTTCGCCCGAGGTCCGTTCCTAACCCGTTCCTAGTATCCCGTATCGAGAGACTCACGCCGCGTTACATACACATGCGATTTACCATCGTTGCGATCAGCGCCGCCGGCGCCATTTGATAATCGTAGCAAAAGTCGACTGTCACTCGTTCTCGCGCCCGCTCCTTTTGAATTTTGTCTGGGCTCACGTCGCGGCGCCGAATTTTCGCCGGAATATACAGGGTGTCCCAGACTTGACGAGTCAGCCGCTAATGGTAGATTCCTGAGGTCATTTGGAAACGAAAATCTTAATACCAAAATGTTGAGGAAGATGTAGTTTCGACGCTATAAAAGATTAAAGATTACCAATCGGCGCGTTACGTTCTCCTACGCTCAGCATAGCGTATCAAGGGGCCCGCGTACAGCGCGATAATATCGATATCGATAGAGGGATGAATATAGAATAAAAAATAGGATTCTGCAGTGAGCGCGATTATGTTTTCCACGCGACAGTAGTCAGTAGTTTGGACATTTTTATGAAGTCTTCCTCAACATTTTGGTATTAGAATTTTCGCCTCCAAATGATCTCAGGAATCTACCATTAACGTCTGATTCGTCAAGTCTGGGACACCCTGTATATATGCGATAACACCTTGACGGCCTCATGCGAACACGCCAGTCGATAAATACCCATCTAGAAATACTGTTGCGTATCTAGAGGTAACCCGAGGGAAGGGAATGGGGTAAGTTTTCTCGAAGGTAGTCCGTCGTCTCGACTTATCAAGATTGATACGCGATAATGTAAGACTCGCGTTTGGAATACGGATCCTCGTACGTCCCATAAACTAAACGAGTGAGGAAATGTTGATGATCCCGGTTCCTCACATGTCGCGTCGAATATTTCGAATAGGTTAAAAGGGAAAAAAAAAATAAATAAGCAAAGTACGCAGAGTTCGCTGTCGTCGAGAGGAATACCCGGCGGGGGGGGGGAGCGGAAACACGTGCGCGACCAAAGTGTCACCGGAGTCGGGAGGACGGAAACGCGCTTCTGTCGCGCGCGTAAATAAAAAAGAAAAAAGAACCCGAAGAGGGAAAGACGATAGAAAGAGACAGAGAGCGCGCGAAAGACGCAAAAGCGACTCGCGTCGCTTTATCGATCATTGACGACGAGGCCTTCGCGAGTGACGGAGCGAGGCGCGCGCGCTCGGACCGGAAGTACATGTCCACGATCGACGGTGCCTATCTGCGCGACATACGTAAGTCCGTTTTTATCGTGCTTTATCGGAGAGATAACGAAAATTCTCGTCAGCGTTTCACGAGACTCGAAGGGATACAAACGGGGAGGGTGAGCGCGCACGGGGGGGCGGGGCGGTCCGAGGCGCGCGGAGGCGGAGCGTAGTCCGCGCGACGTCACGTCCGGTGCCGAGCGGCGAGCAGTGATTGGCCGAGCGCCCCGGTGCTTTCTGTTTCAGTGATGCCCGTGTCGCAGCCAGTGCGTGCCAAGAGTTTGTTACGCGCAAACTTGGAGAATTCACGTGTGCGTGGCCTGCGGAGCAGAATGCCGAATATCAAGATCTTCAGCGGGACCTCGCATCCGGATCTCGCCCAGCGGATCGTGGATCGGCTCGGCATCGACATCGGCAAGGTTGTCACCAAGAAATTCAGCAACCTCGAGACATGGTAATGGCTCGCTCCCGCCGTAACCGCGTTGACTATACTAGCCAATTGCACGAGGCCCTAGCGACGTAACCGCGATATGTCATCGCGCGCGAATCGCGTATTTTCCGCTCGATCGGGCTCCTCGTGCGAGTTTCATCGCGTTTCGCGGCCCCGCGTCCTCATTTTCACATATCTCGCCGATTACTCTCGTTGGCGGGCGAGAACACGCGCTCCGAAAAAATTCCGATTCGCCTTTAACTCGATGCCCGCAAGTATCGATTCGCGCCGTAATATCTCGATACGGAGACGAAAGCACGTGCGCTTGTCACAATGTTGTAATCGTCCAGGCTCTAGAAATGCTGATGCGCCTGTAAAGACGGTGTCTCGTGGACGATGCGCGAGATCGAAATACGCTGCGTCGCAGAAATGTTGAATGAGAAAAGTTTCGTAATCGCTCTCTACGTCGAGCGCCCAGTAGTACGCATTAGTTATTCGAATATTAATACGAATTTTTTTTTTCCTCATTTGTCGGAGATAATTTCGATTGACGTAATAATGACGTTATTTTTATCTCGCTTTCTCTGGCTCTTGGAAAATTTAAATTTACACCTTGCTTATGTAATATGCTTTATATCGTATATTGGAGAGAGTAACACGTGATTTAATCGCACCTAGTGTGGAGATAGGAGAATCTGTCCGTGGCGAAGATGTGTATATCGTACAAAGTGGAAGCGGCGAGGTGAACGATAATCTAATGGAGCTCCTGATTATGATCAACGCTTGCAAAATTGCCTCCGCATCCCGGGTGACTGCAGTTATTCCTTGTTTTCCTTATGCAAGGCAGGATAAAAAAGACAAGGTAAGAGAAGGGGGTAAAATGATGATTATTTGTCTAATTAGATTTACGCTTCAAGTAGTTTAGGAAAATAGATATAGTACGTACAAATTAATTAAGCGATTCTAATTTTTTATTATGTAGATTTACATAGGTCAGTTATTTTTAAATAAAGGTATTTAGGCTACTAGAAACTATCATTGAGCACTGATGTTGATATGATAGTGCTTAAAGTACATTATACATTTGTGACCAAGTTTTAACTGAAGAAGATTCGAGTAAAAATCAAAATGAAAGTAAATTTTTTATAATTATTATGAATAATGCACTTTAATCACAAACATCAGTGCTTGACAATTCTTATACCGGTCTAAATATTCTTTCATAGATTTTTCTAGAGAGAGAGGAAAAACGAATCAATCTTAATTTATTTGTCTCAATTATTTTTGTACTCTCTCTTTGTCAGATGTAAATATGCATATCAATAAATTAATAATTACTAGATTAATATATTTAAGTATTATATATTTTTTTCATAAATTATCATTTGTTTCTTTAATGTATATACTTATATTTTTTACATTTAGATTATGCCAACAATACATAATGAGCCATTTAAAATCATAGTATATGAAATAATAATTAGCAAATGTACATGCGATATGTGTATTATATCTATTTGTGATTGTGTGGAAAATTTTATTCTCAAAATGTCTTTAAAAATGATACTTCTATTGCAAATATCTTTGTAAAATAATAATTATATTTTATATAATTTATCAATATGTAAATGCATCTATATATCTAAATATTTAGCTATAATGATTCTTGCAATAACAATCATTAGTACCTAATATATATTTAACCCAACAAATAATATCTACAATCATAGTCTCTACATATGAATAAATAGATATTAATTCCATTAGTTTCCACACTTGCACAGTATCTAAAGATTACACATTGTTGTTAAAAATAAAATTGTGCAACAATTTTTTTTAACAAAATTTGAGTGTGTTTTATGAATATATAGGTAGTTAATATACATATACTTAATATACACGTAAAATTTCAATTTTTTTATTTTATATTTCTTATTTAAAAAAAGATGCTGCTACTTTTCTAATGTCTATAATACAAGCGCAACAATGTATTTATAATATTATACAGGGTGTCGCAGACCACCCGTATCAGCGAATATCTCAAAAACTGAGCGCGGCAGACAAAAATATTTCAGACAAAAGTTGTAAGGTTTCAAGTAACGCATTACATTGCGATATCATATGACCTTGAAGAGTGTTGTCAAGGTCACCTTGAATTCCGTAAATGGAAACCCCAATTTTTTATTGCACATTCTTGTAGCTTATCTCGAGAGCTTTCCAAAACACTATAATTAAGTTAGTTTTCATTAAGTACTTTCCGAGTTATGAGGCTTGAAATCATTTCTTAATTTTACATAAACCGTAAAATATCTTGTAAAATATTCATTTTTCGATTATCTTACCTTAATACTTTTATGTACAAAATAATGAGAGGAATCAATTGGTGTAAAGAAAACACATAGTTGTTTTGAAGAAAAAATATGTAATTATTAATTGCAAATTACATATTTTTTCTTCGAAACAACTATATGTTTTCTTTACACCAATTGATTCCTCTCATTATTTTGTACATAAAAGTATTAAGGTAAGATAATCGAAAAATGAATATTTTACAAGATATTTTACAGTTTATGTAAAATTAAGAAATGATTTCAAGCCTTATAACTCAATAAGTACTTAAGGGAAAAATATTTTATTATAGTGTTTTGGAAAGCTCTCGAGATAAGCTACAAGAATATGCAATAAAAAATTGGGGTTTCCATTTACGGAATTCAAGGTGATCTTTACGTGACCTTGACAACACTCTTCAAGGTCATACTGATATCGCAGTGTAATGCGTTACTTGAAACCTTACAACTTTTGTCTGAAATATTTTTGTCTGCCGCGCTCAGTTTTTAAGATATTCGGCTGATACGGGTGGTCTGCGACACCCTGTATATAAGTACACAAAATCTATGTCTTTTGTAAAATATGTTTTCAGTTTGTTCTATTTAATATTATCTTAAAATCTATGCTTTGTTAGTAAAGATAACGCGGCAAAAATAATGAGGAGGAAACGTTGTCTTGAAGAAGAAGCTATATTTCTTTAATGTATCTTCACAGGGCAATGATGGTGGAGACTCTAAAAATCAGATTATCATGAAGTCGAACGAGTGGAAATTCAGGGTAACTTGCGGCGGTCCCTTTTTATCTGTTATATTTTTTATTCTCTCATAGCTTTTAACAGACCAGTGGAGTGATCATTTTTGGAATGCAAAACTTGATTTCATTGTCATATATAAAATTTGCTTATATTCTGCCGGCTTTACATTATTGGGCTGCACCAGATAAGAGAGAGATACACATATATATTACTGGACTTTCATTCTGGACATCATTTGTTGATTGTCATAATTTCTTTTTTTATATTCTTCAGGGATATATTTTCGCTTTTCTGATAGGCAAAATTATAATTAATAGAGACATTAATCTTTTGTGGAAATAGATATATCATAGATATATTATATTAGTTGTCTCGATTTACGATTTACAAAATGTCAAATGATTTCATGTTATATGAATAGATAGCTTTTATATAAATGATATACTCAAAAAATTAATCAGGTACATAAAGTGTATAAAAGATACCAGATTCTTTTTAAATGAAACTAATATATAATTTTTGATTATATACATACACAGATATAAATAATAAAATAACAAATATATATTAATATAATAAGTGAGATTTATAATAATATTTCAATATTGTGTAAATAACATTTGAATATTGTGTTCAATATTATATAAAAGTCACATCAAAATTATTATTATAAATGAATTATATCATTTATATAACTATCTAAAAATTGTACAAATCAAGCATGAGTTACACAAGTTTCTACAAATTATGTTAAATCACATTTGCATCATCAAAATTTTGTTTTAAAACAAACATTTGTTGCTCTTAATATCAACATGTACATATCACTTTGAAATACTGATAAAAATGTAGATGATTGTAACATTATATATTAAGCATAGAAGTATAATTTTCAGCAATTTATCATTATCATCATGATAAGATGTTTGTAACAAGACAAATAGGAAATGTTTTAGACATCTGAGCACTGCAAATGCATACATTTCAAGCATGTTCAATAATAATATAAGGTTATCAGACGTTGGATAACCCGTTTGGATAACGGACGGGTATTGCAAAACTCGTGCTAGATTTTTCTGAGGGGGGTCTTGGATGCACATTTTTGTTGTTGTGTCAATAACAATGAAACCTATATATACTT
Source organism: Camponotus vicinus (assembly GCF_025532165.1). Classification (NCBI taxonomy): domain Eukaryota; kingdom Metazoa; phylum Arthropoda; class Insecta; order Hymenoptera; family Formicidae; genus Camponotus; species Camponotus vicinus. Next base: position 23,968,050 of record NW_028141956.1, read on the forward strand.
TATCAATCTCTGATATGTCTTATCTGGCCAATGTATACATTAAATATATCACAAATAAAATTTCTTATATATATATAAATTTAATATATTAATTTTATTTAAAAATTTATTTAAATTAATATATTTAATTGCATGATATTTTTATATATTAATTTACAACAAAAATGGGCATCTCTAAAATATTAATTGGGTACTGCATGAGATTAATATATATATAAGGAAAAACTAAAAAAAAAAATTCTGTAATTTTGGATCAGCTGTTGCGTTAGACAGTTATCAGTGCACTGTGTCACATTTATTATATTTTTAAATTATTCTACAAAGTAAAAAGATAAGAAACACCATTGACTATAATGCTTATTAAAAAAGAAAACTTGTATATATATTTTTAAGATTCTGAATAGTTGGGTATTTTCAGGATATTCTGCCCGACCTGTCTACAGTGAGTATAATAGCAACGAGATTGTCGAGTGCGGCGTTTGCAATGATAACTCGATGAATCATTCGATTTGTAATATTGATTTTTGAAATTAAGATGAAAATTTTCTTTGTAGGACTAACCAAACTTATATAATATCGTTGCTATACAGCACATTGGTGTCCCCGTGAATGAATGAATGAGTGAAACATTTGGTCAAAGCATATTGATATCCGAATGAGAGGGCAAAATATTAATATAATAGCAGTACACTCGCAGTACATTGTTCGCAATTAGTATAGTATAGTGGGGTACGCGTACATGTATGTTTCATTGGGTACTAATTATTGAGGCTTAAATCGGTGTTATTGTCCGAGTGCACTAATCAAGTATCGCCCATCCTTATTAATGCTTAAATAGTAGTAGGAATGTGTCAATGTGTTTTTTATTTTCGTAATAACTTGTCCTTTCAATATAGCAATTGTGAAAAGATACCGTGAAATGATTATTAATGGTCTTTTGTAAACTTTATGTACAACACTCATTTATCACAAGTGATTTGTCAAAAATATTCCATCATTTGCACAATGCATTTCTTTACTTGAGACAATGTACTAATATGGATATACTTTAAATTACAATTATAAATTCTCTTTTATATAATTTTGCACACAATATCAGAAATATGCACTCGCGATATATATACTGATATATTTATTTATTAAAATCTATTTTTATATTATGGTAACTTAAACACATCTATTACAAATGTTTGCCCTCTTGTTCATTTCATACCATCCTTTGCTGAGGGTAAGGGACCGAGATGCATTGTGTTTCGTGGTTTTGCGTTCATAATTTTAAATATTTTGCTTTACTTACAATAGTTATTTTGAGTCTAACTGGGGTGCATTTGCAACGTTGTTTCTCTGTCAAAATTTATTTTCTATAAATGTATATCTTGTAAGAAAAAAATTATATTTTATTACGTGGCCATTGTATTCATATTTTGTCCCCTCCGAAAAAAAAGGAAATCTCTTTCGGCAATTTATTTTCAGTTTTATTTAGTAAAAATTAAATCCTGTATCTTTAAAAAAAAAGCACTCATAGGCAGTTGAAATAAATTAATGTTGTATCCTGTGAAATTTTTGTTCAAAGAGCAAACAGACTGGGACTTAAAACTTTTTTCAATTTCTCATAATGTTTTTGGCGTGCTTTTATGAGATTTTAATAGCAATTTCTTTAAATTGCAGGATTTTTCCAGTTGCAAATGGACTTGAAGGACTCGTCCGAATTCTCAAAACTTATCTTATCGAAATGTGTTTTACAGAGTCGCGCGCCAATCTCTGCGAAGCTAGTAGCGAATATGCTTTCCGTAGCGGGTGCTGATCACATTATCACCATGGACTTGCACGCTAGTCAAATACAAGGATTCTTTGATATCCCGGTAGATAATTTATTTGCCGAGCCAGCTGTTCTCAAATGGATTAAGGAGAATATTGTTGAATGGCGAAATAGTATCATTGTTTCCCCTGATGCGGGCGGCGCCAAGAGGTAAGTAATCGAGGGGGGAAAAAGAGAAGAAATTCTAATCGAAGATATTGTTTTTTATTTTACAGAGTCACATCCATCGCGGATCGATTAAATGTCGAGTTTGCGCTTATACATAAAGAAAGGAAAAAGGCGAATGAGGTCGCCAGTATGGTATTGGTCGGAGACGTCAAAGACAGAGTTGCGATCCTCGTAGATGATATGGCTGATACCTGCGGTACTATCTGTCATGCGGCGGAAAAGCTATTGGAAGCTGGTGCCACAAAGGTTTACGCAATACTTACGCATGGTATATTCAGTGGCCCGGCAATTAGTAGGATTAATAATGCGCGCTTTGAGGCTGTGGTAGTGACTAATACTATTCCCCAAGATGGTCATATGAAAGATTGCCCAAAGATTCAGGTAACTGTCATTCAAGAAATCATATAAAATGCTTGTCTTAATGCGATAATAACAGTGACAATAATTGTAGAGATTAATTTAATTATAATATAGCTTGATTTAATATGTCTAATTGATTTTATCTTTCAGTGCATTGATGTATCGATGATGTTTGCTGAAGCTGTAAGGCGGACACATAATGGTGAATCTGTATCATATCTGTTTTCAAATGTACCGTATTAGATGAAAATCTTCCTATTTCAAATTGAGATTTATGTTCTATTTTTTCATGGATTTCTAACAGTAAATTGACATTTTACTCAATGTGAATCTTGATAAATTTTTAGATTAGATTTAGATATATATTATATATATAAAAGTCGATTTTTTTCTTTACAATTTAATAACTTAAGTATCATTTAAATTTCTATAGACAGAAAAAATACATAATTCTTTGTTTTGCTCGAATTTTGTTGTGATCAAAATTTCAGCTTTTGCTGTATATAACTTACAGCATCCTTATCATTTGTCCAGCTGGAAAAAATTAAAGAAGGATTGATCTCTTAAAATGACAATTACTAATAATTTTATAGATTAAAATATTTGTAAACTATGATTTTTTTTAAATGTCCTCAATGCGCGTGTACTGCACGTAATATTCAGGTATTACTAAGATTGATATCTAATATTTAAAAAAAAATTTAGATTTGTAATATCTTTACATAGAAAAATTTTTCATATATTGATGCTAAAATCACGTAAATAAATTTTCATAATTATGTTAAAATGACATTATTGTGTTTTGATTATCATAAGAATAGATAATAAGAAAGTAGCATTGGTCGTGTTTTTTTTTAATACGACTATAATTTAATATTTAATATATCAGCCATATTACAATAAAAAGAAAGTTTGTAATGTGGGTTTTATTTTTATTTAGAAAATAACCTCTAGTATAATTTAGCTTAATATGACTAATGATGCAGGATAGTAACTTTTTATTCAAGATAACTTCTTATTTAACGAAAAAATGTTATTATTACTCTATTAAATATAACAATAAATGTATAGAATAATATTTATAAAGAAGCATATGTAACTCTGAGATGCCATAAAATTTTTTTCAATAATAAATATTTTTATTAATATTTTGCTTTTTTTAATAAGGAATATTGAAATATATTTGTGTTACAAATTTAAAAAATGAAAACTAATTTTTTATTTATAAAAATTAATTTATATCCAGAGGAAAAAAACGAGGAGATAAAACGAAAAGAAAAGGAGGTAATGTATAATTTAAAAGAAAGAGATTACAAAATTTTATATATTATTTTTAATATTATATTAAGATATTAAATCATTACAAATTGTATGAAAAAGAAAAACAAATTAATACTTATATTGTATCGCTTTATACATATTCCATGTTTAAATTAAGGCAAGAGAAACTTTTCTATGTAATTGTATCTATATATAATTGTATGTAGATTTATGCAGATTTTTCTCAAGCTCATAAGAAAAGTTCAAGGTATTCTCTTATATTGGTATCATCTAATTTAATAATTTACGATTTTTGAACACTAGGAGGTAATGTTATATCAAATACTATTGGTGAGTTACTTGGTAGATAATTTATATCACATGTAGATGCATTGATATATATTATTTTGCCGTCTGACGATATGCCGTATCCTGTAAGATAAAATTACATAGATAGAAAACGTGTAAATATAATTATCACATGTATATATTTGGATTTTATATTTAAGATTTCATACCTTCATGTATATGACCAAATACATGGTATTTGGGTTTCACACGATTTTGCACCGTCGACAATAACTCTACACATCCAGCGCGTACTCCGCTACAGCATAAATCTCCATGACCTACAGGAGGAGTATGTGTTACAAGGATATCTGTATCTGATGGAATCAGTTCCCATTTTGACAGGCATGCTTCTCCACGTGGCACGTTAAATGCCCACTTGCAAAATTCTGGTTGCCTAAGATTTCAATGAAATGTCCTTCAGAAATAAGAAGTCTCTCATATTTAAAACTATTTTTTACAAATACGTTTCATAATATGTTCAAGATAGTTTTTCGATATGATTCTGACGATTCATCTCTTACAACATATCACAGTACAAACAAGTCACAAAAATATATATTGAGAATTTCTAAATATATGAATATATGATATTTTTTGCCTAATATTTTAAAAATACAATACAAAAGTGTTTATAGACAAAAGCTTAACCTTTTAAATGATAAATTACATAAGTGTTTACTTAATATGTTAATAAGTCTACGCACATTTATTCACTACCAAGTTTTTTAGCAAAACTAATTTGACAAAGTATTTACCATGGAGTGCCATATATCTTGATTCCATGTACTACAATCTCGGAATCTTCCAAATATGTACAGTTTGTCAAATAATCTTTAACATTAGTAGTTTTAATAGCTTCTGCAAGAGTGTCTTTTGACATACCCAAGGTGGGTATATTGTCAAGTATGCTGGTTCCAGTATGTTTCTGATGATCCCCACTGGTGTGCACAGAAAAGGGATGCGTAAATGTGGGATCAAAGCTAAGTTCATGATTGCCAGCTATAACTATTTTATGTTTGTGTGGTAAGTTACCTAAATTATATAATATATAATTATTAATATATCTATATGATTTAGATGAAAAAATTCAAAATGTTATTAACGAATAAAAATACTGATTCTTACGATTACAGGTTTTTCTAATTTATTACTCATTGAGTTATAATAATATAATTGATTAATGTACCTATCCAATTGTTGAATTCTATAACTTCTTGCAAACTACCGCATTTCGTAAAATCTCCGGCGTGGATGAAAACGTCTCCGGCAGGTATATCAAATTTTATAAACGGTGTGAGTGAGTGCGTATCGCTCATACATACTACGCGTAACTGGAAATTAAAATTTATCGTTTTAAATTAAATATACGTTGCTCGAATAGGCGGTATTTATGTTAGCAATTGTAAAGACAAAAGATTTAAAAATCCTGCGTATGAAAAATATAAAATGAGGTTTGAGGTTAACACACATGTATCTTTCTGCGTAAAAATATCAGGACGGTAAAAATGATTAGACGTACTTTATCACTCGGTGCCTCGGTCGTCGGCAACTTAGCAGTTATTTTAACAACTTTTTGATACTGAGATAACTCACGCCAGGCTGCTGTCGGGTCAGCTGTCAATGGATGAATAGCTATCTTCATGCTGAACAACTAAATGTGACAGCCACCACGTATTTACACGTGAGATTCATTCGTCTCTTTTTGCGCGTTCTCCTCTCACACTTAAAATATTAGATATGTTTTTTGTCATGATAAAAACGAACGAAATATTCGTATGCATTTGACATTTTATGGGTACTTACGGCTTCTCGTTTTGAGATTAGGAACTTTTGGTTCGAACGCGCCAATATACATATATGTTTAGACGTATATATATAGTATAAAATACTTTTCTCTTATAATTCGTGTTATTGTAAAATATATTAGAATTTACTAGAGTCTGTTTTATATAAATAAAATATTTAAGAATTTTATTTTACTTTTTTCTATTTTTTTAATAAAATAATATTTTACAATCAAAATGTATTAAAGTTCTATTTTGCTCGCTCTTTTATTTCAAAACAAGTTTTCACAATGTTTATATTGAAACGTAATGCAAAGGATTGTTATTCCAATATTTTTTTTATATGTTCTTATAAATAAAACTATTGCAAATAAGCTGCATGATTCATATTGAAATAATACATTATAACATATACACAATAAATAAAATCAAATTTTAAAATTGTTTTTATAAATTTTATTTTAACAATGCAATACTACATCATTATCGTATTTATAATGAAATGTATTAATGAGGAAGTTTTCCTCTTTTCTGAATAGGAAGAATTCTAAGTATAAAGCATTATTTACAATAATTTTACAGGTGATATACGCAATTTTCCATGATTATTTGTGTCCGTTTTGTAAGCATTTATCATCAGCAATTATGATTTACTGTTTTTCTTTCGCAAATCCTCAATACTCTTTGCAATGATAGTTTGTAGTTTAATGGGATCATTGGTTGTATACCAATCGAGTATGAATTCCAAATGTTGTTTTTGCTTTTCAGTACATCTCTTACATCCAGATTGTAAAGCTTCACTAAAAATCCCTGAAAGCAAAATAAAAAAAATATTTATTGCTTTTAATTGATCTCTTTTATTACATACAATAATTGCACAAAATTTATAACAATTATTGCGCAAAATAAAAATATGCAGAAAGATATTTAAGAAAATAACGCGATAACTTTACAGTTTTGTTGTAAAAAAAGTTTGGATGAAAAAAGATTAAAAATTAATTAGAATTTTATCCGTTGTACTTATTCTAAGAAACGAGCCATCTCTTCAAAAATCCACATGGAAAATAGTATATTTTATTATGAATAATATGTAGAACTAAAATTAAATTTATAATTAAATTTATAATTTCAGAATTTGAAGGTCACATATACACACAAATCTAAAATTAAAAATCTGTAAAAATTAATTTAAAATTAATTGAAATGTTATGTTATTGATTATCATTTTATACATTTAATTTACAGTAAAAATTTTATATTTTTAATCGCTAAATATTTGAAAAGGATAACTGTTTTGTCTGTTATTATTTATTAAAAAAATTGATTCTACAATATTAAAAAATCCGCAATGAAGAAATAATATAAAAGCGAAATATTCTACATATACTTGTATATCAGATATACCTTTAAAGAATCTTTGATCAGCTGTCTTGCACGGTGATAAATCCATATAACAATTATAATATTGGTTTCGCAATTTAGCATTATTAAAAATTGTGCGGACATCGATGTTGTCGTATCGACTGGAATATAATTCCTCTGCGAGAACACACGTTAATGCAATGACAATGATCGCTACGATGTAACTTGGTCGAGCCATTATTTCTTCTACTTTTGTACTAGCTCTCGTAATAAGAATACTGAAGATTCAATGGAGACACATCTTATTTATACGAACTGGCTGGTACAAAAACTTGTTTTGTATGATGGTCACAGTTAATCAATTGTACCTGTGTACCTGACAGTTTAACGATGACGCTTCTAATTATGAATGAAATAAAAAAAGACAGTATATAAAAGAAATTTATTGACAAGGATTTAGAAAATACGCCTTTTAATTACAATATATTAATTATGCATGTCACTTAACGACATATTACATCGTATTTTAAGAACATATTTATTTTTTTTTTTCGTTTCCTGAATTTGAGAAATAAGTTACTATTTATGTAATATTATTAATTTGCATCTTATTTAGAGAAAAGGAGCAAAAAACAATATTTAAGAGGACGAGATAAATAAAGAAATAAATAAATATAATATGAAAAATATGAATTTTTTTAAATATAAAGAGAGAATATCAAGAAGCGAAGCGTTTTTTAAGAATTCTTTTTCAACTTCTCCATTTCTTAAACAAATAAATAATAAATAAATAATAATCTTATTCTTTGTGTAATTTTATATAATTTCGTTCATTTTCAAACTTTATCACACAAATTCTTCTATGAAGAACAAAAACTTATAAAGAGTATTTTCTTCTTTAGAAATGTACGAATAAATGAAATTTTTGAAAGATTTAGTCGAGTTTGACATTTAAATAGCACGAAAAGGTCAAAAGAATGTCTTTTGACCTTTCAAAATATCTAAAAGACAATTAAAATAATTTTTTAATTTTTAATTTTAAAATAATTTTTTAAATTATTAAGTTATAGACAGGTTTAACATTTATAAGAATATTTATGAGAAACACATTAACAGAGATATTATTACGGATGCAAGACAGACAATATATTAAATAATATTATGTTTTTCCATCAATTATTATTCATGAGACAGAATGGAAAATACAAAATAATGTCTAACAATTTTTCCAATTATTCATGATAGTGTTTCCCAGAAATGAACTTGTATACTAATAAAATACTTATTGCATAAAGACTGCAATATGATGTATTATAAGCAACCCATAAATGTCGTATATATATTCTTAAATGAAATATGAGAGAAAGAAATGTCTGCGTATCAAAGGTTGATATTAAAAATACTCAGAAATCCTTAAACTATGATCATGTTAATGCGATTAGATCATCTCAAGTATTTCGATCTTTATATTATTAACTGACCAGCACACATGTCCAAAAGATATTTAAAAGACGACTTAAAGACGTCTTAAAGTCTTTTAGACGTCTTTAAGACATCTTTTGGCCTTTTTGTGCTATCTGGCGAGCGTCTAATTTTTTATTCTTAAAGTTATATAAAAAAGTTATATATAAAAGTTATATAAAAAAATAATACCTTCAAAAAACATTATTATAAGCATCAATATATGTATTTTTATGTGACCACATTATATATTATATTATTTATTTTTTAAAAATTATTATTTATTTATTAAAATTGAAATATATAAAACTGTAATGTGTGTGAAATTTGTTATTTGAAGCGAGATATATTATGTAATCTTTTTAATTTCGCATTTTAATATAATATATATAAAAAGTTCATATATTTTGTCAAAAAGACAATTATATACATAATTTATACAATGATTATTTCGAATTATTCAGTGGAATGCAAAGAATAAATAATTCTAAAGGATGATGGAATGCTAATTATATAAGTGAGAGAGAATTTATATTTCTTTTTCGTTTATGTTTTTTTTTTCTGTAAGATACCGACGAGAAATTATTAAAAACCAGCCATAGGTACGCTATCGAATAGGCTTGATGGACTCGAGGATAATTGAAGATTATGACATTACCGGCCATTTTGATTATTGGAGGTAATTACGATTTATTTTAATGCGAATATTTTAGCTCATCGAGCTATTGTTTTATTATTGGAAATGTATAGATCTTTTAGTCGTGTCAAGAATAACAAAAACATTTTATTTTAAAATCTCGCAGCGTTTTATATTACCGACAATGCAAGGATTTATTTACCTACAGTGCATTGCGAATTTTGTGTCAAGTTCAAGCTATCCACAATAAAGCTGAAGTATCTCATTGGTGCCTAAAGATGAGCAACCTAAAGCCTAAAGCAGCCTAAAGCCGATATTACATTCATACGACAAAATGTTGTTGAATGTGTCGATTGGCTGACAGAGAATTTTTAGAATCTTGATAGAGATTCTAGAAATTCTCTATTTGACAAATAATATCTTCACAATTAGCCAATTTATTCCCATTGTAATTTTTGCTTTCTCAATATTAAATTATATAGCCAAAAATAAAAAACCTAAATAATTACATTAAATTAATTATACCAGATTACTTGTTTTAGATTTTATTGCATAAACTATATTATAATATTTTATATTCAATTTTTCATAATTTTAATAATAGCACAATGAGAAAAACAGATTTAATTTGTCAGTCTTTTAGAAAAATGTCCAATTATACAAACGACTAGTGCATAATTAAAGATTCCAAACTGTTGCATTTGATATGTGTGCATATGTATTATATATATGTAGTTCATCGTAAAATATATTTGATAAAAAAAATTTAATTAATAAATGATTTGACTTTTGCTCCAACATTCGTTATTTCGAGCTAAATATTAGTAATTTAATTATTTTTATCTCTCCTTAAACATTAGACCTTGTACTTTAACCTTAACCAGATGTCAAATGTAAACGTGTCCTATCATTTTGTTCTATTTTGATGAGTAACTAGTCTTTATCTTATTTAACGGATAGCTTCATAATATCTATTAAATAGCAAAAACTATATTTAATAGTGTCTGTGTGTTCTTCATTCTGTCTAAAATTCAATACTCTCACTATGATGTTCAAAAAGGTAAATAACGAAAAAGTGATAATCATTCAATTTACTTGCTTTATTGACATTACATATTATGCAAGTTTTCTAACTCTATTGCATATTTTATCTATAAATAGAGAGTGATATAGGTCAATACTTCAATATATCCATCTCATTTTACATATGAAAATGTAACAAAAATTGCAGTTGCATACGTTTCTTGAATAAATTTTTTATATGTTTGATATCGTGTTCATACAGCTTGACATTAAATTTCAGATATTCACTCCAAGAGTATACAAAACAATGGTACGTTCATTCTCAGCAGCTGCTGAATCCGTCCAAGGATATAATTTTGGTTAGTATATATATTTGAGAATAAATTTTCTTTCTTTTGAATAAGAAGAATCTAGTTCCTTACTTTTAAAGCAGTTTTTAAGCTTACGAAGAATATACTTTAAGTATTGAATCGCATAAGTACTTAAAGACTGATTATATTGATTTGAATATATTCATTTAAGTTATTCCAAGAGAATAAAATTAATTTTTATACAGTATCATAGTTGAATATTAAATGTGAGAATCACAGATGAATATTAAAGATTTAAAATCTTAAATAAAATTTGTTTTAACATTATTGTTTTTCAATATCTTAATTTATTCCTTTACAGATAAGTTATTCAAAATATTTAATTTTAATTTAAAAATAAAACTTTTAACACTTATGTGAATTTTTTATATATTTTTTCAATAATACACATTACATATGCCTTACAATAAATAAAATATAAACATACATACACACATATATTATTTATAAGCATACATTTTATTACTTTGTGTAAAGAATTTTATCCATTTTATCTTTATTCATTTTTATCTAAAAATGTGCAAAAATAAATGATATATTTATATTATTTATTTATTTTTTCAACAGGTGAAAAATACAATTCTTTTAAATTAGATCTTTTAGATTTTAATTTCTGTTACAAGAAATTTTATAGTTATATAGAAAGATATCTATATTATTATATATATTACCAACAAGAATAGAAATTATTTCAATTATTATTCTCTTATATATAAATGTTGTGCAAAATATTGCAAGTTTACATATTTTTCTATATTACATATATTTGTATTATATTATCTACATGAATCATTATTATCTGATTAAAAAACACAATTTTTTATTGAATTGTTAGACCTATCTGATACTCAGAGAGAAATGCAAGACCTAGCCCGGAAATTTGTTAAAGAAGAAATTATCCCAGTAGCTGCAGAATATGATAGAACTGGAAAATATCCATGGGATATTATCAAAAAGGCATGGAGCCTTGGTCTTCTGAATAAACATATTCCACAACATTGTGGTATGTTTGACCTTGTTTGATATATTTAAAAGTTAGGAATAAAAAATAATATATCCAAGAATAATACAATCTGTCAATGTAAAAATAAGATTCAAAATTATTTATATTGCAGGTGGTTTGGAAAGTGGTAATTTTGATGGCTGTGTGGTTACAGAAGAATTTGCTTATGGTTGTACAGGAATAACAACTGCAATAGATGCTTCAAGTCTTGGAGTTAGTTTTTATATTTATTATACATACTTCACTTTCTTTGTCATATCAAATTTTATTAAGATATTTCCTAATCAAAGTACTTAATATATTAAGACAAGATATTGAAACTTTTTGCTCTTATTTATTCAGCAAACTCCAGTCATCATAGCTGGAACCAAGGAACAACAAAAAAAATATCTTGGAAGACTTACAGAGGAGCCACTTGTTGCGGTGCGTTAAATTTGCAAATACATTTATATATTTAAATATTTTTCTGATGTAATGTATAAATTATATAAATATTATTTTTTTACAGGCATATTGTGTTACTGAACCTGGTGCAGGATCTGATGTAGCAGGTATTAAAACTAAAGCTGAGAAGAAAGGGAAAGAATGGATAATTAATGGCACAAAAATGTGGATTACCAATGGCGGTGTTGCTAATTGGTATATAATAGTATATTTAAATATCTAACATTAATTTATAGGGAACGTTTATTTTTTTAACATAATCTTTCATCATATAGGTATTTTGTATTGGCGAGAACAAATCCTGATCCAAAAGCTTCAGCTGGTAAGGCTCTTACAGGCTTCATCGTAGAACGTGACAGTGATGGTGTAACTCCAGGTCGTAAGGTAACCATAGATAACAATTTTTTGTTATCTTATTTCAATGTCTTAATGTAAATTTTTATTAGCTTGTATTAACTTTTTCACTTCTTGAAGGAAATGAATATGGGACAAAGAGCAAGTGACACACGAATGGTAACATTTGAAGATGTTCGTGTTCCTGAGGAGAATGTATTATTAGGAGAAGGTCAAGGTTTCAAGATAGCTATGAAAACTTTTGACAGAACTCGAGCACCGGTATATATTTCTATTCATAACATTCTTTAGATATTGAATGAATTCAACGTAAAAGTTCAATGTTTACAAATTTATCTTCAAATTTATATTATAGGTTGCAGCCGCAGCTGTTGGTTTAGCTCAGAGAGCTCTGGATGAAGCAACGAAATATGCATTGGAACGCAAGACATTTGACATACCGATAGCAGAGCATCAAGCTGTTGCTTTTATATTAGCTGATATGGCTATTGGTGTTGAAACTTCCAGAATGTCATGGATGAAAGCAGCTTGGGCTTCTGATAAAGAATTACCAAACGCTACAATGCTCGCAAGTATTGCAAAATGTTATGCTGCTGACGTAGCTAATAAATGTGCTACCGACGCTGTACAGGTAAATGCAGTAATTTATATAAAATTATTTTTTCTGCTCTCTAATAAAAATATTTGAAAATATATACATATATTTTTCTTATAATTTATTGCACGCAACAATTTTCTTTTTTAGATTTTTGGCGGTGCAGGATTTAATTCCGAATATCCAGTAGAAAAACTTATGCGTGATGCCAAAATCTTTCAAATATACGAAGGTACTGCGCAGATTCAAAGGTTGATTATATCACGTGCTCTTTGCAATGAAGCTAAACAAAAAAACAATTAAAAGAAATAATCATATTATCAGAAGCTGAATTAGAATATAAGATCTGTTTGAATATTTTTATAGGAAACTTTACTATGTTAGAGTTAAGAAGCATATTTGATATTCTCTTTAATTTTATAATGAAATTTCACGATATATTTTGTCTATGAATTTATCAAAATGTGAAGATTGATATATTTTTATATTTTTGTAAATGTATGTACAAACGCCGCAATTGTATTTGTCTTTAGATAATCTATGTAAAGTTTAGACATGGATATTTAAATGATACAAGATGTTATATATTAAGATATAAATTGGAATATATATTAAGATATAATTTGTATGATTTGCTTTTATTCGAAAAGTATATTGTAAATATTAAAACGAAAACTGTAACTACAGAAAGATATATTTTTATCATGTCTTAACATATGCTGGATATATATATATATATATGTATATTTCATTTATATTTGATTCTTTAAACAATTTGATACTTATTTCTTCTATAAGAAAATTCTACTAGTATATTTTGCATACAGTTTATGTTTACAAGCCCAATTTTTATTAGATTTTTTTAAATAATTATATAATTATTAAAAATTATATTTAATAATCATTATAATTTTAATAATTTATTATATTTAAAATAGACAGAGATTTTAGTAAAACATTTAAAAAATAAGCGAGCAATAGGCTGTATTTAAAGAAAATCAAGAAAAAAAATTCGAAAATCTCAAATTTACGGGAAATCTTTCTCTTTTTCAATTTCTATTTATCAACAATTTCAAAGTTACAATTTCCAATATTCTTCCAAAAAGAGAAAAACGATTAAGGGAAGAAAACACCTTAGTTCCTCATCGAAGGATCATCGTGTTTCAAATCGAGCGCGCGTCGGCGGCAGAGGGCGCTCGGGGCGCCCAAGTCGAGTGCGTTAGTCAAGTGCATTGTTCGTTGAAAAACGGATTACGCCGCGTTATGTCCGTCGAGTCCTAGTTTTTTCACGCGGGGCACCCTCGCTCGAATATTCGCGCGCGACGCGACGAGTTATGCAACGTGCGCCGCGTAAGGGCGGCCCGCGCCGGCCGTTCGGACATCGCGGCAGCTGACCTACTTCGAGCCCGAGCCATCGGTCGTATCCGACGCGGCGGCGGCGGTGGCGGCGGCGGCGGCAGCGGCGGCGGCGGCGACGGCGGCAAATCGACCGTCCCTGGGGGAGAGGAGGAGAGGAGGTAGGTGACAGGCGGGCTCGCTCTCGGTCGAAAAGAATCGGCGAGAGACACACGACCGGTCGACACGTGGATTTACGAGATTTACGCGGGGGGGGGGCAGGAGGAGGGGGGGAGCGGCCTGTCTTTTTGGAAATTACGTCTTTCCGCCCGCGAGAGCCGAGCTCGCCGATGGGGCCAGTGCCGTAGACACCCGGAACTGGCCGGGGGTGCCGGCTCGTTTGCGAGACGAGAGTTCTCTCTCTCTCTCTCTCTCTCTTTCGAGCGAGAAGATCCGATGGCGTGTCGTCTGGACGCGCGCGAGCGAGCGAGGTTGCGCTTCCGCGATTAGGTTTTCCCTTTCGTTCGGCCACTGCCGTAGCACGTGCGAGCGCCACGTAGGTAGGTGGGCCCCTCGCGCGATACGATACCTCGGCCTGTCGGCGATAACGCCGTCGATCGCGTCCGATCGCGAATCGGGAGCGACGCTTCGCGCGCAGTCGACGATTATCGCGCGCTCACGTGACACGCGGTTAGGCTCCCCTGCGCTTATCGCGGTCATCCGTCTTCGGGGCTCGCGTTTCCCGCCACGAGCGAAACGGAAGTCGAATATCCGCGATAATCCGTCTCGACGAAGACTCGGAAGGGAAAGAGGGAAGACGGACGGAGCCGGCGTCAGCGTCAGCCGGGACATGCAACGCGTGGCAGCTCTCGCTACGGCCCTGACAGCTCTCGCGCTGTCAGAGCGCGACAGTGCGCCGGACGCTCGCTTGACTAAGGGAGTGCCCGTGCCGATGCAAAGTGTAAGTGAAGTGGCCTACAGACCTACATTTGTCTAACGTTCCATTTTTTCACGGGCCGACGGCCAGGAGGTTAACAGATATACGCGCGCGAACTCCTCCATTTTTTTTTCCGTGTGCGTGCGCGGTACGCGATGCCGTCGTCCCGTGATACACCGACGTACGACGGCTGACGACGGACGGTGGATAGATAGATAGATAGACAGAGAGAGAGGGAGAAGAGAAGAAAGCCGCCGGAGCGAGCGAGCGAGCGAGCGAGCTGGCGAGCGAGCTAAACCGAAGCGGCGGTGCAGTTTCGATACGCTTCGGACACGGTGCGGGGGTAGCAGTGAAGAGAGACGGTAGGAGAGAGAGAGAGAGAGAGGGGACGACACGTCGCGAGCGTGCGCGAGTGCGACAGAGAGAAGGGCCCCCGGCAAGAGCGCGAGAGGGAAAGCGTGAGTGAGACATTGAGAAAGCGAGAGAGAGAGAGAGAGAGGAGCGTGGAAAAAGACGGGAACGAAGCGCGCGCTCCCGCGAAAGAAAGAGATAAAGAGAGAGAGAAAGTGAAAGAGAGAGAGAGAGAGAGAGATTGAAAGGGAGCACGTAAAAGAGTGTAGGTGTTCTTTCGAGGATAAGTGCGTGCGCTCGCGGGGACGACGTGGAGGAGCGAGGAGGAGGAGGGAGTCTCGCCTGCCCGTCCGTCCGTCCGTCTGTCCGTCTGTCCGTCTGCTGGCACACACGGGGGCCGAATGGCTACGAGGACAGGGGAGCGCGGGGGTGAGCCCGCGGCGACGATCCTCGACAACAATGCAACCGGCATCGCCGCGACGGCGGGCCCTCTCGCGGAGTCGTCCGCGTCGTCGTCGTCGTCGTCGCCGTCGGCGTCGTCCTCCTCCCCCGCCGTGGTGGCACCGACGGTGATCCTGACGGAGAGCACCGCCACGGGCGCCGGTAACCTGCCCTTGACGGGATCGTCCCAGCAGCAGCAGGGTCTGCATCAGGTACATCAGCATCAGCATCAGCAGCAGCAGCAGCAGCAGACGCGACAGCGAGTCAATCTGATCGCCGACGTAGCCGCCACCGATGTCGCAGGTAACCTCAATGATTCTCTCGCGTCTCCGGGGCCTTTGTTATCGTTAACGAGCCGCTTGCCAGACCCCCTTCTCTCCTCCCCCCCTCCTCCTTTCGGCTTCACTCGCACTCGCGACTCTTCCCCTCTCGCTCTTCTCGTCTATCAATTTCTGCCTCTCTCTCTCTCTTTCTCCCCGCGCTTTTTTAGTCTCGCACTCTTCGTCTGGCAGCGTCTCCCTCTCCTTTTCCCCCCTCTCCTCCCTCTTTCCTCGTGTCTCGGGTCCTCCGTCGTCTGTTGCATCGCGCTGCTCCGAATGAATGGATGTTCGATCCACTTCCGAATCCGCAGATACTTGCCAACTTCCCTCCTTTTTGGATAAACACGTGTGGAGGGAAATTAAATGTCCTCCAGGACGTAAATGTCCTTCGGGACGTGTTCGTTGTAGTCGAAACGGCGGATCTTAATTAAAGGTAAACTCGCCTAATGCGCCCGTCGTGCGATTTGATTCGGTTCCAAGTGCTCCTGGTCACGATTACGCCAACTTGACGGGCGGGAAACGCGATCCCTCTCTCGCATAATTTATTCCTACGCTTTAACAAGTGCAGTTTCACACGTAGCGGTGTTTTAACGGCGCAACAGGCGTTTCGGAGGAAATCCCTCGCGAGTCTAAACCTCCCTGTGTTCGTCGTCTCGAATTTAGCACAGACAGCCTTCAAGCTTTTTTTCTTTTTTTTTTTCCTTTCATGAACGCTACTGCTGGTTGCACCGACCCTTCGCGGGCAAAATAGCGGTTCGTCGAAACGAGACTCGTCTTTATTTACGTCGACACTGCCCCTCTCCTTTTTCCCCTCCGTCTGTTCCTCTTTTCTGTCCCTTTCTCTCTCTCTCTCTCCCTTGTCTTTGCGCCTTTTCCGCTCTTCCTTTCCCTTTCCTCTGTCGCAGCGAGAGATTGCGAGACAAGTTTTTCTGACACAATACCATACAGGCACGATTACCTCTTTACGAGGCTCCTTTTCTCTCCTCCTCGTCGCTCTACTCTCCTTCTTCTGCTCCTTTTTCGACCGCGCGCAGCTTCTTCCTTTCCTTCTTTCTTTCTCTCTGTGTTTATTCATTGGAACGAAACGAGCTCGGATATTCCACGAAGCTCGTTTGCAAAAATATTCATCGTGGGTCGGGCACGAAAACTCCGCTAAATATTTCAAAAAAATTGAGTAGACTGGGACAAGTGGTGAACCCTTTCGAATTTGAATTAATTCGAGTATAAAGGCTGCGTACGAAGAAACGGAGTTGATTGTTTCTCCATTAAAATAATTGGAGATATTTTTTCATGAAAATATGCGAAAATTGAAAATGTTCAACCTATGCTAAAGTTGTGAATAAATTTATCAAACAAATTTTTTTTCTTTTTTTTTTTCTTTTTGTATCCCATATTTCCATTTGTCCCAGCTTATCCGTCCACCTATATAATCACCCCCTGTCCGTTCTACCAAAAGTTAATTGGAGAATTATATATGTTTTCAAGCGCTTCTCTTCTGCTATCATATGCTTTTAGAAAAACTATCATGTATTCTAATTATGTAATGAAATCAAAATATTTTCTTTGTGCTATTTGCTTTTTTGTCACTAACACTATGCGCGATATGAGATACAATCTGTATAAATGAAAAAGAAAAAACCTAATCTGCGAGACAATGTATGGTCACAATCGCACAAATAATGCCGTATTTAAAGGTTAAGTGAAATCAGCTGATTCGAAGATGTGTCGGATGACAAGTCGCGTTTGAATCTCTAGCATGAAACTTGTGCGCAATTTTGACGCGTGCAAATTTAATATTAAAATCGTTAAAATCATTAATCGATATCTGGAAATGGATCTGGAGAAGTCTTGCTCTAATTCGTGAGTTGCTTTCATTTTTCTTAACTAGTATCAAAAGCAATTTTTTTCGAGTATTTCTGATTTATAAAAGATAATTTACTATACGAATTATAAAATACTCAATATTTGTGTCTAAAGATATCATTGTTAAACTAAATAAGGAAAATCAAAAGGATCAAATATAAAAAAAATATTCATTTTTATTAAGATGTATCAAGTATATTATTATATCTTTCTATCATTTTTTTCGAGAGTTCTTTTCTTAGACAAAGAATAATATTATGCCATTCTAAATTTATTAAATTTGTTTTCACATCAATCGTTATAATATATTATAACACAAATACACAGTAAAAAATTGTGCGTCCATTAAAATTTTCTTGTGTTACTACACGTTTTGATTAGTACTTTAATGTAAAATTAACATACAACCTGCATATTATTATTTTTATAACGTTCTCATGTGTTACATTTATATCAACTTCATAACTGGACACTTTGTATTTTTAACATAATTATTTTAAACAATCAACATGTCTCAAAGTTTATTTAACATTCTAAGAAGTTAAAGTAAATGTTCAAATAATCTTGAACTTTGACGTACAAAATAATCAAATTTACTAAAATCAAATATTTCTATTACAAATAATTTCAGTTAAAATAATTACTATTATATATTAATATTCTCAACATTTCTTACGAATTATTCTATTTTTTCATGTAATTTTTAATTAATTTGTATGTTATTTTTACATTACATTTAAGTCACGATAACAAAAATAAATGTAAAATATTGTGTCAATTATTTAACATTTTTAGTTTGTCAATAAGTAACATACGACGAATGAGTTATTTTAACTTAAAATTTAGAGTGGATTTTCTGGGACGTGAAAAATATTATAATTAACATTTTATTTTTTACTGTGTATTAATATATATGCAAAAATAGTCGTGTATTACATGGATTGAGCTGTGTGGGACGACTCCAGATCAAATGATTGCAATGATTTCTGATTGTTTCGCGTGCAATCGGTGCGAAACTTATGAAAATGCGTTGATATAATACATTCGTCATAATTCATGAAGCCGACGTCTCGGTAGTTATGTGCTATTATTAACTTTGCAATACGCAACAAAGATCATTAACGCCTAGCTTTCTATTACGACGCGTCGCCCAAGTAATTTATAACCGCAGCAACAATTGTGTATTTTTCACGTGGCCGACGATGACGTGACAGTTCTGCCGCTATAATTGCCAAACCGTACCCGGAATTATTGGCACGCAGTCGTCACGTTTCCGGTAACGATGAATAAACACTCGACAAATGATAAATATCGGCTTATGAAGCTTGTGTATATTTTACGTCTTAAATAATCACGCGAAATTTTAATCCTGTAAACATATCCTTTCGCTTAAAAAAAGATTATTATGATTACGTTCATAGTTTTTAATTATAAGAATCATATTTGTATATTTTTTCTATGCACTCGTAAAGGTCAACAATGCGTTGTCATGGCAAATTTGATCTTCTATTCGTTTTCTTGACACGATATTACTTTTACTGTATTTCCAAGATACAGCACTGTACAAAGTCGACCAACAAGCTCGAGTCTTATAATCATTCACTTTCGAAGAGAAAACATTCGATACTGTTTTATATTCAATATATATCTTCGGAATGTTTTTTTTTTGTTTTTTTTTTGTTTATCGAACAATCTTAATTACGCAAGGCGTCCTTTTTTCAGCGAACTGAAACACAATCAACTGTGACTTGATGAATAATACGAGTATCGCGATAGATAACGTAGGAAGTGACATAAAATTATCAGCAGGAAGTATCACTCTTGCCAATTTGATAGTGACGCGTGTGAGATTCCGCCATCGGAGATATTCCGCGTTGACGACAATTTAGACAATTATTATGCACACGTTAAGGGCATCTTAATTTTGATATTGTCATTCTAATGAAAACGTGCAAATCCGTTATTATCTTCGTCCACTGAATAAAAGATTATTTTTTATAAATAAGACCACCATATACGAAGCCGATAGCGATCAAATAGTTTCAGCTAATAAGGTGCAACTCGTTAATACGGTGCGATTTGAATAGTTATATAGTGTGGATTATTAAGACAGCAACTGCATATTAAAAGTCTGCATTTTTTCGAATACATTTATTTTTTTACACAATTATTTTTAAAAATTATTTGAAAGTGAATAAACAAAATTTCCTCAAATATTAATATATCGAATTGAGCCAACAAATTATTGATTTAATGTTTAAAATATTTAAGATTAAAATAGCATTATAATACGTTATTTATTGTTTAAAATATTTAAGATTAAAATAAAATTATAATACGTTATTTATTATTTAAAATATTTAAGATTAAAATTGAATTATAATACGTTATTTATGTTTATGCATTCACATACAAATAATTTTTAGATTTTTCACAGTTAGTAAATCAGCCTTTAGAAAACGGATTTGATTTAATGGCTTTTAAAGTGCATTTTACAGATATACACATTAAATCTTCGAGACACTTATTATCTAATAATTTCTTTGCAACATGCTGCGTTTCCTGATCGCGCTATGATTTCTTCGATGAATGCGATGTTTGAAAATGGAGCAGGCTTAAAATCTTTCTTTCTTTCTTTTTTTTCCACTTGAGCAATTTTTTCTTGTTTTCGTATATATTTAAATTTTACTACGGCTATAATTTTATTCCGGACCATTTTGCTATCATTAAAGTGTCGCAGAGGCATCATTATGTCCGTCGTATTTTATCGCGATTGTTCACAGCGTCTCTCTGTTTGAAGAAAAATATTGGTCGAGCGCTTTAGTTCCGCATATTTTCTTATTTTCTTATTTTCGACAAAAGAGAGGCTTTCACAGTCGAGCCTTTTCCATTTTCCGGGCATAAAAACGTGACACATGGCACGTGGCACGTTAAGAATTGGACTTGAATGATTTTCTCCATCAATACGAGATTACGAATAAATTCGATGAAGTGGCAGGTAAAATAGGGATGCGTCAACATCTACCTGCTGTGCCGGAAATGCACTTGTTGCGCATCTAGCTTGACGTCAGCGGAACGATATGCTTTGCACAATCAATCACGATAACTTCCGCTCCGTCGAGATGCGGGGGGGAAGAAAAGAGAAACAAAAAGAACAACCCCAGGACAATGGACTAAGGGAGAGAACTTAAGGAGGGTCCCGCTGGTCAAAGAAAACTTTGCATGAGGGTAAATTTGAATGGCATGGAAATCAGGTGTTATAAACACGAAGTTACGACGATCACGCTTTCGTTATTGCGAAACAGCAGAGATGAAAGATTCAGTGGCCATGTAACGACCTTAGCTTGCTCAATTGTTTCTCTCGAATTTTACTTTAACAAATTTGTAGCAATAATTTTATGTCCTTCATTATTTATATATCGTGATAAATAAATGAGATAAATGGAATTTTATATCGCGTTGCTTTTAAATAGAACGTTCATAGAATTGGAAAATAAAATATTGTTCCAACATTTTTTTATTATTTTTTTATTAACTCTTTCTTTCTCTCCTTTTCTTTTCAATTTTAAATATATAATTATGATTATCTATAATATTTATAATTGTATACATAATAATTATAATATTACGGCTCTGAATTTTTGATTTAAATGAGTTTCTTAAATAATTAAATAATTAAATTAAATTAAATTAAATAATTTTTTAAATTAAATTAATTCTTAAATTAAATTAAATAATTCCTTCATATTTTCTCTAACATAAAAATTGCAAAAATTTTGACCGTACACTTGAGATGAGAATGAGAGAACTAAAGAAATGGTTGCGCAAATTTTTCACGTATGACCAGTAAAATTTATATTCTTATTTAAACACGCAAAGAAATATTTAGCAATCTATCTCGACTACACCGTAGAGATAAAAATAATAGACATATGCTTTACACGCGTTGATTTTAAACGCTTGAGTATTTAATAAGAGTAAACTAGGCTTTTTGTGAAGAAAACGTCTATTTCTCAGAGAATTTTCTCGCTTCATCGCACGCTATAATACATGAGAAAGCAACGGGTTAAACAATACGATGAAGACAAACGCGCATCTCTCTTTTCGACACGCATCTCGATGAGGCAACACCCGTAACGGGTGATAATTCACAGAACACGCGCGCTTTCCCTTTCCTCTGCTCGATGTGACTTCGGAAGTAGAATCGTACAATAGACACGCGACGATCCTTTCCTCTCGTTTGTCTCCATCCTCGACGACATCCTTCGTTTAACCACTCTGTTCTTTAACCGTTTCATTGGCATCGTTTCATTTCAACGATGTTCGTAACATTAAAGTCACAACAGCACCAGGTTGTTTTGCTCAGGTTCGGTTTAGGATAAGGACCAGAAAAGGGAACACGGAATTTTCGCCCTTTCTGTTCCTTCTATTGTGTGCAATTGATGTTGTTGTCCCAACTTTTGCCCCAGGGGGATGAAAGACGACCCAGCTGGTGTCGTCAATTTTCAACAAATCGCCTATTTGTATCTGTCGCAGGTATCAATAGGGAAATCTATTTATTACAGTACCTGCGAAAGATATATCATTGTTTCGCGTGTTTAAAGCGTATCAAAATTTATCATGTAGATATATCACGGTTTTGGATTTTTATAAGAATCAAAATCGTTATTATTTTCTTTACAATGCAATGATTGATGAAAATTATTGTAGACTGCGTTTCGAAAAAATGGAAAGTGTCTTGAAAATATTTGGAATAAAATAATTTATGCTCTCTTAAAAATTGCCTCACCCCGTAAATTTTTAGCGTCAAATGTCTATTTAATTAACTTAGTAGAGTATTAAGGGGTTATACCTAGTCATAAAAGTAAAACATCCGATTTTTATGTTTTTACATTTTCTTGAAATATATTATTGAAAATATTTCCTAAAAGTTTCAAATTAATCAGATGCAAATTGACGAAGTTATAAATGTATGTTTCATGAAGCGCCAGAGTATAACTTCATTTAAATATGATACTATAAAGCTTCAGCTCTGATATTTTGAGGGCTATCAAGCCAATATATGAAGATTTAAATAAACTAAAATTATATGGGCCTGGAATAGATGATTCTGTGTAAATTAAAAAAATCTGCATTTTATTTAAACGTAAACTTGACACAAATAATATCTTAAACGCGTTTTTCTCGAAATCACTTTTGCAAAGTCGGTGAGCAAGATATTTCAAAAACCGTTACACCGATTTGCTTGAAACTTTATAGGCTTCTTCTATATATAAAAACCTAGTAGATGAACGAAGGATTTTGTTTTTTAATGAATACTTTTTTTCACTTAATAAAAAATGAACAATCTTTAAATCGAAAAAGAATATCTTAGTGTCAAATGGCTGCCATTTTGTTCCAAAACAATTTTTTCGATTAATCCTTCGTTCATCTATTAGACAATTTCATATATTAACTACAGTTTATCGAATTTTTGATGTCAGATGAATCAGCTTCAAATAGCACTGCTCATCGCGCTTTTTAAAAAACAATATCCGGGAGAATAGTTATAACTTTTACATTGTTTAATATTTTATTTAAAAAAAATATAATAATATCCTTAATATTTGTACTTTTAAATAATTTATTTGTAAAACAAAATTATTACATTTTTCAAAAAAAATTCTCAAACATACTTTTTTCGGTCTGCTGACTAGGCATAATCCCTTAATTTCATCGAATTCGGCGTCAATTACAATTCCCATTAATATTAAAACATCTTACGTCTAATTAAATACGAAGAATAAAAAGGAGGGCAGCGGGGCTGCGATTATTCCGCCTTCTTTGTCCGGCGTAGGTGTAATCGGGGAGATGATAAATCAAGCGTGTCTTAATTCCACGTATGATTAAGAGAAATGGGTTAACGCCTCTCTCGTGGGACATTTCCGTCGATTTTGGCGCGTCAAAACTCGAGGGATCGATTCTTTCTCTCTCTCTCTCTCTCTCATTCGATGTAGTAGTGCGTAAACGTCTCTCTTACGTGTATACTTTTTATTGCACCGCGCAACACACATCCACACACCGCCACCCACGTCCCCGGTTAAAGACGATGGGCCGTTTCGCCTCCGTCGCGGCTGCTATTGAATCGCTTGACCCACTTTGATAAACTCGCATCGGAATAACTCAATAACACCGCGCCAAGAGCCAACAATAGTAATTATTATTATTCACTGTTCCCAGTGTGCGACGTGAGCAAGCAAAGCGCACGACGTATACACATGCGTGGCATCGTGCGACGTATGCGTTCCAATTTATTTAAAATAAATGCCCGCGTATGTGTGCGTGAGCGTGTGCGTGTGTCCCGGTGCACTTGACGCGCGGCTCTCGGCTTCTCGCGAAATTGAACGCGCGGTATTATTTTTTGTTGCGAATTTACAAACGGCCTGCTCCGCGAACTTTATTAAAGACAGATTTTATAGAGGAATTATATATATATTTTTTAGAAAACAATCTCCAAGATATTTGTAATCGAAAGATTCCATGATATATATATATTTTTTTTTTTCATTTACGCGAGTCGCTTCGATGTAATATTTCCTTCGACCAACTGTAGCATGCCATGCAAGTGACAAGGACATTACATCTTTATTACGTTTTTATGATCGTGAAAACATTGACCGACATAAATATTGCATATTCATATAGAGGAGAAGCAATAGATTAGTTTGAAAAAAATTGTTGTTTTAATCATGTATTTCAAGTATATTTGTGAGAGAGATAGAGAGAGAAGTCGAGTCGATATAATTTTTTTATTTCTTCCTTATTATCTGGCATCTCTCTTGGAGAATTTTTTTTACACGAGCGCACAAATATTTTTCTTTTATAATAAATATCGTGTACTGAGAATTTACAGAGAATTTACTCTTTGTACAGAGAATATATTACAAACTCGTGAAAGATTTTAATTCGAAATATGTGTACGCAATGTGGAAGGAACATATAAGATTTCTAGTCTGATTTCTCTTGATTTGTAACGTTACAAAATTTTCTCTTGCTTGTATATCACGCGGGTAAAATTTTATCCGCCGTCTCGTGGCGCCCTCGCGTTGTTATCAATAACTAAGATCTAGCGATGATATAGATGTAAGATGTAAGACTAATAATTATGCAAGTAAATATACGTATAAAATATTTATAGTAGATTTACATTTGATTTATTTTTCCACTCAATAATTGTGTTGAATTCAATTTATTTTTATTTCGATCAATTTTCACTAATGCCACTCTTGAAATATTGACCATTCTACATTTTGGAAAGCTTTGAATTGTGCGTAACGCACGCGTAACAAATGAAGAAAGGCATTGTTAAAAAAAGGAGGCAGTTAAAAAATTTAGCACGGTGGAAACGTCAATTTGTTCAGTCATGCGTACATGAAATATAGAAAGAATAGAATGTCATGAGAATGCAATAATTGACAACACACAATCGATATCCAATTTGCATATAGCAATTCTAATTTTTGTTTCTTACCCGCATATGTATTTTGTACAGTCTTTAAATGATAAACGAAAAAATGACAATAAACCTACGGTATTACTTTCGTTTTTGAATAAAAAATAATTGACGTTTTAATATTGTATATTACTAGGTACACAAATTTGTAATTAAATTTATAAATCACAAAATTTGTTAGCTGTCTCTATTTTACATTAAGCTATAATTCTTGCATATTTTCTTGCAATTAAATAACTGATATTTTATAAGAAATAATCTCTCTTCTCTCTTACAGAATCTTGTTTGATATATAAATATATACATTTACATACTTGTTTGATATATAAATACATTTCTCTTTTATACATTTTTAAGGAAAAAATCACTACTCTTTTAAAAATCTTGAATTATTTGCATATTGTGTATGTGTGTCTATAAAAGTTATGAATAGTTTATAGCACTGAATAAATTTCTGTGTACGTTGATAAAAACAAAAATGCCTAAAATTAATAAAATTACAATTAATGTTTAATTATTGTATATATAATAATATAAAATTATATATTATTATATATGTATTATTATTGTTTCTTCAAATTCTCTGCAATTTATAGAAAAATTTTGCATTTCTAATTGATAAAACCGGTAACTGCGCATTTCTATGCGATTATCCCGCTGAAGTACGCTTTTACGTCGTATTTGCGAGCGTTTCTAAATACAAACGCTCGATCGGCCTTGTTGCACGAGGAGCCAAGGTTGCGTCCCAGATTTTCGCGAAAATTAATCACGCGGGCTCCTGTCAGTGTCATCGAGATTTTGAAAAATAAACGTGCGTGCGATTGATTCGCGCGACGCAGCTCTCGCCGCTTCCTTTCATCACTCTAACGATAATGCAGCTCGCAATTTGCGTCATTTTGATCGAATTATATAGAATATTTAGTAGCAAAGTCCTTTATATTAAACGGAACAATATAGTGTTCGTCGAGAAGCATAATGAAATTTTTTTCTTTCCAGAAAACTTGATAGAAAATGTTACATCTTTTTTAATAATTTTAATTTTACGTTTGCAATATTGCAATATTGCGTGATAGCATTTGAAGCAATAACAGAGATATATCTATAAGTCGTTAAACATATTTAATGATTTGAGAATTTAAAATATTAATTTATCCGGTTCGATAGAAATAAAAGAACAAAAGAGATGTAAAGCATTGAAGGGAGATATAGAATAAAGTCATTTTTTAATATTAAATGAAACGATAAGGTTTCTCGAAATTTTTCTTTCAAGGGAATTTAACGAGAGATATATTTCTTGATAAGCTTCATAATTTCGTTCTTGTTTGTAATATCGAATAATAGTATTTAAATGAACAATAGGAAAAAGAAGATATAATTATAAAACGTTTAACGAAGATATAATTATAAAACGTTTAACGAGTCGGGAATTTAGAATATTAATTTGTCCTCTATTCGATATGACAGAAATAAAGGAACAAAGGATGTATAAAACATTGGAGATATATATTGCAGGATATTTAGTAGCAAAATCATTTATATCAAACGAAATAATATGGTTTGTCGACAAATAAATTTTCTTTCAAGGAAAAGGAGAATATTATATTTCTTGGCAAGCTTTTTAATTTCTTTTATAATGTCGAAGATAGTATTTAAAGAAATAACAAGGATACAATTATAAAACGTTTAATGAATCGCGAATTTAGAATATTGATTTGTTTTGATAGAAATAAAGGAACCAAGAATGTATAAAATATTGAAGATATATTGCAGGATATTTAGTAGCAAAATCACTTATATCAAACGAAATAATATAGTTTGTTGACAAGCAAATTTTCTTTCAAGAAAAAGGAGAATATTATATTTCTTGGCAAGTTTTTTAATTCCTTTTATAATGTCGAAGATAATATTTAAAGAAACAACAATGATACAATTATAAAACGTTTAATGAATCAGGAATTTGGAATATTGATTTGTTTTGATAGAAATAAAGGAACCAAGAATGTATAAAATATTGGAGATATATTGCAGGATATTTAGTAGCAAAATCATTTATATCAAACGAAATAATATAGTTTGTTGACAAGCAAATTTTCTTTCAAGAAAAAGGAGAATATTATATTTCTTGGCAAGCTTTTTAATTTCTTTTATAAAATCGAAGATAGTATTTAAAGAAACAACAAGGATACAATTATAAAACGTTTAATGAATCAGGAATTTAGAATATTGATTTGTTTTGATAGAAATAAAGGAACCAAGAATGTATAAAATATTGAAGATATATTGTAGGATATTTAGTAGCAAAATCATTTATATCAAACGAAATAATATAGTTTGTTGACAAGCAAATTTTCTTTCAAGAAAAAGGAGAATATTATATTTCTTGGCAAGCTTTTTAATTTCTTTTATAAAATCGAAGATAGTATTTAAAGAAACAACAAGGATACAATTATAAAACGTTTAATAAATCGGGAATTTAAAATATTGATTTGTTTTGATAGAAATAAAGGAACCAAGAATGTATAAAATATTGGAGATATATTGCAGGATATTTAGTAGCAAAATCATTTATATCAAACGAAATAATATAGTTTGTTGACAAGCAAATTTTCTTTCAAAAAAAAGGAGATATTACACATATTTCTTGGCAAGCTATTATCGAGGATAGTATTTAAAGAAATAAGGATATAATTACAAAACGTTTAATAAATCGGAAGTTTATTATCGGAAGATTATTAATTTATCCTATTCTATGTGATATAAAGAAACTAAGAATATGTGTGAGATACATATTTCATCTCGTAAAACAATTTCTCCCGCGCTTTGTGCTCGCCCATGTGCGCGCAACTTCACACAAGTGACGCGCGCGTTTAACTTCAAAGTTTCGGCCGATGGCCGCGCCAAGGCGCTGATCGCCGTCTCTCGCCGCGCCTCGCGATCTCCCGCCTCTACCTCACCCCACCCCACCCCGCCCGGTATCCCATCAACCTGTTCGATACGCCGCTCGTACGCGCATAAGTTTCTCGTGCCAGTTATGATGAATTCGATTGAGTAATACCGGCGCACCGCGCCGAGGCGCAAGAAGTGACGCCATGGGACACGGTCTGTGGTTTTTAATACGCGTCCTACTTTCCGCTATCTCTGCGCGGGGAGGAGGGGAAGGGGAGGAGAGCCGGCGAGGCGCGGCGCGGGACGAAGAAGCGGGCCGATCGCCGAGCGAGCGAGGTAGGTACTCCCCCCCCCCTCCCGTTCTCTTTCTTCTCCCTCGCGACTTCACCCCTGCGAGTCGCGATTACGCTCGTGCGTGAGGAAGCGTGACGCGATTGGCGCGTGTCGCTAGCTCGGTCTCTCTATCCCTCTACCGTCCTGGCGTGACTTTGCTCCTCTCCTGTCTCTCTCTCTCTCTTCTTCGCTGTTGCTACCCCCCTCTCTGTCCTCTCTCTGTCGCATGGACGTCATCGCGCCTTCGCCAGAGATAGGCGAAGAAGAGAGAGAGATGGAGAGAGATTCGCGAAAAAGAGAGAGTGAGCGAGTTTTGCGGGGGAGGGGGGGTGGATAGAGAGAAAAGAAGCGAGAGATAACGACGCGCGCGCGACCCAGAGTGTTATATGCGGCTAGAAGGACTGAAATTGAAAGTGGTCGTCCCACTGGCCCACTGACCTGATTACCCACTGACAATGACACGAATCCTTGCCTCCCACTGCACTCTCCCTCTCTCCCTCCGTCCTTTCTCGACCGCGTACGTGGACGGCGCCTTCTCGCGTCTGTCTCGGGCGCAGGCGTCGTCGACGTGGACACGAGATGCCTTTTTTTATTTTGTCTCCCGGCGAGCGTAATATCCATAAATCGTCGCGATGCGCTAAGGTCGCGAGACACGACTACGCAACTGGTGCATTTCCGAAATTATGTAGGTCGCTTTCGCAGAAAAGGAGCGAGCTGTTTTCGCGGGGAGTACGACCCTGAACGATTGAACTTTACGAGGAACTTTCCTGAGGTCGAAAGATAACGCGAATTAATCTTCTTCGTGTGAATTGAAATTATTTTTTTTTTCTTCGAAAATTTATGAATCAACGAAAGGCTTTTGAATATAATCTAGATTGCTATGCGTTTTAATTACAGAATATTTATATTTAAATGCCCTACTTTGGGAATTAAAGTTCAATCATACATCGTGTTTTTTAAAATATCCAGCAGAGATAAATTTTTAGATAATTAAATTTATAATTAAATTTTATTCTGACATACTAGGAATATTTGCCAAATTGTACTTCTATTTTAAATAATATATAAATACTCATTTTTAGACACATTGTATGATACATTGAGAATTAAAGTTCAATCGTACATCGTGTTTTTTAAAATATCCAGCAGAGATAAATTTTTAGATAATTAAATTTATAATTAAATTTTATTCTGATATACTAAGAATATTTGCCAAGTTGCAGTTCTATTTTAAATAATACATAAATACTCATTTTTAGACACACTGTATGATACATTGAGAATTAAAGTTCAATCGTACATCGTGTTTTTTAAAATATCCAGCAGAGATAAATTTTTAGATAATTAAATTTATAATTAAATTTTATTCTGATATACTAAGAATATTTGCCAAGTTGCAGTTCTATTTTAAATAATACATAAATACTCATTTTTAGACACACTGTATGATACATTGAGAATTAAAGTTCAATCGTACATCGTGTTTTTTAAAATATCCAACAGAGATAAATTTTTAGATAATTAAATTTATAATTAAATTTTATTCTGACATACTAGGAATATTTGCCAAATTGTACTTCTATTTTAAATAATATATAAATACTCATTTTTAGACACACTGTATGATACATTGAGAATTAAAGTTCAATCGTACATCGTGTTTTTTAAAATATCCAAGCAGAGATAAATTTTTAAATAATTAAATTTATAATTAAATTTTATTCTGACATACTAAGAATATTTGCCAAATTGCGGTTCTATTTTAAATAATATATAAATACTCATTTTTAGACACACTATCCGAGATCGAAAATGCGAAAAATAGCAATGATTTCATGTTACGGTATTAAATCGAGTTAACGGCATTACAATTGCCGTGATTAATGAAAGATCGATTAAACAACTCACTTGTAATATTAATGATCCGGCCACGGAATGTATAATCGCTACGCGGAATTCCCGATAATCGCGTAATCAATTTAATTCCGGATATATCGCGAGCATATTCGATTAGCAGCGAAATGAAAATGCGCGTTTGAAAAAGGACGCGATCTCTCGAGTGGTGAAACCTGACGATAAAATCCTGACGCTTTCTCGGGAGAAGATCGGGACAAACGAATTACATAAACCATTTTGAGAGCGCCCGACCGTTTTCATAATACATACTCCGACTTTACTCGTGCGTAGAAATGACGGCCTTCTTTTTGTTCGCCGGCTTCTTCTCGTCTCGCACGGATCATTAAACGCTTATTGAAACTCTCTTACGAGGCGTTTTTACTGTCGCGCCCGCCGACGAAACCGCGTCTCACATTTTAATTAGCTCACGATATGAAGAAATCAGGTGTAGCAATTTGACGTATTAGAGAAAGGGCCTTATCCCAAAAGTGTCGTAAACCTGTAGGTAAGGATTATGATGTCGATGAGTTTCAGGAAAGCTAAAAAACGCGCGAACAAATCTTCTAATCTTAGAACGTCTCTTTCTTCTTACACACATCTTTTGTAATATTCTGTTATATTTATATAATTTATTGGGATATTGTAACATTGAATGTATAAATGAGAAAAAAATAAAATGTAACTTGGGAAAAAATATCAGCGAAGAAACGTCATTTTTGTGAATCACTTAAAAGTCAAAAAAAAAGAGAGAGACGTAATACAGACTTCAAATACTTGAAACAGCATGTTTAATAATCTATTGAATATATATAAATGAGAGAAAAAAGTTGAATATAACTTGGGAAGAAATATCAGCGAAGAAACGACGCTTTTGGGAATTATTTAAAAGTCAAGAAAAAAGAAGCAGACGTAATACATACTTCAAGTACTTGAGAAACGGCATTTTTAACAGTCTATTTTAGATGCTGTCCTGAAGTGTGATTAAATAATATTGACAAGCGACGCGCTTTGACCCTTCTTATTTTCTCTCGGAGAGTACATCTTATTTGAACATCCGCATAAGAAAACAGGATGCGGGTCCCTCTTGACCGTTCATCACTCGTGCAATGACACGTTCTATTACAGATTATGTTCCAAGATTAATAAAACACACTCTTATACAAAGCATTTTAAGAATATTCAGAATGATTTCCGCATATTTGCATTTTATACAGAATATTTTATTTGAACGCTAAAATTATTGACTAGTTAGTGCTATTTTCTTGTTAATTATCTTATATCTTGACATAATCTTGAAATACTTATGTATATAATTTTGACATAGTTACATAGATTTGTGCGACACTGTCTCTTCCAAAAAATTATTTAAATATATATAATCAATTTTGAATGTATAAATACAGGAGAAAGAATTAAGATTAGATACAAAGATAATTAAATATTCCTTTTAAATATTCCTTTTGGATGCTTTTCATTCTTATTAGCATTTAAGAATTAATTCCAATTTTTTTCCGATTTTTCTGAAATATCGCATGATATTTTTCTTTAAATTCTTGGGCGTATCAGGCCCAAATTCGGTATCAGCGATTATCTGGCGGACCTGGCCCGGGCCTCCGCTCTCGCTTTCGGTGCGAAGGGAGCGCTCGACGGGATTTCGTAATCCTTTTCCCAACCCGAATCGAGTCGCGATCGGCTCGCAAAGCGCACACACGCGCGTTCTCACATGCCTTCGTTTCTCTTCGCAAAGTACGTGTCACGAGAGGTATCCGTCGTAGTGTGTCTGTGTGAGACCAAACGGCTCTCGCGCGCCCGCCTACTTTCGCTAGTTTGCGTAAGAAACGTACACGTATTCGGAGTTAGAGTATTCGTAATACATGTGTGATATAATATATATCTAATCATGATTTCTCTTCCTTTTTTCATTATTTTAAATATTCCATTTTTTATAAAAAAAATTAATACTTTGATAATTACTCCACTGTATGAAATCAAATTTAAATATATATAACATCATTATTGCTAATTTATTGTTCTTGCTCCAAATTTATATTACTATCAATTAGCAAATTTTTATTTTTTATTTTAATTATATCGACAGTCTTATTATCGAAAAACACTGATAGCGAATCAAAATTAAATACATCTGAGTTAATTATTAATTAATTTTTTAAAACTCACACATGAATACGTTTTAAAAATATTACATTTTGTTTTTATGGATTCACCAATATGGAATGCTATAACAATAAAATATAGTTAAAAATAGAAATTAATAATATTAGATTTATATCAAATTGTGTTTTTCATATTAAGTGTGAAATATTTTATTTTCGATTTTTTCTAATTTATTATAAAATAAGCTTGAAAAATAATCCAGATGATATTTCATCGTCCATACAAATGTAAAATATAATATTTTCGATTATTTCATAAAATATATATTTCACGATTAATAAATTCTGTTTAGATCAATAAATTAGTAATAAACGGATTAAGGCGAATATAGGTGAATGATTAATTAATTTTATGAATAGCATATAAAAAATAAATGAAAGTAAATTGATAAAATTATAAATTATTATATCCTTCGTCATCTAATGTCTTCTCATACCTACTCTTGTTTATCCTCTTGCTTTTTTATAACACTCACACATTTACTCGAGAAAACACGATTAATTATTATCGTGCATGCACTCTAATCATTAGAATACGATGATTACAGTGCATTTTACATAACATTAACCACGCACAACCGCGCATTATGCTTTATTATTGCGAGATATTGGAAGAACGTGAAAATCACGGTTATACAAAGTTACGATCTTCTTAGTATTGACAATGAAAAATTGTGCAGCCGAATTCACATAATATTTTCTTTGCTAATGGACATTGTAGACACGCATTTTATGGAAACTTTTTCTGTTATTACAATCATTACATTATGAATAAATATCAGCTGAAATTAAAATAGATATCCGCGGAATGTGCGTGTAATATTCAAGAATTTGCCGACTCACAGAGTGGTATTCAATCGAATAAATCATAAATATAAAATGCGCATTTCAATAAATTGTCGAGATACAAGCAACATAATTTATATTATAATTAGATATCAAATATATATAGTATATATTAAAGTCACTGATATTGAATAAATCGCATTTTGATCAGTACATTTATATAACTATAGTTACGTAAATAAAAAATTATACTAATTAAAATGCGATTTATTAAATGTCGATGCCTTTTTTTTATTAGAGAAGTATTAAAATGGCAACTTTATTTTGATACTATGTGATACTATACAAATTAATAGCTATTAATTAATTTTATAATTAGTTTTTTATTTTTAATATTTTTAAAATTATAATTTTTTATTTATAATTTATTTATAATATTTAAATATTTTAATTTTTTATAATTTTTAATATATTTTTCAATATATTTGGCACGATTTTGTATTTCGTATTTTATATATCACAGAGAGAAAATACTACGCCATACAAAACAACATTTTTTGCCCGCTCGAATCTCGCCGCGACAAGACCTAACGTATGTAAACAATGACGTACTACGTCACAGAACAATAGTTTTGTTATCATTCACGCGGCGAGAGTCGAGTAGGAAGGTAGAGATACTTGATCGTATTATCTCTCGGAACACGCGATTGCGACAAATATTAGGAAACTTCGTATATGAACAATTAGAATTCGAATAATTAGATTGTTAACACGAATAATTAATTAACACGTTTGGATTATCGTGTGTTTCGACTCACGTAATGTTACGCGTGTATTAGATTAATTGAAAAGTACAGTTGTTATTGGCACCGTACTCGGGTATTCATCAATCACACGTCATAAATCCCTCGTTTGTATATCGCTAATCTGTTGAACCGTGTATATCTTGTACGATTTATTGGATCGCCATCAATCGCGTGAGTCGGCAAAACGATGTATTCTTAGATATTTCATTCGGATATCAATTTTGAACTTTTTAACATGTGTACTCGTAGTAATATCCTGCAATAGGAGATGATATAAAATGCGTATATATACTATTCGTTAGCAGCCCTGATACTGCGCAAAGATAACATTGCGTAAGTTTGATCACGTGATTCTTTAGTGCCGAACGAATCGTAACTTTGTATGATCGTTGATTTTCGCATCTTTTAGCGCGATATAAAACGAAGTGCGCGATTAACATTGGAAGTGCTATGTAAAGTGTCGTCGTATTTTAGCGCGATCCTAATTGTGTTTTCGCGAGTGAAAGTGTCAGGAAGGAGCAGCAAAGGACAAACAAGAGGGGACGAGTCAAGGGCCAAGGAAGGATCAAGTGAGGACAAATATAGTGAGTAATTAATTTATTTATATGGTACATTTATGAAATTAAGGGTTTACTTATCTTAGAATTTGACGAATTTCGAGGTTTTTTTTCCCAAACTTTCTCGTCCCAAAAAAGTTCACGCGTTGTTTGATTTTCGACACAACCTACGAACGAAAGTGAAATTGTATTTATACTTTCCCTTTGCATTGCACACAACGCGTCTGATTTCTTGACTTCTACGTACATTTCTCTCTCTTTCTTATATTTTTTGATCGATATTATGAGATGGAAATAGTGTTTTATAAATTGAAGGCATATCAGATTAAATGCAAAAAATTATAATTAATAGTAAATTATATAATTAAGAATACGAAGGTTAAAAAATAATTTTTTGAAACAGAACAAGTCTGAATTATAAATTTATTTCATTAATTCCTGATATATTATACTATTTATAATTATTGCTTTATTTTTTTCTAATTAATGTAATTGATATTTTAATCATTAATCGTTTTAAAAAATATATTATTAAAATATATTATTTTTCGGATCGATTTCTTTTCGTGAAATTTTTGAAAGACATAATTAACTGAATCTCTCAAATTTATTTGGGGTAATTTTATCGGAGGCAATTTTCAATCCATTATTTTTTAGGGAAAATTATGCAATAGATTACAAAGCTCTTTCGTTAGTCTTCGAGGTGTCGGACGTACTTATTCATTGGATGCACGTTGCATCGTACAGTCTTAGTTAAAGCCGAGCATGTCCGACTCGAGGAAAGGTCTTCCCGTATGAAAATCGAAGGACACTCGGCTCACGGTCTCTCGCTTTCCGCGCGTGTATTCGAAATAAATAAAGAGAGGAAGAAAAGAAGTATGCGCACCGCACGCACTATCACCCTATCCATGTTATTTCAATGGAGGTCACCCGGTGAGTTAAGTGGGTCTCGACCACTTGGTTAGTGTGTCATGGCATACTCGTTGCTGAATAAACTTAATCTCAATACTGCCGTTAATAAGGCAGTCGCGTCAAGCTCACGCGAATTTTTTTTCTTTATCTTTTCCCCTCTCTTTCCTATCTTTTTCTCCTCTGTTTCTATTTCTCTTATTATTCGTTCCACGTGGACTGCATTTTTCGCGAATGTTTTTTCTTAGGGGTGTCGGGCTGTCACAGTCGAGAGACTGACAAGTTATTTTAAAACGGGGCAGAAAAAAAATCGAAGGTTTCCAGCGAAAACGATCCCGCGAATTTGTAGCGATTCGTTAATTTTAGATCAAACGCCACATTAATCCCTTCAACTTGAATTTTTGGTTGTCAAGAATAAATTTTAGAAACTATAATAATGAATTTTTACCCGTTAAACTTTTATCGACTAATATATCTAATAAAAATCCAATAATTTTGAAATTTTCAGTTAATATTATCATTTTAAAAGATTAAGGAATTTAATTAATATATAATATTTCCATCTCTTTATGGCATTAAATTTTAATATTATGGGTTCTTTGATGTTGATTTTTCGAGAAATGTCTTAGTGGAAGTTCAAGAAGTTATTGCTTTAGAAATGTAAAATTGAATATACAAACAAAACTTTCTGATTAAATTTTTATTTCCATCAAATTTAATTAGAAATTTAATTGTAAAAATATACAATGAGAAATTGAAAAAAATTATACAAATAATTATCAAATTTTTGATACAATTAATTAATATTAAATTAATTATTTAATTAATATTAAATTCTATATTATTTAATTAACATTAAATGCTTTGGAAAACTTGTAAATTTTTGCATTTTTTGCTTAAATAAGTTAATTAAAAATTTTATAATAAATTGTTAACATTATACGTACTAATATACGGAAATTACGTACTAATATACGGAAATACGAAACCAATTATGTTGTTTTTTTTTAAATTTATGTCATTGTTTTATTTTTTCATTTATATCATTTTTACAATGATGGAGCATGTAATAAGCATCCTGATTCTAAAAACAATCTTTCTATAATATACATAATATACATAATATTGACACGAAGTTTAGTCCTCCATTCTGTACTCATGACACGCAAAGCTCCTTAGTATCATCAGAGCTCTTATAATTAGCCAGGAAATAAGCTCCTCAATTGTAATAATGCGACCCAGACACGCGACGGACGATATGTCTTTTATCTTTCCTCAGAAGTGCATTCGCGTTGCAATATTGCAAGTATTATCGAACACTTGTGTAAATAAAATTGATTTATAAAAAAAAAAATCGATTGCGCTTATCATATAAAATTAAATTAAAACTGCGTAAAAACTTTATTGCTTAAACGTAATATAATTGAAAACTTAATTGGGTCATAGTGAATTCTGCGCGACTAATTACGTTATGCGAATCGAACGTTTTAAGAGTTGAAACAGGAGGGGGGAGAAGGGGGGGAGGGAGGAGCGATATGTCCAAGATATTTGAGAAAAGTACAATATTTACATTGATTACGTCACAAAGTAACGGCGACTAGCAGTCGTTGAAGCGATCGCGAAATGTTTCGCAAAATCTATTTATTCGGATTTCATAAAATTCAAGCGCCCCTGCGTCCCATCCATTTCCATCGCCCGTCCACCCCGATGACCCCGTTTCGCCCACCGACAGTCGATTTCGTGAGCTCGCAATTTCTGTAACACGCGCTATCGATTATGGAACACGGCTGATTTTGTTCATAAGAAAACGCGCGCACGGCGCTTTATAGCTTATAATTTGAGGCGCGAGTGGTATTTCTCTCGGGGCAATTATTTTATTGTAAATAAATTACACGTTGCCATATTTAATCTCTGACGAAACGATGATACTCGATTCCGGTGACATAACAATGTTGTATTGCCTTGGATATATTTAGCAGAGCGAACTTGCATCTCCTTGGGGTTGATTTCGTTTCTGGTATATGATTCATGAAAATATACGTGCGTGAATAAATCGTAATCGTCAAATTAAGATGCAAATTTTACTATCAAATACCAGAAAAAATCGGGATTTAATAGTAACAAAAATGTAATAATTTCATGAAAGATTAAATGTTTATTAAACCGCGAAAAAATAAATATTCCCATGAATTACATACATCATTTCATATCATGTTATTTTAAAAGAATAATATACATCTAACGAATTAATTTAATAAAAAAATAATTTTATAAAAAAATATTTTTATATATTTTGAAAATTAATAATATTTGTAGTCTTTTTTATTTCTGTCTATGAATAATTATACAATTATGTCTATGAATTATATATACAAAAAAATTAAATATTTCTTTCGGAGTGTCCTTATGGGAAGATTCGTACATCTAAAGGATTAATAATAGACATGACGTTCGCGTCGAGGCGCGTTAATGATTGTAACCGTCAGTTTCGGCGTTGGAGGACCACGACCCAGGGCAAGAGAGAAAAATTATCCGTAGCTAGGCCCATGTCGGTTCGCAGCAGGTCACTTCAGTTTCGTGTAGCTCAAGATACTGAAAAGATCAGAGAGGAAGTAAAGTGAGAGAGAAACGGGTATCGAAAGAAGATTTTGCGATAGTTGTAACACTTTTCATGGCGTTTCGAAGGCAGACCCGATCTTGAGCAATTTTGCTTCGATTCCTGTTGGAAATATTATGGTTCGAAAATTGTTAAACGAATTATTATGCGCGCAAAAGAAGAGATTCAAGTTATTCAACGCGAAGAATGTGACGATATTTTAATAAAAATAATGTTATCGGATACTTGTTATGCAAAATAGCTGAAATATAGTTGAAACTTTTAAAAATATGCTTTTAGTATTACTATGCTTATTGAAAAAGTATTTATATTTTTATATAAAATTATACCTGATAATTTCCTGATATTTTTATGACGAAAGATTAAGCAAGTTAAAAAATTTCTATTGCTAGATAAAAAGTAATACAGATATTTTGCATGCAAGAATCAATAAACATTTGTTTGTTTTGAGAATTTTTTTGTTTTTACTTTGCTTTTAAAAATATTTCGGCGATAATGCATATTAAAAATTTTGACAGTTGTCCTTTTATGGCTGCGTTAATTCGGGAAGGATATTATTGGGGAGGATCTTGCGTATCTGGTACATGGTCGTGCATATTTTATTGAATTGTTGTGGCCGAAAATAGAACGTCGCCAGGGGACTGTATTCAGTTTGATAATGAAATATTCACCGGGATTTTTCTTGCTGCGATTTCATAGAGAAACGTTGTAATTGATCGACGGTTATTTCAGACGGTATGCGACTTTAGCGACTGTAGAATCGCGGAAGAACACATTTGCGGTATCGAATAAAATGCAAAAGCTAGCGTAGCAACATTAGTAGACGCTTAATTTCTAAATAAAATATCATCTGACTTTTTTAAGCTCCACACAAACCAATTGTAAATAATGCCCTACGTTAACCGCGGTTTGCCCGCGCGTCTTGTATCATTTATCGAAATTATCACCCATCCTCGAACATATTTAGCTCAACAAATGTTCTTTCAACAAGAACATTCCTTGAATGTTTTATATTTGATGACTTCTTAAGAGTTTAATATTTTTTTTAATATTCTTTAATAATAAAATATTTTTGTTCGCTTAAAAAAAATTGTAAAAACCAAATTTCAGCTTCAAAAATTATACAAAATTTGTTTTAATAATAATTGTCTAAAAAAACGATATCTTCAAATATGCGAAAATTGAATTATCTTTTATATGTATATAATAACAAAATAATCCAGGCACTCATAATTTAATTTATATTGTCCACTGATCAAGCATGAATATTCTAGGAGAGGTGCATTTTAAATTTTCAAGTAAAAGAAAAAACAGGATTAATCAATTTGGAAAGTCACACGAGAGAAATGCGTTGAAAAGTACATGTTTCAGGTTTAAAATTACATCTTACATACATTACACTTTTTTGAAGTGAATAAAATAATTAAACGTTAATAAAAGGCTTTAGGTTTCTGAAAAAAAAAAAAAAAAAAATTACAACCTCATGAGAGTCAAGTCTATTAAAATGCCATGAAAATTTTCAGTTACAGAAATGTACGAATCGCACGCATGGTTGATGACACATGTATCGATTCCTTAGAAAATAGTGAACGCGGGGGAGAGTGACAGTAGAGAGAAAGAGAGAGAGAAAGAGAGAGAGAGGACGGATCACCGTTGGATAAGAATGTATGTCTAGTTTAGTGGGCAAGTAGGTCGCGAGGGAAACCGACGACGGCGTGAGTTACGCAACGTAGTTCCAGTGTTATACAACTATTGACTCACCGGATTAACAAGCAGGCTGGGTGAAAACGAAAGCTGAGTGCTCGCCAGGTCGCCTTCGCTCTCTTCGCTTTGCCTCGTCTCACCTCACCTCACCTCACCTCACCTCACCTCACCTCACCTCACCTCACCTTACCTTACCTTACCTCACCTTACCTCACCTCTCCTCGCTTTTGCTCGCGAGGAGAGTCGTGGCGTAGGCACGCGCGAAGACATGCCTTTACGTGAGAAAGATTTTACGAGCGAGGAACGATCGAGCACTCGTACAAATGGTGAGGATAATTAGACACATCGTTTAGCAATCGACCGCTCGACCGCCGGGGATTCACCCGGGGAAACTTGTTTTTGGTGTCTGTGAAGCTGGCACGACAATCTACGAATTATAAAAAAATACTAAGAGTTCTGATAGCACTTTTCCTAGTTCTATAGTTCCTGATAAAAATTAAAAAGAGTTCCGCATTCCTTATATTAAAAAATCGAAATCGAAAAAATGTCGTGCTAACTTCGCGAATCTAGCACGACACTCTTTCCTCTAAAGTACCAAAACGCGTTGAATATTATTATTTTTAGCAAGAGTTCCCGATAGTTCTGTTCAAGTTCAGCCTATATATGCAATTTTAGACCGATATTTCAATAATTAATAATTTTTAACGAATTTTTAATGTCCTCGACCAGCACGACACTTAGTAAAAATGTGTCGTGCTGATGATTTTTCGTAGTTTTAACGACAGTTCTCGACAGTTCTATAAAAGTTCTATTCTTTGAAAACGTTTTTACGCAGAGTTCCGACCGTTTATTATTTCATAAATAATTTTTTACAATTATATTATTAATTGTTGGAATATCGACCTAAAATTGTATATATAGGCTGAATTATAGCAGAATTATCGAGAACTCTTGCTAAAAATAATAATGTTCAACGCATTTTAATAATTTAAAGAGGCAGAGTGTCATGCTGGGTTATTGTAAAAAATTATTTAAAAAATAGTAATCGGTAGGACTCCGCGTAAAAATGTTTCTAAAGGATAGACCTTATATAGAACTGTTTAGAACTGCCGCTAAAACTACGGAAAATCATCAGCACAAGACATTTTCACTAAGTGTCGTGCTGGTCGGACATTAAAAATTCGTTAAAAATTATTAATTATTGAAATATCGACCTAAAACTGCATATATAGGCTGAACTGCAGCAGTACTAACGGGAACTCTTGCTAAAAATAATAATATTCAACGTGTCTTAGTACTTTAGAGGAAGAATGTCGTGTTGGATTATTGTAAAAAATTATTTAAAAAATAGTAATCGGCCGGAACTCTGCGTAAAAATGTTTCTAAAAGATATAACTTATATAGAACTGTCGAAAATTGCCGTTAAAACTACGGAAAATCATCAGCACGACACATTTTTACTAAGTGTCGTGCTGGTCAAGGACATTAAAAATTGTTTAAAAATTATTAATTTTTGAAATATCGATCTGAAATTGCATATATAGGCTGAACTTGAACAGAACTATCGGGAACTCTTGCTAAAAATAATAATATTCAACGCGTTTTGGTACTTTAGAGGAAAGAGTGTCGTGCTAGATTCGCGAAGTTAGCACGACATTTTTTCGATTTCGATTTTTTAATATAAGGAATGCGGAACTCTTTTTAATTTTTATCAGGAACTATAGAACTATGAAAAGTGCTATCAGAACTCTTGGTATTTTTTTATAATTCGTAGATTGTCGTGCCAGCTTCACAGACACTTGTTTTTGTACGTAATACAGATCGCGGGCGATAGTCCAGGATACCCCTTTGGTTTTCTAAACAAGTCATGTTTTAATGAACGCTTTTTAAATTTATCATTTGATTATGTACTTGATATGTTCACAATATGTGTATTTCTATGCCTTTTGAAATTTTATTAAGATATGTTTTTGTTTAATTATCTCTTAGATTCTGTTTGTTTTTAATTCCTACTCGAACCAATGATTTAATTATTTATTTAATTATTAATTAAATCACAGTTTTATTTGCGTCATTTTATTTGTTTATTTAGCATGTATTTCTATTATATAGAATTTTTATTATTGTATAGAATTATATGTGCACTTTTCTATATTTAAATATAATCATGTACCGAGAGCAAAATTTCGATCGTAAAAAAAAAATTGGTGTGTTAAATTTATTTCAAATTTAATGAAATAAATATTTTACATATTTGTTAAAAAGTAAATAATATTTAAAAAATTAAGAAAATACGTAATTATTATATTGTTTCTAAATTTTAATTAAAAATCGAATCATTATTGAATCTATAATAATAAAGAATTACTATAATTGAAAAAGCTACACACACACAATCTTATATTAATAGAAGATAAATATACGCTTGAAAATTAGAAATTCTATATAATAATAAAAATAAGAATTAATAATTATAATTGATAATTTATAAAAATATATTATTTTAAATTAGAATTAAGAACAAATGGAATCTAAAGGGAAGATTAAAAATAAGAGTGTATTTTAGTAAAATTCGAAACCGCTCGTTGTCAGTTGAATAAAATTTGGAAGAAGAATTATGCATCGTGCACAAGTTGGCAAATTTCCGTCACATTTACGGCGTCGGCCTCTTTCTCAGTAGATGACGACCCCGATTTTAGCGGTGCTTTTAATCGGTCGGCCTTTTAAATTCTCGGTTATCTCGATGCCTCGGGAAAATAGTCCAGCAGTCCGCGGACGCGGATCGATCCGCATATTTTTTGACGGCCGCCGTAAAAAGGAATCAGGCCACTCGCGGCGCGGATTTCTTTCGCGCGAAACACGCGAGCGAGGCGAGCTATGCAAATTGCAGCCGCAATAGAAATCACCAGCCGACTCTGCCACTCGATTCTTACCGACCGACACATTTGTGTCTCGGCCTCTGCCCATTTTTCCAAAAATAACTCCACGCTACATCGAACGCCTTGAGATATCTCGTTCTGTTTTTTATTTTTTTTTATTTTTTTTATTGTTTCGCTTGTTGCCGCCGATTACGAAGTCGTGAAATAAAGAGAATTCCGCATAAAGGGAATCGATCTCTCGGCTTTCTCGACTGCTTTCCCGTATTTATCGTGCGGTGAGCGAGTCGAGTCTTACCTCGATCGAGTGCGAAGTAGCAAAGGCGGCGTTGCGTAAGACAGCTGGCTTTTGCTTAACCAATTTCAACTCAAACAGTCGAAAACGATAGCGGCTAAGTGTTCAGAGCAAGGCTCACCTAATGAATTTTTTTTCTCTTATTTTTTTCCACTGTTCCGTAATTTGTGCCGTGAAATTCAAGTTTATTTGAAAAGATTTTCGTCTCTCTCTCTCTCTTTTTATTTGACGGTGTATTATATACAAAATAAAGAAGCATATCGAAAAGATACAACATGGAGTAATCCGCAGTCTTATTTAGCGTCGTGATAGCATGTGCAAGCTTAAAAAGTGTTTTCTACTTGAATTTATGACACGCGTTTAGTGCGAGATGTAGTCGTTTGCCTTGAAGCCCTTGATTGCATTGAGAATATATGTAATGTGTTATGTCAATGTAATGTAAGAGTTGAGAAGTGAAATTCGGCGCTGAATAAAAGATAAATATGCTGACTTGCGAAGCGGCTGAAAAAGCAGTGTGACTTTGTTTGAAACAGCGGATAGAATATAAAAATATTTTATTATTAATTAAAATTAAAATATTTTATTAAATTAAAATATAAAAATATTTTATTAATTAAAATTAAAATATTATACTAAAATAAAATATTAATAAAATAAAAAAAATATATTAAAATATATAATTATATTATATTTTATTAATCGCAAGAATAATCCTTTCAATGTTGAAGCAAGCCATTTCGATACCTTTCTGCTATATTTTTTCTACTATCTCGATCAAAATTAAAAGAAAAACGAATTATATATTATCTCTTTAAATATCGACGATAGTAACATCATTTTCGAGCTTTCTTTCCCTGACATACATGTTCAATAGTACAGATAAGACTTCTCGTAACGCCTCAAGGACACGTAATTAGCAATTAATATCGAATAGTTTTATGTAAAACCGTGACTTCTAGTGTCATACAGATGACAAGTCTCGAGAAATAATGA
This sequence comes from Camponotus vicinus, assembly GCF_025532165.1. Lineage (NCBI taxonomy): Eukaryota > Metazoa > Arthropoda > Insecta > Hymenoptera > Formicidae > Camponotus > Camponotus vicinus. Next base: position 24,012,613 of record NW_028141956.1, read on the forward strand.
AAGATGAATTTACGCTTGCAATTTATTTTATTTATTAATAGAGTGCAAATAAAAAGCCATGATACCCACGTCGTTTCTTAATATTATGAAAATAATGTCGACTGAAAATTTTCGGAAGAATTATGTAAAATAATATTATTTACTTATTTATTTAATTAAAAGTTGATTTATCACTATTCAAGATACATGTGTCGACTGTAAAGGAACTCTTATTCCCGCTTCTTTTTTATCTCGGCAATCGCGTAATCGGCTCGTTACAACACAAAAAGTAATTTCGAAGTGAAGTTATTCGGCAAGACACAGCCGGTGCGTTGTGTGCCACGTCGTTATTTCATGCTCGCCGCGAATGGAATCGCTTTCGATTCTTTTGACGCTCATCCGGCCGCTCATCCAAACCAGTTTCGATGTCTCTCTTCATTGGAATTGGCGGCGACGATCGTGAAATATCCGCAGCTCGCAGGAGGAACTGCATCTTCTCTCTATCTGTCATCAAGATCAGCTGGCTGTCTTATCGAGCAGAGCCGGATCGATGAGGATAACGCAGGTCGCGCAATACGATACGAGCCTCTCGTTTCTCTGACATTACCGACCTGCCTCAAAATGCGCGCGAGGCGCGATTCTCTCGCTCTTATCCGCAAATAGGAGCGATTTCGTGACGGATAACGACCGTGCCGCGATTCTCTCGACAGTCCGCTCCAAAAATAATGGGCGAGACACAAGTTCGGTCGATTTCTCTCTCTCTTTCCCTCTCTTCTCTCTGACCAAGCGAAGATCGAGGACGATCTTCCCTTGATTCAGTTAAAAGGCATTTACTTTCCCCAAAATTGCAATTCTAATAATTAATTAAATGGCAAAAAGATAGATTTTATTACGTCAAAAAATTTCCTGAAAACCATGAGAATATTAGCTAGAGATTATATATCAATAGATAATTGACAGAAATTTCTAATTAAAATTTAATGAGATGCGTTGTTGTAATAAATTTAAAAAATTACATTTTTTTAAATATAATTACATTACAATTACATTATAATTACATATTTTTACAATGCATCTCATTAAATTAGCTTCATTCGAAAATTGCAACGCATCTTATTAAATTAGTTTTTTTCGCAAATTGCAATTCTAATGATTAAATGGCAAAAAATGTGAATTTTATTACGTGAAAAAATTTCTTGAAAATCATGAGAATTAGATAGAGATTATATGTCAATAGATAATTGACTGAAATTTTTAATCGAAATTTAATGAGATGCGTTGTTGTAATAAATATAAAAAATGTAATTAATGTAAAGAGAATATCTTGAATGTTTTTCTGTTTTTTTTTTACTTAAATATATAAGGATGTATACAAGTTATCATTTTGATAGCGTTTTGCTCTCTGTCGTAACCTCCCGATTTTTGTGACTTCTCTCTTTACCTTCTTTCGAAAATTGCAATTTTAATGATGTTAAATGGCAAAAAATGTGAATTTTATTACGTGAAAAAATTTCCTGAAAATCATGAGAATTAGATAGAGATTATATGTCAATAGATAATTGACTGAAATTTTTAATCGAAATTTAATGAGAAGCGTTGTTATAATAAATTTAAGTGTAATTTTTTTATAGAGAATATCTTGAATATCTTTCTTTTTATTTAAATATATAAGGATGTACACAAGTTATAGTTTTGATAGCGTTTTGATCTCTGTCGTAACTTCTCCCGATTTTCGTGGCTTCTCTCCTTAGCTTCTTTCGAAAAATAAAATGTTAATCGGAAGCTATTTTACAGCGTGATTTCGTAATAGTCCTCTGATTGATATGGAAATGTATTTGACACCGAAAAGAACCGGTTTCAATCACGCTCCAGCTAATCTTACACGATGCAACATTACGCGTAATAGAAATTGACACTATGTTAAGTTGTAATGCCATAAATCGTTAACGAAACGATGTAGTAATGGGAGACTGATCTGTGATATGTACCTTTCTCATAACGAATACATTGAGAAGCAGCTGAGCTGTCTTTTTATATAATGAAAGGCGCACACAGGAAGAGAGAAAGAGAGAGAGAGAGACGGATGTACGTAATATATTAACACCATAGCGTTTCTCAATTTTCTGATTTCGAATCTGTCAACCTGTAATTACATTCTCTGCCCACGTTTGAAAAATGTGCTGCATTTCAAAGGAACTGAAATAGATTTCAAGTCGTCGGCGCCGGTTGTCCAAACGGTTACCAAAGACACGCTATCCGTTTTCTGTCTCCGAAAACAGTGAAATCGGTTTCGGACCCTGTTACGCAATGTTAGGAAACGTTAGGTCGAGGAAGAATCATTGACCAATCGGAAACGTTATGTGCTACGATAGATTATCCGCAACGCTATGGAACAAAAAAAAAAGAGAGAAATTCTAATTTTGTCGCGTAAAAAAAATCTGACAACCATGAAAATATTACACAGACATTACATGTCAATAAATAATTAACTGGCAAAATCTATTTGAACTTGTACAACAGAAAATTGCCTTAGAACATTTAAAATAATATAAAAAAAAGGAGAGAAAATTAAAAAAGCAAGATATATTTTTTTCAGATAAAAACCAAATTAATCCATGATAATCGCATCGAGTATAAATCTTTCTAATGAAAAAAAAAAAGGAAATGTCGTTTCCTGTTTCCTCGTCCTGTCAGTTCCCAAGTCGAGAACGCGCTGTCCTTAACGGCCTAATAGAGAGAAATTCGCTTTTGTATTCTTGCGAGCGGGGAGGGGGAGGGGAGATGGCAAATGAAAATAAACTGTTGCAACAGTTTGCGCCCCCGCTTTACAGCCGGTGATAAGTGCTGCCGCAGGGGGTTGTGGGTGGCTGGCGATGATCAATAAGCGGTGACATACTTACCGAGTAAACCTGGCCCAGTTTCAGCGCGACCTCATTCCACCATTCCTCCCTCCTTTTCTCTCTCTCTCTCTCTCTCTCCATCCCTTCCTCCTAGTTTCTGCTTCGACCCTGTCGCGTGCTTTTTCCTCGCTCTTGCTCGCGCGCTTCCTTCCCACACCCTCTCTTACCCGTTTTCCTATACTAGCCGCCTCAAACTCTTTGACGTACGGTACAATTCTCACCTCTCTTATCCGCTTGAAATATATAACATCGAAAAATATGTGACATTTTTTCGCGTATTAAATCGTGCAAATCACACTTGATGCCGAAAACTTTAATCGTGTCACATTATTGCATTATATTGTGCAATCTCTGAATCTTTATGTAACTTGATTTCACAGAAGGATAAATTATATACGATGCGGAAATAAAATAAAATTCTTAGGTAAACATACTTCGAATTAAAGCAACGTTAAATTATCGATATATTTATCCGTGACCGACTATTTTTCCGAGCGTATCCAGTACAGTTTTCATTAAGCTAATATTATAAAATGATACGGTAATTGATTGAAAGTGTATCATAAAGAATTAATTCCGGATCACTTGCATCGAGGGCGATCGGAATTAGCGGACGACGAATCGATTCGCTATATCGGAATATTATTCAAGTTTTATGACTTATATATATAACAGTTATGATCTATATAAACAAACAGAGTGGGCAAATTAAATTTTATAAATTTGGTCGAGACCTTAAAACTTATGGAAATATTTATATCGAACTTAAAATAAACTAATCTACAATATTCGTGTCGCATCGAAATGTGCAATAAATTCGTATAAAAATGCTTTATCAACATTTATTTTTTTATGATTTTGAGCGACACTAATTTTTGTGCTATTTATACAAGGAAAAGATATTGGAGTGGAATAAAATACGCGATGACCTAAAAACATTCTAATGCTGTAATGAAAAGAATTTCGGCTTAAATATAATTCGCCATGACTTGCAATCGATTGCGAATATTTTTTACATAAAAAAAATATCATTAACGCGAATCATTAAGAAAGATTCTATTAGAACTGGATACCGCAGAATCTTCGATCGTATGCTACGTGGAAAAAGTCTGACCTTTAAATCCATGACACGGTTAAACCTTCCATTGCAACAAGCGAATACGCGCTCTTGATTCCGAGAAAAGTATTATTTATTCATTTATTTATTATCGTCATCGCGGAAAGAATGTTTGGGATAACCTAAGAGATTTGTATCGCAGACGGATATCGAGCAAAAAAAAAATAAATAAATTGTACGATTGCACACAAGTTTGATGCAATTCGCTATTTATTGATTTTTCACACATCATTACAACAGAAGGTATAAAGACATGTAACAAGAAATGTTTCGTATTTTCATATGGCAGGTGTTACATTTTTTGCATGTCGGCGAGAAATCGTTAAGTGTTGAAAAATGGATCAGTCATGGAAGTTAAGAGAAAAACTTGAAAATTAAGAAATGTGAAGCGTTACATCAATTTTATCTCAATTAAAATTATTATTCCGTTCTTCACATTTGGAGAGCACTAAACGCGACCGTAATATGCATATGCATTCGAGTTTCCCTCATTCGACGTAAGAATATGGGCCTCTGGCTTTCGAGTAGGAACATAATGACGCTCATCCTTCCGTTCTCGTGGCGTTTTCGACTAATGGAGATAAGACCGGCCGTAATTACGCCGATCATTAAACAAGTCGGACGGGAGAGGCAACCGTCGTTACTCGGATTAATTATATGCATTCATTAGTCGGCGACCCCGGCTCGCGCTCGCACCTTCGACTGACTATTCATCAGATATTGCGAAACCCGGGCCCGTCTGTCTCGACGTAGGAAATGACGTAGAGTGAAACTCATAATTGCGCGACGTTATCTCGCTTAATTCGACGATACGCTCGCCCGTCACGCACCGGAATCGTTTCGTAATCCCTCCAAAATTTTGGTCGCGCAGTTTCGAGCCGACGAGGTGTACTTGTATTCCTCGCTGGACAAATAATGCATGGGACGCGGTCGATTTTCTCGGCGATAGACGGAGCATCGAACGTCTTGTGCTAGACTGACCTTCCTTAATAGCTGACTTATCTACCGATGGGAAAGACTTTGCGAATAGTCGTCATTTATGCGATTCATTCTGAATAATTTCACGATTTGCGTATCGCATATTATCGTATAATATAAATGTTGTACATATTGCGTGTGGGATCATCGATATTTTGGCACGCGAGCAAGATTTGGCAAGATATGATGAAATGTAAAAAATATCGAAAAAAAATTGGACTTTTGATCTGAAACAAAGAACAGAAAGATTAAGATACAAGAGACAAGCATTAAAAATAAATGTATGAAATTCTATAAAAATATTCAGTAATTATTTCAATGATAGACTGCTCGACTAGGCCAGATCGAATTTTTGTTATAAATGTTTTGTTATAAATTGCAATGTCAATAGTTTCAAAATTACAATAGTTGTAGAAGCTATTTAATTAAGAGCTACTTTTGCGAAGATCTAGTGAAATGCCCCCTCTTATAAATAATTTATATTATTTTTTACTTAAATCTTCTTACATAATATTTTTATAATTTTTAATTGCAATTTATATACATGAAAAAGTAAAAAACAAAATAGTTTTAAAATTGGTGGATTCGCGTAACTAGAGTGTTTTTTAACAAAGAGATATTATGCCTGCTACTTAACGTTCTGCTTCGGTAGTCTAGAAATCTGTGTGTATCATTATATCTACACAATTACATGTATCTTGAAGCAAGATTTTGCTCAATCCTGCGGATTGGGAGATGTTATGCTGTATTTTTAATTTTATGCAGCCATACACACTATACAGCAACAAAATTATTTTTAGTCCTCTTTGGAAGAGGATCTTTATAAAAATCTCTTAAAATAATCTACATGATAAATCTACATGATATGGACTAAAAAACAAGTCGTCAACTTGATTAAATATGTTCAATTAATTATCCTTTCTTTAATTTAAAAATATTTAAATATTTAAGTCGAATATATACATCATATTTAAATATTCCAATTTAAAAAATGACAATCATTAAGTCAAATTATCTTTTTTTCTTAAAAGTTTATTTTTAATACTATGCAATTATAGACATAGCAACAAAATTATTTTAGTCCTCTTTGAAAGGGGATCGCTATAAAAATCTCTTATAATAATCTACATGATATATCTACATGTGATATAACTAAGAAAAAAAATCATTAATTTGACTAAATGTGTAATTAATTATCATTTCTTTAATTATCATCTCTTTAATTAAAAAATATTTAAGCATTTAAGTCGAATATATACACATGGTCCATACCGACCATAGTGGTCCTTGAAAACAGGACAGACATTTCGCGATACATTTCGTCCCTATATTTTATGTCACCCTTAGCGAAAGCCGTCTCGTCTCGAGAGACCGCGAACAACGCGCAACTCGTGGCGTACGCACATACGCACATACGCATACACGTTTACAGAACAGCGCAGAGGGAGAGGCGCCCTCGGCCGAGTCCGTCGTGAGCTCGTGTAACAGCGAGAACGCTCCTCTCTTGCGAGAGCGGAGAAGTGTGTCAAGGGCAGAAACTGCGGCGATCGGGGAGAGGAGGGGGAGGAGGGGGAGAGGGAGCAGCGGTCCATGACGAGACGAGACGAAACGAAATGAAACGAGAGTTTTACCTGCCCCGTGCCCTGCCCTGCCCTATCCGACAATCGTGTACGTCTGGTGCCCGAGCTAAGCGAATCCCGAAATCTCGACATCCCCCGGCGCCCGCCTTCCTCCCCCCGCTGCGAAATATCCCCCTTCTTTCTGGCCGTGACGCCGCCGCCCATCGTTTCTACGAATCGCGTTAAGATCATCAGCGAAACCGTCAGTCTCGCACATCCCCGAGATCGGAGAAAAGCGTCTCGGACGCCGGCGAGATCTTTCGCACACGTCATTGAAAGAAATGAGGATTGTTAATCATGCGTGACGCTCTGCGTTGGTCCTCCGCGGGAAAAAACGCGATTCATAGGAGTTAAAGATAATTTCACTACATTTTCATATCATAATGCAAAGTGTAATACTCTAGAAAAACATGGAAATCTAGAATTATCAGAGATTTTTTTAATACTTGGAAAAATCAAGAAATTTTCATGAAATTTTACTGAGACTCGGAGAAAAAATTTTCTCTGATAATTAGACATATATAATAAAAAAAATTATTTTAGAGTTGCATCCAAAGAATCTCATTAAAAAATTCTTTTTACCTAGATATTTGAATAAAAAATTTTAAAAATTAGGAATTTTTAAAATAAAATTTGAATAGACACCTTAATATGATATTATATGAAATGTAGAATAAATATCTACAGGATGTCTATTTTAGAAAAACATGGAAATCTGGAATTATCAGAGATTTTTTTATACTTGGAAAAATCAAGAAATTCCTATGGAATTTTATTGAGACCGGAGAATTTAAAAAAAATTGTCTGATAATTTGATGTACACGATAAAAAAAATTATTTTAGAAAGTTGCATCCAAAGAATCTCATTAAAAAATTCTCTTTACCTAGATATTTGAATAAAAAATTTAAAAAATCAAAAATTTTTTAATAAAATTTGAATAGATACCTTAATATGATATATATAAAATGTAGAATAAATATCTACCGGATATCTATTTTAGAAAAACATGGAAATCTGGAATTACCAGAGATTTTTTTAATACTTGGAAAAATCATGAAATTTTCATGGAATTTTATTGAGACAAGGAGAATCTAAAAAAAATTCTCTCTGATAATTAGCAGACGCACACAATAAGAAAACTTATTTTAGAAAGCTGAATCCAAAAAATGTAGCACAAATTCTCTCTACCTGAACATTTGAATCAAAAAACTTGAAAGATCAGGGAATGTTTTAAAATAAAATTTGAGTAGACACCTTGTAATATGATATATACGAAATGTAGAATAAATATCCATCGTTCACACGAATTTGCATTAATCTTAATCATTCTCGAGAGGCGTTACAAAAAATTGTGAAAGCGGTTCACAGTTCACCGCGTGCGCGCTGTCACTTTTGTCTGTGTGTGTGTGTATGTGTGTACATTAAAATCAGATCGAACCTCTGTTCAACCTCCGACCCCCCCGGGTTGGAATTTGGATCAAGGAGGGCTCTGCTCAGCGAGCGTGACGCCTTTATGGAGCTCACACGTGGAACGCGATCGACACCCGCGCTCGGACTCCGGCAACATTACGGATCGATCGATAGGATTATTATCGATTTAAGCCTGGTTTCTCGCCAACGCTGTTAATTGTCACTTAATAGATTTTTTTCTAGTTTCACAGAAACTACTTATAACAGTACTTATAGTAATGAATAAAAAGAACGACGCTTATTAATATCGCGTCTAAAGTGCAGGAAAATACTTGATTAAAGATTTTTCTCTAATAAAAAGATAGTAGAGATAAGGGGGGGGAGAGAGAGAGAGAGAGGAAATAATGACAGTTAAACTGACTAGATCATTAAATCGCCAACGAGTTATAATAAGCACTACTCTATAGATATGAGTCATTCTTATGTTTCTATGATATTGTAGTCAGCTAATGATTGCTGTAAGTTGCAGCAATAACGGTAATAAAAGCACATAAATATGGACTGACATGTTTCACTAATATAATTATTTTACATAAATTTTTTGTATTTATATTTTACATTAACGCTACATGCGTTCGATCTGAGCTGCATTTTATCGCCAAATATCGATAAATATTTCGTATACGTGGCACGACGCTTTAGGCGAAGTTGATTAGCAGAGATACAAGTATATAGGTGAGTCAATCGGAGATTGACTCATAATACATGTATTTTTCTTAAGTAAAAACGAGCAAGTGCTCGCTTTTGTATTCTGGACTACACGTGTGCCCACTTTTCCGGAACTCACGTACGTTCTGCTAATTTATTAAATATTTTATCGTTTACGAAAAAAAGATTCCGGCGCTGATTAACTCTTTTGAAATTTTAAGGACGGTATAATTGAGAGAAAGCGTGGGATTTTTGTGGAGAGTCAAAGGTAGGGATTGAATAAAGCTAAGAGGTTTTTTTTCTCTCCATCCATTTTGCTTTAATCATATTTATATTTTTATATTGCAATTTATTTTTTTACATCTCGTTTTTTATTTTTTATTAATAAATAAAATGTGAAACAGTTTTAAAAAATTGCAATCGAATATACAAATATAAATCATAGTTAATATATTTTTATTGCGCGTTTCTTTTTTAAATATATTTATATATGATTCATTTTAAATTTTATGACACATTTTTTTAAATATATTTTGAGATAAAAATACACAAAAAAATTATAAAAATATTTAAAAAATTATAAAAGACAACTCGTGGTAAATGCATTGCATTTAGATGCTTAATCGTATATAAATTTCTTATAACATAGTGTTGTAATGTGATGGGTGCGGGAGAGCGGCAGTGTCCAAGCTGCATGACAAAGTAAATCGAAATCGAATGACACAATATGTACGTATATGCATATATACATATATATCGGGTGGAATTGGGACACGGCGGCGATGTATACGACTGGAGTTTTGTTGCGGTACGGCTTTTTTCGCTTGGCGAGCACAATACAAAGATGCCGGGGCTTCATGGGGAAACGACAGAGAAAGAGACACAGACACAAAGGTGGCTGGGTGCATCGAAGCGAAACACGTGCACGTCTCTCGACACCGCCCGATATATATTATTATATGTATAATACATATTTTTGGACCGATTAGAAAGATTCGGGAGAGACGAGGAATCTCTCCCGAAGGACTTCCTCCCGGAAGGTGAACCATCTACTCTCTTTATGTCGCGTCCGTTCCTTGGCAATGAATGCGCGGCTCCTCCGTAAAACCTCGCGTCCGAGTTGCATTAATGTCAAATCGATGCGAATACATTTGACGATACAATAGCGGCTTCGATTGTCGGTCTTTAAGTGGCACGGTCGCAATGTTAATGTTACGATTGCGATGCAGGGTGGGAAAGAAAACCCGGAATCCTCGTGCGCCATAAAGAATTTTTCACAAGGAACAAAGCGTAGCGTGATTCATTCGTACGTGCTACTACGCGTTTTGAGACATGTGTTTAACAACGTTGCATATGTGCGTTGCTGAACTAATTGTTACAAACTGTAGGCGAAAACAAACAAGTTCTGCAGAGAGATTGAGCGATTTTGTAAGAGATTTATAAGAATTCGCCTCATTAAATATAAAGTATGTAATTTTTATTATATTACAGAGTTAACTTTCCCTTTATCGCAAAACTAAGTTCTTTGTTTTCCTTTTCTTAGATTCCTTTTCTTGGATTTAAGAGAGTTTGGATAAGTAGAAAATATAAATGCGTGAAATTGCTAGTTATATAATTATTTAATATTTGAAATAAGCATCTAAATACATTGCATTCATTAATTTCCTTGAATTTTTTTATTTATTTTTAATAAATTAAGACAGAATCTTCTTTAATAGTGAGAAAAATATAATTAAAAATCAAGAAAATTAATGCGGGAAATTAATTTGCTCTCAAATTATTAATTATTATTTGTATTGTATTAAAAATACTTTAACAGTTTTTTATTTTTTTACATTTTTATCATTCATTTAAATATCCTACATAAATTGTCTTTTCCTGATAATTATATATTTTTATCTAAACGTATTTAAAAAGAGTGAGTCTCATATTTAAAATAAATCTCGTGTGTAAATAAAATATTTAAAAAAAAATGTGAAAATTTTTAATTGAAAATTTTTGACGAATCAATCTTCTGGACGATTAAGAATTTTATTGTTTGCTTCATTCCAAACAAAATCTAACTTTACGAAATTTTTATTTGAGATATATTTGCAAGATTTGCACATTTAATATATGAAAAAAATCTATCGATAAAAAAGATCGTGAAAAAAGATAATGAAATTTTTGTCTTTAAATTCAATGTATCATGGCAGACATATTTTAATACTTATTGTATAGTGCCAACAATAACAGAGCATATATTTTTTATTATATTCAAGTCATGCAGCGAATCGTGTAACGAGTTTGAAAATTACTGCGATTTCGGCTAAATAGCAGTGTTATTCCGCTCTTTGTGTCGCGACGAGAGCGCATATGGGGAAGCCAGAATTAGGCCAGCGCGTGCAATTATTGCAAGGGGTTTCGCGCTGGCTTTTTGCTTTTCTTGACAAGCCACGGGAACGTGGGGGAAACGCATCGGAGTGGAACGCACTGCGTCTCGACGCACTCGGTACTTATGTTCGGGCTTGTATGCGCGTGCGAGAAGAAGAAAAAAACTGAAATTACATACGCGTTTGCGTCTCAATGTCGTGTACTAAATCTCAATTGGAATTGCATCTGCGTCTTTGCTCGTCTATTATATCACCGTTATTTGTCGATAACGGTAATTTTTCCCGCAATTAAAATTATCGTAATTATCATATATCCCGTTAATTTGAATAATCAAGAAAATATCGCTCTAATATTCCATTAAGAACAGCCTAGAAGAAAAAATTCGAAATATAGTGAAAAAGCATTTTTATATCTAAAATATTTAAATATTTTATATCTAAAATATTTAAATGGGTATTTAAATGGATGCTAAAAATGTAAAATAATCAAAAGCTATTAAAATATTTTTAATACAATACATTTAATTTAAAAGCAAATTAATTTTCCAAATTAATTTCCTTGATTTTTAGTTATATTTTTCTCTATTAAAAAGAGTAAATATTGCATATTTTTCATTTATTTTTAATAAATTAAAACAGAATCTTCTTTAATTAAATTAAATTATGAAATGTATTATATTAAAAATACAATAATAATTACAACATAATAATTACAATAATAAATACAATAATAATTACAATATAAATTACATTTAATAATAAATTATTAAATGTATTAAAAATATATTAAAAATGTATATATTTTGATTAAATTATTAAATGTATTATATTAAAAATACCTTAACAGCTTTTGATTTTCTTACATTTTTAGCATCCATTTAAATACCCTATATAAATAAAAATGCTCTTAATAACTACAACTCTTTAATTTATTCAGAAATACGCGACCAGAGGTTATCGAGTGTGAATGGGTAAACAAATGCAAATACTCTGGGCATGTTCACGGTAGAATTTTTTTTTATGTCGATTTCACGAATATCCACCCATCTCGAAAAGTCTACGTTTTATGTACATTCGCGCGATAATATTTTCGTCCCTGTCTCGGTTCGGTCGTCTGCTCCGAAAATAAATTTTTCACGCGGAAAAGAAAAAGTCGCGCGCACGAAAAGGGACGCGCCTCGCTCTCTTTTTCTCCTTCGTGTCTCTTTCGCGGGTATTTGAGGCGAGACGCAATGTTTAAAGGCTCTACCTGTTATATTCCGTGGCGTGTCAGCCTATTTATATCGGCCTAGATTCCGCTTTTACATCGCGAGCCACAGGTACGCGCCCCGTGAAACAGCGCTCACGCGCGATTCTCTCACGATAAGCGCGCAATTAATTTTTACGAAACGCGCACCCTCGCTTTAAGTACGTTTCACACTTGCCCGCGTGCAAGTCTCTCCTCTCTACCTTCCTCCGTCTTGAGAAGTTACGTCGTTCAGCTAGTTTGCGTAGCGTGTTGGGAACCAAGCGCTGCTCGTTTTTATTAAAACGCGAGATCGCGCGATTTCGCACCTTCTCGCGAACGCGTATCTAGAGATACTTAGATGGTCGATAAAAAGTACAAGCGTACGAGTAGTAAAGGCTGAGTCTTTGCGCTAATTATTCTATGACGAGCTAGTACCGTGAATAATGACTTTATAAAAGATTGAGTGACTAGAACTTGAAGATTGATTTACAATCAGTTTACACACTAGTAACTGTAAATTATTTTAAATCTGTAAGTTAAAAAAGTTTCAATAAGATAAGATTTATGTTCAGATTATTTCATATTTTCCTTTTAATTGATAATAATTCCTAATAATTCCTAATAATTAAATATTCTTAATAATATTGATATTAAGAACTTTTTGTCTTTACGTAAATATCCTTTAAAAATAGCAACTTAATTATATAGCAATTTTGGTCAACTGTATATATATACAGTAAAAAATAAAATGTTAATTATAACATTTTTCACATGTCCCAGAAAGTCCACTCTAAATTTTAAGTTAAAATAACTCATTCGTCGTATGTTACTTATTGACAAACTAAAGATGTTAAATAATTGACACGATACTTTACATTTATTTTTGTTATTGTGACTTTAAGTGTAATGTAAAAATAACATATAAATTAATTAAAAATTACAATTAATGAAAAAATAGTTACAATAACTCGTAAGAAATGTTGAGGACATTAACATATAATAGTGATTATTTTATATGTCAAAGTTCAAGATTATTTAAAGATTCACTTTAACTTTTCTTAGGATGTTAAACTGACTTTGAGACATGTTGATTGTTTAAAATGATTATGTTAAAAATACTCAAAATAATATTCCATTTCTAAGAGACATATACAAAGTGTTAAGTTATGAAGGTGACAAATGTAACATATAAAAACGTTATAAAAATAATAATATAAATTGTATGTTGATTTTACATTAAAGTACTAATCAAAACGTGGTAACACAAGAAAATTTTAACATATGGACGCACAATTTTTTACTGTATATATTTTTAAATTTATGTCAGATTTTTGTATAGTTGCAGTTTCATATTTTTATCGAATTGATTTTTTTATCGAAACTTCAAACAATAATTATATTGTTATATTATTATTATGAGCGATGTAACATTTTGATGGGTATTAAAGATAATAATAAATAATATATATTTATTATTATCTTTATAATATATATTTATTAATATTTACAAATAAGATAAAATGAAATTTGGATAATATGTGTGTGTGAGATATCGCAGTAAATTAATAATTTAATATATTTCAATTTTTAAACATTACTTAATCTTAGCTCTATTATTTTTAGTATCGAATAAAATATTATATAAGTGATGCAAAGACAACAATAGAACAGTTTTCCGTATAAATATATTTCATCCAAAGGAATTCCCATCTTTTTTGTTTAGTGCCAATAAAAATATCAAACTATGTCACATTCGATATAATGACACATTCACACACTATGAATGATCACATCGTACTATCAATGACTCGAAACTCTCGATATAAGTAATAAATTCCTAGAGAATTTTTATAAACTAAATTTTTCTAAATATTTCATACACTTTTGCTGCCGACTGTACTAGAAGATTTAGAGAACCTCATGGGTCGGGTTCGTTGCCCTCCGCTGCTTTTTACCAGCACAAACCAGGACAAAGGGTTTAGAGCACATACCTGTTCGAGAAACGACATGGAACTCGATGATATACTTACATGTCTGATTTTTACGAGTCATCAAGCCGGTTACTGTTGTTATATCGCACGGCGATATTCAATATTCAGTTTTATGAATGTCGATCATCGAAAGCCGATCTCTCTCTCTCTTTCTTTCTCTCTCGCTGCGGCGACTCTCGGTTTGCAGCGAGTGCAATAATTTCCTAGTATCCTATAGTCATATTCTCGCATTATGTTGCGTTGCGTTGCGTGCGAGACCGATGCATGCCGCTCGGAAAATGTTATATTTTCCCACGTCGACATCCTTCAAGCATGGCCTACTTGGCGCCGTGTAAAAAGGGCTCGGCTCTAAATCGGGAGCAAGTTTACACTGCGCCCATCAGTCAGATCTAGCTTTATGGGTTATTTACTAATATCAGAGAGAGAAGGAGAGACCCTCCTGGTTCGAGGATGCTCGTCCGAAAACGCGACAAGTCGTGCTCAATTGGTTGGATCCGACGTCCACTTCGTTTAATACCACTGTCAGGTCAATCAAAGCCGTAAACAGCATAGTTGGCACTCCACTAGAGTCATTGGCATCTCGCCGATGAACGTATTCTTGTAAATTTCTCGCATCTCTTAACGAAGACACGAAAATGTCAGATGAAATTAATTTGATAACATTTATTAAATTATTTGATACATTTATAATGTAAGTTTTCATTAAAACAATTATACATCTGACGTTATATTATTTTATGGGAAATCTTTCAACGGAAACATCTGTTTCTTAAATTTAATTTGATAAATATATATTTATTAGGTTGTAATTCAAGTTTTTTATTAAAACGATACGTCTGAACTTATATCGTTTCGCCAGAGATCTTTCAATATTTTAAATTTTATACAGAATTACTTACTTTGATTATTCATACATATGAGTATTAAATATTTATAAATAGACGTCTCTGGATGTTTAGATGTCTATAAATATTTAATATTTATTTTGAAAATCTCTCAGAAATGTAATAATAAACAAAAATAATGTACAAAACATTATTTGAAATAGAAAATAAAACTATTTTCGTAAACTATATTTCTCATATTAAAAATTACAAAAATGATTAATATAAAATAATAATTAATTTCTGTAAAATAATTAATTTCCCTAAAATAATAATTAATTTATTAATATCCTATTTACAGAATTTATGATCAAGGAAATGTGTTAAAAATTAAAACTATGATATTTCAAATAACAGAATTTTTCTGATCTTTTAAAAATTATTATTTTAATTAATCACTTAAATTAAGTTCTAATAAATGTTTTTTTATTATATTATTCTGAGGAAGCCTCAAATTTCAAATCATATTTTTCGCTTCGACGAAATTAATCATATATAATGATTATTTTCAATAATCATTAATCACATTTAAAGCATGATATTCCAAGTATATGCTTCAACTATTTCGAATGTAATTCTGATTCCCTCGAAAAATGCCAAGTATCACGAAACTCCCCGAGCTCTTGAGAAGAAAACTGTCTTCATAATTATTTTCAAATGTCATCAATATCAGATGACAGCTGGGAAGATTATCGATAAAACAATGCTTAGGAAATCATGAGGCGAATTTGCCGAGCCAGAGCCGAGTAAGCAAATTTCTCGCTCGGCTCGATGAATATCGGCGATAGACAAGACGGTGCGCGCGCGACGCGATTTTTTTCGAGTTGATCTCGACGCACGAGGTGCAACGTGCAACGTGCAGCCAGGCGTGCGGCGCGGGGGCTTTCGTGCGTGGAATAGGCTCAAGGCTGCGCCACGCCGAGTAAGCAACTACTCTCTTACGGCATACTCTCTGCTTGCTGCTCACTGCCAATATGCGCGGTCGGAGGAGCTACCTGTTGCCCCGATCGGTGATCGATCGATCGGATCCGACTCCGGAGGATCGAGGACTCCGGCTCTCTGGAAAGACGCGCTCGCGCAGAACCGCTGGTGACGATGATTCTCGCGTGTATCCGGTGAAATGTCATCTTATATATAGACACTCGGATGGAAATCATTTTCATTCGCGTCGCACGAATATCAAACGCAGGCGCGTTTTCTACTCGTCAGAATTAATCCGTCCAACTGCCAGTTAATTGTCTGCAAGTGAGAGTAGACGTTTCGACTATTTGAAAATTAATTAATTATTATATTAAATTATTTTATTAATTAAATTATATTAAATTATTTTATTAATTAAATTATTATATTAAATTATTTTATTAATTAAATTATTATATTTATTAATTAAATTATTATATTAAAACTTATATTAAATGATTATATTAAATTACTAATAATAATGCAGAATTATTTGTAATTGATTTATTATTAACAGAAAATTTACTTTTATTACCTAAAATAATTCTTAAAGGCTATGATCGACGAAAAGATGTACATATATCTATCTTCGTTGGTTAGTACAAAACAAAACAAAATACATGAGTCATCAATAGAACATCTTTCTTGCACGACACGCTCGTAGACGTCGCTTTATGATACGTATTTATAGCACGTGCGCTGGTAAAACGCGGAAGGCGGATTTTTTCTCTCATGCCATGTATATTTTAATTCTTTTTTGGATAATTGTAATGCCAAAATATGCAATGCTGTAAAAAATAGGTGCTTTTTAGTATGCGCCACATGTGAAACAGTACTGGAATTAAATCACTTAAATGATTTACGCAAACTACCATAATCCCATTTCTAGCTGTTTCTGTATACTTGAAATATTATTTGAATACCGTGATATGTATACAATGAGAGTTTATACATATTTTATTCCGGAACTATGTACATATCTTTAGAAAAGCAAGATTGCATTTGACCTTAAGAGATAAACCTTGAATGGTGCTTCTTATTATAAGCATTTCAACGATCGTAATAATGAGGAATAAGAACTAAAAATAGATGCAAGTTTCAGAGTATGATAATTTTCTATATTTATAATATATCATGAATTTTATCCGTGCACGCTTGCAGCGTTTCCATACGCGAGTGCGTATTATACTTCTTACCATTCGACGTGCATTAATTGGACGGTAAGACCGAGCACAACGCACGTTCCCCCCGCAAGCGGAATTCCAGTCTAGTAACCATACGCAATATTGCCGGTTTAACCCTTTAAAATATTTTCCACGGCACGAATAATACAGTCGAGGTACTTGTACCGAGCGCAAAATATCTCTCTACGATCATGGCAGTTTTATAAGGAATAATCTCGTTGAGGGATTCAAAAAATTGCCATACTTTCTCTCTCGATTGAGATTGTCTTTACGCAATTTATCTGGCCGCGACTCGATCGAATTATAATTTAAGTCAAGCAAAGAAAAAAGATAATTCAAAGAGAAATGATAAAAATTAGTGAATTTTCGTTATTTTATATTATAAATATTGCCAGAAATTATTAATTTATATTTATATGAAATTATTATTTTAATCGATTTGATAAATTCAACAATTGTCGATCGTCAACAAAGTTAATTGTGATGATTATTTAAGCAAATATAGACTTTGAATAACTATGAAAAGGAAAAGAAGAAACTTAATTAAACATGAAATTTTAAAAAATAATAATAGAATAATTTAATATTATTACTAGAATAATTTAATTAATTTATTAAAAAATTATTACTTATTAAATTATTTAAAAAGGGAGAAAGAAAGGAAAAAAGCAGTTAAAGAAGTTTTATTTCAACTCGAAGATAACTCTTGGCGATAATTAAAAAAAAGTAATATTTTCATTTATACTTGTAATTAATTTTTCAAGTTTAACTCTAAGAGACAGAATACAATAACTGATCATAATTTTATAGAAATTGAGAAAAAAATTCATTTTAAAAAAAAGAAGAAAGAGAGAGGAATTATTGCTACATAAGGTTTGGAAAGCAATGTATTAAGGCAAATCGCGAGGCATTATGAAATAAAACGATCTCTCGTGATTGGATCATCGGGATCCATAGACCGCGTCAATTTGAGTCATCGTACGCTCGATTATTTATATCTACAGTATCCGTGACTTTTTTTCTTTCGAATCCACGGTCGATATATATCTTTGCTACATTTCTTTGCGTTCGCGTTTACACGACGCAGAAGAAAAGCATCTTCGTGAATATAGGAGTAAAATTGCATTAACAGAGAAAATTTAGAAAATTTTTAGGGTTATTCGAGCTTTTTATAGTTTAAAAGATCGCTTATATAAATTATTTTGAAATTTATTATTATTGGAATTTTTATTATTATTAATTATTATTTTGAATCTCATAATGTATGGACATAAACTAAAACGCTATCCACATATTTTATATATGCAACATATATAAAATTTATAATCAATTTTATAATCCACAAAATTTTCTCAATTCATTGAAATGCAGTGATTTAAATAATTCGATAATTGACTGAAATTCTCTGATATAATCAACATTTAAATTTTTACTTCCATTAGCCTAAGATATCTCAAATACGAGAGATGTTTGCTCTGATATTTTAAAATTATTAATGCGTATTAATTGAAATGTTGAGGTGGCGGTAATAAAGCTAGGTCCTATCAAATTTCGTCGGCAAATAAGGATTCGGCTTAAAAGAGCGTTATGATGTCGCATCATGAGGGGTTGGAAAAAGAGAGAGAAAGAGAAAGAGCGCAAAAGAAAACAAACAGGCAGAAATAAAACGGGATAAGTAAAATAATGACAACCCGCATCCCTCCAAAGTATTGTTTGTATAAGGATAGACATTATCGTGTAATATGATTGTATCGCAAATTTTTTTGCCACACATCAGAGAAAAATCTAAAAAGATAAGAGAGCACATTTCCCATTAATAAGTAATTATTTAAATAGCAAAATCATTCTTATCGTGCAATGCATGAAATTGTATATTAAACAAAAAAATAAATCTTTTTTAAAAAAATTAATTTTTATATCACAAATATATTTTTATCGCGCGCATAATTTCCTACAATAATTCAGACATTGAAGCAACAAGTCAATCAAGATGCAAGATGAGATTTAGATTTTTTAATAATTTATAATGTAAAAAAAAATTTATCAAATTTCCTTCTTTTTTATATTTATATTCGAAAAGTCAGAGAAGTTTCATTTTTGAAAAATATTCCTTTACGAAGAGTGCCACTTTTGAGTAGGCGTCTGATAATATTATCGGGGAAATATTGCGTTACGATACGAATAACACTAACTTTTATAGGAACGATACTAAATAAGGAAGAAGAAAGTAAGAACAAGTAAGAAAAAAAAAAGAGAGAGACGAAGGACGTAACTTAACTCACGGGGAGCGCTCGTGTTTAGCGATCAAGCGAACGAGCCCCCTGTACATGGTGCTCACGGTGGAGAAGAAGGGGGAGAGGGGGAGTAAGGGAGGAGGGTGAAACTGCATACAGATATATCGACGACGCGATGCGACATCGGCGGTGTTGCGGCCAAATGAAAAGAGCGAGAAGGAACAGGGGCAGGAGGAGACGGGAGAAGCGCGACTTCCCGCTGATCGCAAGGGGGGAGGAGTGGAACGGGCGGCGCAGGGTAGCTACGGAAGGGCGCGGTGGGGAGGGAGGGGGTGGGAGAGACGCAGCGGAGTGCGGTCAAGTGTACTGGGTAACTGGGTCAATGAGAAAACTAAGAGAACGACGCTGTGTCGCGAGGACGCATGCGCGCCGCTGCCGCCAGGGTCTCCGTCTGTCCGCATCCCCCCTTCTCCCCCTCGACGTAAACCAGCCTCCCCCGAAAGTTTTCCCCACCCCCCCCCCACCGGCCCCTCGATATTTATCCCCCATGTGAAATAATTTAAATTCTCGTATTGAAATCATTCATTTCCTTTGATCGCGAAAGAGGGGGAGGCGAGAGATTTTAAAATGGAAATACCAAAATATCTTCTTGTATATGGGGATGTAAGGAAAAAGGATACCTCGGGGAGGAATTTCTCATGTGGAAAGCTGGCAGTAGAACAGCACACATTTGTTACAGCGAGTAGTGCTAACTTTTTTTGCTCCGAGCATTTTTCTCTTCGAGTTCTTAGACGACGAGATCAAATATAACTCTGGTATTGCTTTTTGAATATTGCATGTTTGTGATATTAAAACATTTATTTTTTCGTTTACGTATAATTTCACGTATTGCGCGATAAGAGTGATTTTTTTGGGTGATAAATTTTGTTTTTTAGATAATTATTTATTAATGAAGAATGTATGCTATCTTATCTTTTTTATTTTTCTCCGACGTCTATTGCGTCTGAATTTTTATATCTCTTTCTTTCCCCTTTTATACACGCACCCACATGTTTTATTCGTGCATTCTATTTTATTCCTCTCTTAAATTACACTTTCTTACATTTGATTATTTACAAGTTAATCAAATTGTCCGGAGTTTGCAACTTTTTTTTTCTTCGACAATTATCGTTCTTATTCATTTTCCCTTCAAATGAATATCTCTGGATTGAGAGAATATCATTCTTTAATTCTTTTTCTTTATCTATTCTGTATGTGTGTGCACAGAAAAAAAGGACATTCTTGTTTTGAAAATATATTTAATTTTAACATGGAAATCTTGAAATGAGATTATATTGTATTAATTAAAGAAAAATATAATTGCTTGAATAATTGCTTACTTGAATGAAGCCATTTTATATAATTCAATCAAGAAAAATATATTCTTATGATTTAAGATTTAATTTTCTTATAATTCTCTAATAACATTTTTAAATCAAAGATTATAATTTTCTTAAAGTAGAATTAAATAATTATATATTCTTGAGATGACAATTACAATATGATATTGAACAACAATATGATATTGAAATAAGACTGTAGTATTGTTGAAATTTAAAATTATTAAATTCTTCTAAGAAGATTATAAATTGTTGCGTATATACGAAAGAATGAACGCGTTAGTTTAAGTATATAAGTTTTGATTTGACTCTTATTTTTTTTTTCTGTGTGTGCGCCAATGACATTAGACGTCAAACGTGACAGACGCGAATTTTGGGCGGCTTGGACTTTGTAGTGGGACGCGCGAATGTTGCACGAATTCTGGGTGACCTCAATTACTGGCATAAGACATTGAGCATGTCGATTGTCGATATCATTGACCGCGTTACCGAAATGGAAATTGACAAAATTGTAAAATTACAGAAGCGTGATTTCGTCATACATTTGATAAAGAAGATAAAATGCTTGTATTTCTTTTTATTATCGCGTGTATTACGTAAGCGGCTGATGCACAAAAAAGTTCGCTACAAAAATAATCTCCGTCTCTTTTTAATTCAATCGCAACTCCAAATTACATAATATAGATCTCTTATAGTAATAATATCGAACGTATCGATATCACGAGGATGAGATATCTATTGTTGCAACAAGTGTGCGAATAATGTGCATATTTGCTGCCACATAATGCTGCAATCCCGCCAGTTCGTTTTTGCAGACGTTATCGTTAAAACTGTCACGCATATTGCGATAAAGCCGACTCGCGCTTGTAGACAACATTAACAGTCATTGAATTTGCTTTATCGCCTGCCCCGATATTTGCATCGCTTGTATCGTCGTTCTTAAAATTATTTCGATCGTCGTCGAATAACTGCGTCGTCTCTCCTCCGATAGAGAACATAACAACCCTCTTTCATCGCGCGATTCCAAGATGTCGCTCGAAATAAAACGCAACATCACACGATGTCTACGCACGCGCCAATCTCGTCTATATAAATGACACTTCGCATACACAGACGCGTGTGCATGTGCACGAGGGACCCACACTGGCGTCGACAGTACAAGGTGGTCCAAGTGCATCGGGTAAATAGGTCAAGCGAATTAATTCATGCTGGCTGGCAAGTCGCGCTGTCGCGTCTCTCGCTACGCACAACAAAACGATATACAATTTTAATACAAAGAACAACGTAAGAGAGAGGAAGGGAGGGAAAAGGATGATGCAAACGCGAAAATTGCATTAACGGATACATCGATCGAGTGTACTTCGTCTAAAAGAAAAAGAAAAAGAAAAAAAAACTTTGCTTGACTTTTACAATTTTGATGAGTAAATTGCATCTCGCAATCTGACAATTTTATGTTTGGAAAAATCTTGCTCCTTTGACATCTCTCCGAAATAATATTTAAATTTTCGAATAAAAAATTACTGAAAAAATTATATATGTTAAAAATTTATATATTTAACATACATAATTTTATATAAATTTATATAAAATTATATATATTAAAAAATTATATATATGTAATTATGTATGTTTTATCAGTTTTTTTCATACGGAAAAAAAAATTCTAAACCGCGCTGTGGCTCTTATGCCAATTTTGATTTAATTTTTATTTATTTATTTATTTATTTATTTGAACCAAATTCCTAATTATTAATTTTAAAAATTCTAAAAATTTAAGTCATTAAAAAAATACAATGGAAAACATAATATTTAACATAATATTTTGAGTAGAACTTTCAAGCTTTTTTATGCGAATGAAAGTTAACATTACATTTTTCAGTAGATATTTATTTATACATTACATGCTATCATAACTTCGCTTAGTTATTATCGATGTCTCTGAAAACGTCTTCCGGTAAGAATACGCTGAAAACTTATACGTGTGATTGCCTTATCACACAAAACAAACATTGCATTCACAATGTTGCACGGTCGTGTTACAAGCGTGAAACGTATTTGCTCCTATCGTGAATGACAAAATCGATGTCGTAATAATCTATTAACATAGCGCCGTGGGGAAATGATGACCCGGACTTTCGTTTTATGCATTATAATTAACATGGTAATTTACGTAGTCGGCGCATACATCGTGAATAAGGAAAGAGTTTTAAGAATACAAAGTAGCGTATTCAAAGTGTATCGTTTTGGCAGAGGACAAAGGTGCGCTCGCAGAATATTCATAAAGTTTAGAGAGACAGTGTATATTATGCACTATTCAAAGAAAAGTCAGATGTATGCCACGTTATTATTAACATAATTATTTGACACATTTGAAGGATCTTTACGTGACGTTAAATAACAGAACGAGAATATTTGTATGATTCCAATGTGTGTGTGAAATAATGAGCTTGTTATTTTCTCAATTTTAATATATTATATTTCATGTACAATGATTTACCGAAGATTTAAGGTTCATTATTCCACATGAATAATAATCGTAGTGGCTTATAAGAGATCTTCACGTCGTGTGCAACACAGGTGGAGTACGCGATCGCAACTTGGCAAACGAAAATTCAATTGTATCGCAGGAGTAACTCTGTCACAGGTTGTATCGATGTTACCTCAGTTTATACACCTGAGTGCTGAGATAAACTACTCGAGTCTTGTGTGCTCGCACGAAACCGCTTTCGACACTTTTATACAGTGTTCTCAAAAATTTCAGGCAATATTCCACTTTAGAGACAATATAATTGCTTATCGAAATTAAACATGTTTTTCAAAATCAAATATTTTTAAGAATTAGCTAATTTTTAATATTTTCAAATATTTATAAGAATTAGCTAATTTTTATTTATATTCCTAAAAGAAATTAAATCTTTTCATTAGCTAAAAAATTTCAAACATTATTGCTGAGAAAACAGAATTATATTTAAACACAGATCTCTTTGAACGATCCAAATATTCTTTAAATACAGGGTGTCAGGACAATCTCTTCCCAAAAAAAAACTTATCTCGAGAGCTTTTCAAAACACTATAATATTTTTTCATCGAATAAAAAAAAATGTAATTGTTAATTGCAAATTACATTTTTTCTTCGAAACAATTATGTGTTTTCTTTACACCAATTGATTCCTCTCGTTATTTTGTACATAAAAGTACTAAGGTAAGATAATCGAAAAATGAATATTTTATTAGATATTTTATGCTTTATGTAAAATTAAGAGATCATTTCAAGTCTCATAACTATTATAGTATTTTGAAAAGGTAAACTACAAGAGCTTTTTTTGGGGAAAAGATTGCCCTGACACCCTATATAAAATGATGATAGAGAATTTTCAGCATTTCTCTTGCATTTATCGAAGATGTTTCTATCTGGAAAAAATACATAAAATATACTACAATCGGAAAATAGTTTATTATACGCTTTCCTTATCTCAACTTTGCCGACAACTTTCACAAGAGCACCCTGTAGCGAGGTCTGTCGCCGAGACACGCAGGGGCGTGCCACCTCGGGGTACGTGGAATGTGTATAGATCTCGACGAGCACGTGGGTACGCGGTCAGAATTACGCTCAGCGGGTATACACATAAATACACGCACACATGTGCATGCATAGAAAGAGAGAGAGAGAGAGAGAGAGAGAGACCAACGCGTAGCGTTGGCGTCGACGGCACGCATGCGGATCTACTGGTAACATTGGTGCCAACCAGAAATCAGGTCAGGTCGTATCAAACTGACCTACATACCGTTATCATCTGTATTATCGCCTTTGATAAAGTGTGTATTAACCGCACGATTATGCTGGCGAAAGATCCATAAAAGACGGCTCTATCCCTTCTTTCCTCTCTTCCTGGAGCCTCGAAATTGCGTGTTTGCGGCATGTTGAATCGTCGCAATTTTTTACCGCGTAATCTTCCGCGTGATCGTTCTTGAAGGATTTAATCGCAGGACAGGAATCGATTTTCTACTCTTGTCTCTCTTTTATTTTTATTTATCTCTCTCTCTCTCTCTCTCTCTCTCTCTGTTTCTTTCCACTTTTCTGTCACTTCCCCTCGATTTTCACTGCTCGTCTCATCTTCTCGTCCTACGAAAGTATCCATTGATTTACTCCTTTTAATTATCCTTCACGCCCGCCTTTCGTTGCGACGACCGATATAGTAATAATAATTCAGGGTAAAAACGTCTTGCGCCTCTCTCTCTCTCTCTCTGGCTCTTTTTCTCTTCCAACGCCGCGCTAAAAATAACGGGCAACAAATGACGCGGCTGACCTCGTCTTGGACACCGTCCTTCCTCGACGCTCCGAACTCTTCAACTTGATCTAGTTGCATGTCCGCCCTCGCAAATCTTCAAGCGAGATTGCGTACGCCAGAAACACATGATCCTCAATATTTAATACGGCGAATATTTATGCAAAAACGTACGACGAAGAAACTAAATGAGAGATAATTGTAAACTGTCACGTATGCTAAATTTTGAGAAGTTTTTCTTTAATAAGGGAAAGAGAGATAGTGTTAATTCGATATTTTAATTTGCGGTTTGACATTTAATGAAATTATCTCAGATGATATCCATTCTTAGAAGTAAATAACAGCTCCTTGTTTAAAATATAGATAGAATTTTAAATTAAATTCTTGGTATTCTCTCATTTAATTTATATGATTGGTGCTTCTTTTAAAAATAATAAACTACATTAAGAGGATATTTTTACGAAAATGTATTTGTAGACTTATTTCTTTGTCCTAATAAGAATAAGTTTTGTATACAAGATATCTCAGATCTATCACACTTTCTAAGAAAAAAATAGTATGATAGGAAAAATAATTAAAAATATTTTAATTAATAAAATTGATAAATAATTTTTTAACTTTTCTGTTAATGAGAATTTAATATATTCACTCTTATGCAGTAAAAGAGAACATTTTTACATATGACAGATATCATGCACCTATGGCATGTCACATTTATGTGACAGCTTTGATAGCTTGCTGCGCATCGCGTTTTAACGTCAATACTCTACTTCATCTTTATGCTACTGGTATTATTGTCAGTATACTACAATAATATACCTCGCTAGCATGTAGTATCACAGATTAATTAACCATAGAAAAATGGGATAACAAAATAAAAAAAATTGAAAAATTTCGATATGCAAAATTATCTTAATATTTTTAATATTTAAAAATTACCTTTTCCTTTAAAAGATTTAACATTATTATGTATATAATCATTATCTTATATATGTATAATCACTATCTTATCTTTATCTCGTCAATAAATTATGATTTTTTTCATACGCGGACATTTTTTATGCGCGCATTTAATCATACGAAATGCGATTTTCCATCGATTCAAATTCGAATAAGGAATTTGATTTTCGCGCAAAAAAACATTGTATTCGCAAGTAAGATGGGAAATGGCGAAATCCTGAAATTGACCAACTAAGAAATCAAATTACATTGAACGTCGTGATTTTAGTTAGAGATACCCTTGACCCGGAAATGATCGCGGGGGAAGCAATTTATACCCCAGCGATCCAAAATAGGGCAGACATTTTCGTCGTTCCGTCTGACCTCGTCGAAATTGTCGATAAATCTCGCTATCTCTCTCTCTCTAGTTAATTCTCCCTTTACATTATACATATATAGTCTCTCTCTCTTAATTTATATAAAATATATAACTAAAGAATCATCAGAAAAAATTGAATAAAGCGACTAAGTTTTAAATAAACCGAATATATATTTATATAAAATTAATCTTCATCAGATAACATGTTTATCGTATATTTTGCGATACTCTAATCTAGCATCTGGATTATTCAGAGCGCCAATATGTTTACGTGTATATAAAAAAAATTAATTACTTGGACAATTTTATGCAATTCTCTTCAGAAAGCATAAGGTTTAAAATCGAAATAATATTTTTAAATATTTTTTTGTATTCTATAACACACGTAGAATTTATTATTTTGATAAAAGAGGAGGGATTTTATTTGTATTATCGCTCTTTATACATCTCAATATATATATATATATATATATATATATTATACTATTTTTATACAAAGTGAGGACAAAGAAATTGATTGGACACGATGACCTAGATGTGTGCTTCGAGGGTTAATAGAGATTTGGAAAATGGGGTGCGAAATCTACCCCCGCACGCACGTTTTTTCTCGCTGGCGTCGCGAGAAACGATTTGTAGACTGATAAAGAAAAGCGAGAGGGGAACGAGATTTGTGACGGCGTGTTCTCGAGCGAAAGTGCAAGCGGGAATGTAATCTGCGAGAAGAGGAGAGAGTGGAAGAAAGAGCGAGAGAGTTGCGGCTTACCTCACTCTCGGTTTACTTGGAGCCAAGTCGAGTCGAGAGCGAACGTCGAGTCTCACGTCTTCGTAACCGCTCGACGTAACAGCTGTAACTAGTACCATTGCCAACGAAAGTCACCGCCGCGGAAAGTAAAAGCGGACGAGCTACTTTTCGCACGCGCAATTGTCCCGAGAGAGAAAGAGAGAGGAGGAATCACGATGGTGGCGTGCAAAGACCGGTTGGCGAACGAGAGCGAAAGACTTTCTTCGTCCATTCATCGTTTGAACCGGCTTGAGAAATGCTATATCCATCACGCTGCTTACAGAGAAGGAGATATACATACATATATTCGGTTCGGAAAATTCCTGACTACGATTCGCTACTCATCCGGTCGCTTTCGATGAATTTATAACAAGGCAATGATTTCTTTGCATTCAAGTCATCGACGTATTCTAATTAATTATAATATTATTATGCAATAGTTCATTAATATATGCGGTGCCGTATTTAAGTCTGTACAACTTTGAACTTTTAATGAAATCTTTTTTCTCTGTTTTCAATAAATAATAATAAATTAAAAATTTTTTTAATGGAGGAAAATTTTATTTTTGTTTATACATAAGAAAAAAATATGATATGAAACTTACATTAATTTTTAAAAATATATAAAAAGAATCTGAAGCATATTTTTTTGCAATCTTAATTTTTCTAAAAAAATAATAATATCGCGAAACTGAGAGTATATCAATTGAGAAGAAAAAATTATATGTTATATAATTTAATTATTTTTTTTATTTATTTATATTTTTATTTATTTATATTTTATATTTTAATATAATTGTGTAGAGCCTAGGTGTATTTTTAAATAATCAATCTTTAATTATGATGCCATCACGTCACGAAGTCTGATTAAATGAGGTGCATCTTTAGTCTCGATGAATGCAAGTCTTAAAATCACTTTTAACGCGTTAATTTTACTCGACTGAAAGTAGTTTATATCGATTACAGATGACGGGTTGCCTAAATCGTGACTCGAACAATTTATAGCGCAATGCTAGACACTGACGGAGATTAGCACGTGCGATGTAATTAGTGACGCCGGCGACGTCATCTCGCAAAATCATCAAGTACGGCGGGGATGGACTCGTTTGGCACGTGTCCCGGTTTTACATATCGCGCGTAATCGGCTTTGTTTTGTTCCGAATCATGCATTTTAAAACTGATCACACATTTCGACATAGATTAATGTAAAGCTTAAAGATTAGCAGAAAAATTAAGGAAATAAGCTTACTATTATGATGACAAAAATATGATAAGCTTCACAAATATGTGTTAGGAAGTTTAAAACTTTATAAACTCACGTTTGTCAACGCAATTTTTTTCTGCATTTATAAGAAAAAGATGATTGCAATATAAAAATAAAAATAGAAAATATAATTTTAAAATTCTAAATAATAAGAAACTTTAATTTTTTAAAATATATGTTACAATTTTCACAAAATTATATTAAAATACTTAAATAATCAAGTAAAATATATTGCACTTTTTTAAATGCAATATTTTTAATAAATCATGTATGAAAGAATTAGATTTTTCCTGCACATGTTTTTTTTCGATTACTACAATTTTTGGTATTGTTATTTTTACGGAAAAAAATAAAATATTTAATATAATAATATAATAATTTTTTTAATAGTCTTCTTTTTATCTTTTACGAAAAAAGATATCAATATTAAATTATTTCTTTTATCTTTTATATCAATTAAATTTGCTTTTTCATTGATTCTTTCATCCCAGGACATTCGCATTCGATATGCTGCCCCTCGCAAGAATGTTATTCGCGCTGAAATTACAGTTCTCGCGCGAATACGTAAAGTTCTTTACGTGAGTACGTATGTACTCCATTACGCGTCCAGCTCATCTTGCTCCATTCGGCTCGGCCGGAATTATTTCTGAGGGAAATTACCGGTCATTACGATCGCCGATCATTATTATCGGTCTTATCTTTCGCAGTCGCGTCGAGTCTCTCGTGTATCCGATTCTCTTTTCAACCTTGAGAATCATCCCGTCCGAGCTCCTCCCGCAGGAGGACACTCGCGTTTACACGATCGTACCTGCTGTAAGAATGGAAACGAGTTTCTCGTTCCATTCGAAATATCCTCCTCTTTTTCGCAGCGACTATCGCACTAACGTAATCGTATCAAATAATTTTTCGGTCAAGGTCAAGACTATCCTCGACTTTCTTTAATCGCGATCGTCGAGAAAAAAAAAGGACAGGTTTATAAGGCATGCAATAAGTTCTCGTTGTAATTGCCGGATATCAGACGTATCGCGTGCACGTAAGTTACGCCGAAATTACGCGAATCGAATGCACACTTTGTTTAAACGTTGATACGTATGTTTAAGACGTCAAAATTAGAAATTAAATATTCAAACTTTCTCAGAAGAATGTCTAATAAGCTGCTCAATGACTTCAAAATGTGTTATTATTTTTATTTTTCAACATTTAATATTTTTTACAAAAATATTTAAAAAGTCAAACTTTGCAAAATAATTTCGAAATAATATTAATACTTAAATATTGAATTAATTCGAGAGGAAAAAGTATAGGTATCGACTCGAATTTCAAATAGAAAATAAGTTCATGTTATCATGTGACAGCGCAGTTTTTGTTTCTTTTTTAGACCGCTCGTTTGCTCCACAGGGGACAAGTTTATATTCATTTTATTCGATATGAGAATGTCCAAGTCTTTCCATTTCTAAGAGCTCCCACAGCTACGTTTTCGTCTCCATTTGAGGGGTAAATCACACGAAGAATATAGCTGTAAAAAAGCTACTTTCACAACAGTAAAAACAATTAGCGCGCACCCTGTAACACACGGATCTCCACTTTCCTGTCGTCGATACAATGCAATATAATCCCCAGCCAGAATCTTAGAAATGTTTCTGCTTTTACTTTACAACTAAGCCATAAAATACTAAAATGCCCCTAAATGATATAATGACAACCGCCAAAAAATACTACAAAGAAAAATAAGATTGCCGAAAAACATATTGCACCAGGTATAAGTTGCATCTCAACTTTCTAAGAATGATTGGCACACAATTAAAAAAATAGGAAATGTTTGATAAATATTAATTTATTTTTAATTTGTGTACCTTCTTTTCTTCATTTGAAATATTCCTTTGGGGCATCACTGTTTAATTTTAGAATAGGATAACTTAATTTTAAGTTGAACACACCTCTTTACATATGGATATAAAATTGTCATATTAAAATAGCAATCGTATTTCTAGTTTTGAATGACTATTTCAATCTCGAATTTGTCATTACACTTTTTAAGAATGGATTGTATATTATTTACGAAAAATTAATTTTTATATGTTGTCTCTTCTTGATTCTAAATGGAAATAATTGTGATTCTCTTTCTATTTCGTTTTTTTCTTTTCTGTAGATATCTTTTTGAAAGAATAAGATTGGAAAATGAGAGAATTTTTAGATAGGAAAAATAGAAAGGAATAACTTTTGGGAATTCTTCGTAATGAATAAAAATGGAAAAACTCTGTTTAATTAAAAATATTTATTGATGTTGCAATATTAAATATATTACTATTATTTAATATTATTTTTATAGGGAAATACAATAATGAAAAAATTTCTCTTTGCTTATATTTAATTTTTTGTTATTAATAATATATAGTTAATTATTATTTAAAGTTAAATTAAGAGAAAAAAATGATTATTAACTCTTTATTAACTCGATGATAGGCATATAATTAAATGATCTTTTAAAGATTATCGTTAGAAGAAGCAATTTCGAAAAAAAAATGGGTGCTAATAGAACTTACATTCTTTTGACAATAAGTTTCAAAACATTTAGAAAAGAAAAGAGTAAAAAAGATAGCAAAAAAAATTATAGAATAAAGTCGATACAATCCTTTCTATGCGGATGAAAAGGTTTAAAAACATCTTGAAGAAATTGGGATATTTCAAAAATGTTTAGCTTTTTTTGACTGTCATAATTTATAATCATTTTGTCTACTATTTTTTGTGGTAATCATGATTTACAGGCTATTTCGAATTTGTAGCAAGAAAAAAGATGAAAATAGACGAGACTCGTTCAACATGTCTGGATAAATATTCTTTACATTTTTCAATGTATATTATTTTTACAAGAATATACGTGAAGAATATATATTATTAAATGAAAATCGAAACTTGAAAAATTTTTTAAAAATATTTTCCAAGTACATTTAACAACAAAAGAATCAAATAAACGCAAAGTTTGCTGTGTTAAAAATTTCAAGTTAAATTATTATTATAAAGAAATTCTGCGTATTTTTCTCCAAATCAAAAGTAATGAAAAATCATGAAATAAATAATTATATATATTTGCATAAACATTTTCACATTTTTTTCATTCTTATTCGATCGAATTAGGCTAATAGGCAATAAATGCCTTTACATTTCAACAACTCGTAATCGAAAGCCTCATCGATAGTTTGACATTTTCGCGTAGAAGAAATCAATTATACGAGATGATACGAAAAACTGCACGCGGATGAAAGGAATGGCGATAGAATTTTCTTCATACGTTCATGTTTTTCTCTCTCTTCCTTCAACTAACCGTAATGTAATTACATATTCGCGCAAATAGCGCACGCGCAGTTTGCGATATTCTTCTGCAACAGCATGATCTGCCGATGCAACGCTTAGATACATCACGAGCACGTGGTCTCTCGCGGTACCCCATGTGGGTAAATGTGTCAAGGACGTGCGAACTGGCCTGCAAAACGGCGATTCGCGTTTCATGGATGAAAATCCCACCGTCTCTCTCCCCTCCTCTCTCTCTCTCTCTTTCTATGGCTCTCTCTTGCTCCCGTCGCCTTTTCCGAAGGCGAAATGAAGAGAGCGGCGATTTTTGCGAAATATTTCTCGCAAGAAACAGACACGTCGGATCAAATTTGGGAAAATGGGTCACGCTTGTTCGAGCTTTTTTCGGAAGCGCCCGCGGAAACTACCGAATCGATTTCATTCATCGAGTACGTGAATAATTTGACGGAGCACGAAATTTAAATCGCTACGTATAAATATTTCATTACTGCCGCTCAGATCGGTGGAAAAGTGTCATTTTTACTTGAAACATGTGACAAATGTGGGTTAAACAAATATAGGTCTGGGCCATTTGATCGCACGAATAGCACGCGAAGCGTCGGTAAATAATTGGCAACACGGTTAAAAAAAAAAAAAAAAAAAAAAACAATTTTGTCACGTTGATATTTATTATCTCGCGGATCTTGGTATTATATTGGATCGAGATGGTCTTTAAACGCGCGATTTATTTCGCTAATCCGAATTTTTCGTAAGCGATTTACAAAGAAATCTCTGCCCCGCCCCCCTCTTCTCTCCTCCGCTCCATCAATGCGACAGAAATATGCATTGCGATAATACGACGTGTAACAGCACACACAATCGGTTAGATTTTACTTTTAGTTTCGAAAATGAGATTGCGAGGTGGGGGTAGGCCTTGGCACACTTTACACACCGAGACATGCTGTTGGTGGCGAGCGCGAGCGATTAAGAGAGAGAGAAAGAGAGAGAGAGAGACACCAGTACGCACTCGTATAATCCTCGCGACGAATATTACAAGCTATGATCCAAACCTGTAAGCGTAATCGCATCGCGGTATTCGAGAGAAACGAGCTCTCTCTTATCGGAATCGTCCTTCCTCCGTTTCATATGATGCATATTATATTATATTATCTATGCATCTCACAGTCATAGGCTCGACTTTATTATTTTCTCGCATCTCGATAGTCTCTAATTCAAAGTACAGTGCGCGTCAACGATCCTGTCCTAGGCGGGGCAAGGGGAGCGTGGAAGAACTGGCCAATCAGCCGGCAACGCAGCAGTAGCTGATTGGTCAGTTCTACGCTCCCCTTGCCCCGCCTAGAACAGGATCGTTGACGCGCACTGTACATTTATTTTACGAGAAAATATTTCGTTTCGGGAAAAGCGCCTTCGATTTAAACTTTGTCGCAAAATTGAATTATTGATTCGTTGATATTTCACCCTCGGAAAAAGGAGGAGCATCGGCGTATTTTTCCAATATGCCGATGAGCGCTAGACATTACGCGATGTTTTCCATGACCTAAATTATATCAATTCAGAACAAGTCCAAAGTTCTTTGAGTTTCTGAATCTGGTTTACTTCTTTTTTTTTTTTCTTTATCTTTTACTATGCATTTTGCAATCGGTTCAACCACGATTTACATTGTCTCGTTGTAACAAATTATTTCAATGCCCTACTTTGAAATGTGTAACTCGACGTGTTCCTCGTTTAGAGGGAGCCATTTGAATCTATCAAACGATATCGGACTTATTCAATTATCATTATTGTATCCGCAACTTTTCCCGGTGAAAGATAAATGGCATATCTCTCTATTCGATAGATAACGTGCTCTTTTCCACGAGATCTAGATTATCTATTTACACGCGATAAACGCAAATTTT
This sequence comes from Camponotus vicinus, assembly GCF_025532165.1. NCBI lineage: Eukaryota > Metazoa > Arthropoda > Insecta > Hymenoptera > Formicidae > Camponotus > Camponotus vicinus. The sequence goes on from NW_028141956.1 coordinate 24,046,413, forward strand.
TCTCATTTTCTTCAACAAGAGGGGGAGAGAACTGATGTTTCATTTGACGCTACCGATAACTAGGTCAAGATCGTTGGGGCAAATTGGAACATATTATTCGACGGTAGGAATTTCAGACTTTCATTATAATTTTCAAGGCCCGCGTTATGGTTTTCAAGCATCCTCGCGAGAGCTATTCCAGGCGTCAGCGCGACAATAATCGCTCCCAATAATCGACGTCGCCGCGAATTCGCTCGCCCACGCGGGAGGACGTTTAAAGGATCACCGCGATGCTAATTGACCCAGAAATAGCGTAATGCCGATAATGGTCGCATAATTTCAAGCTATACGGGTAAAGGACTGCTGCTTCACAGCCTCGCCGCGACTTGTCATCGTGTGTTATCATCGTCCATAGCGTCCACCGTCGTGGAACGAAGGTTCGCGTCGACACAAGCGGAGAGTGACAATGCAAATAGAAAAAGAGGAGAACGCATCATCGCGACCACGACGTACATAGGCTCTCTCGCACCGACGACACTCATTTCACTCGTGCGCCGGTCTCGTCTATAATTATTTTCCTTTCTACACGCTATTAGCTATTTGCGATAACGAGCCGACGAGTGGAGACTCGCTAACGCATTCGTTGCATCGACCAAGAAGCCTCCACGTGCGAGCTGGCTCCGCTGGCGGCGCGTTAAACGATATTATCATTAATTGGAGCGTGCAATTGGACCGCGTTACGCAACACGGTAATGACGAGTGTACGACACTCTGTGTGCAAATCGACGAAACTTGTCTGGATAACGGAAAGAACGCTCGTGTTCTTTTTTTCCCCTCTCCCTCCCTCTTATTTTATCAACTCGAAATTACACCCGATGCCGTAAAACGGATGCAGGCGTTGCGTCACGCGGTGCAATCGTGCGGCGAAAACGCGACACTCGAAAGTGAAACGATTCCCGGCGCGATTCGTGTCGCAATTAATTCTCGCGCGAAAGAGGGATAGGGAAAGATGGGGATGATGGGCGTCCGAGATTTTAATAGAGGTGCAAAGGGTGCCAAAACGTGCGCCGCCTGTACTCACGTTCGATTTTACAGACTCTGAAAGTTTCTGGGTCGCGGCGAGGCTTTCACTTTCTTTCGTCGCTTCCGTTCTTTCGTGCCGCCGCCGGCCCTTTTCGCTTTCGTTTGACCCTTTTCCACCGCGTTTCTCCGGCAACGCGACAATTCTTATTCCACCTGCGTCGCACACACGCAGGTAATATACGCGCCGACGGGGCCTCTTTCCCGTAGACACGCTATCCGGTAGAAATAATGCGTATGTGCGTGCGTTTCACGTGTATTGGTTCGGATGCGACGCAGGCAGGTACTCACTTCCGATCCGCACCGGTCCGGACAAAGGACCGAGCTGGCTGTTTAGAAGCGCGCTGTACAATGAGAAGCGGAAGTTGGATCGATCGTGTGTATTTTTTCAGCGGGATTCGAGTCACGGCCCCGCTTCATTCAAATCGCGCAGTTTTTACGGATTTTATGCAGCCTTTCAAGCGTCCTTACATCATAAATGATATCACGAACCGATTGATCCATAATAATTATGTCACGAGAAAATTCATAGCCGTGTCGATGTAAAATTCAGACTCTTTAGCGTTTGATTGTACAATTGGCATCGCCATTAACGTCATTTCGAGGTAAAAAAATTGCCATGACAACTCACGATGACGACGACTTGGAATGAGACAAGGTATATAGGGTGTCTCTTAATAAGTTAATAAAATAAAATTTTTACTTTTTCTCAAATTTGGAACAAGTTAAAGAAATGGAATTAGGTGGATATTTTCTACTAGCAAAAAGGTTATTTATTAATATTTTTTTCAGCTTCCCGTATTGTTATAGGGGGATGAAACTAGCAACCCCTATTCAATTTTTTATTAGAACTTTTTAATGGGCCGGAATATGATCATCTAAAAATGTGCATTAAAAAGTTTGATTTATTTAGAAACTTTTTTATTCCTTTAATTTTTTTCATAAAATCAGTAGTTTTCAAGAAAAAAAATAAAATACGTTATCGTGCACAGCACGATGCTAAATAGCATAGATTTCGAATTACGAGAAGTGAAATTTTAAAATAAAAATAAAATTAGAGTAAATGGGATAAATTGGAACAAAAACAAAAATATAATAATAAAAATCTAAAATCCTAAAAATAAAAACTTAATTTTTACCCCCGTTTTTGGAGGAGTGTAATTCCACAGGGAGGGATGTAAGAGTATATGTTTCTATGAAAACCCCCCTTAATTTTCGACAAAGAATCATCTAAAATTTTTCGCGCTTATTAAGAAACATCCTGTATATTTCGAAACTTCCTATCGACGAATCCGTATCACGCTCGTCGTTTTCTTCGTATTATTGTGTATCCCGACGAGCGTAAGTAACAGAAGGGAGAGAAGAGCGGATGCAATGCATTTCGCAAGAACGCGCGAGCTCGTGTTTCTGGAATTAACCATTACGTTTCAACCGCACACGTTTGTTCATCCTCCATCCCATATCCCCGCTTTTTAATTTTCCCGAAGCCGCTATGCAAATCTTTATCAAGCTTACGCTACAACACGCTTTCGCGTTGCATTGGTGTCCCGCTTGGAATTATCAACAAAGGCCCGATTCTCTTCGAGTTTATTTTAAGCGCCCATAATTATCACGATAAAGATCACTCTCTACCATCGAGATCGACGTCGAGACAAGGACGTTGATTTTCCCGACTATAATTATTTAGATGTACATAATATTACTACGCTTCCTCGGATGCGGCCGGAAACGTTTTCGTAATTTTTTTTTATTTTTTTTTTGACAGATGACACGCGGCCGCGAAATCCCTCGGGTTGAATTTATATCGTTAAACGCGCTTGCGACGCGCGTTTCTTAATCTCGAAGCTCTCGGTGCACCCGACGCGATGACAACGTCGATGACAACACGCTTGCGATACTCGGCGCGGCGTGCGTCCGTCCGTGTGTGCGTGCGCGAGTGCATGTGTGTATGTATGTACGCTCGCTGTTGTACGTTGTACGGCAGGAACGTTCGCTCTCGGTCACTCGTACGAGAAAGAGCGCGCGAGTCGGCGAGCGAATAAATGAGTCGAACGAAGGGAAGCGGGGGAGGAGGCGAAAAAGCGTGCGAGGGAGAGAGAAAGTGAGAGTGAGAGGGGGGGGGGGACAGCGAGAAAGAGAGAAAGAGGTATCGCGTCTTTTCACACGAGGTAGAGTACGCGAGCGGAGAAGGCTTAACCGGCGTAAAGAGGGGGGTGGGGGGAGGAGGGGGAGGCGCGAGAAGGACGGAACGCGCGTGGAGGAGGGTAAGGACAGGGTCTGCCTGCGCGAGATGGCGAGAGAGGATCGACGGGAGAGGAACGAGAGAGAAAGAGAGAGAGAGAGAGAGGGACGCGGAGGGAGGGGGGCACATGTGACGAGAGGGAGAGCGAGTCGCGCGGCTGCGTCATGTTCTCAACGAACTGGGTCAGTAGGTCTCCCCACCGCGCGCTTACCGCGTCGCACATCTACCGCTGCGCGTACGATACACACAGGCGCGGACGCCGCTTGCGCTGCGCTTGCCGGGGAGTGCCAACGGCGTTGCTGTTGACCCAGCCAGCCAGCCAGCCAGCCAGCCAGCCGCGCGCGCGCGCGCGCGCGTCTCCCGGTGCCGCGACACTTGCATTAGCCGCGTCGCGCTTCTTCTACCTGTGACGCTATCCGTATCGCTGGTATATCGTCTGGCATCGCTGTTCCGTCTGTTTCTCTCTTTCTCTCTCTCCCTCTCTTTCGAAAGCAAGAGTTCTCTCTCTCTCTCTTTCTCTCTCTCTCTCTCGCTCTCGTCGGGACCGGGGACTCGTCCGCGTCAAGTGCCGAGAGGAAAAAAGCCTCGGACCTGCTCGACACATTCGCGGAATGCGTCTTACGTCACTCGCAGGACCGGTCGCTTTCTCGGTTGCCGACTGCGAGAACGCCTCTCCCCCGCTCCTCCTCCTCCTCCTCCTTCTCTTCTTTGTTGTACTACTCGTTTTCAAAAGTCGCCTCGTTGCGCGTATCGTCGAAAGTTCGACTTTGAGATCCTAGACGAGCCTCGACGACGACGACGACGACGACGACGGTCTCGCAGACAATACTTCTCCGGCCGACATAGACCTGGTTCCGTAAGTAGGTCATCCCCCCCGCCATCGGTCGCGCAACCTCCTTCTCCCCCTCCCTTCCTCCCTCCTCCCTCTCCACCGGTATCTTCGACCGCGGCAATACCAGCGGCAATCCGTCCGCCTCGCTCTCCGCCGCGACCGCGTGCTACTCGACCCCCTCCCCTCCCCCCGCCCTCTCCCTCTCCCTCCCCCGTCCGCGCGGACCTCTCAGGCGGCACCTCCACTCCGCGTCGGGTACCTGGCCGCGCGCGGTGGCATGCGCTGCTGAATCACTTTCACTTATGCCGTGCGCTGTGTTGGTTATACTCTGTGCGCGCGATCTCTCTCTCTCTCTCTCTTTCTTTCTCTTTCTCTTTCTCTTTCTTACTCACTCGCTCGCTCTCTTTCCCCTCGGTCTCCCGTCCATCTCTCTCTCTCTCTCTCTCTCTCTCGCCTCTCGTTGCCCGTCGGTAAAGGGACACGCGCGCCTTCTCTCTATACCCACCGAAACGCCGAAGGAGCCTGACAGTAGTGCGCGCCTCGGCACCGTTCTCTTCGTTCACGGTTTCGCCCAATTTTCCAGTCGTCGTCGTCGTCGTCGTCGTCGAGAGCGCCGTCGTGGCATCGTCGTGGCATCGTCGTGAAACGTCGGCCCGCTCGTTCGTTCGTCTCTCTCTTTTTCTCGAAGAGACGCCCGCTGGCGCAGCAACGTGCGCGACCGCGTCGGGCCTCGAGACGGGAGTGCGCGACGTGCGAAGGAAGAAGCATCGGCAGCATCGTCGACGATACACCCTGGGACGCGATCGTGGATCGTCATCGTCGTCGGTGCTCGCCGTGATACGTCACGTATGCCGTGTCCCGTAAAGGCGGCCTCCCCGGCAGTCTCTACCTATCTACCTACCTACCTACCTACCTACCTACCTACCTACCTACCTACCTACCTATCTACCTACCTACCTACCTACCTACCTACCTACCTACCTACCTACCTACCTATCTACCTACCTACCTACTCCATGTACCGACGATAGGGTAACGGAGGAGGGGAGAGCGGGCCCTTCGGGAAGGCAACGAGCCGAGAAGACGACTAGTCGTCCGCAGATACGCCAACTGTCAAGTCGTACGGTCTCGGGCTCCGATTTGTTGTCGTCATCGTCGTGTGCGCGCATCCGTCTCGCTCGTTTACTATTCGTCGCCTCGCTCGTTTGTGTTGTGCCGGTACAATAGTTGCTCCAAGTGTACCTTCGCGGCACTTGTGGCGCGCCTTTGTACGCGATCGCGTCCAAACGTCACATTGTTGACACCCGTTGACGTGTAGATTGTCGCCTTGTCGCGTGTGTCCGTCTGTCTATTTCGCGGTATTACTGTAAAACGCGATCTCATCTGCATTGTGCTCGGCAATAAGGTTGGATTACAGTGCGAACGGGAGGAGACGGTACCTTGGTGCTTTGGTTGTTTGCTCGCCTCGTTGCGACAGTGTCGAATGTTTTTCGCGCGCGATCATCGACAATCGTATCGCTATCATGTTTCGGACGTAGCCCCGTCAACTCTTGACGAGATTCGTATACGTTTGGTGGTGTACGATGATTTTTCTCGATAAATTTGTGTGAGAGAGAGAGAGAGAGAGAGAGAGAGAGAGAGAGAGAGAGAGAGAGAGAGTGACTCTAGTGAATCGACGAGTATTTTTCGTGCCGCGGGAAACCAAAGTCGAGTGTGTGTCTTCCCTCTTCATCTCGATTGTGCCCATTTGTTGTCATCGACATCGTCCTCGTCCTCGTCGTCGTCATCAGCGTCATTGATGGCGACGTCAACGGGTGCGCCAGGTCGCGTCTCGAGAACGTTAACCAACTGACGCTGTCGTTACCATCCCTCTCGCCAGAGATCATCTCGTTCGCGAAATCGTGACGAAGGGGAACAAAGATACCCCGATGTAATTTGTTAACGCGCGCGATCCACACCTCGGTCGAGTGAAAAAAAAAAAAATTTGGTAGAGCGAAGAAACGCGCGGCCGCATCCGGGAGGCGAAAGGAAGGTTCGATTCATATATGCGCCGATCATACACGTGCACGTCCGTCCGACGTGCGGTGCCTCTTGCGCAAGGGTGATATGTTATTGGAGATGGAGCACTCGAGCCTGATATCCCTGAACATGTCGCCGTTCCACCTGAGTCCGCAGGGCAGTCCGCAGGCTGGCGGGCAGCAACCTCCGCAGCAACAGCCGCAGCCGCATTACGGCTCGTCGCCCTACGGCAATTGCGCGCAGAGCTCGCCGTCGCCCATGTGCCACCAGCAGCAGCAACAGACCCAGTCGCAGCAGCAACAAATGGCACATGGCCAGGCTGCGGCGCAATCGCAGGGCGGCGGCATGTCCAGCTTCGAGTCGAATTTCTACGAGATCCCTGAGGACAATCGGTGCCCCATGTGCGGCCACAAGAACGTGTCCACTTATCAGTTCGGCCTGTATACGTGCGATAACTGTAAGAGTTACTTCAAGCGCAACAGCTCGCCGTGTAATAACAAAAAGATGTACACGTGTCACTTCTCCCCTACGGGGGGCGGTAGTGGTGGCGGCGGCGGCGGTGGCGGCGGGGGTGGAGGCGGGGGTGGAAACGGTAGCGGGAACGGCGCGTCCTCGTCGTTCGAGATTTGCGCCAACAAGAAGGTGTACACATGTCTGTTCCCGCCAACAGGAGCCGGAAGCGGCAACGGCGCCTGCGGCGGCACATCCTCCGGTCTGGAAGGTAACGGCGGAGGTGGAGGTTACACCGGTAACAGCGGCAACGGCAGCGGGGCGGCTACTGCCGCCGGTGACGCTGGTCCAGGCGCGGCGAACGTCGGGATCGGCGGGGGTGGAGGAGGCGGCGGCGGCGGCGGTGGCGGCGGACCTGGCGTCGCCGCCGCGGGAAGCGGCAACGTCGCTGCCGGCGCGATTCCTACCGGCGGTACCCTCTGTCATCCCGGACTGGGCCAGGTCGGCGTCGTGACGGGCTCGATACCCTGCCCGTCCGACTTTCCCGACACCAAGGACATCATCATCGAGGAGCTCTGCCCGGTTTGCGGGGACAAGGTGTCCGGCTATCACTACGGTTTACTCACGTGCGAGTCCTGCAAGGGCTTCTTTAAGCGCACCGTCCAGAACAAGAAGGTGTACACTTGCGTCGCCGAGAGATCCTGCCACATCGACAAGACGCAGCGGAAACGATGTCCCTTCTGCCGTTTTCAAAAGTGCCTCGAGGTCGGCATGAAGCTCGAGGGTGAGTTGCTTTTACAGTGAGACTATTAGACTAGATGTATCGGGGAACGAACGAGCAGCGAAAAATGAGAGAGACGGGTTTATTTGAAACTTTCTTACGAGCGAATGCGAATCGTTGACTTGAACGTGAATCGAATGTTGATGGACGCTTTGTTTGCATTCGCTGTGTCGTAAGCATCTTCTGATTTAACGAAGCGAAAATTTGCATTCGTTGATCGTTCGTTCGTTCAGTAGCTAGTATTCATTTTTCAAGCCTACGTCGGAAATGTAAAATGATAAAAAAGCGATGATAAATGCTAAATAGCTTCGAGTAAATTGGAGAATATAATCTTTCAAGAGCACGTTATAAGATTATGCTATAAAGATTAGAGAAAAAGGAATAATAAAACAGAAATAACAGCAAGCGAATGTATCTATAGCACTTGGTGTTTTACATTTTCAATAGTGCCAGTGATAAGCGTCATTTGACGTTATCACAACGTAATTTGCGAGATAATCTTCGAAAAATATACGGTATAATCAGAATCGGAGAAGCACAATCGGAAAAAAATATTACCATTAACGTGTCAAAATTTTTTCTTGAGATAAAAAAAGATGTATAACTTTGCCAAAATATTAGAGTTAATTTGTGTAAATAAATAGCGATCAGTAATCATTAATATTAACGTTATAAAAACATCACACGTAGTATATTTTGCATAATATTGTTAGACATCTGGATGCAAACAAGTTTGTTAAACTGAATTAATTCATTGAATCGGAGCGAGTGCAGATTTAAAATTAATTATACAGAACGTTTCACAAGAAAATTTTTTTATCTGCAGTCAGTGCGATAAAAAAAGTAATGTTTTATATATGTGTATACACAATTTAAGAATAATAGCGTGTGAAATAACGTCACAAGGAAAACGTTTTATTTCTACAATTTTCATTTTTTCACATAACCTGTGACATGAAATTATATATTTAGAGCAAATGTATAAATTTATAATTAATTGCAAAAAATATCTGACGAGATTTTTTTTACGGATAGTGTGATAAAAAAAGTAATATTTTATATGTGTGTATACAATTTAAGAATAGCATATGAAATGATTATGTCGCAAAGAAAAATGGTTCATTTCTATAATTTTCACTTTTTCACATAACCCGTGATGTGAAATTATATATAATATCTCTCAGAACAAATATAAATTTATAATTAATTACAAAGAACACTTCGAGAATTGTTATGTACGGATAACGTGATCAAAAAAGTAATGTTTTATATCTGTAGACACGATTTAAGAATCCTAATCATAATGAAATAATTACGTCGCAAGGAAAATATTTCATTTCTATAATTTTCACTTTTTCACATAACTCGTGATGTGACATTATAATATAATATCTCTCAGAGCGAATATAAATTTATAATTAATTGCAAAGAACATTTCGAGAATTTTTATCTACGGATAACGTGATCAAAAAAGTAATGTTTCATATCTGTCTACACGATTTAAGACTCCTAATCATAATGAAATAATTACGTTGCAAGGAAAATATTTCATTTCTATAATTTTCACTTTTTCACATAACTCGTGATGTGACATTATAATATAATATCTCTCAGAGCGAATATAAATTTATAATTAATTGCAAAGAACATTTCGAGAATTTTTATCTACGGATAACGTGATCAAAAAAGTAATGTTTCATATCTGTCTACACGATTTAAGACTCCTAATCATAATGAAATAATTACGTTGCAAGGAAAATATTTCATTTCTATAATTTTCACTTTTTCACATAACTCGTGATGTGAAATTATAATATAATATCTCTCAAAGCGAATATAAATTTATAATTAATGTCAAAGTACATTTCGAGAATTTTTATCTACGGATAACGTGATCAAAAAAGTAGTGTTTCATATCTGTCTACACGATTTAAGAATCCTAATCATAATGAAATAATTACGTCGCAAGGAAAATATTTCATTTCTATAATTTTCACTTTTTCACATAACTCGTGATGTGAAATTATAATATAATATCTCTCAAAGCAAATATAAATTTATAATTAATGTCAAAATACATTTCGAGAATTTTTATGTACGGATAACGTGATCAAAAAAGTAGTGTTTCATATCTGTCTACACGATTTAAGAATCCTAATCATAATGAAATAATTACGTCGCAAGGAAAATATTTCATTTCTATAATTTTCACTTTTTCACATAACTCGTGATGTGAAATTATAATATAATATCTCTCAAAGCAAATATAAATTTATAATTAATGTCAAAATACATTTCGAGAATTTTTATGTACGGATAACGTGATCAAAAAAGTAGTGTTTCATATCTGTCTACACGATTTAAGAATCCTAATCATAATGAAATAATTACGTCGCAAGGAAAATATTTCATTTCCATAATCATTCATTTTTCACAGCCCGTGTGAAAAACCGTATATATATTATACATAATATTTTAGAACAGTGTGACATTCCGATAAATAAATTCTACGATAACGATTATCGTCTGGGTCGCCGTGATAACGTAATACTTAATGTGTATTTTGCATATAATTGATAATAAGCTCACGTAATAATGCATGCTGATGTTTGGAAAATTTCACTTTAGCGAACGTCATCTCAAAATTCATCCGCGTATTAAATCTGCGTATCAAGCATACCAGACGGTAGATTGAAAGACGCGCAGGTCCTTTTCGACGGGAATAAAAAGCCGCGCTCCGTGAATATCCAATTCCGCGTCGCGCGTAATTTATCGACCGCGTCGCGTCATTTTAATAATTTCGCCTTTTACTTTCACCGCGCGAGCCGCGTTTTCCCACCAACACCCGGCGATCCGGTGTGTCATCGGGCGGTTACATCGTGTGTATCAAGAGTCTTACATTATCTCTCGTATATTCACGAAGAGAGAGCATCTTCGCACGTGCTGAGCGTACGTCAAAAGTCGTTTACGCAGACGCGTCGACGTCTTTGTCATCGTCATCCTCGTCGACGAATTTAACCCTATTATATACATGTACACGCTTACACACATGCGCGATTAACCGAGTCTCACCGATGACGAACGATGGCACGTATCTCTTATAGTCGCGAATCGATCGAGCGCGCCTTCTCCTCGCGATATTCGAGTCGGCGAAGAAGCGGTCGTTACTACAGACGCTGGACAAACGAAATTACGTCACGGCTCTGGCACTAGTAACACGATTACGTGTCATTATCCACGTGCTTATGCCCGACCTCGTTTAATGACCACGTTAACCATTTTTTTTTTAATTAGTAAGCAGTTGTGTACGCGATACGTGTTACACATGCGAGGAAGCATTCTGCAAAATCTTACGTCTCGTAATTAAATTAATCAAGTCAGCCAAGCCACTTGCTGTATAATAATTCGCTCAGTCCCAATTATTTTAATTCCAGAAGCGTTGATAGGGAATCGGTCTATAATAAGATTGAATTAGATACATATACGTTGGATCGATGCTCCAATTTCGATGTCGCTTACGATAAGCCATTCTTGAAAACGTCAAGTTTAGGCTCGCCCGACACGAGCGAAACGGGCTAACCGTCTGCAAACGTGGTAGAAAAATTCACGCCGGCGAAAATTGCTCGTAGAATTTTTATGCGTTTGCTCATCTGTCAACAATGACCACGTGTCGACCCGCGAAAGATGATTAAATCGAGGTGCGAACGATTCTGTCAAAAAAGAGGGATCGATAAGAGGAATTATAATTATTATTTGATAATCGACTCGTAATTAATATCATTAAGTGGTAATGTTCGTCGTAATCGGTTTAGTCGTAGCATCTAATGCAATTCAAGTAAGTGGGTCTAGGCCCTCAAGGCCCAACGATTAAGCGAATCTCGAAACAGTCTCTGTCGCAATTGCCGCTTTTGCACACCGTTTTCCACGACGTTCCTATGGCGGCAAACGCCATGGGAGGAGGAGGAGGAGGGGGAGATTGCTTAACGCGGAAAGTTTCCAGAGTGCTTGCGAGTGTTTACGAAAGGAAAGGGTTTCCTTATGCGCGCTAACCGTCTGCAAACGTGGTAGAAAAATTCACGCCGGCGAAAATTGCTCGCAGAATTTTTATGCGTTTGCTCATCTGTCAACAATGACCACGTGTCGACCCGCGAAAGATGATTAAATCGAGGTGCGAACGATTCTGTCAAAAAAGAGGGATCGATAAGAGGAATTATAATTATTATTTGATAATCGACTCGTAATTAATATCATTAAGTGGTAATGTTCGTCGTAATCGGTTTGACAGTTGGCGACATACAATGCAAATAAATTCGTCGTCTGACTTTCTCTCTTTATTATTTGCGGTCATCGTTACTGCATTCAATGTTGCGAGTCTCCTTCCCTCCTCGTCGTTAAATATTCCTACGCACTTTCGTCGAGAGTGCGTAACGTCACTTGTAATATTACTCCGAAATCGACTGTTGTTTGACGTTTGATTAATCATCGCGGTTTTTCGACGCGAGTCTGCTTTCTCGAATAATTCACGACGAAATTGAAGCGGAGTCGTTGTTTATTGTCGAAGCAACTGCGACAGAGACACGACGAGCCGGCAAAACACACTTGTGGTAATCATGCGCGCGATAACACCTGTCACAGATCTTCTGCAGCAAACCTGCCGTTTTTAACGACCCGCGTGAATACGAGACTGTGTGTGTGTGTGTGTGTGTGTGTGTGTGTGAGGCTTGTTGCTGGGGTTTATTAAGACGAGCGGTTGGTTTTGCGTTACGGCTTTATAAATTTGATTTCAAGTCCGTTTCGTGCTAGCAATGAACTCGTCGGACTAGACATTCGCGTTTAGATTTCCGGGACGCGTTGAAGGACATGTCCACGATCGAATGATTATAGCCTCATGAAAATTAATTAATTTACTTTGTACAAAATGATTTTAAAAATATGATTTCTTTTTTTAGACGATTATACAATAGGCTTATTCGATGTTACAAAAATATTAACATGTGTGAAATGTTATATATGTTGGCGTGAAATTAATTACTTTTTAATTTATAATCGATTATAGTCGTAGAAAAAGTAGCGGGGAATTAATTGATTCGCATTTATTTTTAATGGTGCTAAATAAATTAGCTTTGTTCATTTATTTATTTAAATAAAACTAATTCTGAATTTTATTCGTTTAATATGAACATTGAACATTCTTGTAAATATTATACTTAATATTCTATCAACTGGGAATTGTCTTTTTGACTGAATGACATTATCGTGCATTGATTGACGGAGATATAATGACGATTTTTGCCCTATATTCGAGAATTTTCACGTATATCGAAACTTGTCATGTGGCACGAAAGAGAACGAAATTCCTCGCTCCCAATATTATTCGACGCGTGCGCTTTTGCGCAATTTACAAGCACGTACGTATGCGCAATAAAGTGCCAACGCTCAGGTTTCAATTTCGCAGGTGCGTACAATTTGCTCGACGGTTAAGTGCATGAACTTATCTATTTTCGTACCGATGACAGAGAGCCATTTTACTTTTCGCCGGATAGTCCATGTGATATATTTGCGCCTTGCTACTGGTCGATTTGAGCCTCGAGAGAGAAAGAGAGAGGGCTTAACGACCGTTCAAATATTTCCGTGAATCGTGACAATGAATAATCTCAGTCGATTGCGCTAAAAAAAGTCTCTGAAATATACATACGAAACATGTACACGTTACGATAACATCGCGCGTTATTTCTTACGTCGCGAGGCCTTTCTTGGCGATTGTTCTTCCCGCGGTTCAGGGATATACTATTTATTAATTATGAATGCGCATAACGGACGTTCTACACGTTTCGCTGAAACTGATATTAAAATGAGAAATATCCGTAAATTCAGGTAAATATACGCGTGCAATTTATATCGAAGTAAAAGACTAGCTTAACCCGCGACGAGGTAGACCATCACGGCAGGCTTTCCTTATCAAAATTACGTTCAAATAGCAGCGATAAACAAAAAAAAAACGTAATTTCACATTCAGCTCATGTCAGTGAGTGTGTGCAATTCACTGTAAAGTATGTTGTCCGTTGGCATATACAGGGTGTTTCTTAATAAGTGCGAACAATTTTAGGAGATGATTCTTTATCGAAAATTAAGGGGTTTTTTTTATTTTTTAGGATTTTAGGTTTTTATAATTTTGTTTTTGTTCCAATTTTCCCAACATTTACTCTAATTTTATTTTTATTTTAAAATTTAACTTCTCATAATTCGAAACCTATGCTATTTAGCATCGTGCTGTGCACGATAACGTATTTTATTTTTTTTCTTGAAAACTACTGAATTTGTGAAAAAAAATGAAAGAAATAAAAAAGTTTCTAAATAAACCAAACTTTTTAATACACATTTTTAGATGATCATATTCCGGTCCATTAAAAAGTTCTAATAAAAAATTAAATAGGGGTTGCTAGTTTCATTTCCCTATAACAATACGGGAGGCTGAAAAAATATTAATAAATAACCTTTTTATTAGTAGAAAATATTCACCTAATTTCATTTCTTTAACTTGTTCCAAATTTGAGAAAAAAATAAAAACTTAATTTTTACCCCCATTTTTGAAGGAGTATAATTCCACAAGGAGGGATGTAGGAGTATATGTTTATGTGAAAAACCCTCCTTAATTTTCGACAAAGACTTATTAAGAAACATCCTGTATTTTGGCATACATGAGAGAAGACCACACAGAGAAAAATGTATACTGTATTCAAGTAAATATTACTTGTCTTAAGTATATCACAAGTTTGTATATCCGCAAATGTGTCACAAGTTCACCACAAGGATTACATTTAATTGAAATATATTCTGAATCTTAGTAAGTGCGGTATTTTAGTCCAGAATATTAAATTAAAACAAAAATTTGGTTTACTTACTATATAAAGTAAATTTAACTTTTCTTTGATACAACTTTACAATATTCTTGAAGAGAAAATAAATTCTTCTTTTAAGGTACATGATAATGAGATTTTCCAACACTTGTGATGAGTATATCTTAAAACCATTATCAAGAATATATTCTTTGTTGGAGAAAAAAAAATTTGAAATTTTTTCAAAAATTCCAGAGTCATTGTAGAATTATCGAGTTTTGCAACAAAGTATCTTTTATAATAGTACATTATAAAACGAGATAATGGAATATAACATCGTACAAGATAGAAATAACAACGATATAATTAGTATAAAAGCCGCCCCCGCATCTTTTGCTTGCTCGATCGCCCGTTTTAAAAGAATAACGCAGCACATTCTCCCTTTCTCTCTCTCTCTCTATCTCTCTTTCTCTCGTTAAGGTTGACCTATCATTTTTATCAACAGTACACGTTATATAGTTTATCACTACTATTTTCATTATTACCGGAGTGATTTTGGCGTAATGACTGATATTTAAAAACGATAATAGCCACCTCTAGGTATAAGTATACGTCGGCGTGGCCGATGCCGGAAGAGAATCGCGCGTGTGCGTCAAGAAATGCCGTTTTTATCGGGGATTTTAAAGGCAGGATAGCATTTCATGACCGTCGTTCGCGGCCACGGGACCGCCTTCCGTCGTGCAAACGTGCGCAACACGTTGCAGCGAGGCTCGTTAATCCTCTCGCGGCGTAACGAGACACACATACGCACTCATACGCACGCACACATGTAGCGAGCTTGTCCCGGTTTGATCGGCAGAAAGGTAAAAACTGTAATTTCCGCTCGCGCAAGAAGTCATCTTCCGAGGCTCGTCGGTTCGTCAACGCGAGATGAGAACCCCTCGTCGCGAATCTAGACGTTCTTTGTTTACGATTGGCTGTCGCGTGCAAAAGGGGACCCCGTGGTCGGTGCCGAGTGCACGTGTATGTCGCAGACGCGGTCGGGAACATGTCGCGATTCCGCTCGGTGGCAGCAATTTTATTCCCCGGCTCGCTCGTACAAACTATATATAGATGTAGAGGAGGAGGCGAAACTTCCTTGGGCTCTCTCTGCGCGTCCGTGGCAACTTTTTAGTCTCTCTAGCCGGCTCGCGAGATGGCAAAGACTCGAATGTCGAGTCGAAAAAATTTTTCGGTCCATTTTCCGAACCGAGAGTCTTAGGGTCGTAAACGAGACTAAATAAGGAGTACACGGTAAAAAATTGTGCGTCCATTTGTTAAAATTTTCTTCTGTTACCACGTTTCGATTAGTACTTTAATGTAAAATTAACATACAACTGATATGTTATTATTTTTATAACGTTTTCATGTGTTACATTTATGTCAACTTTATAACTTAACGCTTTGTATATGTCTCTTAGAAATGGAATATTATTTTGAGTATTTTTAACATCATCATTTTAAACAATCAACGTGTCTCAAAGTCAGTTTAACATCCTAAGAAAAGTTAAAGAATCTTTAAATAATCTTGAACTTTGACACACAAAATAATCAAATTTATTAAAATCAAATGTTTCTATTACAAATAATTTAAATCAAAATAATTACTATTATGTGTTAATGTCCTACAACAATTCTTACGAGTTATTGTAACTATTTTTTCATGTAATTTTTAATTAATTTGTATGTTATTTTTACATTACACTTAAAGGCATAATAACAAAAATAAATGTAAAATATTGTGTCAATTATTTAACATTTTTAGTTTGTCAACAAGTAACATACGACGAATGAGTTATTTTAACTTAAAATTTAGAGTGAACTTTGACATGTGGAAAATGTTATAATTAACATTTTATTTTTTACTGTGTATTCGTCTTCTTAATGAAATTTGCAATTGGCAGGTTTCTGTAACAACCAAGAATAATTTTCACATAGTTGCTTGTCCCGCTGATATTTAAATTCCGACATTGAAATCACAAAGTTTTATACTTGCTTTGTTTTATATCGCGGAAGCTATTGACGATAAAAAGAATATTTCTACAAGATTTTTTTTACGATTTTAAACGCACCAGTTTTAAAACCAGCTCAAATACGTATAAAAATATTATCTCTAGTGCTCGGTGCAATATTTAACTTTTAAAGAAGTTTTGTTTGTCGAAATTAAAAATAACGAGTTGCAAAATTATTTTTCTTCATTTTATTGTTTGCCAAATTTTATTAAAATTGAGGAGGAACTTTTGTAAATATTCCTTGTCATTCAATCTCTATTTTAAAATGAATATCGTAGGCGAAATAAATGATTCGATGATTGATATACGAGATGAGAAAATATTCTGCAAAATATCGATAAATAATAAATAAATAATAAATAATAATAGATAATAATAAATAGATAATAATAAACAATAAATAGATAATAATAGATAATAATAAATAGATAATAATAATAAATAAATAAATAATAAATATTAATAGATAATAAATGAAAGTCGATTTTTACTTTTAATGTGCAAATTTTGCTTTTACATCAACCTTGTTTCTCGATACATTAGATTCATTCCTCGAGATAGGGAAAAGACCCACTGAATGTCTATTGAATTCTACGCGGACAAAGGCAAATTTGTCTTATGGCGTTTTATTAGCATTTGACTCTATAATCGCTCGCCTCTCCCAGTCTGCGTATTGCGTAACTAGAATCTAGAAATTTGAGGTAGGACACGCTTTCTTACGTGTCTATGTAATGTCCAGGTGAAAGCCTTTCGGTCGTAGATCCGGAAGTTTTTTTTTTGGTCAACCGAAATATATTTTCACCGAAACTGTTGATAAAATCAAAATCTACGAACGCGTTTTTACGTGAAACAAATCGAGCAATTTTAAAGAAAAATACAATTAGATAGATCTCACACCATGCCACAAGTTTTACAAAAAAATTTGTCACAATAATGTCCTAGGGTCAGTATTTTCCCTTACAAAGTACAATTGCAAACATCGGAATTTTACGCTTTAGATTTCCATTACAATTGTGATTTTTCTTTGAAAGATTTACGACCTCCATTATTGAAATATACTGTTATGTGTGAACGGGACATTTTCTAGTAAAAATACGTCATTCTATTATTTCCAAAAAATAAAAATATATCTTATTTCGAAGTATTTATAACAGCTTAAATAATCTGAGAGAAACAAAATTGTCATTTTTCAGCTGAAACTTTAGGTCCATCGATTTTCACTGATCTCTTATGGGGAAAATGTTACGGTAAAATGTGGGGATGGGGATCCCTGTTAAAATGGAGCTTATTTACAGGATTTTTCGTTAAAATCACCGTTAAAATTTGACTTAGAGCGCCCGGACTAAATTACGTGCGCTCTATTAATTTTGTTTTTCGCGAAGGTACGGTAATTCACGAACTTGGGGCGCTTTGAAAGGGCGGCGAGCCTTAATAAATGTTAGAAAGTACGGAGGGTCGAAAGGATGAGTTTTGCCGCGTCGTCGATTCGGAAACGAAATCGTCTCTCGTTAATTTCGCGTATCAAACGGAACAGATAGGTGCACCGGCCTTTTATTTATAATCGCGCGAAAATCTCGCACCTCGCGACGAAACGATCGGTCGCTCGCGGCGCATCGAAACCAGTTTGGTGAACACAAAAACGGTTCTTTTTCATCGCCGAACTCGCGAATATCTTCTACATTTCTGTGTTTCAAGGTCGTGCAACGCGCATTCACGTTCAAGGTCGCTTTAAACAACGACGCCGGTTGTTCGCGAGCATTTCGCGATCGGTTATCTCTTCGATTTGTTAAACGTGATCCGGAGTTTCTGACAAAGTTTAACCCGACCAAGATATACAGTGCTTTTTTGTCAGTTTATTGAATATCTTCAATCCTCGTGTCGGATCAAATCCTATGTATCTTGATATATGTATGTATTCTTTTCTTCATTATTTCGAAAAGAGGAAAAATATTCTTTATGCAAAATTTTATAAATTTGAGAGAAAAATGTTAAATAAATTTTGCAAAATAAATTTTCTGTCTTTGTTTAACCCGACGAAGATATACAGTGCTTTTTTGTCAGTTTATTGAATATCTTCAATCCTCGTGTCGAGTCAAATCCTATGTATCTTGATATATGCATGTATTCTTTTCTTCATTATTTCGAAAAGAGGAAAAATATTCTTTATGCAAAATTTTCTAAATTTGAGAGAAAAATGTTAAATAAATTTTGCAAAATAAATTTTCTGTCTTTGTTTAACCCGACGAAGATATACAGTGCTTTTTTGTCAGTTTATTGAATATCTTCAATCCTCGTGTCGAGTCAAATCCTATGTATCTTGATATATGCATGTATTCTTTTCTTCATTATTTCGAAAAGAGGAAAAATATTCTTTATGCAAAATTTTCTAAATTTGAGAGAAAAATGTTAAATAAATTTTGCAAAATAAATTTTCTGTCTTTGTTTAACCTGACGAAGATATACAGTGCTTTTTTGTCAGTTTATTGAATATCTTCAATCCTCGTGTCGGGTCAAATCCTATGTATCTTGCTATATGTATGTATTATTTTCTTCAATATTTCGAAAAGAGAAAAAAAAAACTTTATGCAAAATTTTATAAATTTGAGAGAAAAATGTTTAATAAATTTTGCGAAATAAATTTTCCGTCTTTGATAAATATGTTTCAAGATTAGTTATTTTTTAATATCTCATTTCGATTGTCTTCTTTGAATTAATCATTTTAGATGAAAAATTCTTTTGGAAATATAATTTAATTTCGCTTAAAGGAAAATTTGTTTGCATCATTGTTTATTCATTTGTGTTTCTCAAGGAAGGAAGAAATGTTTTCGTATAATATGAATATAGCATATATTTGCACAAAAATAATTACGATGAAGATATATATAATAAAATATATACGTGAATATTAATATTATATATCATGTAACAAAAATGCGTGAGATGATTGATGTTTTTTTACCAAAGATTAAGAATATTAAATTAATTAATATAAATTATAAAATGATGAGAAAATATATTTAAGTGATGAATCATTGAGAGATATTACAATTGTAGGCTGCTTTCACATTCGTAGCTGTCAACTTATTCAAGATAATAAACAATAGTCGGAAAATTAATTTCATCAGACAATCATAAAATATCAGGTGAAATATGGAAACTCTTCATTCTCTCTTTTTGGTATCATTTGCCTCTACTATTATTAAATTTATTATGAATAATTTTGATTATAGCAGAACATTTGTGCAATAATAAAATAGCACGTTATTTACGATTTTTTGTAGTATCTTTTTAGTATCATTACGCTCATTAACCTTTGAAAATGAATACCGACAATTTTATTAGGAATGGAGACCGCACACATTGATGACAATACTTATGACTACGAATTTATTTAGCGATTCAGGTCAACGTTCAATATAATCGGAAAATTATGACGTAACAAGAATTATATATATTTCCATGATAATAAAAAAAATATAGAAGAAACGATGAGGCAAATGTCCATCGCACATGTTCGCGTCCATCCATCAGGCAACTTTTCACGAATATACAAAGTTGTAAAAAAAAAAAAGTAGGACAAATTTCGCAAACGCGCGATGGGCGTCCGTGAGGATTTCAGAAAAGGAAGGACGCGTTCCCGGAAACTGGAACACGACTGCGGTTGGTCACCCTGGGAAACTAAGGCGGGATAACGGAAATCGTGCGCCTTTATTTAGAAACTCACGAATTTCATAATTATTCCATTATGTCGCAAGAGTCGGTACCTGTGTGCGCCTGCTGTGTGTACCTGTGTTCCCGTCCGTCCGTCCATCCATCCATCCATCCATCCATCCATCCGTCCGTCCATCCGTCCGTCCATCCGTCTTTTACTCGCCGCTTGCCTTCGACTCCTACCTTTGTGCGCTCTGCGGTGGGAGGGAAAGGTTAGATCGAGGGGGACGGGAGATTGTGTAATACCTTCGTTGAGCGGAGTCTCTCGTCTTCTTTTCTCCGAAGCTTTTACTTCTTTCTCGGCTTGCGCGCGCGCGCGCACCGCACGCATCGCACGCACGCGAATTCGCATCGAGTGCATGGGGGGACCGGGGTCCCCTCCCCTCGTTGTATTACGCAAGCATTATTTCGCCGCGATAATAGCCCGTCGCGTATTAGCGTATCATTAATTGAAACGCCTGCTGTCGGAACCGGCAGGTGTGGGCATCGTTATCGGGGAACGTCGCTGGCGACTAACAGACGAGTAGAATACGGCGAATATAAGCACTTATATATATATATAGACTTCGCTCTTGCTTATAATATATTATAATATATATATAATATATATGTTATATATATGATATATATTATATATATAACATATATGT
The DNA here is from genome assembly GCF_025532165.1 of Camponotus vicinus. Taxonomy (NCBI): domain Eukaryota; kingdom Metazoa; phylum Arthropoda; class Insecta; order Hymenoptera; family Formicidae; genus Camponotus; species Camponotus vicinus. The sequence goes on from NW_028141956.1 coordinate 24,067,044, forward strand.
TATATATATAATATATAACATATATATAACATTCTTACTCACTTCATTTAAATTTTGTTTAATTTTATGAACGAGAAGAGAGATTCGTGACGCGATCTAGTCGGAATTATTGCTTTCATTTTTCAATACTTTTTATTTATTACACTTTTTAGGAGGCTCCTGTGACTTTTCATTCGCGATTGTTTATCGAGGGGATTTTAGAAATCCTGACGGGATATCGATACGAGCGCAGTTGTGCACTGCCGTCCTCTTTGTTCGCGCAATATATGTGTGTGTATATTTCCGACGCCGTGTCTCTCTTTTTTTTTTCGCGCTCTTTCGCAACACGCGCTTCGCTAACATCGTGTCGCCGAGTATGTCGTGTCACTCGGAGGGATCCCGGAGCCGTGCGATTGGCCCGACCGTGGGCGAGCGCGGTCACATGGTCGCTCGTTAATTTCTGACGGGGAGAGTGTGACGTCACACGTTGGGCCCCGTGGACCAGATTCACGCCGAGTGGGTTTCCCTTTCATCCCGAAGCACGCGCACTCCCCCTCTCTCTCCCCCTTCTCTCTCTCTCTCTCCGTCTCTCGTCGGAGATTCGGCGCCCCCGAATAAGAGAGATAGCTCTTATTAACGCGAACCGCAAGCCGGATATAGATCGCATTCTTCGAAAGGCTCGCGCCGAGCGTACTGATGGCGTGCGCGAACGTGTTTGACGCAAACGAATACCTGAATGAACGACGTAAATAGTCCGCGATACACACTCTGTCGCCGATGTTATCTGTTACGTGTACGTAAATAGAGCGAGAGAGATGAAGCCAATAGAGCGAATGCCGGTAACAGAATAGTTTTACTGTGCATTATTGCGCTCCAGTTTAAAAACCCGTGCTTTCTTCGGCGCATGTGGGTTGAGGACTATTTCGCGATCTTTAATATGGGTATAAATATCTGTGAGGGAATTTAAGATACGCAACATCGAGGGAATTGTTGCTCCCGAGGAATCTAGGACATTTTTGTGTTAATTAAAAATATAATTTCGTTTGTTACTCTTGGATGTTATTATCTCGGATATTTTTATTTTCATCATTTTATTACAACAAATCCATTCCACTTGCAAAATGATTTCTAATTTCTCGTCTGTTGTTTATAATCTTTTTTTTTTTGTACATTATACATATTTTTTGTTTCATGGATAAGGAAAAATTAAAATTCTTGTAGATATGAAAAAAATTGTATAAATGATTAGTAAATAATTTAAAATTTTTGTAAGCTCTTTATATGTAAATTTTTGAACACATACGAGAGGAAAGATATACAACTCATCGGCCAATAATTTCGCAAAAAAAATGGAACTTTTCCGGTAAGCGTGCGTTGTAAAGTTGCGTAATAAACGAGGCTGCGAGAATCGCGTGCGTCGTTTCTCTAATGGTCGAGGATCAATAGAAATGTGTCTTTTTTTGATTTGTCTCACTCATCCATACGTTAACATTGCGTGACTAACAGTTTCATTTTTTTTTCGTTATATTTGTAGAGATATTAATTGTACAACATTAGTCTTGAATCATTCATTATTGTTTTCAATAATTTGCATCGTCAAAGAAATCAACTTGTTAGGTATTTTTACATTATCTCATAGAATGTACATCTCATATCTCATATATGTGTTAATAATATTAATATAATTGTGTGGAAAATTTTTATATTAATGCTTCGTAAAATACGTGTATTGAAGAATATGAGGATTTATAAATAATTACAATAAACAAACGCTACTTGCGATAAATATTGTATTTATAAAATATATTTCATACCACATGTCTAAAATTTTAATAATTTTATAAAGTGAAATATTCGGATATAATTACGGTAATTAAGTATGGCAACGATTCAAAATTTCGAAGAATAAATTTAAATTTAAATTTACTGAAAATGTTGAAGAAATTCATTAAAGAGCATTAATTGTAATTTTGCCGGTCAACTGATAATATATATGTTTATGGCTATACCATAAACGAATTCTGCAACGGATTTGTATTTATTTTAATGAAAGTTTTAATAGAAGACATTATTATTTTTTGCAATTATTTTATTTATATTTATGTCAAATATCTTGACATTTATCCAGCTAATAAAAATGTTTATAAAAAGCTCTGAAGCTTATTAAAAATATTTTCTTGCGGTTAAATATTTCAATATATATTTTATGTGATTTTAATAAGTTATGAGAATGAGTGATTTTAATAAGTTACGAGAAAGAGAGAGAGAAAGTTCCACGGGTATTCTATAGAATAGATCGAAGCGAATTTCGGAGCTGGCATTTCTTGCTCGGCAGCCGTTGCTGAAATTTATTCAACGCGTAAGAAGAGAAAAAAAAAAGTTAGCGACATGTAAAATCGCGCAATTTCGCGCGTCCGAAACTTCCGGGGATTCCGAACCGTTCTGGAATATCTGGACTTCGATCGTAGAGGAACATCGTCCTCTGATGGCCATGGCAATTCACGTTCGTCCCAGCAATTTCGGATCTAAATTCCATCAGCGTCGCGATTCGGCGATCAAATCGCATCGCATATCAATATGTTGGGGATCTGCCGCCCACGCAAATCGTTAAAATCCACTCGGTGGCCATCGACCAACGAATGCCAGGGATTGTCGTCGTCGTCGTTGAATCCCAACCGTTGCGTCGCGCTTTTGAATCCTTTAAAACAATGGCTCGGCTTGAGGGTGAGAGGGAGGCGGAAAGAGGGGAGGAACGGGGTCATGGCCCACAGACGAAGCAGTAAGAAACGTTAATTGAAATAATTGAAATTAATTCATTTTTCGATCGCGCGGATGGAAGATTTCCTGGGATATTTCCGTCGAGTGAACGTTTGATTGAAATTGAAACATTATCGGTTCACGGCCCTATTGAAGTTTCTCGGTCTCTCTTCTCCGTTTCGCGCCCGCATATAACGCCCGTCAGTTTTCTTATCTCTGTTGCAATAAAGCACTCAATCCGGTGCAATATATTTTTTATACTTTCCATTAGATACGCGATCAAATTGGCAGTGTAAGAGAGAATGATGGAATATCGGAGACTATAAATTATTGCCTTTCAAGCATACACACGTTTCGTTAGAAACAACTTTAAATCCTAAAAATTTCTGTAATATAAAAATTATTATATAGAAATATTGAATATTGATATCTCAGATCGTTGTAGAAGAATTAATCTATCGATCTGATTAATTATTCAAATCTAATGACAGATTTGACAGATCGTTTTATACAGCCAGCGAATGTATCGGGACGGATGTTTTTTTCGTAATTTTTCAAACTTGGGACAAACTTTGAAAATCGATTTTTCAGGCTTTCACAACACATGAGAGCCTCATCTTCGGTCCAGATGAGGTCCAAAGGAAAGTGTGATTTCGTGCTTTCGGGATACATATTTATGGCGGCTGTCATGACCGCCATGCTTGAAAGCGAGAACATTGCAGAAGGTTGAAAGGGAAACAAGAACGTTGCACGCACGTGCGCCAGCGTGATCCGCGTGCTAAGCCACGCGTGCGAGGCAGGCCGTCCTGCCAATAGGATCCGCGAATTGGGTTATTTCGAAAGCGTATAAACATTCGAAAGTAAACAGCCGCGAAGAAACATTGCGATACGAATATAACAATTGCGATACGAACATAACAATCGCGTCAATCGGGGCAACGCTAAGTGACGATTACGAGAGGTATTTGGGTTGCCCTTATTTCGCGTTATTATGATAAATAATGTAATCTTGGTCGGCACAAGCGACTTGAACTTGCATATTGCACGATGCTCTTGCGAAATTGACGACGAAGCAATAATTAACAACAACAGGAGTGCGCAAGAATTTATTGACACGAGCAATTCCAGAGTCTGGCTGATGTCTTAACATTCTTTTTCCCGATAGCATCGTGGATCTATCTCTCTTTCTCTCTCTTCTCGATGAAATAATCATCTGAGTTAAAGACTATACGAACACAAAGTTGCAAAAATAATTCTATTAAACAATATATAACATATATATATAACATACATGTAACATATATGCAACATATATGTAACATATATGTAACATATATATAACATATATTTAACATATATAACATATATGTAACATATGTAACATATGTAACATATATGTAACATATATATAACATGTATATAACATATTGCTACGATTGTACGGAATCCTTTTCCTCGGTCGACGAAAGAGGACTAGTTCGAGGGTCGGGAACGTAGATCCGTGTCGGGTCCACCATCGGGGTTCGCGTCACACACGAAGCTGCCATCAGCCGTGGGGTGGAAAGAAACGGAGCTCGCGAGCGACAGAGGGGGAAAGAGCCGCGAAAAGGAGCAGCGGCGACGTATATATATTATATATGTCGGCCGAAACGAAATCGCGGGGCCGCAGGATGATGGTATGGCTACGGTTGCGCGCTTGACTCCACGCAGTGTATCGATAGTATCGTGGAGAGGAAACGACGACGACGGCGGCGGCAGAACGAGAGAGAAAGAGAGAGAGAGAGGTACTCGGGGTAGCGGAGGCGGCAATGTGGAGCGGGTAGAGGAGCGGGGGGTACGCGAGGTCGGGGGCAGGAAGGGGGACAGGGCTACGCTCGGCGCAGGCAGAAGTGGACGGGCAAGAGCGATTCAACCTCCTTTCACTTTCAACAAGCGCGCTCGCTCGCTCGCTCGCTTGCTCGCTCGCCGTTTCATGCGAACACTCCGCCGGTACGAAAATAGGCAACGCTGCCGTTTTCGCCCCGCTCTGCCCTCTCCCCTTTGTTCCACCGCCTCCCCCCTTCTCCCCCCCTCCTGCGGGAGAGACTCGGTTCAGAGGCGACCCGACCTCCTCGACCCGCAACGCGAGGGTTGGCGTCGCGACGCCTGCTCCTCCTCGTGATGCTTGACCCTGAGGTGCTGAAACGACGAGCGAGTACGCGATTGTCGGCAGGTCTTTGGATGATTCGGTATTTTATTGGATCTCCGATGTGTCTTTGGAATCTCGATGAGGATTCGACGTAATCAAGCGGGCCTCAATATCGAGAACTCGCGCTTTGCAAGCGGTATCTGACGTATCTCGGATTCGCCGCATTTTTGATTAATTACAGACTTTCGCAATTTATAATGTCAACAATTTTAATTATAAGGAGAGAGAGAGAGAGAGATGGAGAAAGATCGGAGTGAATAATAATTGGTTATAGCTTGAAAAACTTGCAGAGAAAAAGATTTTATGAATTTTTATCTGTCAAAGTAATGCAAATAATTTCGGAAAATCAAAGGATGTAATAATTGGATGGTTTTCTAGAAGGAAACAGGGAATGTTGTATCATTGAGGTATAATAATAATAATAATTAAATAATAATATAATAATTTCTCTTTGCAAAACAGGCATAAAATATCTTTGTAACAAGACTGGAGATTGTATAACATGTAATAATAGTTTTTGCTTGATACAATGATTTTTAATAGTTTCTCATGGAACAACTTTAAAAATTACAACAATCTTCAACGGACGAACATGATAGTAAAATAGTCGATGTGCGATTTGAAGAAACCATTAACTGTCGTGGACGTAAAAGGAGATAAGAATTGCTTTCCAAACAAGGCTGATTATTTTAGGATTTCCTCCACTAGTAATTATTAAGGTTAATCATCAGAGATAATATTTGTAATCCTACACACACACACACAAAACTAAAGTCTGCTATAACATTTGTAAAATTTCATGCACAACATTTCATATCTTAAACTGATCTTGCCATAATAAGATTCACCGTTTTATTGGCTCTTAGATATTAAACATTATCAGAATCACGTCAATGTAAGAGAAATTTAATGTAATTATATTTTAATTTTAATTTTATTTACGACAACTCTCTGCCATAGCATTTGCAAAATTTTATGCATAATATTTCACATCTTAAATTGATCTTGGCACAATAAAATACACCATTTTATTAGCTTTTAAATATTAAATATATTATTAAAATATCAATGTAAGAGAAATTCAATATAATTATATTTTAATTTTCGTTTCGTTTGTACAAGAAATATCTAGAAATACGAGCCAACGAAAATTCCATGTCGTCCATCTATGAAAAAGGATTTTTCTCCAACGTTAACGTTAACGTGCAGAAAACGATTTGCAAACGGGTCCTTGCGAAAACCTCTTGGGAACCAATTGCCCCATAGTTTTAAACGCTCCCGGCTGTGTTCCTTTCGTGTTTAACTCGTTGCAGGAAATACCGCCCGCGCGGCGAGTAAAAAGCGTAAAATGTTCTTACGAGACTGCGAGCTGGCGAGCGTTAATCGGCGATTATTATAGATTACGCGAGTGACCATTGTGACGCCTATCCTTCGCGTCATTGACAGATTACAGGCCCACTGGATATGCATTAAACCGTGCAAACATTATATCCCCGGAGTCGTACGTGCTCGAAAATCCATTCCTCGTCGAAAACAAATATCGTTTGAGACTCAAAATACACTCATAACCCAGAGAAAAATATACACTGTATTTAAAAATAAATATTATTTATTTTAAGTTTGTCACAAGTTTGTATATCCGCAAATGTAAGTTCCCCACAAGCATTAAATTTAATTGAATATATTCTAAATTCTAGTATTTATTACAAGTGCAGTATTTTAGTTAAGAATATTAAATATTAAATTAAGACAAAAATTTGATTTGTTTATTTATTATATAAAATTGACGTAAAGTAAGTTTGATTTTTCTTTGATGCAACTTTACAATATTCTTGAAGAGAAGATAAATTCTTCTTTTGTGCACATGATAATGAGATTTTCCAACACTTGTGATGAGTATATTTTAAGACCATTATCAAGAATATGTTTTTTGTTGAAGAAAACTATTATTAGAAAAAGAAGAGTAAACTGAGTAATCGCTTTTCTTAGCAATAGAATATTTTTCTCTGTAGTACTACTATTACTAGAAATAGTATATTTATCAATTCAATTATTTAGACGTATTTTCAAATGCACATTTATACATATCGCATTGTTATCATTGAATCCCTTTATAAAATATGAATGACCTTTATAAAATATATTTGAATAGTTTTAAAATTATTTAAATCTATTTTTAAAATAGAAATATATTTTTAGTATCGTATATTATTTTTGGTATTTCGCTTCATTAAAGAAGTTACTAATGTAGGAATTTTTTAAATAACGCGAAACTTCTTTAATTCTTTAGATAAATCTAATTAAAACTTTTATATTAAAATCCTATTAAGATATAAAATCTTGAACTGGACACGACGTTTATTTATTAAAAATCTCCACCTCAAGCAATTGATATGTTCGTTAGAAAAATCGAGACTTAAATACGACCGAGAATTCATAATGCAAAGTAGTTTACGTATATTTTAAACCTGACGTATTATTTCTCAACATTGGTATGTAAAATTTTTGCAAACAGCTCGACGAACGTCGATCAATCTCGCATGGCAGATGGTAGTTATCGGCGATCAGTTTGAAGAAGCCGATGCGTAGAGTCGCGGCTTTAGATGCGATAGGATACCATGTGCGTAGAAAACGCGTATGTCGAATACTGTCACGATTTTGCGTAGCGCACGCGTATATAACAGAAATAGCAGGCGGTACCCGCACTCTCACGCTTTGTCCCACTTATCTAGCGATTAACCGTGACTTCCGCTTTCGTCGACGTCCGACTCAGAAGACCGCCAAGGTTGTTTCATTCACGCCCGCGAGATTTCCCTCGATTCCCCGATCGGCGAACGCGCGTTTTTCACCAACGATTCGTCTCGATCTACCGCGGAGCTCGTAGATTTAAAGCCTAGGATGATTTTTGAAGCATTCAAAAGAATGATGTGAAATTCTCTAAATTTATACAAGATTATTGGATATTTTCCAAGTACTTATTCCCTCTCTGAAGATTGTAAACAAAAGCAAAGGGTTAAACTTTAAATGGAAAGATGAAATACTATGGGAGAAATAAATATATTTGATTAAACTTTTCATTAAAACGTTCGTTTGTGCTTCGCATGATTATAAAGAAGAATACAATAGACATCTAAAGAATCAGTTTTTTCATTCGAGACATGTTTCATGCTCTGAGAAATCAGGCACGAATCGATTTTCAAACCATATCGGACATGAGAAGTCGTGCTTCGTCCTATCTTTCAATCAGGATTAAGGAATTAGGAATAAATAAAAAAACGAGTGCACCACGATGAGCGCAAAGTCAGCAAATTCTTGATGTTGTTCCAGCTGTGCGGGCGGACAGGATGCGGGGAGGTAGGAACAAATTCGGGCCCATGTACAAGAGAGACAGAGCGCGCAAGTTGCAGCTCATACGTCAACGACAAATGGCCATTCAGACGATACGCGGCAGTCTTGGCGACCCGTCCAGCTACCCGCCCGCGGTTACGCCGTTGCTGCACATCAAGCAGGAGATCCAAATACCTCAGGTCTCGAGTCTGACCTCGTCACCGGACTCGAGCCCATCCCCCGCGACCGTGGCCGCCGGCCTGGTCACGACGCAGGCCGGCGGCGCCGGCCAGCATCAGCTGATCGCGCCGTCAACCCAACCGAACATCGGCACCAGCAGCAGCGGGGGCGGGGGCGGGGGCGGCGGCGGCGGTGGCGGCGGCGGGGGCGGCGGCAACGGCGGCAATCACCTGCACAATCTCAACCCCGGGCTGGACAGCAAGCTCTGGACCGCCAACTCCACCACCTCCGGGACGAAGGTCTTCAACTTTGGTGAACAGTCGGCGCAGCCCCACGGCGGCGGGGTGGCGAGTTACGCGCCTAATCCCGCCGCCGCTCTGAAAACGGTTAATCCGATGATAAGGGACTTCCTGTCATCGATCGACGACCGCGAGTGGCAGACGTCTCTCTTCGGACTCTTACAAAGCCAAACGTACAATCAGTGTGAAGTGGACTTGTTCGAATTAATGTGCAAAGTGCTCGATCAGAATCTGTTCTCGCAAGTGGATTGGGCTAGAAATTCGACGTTCTTCAAGGATCTCAAGGTAGGCATCGGGACTGACAGAAGCCCTAGCTTTTCGAAAACGTGTATCATTTGATGCTTTTTATTTATTTATTTTTTCTTATCGAATTATCGTTTCTTTTTTCGCAATATTTTAATTTAATATTTAGAAAGAGGAGGATGAGGGGAGAATATGTCGACGTAATACGACATAGTTTTACTCTGTCTTGCGCGCATTAAAAATCGTATTTGCAATAGTTGTGTCGAGAGAATCTTCTTCGTTGAGAGAAGTTTTGTTCTTACCGATAAATAACTCGGTTGCCTGGCCTGCTCGTACCATGAGCGGGGATGTGAGGTAACCAACGGCATTGCACAATCACTACTGAATGATTTCAAGCATCGCCTCATATCTAGGTCATAACAAGATACGTTTCTGGGTTATGGCGGTTGCCCCAAAGCAGCAGGACCGCGTTAATTATAAATACTTTTTCACTACAGGCTTTGTAACTACATTTTATTTTTAATTCAACATAGCACGTTTGTTAATAATGTTAGAAAGTAAAAGGAGACGGTTTTATTTCAACTTTTCATCGACAATATGGTACGTTGCTACCGAATCTTCGTGTAAATAAATTTCTCAAAACATGCTGTAAATATATAAATTGTCATGTACATATATATGATATACATATTTTTGTGTTGTATGTTTTTTATTGCAAAAAGAAGTGTTTTCGAGTGAATAAATTAAATATTGATGGCACAATTTAAATATACAAGTTGCAATTAACATTTTATTTATATTTAAATTAAAAATTACATTTTAATTAAAATTACATTTTTGTTTGTTTATTAATGCACGCATGCATTTTAATTTCTTTATTAAGCATGTTTTTAAATTCTGAAAACAAAATACAAAATATTTATTGTGCTACGTTGTTATTGCCATATAAAATTTTCATGCAAAATATGAGATTCAAAACGGAATATAAATTATATTTTTCCTCTATATATTTATTATAAGATATATTAATTAATAAAATATCTGACATTTGCATAATGAGTAAATATTATTTATTAGGTTGACGATCAAATGAAGCTACTGCAACACTCTTGGTCGGATATGTTGGTGCTAGACCACCTTCATCAAAGGTTACACAACAATCTACCTGACGAAATGACACTTCATAATGGCCAAAAGTTTGATCTCCTTTGCCTCGGCCTACTCGGAGTTCCTACCTTGGCTGATCTTTTCAAAGATCTATCCAAGAAACTTCAGGAACTAAAATTCGACACCTCCGATTATATATGTATGAAATTTCTAATGCTGCTGAATCATGGTAAGTGAAATCAAAGTCAAACGCGTTCAACTCATAAATGACGAGTTTTGAGAAACAATGGATAATTAAAGTAATAAGATTCATACATTTTGTCCCAAAATAAGCAGACTATCACACATTGTATATCTCTTTTAAATCTGATTTTTGTAAAAGTGTCACATCATAGAGACCTGTAACCTTCTGTAACCAATTATTTGAAACACGTTATACGACGCAACATCTCATTTGTTTTTTTTATCCGACTTTTAAATAAATACATCTCATATGTAATTTTAATAAGAACACGCGCATTGCTTATTCTCTGCATATATATTTAATTTGATTCAGATGTCCGTGGACTAGTAAATAAAAAACATGTGCAAGAGGGTCACGAGCAGGTTCAACAGACGCTTATGGAGTACACGGTAGCTTGTTACCCATCTCTACCGGTGCGTTTCGTTGCGAAACATTCCCTCATATATTCACCTAAAGTAGGTTAGCAGACAGTAGATATTTAATTGTGTTCTTATTTTCGATCTGCGCAGGATAAGTTTAACAAGCTGCTAGCAGTATTACCGGACATTCATGAAGTGGCAACCAGGGGAGAAGAGCATCTTTATCAGAAACATTGCAACGGAAGTGCACCGACGCAAACGCTTCTCATGGAGATGCTTCACGCCAAGAGGAAATGAAACGATCGGTTTCTCTTGGTAATTTTTGCCATCGAATATATATAATTCGTCGATATATATATATATATATATATATATATATATATATATATATATATATATACATATATACACACACACATATATATATCGAAAGTCCTGTTAGCGCCCCTAATCGTGAGATAGAGACCTCAAAGTACCTATTAAGAGCTAAAATGCTGCTAAGGTATCGGACCAAGTTAAGGGGCCCTGGTTCAAGATATACCTATGCATACAAATCAAGTATAGACGTACACATACTTTACATATATATATACACATAGTATGTATTATAAAGTGTATTTAAATATATAAACACAATGACATATATTTTCTATATTTGATGTTGAAGTTTTAGAGATGTATCCGTGAAGAATTACCCCTGTTGGCGGGTACAAGAGCAGGGAAACAGTAAGCAAGATGCCTTGAAAACAGTACAAAGGGTGGTTAAACAAAAAAAAAATATTGGTCAAAGGGCAGGCAACTTTTGTCTAAATAAGTAAAGCTATTTTTCTAATACTTAGAAGCGAATTTATTTTTAAGCATACCACACACCACTGAAGCCTTGCTCTCACTCAAACGAAATATATATCGTACTACCGCTAAAGAGAATCCAAGTCTCTCTCTCTCCAGATCAATCGTGCTTCTGCAAGGGATTCAATGGGCATATTTGAATGACAATGAACTTGTATGTGATATACATATGTGTTTATCGCACGGCCACCTGGGCATCCTTAGAATTTCCTATTAAAAAAAAGAAAATCTGCATTTTGTCACACTTGCACACAGCAGGGCTACTATATTGTAAATACTAGTTAACACATTCCAATTATGTTGTAAAGTACGGATCATGTTAAATATGTAATTACAATATTTTGTGTATAGTTGAATAATGAAATGAAATAAATATATTTCTGTTGCTTATTCTTGAGGAAAAATCATTAGCTACTTAATGTCTTCACTAATTTTAGAATCTTATTCATGTATCTTCTTTATTACTTTTCAAATAGGTGGCGGAAAGGAATAACTACAAATTGCGATATTTTACTACTGTATGTTGTACCATAATAAAGATTCTGTTTTAAGAAATAAAAGAATCATTGGAGCAAGGTTTATGTGGTCCTATATTGTCTAGCGATTAATTCTAAATATATAAGATAACATTAATCTCGCGCGCGCGCGCGCGCGCGTATCGCAGTTGTTAAATAGAGAAATATTTAGTAAGTGTTAAGATAGAGAGCGATCGCGAAAGTAGAAATTTTTCACTAATAGATTATTATTATTATTATTAAATATTATATTAATTATTATTAATTATTACTATTATTATTGTTTAGCCGATAGTCAGAAATTCTTCAGTGCTGTGAAGGTTGTCTTTCCGACGCCTGTGGTAATATCAAAGCCATTGGAAATTATAATATTGTGTCAGACATAAAGCTTGAATGTGACAAAAGAGACAGAAATCTCTCCTCGCACTGGTAGATTGGTAATGTTGCCCGTTGCGACTCCTCTTGTATTTATTCACGTATCAAACACACGTACCTGCTGCAAAAAATGCTATTTTACTACTTTCACTTTTTCCACCGATTTTTCGTAATATATGTAACTAGAGTTGTAAATGACTTGTTGACAAGCGCAAAACTCGACTTCGTCACTTAGATTAAGAATCGAGTGTTAAATCAAATCAAGAGAAGAGCGGTAACGAGTACTATTACCACGGAAATAAATATTTTATCGAGGGTATCGTACATGTACTTATCGCGCGAGTAAAGATTTGTGTCCGCCGTCAAATTTGACTTTATATGCCAATATAAAAAGTGCTAATGTTCCCAAATTTTCAAATCGTCCGGTTCTTCACATTGCATATATAATCGGAGACGCAGTCTAGGCTTATCATTATTCTCATCTTCAGTGCTTCTTTGTAAAAGAAAGAAAGGAAAAAAAAGATTTTTATTTTTTAATTCACACGACACGAATGACTACCTCTTCATATCTGTATTAAGTTTTTATACTTTTACATTTTTAGTAACCACATACCTCAGAATAGACGCCCAGATAGCAATTTGAGTGGAGTGAGTGAATGTAATACGCATAAACAGATATTTTTAATCCGCATAGTGTGTACAATTACACATTAAGAAACTTACGATATGTAATACAAATTATTAAAAATATCGTATCCATTGTACATGTCCACATTTTTAGATCTTAGTTATTATTATTGTATTTTCTGCAAATTAGTTCATAATTGTGTCACTTACCATGTATAAGTTACTGCTGTCATAGTTGAAAAAAAAATCGCTTTAAATCATACATTGCTGTTTGGGTGAGACAAGCTACCGTTCACGCTACCGTTTATTTATTGTACATCGTCTTTTCATTTCCGAGACCTCCTGCTGAACGTGTCGGTCTGATAATTTTGGGACAAATCGTATTAATCGCAATCATCTCCTCTTCTCTTTCTATGTTAATGAGAAAAAAATTAAATTTTGAAGATATAGCTCTATGTAATTGGTATATAGGATTAAGGCGTGTAAAGTGTGACATATTGATTGTTTTCAAAGTTTAATTTTAGAAAAAGATTTTTTCTAAATAAAAATGTGTTCATAGGATTTTGGAAGGTGATATTTAATGGCATAATATCTCCTCCCTAAAGATATAACTTTTTTTTAATGAGAAAAATATTTTTTTCACTAGTAAAACTATCTTTTTCTAAGAAATTTGCTGAAATCAGGGAAAATTAAATAATGTGATTTTTTAAATATTAATATAAGTTTTGCATCTGATTATCTATAAGTATGTAATAACATAAGCGTGTATGTTTATGAAGAGCACATAAACAGTAAAAAACGAGATTATATCAGAAGCAAACACGTTTTTATTAGTACAGAAAGATGAATGTTTATATGATGTTAAAACTTGTGCAATATTGAAAAAAAGTGATCATTATTTCTTGAAAAATGGCAAGTATTATAGCCGTTACATATTTCTTTGCAGAATCCTGAAAGTTTTGTTTCAAATGTTTGTTTGGAAATGGATATATTTTTTCACACATTAATATGCCACGCTCTATAAAAGCCTCGCCCTATATAAGTCCATCCCGATTAATGATTCGATCTGTCACATGTTTATTAACAATTGTAATTAGTAAATACGACAATTACAGCGTTATGTATATTTTTTTATGTTAAATATGTACAGTTACCAATTATGATTGGCAAATAATCTAATTTAATATCAATGTGATTCTTTGATCCAATAAAACATTGGAATAAAGTTTAAAAGAAAAAAAAACTATTATGCGTTGTTATAACACTGCCATTAGCAGTTGGCAATTGTAAATTATGTAGAAAAATTATAATTGACTGTAAATATATCTTTATTATTAACAGATAACTGTTCCTTTCTAGAGCTAACAGTGCTATTTTTTATATGCTATACTGGTTGAACCTCCACAATGACATTATTTCCCTCGTTTAATAATGTTACCAGATTACCAAATTGCTAAAGACATATTTGGAAGGAGAATTGAAAATGGTATATAATATCAGTTAATATGCCATTTGCAAAATTCGAAAATAGTATTTTATGATTGTTCAATTGTCACTTGTTAGGATGTACAATTATTACAAAAATTTCAATGTCCTTGTGCATTTGAAAAAAGGAAGAAAAAAGAAATACTATCATAATTCGTAACTTGAATGCTATTATTCATGTATTGAACAACTTGTATATCACAATATTTGTTTGCTTTGTATAAATACAAAGAACATTGCACAGTGACTAATAAAGATATTGCAACTAATATCGCAATCAATATCAATTTTTCACTTGCTAAGAAAAAAAAAGCTTTATATATCAAAATCTTCATGTGGAGCTATATTCTGTAATTAATATATAATATACTTTCATTTTGTAGTAATAATGATGTAATAATTAATAACATATCACTATAATATACAATTAAAATCATACATGTACTAAGAAAACATCAAACGTACTACTGCTTAATGTGCTAAATTTTTCATAAATTAACATTCATTTTCACTATTTTAAAAATTACTGAATGAAATGATTAATGTCAGCTGCTTTCGATAATTGAGATGCAATAAAACTTATAACATTTCACAAAACACAATGAGAAATATATATTTATAATGAAATGTATAAATGAGATATATATTTATATAGTTGGTATATATGTTTATGTATACATATGTATGTGTGTGAGTAGTTAAATATGAAAAATACTTCTCAAAAATTATAAAATATCTTATCATTGTTTGTACAATATATTTAAAAAAATTCGCATAAAAATAATCTAAAATATTATTATATATAATAACATAATGTATATTTTAGATTTTTATATGAATTTTTAAATATATTGTACAAACAATGATAAGATATTTCATAACTTTTGAGAAGTATTTTTCATATTTAACTACTCAAGAAAGAGTTAGCATTCTTTAAACAAAATTCACCACAATCTTAAATGTCTTTTTCAAACATAGCATAAAACGAGGCAGTTTCTAATTATACACATTTAAAAAACCATTAACTTAAATTGAACTCAAAATCAAATTACTAATTATATTAAAGAAAATTTTTTTAGCTTATACATTTAATGGTCTGACTTTAAAAACTTATTGTAAGTCTCTTCGTTCATCAGACTCTTGATTTCATCTAAGTTGTTTAACTCTACTTTAAATAGCCAACCTTCTTTATAACAAGATGTATTAATTAAGCTGGGTTTATTTTCAACTGCCTCGTTTTTCTCTGTAACTTTTCCGCTGACTGGACTTATTAGTTCCGAAGCTGCCTTCACCGATTCTAGAGCTCCGCATTCCTCTGAAATATCACAGTATTGATTTCTCTAAGTGAGAAGATAGCGATTTCACAAATTTAAATTTAAAATTTATATTGTACATGGGTTATATATACAAGATTTCATCAGCTAAATTGTATTCATATATTTATTTCACAGGATTAAAAATGTAAGTATGAAGTGTATTACGTAATATATATGTTTAAGAATGTTTTATATATATTCTAGAGGTAGAATATGGTAGAAATATTTGCAGCATATGCAGGTTTGTTTAATACTGTTATTATAATTTTTATTGACATTCATTTCTCCCAAAATTTGATTGTCAATAAAAAGTATCTTACCTTCTTTCTTGATCATGGATCCTACATCAGGAAGTTGCGCGTATACCACATCTCCTAGAGCGTCCTGTGCATAATCCGATATACCAACTGTACCCATGTTGCCGTCCACTGTTATCCATTCGTGTTTATCGGTGTACCATCGCTCTAAAAAAATAAAATCATGTATCGTAGCTTCAATTCCCTAACATTTATTTATTAAAATAATGTGCAAATAATTATCAATTAAAGTATCTAAGAAAATTACGAGATAACAATTACTGATACGTTTATCACATTATTGTAATTTAATTTGCAATTGCACATTAATTCCTTATAGCATATAAGAAAAAAAAAAGCCTCTTGGGGAGGCTCTCGAAGGACAAAAATTGCTACAGATTTTTTGACAGCGCGCAACTTATTAATAATTAATATTAATTAGTAATATTATTCTTTTTTCAGGCATATTATTATTTTTTTTCGCGCCCTTCGAAGAAGTCAAAGTCGCAGCCACGTGGATTCGCACACTTACCAGCTCTCAAGCACCGAGTAGTGGTTATGGAACGCCATGTGACAAGGGACGTTTTCGATTGCGCGAATAAATCGTTCCTGCCCTGCGAGACGAGCGTTTTCGTCGCGCACCTGCCAATCTGCACCATCAGTCGTGACATTTTTCTAGCTCCTTGTATTAGGATTGTGATCTAACCCTCTTATTTCAATCCTGTCCGCGAGCAAAACGGAACGATCGCCGGCTGAATCGAGTCGAGTAGTGAAAGAGGAGACCCAGACTCGACGATCCTCTGCTCGATTACTTCTGTCGTCATCGGCCCCTCTCTTATCTTTCGTCTTGGAAATATGTGTAAAATGTGTAAAATGACGATTAGATATATTCAAGTACATAAACAAGCCAAAAGAAACTGGTAAACACGACCTGTACAATAATATGTAAACAATTCATCTACATTTTTGATCTCTTATACTTTATGGAGGTGTCTTTTGAAATAACGATTTGTATTAATATTGACCTGTCTAAATAATCACAAGAGTATATTCCAACTCAGCAAGTGATCTCCAACCTTTGAGCTATTGAACTAGTTTTATATTTCGATTATCACAGTCAGCAATTAGATGTTCGCATTTGAACGTTATTCGCCAGATTCTTAAGTTTGTTTATAAATTGGTAATAGTTGTAATTTTTGTAATAAAATGTATGAAAAGGGTCTACATTTTGAGATCAGATATTTTCTGTCCAAATTTGTACACGATTTTGTCAACTGATTAATGAAAATGATTACATCTTTAGATCTAATGATCCATATTTTCTCTTTTTTTTTCATACACAGCCCAATCAAGATTATAATAATTTTTCTTCTTTTGATTAAAAGATTTATAGAAAAGATGAATTTGTTTGTATGTCAAGAGAGTAGAAATTTATTACAAATATTAAATGTACACATGTACATTTAACATCATTGTCATATATGAATATAAGATTTGATGATACTACTTACAATGTACTTGTATGGAATTTACATAACGATATTTAAACTGTACATCACGTGAGTTTAATAAGATAGTCACGCTTTGAGAATATTTCATCTTACAAATTATCAAAGTTCTAGCATATCAGTGACCTCTGAGATCAGTGTCATATAAACTTATCAATATATGAAAAAAAATATCTGCAGTGAAATAGCATCCATGTATCTCTTTCGTGCATCAATTACATAACTCATGCCCGTATTTATATATATATATATATATATATATATATATATATATATATATATATATATTCTTGTAATCTTATCATTAGTATCAATGATTACACTCGACGGTGAATCTATATACTAAGTGATGGAAAAATTTTATGTTGAGTGCATACAAAGTACAAGTTTTGAACATTTACACACATTTTGTAATAAATCTTTCAAAATTTCTCTATACCAGCCACACATAAATAGAAATATTCATATTAATTTTATATCTAATGCTATCATCAAACTGCATTCTTGTCATGATATTAATAAAATAATAGACAATCTTACAAGTTATAAATTAAACTAATGCAAAAAATATCGACATGTATAATGTTGTCTAGATTCGATGGAAATACTTAATTGTATAATTATTGTATAAATTGTTTAATTCTACAAAAATTTAGTCACACAATCGAGATTTAATAAACTAACTATGTCAGCGCATGTTGACGAGAAATTCTTAAGCAAATAAAAAAATTATTACATTATAATCCAATAGTGGAGGAACGACCAGTTGAATTGTGAATTGAAATTGGAATAGGCTTGCTAAGACACCACTCATACCACACCTTCTTAGAATCACATCTGCGCCAAAAATGAACCACTATTTCGTCTCCTGCCTTCAATTGTATTGGTTCCTGCATCAATAAATATTTTTATTTTCACAGAATTATTCATGAGAATTTATATATTATATAACTTATGTATACCTTGATTGGAAAGAAAATCGGGAACCAACTAAACATATCTGTACTATATGTGCTAGGTTCTATGCTCAATGTGATATTTTCGTATAGAATTGCTGTAAAGTATCCTGAAAATCCATGTAACACGCAGTTCTGTTCCACTTGAAAAGTTTTTGTTTCATACCTCGAATTATCAGTAACACTATCTAAATAATTACAAATAAAAAAATTAATTAATAAAAAAATAATAAGATTGTGAGATGAAATTTATATTTATACAAACCTGTATTTGGATGTTTAAATGTAAAAAGCGGTTTTGGATTTGCTATGTCGTATTTATTTTGAAAATGTACTACATATGGAGTTTCAAAATGAGCTAATGGATGTTTATCTTTGTCTCTAAGTTGTCTTACTTCATTGTATAGTTTAGAAGAATGTATGGGAGCAATATATGAAGTGTACGATTGTGGTATGTTGATTCCATCATCTAACAAATTTATAAACAAAAAAAACAATTTAAAATTTTTATATTATACGCGCTTAATTTATATGATACTTGTACTATTTACATAAATTGTATAATTTAAGTTAATTTATATAATTTATAATAGTCTGCAATACACAAACCTTGTAAGAATTTCATGACATTATCCAAACATTCTGGGGATAGTTCATTATCGCCAAAGGATCCGAGTAATTCAGAAACGATAATGTCAGCTTTTTCTGGAGGATTCCAGTCTCTCATGTCGCATGATACTACTGTAACTTTATCTTTCCATATATCTCTCTGAAGAGCCTGTAATCTATAAATATAGACAGTGAAACAGCCTATATTTGTGTATATATATATCTATGTAGACATAAAGTATTTATCTTAAAAAATTCTCACGTTATCACAGCATTGGGATTTTTTTCTACCGCATATACTTTCACTTCTTGATTAGCCATTTCCGCGGCATTTAGAGATGCGGTTACAAGAGGTCCTCTTCCAGCACCAACTACCATTATAATTCTAAAAATTTCCAATAATTATATCTCAGATATTACATTGTTACATGATCTAACTTACATTTTTCTTTTTTCTTTTTTGGATATAAATGCTTTGATAGCTTCATACGTAGCACTCTGGTATTCTCGATATTTTACAGGATCCTTTTCAAATATTTCATAAGTTTGTGACTCGAGATTATCCATTAGAGGTTGTAGCGGACATTGCAAATAATCTTCGTATCCTCGAGCGAATTTTTCTATCATTCCATCATTCTGGCATCCCTAAAGGAATGAAAACATGTTATTTCCCATGTTTTACAAAATATTACCACAAAGTATTAATCTTCCGATTTAATTGTTTGCTTAGTTTTACCTTCCATAGGTAGTCAAGATAGTTGTGGTAATAACTAATACTTTGATAACGCGTTGCGCCCGTCAAAATGAATTGTACTTCTAATGCGACAAATCTTTTCACTATTGCTTGATGTGCTTTACTTAATACTGGATACCCTTTTTTATTTGTTAGAAATATCGTTGTCGGTAAAATCAAGCATCTCACTGGTTCTCCAAGCCATTTATCTATCTGATATTTAAATTTAAATTAATTTTATTGATACAATGTGCATTTTAATATTTACATTAGATAATTTTAATTTTTTAAAAATTTATTTAAATTACCTCTTCCATTTCAGGTACATCGTGACTAACAATTAACGCAACTCCTAATCTTTTATTGTAGTCACATATTGTTCTAAATGCATTCCACCATTCCCATGGATTCTCATCCACTAGACAATCCTCTGTTCGATAAGAATAAGCTTGTCTAATTGGATTTTCCATAGGAACTTGTACCCAAACCTATGATAATTATAATAAAATATTTTAGTGATTTTAAATGATCCTACTATTATTATTAAAGTATTCATCTATAAAAATATATTATTATTAAATAAGTAATTTTTGACAGTAAAATTTAACAGTAAATATTGTTACCTGAAAATTAGTGTTATTATTGGATATTTTATCAGAAATAATTCTGGCAAGATTCACATTCTTATTTATCCCATGTTTTAACTGTAAAGTTACTCCTGATAAACCAAAGTGGCTAGCTAAGGATAATTCTTGATTTAAAGTTTCTTCGCTATTTCTCCTAATAATTGGATTGGTCGAATCCACATTGATAAATGATGAAAATTTAGCAATTATTAAATTATTCCAATCTGCAAAATAAAATTAAAAATGTGTAAATAATGGTTGATTTATTCACATTTTAAGCATTGATAATATATTGATATATAAATAATATGTAGAGATATAAGATTATATATATAAAATTTATATACCTGAACTAGATAAGATTAAATCAGGTCTAGTAAATGGTCCTGGACGATTTTTGGCAGCGCCAGAGATAAATTCTCTCTTGAATAAAGGATGAACCAAAGGAACGCATATAAAATCATATCTGAAAGCACGAAGCAAAATACAAATATAGCATTAAACAGATATGTTGAAAACTCGATAAATAAAGTATATAAAATTTATGATGACTTACTTTGCATCATGTGCGTAAACTAGACATTCGTTTAGATTTGCAGCGCAGGAGAAATCCAATCCACAAGAAACCGATCGTTGACTTGTCATTGCAATATATAATTAAATATATATTTGCCTCTCTAAAATACAACTGATTTATGTGATAAACGTGATTCCAATTGTATCTCTTTTTTCTTTTGCACGTTACAACAAATAACCTTACAAGAGATGAAAGAGCCGGCAATATATAAATTTTAAATGACTTACAATAAATATACAATCATAATAAATCATCTACAACTTGTCAAAAACACTACTAATATTTGTGTCTTATGTCGGCAATGCAATGTTTAAAGGAACCCGATTAATAAATAAAATTAACACGTGCATACACGCACGGCGTTATGTAGTTTCATACAAATACGCGTCCATCAGCGTTTATAGCAACCAGAGAGAAGACTGAGAGATGTCATGGCTCGCTTTTAGGTGATCCCTGGAAGCGATACTCCCTCTGTGGACATTAAAAACGTGAACATGAACTACAAAGCCAATGTCCACGAATGTTCTCAGAGGGTAACATATATGTCTCTCTGATAATATAAATAATATAAATAAAAATATAAATAATTTAATTAATAATAATTTATTATATTATAAAAATATTAGTATGTTATTTATTATATTATAAAAATATTAGTATGTTCTCTCTTTCCACGCTATTATTTATTTATGTGTGTTCTTTTTCTTCTCAACATCATTTATTTATTTTTTATTTATTTATTTATTTATTTATTTATTTAGTTCGCTCTAAGTCAGTCTTCTAAAATGCAAAACTAAATATTATAGAATTTGACTTTGAAAATAAAATAATCGAATAAATTCAAATAATTAGCATAACGAAAGGTTCCGTGATAAGTTATTTAATAAATAATCAATTTTAATTAATTAATGAAAATACTTCTATAATTTAATATTTCGCGTTAGCGTATATTTTATAATATATAAAATATTTCGGCAACGAATTATCGATAACACGGTGTTCGACTTTGGCAATACAAAAAATAAACAGTAGCGCGCTATGTTAAAGCTTTAATATTAGAATTAACTATATTTCGACCAATGTTTTAATTTTCTCAATCCTTGTTATTAAACAATATACAATTTAATCGAAAATCGATTAAATGATAGAAATCTAAAATATTAAATAATTATTTCGATCGTTGCGATTTTTACGGACAATAATTATTATTATAATATTTAGAGTCACAAATATATTTCATCCGTGTTACTTTATCGTTCTACTTGATAATCTAAGTGTAATTTGGATTGTGAGAGAACACGAAGTAAATCAATCGAATTATAGATGCAAATAATTAGCATAATGAAAGGATAAATTGTTTAATAAATAATCAATTTTAATCAATAAATTAAAATACTTCATTAATTTAATATTCCGCGTTAATGTACATTTTATAATATATAAAATATTTTGGCAACGAATTATTGATAACACGGTGTTCGACTTTGGCAATATAAAATATAAACAGTAGCGCGCTATGTTTCGGCTTTGTCATCATTCGCACGGTGACTCTCGAGTAATAAGGTAGTGGTGAGAAACGTTTCGTATTGTATTGTAATTTTTTTACTAAACACGATTACGATTAGTATCGAAACATAATTTGCTTTAAATATTAATATAAATTAATTAATTAAAAATTAATTCACGACATGAAACTGTATCGCAACTATAAATCTTTATCGAATCGCAATCATTTATTACCGTGATTAAAAATTGAAACAAAATAATTAATATAACACATTAGAGAAAATATTAGACAATAACATATGAAATATAAATGAGATACAGATAGCATTGTAATATCTGCATGTCGATTGTGAAACGATTTATATAATTTCATATGTTATTGTCTAATATTTTCTAACGAGTAATATAGCGATACGCCGTTAAATTTCTTTTCTAGATACGATCGCGATTAACATCGGAAAATTATTTATTATAACAATATAATTAATTAACTTTTATAAATAACACATAATTAATATCTATATACATACCGCGACGAAAATTCTCGAATCGCATATTTCGTAATTTATTCATTTAAATAATTATAATAAGAATCATATATATAGTAACAGAAATCTAAAATAATAAATTATTATTTCGATATGAAATCGATTTTTACGAGCAGAAATTATTTCTTTAATATTTATAGATATTTATAGAGTCGAATATAATATGTCTGCGACGTTTTATTGTTTTATTTTTCAATCATTGAAATATAATTCGGATTATAAGGACGCACAGTAAAATAATTGAATCGTGGATCTAAATAATTAATATAATGTAAGGCTCCATGATACATCATACAATCTTTTAATAAATAATCATATAATTAAAAAATCTATATAATCTAAAGTACTTCTATATACTTTAATATATTCCATATGTATATGTATATATATATATATATATATATATATATACATATGTGTGTGTGTGTGTGTATGTGTGTGTGTGTGTGTGTGTATGTAAAGTACGTAAAATATTTCGATGACGAACAAGACAATAACACCGACCTTGGCGGCGTAAACAATAGCGCGCTAATGTTTATATGCCATAGTCTTGAAAAATGTTTCGATAAAAAAATAATAATAACACGGTCTTTCGGACTAATTTTCTCGGCTCTATTATTATTCGCGCGACGACACTCAAAGAGTAAAGTAGTAGTACAAGGCGCTCCGTTAAATCCTTTTCTAGACGCGATCGCGATCAATATCGACAAATTATTTGCTGTATCAAAATACGTAAAATATAATATAATATAATATAATATAATATAATATAATATAATATAAAATATATGTATTGTTTACGCCAAGGTCGGTATTTATTGTCTGTTCGTCATCGAAATATTTTACGTACTTTAACATATTTATATTATATTATATTATATTATATTATATTATATTATATTATATTATATTATATTATAATATAATACAATATATTTCGATATGACGAACGGACAATAACACGGTGTTCGGCCTTGACGATGTAAACAATAGCGCGCTAGTCATACGGTCTTGGTATCATTCACACGGCAACACTCGAGCAGTAAAGATCATAGTGCGAAATACGTCGTATATTCTTAAATTAATTATTAATTAAACAATTATTGTATCATGACTTTCAATTTTATTAAACTTTCGATCCTATAATTCGTATTAATATACATGTATTGCATATATATATCAATAATGAAAACAACATTTGTAATGAATTAGTATTTAATTTGATCTCATAAAAACGTCGAGCGAATCGTACTTCTCTATCCCTTATACAATATATTAAAGTGCGTCTCTCGTAATTATTCCGTGATCGGGAGTGCCGTGCAAAGTGTCTCGCAATCGTTTCTACATATGACTAAATATAATTAATTGTTTGTTCGCGAGTGAACATGAGTGCTGTGAAGCTGCAAGCAAAGGATGAAGAAAGGAGAAGGATATCTGGAAAAGTATCGGACAGCCAGAGAATAGTGAGAGAGCCTGAAGCAGCCAGAGAGATATGCGGTGAGTAATTTATAAAAATTATTTATTATTTATATTGTTGCGTCCCCGCGTCTCGTTCCTGCGGATGTATACGCCATCCGTTATTCTGTCGAGAAGTACGTCGATGGAAGAAGATCGTCTCCGCGCGCGTTGTTAAGAGGTTGTTTAACATCAACGACGGTCAGTTGAGTCTGAACCCAGCTGTCAAGCTGAGCGGTCGCGCGTTAAAATCTGTGTTTCGTTTTACGAATTATCTGAGTTCTTGTATGTTTCTCGTGGTTCTATGTTTCGTGGTTCTTGTGTTTCAAAGAACCGTATTATTATTTTCGAGTGCGCGAGTGCGAGCGTGTGCCGATCAATTGTGTCGCGCGCGCGTTCGATACATATCGTTCCGCAACAATATATATTAATTTGAAAATAGACATATATATTAATTTGAAAATAGACATATTGCTTATTATTTTTTCATTTTCTCAATGGTATATATAATTCGCTCTAAAAATCACGTAATATAATGCATGTATAAAATATTCCAGGTTTTATTTTAACACATTAAAGTATCTATAATAAAGCATTTATAATATTTTTGTTATTAATTAATATTTTTATATATAAATATTTTAATATCTTATAAAATATTTTTAAAATAATATAATTATTTAAATATTTCATATATGAAAATTAACATACTCTCTTTATATAATTATATTTTTCAAAAATTTATAATAAAGAAACATTTTTTTGCTAGTTTTACATTTAAAGTATTAATATCAGAGATAAATCTCTCTTAAAAGATAAAGAAATTGATTGCGCGTAATAATTAGTTTTACAAAATAAATTATTTTGAGTTTTATAAAGAATAGATCTATAAGAATATTAATTGATTATATTTGAATTTAATTTTTGACATATTGATTTAAAAATAGAAGTGTTTGACAAGAATTAAAATTAATAATAATTTGAATTGTATTTAGATTGTTAAAAAGTTGAATGATAAAATATCGAATAAAATACACTTAATATTTAACTTTTATTAAAGAAATAATTATTTTTATAAAAATCACAATAAAATAAATTATCGTTTTATTGCTAAGTGTTAACTGTTAAATGCAACAGAAAAATGAATTCCTTGATACTTTTTCATTTGATGTTGCTAAATATTCAAATTGAATTTTTCTTTAAATCTCGCTGTTATTAGATTTGATTTGTCTCGAGCACATTTGGTACCCTAAAATTATTATTATTCACTCATTTAACCGAGCAACGATAAAAGCGCATGTATTTCATTTTTCCTAAATATACTCGATTGTAACATGTATATGAAAAAATCATTATATCCAGTCATTTTTTAATAAAAAAAGATATTTCTTAAAATGGAAGAACATGTTTTTTTAACGCGAATTTTAATCTCATATATTAAAAATGATAATAAGGGTAACAGTCGTTAATTCACTGCCGAAATCACTGTTATCGGGAGCCATCAGGAAGATCGGGGATTCGTTCCTTCTTATAGTGGGACTTCTGATGTTTAATGAATCACTTAACTCTTCATTGTAAATCGATTTCGCGAGTTCCTAAATAGAAGAAATAAGACAAGTTGAAGTCGCTTCCCACTTTTAAGATCGCTCCTCTTTTTATCGGATATTACCGGTATGTCACTCGCGTATCTGCAATTGAATATTTTGAATTATCGATTTATTTATTCGTCGCGGTTTATCGCGAATTTTAAATCGCGATTTATCTTATAAAAATTCGCAAGTAAATCGGTCGGTGAATTGTATATTCACAAACATTACAGACCTCAAATGATTGTTGAAATATTTTTGATTTTTTATACTTACGTGATAATAATTATATCGCGCTCGTGTCTATTGAGAGCTTCGATCATTATATTTATTCGTCGCGTTTTCTCGGGAATTTTAAATCGCGATTTATCTTATAATTTAATCGTTGACTTATACATTAAAGCTTTGTTTATCTTTCCACGTCTTTGAATATTGTTTTTAATAGTTCGTGCAAAATGCTGGTAGTGCAAATATTTTCTTCTATAATTTAAAAGACGATCGATGACTATATTAATGACTGTTTTAATCGTGATTCTTTACATTATTCAAATCTTATTAAACTCTACTATTACATCGATTATTAAAGGGACTTTGAAAATCATTCGTTCCGTTATTTTCTATTAAACATGGCTACAACGCGATTTTTAATTATATTTTAAAACTTATAGAGCTCATTTCTTCTTATTCAGCTAATCATGCGTGGAATAGGATATGTATTTTATTCTCAATCGTGAAATTCGTATAAAGTCGCGTATATATTAATCGCAAATAAATCGGACAGTGAATTTTATGTTCATAAACAATACGGATCACAAATGTTTGCTAAAATATCTTCGTCTGTCAACATACGCCGTTAAATTTCTTTTCTACAGATACGATCGCGATCAACATCGGAAAATTATTTATTATAACAATATGATTAATTAATTTTTATAAATAACACATAATTAATATCTATATATAGGGTAATTCATATAAAGTGACCGAAGTGAATATTAGCTAAAGTTGAAGAGCTATGAAAAAATTTTTATACCAAAAGATGTTTGACACAGAGGAGGACATCGTATGGTACAAACGATATTTTTATAGATGAAGGCATTAAGGAAATTTCAAGATCAACTTAATTTTTTTAAATAGAACCTCCTATTTTTTATTACATATTCTTGTAGCTCATCTCGAGAGCTTTCTAAAACACTATAATTAAGTTAGTTTTCATTAAGTACTTTCCGAGTTATGAGGCTTGAAATCATTTCTTAATTTTACATAAACCGTAAAATATCTTGTAAAATATTCATTTTTCGATTATCTTACTTTAATACTTTTACGTACAAAATAATGAAAGGAATCAATTGGTGTAAAGAAAACATATAGTTGTTTCGAAGAAAACATATGTAATTTGCAATTAACAATTACATATTTTTTCGTAAAAATAACTATGTGTTTTATTTACACCAATTGATTTCTCTTATTATTTTGTACGTAAAAGTATTAAGGTAAGATAATCGAAAAATGAATATTTTACAAGATATTTTACGGTTTATGTAAAATTAAGAAATGATTTCAAGCCTCATAACTCGGAAAGTACTTAATGAAAACTAACTTAATTATAGCGTTTTAGAAAGCTCTCGAGATGAGCTACAAGAATATGTAATAAAAAATAGGGGGTTCCATTTAAAAAAATTAAGTTGATCTTGAAATCTCCTTAATGCCTTCATCTATAAAAATATCGTTTGTACCATACGATGTCCCCCTCTGTGTCAAACATCTTTTGGTATAAAAATTTTTTCATAGCTCTTCAACTTTAGCTAATATTCACATCGGTCACTTTATATGAATCACCCTGTATATCGCGACGAAAATTCTCGAATCGTATATTTCATAATTTATTCATTTAATCAACTAAGAATCATAGTAACAGAAATCTAAAATAATAAATTATTATTTCGATATGAAATCGATTTTTACGAGCACAGAAATTATTTCTTTAATATTTATAAATATTTAAATATAATTCGGATTGTGAGAACGCGCAGTAAAACAATTGAGTCGTGGATCTAAACAATTAACATAATGAAAGACTCCATCAATCTTTTAATAAATATATAATCATATAATTAAAAAATCTATATAATCTAAAATACTTGTATATATTTTAATATATTATATTCCATGTATATATATGTTATATATATACATAAAGTACGTAAAATATTTCGATAACGAACAGACAATAACACCGACCTTGGCGGCGTAAACAATAGCGCGCTAATGTTTATATGTCATAGGCTTGAAAAATGTTTCGATAAAAAAATAATAATAACATGGTTTTCGATCTTTCGGACTAATTTTTCGGCTATATTATTATTCGCGCGACGACACTCAAAGAGTAAATTAATGGTGCACCGTTAAATTCCTTTTCTAGAGGCGATCGCGATCGATATTGAAAAATTATTTGCTGTATTAAAATACGTAAAATATATTTCGATATGACGAATGGACAATAAATGGGCCCGGTGTTCGGCCTTGACGATGTAAACAATAGCGCGGTAGTGTTCATGTCGTACGGCCTTGGTATCATTTACACAGCGACACTCGAATAGTAAAGATATAGTAGTAAGAAATACGTATATATTGTTAAATTAATTATTAATTAAACGATTATTGTATCATGACTTTAAATTATATTAAACTTTCGAACCTATAATTCGTATTAATATACATGTACCGTATATATATATATATATATATATATATATATATATATATATATAAAATTATTCATTATTTATATATATTATTTTCAAAATAGATATATTGCTTATTATTTTTTCATTTTCTCGATAGTATATATAATTCGCACTAAAAATCACATAATGCATGTATAAAATATTCCAGATTTTACTTTAACACATTTAAAGTATCTATAATAAAGCATCTATAATATTTTTGTTATTAATTAATACTTTTATATAGAAATATTTTAATATTTTAGAAAATATTTTTAAAATAATATAATTATTTAAATATTTTATATATAAAAATTAACATACTCTCTTTATTTTTAATTACATTTTTTTAAAATTTATAATAAAAGAAAATATTTTTTGCTAGTTTTACATTTAAAGTATCAATATCAGAGATAAAAGATCAAACAATTGATTGCGCGTAATAATTAGTTTTACAAAATGAATTATTTTGAGTTTTATAAAAAATAGATCTATAAAGAGTATTAATTGATTATACTTGTATTTAAATTTTGACGTATTGTTTTAAAAATAGAAGTGTGTGACAAGAATTAAAATTATAAATTATCGTTTTATTGTGATCTTTATAAGAATAATTATTTCTTTAACGATACCTAAAAATTAAGTGTATTTATTCGAGTGTTTTATCTCTCTCTCTCCCTCCCTCTCTCTCTCTCTCTCTCTCTCTCTCTCACTCACTCAACTTTCTAACAATCTAAATAAAATTCAAATTGAGAACGCGTGATAAAATGATCGAATGATAAAAGTCATATAGTTAAAGTTTTGTGAGATATATTAATCGTTTAATAAATAATTAATTTATACTTTAAAATATTCGTATAATTTAATTTATTCCACGCATATATACATGAATTATCAATAACACGGTGTTCGACTTTGGCAATATAAACAGTAGCGCGCTATTATTAATATGTTACGGTTTTATCATTTGCACGGTGACACTCGAGCAATAAAGTAGTAGTGCGAAACGCTTCACATATTGTCGAATTTTTTTTTTCTAAACACGATTACGATAGTATCGAAACATAATTTGATATAATTATTAATAATTAAAAATTAATTAATTTATGATAAACGACATGAAACTGTATATCGCAACGATAAATCTATCGAATTGCAATCATTAATTACTGCGAATAAAAATTGAAACATAGGGGATACATAAAAAGGGATAAAAAAATTAATTTTGTTATAATCTTTCGATTATTGATGCTTATTATAATAATTTCCCTAACAATACTTATTAGAATTAAATAAATTTTAACCAATGCTTTAAATTTTCTTAATTGGCAATCACTTATAGAATATTTCAACGATAAATTATAATAATAACGTAGTATAAGTTGACTTTGGCGATATAAACAGTACCGCGGTAATGTTTTTGATTTATGGTCATTCGCACAGTAACCTTGGGCAATAAAGTAGTGACGTTTCATATATTATCAAATTCTTTCTTTACATAGTCAACCCTGACGATATAAACAGTACCGCGGTAATGTTCTTGACTTACGATCATTCACTCAGTGGCTCTTGAGCAATAAAGTAGTGACGTTTCATATATTATCAAATTCTTTCTTTACATAGTCGACCCTGGCGATATAAACAGTACCGCGGTAATGTTCTTGACTTACGATCATTCGCTCGGTGGCTCTTGAGCAGTGAAGTAGTGATGTGAGACGTTTCATATATTATCAAATTCTTTCTCTAAACACAATTGCAAGTGCAATGAGGAACTTTTCGTGAATAAGTGTAAGTGCAACGAGGAATTCAAATGAGTGCAACGAGGATTAAAGTGCCACGAGGAAAGAGCGAAGGAAGCAAAAGAAAAAAGGAGGTTCTGGAAGTGGATGGATCAATAAGATATGATGTAAGTCATTAATATAAATTAATTATCACATTCATTATTTATTATATTGTTGCGTCCCCGCGTCCCGTCCCGCTGAATGTATTCGTCACCCGTTGAATTCTTTCGAAGAAGATCGTTTTCGCGCGCGTTGTCAAGATATTGTTATAAACAACGACTGTCAGAGAGTCTAAGCCCAGCTGTCAAGTTGTGCGGACGCGCGTCTATTTGTGATCCGTTTTACGATTATTCTGAATTCTTGTATGTTACTCGCGATTTATTAAAATTCTTGTGCACCTTAAATCGCGTTATTATTTACGAGTGCACGAGCGTCAGCATATGTCGATTGTGTCGCGCGCGTTCGATATATATCGCGTTCGATATATACCGCGTTCCGCGGACGCGACAATATATAAATTATTTATCAATAATATATATATTCAAAATATACATATTTCTCGTTTCGTTTTATTTTTTTGATTGTGATTTAATAGTGATTTTAAATTGTAACATATGTAATACATATA
The DNA here is from genome assembly GCF_025532165.1 of Camponotus vicinus. NCBI lineage: Eukaryota > Metazoa > Arthropoda > Insecta > Hymenoptera > Formicidae > Camponotus > Camponotus vicinus. The sequence goes on from NW_028141956.1 coordinate 24,098,429, forward strand.
CTTATAAAAAATATTCCATTTTATTTTAAAATAATTAAAACATTTATAAAATTTTTTATTAATTAATATTTTCAGATACTTCTTATATTTTATAAAACATTTCATATTAATATATTTATTTAAATATTTCATATATAAAAATATAGAAATTTTTTTATTTATCATATTTTTAAAAGTTTATATCTATAAGAAATATAAATTATTTTACGCAGTTTATAATATTAAAATATATCTATTTAAAAGTAAAAATGTAAAAATTAATTGCGCGCAATAATTAAATTTAAAATCAATTATTTTGAACATTGCTTTGTATAATAGATGTTCTCTTATCCTTTATATTTTTATTTATCGTTTATATTTGCGAATTTAAATTTATGTACTATATTATAAAATAAATTTCAAATTATGTATTATATTATATATAAAATTATATATAATATAACCCTCCCATGGGGTACACCTTGTCGCGGTGGGAGGGCTTAGTACTTGGATGGTGCTTTGTGGTTTATCTTAAATTTTTCTATTTATGATAAATCTTAAGGTGCCTGAATGGGAAGCTAAGTACCCTTTCGCGTCGTCGGTGCCGTCAACGTGCCGCGGACGGCAAGCGCTTCGTTACCGCGTTTTCGCGTTGTAGTATTCTCGCGTCGTCGCGTTTTCGCGGAACTTTTGGACTTTTCATATAAAATCCCAATTTCATTTATTGTCACGAGTCTCTACTTCCGATGCCAACTAACTGGGATGTTTCGAGTTTGCACACGTTGCTATGCAACGTACACTCTTGCTTCGTGCTTCGTCAAGTGATTCGGCCCGAATTAGTTAGAACTCGATCGATTGTTCGGAATGGTCGTCAATGGGTCCCTTCTCTTTGCTCGTCTACAGCCACACGCACTGCGTGTGTTAACCCTCGAGGAGTCGAGTGGATTCCTCTAGGCACGATTTTCGCTCGGTAAAAGGGGTTGCCTCCCTATTTTCTAAATTGCTGAATGTAAGCATTTAAAAAATGTGGGTATCCTCTTCTTTTGCCGTCTACTAGCCTGGTGTAGCATATAGCAACCGCGAGAGGCATAATATGTCCGGGCGGAGCACCTGAAATCGTGCTTAGCGGGTCCAGGTTCGATACGAGATAGGATAATTATGCGCGAAAAAGAGTTGGCGAACTTCATTTTCCTCTATTTCCGTCAATCGTTTCGTCTTCTTTCCGGTTTGGGCTTAGTCCTTGCTCGTTGTATCGTTGCAATCCCGACCGGTTGGCTCCAAATTGATTCTCGTAAGTGAAATGGGATTTTCGCTCGTACCGAAACCGGGAGTGCCGTTCATAGTATATACATATTAAGTATATACATCGCACGATCAAATAGAAAATTTTTTGTCGTACCGAAATAGTGCGGGAACCGTTTAGTATCGCGCGTAAAAAAGCGAAAATAGCGATATAAAAATATCGCTCGTGAGTGCGGGAGTGCCGTTAAGTATCGCGCGCCTAAGACTGAGAGGAGGGTCAGGCCTAGGAGAGGCATCAGGCTCTGGCAGAGCAACCTTCTGGTAAGCAATTTATTTATTTGTAATTATATATTAAATATTAAATATATTTATTATAATTTAAATTAAACAATTAATCGCAACAATTAATTTGATGTTTTTATTTATATTTTTTTATTTATATTTAAATAAGAGAGAATTAAAGAAAAAGATTTTTAAATTAAAGTTATAATCTTGTAAAGGTGTAAGCTTTTATAAAGTTATACGAGAATTATTAGTAATGTTTTTTAAAATTTATAGAATTATTTTATTAATCTGCTATTATTATATGCATCGAATATAAAATTCAATGTATACAATAATTTTTGAAATATTAATTATTTTGAACGCTGCTACATTGGAATCTTTTGTATGTTATAGATTGATGCAACAATTTTGATGATCTGAGAGGAGGAGCAGGCCTAGGAGAGGCATCCTGCACCGGCGGAACAACCTGATGGTGAATATTATTATTTATATATTAATTGTTATAAATCGTTAACTTGTTATAAACGAACAATAATTCGATCTTATTATTTAAATGAATTGAAAAGAAAGATTTTTATAAGTCATATAAAATTTTCTATTTAAAAGACAGTTTCAAAAATTTATAAAATTTTTCCATGCGTGTTTATCTGCTTATTATTTTACACATCGGATATAAAATTTCGGATATGAAATTTCGCGCGATAAAAATTTTTTTAAATATTAATTGCATTTTGTGAGCATTATTATAAATGAATTTTATATTTGTATGTTACAGACAACTAGCTTCGATAACAACAACTCCGCTGTTGCGCATCAGTGCCGGTGAGTGAAAAAAACTTTTATTTAACTTTAAGGTAACGGATTCGTAGAAATTGCAGATGTAGATGTAGATTGTAGATTGTAGATAAATCCGTTGTCTTAAAATGGATGAGCTAGGATGGAATAAATTAAATAAATTAAATAAAATAATTAAATTTATTACAAATTAATTAAATTAAATAATTTTAATAAGTTCTTTCGAACTTATGTTTTACATCTATTGCGAAAATATATTGAAATATTAATTAAAAAAAGAAGAGATCAAGAAAAGATTTTTTTGTAAAGATTTTGTCTAATTTATTAAATAAAGGACACACCCATTAACAATTATCAATTTTATCAATTTTTGATGTTAATTTATTCTTATAATACGCACTTATTTTCTAATTGCTCATAGCTCATCCATCGTAGAATTTGTTTATAGATATTGTTTTTAAACTTTACTTTAACTTAATATAAAGCCAAATGATTAATTAATTAATTAATTTGTAATATGATAAATACACACATTAATTTTATATTTTATTATAAAATATAATTTATAGAAGTTTGTAGTAATTTGGCTTTATTTCAGTTAAAATAAAGTTATATTCAACATTTAACGAACGATCGTGAAATCGAACGATCGTTACTAAATGAGCGTAAATATTTCACGCTCTTTTGCCCTTTATCCGGCAAAAGAAGGAGTAATTATCTCCTTCTTCGATCTCTGATTAGAGATCGAGAAAGAAAGTGGCCAGGATCAACGAAAGGTAGGTTCAACTGGCCTGAAGAGTGCGGTTAGGGCACGCGGTTAGGGCACGTGACTAAAATATATACATGATTAGGTGAAGTGATGATTAGAGATAGGTTCCTCAAATCTCGAATAATTTTAGTTAATCAGGAAGTAGGGTTGTTAAGGCTATTAAGTAAAATCATTAAAATTCTTCTATTAATATTAGGGTTGTTAGGGCTCTTAAGATCATTAGAATTCTGTAATAGTAGGATTGTTAGAGCTATTAAAATTATTAGAATCCTTTAATAATAGGGTTGTTAGGGCTATTAAGTAAGATTCATTCTTTCTTTTAATATTCCAATAATCCTACGGATAAATTAAAATATTATTTTTATAAAGTTGAATTTATTTTTAAAAACGTTGTAAAAATAAATATAACATGTTTTAAAAATAAAAATGTTTTAAAAGTGAAATTTAAATTATCAAAATTATCTTCAGAAATATTAAAGAAATTGTATAATTATTAACGTTTAAGAAATCTTAACATGTTATATTTTATTTTAAAACTTCAAAATATATGTGTATTAAATCAAATATAATATTAAATCCAAATATTAATGCTATCAATATCAAATTATTATATCGATGTTATTAAATATTTGAATAAATCGAATATTATTATTTGATATTGATAGCATCATAAATTTGTAAATTGTAAATTGTAAATTATAAATAGTTATAATTGTATTTTAATTATAATCTAACATTGATATTTTAATTGTAAAATACAATACAATTATGACTATAATTATATTATATGAAATTGTATTTACGATTGTAAATTCTTATGTAAATTACACGAAAAATTATCGAAAGTATACGTATAATAATTACATAATAGTAATTAACATAATAGTAATTCATTAAATTAAAGTATTTGTTTCTGAAGTATATATTTTTGGAATATTCATAAAAGAGTAACTGTTTGTATTTTCATGTCAAAGAGTCATTAATAAATTCGGAAAATTTTTATATAAAATGTAAAAATTCGATGCTAAATTAATGATTAAATATAAGCATTATAAAATTTGACGGACGCCTTCGTTACAGAATAGCGAGTCAATTATTATAAATTTAATGATATGCTTTCTGTTAGCTTTATTTATTTATGAATTCATATCGCGCGGAACTGAATATTCTTAAAATAAATTATTAAATTATGATTACGAAAATACCGTGTTCTTTCCGCGTTCTCTTCGCGTCCTTATACAAGATTATCATTTTAAAAGAATTTTATCGCTGTCCCTCTCGTCAGATAATATTCCTAAATATTGCTAATTAAATATAAAGAAATGTCGAATAAGAGTGTGAAGATTCGATGTGATAAGTCAACGATTAAATATTAGCTTCACAAAATGTAACGATCACCTTCGATATTATAGGATCGCGAGTTAATTATTATGAATTTAATAATTTGTCTTTTCAGTTATATTTACGAATTTCGTATCGGAAAATATTCATAAATAAATTAATAAATTACGGTTGCGAAAACACCACGTTCTACCGCGTTCTTTTTGGCGTTCTTAGACGAGATTGTCGTTTTAATAAAAGAGTTACATTGCGTCATCGACTTTCCATCGTCGGTGCCGTCAACGTGTCGCGGACGGTGGCATTTCGTTACCGCATTTCCGCGTTGTAGTATTCTCGCGTCGTCGTGTTTTCGCGCTTCCGCGTTGGACTTTTCGTATAAAAATCCCAATTTCCTTATTGTCACAAGTCTCTACTTCCGATGCCAACTAACTGGGATGTTTCGAGTTTGCACACGTTGCTATGCAACGTACACTCTTGCTTCGTGCTTCGTCAAGTGATTCGGCTCGAATTAGTTAGAACTCGATCGATTGCTTGGAATGGTCGTCAATGGGTCCCTTCTCTTTGCTCGTCTACAGCCACACGCACTGCGTGTGTTAACCCTGTCGAGGAGTCGAGTGGATTCCTCTAGGCACGATTTTCGCTCGGTAAAAGGGGTTGCCTCCCCATTTTCTAAATTGCTGAATGTAAGCATTTAAAAAATGTGGGTATCCTCTTCTTTTGCCGTCTACTAGCCTGGTGTAGCATATAGCAACCGCGGGAGGCATAATATGTCCGGGCGGAGCACCTGAAATCGTGCTTAGCGGGTCCAGGTTCGATACGAGATAGGATAATTATGCGCGAAAAAGAGTTGGTGAACTTCATTTTCCTCTATTTCCGTCAATCGTTTCGTCTTCTTTCCGGTTTGGGCTTAGTCCTTGCTCGTTGTATCGTTGCAATCCCGACCGGTTGGCTCGAAGTTGATTCTTGTAAGTGAAATGGGATTTTCGCTCGTACCGAAACCGGGAGTGCCATCTAATGTATAGGTATACATATTAAGTATATTCATCGCGCGATCAAATATAAAATTTTTAATACAAGTTCTTATACAAAATTATCGTTTTAACAAAAGATTTTTATCGCTGTCCCTCTCGTCAGATAATATTCCTAAATATTGCTAATTAAATATAAAGAATTATCGAATAAGAGTGTGAAGATTCGATGTGATAGGTCAACGATTAAATATTAGCTTCACAAAATTTAACGATTACCTTCGATATTATAGAATCGCGAGTTAATTATTATGAATTTAATAATTTGTTTTTTCAGTTATATTTGTACTTACGAATTTCGTATCGGAAAATATTCATAAATAAATTAATAAATTACGGTTGCGAAATCACCCTGTTTTTCCCGCGTTCTTTTCGCATTCTTAGACGAGATTGTCGTTTTAATAAAAGAGTTATCGTTGTTCCTTCCGTTAAATAAACGTTAATAAAAGCTGCGTGGCTCGTACCGCCGAGGAATCGAAACGATTTTCATCATGGAGAATTATTTCTCACCGGTTCTTGTGAGATCCATTCGCGACGTCTAGTTCGGTGCCCTGTTAAAAATTGGGAATTTTTATTGTAAGATTGGAACTAATCCCAGGTTTTCCTGGCAATTTCCGGAAGCAATGATTTCGGTAGTAATTCAACGACGATACGCTTCTTTAACGTCGAATTAATTTAAATAATATATATTTAGATGAGAGAAATGTATCTTTTCTTTTTTTCGTTAAAAAATGTTCTTTATTATTAGGATTGGTATCATTATTGTCTATATAATGCCAGAAAGATTTAATAGTAGATTAAATATGGATATAGCGTTGTGTATAAATTTTAATTTTTTAAATAATTTTATAATTTAATTAATTTTTATTTATTTTTATGATAAAAATGATTACGAACGAATATATTTTATTAATTATTAATTAATTTGAAAAAATTATTTGAAATACATGCACAAATTAACGAATCCAAAATATTTTTATAATTTTTGTTAATATAATATATTATATATACGCGAAATTATACATGAATGTTACATAAAATGTGCGAATACTTAAAAAGAGACGAATCGAATGGGTACCCCTATATCAGTAAGATATTGATTAAAAGAAAAAAATATTATTAATTTAAACGTTACAAGAATAAGAATCTAGATAATTAATCTAGAATTAATTATATATTTTAAATTATTTCATTTATTTTATTTTGAACACTAGTCGAATTGAAATTTTTTAAATCTTGCTGTTATCGGGTTCGATTCGTCTCGCGCGCGACGGTACCCCAAATTATGTGTTCGCACATTTAACACAAACTCCAATAATGCATATATTTTATTATTTATAAATATAATTGTTCGTAATCACATTTCGATAATAAAGGTTATATCCATTTAATTTTCAATAAAGAAATATATTTCTTAGTAATGGAAGAACATGTTTTCTGACGTGAATATCAATTTCGCGAATTGAAAATAATGACGAGGGATATTTGTCTTTGATTTAATACTGAAATCATTGCTATCGGGAATAGTCCGGAAGATCCAGGATTCGTTCCCTCCTACAGTGAAATTCTCGACGTTCAATGGATCACTTAACTTTTCTTCGCAGATTGATCTTGCGATATCTGATGTAGAAACAAGATGTTAATCGTTCTCCATTTTTAAGATCGCTTTTCTTTTTATCGGATATTACCGGTATGTCACTCGCGTATCTGCAATTGAATATTTTGAATATTATCGATTTATTTATTCGTCGCGTTTTATCGCGAATTTTAAATCACGATTTATCTTATAAAAATTCGCAAGTAAATCGGTCGGTGAATTGTATATTCACAGACATTACAGACCTCAAATGATTGTTGAAATATTTTTGATTTTTTATACTAACGTGATAATAATTATATCGCGCTCGTGTCTATTGAGAGCTTCGATCATTATATTTATTCGTCGCGTTTTCTCGGGAATTTTAAATCGCGATTTATCTTATAATTTAATCGTTGACTTATACATTAAAGCTTTGTTTATCTTTCCACGTCTTTGAATATTGTTTTTAATAGTTCGTGCAAAATGCTGGTAATGCAAATATTTTCTTCTATAATTTAAAAGACGATCGATGACTATATTAATGACTGTTTTAATCGTGATTCTTTACATTATTTAAATCTTATTAAACTCTACTATTACATCGATTATTAAAGGGACTTTGAAAATCATTTGTTCCGTTATTTTCTATTAAACGTGGCCACAACGCGATTTTTAATTATATTTTAAAACTTATAGAGCTTATTTCTTCTTATTCAGCTAATCATGCGCGAAATAGGATATGTATTTTATTCTCAATCGTGAAATTCGTATAAAGTCGCGTATTAATCGCAAATAAATCGGACAATGAATTTTATGTTCATATAAACAATACGGATCACAAATGTTTGCTAAAATATCTTCGTCTATCAACATTGTGTGATAATAATTATATCGCACGCGTGTCTATTGATGGTTTCGATTATCATATTATAAAAATTATGCGTATCTCGCAATCGAATATTCCGATTATTGTCGATTTATTTATTCGTCGCGTTTTCTCGTGAATTTTAAGTCGCGATTTATTTAGTAACTTAACTGTTGATTTGGAAGTTTATTCTATCTTTTCATTTTGAATATTTCCTTTGATAAGGATTCCCCTGCACAAAATGCGCCAGTAATGCAAATACTTTCTTTTACAATCGAAGAAACGATCAATAATTTTATTAATGACTCTTTTGATCATGATTATTTACGTTTATACGTTATTTATATAAAACTATTTAAATTCTATTATTCTTTGTCGATTATTAATAATATATATCGCGTAATTAATCATCACTAATCAGTCTTGTCTGGTCTATGTAAAAATTTTTAGTAAATTTTATATTATACGTATACTTTGGACACTTTCGTGTAATAAATTTTATTTTGTATTAAATTTAAAATTATAGTTTATATTAAATTTGTATTATATTTTGTAATACATATTTCTAATGCATTGTATTTTATATATTCTGCATTAAATTTTGTAATATATATATTTGTAATGTAATTATTTTTATATTACATAATTTAATATTTTGTAATATGTTTTTTATGTAATTGCAAATTAATTATAATTTACGTTGTATATATTATAATTATGTAATATATATTTTTTATATGTATTATATTCTCTGTTTAAAAACTCTTAAAAAAAATAAAAATAAATAAAAAAATTTTTCCTCCTCAATTTTTCCTCCCCTGTATCTCCGCCTTAACGAAGGCATTTGCCAGGTGAGGAGGTTTCAGTACTCTCGGCGGTAACATACGCCGATATTCATATAGTCTATTCTTATATTTAAAATCATTTGGACAACGTATGGGCACAAATACATACACATATAGGTAAGTAATTTATAAAAATTATTTTTATAAAAATTATTATTTATCATATTTATATATTATTTTCAAAATAATGATTGTTATACTCTGGTGCTACCGGCATTTCGTGCACATAGCACGGAACAAAACCAGAAATTGTGCACATTATATATTACCCTCTGAGAACATTCATGGACATTGGCTTTGTAGTTCATGTCCACGTTTTTAATGTCCATAGAGGGAGTATCGCTTTCAGGGATCACCTAAAAACAGGCCATGACATCTCTCAGGGCCTGAGCAGAATGGCTGCCTTAAGATTTTAAGACTATGTTTTATGCCTTATGTTTTTGTCTTAGGTAACGCACAATACTGTGTGTTATGTCCCGAGTCTTAAGCCTACGGCACACGGTACAATTTTTCGTACTGGATTTGATAAGATTTAGTAAAATATTAGAAATGCTGCATTCTGATTGGTGCATTTTTAGTATTTTACTAAATCTTATCAAATCCAGTACGAAAAATCGTACCGTGTGCCGTCGGCTTTATGTATACGCAAACGTTTGTAAGAAATAAACGTTCGCGTATACATAAGACTCGAGACATAACACACAGTATTGTGCGTTACCTAAGACAAAGACTTAAGGCATAAAACATAGTCTTAAAATTATAAGGCAGCCATTCTGCTCAGGTCCTATGTCTTCTCTCTGATAGCAACCAGAGAGAAGCCTGAGAGCGGCCATGCTCCCGATTTAGGTGGAACCTGTGTTTGAAGCGCCTCTATGTCCACAAACGTGGACATTGAACTACATAGCCATGTCTATGAAACTTCTCAAAGGGTAACATGCTATGTCCAGAATTAGTGGTTCTGTTCCGTGCTATGTGCACAAAGTGCCGGTAATATGAATGCAAGACACCTCACACAGCACATTATACTAAAAGATAACGAAAAGGTGTCTTTTTTAAGTTATCTTTTCAACAAAACGAAAAGATGTCTTTATAGACATCTCGTATTTAATATTTATCACGAAATGTATATAAAGAATTAGTAATTAATATAAAATCTGAAGCATACTTTTGCCTTTTACTAGCAGTAATGCCAGAAAAAGGGTCCCACACAGCACCAAGTCGTCTAAAAGTACTACTAAAACTGGACTTTTTTTTGTCACAGACATCTTTTACTGACATCATTAAGTCTATGGAAAGATAGCTAAAAGTCGTCTCATAACCCGAATTCAGTGACTTTTTAGTCTTGTCCATGAGACGACTTTTAGCCATCTTTCCGTCGACTTAACGATGTCAGTAAAAGATGTCTGTGACAAAAAAATGTCCAGTTTTAGTAGTACTTTTAGGCCCAGTTCCACAACTTATTTTAACCGAAGTTTAGCTCGTTACAGGAGGATTTGCATTGCGTCCCAAACCCATTGTATCCAATCAGACGTCATACATCGGACATTGAACGCAATGTAAATCCTTCTTTAACGAGTTAAACTTCGGTTAAAGTAAATTGTGGAACTGGGCCTTAGACGACTTGGTGCTGTGTGGGTATTGGTAGTTTAGGTTTATTTATACTGCGATATTTTGCGATATCTTGGGGCGCAGAGTATTATTCTGTATCTAGAGGTAGTTTAGGTTTATTTATATTGCGATATTTTGCGATATTTATGGGCGCAGTGTAATATTAATTATCTAGGGATAGTATAAGTTTAATTACAATGCGATATTTTGCGATATTTTGCGATATTTTGCGATATCTTGGAGCGCAGATTATTATTCTGTATTTAGGGATAGTTTAGGTTTATTTATATTGCGATTTTTATAAAATTTATAAAATCGATGATGATGAGCTGAAATAAAAATCTAACGAAAATAAGTAAAATGAGTTTATTGAATATTCGGTATAGTTATATGTCGTAATAATGAGAAAAAACTTTATTTTGCATTAAAAAATCATATTTCTTTCGTCAAAAGCATTTCCTTAAAGAAAATTTATTATTTCGACAAGAAGGCCAAAGGTCTATGCTTATTGGCGCAACTTTACTCAATAATTACCGCTTTATTAAGCATTATAGGAAACATTGTTTCAGTACTTTTCGACTCGATTTTTAATCAGGAATAATACTATTTTCTCCGTCGGCGCTTTTTAGTTACACCCTGTATATATGTATGCATTTATCTTCTCTTTCATTTCTAACACCGGCACTTTGTGCACATAGCACGGAACAGAACCACTTATCGTAGACATAGGTCCATATTCTGAATCCTCTTTTATCGATAAAAGTGCTTCTAAAAGTGGCCTGTAGCCAATCAGAAAGCTTATATGCCACTTTTAGAGGCACTTTTATCGATAAAAGAGGATTCAGAATATGGGCCATAGCATGTTACCCTTTGAGAAGTTTTATGGATTTGGCTATGTAGTTCAAGATCCACGTTTTGTGGACATAGAGGCGCTTCAAATGCGGGTTCCACCTAAATCGGAGGCATGGACGCTCTCAGGCTTCTCTCTGTAGCAACCGTAGGAAATATGCAGGGAGTTTTTCAACGAAAAAAACATAGGTAGAGATCTGTTACGCGATTGGCTGGCGAATAGAGAATTTTTAAAGAAAATTTAGTAACCAATCGCGTGACGATATGTTGATGTGTATTTTTCCCCCATAGAGTTTTATTCGAATAATTACTTTGATTGGTCCGAAAAATTAAGCCGGTATTCATAGTCCGATCTTATATTTAAAGCCGGGTCTACATTGGTCGTAGCATAAGGTTGTAAGGCCGTAGTCGTAAGAAATGGACCAATCACAGTTGATTATTCTCCTGAACTTCAACTGGGATTAGTCAATATTTTACGACTACGGCCTTAAGCCGGTTATACAATAGCTGTCGTAAGTCGGGTGTCGTAAGAGTTGACCAATCGTATTCGATTATTCTTCTCTAAAATCAACTGTGATTGGTTAACTCTTACGACACCCGACTTACGACAGCTATTGTATAAAGCGTCATCTACAATGGCCGTAGCATAAGGTTGTAAGGCCGTAGTCGTAAGAAATTGACCAATCCCAGTTGAAGTTCAGGAGAATAATCAACTGTGATTGGTCAATTTCTTACGACTACGGCCTTACAACCTTATGCTACGGCCATTGTAGACGCTTAACCGGCTTTACAACCTTGGCCGTGTTCCGAAATTACTACCAGTACTGCAAATTCTATAGTGCACGTTACGTATATTATATATTTTCAGTGCTGGCAGTAAACTGGCAGCAATTTCGGAACATGGCCCTTAAGCCTACGGCACACGGTACAATTTTTCGTACTGGATTTGATAAGATTTAGTAAAATATTAGAAATGCTGCATTCTGATTGGTGCATTTTTAGTATTTTACTAAATCTTATCAAATCCAGTACGAAAAATCGTACCGTGTGCCGTCGGCTTTATACTACAACCAATGTAGACCCGGCTTAAGATCGGACTATGAATACCGGCCTTAGTCCAGGGTGCCAATGGCCGCATTCAGCGGACTCAACAGTTGGGTAACATTACTAGATTTTCCGATGTAATTCGACGCTGATTGGTCAGATCTGAAAGTAGAAACCAATCATGTTCGATTTTTACTTAGCAGTTGAGTCCGCTGAATGCGGCCTATTACGGTTCTTGAAGCGAGGTGAAAATTACAAAAGTGAACAGATTTACTAGATTTCGACAAATGAAATTGTAGATACTCTAGTAAATTTCCTCACTTTTGTTATTTTCACTTCGTTTCAAAAACCGTAATAGGCCCCCAGTTTTCACGTTCTTCCGTTTCGTTTGAAATACGTTCCGAATGTTATATTTGCATTCAAATAATTTCAAAATTTCAAAATCGGATGGAGAAAATTACGGTGAACTCTGCATTGAACAAGTAAAAGAGAAAAAAAGAAAATACAATAGGACGTAAGAATTAACTGTCAAATTCTATCGCGTGCGACGCTGAAGCCCTCTTGACTCCTCTTCTTTCTCGCTCTTCTTTCCTTATCTTCTTTCTCTTTTTTTTTTTATTCCATGAGGTCTGCTTCTCGCATCGCCATCTTGAAGTGCAGTGTCATCGGCGTGTCTCGTGAGTGAGGTGGTAAATCGTTTGATCCTGTTGGTGTCAGAAAGCAATTTTTTATATATATCCATATATCTCAGCAAAGATGTCCAGCGGAGCACTTTTCGGTAATAACGCATCGCGTGGCGCCTCGAAAAATCTAGTCGAGTTCAAGGCTGGCAAGATGACCGTTAAAGGAAAGATGGTTTATCCGGACACGCGAAAGGGTCAGCTTTACGTCTATCAGTCCGATGACTCGTTGATGCATTTCTGCTGGAAGGATCGCACCACCGGAGTGGTCGAAGATGTACGATGATAATTCTTGTTCTTTATAGGATCTCCAAGAAAGTTTTGGCCAATTTGCCATACGCTTTTTCGTTCAGTCTCACAGCTCAAAAATTTCTTCACCCTTGGCTGCGTTCAGCAGGAAAAGCTGCTTTGCAACTGTTGTAAAATTCGTGAATCTGATTGGTGTATGCTCTTAGATTCAGTCAAAATTAAGAGCATATACCAATCAGGCTCACGAATTTTACAACAGTTGCAAAGCAGCTTTTTCTGCTGAACGCAGCCAATGATTGTATTTTACAATATATTGCGTGTCTACAGATGAGTATGTTTTTCAGGATTTAATTATCTTTCCCGATGATTGCGAATTTAAACACGTTCCTCAGTGTAAAACTGGCAGAGTGTATCTCCTACGATTTAAGTCATCGAGTAAGAAGTTCTTCTTTTGGCTGCAGGTAAAAATATAATTTTATATTGGTATATTATTAAAGAAATTATAGAGTTGAAAATATTTATTTTCTTTTCACAGGATCTTAAAACAGATAAGGATGAAGAACACTGCAGAAAGATTAATGATGTACTTAATAATCCACCGACACCTGGCTCCCAGAGAAGCGGTGGTGCTAATGCAGAAGGAGATCTTCAGAATTTGTTGAATAACATGTCACAACAACAACTCATACAATTGTTTGGTGGTGTGGGTCAGATTGGTGGTCTAGGTAGCTTATTAGGTACAATGAATAGACCGCATAGTGTTCAAAGTACAAGAGCTTCCACCACGACTTCATCTACTCCGGCCACTACTAATGTTTCTAGACCACCTCATTCGTTAACTCCTGGACCTAATACGGATTCTAAATCTTCAAGTGAGTCAAATTATTTAATCAATTATAGCAGCATATATTTCGATGTTATATTATCTGAATAATAATAAATTATTAGCGAGAACACCAGCTCCGTCCACTCCAGTTACAACAGCAGCAGGTTCAAACAATAGAATACAGCTTAGTGACTTGCAGAATTTTCTATCAGAAATTCCAACACCACCTCGAACTGAACCAGCTGCGCAGGTAATGTTATGTCATTTTTTCATATCTATCTAATGAATGAATCCGAATATATGTATATCTATCTATTTTTTATTCTAATTGGAAAATAATCAAATTTTCTAACATGACTGAATGATATTACTAGATATGCAGATTATAGTGCAATATTCTGTTTTCTAATAATATTAGAATAATTTGATTAAAATTTTGAATCAGCATGAAGTAATTAAGTGATAGCAATTCTAATGAACACAGTATTTAAAAAAAAAATGCCTTTGTCATAAATTTTTAATGCCTATTACATAAGTGTATCTTTACACAGAGGAAAATGTTTTTGTATAGATTCTTTGGTTTTGGTTTTTATTTCACAAAAATGTAGAGACATCTATAATTTTTGCATAATAAACTTTCTATAAATTAAGCTTTGGGGAATAAATGGAAGACAAAATTTTTTGATTAATTTTAAATGTTTTTTACTTTGACGGAAAAAGAAAGAAACAGTGAAAATTTGAACGTGCAATTTACAAAATAATAAAATAGTAACTTACAAAGATATAGAATATTAAAAATAGGAAAAATAATGATCATTAATAAAATGTTGTTTCTCTGAATTGAAAAGTAGCAATCAAAAAAATATTCAATGATTCTGGGACCTTGTTTTTTAAAAATATACAAAGGCTGAAGTATACGATTGCATTATAAAGCATTTATATATATATATATATATATATATATATATATATATATATATATATATATATATATTCAAATATATAATCAATATAAATTTTTATAAACATGCGCATATTGGTTTTTTTCTGTTTAATAAGTGCTTAAATAAAAACTGCAATATTAAATGTTATATAAAAAAAAATTTTTTTTTTTCAGCGAAAATATTTAAATTGTGTAGTAGTAAGTTAAAAATTTGATCAATTTTTTAAACAATGATATTATGCATTTTGTCTATGTTTAAAATGATTTTACACTTGATATTAAAACATTTTTATTTATTTATATTTATTAAAACATTTTATATTAATTTATATTACTAATATTTATAGTTACTTAATAACATTTATATTGTCGCAATTTGTTGTTATATAACGTCAATTTCTAGGAATTAATTCATATACAAGTAATATGTCTTTTGTTGAAACACAGTGATAAGATTAAATCCACTTTAAAATCCTTTGATAGATTACAAATATAAGAAACACACTCTTAATACATTTCTAGAAATGTTTTGTCAGAGACAAAAGATTTCTTTTATGTTGAGAAGGATAAGTATTTGAAATATTATTAAATCTGTGATTGATTTTATATAATTGAATATGCAATCTATTAATTTCTTATCAGATGATAAAGGTTATCAGGTGATAAAATAATATCGAAAATTATCGATTATTTCAAAATTATTCTTATTATTAATTCCTATTATTAATTATGTAGAAGAATAAGACTAGATGAATAGTAGGAAAGTAATTTCACAAAATATGTCTATATAAAAATAAAATATAAAATGTGATTATAAAGAGAGAATATTGTGCAAAGATACAAAATAATGTGAAATCATACATATATGGAATCATAAACTAAGAGAAAATCTACCTAAAAAAGCTCTTTACAGAGCAAAAAGATACTGAGAATTCAAAAAGTGAGATAGATTATGTTACTAATTGTTTATTTTTTACAGCTGCTATCATTATCAGTGATATAAAGTATCATTCTTGATAACAGAAGTTAGTTGAAACAATATTCAGTATTCGCTTAAGCATTGTCTTATAACTATATAAAGTTGTTCTTTGTGTGAACAAAATAAAATATAGATATAGATATAAAAATAAGAAGGAATTTTATGTGTTGATTATTTGTAAGATTAAAATTCATATTACGATTAGAAATCATATAACATATTATACTACAACAGTTATACAGTATATATAACAGTTATAAAAGTTATTAACAAATTGTATATATTGCTATTATGTCATGCATCTAAATTAACAAAATAGTTAAAAAGATTTATAATAAAATAGTAGACTTTACACTTAACTAATGTGTCATCTATATTAAATTGGAATTTTAATGTGTGCTATAGCTAAAAAATTTGTATGTTTATATAGAGAATAATATCATTACATATAAGTCATGTAATCAATATGTTGTAACTAACATGTTCTACAATGTTGCATTTGCTTTTCTTTGTCTATGAAATTTGGTAAAGCTTTAGTCTATGAGAGAATTGCACATGTAACACACATTTACACAATACAATATATAATACTTTTTTCAAAAACTGTTAAGCATCTTATATATATCACACTATAAAATTATATCTAGCAATGCGTGCTTTATATGCTATTAAACTGTATTTACTAGAAAATACTTTTATTAAGAAAAAGTAAAAATAGAGCATGTGTATGTGCAATAATCGCTCCAGCAAAAGAATTAATGACATTAATTTAGCAAATAAACTTAACAGTTATTAAAGAGACATATATTGTGATAAAATAACATATAGAGAATCGAAAGACAGAGGCATGGTGTTGTTCTCATTATTCAATACTATTATTCGTCCGAACTTTTCCTGGTTGTCGGAGACTCTGGCTCTGCTGAACAGTTGGGGAAATTTCTCCGGGTATATCTGTTGTTTTCGTCCAGCTACAGCGCAGCTTATTGTCCGGCAGAGGGGCGTGGCGACAGAGCTGACCAACGCCATCCCTGCGGCGATCTCTACGACGGAGAGCCTGGAGAGTGCCATGAACGTGCACTTACCACCAGGGGACAACCTGTCTACCACGCTCTCGTCTCCCCAGTTCTCCCAGGCGCTATCAATGTTCTGGTCTGCTTTGCAGTCGGGCCAGGCGGGCCCTGTCATCCGTCAATTCGGCTTGGGATCGGACGCCGTCAATGCCGCAGCCAGTGGAAACATCGAAGAATTCGTCAGCGCTCTGGAGACTGAAGCGAAGAGCGGTCAGGGACAACAGCAAGCGCAACAAGGACAGGACGACAAGAGTAAGAAGCAATCACCATCAGCCGCTAGTCCCGATAAGGACGATGACGACGAAGGCATGGCGTTAGATTAAGGATAGGATTTCTACGCATCTTTGAGGGTTTTTTTTTTTCTACATAGAAAATGCACATTGCATATATTATGTTATATATTAATCTACATACAATACATACAATCTTTTTAACGGATACGTATTCCTCTCCGATATACATATATGATTTAGGTAACATGTTTTTTGACAATGTATACGCAAATGTTTTTCTAAGTGTTCGATAATCCTGTATTTATACATCAATGAGAGATTAGTAAACATGTCGATATACAAAAACAGAAACAGTTAAACAGAAACGAATAGAAAATTTTATCATGTATATTTATTAAAATTACGTATATGTACGAGTATTGGAAAATTTTGTATTCATACAATACATGTTTACTGGATTTATTATTGCTTAAATAAAATGCAGAATTTAACAAAACAGTACGATTTATTTTTATCAGCTGTATATATACATTTAACATATTTAAGTACATATTTAAAATTAAATTTAATTGTATCATGTAAAAGAAAATAGTCTATATAATATATTGCTTTATTCACAAATTGTTAAATTGCAATGGAATATGAAATTTAAATCGTAGAAAAAAGGCGGGAAAGCGATAGACCAACCAGATACTTTTGTTTACGACGCACAAGCGTTTTATTGGCTCTTCGTAATAATCGATATGCAGCCTCAACTGCCTGTTTTATCAATTTAGCTGAATTGAATAAAAAAAATGAAATATGTTTGTATTTTGTTGTCATAATGTTTAATGTTCGAATTATTATGAATAATCGTAATGAACATTTATAGTATAATTTTAATTAATTTTCTTTTTTTATAGGAAGAAAAGAGGTTAGGTCAAGAAAGGAAAGATAGGTTGGGGGGGACGCCGTGAAATGTGTTGTCAGGTGTTTGCATGGTTGATTCATGGCAGAATCCTATTGGTCGTTTGATTATGACATCATTCAGGCATAGTTGTAAGTTGAAGAAGCTCAAGTTTTGGGTACTTTGAATATAAGATCTCCCTTGAATTGAAAGTGAAAAAAAAAAAACAACAGGTATTTATTAATAAATTAGCATGCGAGTAACAGTAAGACAAAACATTTTTTTCTTGCTTTATGGTTATAAATATTAATTTAATTTATGTAAGATAATAAGAAAATTGCTTGAGTTGATTTTACGTAAATTTTTTTGTCATAAATAAAGTGATATGTAAAAGTGTAAATCAGACGCGGTCAGTATAATAAAATATTTATGAATTAAATAAGATCAGAAATTTTCAAAATGAAACATAATCTAGCAGAGAATGCTATCAAATAAAATATATATCTTTTTATTTTACAAAAAAGCAACGTTTGAAAAATCTGACAGTAAATCACAAGATCCATTAGTATAAAATACATGTGAAAACAATACATTAATTGGAAATTAGCGTCTCGCGTATATTTCCCTTTAAATTTAACAACGATAAAGACGATTAACGAAGAATCTCATCAATCTCTCCCGGGACGTGCGATCTGACAGGACACCGGTTGGCGAAACGCGCGGGCTTCGCGGGCGGTTCGCCGCGTTTCCGATCGAAGCAGCCGGGCGTTTTGTTTGTAAACAAGACTCCCTCGGCGCCCGCTTGTTTCGGCCCTGACGGGAGCGCGCGCGCGGCTGCGCGAATCGAACAAGTAGTAGGGGACTCCCTCGCGAAAACGCTCGTCGAAACGCCGAATGCGCCTCGGCGAAATTCAGAGCTGAAAAAGCCGCGGCTGTACAACGGTGCGTCGGGCCGGACGTCGAGGCCCGTTTCTCTCGTTTGCGAGTGTACTCGATCGACTCCATCGCGGCCAAGTGTCATCGTGTAACAAGCTGCGAGTATCGCGATAATGCCATTGTTGTGATAGCGGTACCGCGGCGGCGGTGTTAAGCGGAAGAGGGACGTGGGGGGGAGGGAGGAGAAGGGATACAGGGGGAACGAGCGGGCGGGCATAGGCTGGGGAGAGCGGAAGAGTGGGGGAGGGAGGTGAGGAGGTGACGCGGGCAGCGAGACTGTATGTGCGCGCGCGCGCGCGCGCAACCCGTACGTGTGGCACAATGGCAACCTTGACACTTGGTGATCGTTTTTGGCGGCTCCGCGCCGCGGAGATCGCGCGTCCGGCGGCATCGCGTCGCAAGTGAAAGCGGCGGGCACGCCTCGAGCAGCAGTAGCGGCGAGCGCGAGAAGAGGAAGGGGGAGGAGGAGGAGGTGGTGGATGGTAAACGGTGGCGAAAGACGCGGGAGCGTCGCGTACGTGGAAGACGTCGACATCGGGACTCCGAGAATCGTCGCGCATACATAGAGTAAGTCTGTCTTCGTCCTCGCGAGGCGCGCTCCTGTCTCTCTCTCTCTCTCTCTCTCTCCCCCCTTTGTTTTGATTCGGGCAGATCCGCCTCGCGAGCGAGGTGGCCGCGAGGTCGTCGTGTCGCGTCGTTTTGCGTCGCGTCGGCCGCGCAGCATCTCGGCATTTTGACACGCCGATCGCCAGAAGCAGCCGAATTAAAGGTTAGACAAGTGTCATTGGTCGAGCGGACGGTATGAATCACCTCTGGTCCTCGTCCTCGTCGTCGTCTTTGTTGTCGTCGTGGCGACGCGCGTATGTTTGCCGCGTGCGAACCGTAAAGCGATAAATAACGATAACCCGCGAGGAGTCTCCCCGAGGGGGATGATCTCGTTTGTTAAACAAATTTCAAACGTCATCGAACTAGTCTGCAAGTGTCATTTGACGAGAATTTTCATTTCCCTCGTTTCTACCGAATTCTATATTTTTATCCAAGAATTTTAATTAATTAATTAATTATCATCCTTATCAGAATATTTTTACATAATATCATTAAGAGATTAATAGGAGTCAATTTTTGTGAAATATAATTTTATTTATTATATAAATTTTAAATATAATTTTGGATGATGAAACCTGTTTCAAGTGTTACTTGGCCGAATTGAAAAAAAATAGTCAAGATTTGCGTAGATTGTTTTAGACAATTTCAAGGGAGCGCGCAAAAAAAAAAAAAAAATTTTTTTCGCGGCCGGCAAACGTGCTCGGAGAAACGTCATCACTCACGCAAGAGACCGGTTGGACGACCCAATTCTTTTCCCATCGCTTGCGGTACGTTCAGACAACACACACATATACGGAGATGATGCACGGAGGATGCAGCGTTACTTGCTACGCGTTCTTTGTGCGTGCACGACGCGTCGAACGCGTCGCACGCGGAAGTGCGTTTCTCTTTCCGCGTTCGGCTCACGCACCGCGCGAGCGAGAATTGATCCAACAATAAGGACAAGTGCTCGTCGCGATGTTCTCGGGACGCGTTGATCACTGCACTCGTATCGTACTTTCTTCGATTTTTAATTAATTAAATTAATAAGCGAGTTGAATTTCTTTAAAAAATACATCATCATTTTAAAATCTGAATAGTAAGTAACTTTGTATTTTTTCTCGTTAAATAATTAGATTGCAAATTGATTTAAAAGAAAAACTTTAATTTTAATGGTTGTTTTTTAATTTTAGATGGTTGTTTACTCAAAGTAATCGAGACTAAATAAGGATTTCTTGTGCGAAATGAGAGTATTATTTTTCCTCGGATCATTGATTTGTCATACTGTGTCACCAGATTGCGATTGATGAGAACATGACGACGATGATGACGGCCTTGTTCGCGCGAATAAAAAGCCGACGATACGAACAACGATCGTAAAAACATCTCGTTAAGCCTCCATTTCTATTCCATGGGAGATATTCGAAGAGAAAGAGAGAACAACTGAGCAAACCAAGAATTTTATCTATTCCGATAACTCGTCGAGTCTTCAAATAACTTAATTGCATTAAGATAATTCAGGTAGCTAAATGTTTCACGATGCAAAACATTTCAAAGTTATAGACAACCATAACGATTGACGTATCTTTTACTTTTAAATGTTGTACTGTATCGCGTTGCTTTAGTTAGCATTATAAGTATGCAAAGTGTGCGTTGTATATCGATTGTTATGCTCCAAATAGATCTGTTCGAGAAACAGTTTTATTTAATTCATATATATATTGCCGCACTTTTTCTTTTCCCTAAAACTCTGATATCTGCGACTTTAGATTCGTTCTTAATTCTATACAAAATTTATTTTACGTAAAATATTTTAAAATAGATATTTCAGAATATTTTTAAATGAAATTCATAATAAATTTATATAGTAAATTTATTAAGATTTAAATAAAATTTATAATAAATTCTCTGGATGAAAGAAAGATTAAAAATATATTGAACGATTCACTAAGGAAATGGATAGACTGCTCGATTTATTTGATTGTGTCGATTATTGATGAACTCAGTTTTCTCCGCTTTTGTCTTCATTCACCACGATATCACTCGCGCGCGCGCACAAACGTATATAAACAGATGACGGCAAAGTTGAAATAGAGAACTGAGAAATATTATGCCACCTAACAATTTATTATGTTCGTTGACAATTGACAACTGCCTCGCATATAGTGTATTTTTTATTTTGTGTTTATTTTGTATTTTATCTCTCATGTATTTAAATAAGAGTCACTACTTTCGCAAAGTAGAATTATATTTTATATCGAAGAAAATTATTTATCATTATATTATAATTAATGTTACGACAGATGTTACAACAATCACGAGATCGCGAACAAATAATTCAAACACTCTTTTATTATTTTTAAAGACTTATTTAGTACACTTAAAACTAATTTATACATTCTTCTTCCGTTAAAATGTAAATAATAGTTCTTCGTTAAAATGTAAATATGTAAGTTAACGTTATCTCAAAAGATATGTATATATAATGAATAATTAATTTTCAGTCAGAAAATTATTTTTATTTAACGTATAAGCAGAGGTTTTCTCGGAATTGAGTGTAAAATTTATCATTATTATCCGTCTGTTCCCCCCTTTTCGAGCCTCGCGATCAGTTTCACGAATGCGAATTTGAAAAAGAGCAAGGACAGATAAATTTTGACATTCACGCATGGATGTTGTGTTGCACACATTCTCGTTTTGAAAATATATTTAGTTTTAACATGGAAATCTTAAAATGAGATTATATTGCGTTAATTAAGGAAAAATATAATTGCTTGAATAATTGCTTACTTGAATGAAGTCATTTTATATAGTTCAATCAAGAAAAATATATTCTTATGATTTAAGATTTAATGTTCTTGAATGGAAAAGAAACAATGTTAGATAGAAAGTAACATTTTTAAATCAAAGATTATAATTTTCTTAAAGTGGAATTAAATAATTATATATTCTTGAGGTGACAATTACAATATTAAAATAAGACTATAATATTGTTAAAATTTAAAATTGTTAAATTCTTCTAAGAAGATTATAAATTGTTGTGTATATACGAAACAATGAACGCGTTAGTTTAAGTATATAAATTTTGATTTGACGCTTATTTTTTTTCTGTACAGAGAATCGTCGACGCGGAGTTACGTGTGTGCGTCGTGTGGAGACTTTGTGACGTCGGAGGCCGCGAGGGATGCGATTCCCCGAGTTCGCGAGTGACAGTCGCGGCAGCGCGACGTAGCCCCTCGCGTGTACGCACGTGGACAATACGCAACGCAGTGCGTACGAAGCGCGCGAACCGACCGCTGGGAATGCCGGTGTAAAGTGAAGAAACGGAATATTCGCAGCTACGCTGCGGAAACGATCGACGTGATCTTCGCGTCTTGTAATTTATCTGTCATCCCGAGAAAACACGCAGAACGAGGTAAGTCGAGCACGCTAGGTGAGAAGCTATCGCGTGATTGGAAATTGATAGAATTTCGCCGAATTGATTTATCGTGACTGCCGACATGTGAGAATAACGCTCATTCAATGACGATTGACATGAGGTTCTTAATGGCGTGCATGCAAGATTAAATTTGTCGAAATTATCACGATTTCAATTCCTGATTTTCCGTTAACTGTTTCAAGATTGCGGCGATTTTTCTTTTTAAAAGACCTTGGACTTTTCGTTGTGGAAATATAAAGAGGAAATCCTACATAGAAGATCTGTGCATTCGTTTTGCCTAAATCTCAGATTTACTGTATTTTGGAAGAGAAAATTTTATATGATATAAAATATAATATTTTTACATTTTGTTTCTTCTTTTACAACTGAAAGATCGCCTTGAAAGAGTTAAAGCCATTTTATTTTCAATATAGATTGCTTTGTAGCTTTAGTAATATCTGTTAGTTTCATAACTTTTATTTATTCTTTTTCTTCCTTCTTATTTATTCTTTATATATTAATCTGCTTTATATCTATCATTTTTATAAGTTACTTTAAAATAATTATGGCTAAGAATTATGAATAAAAACGGATAGTTTAAAATAATTATTTGAAACTGTTCTCAATCCTTTAAATTAAATATCTTTCACAAATTTGCTATTAAACATAATTGACTATATTCTCACCGTACATTTAGTTAAATCAGTCACTTATATTAAATAAATGTAAGAATAACAAAAATTGCCAAACATCGATTAAATTATATTTAAAGAGAATCTAAAAAAATGCAGGACTGTAATAAAATATAAATTTTAATGTGTGTGTGTATGTATATATGTATTATAATGTTAGCAAAATGGTTAGTTGTTTGTTTCAGTTCTCATATATTACAATTTTATTATCGCGAACGTAGAACGTCACGTCCATCTTGCTAGTCTCGGGCAATGTTAATCAACAAAGTTAATTTATTCAAGCGAGACCGTTAATTTTTTTGCCGAACAATTATCTGCCATACGATGGAGACACTTAGTTCTTAGCAATCCGATTTAAGACGAGCGTACGAGAGAGCGAGAGAGAAAAATATGTAAGTTTAAAGAGATGTAGCAAGGACGATAGCAATGCACGGACAAAGAATGAAAGGAGCGAAACGCGCACGCAAACGAATAAAATGAAAGGAAACGAGTGAGAGGAAGGAAAAAAAAAGAGGAAAGAAGTGGACAGAAGAAAGGAGATGGAGAACTCGGCGAACTTGAGAAACGAGAATCGTCGCACCGGTCTGTCGAACTTTTCTGGACGATATCTTGCATTGTTTCTTTTAAGCATTTCATTATTAATCGCGCGGAAGTAACTTAAAGGAGATCAAAATTTTTTTCTCTCTTTAAATATTATGCTAATAAATCAGAAACACGTGTATAAAATTGTTATAAAAATTCCATTAATGCAGCTGGTAAATGATATAATTTTATTTCTCTGAATTATATAACTACTCATTATATAATTAAAAAAAAACTATAAATGATTGTGTAATTAATAATTATCGCGGAATTTTGAATGTCTCATGTGCATTGCAGAAGTCATTATAAACTTCTTTTTTTTTATTCACAACTTTGCTTTTACATTATTTTGACAAAACAAATGAAAGATAATTGAACAGCAATGCAGTTAATAAAAATTGTAGTGCGGTGAGAAATATGGTTTCTGAATGTAATTATATTAAATATAATAATTGCTAAACTTTCAAATTCTTTAATTTATATTTGAACTTATCCACAGAAACACTTTGTCGACTGTTAGACTATATTTTATATATTTACATATCCCCTTTCCAGCTCTTATTTTAATATTGTAATTATTCTATTGCAGTTTTTTAATTTTTATATATTCTTTTAAAAATGTTAATTATATGACGAAAGTCTTAATTTTTTTTATCGTTTATATACTAAAGGAAGTTAAATGTTTCATACAAAATTGTACATCTTTTTAATGCTATTTTATTATCAGAGCATATATATAAATGATTTACGATACATCACATTTATAAAGTACATCCCTTTTTCTGTGCTTGCTAGCATAGGATTTTATTTAATTAAAGAATGAGACTTAAAAGTTTAATTTATTGGTTATAACGTGTGTTAAATAATTAATGTTATGATACTAATTTTATAAAAAATCTAGAGTATAACAAAACAAAATATACAAGACATCTTGTAAATTGAATTCGCTGAATGCATGATGTTATTCAACGGGTTTTATAGTTATAAATCTCGAAAGAATAAATGCGACTAGAAAAGTACCTGCTACAAAACAAATGACAAAAATATACCAAGTTTCTTCGTCAAATACATCGGTGAAAGCTGGAACTTGACTGTAGAGCATATCGATAAGTCTTAAATTGTAATCTTTATTATTTCCTGTCTCGGTCGCCATTTTTATTATCTTCCTTTCCGTAAATTTAAAATCAATGTTGCACGGGTATTTTTCTTTTTTTGTACGATCGGCTTTATCGTAATCAAATGAGTATCAAAACTATAAAGTTAATATAGATTAAACGTTTTTCGACTTCTAAGAAATGAAAAATCCTGCAAGAATATAAATAATAATTGTTGTAATGTTTATTTGGACATTACAAAATTTTAAGCAGATTTGAAGATTAATTGAATCAAATATTATGCAGTAGATGATTGACAACTTTTTCCAATTAATAGGCTTTCACTTAAATTATTTATAAAACGTCAGAAAATAGGATAAAGCGATTTTTGATATTTGTCGAAGAAGTATAATTTAAATATTCGTATATTTAAATAAACTTTAATGAAAATTTGAACACAAAAAAATCAGTGATATTTAATTTATTACCAGTCGATAAGTAATCTAATAAGTCGCCAATTAAATTAACTCAGTAATATTATTGGTCTCTTCTTTTTTCCTTCTTTTTGTTTATGATGCGATTTCTTTTTCTTTTTCTTCTTTTCTTGGAGCTCTTTTTGAGCTTCAAGCACAGCTGGGTCAGGCGGAACTAAGCTGGTAATATGCTTGTTGTAAAGCTCCAAAATGTTCAAGCACGTTAAAAGACCTGTTTTTAATATCACCTTATCACCTGATTCTGAAAAGTAAAGAATCGAATGATCTATCTGCGCGTGATTACGATTATAGGAGAAAAAGTATAAAAAAAAGTTTATTTTAGGCGAATAAATAAATAACTGCAGTTTTAATTCTATTCTTGTTCACTCAGTAAATAAATTTCTTATTAATGCACACAATTTATTCAGAAGATTTGTTAGATGAAAACTAGAATTATATTTAAAATATCCTTCATATGTCTTGTAAAATATCTTGTTTACGTTATATGAACAGAATCTTTTTCGTAATGTTGATATATTCTAAAGTGAATGAATGATGAGTTTGAACACATAATACTTTTGTTATACTCACGAAGACTGAATGTAATGGTTGGTTCAGAACGATCGCATACGACCTCTGTTTTCATCAAACAATACGGGTTTGTCGCACAGATTCTCGGCGCGCTAATGAAAAATTGAAAATCTCTGCAAGTAAAAAGCGTTATGCACGTTATTCTTTTGCGTTATCTGGAACGAAGATATTATTGATTTACGCGCATATTATACAGCCTCTCTAAAGCTGTAGAAATTAAATTTTGTACTGCTTAAATCTATGTTTCCTTCTTTTTTTCTTTTCTCTCTCTATCCTAGCTTTGGCACTTGGCTTGGCACTGATACTAAGATATGCGAATTACCAATTTTCATTATATTTTTCAATGTTTGTTGTTTCCTTTGGCAGGCAGAATGGCACAAATGGAGCAGCAATTACCGCTTCCAATGCCAGATTTAAGCACCCTTCGCATAACTACAGCCGTCTCCATGCTTGGCAAAGCATATGGATGTGGCCAATGTAATGGTAAGTCTCATTCGAATTGAAGCAAAGATAAAAAACATAATGAATGTAAGAAACTTCATAACACAAGGAACGTTTATCTGTGCGCACTTCTCTTTGATATTTTTGATTAGTTTAAATTTAAAAAATAAGCATAAGATAATTATTCTCTTCAACTTGAAACATTTTTATACCCTTGAAAATATTCAAATTATTCAATTAAATTAAGTTAAATTAAAAATATATAATTCACGTCATTTAAAAATACGGAAAAAAAATTAAAAGTATCAAAATTTAAAAATACATAAAAATCCAATTAGTTACCTTAAAACATCTTAATTGCTATATTAACTTCTCCTATCATCGACACAGTCGATTATCGACTGAAAACCGAAACGAACAATGGGATCAGATAAGGGAGGATTCTAAAAATGAAAAAAGGCAGGAAAATAACGAATACAAGCTATGCGAAACGAAGCTCGCGCAGGATAACTTTTCTCGATTGACAGTCGAAGTTGTTATCCGATTCAATATTAAAATGAGAGAGATGGACGATTCGTCGAACGGTATCGAGCGCAGCCACGATTGTGTACAAACGTCAAAATGAGCACGATTATGGGATATCGGAATCGCGAGGGGCGGTTTGGGAAAAGCTGTCTAGTTTACCTCGCGCATCCTGCGGTTTGCACCTCGAACGTGGATTATATCCTGGAGACACGTACACAGGACACGACGGAGCAGCTCGAGAATTTTCCGTGGCTTCCCCGATTAATAACGCGCGCACGATCGAGACACTTCTATAAATAACAGCGGGGCTGTGCGGATCGTCTGCTAGCTTAGCGCGAGGGGTGCGAGTTGCGCGTGCGTGCGCTATCGACGTCATCGGCCGCCAACCTAACCTGACCTGATTTGACAGCCGCGCTGCCCCGCGTTTACCCCGTTCTTACCCTCTCGCGAAATATGATTCCGTTCAAAATCGTGTACATTCGATATATTTATTTTTGTCATAGTAATATATATATGATTCAGATGATTAAAGTATCAATATTTCGAGGAATTTTAATTCAGATTCTGGCTGTCTTTGTCTCAATAAATTGTTTTATTACTATCTTTAAAAAGTATTGTATTACTTGATATTTTACTTAATCGAATTTTGGCATATTGCGTGATAAGAAGAATGATTATAACTTTGACAGTTTTGTATAAATGATTTTATTCTTAGGATTTTTTATGAAATTAATTGTTTTTAACCTTTCAAGAATCTGAAGACAGCAAATATACGATTTTTGACAACATCACGAATATAAAAAAACGTATGCATATTATAAAAAAAATTTTATGAAAGAAATAGAGATGCGAGTTTGCGACGCCCTTTCATAATTTCCGCGGATGCGCAAGCAACCTTAGGAAGGAGACTAACCTTATCGGCTTGACTTGCTCGTGAAACGGGTCGAAACGGAAGTTGATCCTCTTAACCGGCGTTAAATTGACGATTTTTAGATGCTTTATGATCGCGGCCATCACACCGATGGAGCGCGTTTTGGTCCCGCTGTAGGGGATCGACATTTTCAATAATTATGTGCAAACGCAATCGTGCGCGACGAACTCGTCGCGATGTCGCACTGTCCGAACTTGCCGTGTCAGTGTTGCCATCCGGCAGATTTGACCGCAGGTTGGCAATAGGCTCCACAGTGTGCGCGTCAACTTGCGCAATAGCTTGATCGACAATGACACATACTTCTCTATATATGTATATTATAGAATATATAATTTATATATTAGGTATGTATGTTAATATAAATATTATATAATTATTATATAAATATTATATAATTATTATATAAATATTATATAAATGATATATATTATTGTTGTATATTAATTATATATTCTATTATTAATACAATTTTTAAAATAATTTTTATATTATTTTAATAATATTTTTAATTTTCTATAAAAGTGGATAATGATCATTGAATGATATTCCTCAAACATTTTTCTTAGTGACGCATATGTTAAATTACGTGACAATGTTTTAAAAATAAAATGAGTAGTTTTTATAGGAAAAGAAGGGAAGGAAAAAGAGATAGAGAGGAGGGAGAAAGAAGAATAATAACGTGCAATTAACACATACTATATCGATATACGTATCATCGCTATTTTTATCCATTATTTTCCGAAGGAACCAAGGAACATTATTACAGAAAAGTCAGAGTATTTTAAATTCTAACAAATGAAAAATCATCTCATCGAATGACACATTACTCCAGATGATTGAATTGGAATGAAATAATTAAAAAACGATTTTGAAATCCTCGGGTATAAAGGAGCGAGCGGGGCGCCCTCTGGCGGCGCCTGGCGGCGCGAAAAATTGTCGACCGCGGCACTTCTCGGTGAGAGTCGGTTAGTCCAGGTTGCGCGGCCAATGGGCGCCGCGCTAGCGGACGCCATTGCAGATGGACAGTCTCGTTCGGTGGTGTCGTTCGCAGTGTGTGTTGTGGGGAAGCGTGTGTGGTGTGGCCAGCGGGGTCTTGTGTTGAATTTTTTACTTATTTATTAGTGGTTATCCGGTCTTTTACGCTCGACGGCAGCGAATATGTACCCCGCAGGACAACGTGAGTGTCTCTGCGTCGTCGTCCCCGTCCGGGGTGGCCGCGGAAACCCCCGTAAACACGCTCCCGACGTTCCCTCTCTTGACATCCGCGAGCTAGCGTGCTCGCGAGCTCGCGGATACCGTTGACTCTCGCACGGCGGTGTCCCGTCTCCGGTGTCCCTCGGATGCCTCCTCCGCCTCGTTTCCCCGTCTCGAGTGTCCGTCCGTGCCGTGTCGTTGGAAAAAAGCACGTTGTGCGGGAGGGGAGGGACTCTCGCGACGCCCCGTGCGTGATCCTCCGCGGATGATTCGCTCAATGACCTCGGATGAACCTCGTTCAACAGGCACGCGTGCTGTCGTCATTCACCCGCGATTCGATTCATGGATACTTTACGCGTTGCCTAAACCTAGTCCGCTACAGCTCGCTGTCTCTCTCTTTCTGAATTATGATCTTTCTATCTTATCTGTTATACGGACAAAGAATCTTAGCCTTTAGGCATAAGTGAATCCGAGTTGGATAGGCTCGCTTTCAGTCTATTGGGAGATTAATGATTTTCCGCGATATTTCTCTCGAGATGTATATCCAAATTTATGTGGCATAGATAGAGAAAATTAATTCTGATATTAACTATATGACTATGTGTGTGTCATACATTTTGGAGTCACATATTAGAAGATTGCCTTGGAAAGCATGCTTATCGAAAGCATTTTTTTTAAGCTTTTACGTGTTGAATTATTTGAAAAATAGTACATTACTTTAACTAGCATGAAATTAATCCATCATGAGATACTTTGGTATCATTTCTTAAATTTTATTAGCAATGCATAATCTGTTATAACGAGTTTAGTTTTGGTAGATTAAAATATTTCAACCTGGAAATAAATATACGAAGCACTATTGCGATTTATTCTGAAAAACTGTCTTTACTTTGTTATAAGTTTGTTCTATAAGATTTACTTAAAATCGCAAAATTTTTTTAGCATACTCCATTTACTTAAAATCTATGCAATTTATGCAATTCCAAAAAATTATAGAAAAAAAGATTTTTTATCGATGATAGTAGAATATTTTTTTAAAGACATTTTGTTGACACACACTTTTAAAAATAAAATTGATTAATGATTTTTTAATTTCTTTGTTTTTTTTTTAGTTTTGTAATAGGAATATTTTTGACATAGGCATTAAGTGAGTTTACAATTGTGAATTGGTCAATTTTTTCCTAAATTATAGACAAGATAATTAACAATGATTCCAATATTTGAATAAACTGTCAAGCATAAATATATCGTAGCAAAATAAAAAGTGTGCAAACAAAATAGATACAATGGTAGTAATTATTGATTTATGAATGCACATTTAGTGTTGAAAGTAACATAACTTAGCAATGCTAATACGATCGTTTTTATTTTGTATTATTTAATATTTGTTGTTTCTTTATCTTCTATTTTTAAACATGATGCATACAATGTTTACATGTTTGACATTTTATCTGAATGTTGAGTTGAGCATATCATTTGTTTAAGATACAAAAATGTTGTTGAGAAAAAATATTTTGTGTTAATTATCTTAAATGTATCGAGTTATTTTTTTACAGTTTGTTACAATCACTGACGTTGCATATAAAAAAAGAACTGAGATATCGTAATCTGTTAACTTCGACTTAAAAAAATTTCTTATTGAGCATTTAACATTAAATTCGTTATTATACATATAATAATAATTACTTGATGTGTGCAATACCTTGCAATACCTTGGGCTATTATTATTGCGCATAGATATTCGTTGCTGTACGATCTGATTATAATAAACTGAGCATCCCAGAGCACACAAAGAGAAATAAAAGATGCAAAGTTCAAGTATGTAATATTATTCCACAAATACAGACAAAGTATACATAACTGACACACTGATTTTTTGAGAAATATTTTATATTATTTTACACATATTTTTGCAGCCCCTCCACCTGGACCTTCAACAAGTGGAGGCACTGTTGGGACAGCAGCGGGAGTAGCGGCAAGTAGTGTCGCAGCTCCCAGCAATATGGGGCTTGTTCCCGCACAACAGGCACACACTCCTCCTCAACCTACGGAACTGCCAAGTGAGTATATATTTATAATTCTGTTAAATAAAATTGTTCTCTGCTAAGTGAAAAATGTTGCAAAGCTAATTTTATTTGATTATAATTAATATTACTTTTTGCCCAGTGTTTACATGCCCTCGAAGACCAAACATAGGACGAGAAGGCAGACCGATTGGTTTGCGAGCTAACCACTTCCAAATTAGTATGCCACGTGGCTATGTTCATCATTATGACATTAGCATACAACCTGATAAATGTCCTCGGAAAGTTAATAGGGAAATTGTAGAAACTATGGTTCATGCATATACTAAAATATTTCAATCTCGTAAGCCTGTGTTTGACGGCAGAAATAACTTGTACACAAGGGACCCCTTGCCTATTGGGCATGATAAAGTAGAATTAGAGGTGAGTTATTGTTATTGGAAAATTCCAATTATATTGCACGACATTTATAATTATTATTTAACCGTTTTTACAGGTCACACTGCCTGGTGAGGGTAAAGATAGGGTTTTCCGTGTTGTTATAAAATGGTTGGCGCAGGTATCGCTATTTGCTTTAGAAGAGGCTCTAGAGGGACGAACTAGACAAATTCCATATGATGCTGTTCTCGCTTTAGACGTCGTAATGAGGCATTTACCATCTATGACATACACTCCAGTAGGTAGATCGTTCTTTAGTACGCCAGAAGGATACTATCATCCATTGGGCGGAGGCAGAGAAGTATGGTTTGGATTCCATCAATCAGTGAGACCATCGCAATGGAAAATGATGTTGAATATTGATGGTAAACGCGCGGAAAACAATTTTTGATTTGTATTATACCGTTATGACTTTATTACTCATCCGTCTATATTTCTAGTCTCTGCCACTGCCTTCTACAAGGCGCAGCCGGTTATAGAATTTATGTGCGAAGTATTGGATATCCGAGATATCAACGAACAAAGAAAACCACTGACAGATTCTCAAAGAGTGAAATTTACCAAAGAAATCAAGGGTCTCAAGATTGAAATAACTCACTGCGGAGCTATGAAGCGAAAATATAGAGTGTGCAATGTTACACGTAAACCAGCTCAAATGCAATCGTAAGTATACATTGAAATGATAACGTCGTCGTCAAAATGATAGAAATGTACAACATTGTAATTTTTGTTAACTTGTAGATTTCCATTGCAACTGGAAAATGGACAAACAGTCGAATGTACAGTTGCCAAATATTTCTTAGATAAGTACAAAATGAAATTGCGCCACCCACATCTTCCTTGTTTGCAAGTTGGCCAAGAACACAAACATACATATTTGCCTCTTGAGGTTTGTGCACAAAATCTTAACTTGTAAGCGTTAATATTTTATAGAGAATATAAAACGACATGCGATTATTTGTTACATTATAGGTTTGCAATATTGTTGCTGGACAACGCTGCATTAAGAAGTTAACTGATATGCAGACCTCGACCATGATCAAAGCTACAGCGCGTTCCGCACCAGATCGCGAACGGGAGATTAACAATCTAGTTAGAAGGGCTGACTTTAACAATGATTCTTATGTACAAGAATTTGGATTGACTATATCGAATAGTATGATGGAAGTCAGGGGTCGTGTATTACCTCCGCCCAAATTGCAGTATGGAGGGCGCGTAAGTTCCCTCAGTGGACAGGTGAGAAACTTCCAACTGAATCAGTCAGGTCTAGTCGAATCACACATTTGCAAGGGCTAATAAATTTCATTATTTTTAGCATATTAGTTTTTTTTTTTATAGCATTGGATATGTGTGTGTTCGATGAACAGTTATTATACATTTTATATAATAAATATATATATATATATATATATATATATATATATATATATATATTCTGCAAAACAAAGCTGTGTTAAAAAGCTATAATGAATATAAAACATTTTCATATTGTTATTGCTGATTTTAGCGTATAATATTTATTTTACATCTGATATTTATTTTACATCTTATATGACACAGTAGCACTTACATTTATATATTTCTCAATTTAATTTTGTAAACTTGTAATAATACATTTTTAATATGCATTTAACGAGATTATCTTTGACATATATCTCTATACACGTGGCCAAAAGTTGTCAAATGAATGCATGGGTTCTAGACCTGGTTGATTTGATATCTGGGCTGTTAGTGTAACGAGTATTCAAACTGCTGTCAATTATAAATAATAGATATGACAAAGATATACAGCTTTTTTGCTATAGTGGTAGAGAATCATAGCTTACGGTTTACAAATGTAACTAGTGTTACATTTGCAGTCCGATATCACTCGAAAGTCTGATGCCATCAGTATCTGTTCCATGCTGTAGTAACAATATTCTTGATATATTATTCTTGATACATAAGTAATCTTTTTTCCACTAGGTTTAAAATCATAAAAGTTTTCATTTATATTGCTTTTAAAATTGCGAGTAAAATTGCATGTGAAAAGAGAAATGTTTATGTATGGAAACACTGATGCATCTATTAGTAGGATGATTACATATTGTTAAAACAATTCGTTAAACCCTCAATAACACATGTCTCTTTCCCTAAAGACGAAGCAGCAGGCAATGCCTAATCAAGGCGTGTGGGATATGCGTGGCAAGCAGTTCTTTACTGGAGTGGAGATTAGAGTGTGGGCAATTGCTTGTTTTGCGCCACAAAGAACAGTGCGTGAAGACGCGCTACGTTTATTCACGACACAACTCCAGAAAATTAGTAACGATGCTGGCATGCCCATCATTGGGCAGCCATGTTTTTGTAAATACGCTACTGGACCGGATCAAGTCGAACCTATGTTTAGATACTTGAAATCGACTTTCTCGCAATTGCAGCTAGTTTGTGTTGTGCTACCTGGCAAAACTCCTGTATATGGTAATTATATATGCTATATAAATAAGAATGTCTCGGATTAAATTACACATGTTTTACAAATGATTCTAGAACAATTTTATGTAATTCAACTTTTATAAATGTAAATCGAAATAAATTGTTTTCCATTTTTTTTAGCTGAAGTGAAAAGAGTAGGAGATACATTATTAGGCATGGCGACTCAATGTGTACAAGCGAAAAATGTCAATAAGACTTCGCCGCAAACATTATCCAATCTTTGTCTTAAAATAAATGTCAAATTAGGAGGCATCAATAGCATTTTAGTACCTAGCATAAGACCGAAAGTGTTTAACGAACCAGTTATATTTCTTGGAGCTGATGTAACTCACCCGCCGGCGGGAGATAATAAGAAACCCAGTATAGCCGCTGTAGTGGGCAGCATGGATGCCCACCCATCTCGATACGCAGCGACAGTTAGGGTTCAACAGCATAGACAAGAGATTATCCAGGAACTCAGTTCGATGGTTAGGTGAGTGATTCGAATTAATTTATGGAATTTTACAACAAAACATTTAGTAAATATAAGCTCTAAATAGACGATTTAATTGTATGACATTTCAGTAGATGTGATAGCAAGATTTTTTTTTATGACAAAACTTTTAATTTATAATAATTATTATGAAAAGTCATAATTACATATTTAAGACATAATTACATATTTAAGTCATAATTACATATTTAAGACATCGCAAAATTATTAAAAAGTGATAATCAGTCATATTATTGAAAGTATTGTCACATTTATCTCAGGTTCGCGATTCGCGTTTGTTTCTTATTTTTTCTTGCTATTAAATATATCTCTAATCGTCATACCTTTTTTTTTCTTTAAGGGAATTGCTTCTAATGTTTTACAAGAGTACGGGTGGATACAAGCCTCATAGAATAATTCTGTATCGCGATGGCGTCTCCGAAGGACAGTTTCTCACCGTTTTACAACATGAATTAACTGCCATTCGTGAGGCGTGCCTCAAGCTCGAAATCGATTATAGACCCGGCATAACGTTTATTGTCGTACAGAAGAGGCATCACACGCGTCTGTTCTGTGCAGACAAGAAAGAACAAAGCGGGAAAAGTGGAAATATTCCGGCGGGCACAACTGTCGATGTGTGCATAACTCATCCAACGGAATTCGACTTTTACCTCTGCAGTCACCAGGGTATCCAGGTAAACTTACTAGTCTTTACATAAAAAACATGCTCCATTATCACACCGTGTGCATTTCTATAAACACTCGTTTCTTTTGTTTCAGGGCACATCGAGACCATCGCATTATCATGTACTTTGGGACGACAATCACTTCGAAAGCGATGAATTACAATGTCTCACATACCAGCTGTGTCATACTTATGTCAGATGCACGAGATCCGTCAGTATACCAGCACCGGCGTATTACGCTCATCTTGTAGCATTCCGAGCCAGATACCACTTGGTCGAGAAAGAACACGATAGGTGTGTTTACCTTTTTTTGTCATATCATTATAAATGCAGCGGAATTGTGCAATGCTTCTTTATTATATCTTTTTTTCTTAAATTTTACAGTGGGGAAGGTTCTCATCAGTCGGGTTGTAGCGAAGATAGGACACCGGGTGCGATGGCACGAGCAATCACGGTTCACGCAGACACGAAACGAGTTATGTATTTCGCATAATTCCGTTCTTTGGACCGAAATATATATATGACTCGAATATATATATATATATGGATTCAGTCTTGCTTATCTCTGTGAGAAAATGACTGTATATAATATTAATCTGTGACGAGTGAAACCGACGAGGAAGCTTCATCGGACAGCCGGGAACAGTCCAAGCGCAACTATATAACGCATCGCGTTACAAACTCTTGGACTATTTAACAGTTAGAGTGATTGGTCAATTTTCTACACTTTCTTTTCTGTTTCTCTTTCTTTTCTGTCATTTTCTTATCGAGTTTATACGATAATTTTTTTTGTATGCGTGACATATATATTGTATGTTATATTCACATCTGTACAGAGGAAGAGCGAGTTCTCGATTTGATTTTATGAACTTTGTATAGACTAAGTTTTTACGAGGGTGCTTTTAACTAATGCGCGCGCAGTTTCTAAATCAGATTAAGCCATTTTGCAAAGGTAAACAGCCATTTGCAAAAGTAGATTGAAAGTAAGCTAAACAATTTTTTTTCCTTTTTTTTTATGGAAATTAAGCTAGATTAGATTGAGGAGGTAATTGGATGTGACATCTTAAGCTAATAACAGATTGATTTAAGCCAAATGTGGATTTCTGTTACACGCTATCGAGATAAATAATAGCACTTTTCGATTTAAATGACTTCACAATGAAATTAGTGCGGCATATTACGCTTATTTTTTCAGGGAACGAGTTTTCCCTAGCATTTGTGTGCAAAATGAAGGGGGAAAGAACAAAAGAACCAAAATCATGATTGTATAAATCGCTATTTGCGAGACTGTTATCCTGTTGTATGTATGTATAGTTTTTATTTCGCGTGGAGTGTACAACTCCATTCTGTAAATTCTGTAAATTCTAGATCTCTAATCATGCTGCAGAGATTGGCATAATAAAAGATAAAGACAGTTGGTAATGATGATAATAACTTTAGGATTGTGAGTTACATTATTACATCATATCTGCAGAATCACAATGCCGCTATCTTTTATACGAGATGCACTTTTAAATCACAAAACCATTTTAAAGATAATCCTGGAGTATTCTCAAGAAAACCGATGAAACAACACCAATTTGTGTGTATACTTCGTCTAAGTAGCTTAGTTGATAAGAAAGGACATAATCTTCGTACATAAAGACAATTATGTAGTAAAACTAGCCGAGGAATGTTATGTAGAGAACTCGCGCTATTTATATGACTTCCGTCATAATTTTTAATAGCTTTGAGTGTTTATTTGAAAAAAATACTGTCGAAAATTATTCTCGATATATTTGTCAATATATTTATCAATATGATTATGAAATGTAACGCAGAGAGTTATTCTCTCTTACTCTCTTTATATTTCTTACCCAGAGTTATTCTCTCAAATGGACACTTTAAGCTTTAGGATTCAAATTTAGCATAATTTAATCGAATATGATCATTTTAATGCTAACTAATTGTTAGAATATATATTTTATTCGTTTCATTTAATTTTTCATTAAGGTGCGTTATTGTCTGCACGTTGCACACAGCTCATAATCTATGCTTACAACTATTAATGACACTACTGAACTAGAAAAATACAGTTAGGGTATAATTCTAAGGATGTATACAACTTTATCTGTGTTAAATGCGTATCGGGAATGAAAGTAAACGGATATCCATGTCTGGTGTCCGAGATAAGCCGGGGTGTTATCTACTCAGATAAAAGAATAATGGCTATGAATAAGCCGAATTTATATGGCATTAAATATAGGCCGATAACAAGGCCTTTTCACAGAACGTGCAAGAAACTTCGGGATAAAAATAATAATATCGCGATATTGCGTTGATGTAATGCAAAATTATGCAAACGTAAAGATGCGTTAGTAATTAATAGGATTAGAGCTATTGCTTTAAAAAGGGAGGATTGTGAAAACCAAGATTAGCTGTAAGAATATTGTACGAATAAGACCTCTTATCAGTTTTAAGAGAATAATTATCTGTTTGCTTGATAATGCCAAACTTTAGGGATTTCATATTTTTACTCTAATGATCGCGATTCGTGCAAATCTATTTCAATAATCTTTTGGAACAATAATTATTAATAATTAAAATAAGAGCAAAGCCTTGGAAGTAACATGTATAATCCAATTTATGGGATAGAGTCATATATTAATAGATCAAAAAAATCCTATTAATATATGAACACAAGTCGTAATATGCGATGTATAATTATATATCACTAATTTGTCGCGTTAAATTATGTATTACTATTAGAATCATTAATATACATCGCTAGATTTTTTTTCTGTTTTTGTATAATTATATAAGTGTTCGTATAAAAAAAAAATTGCCATTGCAATTAACTATGATTCTGAAAGTTTGTAAATCAGTATTAATAATAACAATGCTTTTACTAAGAGAGAATATTCTTGGAAAATTATTTTGTCGAACCACCGATTTTTTTTTTTTTTAATTAATATATATATACAAAAGAGCGAAAATGCTATCTTTGACTGTATTAATGATTCTAATGTTAGATTTATAAAGGATATAATGTTAATATTATATCGGAAAGTGTGTATGGAAAGAAGACCTTGATCTATTAGTAATATTTATTCTAGTTGTTAAAGTAAAGCATGTGAAACTTAAAGTTAAAAGCCTGTATTCTCGGCCCGTACTAGACGCAGCCACAGTTGTAACGAATATCTAGAATTCGTGGTTTTTAGATAAAACGTTACTTCTTTTCGGGCACACCTGCGCTGATAGCTATGTAACGGCTTTTATTATCATCTATCTAAGACCTGTTTCGAAACGACATAGGCGTAGGCATAGTTCGGATAATATAGTCAGGACAATTGATGAGGTGGATAAAATATTGGGGAAATATTAAATAAGAAAAATAAAACAAAAAAAGGAAAAGATTATTTATTCGCGTTGTTGAAGAGATACACACAGGTACCAAATCTGAATGAGCGATAACAAAATATAGGGATCGTTACTTTATCAATCGCAATTGAATAATGATTGATAAAGTGACGTACAAAGGGATGAATGTTATTAAACTTTAAAATAAATTGTAGACGATGCAAATTAGATTTTAAGGCAAGTAAGGAGCTGCTATAACGATATAATCAATGTCCCAGTGAATACCAAAATGAGATCAGATATATTGGTAAACCGCAAAATTTATCAATTAATTCAATAAGTTTTTTTCACATACAATTATAGTATACTATTCAGCTGTTAAATTTCTCTGTAAGATTTAAAAAGCATATCTTCTCGTTTAAATAATTAATTGATATGATTCACAACTTAGTTTCGTGTTTGCAAGGAAAATGAAAGAAAATCTGTGAGTCGCATATCATAAAATATCCTTATGAATGCACGTCAGATACTATTATGTAACCGATTGCATGATATTCTATATCACTGTGTTTTCATCTTCTCGTGTTTTTTTGAAAGCAACAAATTTGGCTCGATATTTTCCTGCGCCTGAACGAAAACAGGACTAGAAAAAGCGAGAATACGAAAGACGAAACTAGTCCTCCTCATTTGTAAATATACATTTCAATAATTTATTCGCAAATGATCTTTTCTTTTCGACAATAAAGATGACATTTCTGTAAACTTCTGTTGATTCGAAATAAGAATGTGTATTGCATTATGTGCAAAATCTTTTAAGTATTTCATATTTTCTCTTGGCCATAAATTTTGCTCAACGCTGTAAGACCGATATTTCTTAACAAGAATATTTGATTAGAAGCTATCAATTGTTGCAGCTTTATAACTTAGCGTTTTTTATCACCATGAAACTTTGTTTATCACCATGAAATTTTTTAAATTTTATTTATACTCTTTTGCAGCTTGATTTGCTAAGAGCTTTCAAATTTTCGATTTAAAAAAATTAATGGTAATTAAGTCTTTGTGAAAGTCTTTGCCGGGGATAAATCAACTCTAGATTTATTAGAAAAATTGCAACTGACGATTAATACATGTACATTCAAATTCTCCTTAAAGTGTATAAAACTAGTGTATAAAAATATGGAGTGAAAAACTGAGAAATTGAAATAAGTAAAAGCTAGAAAAGAGTTAGATATAATTTCATAGCATGCAACTATGAGATGTAAAATTTAATGTAAGGTAAATAATTTATATTTGTATATCTATATAAAAATACATATACATATATATAAAAACATATATTACACGCGCGCACACATACACACACAAGGTTATAGTAAAATTATTGTATCTCTACATGTTATTACTTCTCTTATTAAAATAGTAAGTTCTATCTTATGAAAAGTCAAGAGTATATCTACTTTCCAAGATTCGCCATCAACAAAGTCTCCTAAGCTTGTGGTATAAAAAATATAAATTGCACGAATATGCGCATAAATGATAAGTAATAGTTAAATCACGACTGTGTAATATTAATTTTATATCCTACAACTTCTGTTGCCCTAAAAGATGTAATATTTTGCGAAACTATTCCGTCTCATGTGTGCATATAATATGTGAATTTTTTATGTAACAAGTATACACACACATTAATATGCAACTATGTATACACATCTACACACACATATATATATATATTTTATGAGATACTACATATATAAGAATATTTTCGTTTTTCAAGCCTTTGTTTATGGGAGACATATATGCGTATCAAAAGTAGAAATACTGAAATCTTTCTCGCTAAATTTTGACTTTTCGAAAACACATTAGCGATTTTATTATATACTGTAAATTCACTTGCTACTTAAGGCGTGTGCGAAGTGCATAAGTTTCAAAGTATCAGCTTTAAGAGTGCTAGCGTCATGGATGAAACGATCAATAATAGCATTAACGTGACG
Organism: Camponotus vicinus; assembly: GCF_025532165.1. Classification (NCBI taxonomy): domain Eukaryota; kingdom Metazoa; phylum Arthropoda; class Insecta; order Hymenoptera; family Formicidae; genus Camponotus; species Camponotus vicinus. The sequence continues at coordinate 24,139,411 of NW_028141956.1, forward strand.
ATAGGGGACGATATTAGCGTTAGGTATAGTTTTGTCTTTAATTTCTAAGTGTATGCGCTGTTATATTACGAGTATGCATGCTACAAGAGTATGCTACGAGAGTTACTCGGAAGAGAAAGCCTGTCTCTGAAGTGTGAACACGAGTCTGGAAAATAATAAGACATGACGCGAGGCAGGAATGACTGGGATTAGTAATTTAATGTAAAAGTAACGCTTTACGTAGATTAGGTCGTTTTGTTAACGATGGAAAAGGGAGGTGATTTTAACGCCGAACTTCGAGTCTAAATCTGGCGGCTACGCAATTTTTCTTCTGTCTCTGTCCTATTACATGTACTCGACTACAATGTTTAATTAGTATTAAGGAAAAAAAAAGAAAAGCAACCATTCAACAGTTATATCTAATTCTGTGAATCGATTTTCTGTAATGAAATAGCTAATAGTGTTGTATTTTTAAGAGACAAACACAGAGCTAAATGATAGATCTCTCACATTGCTCTGTCAGGAAGACAACAATGGGGGCATTAATGGTATTCCTTACGTTAAAATTACATTCGATAAATGTTTGACATTTCTATTATAATCATATCAATCATGTGTTAATCCACGACTTGTTATCATAGATTCGAAATTCTGCTTGAGATGATGTAACAATGACGAAAGTTGAATTTATATCGAGATGCGACTTTTTATTATAGTCGAATAAAATACACATAACAAAGTTATATCAAAATTGCCGAATGTATATCTTGTCATTAAAAAGATTTGACAATTTTTTATATTAAAATGCTATAGTAAATTTTGAAACATTATTGCATTATTTATCTACATAACTCTTTATATATAATATTTAAGTTATATTCATTTCATTGGTATATATTAATATTAAAATTGGTATTAATATTAATATTGATATTATATTAATATCAAAATCAAAATAACTAGTTTTTTATATTACTTAATTTACAAATTTAAAATATATAGAAAATTTTATTAAGAAATATCTTAAAAATGTGAGAAAATTATGTAAAATATTTTTTCAAAATTTTAAAAATTTTTTTAGAGAAAATATACTTCTTTTCTGAAAGAATTTGAATTTTTATAATCGCTGTTGTCAGAAGTTGCAGTAAATTTTTGTCAATTATATATATCAAGTTTGAATGAATATAATGTTGACGAAAATAATATGAGAGAATTTCAAAATGAGGGATGAAAAGAATTGAATATTAATAATTGGCAAATACATGAAGAATTGAAACGCGATACGTCGTGGATTAACATCCTATTCTAAGTCTGATATTCGAATTGAATCGCTAATATTTCATAGCTCTCTCTTTTACGAGCCAAAAGCAAAAGGAAACAAGAAATGTCCATTATATTTATTCATGACAAATGTGATTTATTGTTCATGGGATCGTTTCTATAAACATTAGTCAGAGATAAAAAGCTTGCAAAACTAAAAAAAGAAAATTTCTTGGAGAATTTAATGCAATTTAATGCATTTTTTTTAAGAACTTGAAAAAATTAATCCAAATCTAATTTTACAATTTGGAAAATTTTATCTAAAAAAAGAAATCTTAAAAATATACAAAAATTATGTAAAATATATCTCCAATTTAAAAATTTTTTTTTAAAGAAAATTATGTTGATTGATATGTTGTACAATTGATTTTATATTCTTTTTATATTCTAAGAAAAGTAGAAATGACTTTGTCAAGTTTACTAATGTTTATAGCTACGATTTGCAATTCCACGAACACGTAATATCGATACATTGAGGAACCTCAAAAGATCCCACCGTTCGAAAGAAAACTTATTATATAAACTTTCTGTATCTACAAGTGCCTGGCGCTTCGTCCGCGCGTATTTGAGGTTTGCAAACAATAAAGTTGAACGTGTAACGACTTTCGAAATTCTAAAAGAGAGGACTAGAGTGCGAGAGCTTGTTGAATAGAGAGAAAACGCGGCGATTGTAGATAAGTTTTGAAAAAAAAAGCGCGGTCGATAATAATTAATTGATTAAGGGATCATAAGTCTAAGTGGATAGGTACTTGTTAAGGAGTGAGAGGATGCGGCGAATGTCGGCGAATTGTCCAACTTGGCCGCGCGCTGAAAGTATAAACTTAAATTATATCTGTTGGAGTCTTAATCACGTCTGGTCAAAATGAATAAATATTAGCTGTAAGATATACATACATATACACACACATACACACATACATACGTACATATATATAATGTAAGTGAAATATGTTAAATATTATATATTTATAAATGTGTCGAATGAATAAGTTTGAAATTAATAGCCTAATGTGTATGTATGTCGTACACGATCACGGTATCCTTGATTCATTAATTTCGAGCACACGCCTGCACAATGCATGTTTATCATCGTACGTTAAAAAATATCGATAGACTTTGTAACAAGGAGTATTTATTGCGAAATCGAGCAGGACGAAAAAATCGGAACAGGCAGCGCGTTGCAAACAATTACGAACGCTCTATATATCGTGTTAAATAAATTATGAAATATTTGTTATTGAGCAATGCGAACGAAAAAAAGAAAATGATAGACAATAGTCGGAAGTAGCTATTATTCGTTTGTGAATGATGTTATTCGTCTCGGACAATAATTTTGTTCTGAAACATGTCGGCGACCTGTTGCGACTTCTTTCGAACGACATCTTTAAAAAGATCTCGCTCCTAATTCTAGAAATTCAATAACCGACTTTCATATACATATAAATAAAAAAAATTTTGTATAAATATATAAATATATATATATATATAATAAATATAAATAAAGTTTTATATAAATCGAACATATTTTTAACAAAAAAAAAAACTAACTAATAATTTTATCTTGAGATCATCGAGTTGTACAAATTAGGAGCACGGAATTAAGTAACTCGCTCTCATTCGTTTACATTGCTCGATATCTGACTTTACAAGAGAGTCAGCCGGCAGAATGAAAAAAATACCATGGCAAAGATATAATTCGTATAAAAACACACGTCACATTTTTTTATAAATTATAATGTAAATTCTCTGGTGTGTTAAATTGTCTGGTGTGCCTCTCTGCATCCTCGATCGAGTAATCGTCATGTAGGTATCGTGAGACATTCGTTTTCGTAAAGATTAGATCTCTAATTTTTCCATGTTGCATTTCTCGAAAATGCATGGTTATTTTTTAATTGATATCTCGATAAATTTGGCCAATCAAGCAGCATTTTCATTTGAGTTTTATGTTCGAATGAACAGATATATTTAAGAATATATTCTTATATATTTCTCCATGTGTTGCTATTATATTTCTTTGTGGAATTAAAATCAGAAATATGTTATGAATGATATTTTAATTATTATTATATTATGGTCTCAATAATATATTTGAAAATTTTTAAAAAGTATAAAGTTTGCACGGATTTCTTTCATATACATCTGTTTAAATATATCTCCCTTTGAGGTGCTTAAAATTTTTATGTCGAAAATAATTGTTGAATTTGAGGATTTTTCTTAGTTAATCAAATTAGTTAATCAAATTTCTTTGCCCTAAAAAAATTTGTAGCTTCTGAATTTTTATCGATGATTAAATCTTGCTGTTGTTACATTTGTAGACATCATGTTTATTACATTCGCTAATTACGTTTGCATTACATCGATCGACGATTACTTCATCTGTGAAAAGGGAAAGTTGATTACATCCGCGATCTCGAGACGCGTTTGTAAGAAGAAAAATTTGTCACGAGTGCTAGTGAAGTTACAATAATGCGTGAGCATAGTTTTTAGTCTGTCGATGTAGTTCGAATTCTCTCCGTAATTGTATAACTAAAAAGATACGTATAACACGTTGCTATATCATTCTACGAGATTAAGAAAGTAAAGAGAGGAATGGAAAAAAGATCGTATAAAAAGTGGTCAATTTGCGTAAAAATCAGACGTATCTCGTTTCATGTATATAATATCAATTAAGACATACAGCAAAATCAGAATTTTGAGATGACGTGCATATTTTTAAAGAAAGTTACATTAAGTCAATAATTTGTGTAATATGTCAATTTTGCGGGCGCACGATTCGTTTCTCCGAATCTAAAATGGCTCTTAAACTATCAATGTTTTTTGTCGGTACACGCATCCTTTGATATGTATTACTAATCACGTACGTATGTATATTGTTAAATCTATGTGTCTTCTGTACGACTTCATTAAGCTCACATATATTTTTTTCTTTAAAAGCTTACAATACGAAAAAAATAAATTTATATATTTATAATCCAAGAAAAACACACAATCTTGTAATATCCTTTTCGTTATATTTGATGTATAAAATGCTGTTGTTTTATCTTAGCGTGTGTCAATTACAACAATTTGCGGAAACAAATGTGAATGTAATAGACTCGAAATATTTTCGACCATTAACAATTATACGGGTATATTCTCATCAATCTATATATGCATAGTTTTCGAGTCACACCCAAGTCATCTTAAGAGAAAGAAATCTGCTATTTAAACAAGACATTTTAAACATCAAAAAATTTTTCAAAGACGTTCTATTATATAAGATGTATCTTATCCTTTAAATTCTTGCGTTATTTGATATTATGTCGCTATTATATGTTGTGTGAGCTTTGTCCTAGATCCCAGCTGATGCCCAAAGGAGTCGGCGACAGGCGGTCGTGGAGCGTTTTTATATATTGCCAATAAAATGAAATATCGACAATAAATGTTGACAGTTCACAGAGCATTAATGGCATTTCTTCTTGTGGCTCGATGGGAAATCCGGAAGCGCGAAATAATTTTCTCGGACAATATTTTCGAACATTCACGCCTCGTCGATTTATTGTCGAAGCGTACTTGTTAAAGTGAGAAAAAGAAATAATCACAGAATTACGCGAGAGAATTCGCGCAATACGCATCCTTGTTTTCGATACCTTGGGCACCAGGCTCGGTCAGAATGTCATGTAACTCCGGTCAACTATAAATTCTTTTTCTCTATCTTTCTCTCTGTCTGTGTACGTTATAGTTGTAGTGTAATCTAGAAAAGGCCAGCTGGTTAACCGGAGTTAATTTACTCGGACAGTTGACTCTTTCGAGTAACTATTTTGCGTATGAAAATAATACGGTGCGGATAAAAAGAACGTGATTATATAAGATAACGTATGCCTAATATATTGAAAAAAATAATGCGACAACAAAAAATTATATAAATTAAGTATAAAAAATGTTTTATAAATTATTTCAAAAAAGAGAAAAAATGTAGATGATTGTAAGGTATTGAGTCTCACCTCTGATTTTGCGCATGATTGAAATACGCATCATATAATCGAACGCGAGTCAAATTTTATAATGTAATCAAAAAACATCATTGAGTTGGGGAATTCGATTCACTGGTACACGCTAAGGGGAATGTAAAATATCGTAATCTTGTACGGCAAGATTGCTCAAAAATATGTTGTATTATAAAGAACATATTAACAGTAATAATGTCGCGACGTTATAGTTGTAGCGATTACGATTTTCAGGAGCTACACACGCACTATCATTGTGTATATAAATTATTTATACGTGTGTGTGTGTATATATATAAATATACAAATATATATTTATACACACATACATTTACACCCACAATAATGAATAATATCCACGATTGTCTCTTGAACATTATGTGTGTATCTAATGTAATGCAAACTTCTTCATGTCGAGCATCAATTACAGAATCTTTATATTGTACATTCTATTTTTAATGATTTTCCCCTCTTACGTTGTTCTATTATTATTTAACGTTTGCATGCAATTATACATAGAATAAAAATCGATTGATTTCAAATGAAATGAAATATAAGAGCAACGTAAGAGGAGAAATTGGCTAAGAATAGAGTACAGAACGTGGAAATTAACATACAATTCAACGTACGGGTTATTCTTACTTTTAGTCTTTCGATTAATTATGTATAGATTTTTTAGACTATGAAACTTAGTCACGTAAGATTTATTATGGGTGGTATAGATTTAATGAAATCTAAACATATATATAAATATTTCAAAATCTATAAATAATTTTACGTTAGGTCCTTCTATCTTCTTTCTATTGCGTGAAAAAATATATCTTGAAAATGTGAAAGGATTATAAAAAACATAAAACATAAAAATATACAATATTTTCTCTCTCTTTTGCTCTTCTTTATAAAAAAATCAATTTAAATAAACTTGTGAATACATCTTGCGAGATTAAATTCCTAATCCTGAAATTCAAGGAATTTGAATTTCGTCATCTGTTTCTTACATATATAGTCCGTTTCTACTGATTTTAATTTATCTTGATTTCTTTTTCATTTTGATTCGGCAATTTAATTCCTCAGTAAAAATAAAGAGAAGGTATTTCTTTATTCCCCTGATAACCATCAACGATAAAAAAACGATAAAAAAATTTTTTATCGTTTTCAATATGGTTAGTGAATCGTTTATTAACGATACTCTATCAAAAACTCACGTTACAAAATACTTGGGATTCTATCGGAAATGTCTTATCAACTGCAAATCAATTTCTATCGTTTTCAATATGGTTAGTGAATCGTTTATTAACGATACTCTATCAAAAACTCTCGTTACAAAATACATGGGTTTCTACCGGAAATTTCTTATTATCTTTATATCGGTCTCAATCACAGTTTTAACATAATTAAAGTTTCGTTTATTTACGATAGACTATAAGAGAGAAATTCTTCATACAATACATATGGGTTTACATCGGAAATATCTTATTATAATGGCACCGGTTTCTCATCATTTTTAATAATATTAAAGTACCTAATTTTTTATCGTTTTTATTATAATTAGTGAACCGTTTATTTATAATACTCCATCAGCAAAAAAATATTGGAAAAATTTCTTAGCTGTATATCAGTCAAAACATTTTTGACGAAAAATATTTTCTGCGAAATGGTCCCTACTCTGGTACCCTTTTTTTTATTTTTATAAAATTTTTTTCATTTGGTGCTTTTAAACTTCGATTAATATCGTTGATAGATAACAAAACAATTAGCTACTCGTTAATATATGATAGACAACGAACCGATTAGCTGCCGTACAAAAGATGATAAGTTATATGACGGAAAATGCCGATAAGAAACGATAGACGTATCAGTTTGTAAAAGTCATAAATATCGACGAGATATTTATCATTTTATCTTTATATATCCGTATTAATGCGTACAGTATAATTATTATCATAAATAACGATATATATTATATAGTATATTTACGATTGATTCAGACGGGCAATAATTGTTCACATAAGAAACGACTCATAACTATAAGATTTGTATTGTTAAATTCTTATTCGGATCTAAAACGATAGAAACCGATTTGATTAAATTAATGTTTTATCTGGGCTTCTAAGTATGCATGATAGAATCGATAAGATACGATTAAAAACGATACAAATATAGCCGTTTTTAATCGTTTTCTATCGGAGATGGTTACCAGGGTCATGAAAACTAAAAAGAGTAATAATTAAAAATAATTAGAAAATAATAATATAATAATTAAAAATAATTAGAAAATAATATAATAGAAAATAAGAATTAAAAATAATTAGAAAAAGAAAAATGTTTTAAGTATTTTCTGTCATTAATTTTATCATTTTGGACATTTAATTTTTCTAATTTACTAACAGCTGATCGAGCACGTGTCGTTTCAGCGCATGCGCAGAAAAACTCGGTTCGTACCAACAAAGGAAGTTTTCGGACAGAAATACAGGTAGACGCGCAATTGGCTATCGAATAGAGAATTTCTATAGTCCCGAAAACTTTTTCTATTGATAGCCAATCGTGTGATGTTGCATCTACGCGTGTTCTTGCTGGGTAACGTGTTAGGTTATATACGTCGTTGGCTTAGATTTTGAAGAATCACATGCTCGAGAACAAAAATCTCAACAAGAAGAAGCGAATTAGAAGTTTGATGATACTACTGTCCACGAGAATATAAAAAGGAAAAAGAAGAATTATAACAAAACCGTGTATGATAAATAAGGTTAGTATTTATGTTAAAGCGTATCTTATGTAAATTTTTAGTATAAAAATTCAAAGGTTTCACAAATTAACAATTTGTACTTTACATTTATATATGAAATCAAATCTAATTATACTCTTGTTCTATTCATAGAGATGTCTGAAAACAACTCAAGATCAGCTTTTTCTGTGCATACAAAGAAACGTAAAAACACACAGCAAGAAATGAATTATAAAAAAAGAAAAAATATGTCTTTGTTGTCAAAAGTATCTGATGAAAGCAGCATTAAACAAATGATTATCAAAGATAAAATCCAAAAGCGACGGAATAAAGATAAATGTAGCTTGAATATTTCTCGGAAAAGTAAAGGTGGTATTGTCACTAAAAAAGGCAGTTTGAAAACCTGCAAACAAAGTTCCTTACCTACTGCAAAATTGATGAAACCTACAAATAAATTAAAAAGAATGAGTAAAATACAACAATTGGATGAGGTAAATAATCGAAGTGTACATAAGAAATCAAAATTAAAAACGGTAAAGCAAAAGAAGAAAACTGAAAAAAAGATTTGTGATAAAAAAGGAAAAATTATTGAAGCATCATTAAGAGAAATTGCTGAGAAAGAAAGTGATGACAGCCGTGTAAATTACATAAATATAGAAAAATATATGTATAATTTTGATCCTATTGGAGATAGTATAAACTTATTTAAGTGGCTAATACAGCCTTTGAAACTAGAAGAATTTTTTAGGTAAGTTTAAATCAAGTATAATTAATACATGTATTTGTTACGTATTAAAATATTAATTGCCTTATTTGCTCAACTAGGCAACGTTGGGAATTAACCCCATTACATATAAAAAGAAATACTTCTGATTATTACAAATGGATCGTATCAACATCTATGTTGGACAAAATATTGAGAGATAATTATATTTTATTCACCAAAAACATTGATATTACTTCTTATGTTGATGGAGTGAGAGAGACTCATAATCCCCCTGGCCGTGCTCTTCCAAGTGTCGTTTGGGATTATTATCTGAACGACTGTTCTGTGAGAATGTTAAATCCTCAGACATTTATACCTCAGTTACATTTGCTCAATGGTAAGAACACTGTAATTGTATTTCTCTAAACATTTTCTGTTATTGTTTCTTAATTTGTAAAACATGCTTTACAGCTACTCTTCAGGAATTTTTTGGCTGTTTTGTTGGCGCCAATTTGTATCTTACACCACCCAATAGTCAAGGTTTTGCGCCTCATTACGATGACATTGAAGCATTTATATTGCAAATCGAAGGTAAAAAAAGGTGGAGACTATACATGCCTCCTAGTGACAATGAATATTTGGCGAGATGTCCGTCTAAGAATTTCGATCAATCGGAAATCGGAGAGCCTATACTGGACACAATCGTTAATGCTGGGGATTTGTTGTATTTACCACGAGGAACCATTCATCAAGGAATGACCATTGACGGTACTCATAGCTTGCATGTCACGATAAGTGTATATCAGAGAAGCAGTTGGTGCGACTTGCTTGAAAAAGTCCTTCCGCAAGCTCTGAAACGTGCGACCGAAACTAACTGGAAGTTTCGCAAGGGATTGCCTGTAGGATATTTCAGATACACTGGCATTGCACATAGCACAAATAAAGCAGAACACAGAATGGCTTTTAAGGAAGAAGTTAAGGATATGGTTACTAATTTGATAAATTACATTGATTTGGACAGCGCGGCCGATTTGATGGCCAAAGATCACATTCACGACTTCTTGCCTCCTTTGCTCTCCAAAGTCGAAGAAAAATGTTCGGTGGCGAAAGGCGGCGAGATTATGATCGACGGGATCGTTAAGAATTGCGTAGATATAACACTCGGGACAAAGATACGATTGCTGAGAATACATTGTATAAGGTAACAAAAATCATAATTTATTTTAAAAAGCAAAAAATATCTAACGAGACATAGATACATAATTATATTTTATTATATTATTATTAGATTAATAAAAGAAGATGAAAAATATAAGATATATTATTCCACCGAAAATTCCAAAGAATATCACGAATATGAGCCGCAATTTTTAGAAATTGATGCAGAATTTGTTCCTAGCATTCAGAAAATAATAACATCCTATCCCGACTTTATATATGTAAAGGAATTGCCGATTGAAGACGACGACATTAAGGTATATAAAACATATTTACTTATGTATATTATAGGTAAGATATTTTTTCAAAAATGATTAATATGAACTGCATCTTTACTTTATAGATTCAAATAGTGAAAGACCTTTGGGAAAAAAGTTTAATCATAACGAATGTTCCTTTAAGTAGTATAAATTAATTTATTACAAAGAAAGCTGTTACAAAAGGAGTAAAATATCTTCAACTTATATTTCCTGATTTTTCATTTGCGAAATAAACAATAATTGTAAAATGTATTACAGTATAAAAATGAAAAATTATATACTACGATATTGATAGCAGAATATCAATCATATGGAGTTATATATAATTCGTATTGTACCTTACAATGTGTAAAATGCATTTCTTTCATATCATCTTATTTCTTCCTAATATATAATCCAAGATTATATATTCATATACTCCAAGTTAACAACTTTCATGTTCCCATTCTGAGCTTGTTTCGTTTCTCTTGCGCATCATGATCTCTCTTCCTTCCCATTACATATTCGACATATTCTAGATAACCGTCGTTGTTCACATCATCCTCTGCCAGTACTTTATCTATTAAATCTAAAGTAAATATATTAAATAATGACGTTAGATTAAAAATCGCTTTTTTCGCATACTTGTAAAGAGGACCCGCATATCGATGTCGCATGTTATATCGATTTTATTCAAACATACCTACAATCCAAGACAAGTCTTGTTCCGATTCCGTTTCCTCGCCATCCTCGTGTAAAGTATGTTGAAGAGCATGAAGAATTTCTAATCCATCTAATTTTGTATTATTGTCGATATCATGGATTCTATAATTCAAGAATCTGTTAGCAACGGTAAATACAATAATTTATTGGGTATAATGAGGCAAATTCCGATATCCCAAACGTACTTAAAGTAGTAGAATTCTATTTCCTGTTCTGTCATCTTTGAAAAGTCGAGTTGATCGGCCATGGGACCGATGTCCTCCTTTAAATGCCTAAAATGCAATTGTGGAATGAAATCACGGATTCTATTTTTTGAGTACTTGGAAATTTAATGATTTTTCAATTTGCTTAACAATTGACAGGACTGACTGATCGAATTAAAGAGACTAAATTTTAGATTTAGACATTTTCGTTCGAAAGATGTAAAATTCTGATTGCAGAATTGTCAGCAGCAAGAAATAAATTTTTGTGTAAAAGGATATCTATACTTGTACTAATACTAGCATGAACGCAATCTGAGATACACAGCACAAAGTTAAGTTTTGCAATTTTTAGCTTTTAAAAATTTACGATAAATGTCATATGCCAAGTATATGTATATTCTGTGCTTTAGCAGTGCAGAAATTTGATGAGATTTTCGTATTTTGCTTCTAGGAAATTTTATTTCTTCATGAAACTTTTCTATGTTTTTTACATAGTTAAGGTACGCGAGAGTCGTATTTTATAATATTTGGCTCTTGAAAACTTCTAATAAATAAAATATGAACTTGTCTCAAAACTATTTACGCACTTATCAATTTAAGAATTTTTATTTTGATTTCTTTTCCAAAAAGATCACTCTGTATCGCACTGTGTGTCTTTCTAATTACAAATATCATTTTATTTTAATGCAATTTTTTGCATTTCGATCATAAAATGAAAATTACAATTCGCGATTATTCTTCACATGTAGTCTCTCTTGTCGATTTTTAAATATAATCGATAATTGTAACTTTTTTAAATAAAATTATTTAAGATTGTCGATACTTTTTTTAAATATAATTCTTTAGACATATAAATAAGAGAGTTATTAATTTTATTAATTTATTAATTTTATTAATTTTATTAATTTTATTAATTTGTTTAGAGAAAATTAATTGCATTTCAACTTACGTTGTATCGTGAAGGAGCTCGGAATCTTGCGTTAATTTGATTTCATTTTGCGGTGTGTAATGATGATGGGATATGCTACTCTTAGGATGATGCGGTCCGCGAAAGTGACCAGTTGCTAGGCCGAGCCACAAAGTAATTAAAAGTATCACCTCCATTTTGCTATCTGAAATAAATTATCACATATAAAAAAAGTAATATTTCTATCTATTTATATTATATGTTAGATATATTGGATGTAAACTCTTGAAATCTAATAACACATATGACATTCTTCCAGAGAGCTTAATTCGCAATTTGAAGTTAAATCAAGATATTTTATTTTATGAATCGCATTTATATATTTATTTGCGGCGGTTTATACACGATCGAATGTAGTTTAGAAAGAATGACGAGGGGCGCTCCACGACATTCCGAGCGGTGCCCATCGACAATGGGACCTGCTGGGACGTGTTCATCGAGTGTGTCGCCGTGGTAGAGTGTCTGCTTCTTCTAAGGGTTCGAACACCCCGTCGGTCAACGACAGATGGGCGGTAGAGGGGGTCCCGGTAATTATTATGCGATTACCCACAAGCCCATTGATTTAGATTGGACCCCGGGGGGGCGTGCTGCGCGATCGTGGGCCCGTCCCGATTTGTTACAAGACCAGGCTCGAAAACTCAAATGTACTCGATATATACATATATTCGATGACAGTTCTCGAAATATAAAAGATTTATCTTCAAAATGTTGCGACATTTTTTATTTATTAATGTTCACTCTCATAAACGTCGCGTATAAAAAAAAATTTATGCATATTTTACAGTTTTCTTTTTTTCACATATTTTATATTATTATTATATTTATATTATAATAATTATTATAATAATTTTAATTATTATAATAAATCATCATTATAATTTATATTTTATATTATTATTATATTTATATTTATATTATTATTTATTATTATTATATTATTATTAACAACATTATTACTTGTAAAAACATGTTTAAAAAATCAGATTTAATTTATAACGAGTAGTTTCTTATATTTGTTTATTTACTATTATTGTTTATAATATCTGAGGGCGACTAGAAATTGATTTTGCCACTGTCCGCGGTGTATTTACAAGAACGCGGAGAGCAAATACTGACATAGGTGTTAAAAGACACGCGAGGCCGACACGAATATGGGGTACTTAGGAATCAATTTTATATAGGCTTACAGTGGTCTCGAAGCGAGAATGCATATGCTGAGAGGGGGAATCCCCGAAGGGTTTTCGATGCGCGAGAGGACCCCCTCAGGGGTCCCGTCGCGCCCCAATTCGAACACCCTCCGCGGCCGTCTGTGTCTCCGTCTCTCTCCGGTGTCGAAATCTATAAATAATTTATATCATTTGGTCCATTCAATGGGGGGAGCCCATATGTACCTGTGTCGCCTTACAGGGGACCTGCACCCACTCGACATTCTCCTTCGCATCGTCGGGACCAGAATCTTCCGCTGTATATCGGGTGCACGGATAAGCTCACAGATTTGACACTAATGGATCGACCATAGAGCGACGTGTCGTCGACGGAGATTGGCCACGTAGGTGCTAACGAGATCTAGCGCGATGACGTGAACGTGATACACATATTTTGCATTTTTTCCCGTAAGTTTTCTTTATTTATTTACCCGTGATTCTCTTTCAAAGCTACGTATAAAATCAATGAAAAAGAAATGAATTTATATAAATTAAATGATTAATTTTAATTTCTCTCATTTATCATATATAATGATATCTATATTCTTTGTCTCTTAATAGTATCTTAGTTATAAACTTGATTATAAAAGAAATTTCAAGGAATTCTTTGAAACAAATAGAAATGATTAGTTTAAAAAAAAGATCATTAATGCGATAGTAATTAAATTGTTGAGTCCAACCAGCAATAGTGTATTATACATGCTTATCGTATCATAAATATAATATATATATAAAGTATCACTTAATATTCTATTTTTGATATGTTACAATCATCGTAGAAAAGTGGAAAAAATAGAAAATAAAATATGAAGAAATAGAAAATAAAAATAAAAATACGAAATTACGAAAACTAATATTTTTTCATTAAATTATATAGTCAATGTCGAATAATAATTCACACACTTATATATTATTAAAAATCTACTTGAAAATTTAATTTAATAAATGAAAAATAAATATTTAATTTGTGCATTTCTCACGACGGTTTCAAATAATTAATTAAAATAATTATTTCTCTTATGATATGGTCAGTCTAAAATATTTGAATATATTTTTTACGAATTTTACTAATGTTATTTATTTCTTGCAATTTACATTCGCTTAAATCTGTTTCTATTTAATTTTAAATAAATTTATATTGCTTTTGCAAGTTAACATTAAAAATAAACAATGATTATTTTTGAAATAATGCATATTTGTTTTGCCTTCTTACATTATTTTCTTTACGACAATATTGAATGCAATCTCGAAGACTTCAAATAAAGATTATTTCGATAATGAAAATTTATAAAATAAAATATATTTAAAATAAAAATCTTTTTAATATTTTATTTGTGAACTTGTTATTTTAATTAATAATTTTAATTATTGTATGTGTTTGTGTGTTGTATATATGTGAGATGCGCGTGTGCATTTAAATAAATATTTTTTTAGCATCTGTCCTCACGAAAAATATATATAATAAATTTTTAAATAATATTTTATTAAAACAAAACATACATTCATTGTTCGAAAGATGATTTTCAGTAATCTACATTCGAAGTATGCTCCACTATTATAATATACCGACTATTGTTATTTGGTTTGTATGCTCATTCGCGATAAGTTATCTGTTACTGATGAAGCCAGGCATGTCTCTGTGTAATATTATATGCAAAACTGCTCGATTGTTTCTATGAGATCGCGAAAGCCAGCACTTTCGTGTCCTTGGACAGCAATTTTGAGCGATCCCCGCGGGACGCTCACCGGCCGTGACTATCGGCGGGTATCTCTCATTTCGAAAGCGAGAGGGTGATCATCCCTTGATAGATGGAGCGCCAGGTTAGACTGTCCTATAACCCTAAACCGGAATTTCGGACTCTGCTGCTTTGTTGTTTCGAAATATCGAAACGCAAATGACGGATTCACTTTTTTTTTACCTGTTTTGAACGTCCCGTGGTGATCGATTGATTTGATCGACGACGATTTTGACCGTTCGATCCACCCCTTCGCTATGGATCCCCGTTCGTGGCCTTCTCGCCCCTGTCGCTCTCGACTTGGTTAGCGAGAACGCGCGACGACGCTTATCGACGTTTTTCCATTGGAGTTTGCGTGTTGAACGAGTTGCTCCGAACGAACGACCGCTCTCTTTGAGCGGGCTCTCGTTTCGTTTTCCTCCAAATCCATGCGAAAAGTCGGCTAATTCAATTATCCCGCTCCTTTTGCCAAATAAGCGCGTGTGGATTCGATTCGTGTTCGATTCCTATAGAGTATGTATTATTTTAGAAAACTTTAAAAACCTGCGTAGTTTTCCACGAATTTTTTTTGCCTAAAAGAATTAGACAATTCTCTGAAAATTTTGCTGGAGCTTAAGAAATTTTTGTCGGAATTATCTCTTCGATTTTATTTTACAAACGATCGATGAAACACGTTTTAATTTTGCCTGGAAATTGGAATGAAAATGTTTGAGAAATTCTTGGGAATTTTTTAAGAAAATTTTTTTATGTATTTATAATCAATAATTAATTATAATTTCCAATACGAACAGAAATATCACTGTCATGATTTTAAGGCGGTGATATTTATGTTTGTACCACTTGCAGTTTAATAGGGTTTTAATTCTGCATGGTAAAAACGAAAGTTTTGCATGCAGAAAATCGGTCTTTTGTATCATGTATTATTCCTGTCTATGATACAGACATTCAATAAATATATTTTCGGAATTTAAAATACACCGCAATATTCATTTTGTGCCGCACAATAGCAAATAATTACAATGTTTATTAATACTGTTATTACATGCTGCTGCATAAACGCATGTTTTATGTGGAGAGTGTCATATTATATGTTTAGATTGTGTCGCAACCTTGATTTTTGCTATTAATCTGCGGTTACAATCCGTTAACAGATCTCTATTAGAATCTAACGTCAGATATAATATAATATATATCGGATTTTTATTCGTTGACAAAGCTCACAACAACAAATATTTGGCAATCTGTTTTTTACTATCTGGATGAATATCCATTCTCCTACGAATCTCTATTAATTATCTATTATTGTATATGCTTGTTACGAGAGCCATTGGACATCGGTCCAAATCTGTCCCTCAAAATCGTTGTCAAAACTAAATCGCGGGACGATGCGAATTTAAGAGCGTTCTATTGTGAGACCAATTCGATCGCGGTTACAAATTCGAGTTGACCGAAACAGAGTTTTTGAGGAGTCAGTGAGACAGAGAAAGAGAAAGAAAAAGAGAAACAGAGAGGGAGAGAAAGAGGAAGAGAACACATGCAGATGTGGCGATAAAGAGCGAAAGCAAAAGAGAGAGAGAGAGAGAGAGATACAGAGAAGGAGAGAGAGAAAGAGAAGATGAAAGAAGAACAGAGGGTGTGCGTGTTTGAGGATCGAAGAGGGATGGAAGATAAACTGCGAGGGGTTGAGAGAGATGCGGGGGTGGCACAGGGAGGGAGGAAGGAGGCGAAGGACGAGGATGAGAAAGAGAGAGAGAGAGAGACAGAGAGGGAGACAGAAAGAGAGAGGGAGAGAGAGAGAGAGAGAAGACGAGTGGGATAGTGCACGGATGGGTCTCCCGTTGCCATGGCGACCACCGTAGCCTAAAGCTATGCTTTTATTGATTCCAAGCCGCAAACAATGTGCAGGAGTGGATGTTTCGCTCTGTTCTCTCTCTATCCGTCTGGATAGTGAGGTATTAACGCACCCCGAAATACCGATACCCATGGGCACGTGCCCCAGAAAAGCGCGGGGCCGGTTCGTTCTCTCCCTTCCCTCTAGGGTTTCCTCGTCCCTCTTTCTCTCTCTATCTCTCCTCTCCCCCTCTTCCCCGCCCCGTCCCCGCTGAAGTGCCCTGCGATTAATTCAGCAGTCTCTCGATATGCACAGTTCGCCGTTGCATTAAAATACGCGGACTTCAAAGCGCGCCCGCCGACTATGACGCCGACCATGACGCGTCAAAGGTTACGTCGGACTGCATCTTCCAGTTTCGCGTTCCTCCCCTTCCCGGTCCCGAATTTTTCGTGGTGCATTTTGCATCATGTGGCACCCACCACTCTCGTACGCGTATGTGGGATACCATCTCTTTATGATCGCGGTTAACTTTTCGTGTTGAGCAAGTACATGGAATTTCGCGCAAAAATTTCGAGTCCTTTTTAACCAAACCGCACTTCATGCAATTATTTATGATTAATAGTACCATTTTTGATCACAAATTATACGAAAATATTTAATTAATTTCGCACAATAGGAAATTGATGCAAGGCTCCGATAAGGATACATTTATTTATTGATGAGCAATTCAGTTTCGGATAAGGTGAAACGTT
This sequence comes from Camponotus vicinus, assembly GCF_025532165.1. NCBI lineage: Eukaryota > Metazoa > Arthropoda > Insecta > Hymenoptera > Formicidae > Camponotus > Camponotus vicinus. The sequence continues at coordinate 24,157,001 of NW_028141956.1, forward strand.
ATAAAAGATATATGTCACAATTAAAATAAAAATAAAGATTCTAATATGTGAATATATATATGTATCGCAGATTGGATTGAAAACAAACTGCGAATAAATCTGGTCAAACTGCGCGCAAGTCGATTAAAATTAACGTCAACAGCTGCGGTGCAGTAGAAAAGGATCGATCGGAAAATATTCCTTTCTTCGTCTCTCGGAGACTATCTTTTGAAAATCGAATCAATAACAATGAGCAAAACTAGCCATGCGAAAGTCAGATCGCGATTGAGTTTTCTACTCGATTACTACGAAGAAAGACCACCCATCGCGATTTCTCCATGAACAATTTATCGCCCACGGATGCGTTTCAATTGCACGATATTCCGAAGAAACTCTTCGTCGATTCTCGGAATGTTAGATCAAATTGAATATATTTTAAATAATCTAGCTTCTCCCTCTCCTTATCCTGTTTTTAAAATGAATTTAGCCATATTTTCGCATTTATGGGAATCTATTTTTTTAAGGATATTTTATTATTATATATTATTACTACTATTATTATATTATTATTATTATTATTATATTATTATTATTATTGTTATTGTTATTATATACTATTATATGTTATTATTTTAATTTGTATAAAAAGTACAAATTGTAATAATAGCTGAATCGATAAAAATATATGATAATTTTCATGGTATATTTGAAATTTTTTGAGAAATCGGATGAAGATAAGATTATTTTTAAAATATTAAATCTTTATATATAATTTTATATATATAACTTTATATATATTAAATCTTTATATCTTTATATATAATATTTAAAAAGATAGTAAATTTGTGCGTGTAAAATTGATTTATAAAATTCGTCCGAACGACTATTAAAAATTATTTCAGAAATGTCTGCATCAATTACAAAGCAAGAGAATGTCACATTTTATAATATTTAAATTCATGTTTCACACTATGCAGCAGAAAGCAGAACATTCTGTCGAACGGATTTTCCATTGTAATTTTAACTTCTCGTTATCTTCATCCTTTCTCGGAGCGGCAATCTGTCTTTGCGAAAATTCCAGTTATCATTGCTCGAAGTAAAGGTTGTTTAAGTTTAACTAACGACTTGCAATTTCAAACTATTTAATTAGGAGAGATTAAAGTACTCGTTGATGAGATGGTCTTCTAATAATTACAAACTGAATAATGCACGCTTAATTAATTAATATATTATTTGTGAATGAAGATTTCGATCAACAATGATATCTCTCTCTCTCTCTATTACTGAATCACAATAATGTAGAAACAGTAATTAAAAGAGAACAAAAAGAAATATATAAGATAACTATCATTTTAAATCAGTCTTTGATTATTCTCGTTAATTTTGGTTTTGCAAATGTACACTTTTTTTATGGCTATCTATTGAATTTCTTATCTCTCGACGAAAGGAAAATCGATTTATTGCCCGATGTCTATCTCCCTTTTTTTCGTTATTCGAATTTTTTCGTTGGAGAAAAATATCGCGCTGGTTAGCGGCCGCGTTGTTTGGATACGCTCACGCGCGAGCGCCTGTCTGTGCCCTTTTATTTTATTTTTTTTTTATTTTTTATTTTCACAGCAATCGCTCGATCGCAGGCGTGTCGCATTCTGACGCATGAAAATGGCCCAAAGGGATGCGCCAGCCATGATCGATGCTCCATCCGATCGGAGTCTACCGAAACTGCCCGTCAAATAATATATTCATAGCTTCCGGATGGTTGAACGCGACTCTCGGAAACCATCCCCGCGACCCCGCAATCGTGTCTACTTCCCTGCCCCCTCTCCCTCCTCCTCCTCCTCCTCCTCCTCCTCTGCCAACCTGCTCGTTCATCCCCCGTTTACTTCCCCTCCGCCTCCCCCCAATGCGCAGTCCATCCGCACGCAAATCGACTGTCGAATAATTATCGAAAATACAAGCGCGGCCGGCTCGCGGCGCTTTTTTTTTCCTCTCCCGTTCTGTCATCTGCCTCGCGGACATACGATTAACTCTTTGAGCTTTGCCGATATGCCGCTCGAAATATCGTCATGTTATCTGGAGCTTTTCACGCGCCATTGCCCCATTCCGTTCAATCTCGCGTGTCCATGTAAGGTCGCATGCACCAGCATTGGCCGGTGATTAGTGCGATACCCCTCTTGTGTATACCTTCGATATTCTAATATAAGCATATTCAATAGCAAATTGCCTCACTATCAAGTTGATAGTTCGTTTTTTTTACGGATACGTATTGTCGTATAATTATACGTTTAATGAAAAATTCCGATGTTTGATTAAAAAAATTACTTTTCCATTTTATTCGGCTTTTTAAGTTTCTCACATATTTGCTCTACGTTTTTATCACGTGTATAAAATTATATTGTTTAAATTAACATATAATGATTAGCGAGTTTACATAAGAGAGTATGATCCTATTATTTTAACGTTTAAAATTTATTGTCATTATCATTGGCTAATGCGAAATTTTGCATTTCGACGGTGATTACGATTCGTGCTTATCTTTCCTCAGAAAGAGGATCCTTCCTCCGAGGATTCATGCAGATTGTATCCTTAGAGTGCAAATTCAATTTATTAATGCATTCTATTGACGCATAATTAATTATCGAACATTGGTATCAACTTGTCAAGAAAGAGCAAAGTCGCACAATTTGTAACGTCAATATTGTAATTATGCTAAATCTTTGCAGATATTTTCGAACTATCTCTCAATACATATAGCTTAAGAGAGGTAAAAGCGTTTTCAGAGAAAATCAAAAGCAAATATGAGATATTATGCGATTTTTCATACGCGTACATTCTTGTGATAATCACGCCTTCGTCGTTGAGAGAAACAGAGCGAAAGAGAGAGAGAATGTTCTCTTATAGTCTGCAGCAATTTCTCTCACCGACAGCGTGATTGCAGACGACCGAGGCGATTTTCCGCATTTCCTCCTCGATTTTCGTGCTCCGCGATTTTCGCGCTCTCCGCCCTGCCCTTTTCCGCTCCGAATCGTACATCGGACGAAAAAAAGGACGTGGGTTTCCTTCCCAATTTTCGCCACACTGCCTTCGTTAGTTTGATCGATCATGCGCGAGTCGCGATCGAGAAGCGAAGGAGAAGAAAGAAGAATATAGAAATTACAGCAAGGATTCATGCTGAAACAGATTCATGCTGGAAAAGAATACGAGTTGCAAAAAAATTAGAAATTTTTAACTGAGAAAGACAAAGTCAGTGCGAGGGATAATAGGTTCAACTAGGATTAAGACTGATCAATTTTAATTAAATGGTTCTGAGTACAGTATATTTTTAATTAACAATTGAAATTGCTCTTAACGATTTTTGCGAGGAAGAAACGAGAGAAAACGAACAAAAGTGACAGGGAAAGAAATATAATTACAAATGGACCTATTTTAAAAAATTCTCATAATCCAACAGATATATAATGTTTGAAAAATGTCTTTTATCATTCAAGTGTTTCGCGCATAGAAACGTTGTCAAGATATTTATTTCATTATTTATTTTTTTCATGTCAAGATATTTATTTCATTATTTATTTTTTTCATGTCAAGATATTTATTTCATTCTTTATTTTTTTTCATGTCAAGATATTTATTTCATTATTTTTTTCATATCAAGATATTTATTTCATTATTTATTTTTTTCATGTCAAGATATTTATTTCATTATTTATTTTTTTCATGTCAAGATATTTATTTCATTATTTATTTTTTTCAGTCGATCTACAGAATTGTCCCTCCGAAAGAGTCCTGCGATTGTTTCGAACAACCACCCTCGCTCGCTTCTTTCACACGTTCAATGCGATTCGCATTTAACTCAGCTACACTCAGCTAATTAAGCGATACCTAACTATACGTTTCGCATCACAATCGGTCGCAAACATTCGCGTTATCTACGTGACGGGCCCGCATAATTTTATCCCGGATTATTCCCAGCCTGCCTAAATGATAGAAATATCATTACGCCTTTCCCGCGCCCTCCATTCCTCTCGTTGCTCGCTCTCTCTTTTTTTTTTCGCTAAACACATGTAAGGGGGAGAGACACGCTGGAATGGGATAAAGCTGTAAAGCAACTCCCTTGCACTCTTTTAACCCGTTCTCTCTTTCCCGTTCTTTCGCATCGGCTGTTTCTGTCCAACTTAACGGCGATGCCGGCCGCAGCGGCGACGGTACAGGACACCTAAGTGCAAAATTATTTTAAAAATATTTTCTTTACCGCGTTAGCCTGAAAGCTGACCCGATGCGTGTGCTGGACCGGGGCAAAAAGAATTGGAAATGCCGCACGGCGGTTTTTCGACTTGCCGCGGTTTTCAGACCCTCTTTCCTTCTCCGTGCGCGACGGCGACCATGATTATTTCGTGTGCGTGTGATGCGTATGCGTGTATATTCAAGTACCCTGTCTCTTAAGCTCATGATCTTCGCGGTTGGCTAACGAACCCCGAAGCCTGAATGTCCGCTTCCTGAAAATATCGTAATCGTTAATAATTTATTAAACGCAGTATCATTCATGTCATTTTTAATATTTTAACAAGATATGAGATTAATTTGCATTTAATCAATTTTTTTTAAAGTATATGTTAAGTCTTTTATATATTATGTATTATATATTTTTTTTAAATGAAATATTGGTTGTTTTATATATATATACTTTTTTTTGTAATGAGATATTTTTCTTCTCATGAAAATTTGTTTTATTAATTTTTAAAGGGAGATAAATATCAATTACATATATTTGTTCATAAAAAAAGTACAATTTTTATAAACGAGATCTACGGATTTTATACTTATAACTCCTTTTTAAAAATTAATAAAACAAGTTTTCATGAAAAGATAAATAAAATTAAAAAATTAAAATCAGATTAAAATTACAGTGTGAGATGTATGTGATCGATTTTTAAGGAAATTGAAGATATGGATCATTGTTCGGAATTCAATTTTAATTATACAAGAGAGCCACATCTCTTTTGTTTTCGCGAATTTTATTACGCGATCTTACTATGTGTGACGATGGTTATTTGGAAGTTATCGGAAAATTTTTACGTACATTATTTGCTATAATAATTGACTTTTCCATTAGGCGAGAAATAGATTTCGATGAGCGCGCACTTGCACACAGCTTTACGTTTTACCTATACGTCCTTTACACACCTTTTCCATCCCATGTACTTTTAAACCATCCTCTCTCACCAGGCGCCGTACCACTTCGATGCTTTTTACGCGGTGCTTTTCTCTTATTTTGAACCTCTCCCTTGGCCTGGCCAAGAGTTTCCAGTCAGCGTTACGTAGAAAACGTTGAACTTGTTCGAGAGCTTTTTCTCCCTCGGAAAAGAAGTGGCGCAGAGCGAGGATGGAAGGAATGGACGGAAAATGTCAAACAAATTTATTGCGTTTTCGTGACACAAAACGTCATGACATTGTTACTTTCGTACGTTTTTCATTGGGGATAATAAGCAATAATAACTGCTGAATTATTATAGTAAATCTTAGAAAATACATTACAAACTGTGCATTCGCAATGTTAGCACTCCATATAATGTAACTCTCTCTCTTTCTAGCAATTATTTGCTCGTAATTATTTTTTTAATTTTTTGACATTTTTTAAGCATACATATATACGTATAATTCTTTATGGAAAATATTTATTTTGTAGATATTCAATTATAATACAAGGTGCAATATAAGAGTTTTTTTTATCAATATTACATAAGAATATATTCATAAGAATTTGCATTGAAGACATTTTCAGCCGATTATCTTAACTCTTATACTCTTTCTTAATAATTTTAATTATACAAATACTATATTTAATATATAAAATAAAAATCAAAAATTGTTCAAAATGCCAGTATGACGTCAATTTATTCCGTTGTAAATTTTTATTTAAACGTATTGTTTTAATATATTTTTTCGTTCAAGAGGAAGAAACTTTCGTTTTCTTTCACGTATACACATCCATCGGCAAGTCTCAGCCTGATCAAAATATCTTCGTCGAATACTTAATTACTTCGATCTCACTATCTTGTAGATGGCTTGCTCTAACAGCCATGTACATTATATACAAGGAAGACTTATGATGGGGTTCCAATTTGCCGCGGGGCGCCGTCAGGCTGCGTTTAACAACTTTTTAATGGAGGCTTGGCGACCATCGTCAGCCTCGGCCGCCAACGTTGAAACGTTAATTCTAACGGGTGTCATTCTAAAAATAAGTTACTCCGTCTCATCTTGTGAATGGAGGAAACGCGTTTTTCTCGTCGTTTTTTCTGTTAAAAAAAAACACGTGTGGCGACCATTAAATTAAAATGTTATATTTTTTAAATAAACCTAACTGTCATATCATTGTTAATTGTATCATTGATGTATAGATAAAATGTGAAAGTGAAAATTTTAATATATTAAAATGTGAGCTTGGATAAAGCCTTCAACATTTTGTAGAATAATTCATACAACTTGAATAAAATATGAAATATTGTTTATATGTTTTTTGATTTAAAAAATGTAGTTTTCAATTATTTGGAATATATTGCATTTATTCTGTTTTCTCAATACTCTCCTATTTTATAATTAATATAATTCTTTTTTATTCTCTATTTTCATAATATATTTAGCGTCATCATGATACAATACAACATTGTTCTATCTACCTACATTACTTTATAATCATTAGAATTGCATTATAAATCTTATGTAATTGCATGATCTTAATATGCATACAAGTGTTTGCGAATCGGTAAGCGCTACTTCTTAATTGTATTATAATAATACAAAGTTTCATATCTAAATTGTAAGTCGATTGATGTTATATAATATTTTATATCTGATCCAGTATGATTTATAAAACAATTCTATAATTGACATATTTACTTTTTTATTATTTATATTAATGTTTAAAAGTGATACAAAAAAAAATATATATACATAAAAGTATTAATTTAATATAAATTTCAATTCATTTTTCTCCATAATTCAATAAGCTCGGTGTAATATACTTTATAAAGATAATATATAATAATAATATTTTAATAAAATATTCTATTAGACTACAACGTATCGGAACTAAAAAACTGCCATTATAACTTTTTAATTCTCCTACATTACTCCTGATGCTCATTCCGGCGGAAACTGGTAGAGCGCGGATTAACAAACGTATTAATAGCCGCTCTTAATTAATCATCGTATTTTCTGGTAACGCGACGAAAGGGAACGTCACGAATCTCGTGCAAAAAAAAAAAAGGGAAAATCGCTCGCTACGATATACCTTGGTGAAATTCGCGCGATAATAGTAATTAACCTGCGCACGGTTCTCCGGAGTTACTAGTTTCGTATACGTATAGTTGGTGTCCATGATTGCACGCGTCGAATGGCGCGATCGATTTTTCGCGCGCGTGCACGCACGCATCTCTAAACGCACGCGCTAAACTTTCTCGCGCGCATACACGCACGCACAGCCACGTATATATATATATATACATATATATGTATACGTGCACGTTTGCCCGAGCCATCGCTCTGGAGCCCTCGCAGAATCTCGCTCAACCCCGACTCTCTCGCCCACCCACCCCTCGACAATTCTCCATCCCTGATAAGCGTCCGCGCGCGCCCCCTCCCTCTCCACCCCCCTCGTTGCCCCCTCGCTCACTCGTCGTCTCGTCCTCCCCCCCTGCCCTCTCCCTAAAGCCGTCCTCTCGGCACGAACATCCCCCTCGCCTCGTCGGTCTCGTCTCTCCTCTCCTCGTCCTCTCGCTCACCCTGCTTTTCGACCCCCTCACCCTCGCCGCCTCCGCCGCCGTTCTCCATCTAACCTAGCGCAGTATCCGCGTTCTGGAGCTGCTCTCGCAGCTCTCGTAATCGCATTTGACGTCGCTACGTTTTTGTTTCAGAGCAGTACGTGACGCTTCCGCCCGTGAGGGCTCTTGGCAAAACACGCAAGGGAGGAAAAAAGAAGAAGACGCCGACGGAGAGGGAGAGAAATAATGTGTATATCTACGTGTATACGTCTATGTGTGGGATAAAGAGAGGGGGGGGGATGGGAGAAAGAGCAGAGAAGCAGATAAGGAGGAAGGAAACGACGAGAGAGGAACGGACGCGCGAACATCCGGAATGATGGGGAGGGAGGGGTAGTAGATAGGTCGGGGGTGTACGTCGAAGATCGAGAGATCGAATGGGAGGTTGACCCTCTTGATCATCTCTCGGATCGGACGGCGTCGACGAGGACGACGACGACGACGATGACGACGAAGCAGCCGAAGAAGAAACTCTGTCTTGTTTTTAAGGACGGTAATTTTTGCCGATATTTCTTGTCATCGTTTATTCTCTTTGCCAGCGACGCTGTTCCGCGCTCTTTTTCTCGACCGATTCTATATCCTATATAAGACGGAGTATTTGATGATGGAAAATTTCTAGATTCCAGGTCCGATTCTTTACAAAGAAACGGTAAGGAACAGAAATACTTAATGGTGAATAAAAATTATTAAGATAACGAAAATGAAATTTGCGTCAACGAAGATCATGATATTTAAAAAATTTCCTGCTATATTTGTATTATAAATTATTTTTGTAAAATGTACACATACTTATTTATATAGCTGAAGCCTAATTAAAGAATAATAATGATTGCTTTAGATTAAGACATAAATAATATTGAAACAATAGATAAAATATTAAACAGTAAAAAAAAAGAATTTTATATCAAGGGTAGAAAAAACAAAATTCCATTTTATAATTTTATCCTAAATATTTACACGTTATTTAACTGTCATATTTAATTTAAAAAATTAAAAAATTATGAATTATGTCTTTTATCAATTTTTGCATTCTTGTTCAACAATTAAAATTTAATCATACTTATAAATAGGAGGTATCCGAAAATTATATATATAACCTAAATTTTCCTTTTCAAACCAAGTAATAAATACTAAGTATAAATAAACCAAGTATAAATAAATGTTATGAAATATATTTGCATAAATATTACTGAATTTTATCTACTTTGTGTAAAAATACAGTATCCAAAATCTACAAAGTTTTAAAGCAACGCAATTTAGCAAAATTATATATCTCTGAAAAGAATTAGACTCGGCAATTAACCGATCACACCTCTTTATACACGTGACAGACAGGGGTAACAGTACTGTTTAAATCGGACAGTAACGTTTAAATCGGACAAAAGTCTCCCTTACGCACAAGTCGATCGACACGTGCTTGCCAATTTGTTGGCCGCACGTGTCATCGGCTAAACCACGTCAAAATATTGCTCTCGATCTGAATAGGCCAATTACTAGGCTCTGTAACCAAAAATACGCCCATCTATGCAGCGGAGATTTTCTTGAAATGGGCATCGTTTTAATTTCACTTCGCACGCACTTCTCTGCGAGCGTGTCGCAAAGTTGCGCGATATTTTGACGCAAAATATTCGTTTAAAAATAATCTTGCTGAATATTCATTCATTATGGCAATCGTAGATTGCGATAATAAGCTTTGTGGAACAACGCGAATCCGAGCGAAGTGTGCAACGCCAACGAATTCGAAGTCGCGGCCTTTGTCGGGCGTCGCATAAAGGGGGAAATTTCGCGCGCGGAAGCTTGGCAATTCCGCCTCTTTCAATTCCTCCAAAACAGAACGCCCACGGCGCGTGTCGACACTCTTTCGAAGGTTGTAATTTTCTCTCGACAATGCCTAAAATTCAAGCAAAGCGGGCCAATTCAAGACCGAACGAGGTCCCTTTGAGGTTTCCTTCATTGTCGGTGCAATAATTCGCTTTAACAGTCTCGCGTCCCATCCGTTCCCATGACTGCCTGCTTATTTTTTTCTGCTATTTATTAATATATTTTATTTTGTTTGCTTCATAATTTGCGACAAATTTTTATATCCTGGCAAATAATGAGAAATACCGAAAAAGAAGGTTCAATCTTAATTATTATGCATGTTAGCTTTATTTTTTATTTAATAATTAATTTTTTATTTTGTATATATCGTGTATATTTTTGATTGGTGTTTTTTTCTTTTAAATAATTTTTTTTAAACTAACTATTAAATTATTTTTCTTATATATTTCCTTGAAAAATTTTCCGCAAAATTATTCTTCTGCTATCTTAATTTTCGCAAACTTTTATTACGAGGCCATGCATTCTATAGTAGATAAAAGTTTAACAATATCCGATTTTCACTTGTGATACTTTATGATAATAGATATCGCAAAAGATTCATGATAAAATTAAAAAAAAAGAGAGATAATATAGCTATCATCTCCTTTTATAATTTCGTTACGAATCTTTCACGACATCTTTTACTGTAACAGTTTTATGAAATTTTAGAATTAAGAATTATATTTAAAGTATGCATACCAATGTTTTTATCAAATTTTAGCAACGAGTAGATGAATCTCTCCGATTGGCTGAATGATATAATCTTTTTTTTGCAATTTTTAATTTATCAGACTTCTAATGTGACTTTGAATGTTTGAATTAAAGTTTCATAAAATTAAAATTAATTAAAAATAGGTGAAAGTTTTATTATTCCATTTGCAATTATCTTTACTTGAAGCCGAGAAAATGCAACAATTTATTTTCAACTTTTAATGTTATATAACTATTTAATTATCGTCATCGTTTAAATATTCCCAATATTTGTCCATCTATGGCAAATATGTACAGAGAAAATGTAAGTTGCAATGCGATGCAACGATTACTTGTGTAACGCAAAGGATGGAAAGGAGGGAAGATGGAAGGAGGTAAAGTACTCAATAATTTCATCTCTTCATGCAGGCGTGCATCTCATTGCACGCGAATGACTGTTCTGGCGTCGGCGAATTCCATATGGATTTCTATGTAACGTCAAACCACTGTTTGTATATGACCGCCGTTTGATCGATCTAATTCGCAAAGGGTAGATCATTGAGATTAGATTAGATTTTATGGTGCGCCAGTCTCGTCGCACGGACCATATGCAGGTTATATACACTTTGTAAGGGTACTTGGCAGCACTCCGATGACTTGCAAGTGAAATTAAAAATGAAGCACGTATGCGAGCAGTTTATATTTAATTTTTAAATTGTGCAATGTATCTCAAAGCCGATAGATATAATTCATTCGAGTTAGAAAGAAGATAAAGATAAAGTTTCGGAGAAAATCAGAAAGCAAAGGTTTGTAATTTATATTTGCAAATGTATAATTTATCTCCGATAATATGTATAACAAAAAAAATATAATATTATTTTTTTCTTTCTTTTATTGAGGCAGAATGTTTTGATTCTATTTGAACAGCGATAAATACACGTTAAATAAAATAAAGAATAATGCAATTAAATTAGATGCGTTATTTATATTTGATAATATATTCTTAGCAGAAATCTTGTCAATCACTGAAATTCTATACCGATGACAGCGACAATCATGTTTTGCCCAGATGGTCAAACCGCCCATTAATTTTATATCATATGCGCACATATATAAAGATATATATAACTACATGTGTAATATTTTGTCATACGATAATACATATATTATATTTATGTATCTTCGAAAAAATATAATATTGTTGGGGCAGAAACATGTGAAGGATTGTATATAATTGCAAATGTAACATATATGTAAATTTATTATAGTATATTTGTAACATTTTTTGCATATATTGCATCTTTAGCGGCGTGCGTGTGATAAGTCACGGACTGGAATATGCATTACTTCATTTCTGACATTTTAATTTTCATTAGTATTTGGATGGGATGTTATGCAAATTAGTGTAACTCTATGTAAATGACGATAATAATATAGTGCTGTGAAAAAAATGATATAAAAGATATGCATACAATTTTAAAAATTAAATTATAACTATAAATAAAAAACAGATTTTAATATTCCTGTATGAGTCATTTAATATGAAATCAACTAAAAATATCGGAATATAAAAGTACAGATTTGTTCACGTCTAAAAGTTTTATTATGTATACTTTATATTATTTATTATTATTATATAAACTCCCGTGAATGGCAAATGTATCTTGATTTTGAAAATACTTAATATAGTGAATTATTTTGTTTAAGGTGTATAATTTTTAATTATTAGAAATTTATATATATTTATAATTTAAATCTCAAAAGCTAAACATATAATTATTAATTAGCTAAACATATCATGATTAATTTTTTAAGACTTACAAGTTGCAATAAGTTTATTTCAATGCCTTATTAATGTTGATAATTAAATACTGTCGAGACAAAAAATATATTAAAAAGTGAAATCGATTTTACTTTAATACTTTGATTGCATTGATATAATTTAAATTTTTAAATTAATTTTGCATTAATATTTTTCTCTTCTTGAAAAAAGAATCTAAGTATTTCATCAGTTTTTATGCTCACCGCATCTAATATAAAAAATTTAGGAGTAATGTATTCATATATTGTGCTGAAAATGATTGCGAATTGTTGCGAAAATGATCGGAGATATATAATGCCCCTGTTTTATTCTGAAGTATATTCTTTAGTACAGGAACTTTGATATCGTTTCTTACAGCCGGATAGTTTATTCGCGGCTAGTGTGACAGATTTCGACCACGCCCTGCCGATATGGTACCCCCTTGCCCAGCTACCCTTGGATTCATTGACGACGTATCGAAAATTTGCTGGCTTTGATCTGCACGCGGCGACTTTTCCGGCACCGCATGTTATCATCGTTTTTGTCAGCCTCAGCCTTTAATGAGGATATTCAAATCGATGATGTCAAATGATGATATATCATTAGTTAGGAAAAAATATTAGATTATTTAAAAGGTATATATCTAGGAAAAAATTAATTATACGCAGTTTTAATTTTTATATTTGTTACCATTTTTAATATTGTTACATAATTATTTTTTCATGCAATACTGTATTTATTTCATACTATTCTTTTTTTTTAAATCAAAATTTTTAGAAAATGCTTTGTATAATTTAAATATTCATATACTATCGTTATTTTATATTTTGTTATTTAATCAAGATTATATAAGATTGATATAATTTTGATAAATTTAGATTTTGCTGCAAAAAAATATTGCTGATAAAAAAAATATTTTCTATATTTATTCATGACAGTGAAAATTGAATTTATTGTCATTATGGCAGTTTCATATTTGCGCTAAATATATCCTTTTTGCTCTCAATTATTTTACAGTTTATTATAATTGAACGTAATTACATAATGAAATATATAGAAGCAACTTTATATAAACGTCACTTTTTTTTTAGCTGCAAACATTTCCGGAAATTTTTTCCGCGTTTTTTTCCCGACACATGTTTTTTAAACTTTTTTCCAAATCGTTTATCCCGTTGTTTATCCTGTTTTGATCAGGACGCGCAGTTGTTGGTGGCCCAGTTTTCGGGGCAGCCAGCAAATTGACTTTTGCCAGTTCAATGAAAACGGCGGCGGCCGAGCCTTTGAAAGCGCGCCGCGCGTAACTTCTGAGACGCTTTCGATGCTTCGAATGAGCTCTCGAAACTTTACATTTCTTCGTGGGGTTTCCTTTTCGCCGCTCCGTTCGATCTCGCGGAAGCTCATCGATCTCCCTCGGCGCGCTCGAGAGGAAATCTTCTCTTTCTCTCTCCCCTAACGTCTCGCTGGAGGAGACGCCTCAAAGAGGGCGCAAGGACGAAGAACTCTCGCGGAAAATCGAAGAGCGAGGGACGGCTCTCTCTCTGTGTCTGACACGAGCGCGCATATTCCACTGCGTCGCGAGAAAAGAAAATGCGCGCTCCAGAAAGAAAGGAGAGGTAAAAAGGAAAAATGAAGCACGAAAGGTAGAAAAGGGAAGAGAGCAAGTAAGCACGAAATATACAAAGGAGCGCGCGCGAGGCGGTGGGGAACTTAAAAATGATATCCACTGTGAGACAAAGTGAGGGTAGCTTGGCGCAAAGAAAGCCAGAAATGAAAAATGGAAATGCCGGCAGCTATGGCGATGCAAATCGCGAAGAGACGCCGGAACGAGAATGAGAGCGTGGCAAACGCACGAGCAGAATAGATGATCCATGCTATTCAGTGTAATTGGCGTAAGAGTTTTATGGATATTCTTCCTTTTCTTTAATTTTAAGTATAATTATAAAGCAATTTTTTGGATAGCAAGAAGGAATAGCGCTGCATTATTGATATATATCTCTTAAATTATAAATTTTATAAATTATATGTATCGTGTTATATGTGAATATTGTCAAATTTTTAGATTCAGAATGTCAAATTGTTAAATGCACATAAAGATTTAAAGATATCTTGTTTCTTCAAATTTGTTTTTTTTAACTTTGAAAATCTAGCGACACGTGGAAATGATTGATTCTAATTTTTCTCCTCGATAACTAGGGATTTGATACATCGAAAGGATTCAGAAAAATTTCAAAAATGTAATTAGAGAACTCTACGGGGTCTTACAAAGCCAATCAGCCAAAACGCGAATGGGCGATCTCGACGAAATCTCGAAAAAAGAAAGAAATCAAGAAACGCAATCTACCGCGTTCCGACCAAAAAAAAGTGGAACGTGCGAGGGACGACGGGCAAAGAAAAGCGGGGAAAAGATAGAGAGAGAAAGAGGGAGAACGGAGAGAGTCCGAGTCCCCAAATTACAAATCCTCCGAAAAAGCCAGGCGCGAGATACACAAAGACATTTAGCGCCGGGCCGAATGCATCTCACGGCGCAAACGATGCACCACCGCGACGCGGCACGCAGGTGGGTCACACAGGCGTGGGTGTACATTACAATCAAATCCCGAAAAAGGGGGAAAAGAATTAAAAAAGCTATCTGCCGCGAGATAATAAAAACGAAGACGAGAGCCGCGCGCGGTAGAAAAGAGACACGACAGAGCGAAAGCAACAGAGAGAGAAAGAGGGAAAGAGGGGGAGGGAGGGAGAGAGAGCAAAATAGCGTTTGATAGAACGAGAGAAAGAAGAGAGAGAGAGAAAGAGAGGGGAGCAAGTATTTAGATAAAGAGAGACGAGAGGGTTGAGAGCGGGAAGGACGACGATGACGAGGACTGGGGTGGCGAAAAGGGGGATCCCTCGTACGCCATATCTCTCTCGGCGCGTATTGGTGACTGGGATGAAGCGTGTGCGTCGTTGGAAAAGCGCTACACGCTGGTGGTCCCGGAAAGAAAATCGCTCGCAGGCTATTTTCCGGAGGAATTTTTATTGGTACGCGCGCCATGTTGGCAGCGGCGACGGGGGTGCCGCGGGCATCCCGATGGCCTG
The DNA here is from genome assembly GCF_025532165.1 of Camponotus vicinus. Taxonomy (NCBI): domain Eukaryota; kingdom Metazoa; phylum Arthropoda; class Insecta; order Hymenoptera; family Formicidae; genus Camponotus; species Camponotus vicinus. The sequence goes on from NW_028141956.1 coordinate 24,172,217, forward strand.
CCCGATTGGTCGTCGCTGGGGCGACGCATCCGCCGCCGGACCAATCCGCGCGTCCGCCACCCTCTCGAGCGTCGTCGGGAGTAGCGGCGGCGGCGTCGCGGGGACAGGGGTGGAGGGCGACCGGTTACGAGAAACAACCCCCTACCACGGGCGACGGCGACGGCCGAGAGGCAACCCCTCGTACGCGTTCTCCGCTCACTCACCCCCGCGCGGAGTCACCGGGATAACTGCATTTCGCGGACAGAATCCCACAAGAACTCACGGCGAGCGGTCGCCCCCTCTGACTCGCTCTCCGCTTCTGTCGTCATCGGGTTTTCCCACCGCGTTGTCCTTCGCAGGAAGGAAGGAAAGAAGGAAGGAAGCAAGGAAGGACGGAAGGGCGCGTCGTGCACGTCGTCCTCGTCGTCGTCGCCGTCGTCGACCTCGTCCTCGCCGTCGCCGTCGTCGTCGTCGTCGTCGTCGTTTCGCGGTGCGCGCCATTTCTTTATACCGATTTGCACGTCGCGCCATTTCTCACCAATTACTTCGATATCCGAATTTTCAAGGCCAGCTGATCCAGCCGAACGCCCGTCGACACCCTCCCCCTCGCGGGGGTCGCGCACCCTTCTAATTGGATCGACGAGATAATCGGATTTAACCGAGTTGATCATGCGTTTTCTTGGCGATTCATAGATTTTAAAATCGATATCGTGCATCGTTTTCATCCTTCGTGCATCTGTTATTCGAAGAGCAATACCAAAAGGACTCTTGAACTGCTAACGAAGAAAGAATCGAAGGAAGAGAGACCCATCTCCGAATTTTTCATGTGTCTTCAATTTGGATTTTTTAATCGAACGATTCTTGAAGAGACTATTAAAAAAATTATGAAGAAGAGAACCACAATTCTAAGTGAAATTTGAAGACATACTCATCTTCGTTTGTCAAAAGTGCAACGAAATTGCAGTTATAGAAAACACACAAGCAGTCCAAACTAATTAATATCTATTAATAAATAATAATTTCACGCAAATGTCCATTCTTGATGCGGAATGAACCGCGAATTGGATCTGGGCTAAACTATTATATAAGAATAATTTGCAAAAATCTACCGCTGCCTGCAAATTTTTACAAAGATTAAGATCGCATACAAAAAAGTCACATATAAAAATTACATTAAATCTTTCAGACATATATTACTGAGAGAATTGAAGAGACTACATGTAAAAATTGGATTAATTTAACCGAAATCTAGATTAATTTAATGCTAAATCGATAAGCAATATTTTATACATAATTATTCCGTCTTAATTTTTTGCAACTTTTCAAACACATACACAAATGGATCTCACTCTAATTATTAAGATGCGATAACATTTAAAATAACTATCGCTCATAGTAAGAATTTTCAATAATAGTGATACTAAAGGTGTGCACCCCCTGCACGAGTGTTTTCTGAAGAGAATGTTTGGAAAAAGAGATCTATAAAATTGCTCGATTAATCTCCTTGGATAGTTCATAAACACACAACTAGCTAAATCACGCAAGATATATTACTCTTTCTAAACAAACATACTTCGAAAGTTGCAAACTTTGAAAAGTGTAAAGCACCTCTGACAGAAGAAACGTCCTTTCTCGCGACCCAGCCCTTCGTTGAAGTCACTGAAAAATTGCCGAAGGATAACGAGGCGCTCTCCGCCGGAATCCTCGATCTCTCAAGGATCTCTCGGTGCGTCGCTCCGAGGAGGATAACGCGGTGCGTATTCGCAAAGCGGACGTGGAGCGCCCTCATCGCAGGCATTACGTCATCGCGAAGATGTCCTCGTAGATAGTCGACATTTCGCTCAGGTGCTACCAATACGAGCTACCTCGACCAGGTTACCCCGGCATCACCCTGGCTAACGACTTGTCCGGAGGTACCGGGGGTCCCGGTGCGGGCGGCGTCGGTTCCGTCGGTGGTACCTCCGTCGGCGGCGGGGGCGGCGGGGGCGGCGGTGGCAGCGGTGGCGGTTCGTCCCTGCCGACGACCCTCAGCCTCGATCACCAGCAATTCAACATATTCCCGGCGATCTTCAGCCGGCAACTCAACTTCTCCGCGGCGGCCGCCGCCAATTGCGGCCAGAACAAGCTGATGGACGAGCTCAGGCCGAACCTGGGTTTACTCGGCGTCGGCCTGGTCGAGAACGACAGCTTCCACCTGAATCACAATCAGGAGAAGAGAAAGTGCAGCAGCGCCAGCTCGAATGAGCAGGACTTCGGCCTGTACGGGGTACATCAGGGCCTGGAGGCGAGCCCGCCGACGCCCGCCGCGACTCCTGGCAGAAGCAGCGTCGGGGCCACCACGACTGTCGGTGAGTACCATTTCTCGAGTTTTGGTGATACATATTAACAGAGGAATAAGTTCCTGACCTTATTTAAGCGCGAAATTATTATTTCAATTAAGGAAAAGATTAGCATGTGTGCGTTGATTATTTATATTTTTTCTTTTATTTATGTGATGGAATTTTTTTTTTAAACTGGAAACATCACTCATAATTTTCGTCTCGCTTTGGAATACATGTTTCACAAATAAGATTAATATACGACAAAATATTTTCTTTATTTTTATTAAGTTTAAACGAAAACATATTTCCTAATTAATTTTAAAATAAAGAAATTAGTGATTTTATAATACTAATAAAAAAGTGGGTTATTTTGATACTTATTTCATCATTTTTTGACACACAATTTTTATAAAAAATATGTTCTTTCTTATTTCTGTAAAAAATATGTTCTTGATATATTTTATAATTCGATATGCATTTGTAACTGTTGAAATTTCGGTTTTTTCATCGTCGAGAAAAATGGGCATCGTGCTGTCTCGAGATAGACGTATTTTCCGCTTGTTGAGCCCCGAGCACGCGTTCACGCTGGCGACGCGATCAGCCCGGAGTGTTGACAATGGGTCGGGTGGGCCAGACATATGGTGGTACCTGTTCCATGGACTATTATTATGTGCTAGTAGGGCTTAAGAGAGCTTAGCACCGAGGGTGCGTTAATGGGGTGGGCTTGAAACGTCGGACCATGCTTGGACGGGCGGCGAGTCTCTCGCGCCCGATTTCGAAAGACTTGGCATCGGGATCGAATGAAAGGGCTCATCCCTCTCATTCCCTCTCCTTCTTGTTATTGTATCGCGGCTCGTATTTCATAAGCGTGTCTCGTGCGCTCGAAACGTCAACTCGCACTCATTAAATGCGAAGCGTTTAATCATCATGTCCTCCCAAAACATGCAAAGACAATAATTATCCCTCATCTATAAAGTAAATAGAAATTATATCCGACTTGAATTGATTAGAAACGCTTTAATATTACGCGATTGTCGTTAATATGGAATAAAAAGCGAAATAAACTGTCTTATTTTATTAAATTTTCCACCCCGTTGAAGAAACTAGGCGTTTCTAACAAGATTTGTTTGCATCGGGAGTCCATAAATTATTTACTGAAGTGCATCGCTTATTAATTGGAATTTACAAAATGAATTCTTAATGAACCTTCGTCTCTAAGCAAGGAATCTTGCGCTTGACGAGTACAAAGTTCAACAGGTCTATCGCGACGCGGCAAGTCGCTAGAATTTTTTCGTCCTTGTTATATCGGCAAATGTGAGTTTCACGCGGTGGCACCGATTTGCAAATCACGATATCCAGCATTCCGTCGTACCCTTCAAGGTCAGGGTTTCCCGGAAACGAAATGAGACTACCGCGGAATTCTCATGCAAATGATAATCCGACTGCGTCGGGCCGCCTCGCGACGAGGGAAAAAGAGATAACGGAATAAAACGAGGACAGGACGGCGGTGGAGGGAAAAATTAATGTCGTTAACCCCCTCGCGCGTTCTCCCGGGTATTAAAAGTACTCGAGCGACGGTCTTCTGCGCGCGCGGTCCCCGTATCCTCCTTAAAAGGCGCGTCCCGCTCTTGTTGAGTGACCCGTAACGTCGTCAACCCTCAACTGTGCTCGTAGAGAAAAATAAATTTGTTCCGCGTGTTCACCTTACTACGCGTTACTCTCTGACAACGCGTCGCGATATGGAATTCTTAACTGAAAATGAAATATTAAGGAATTTTAATCGAATCTAATAATTCTCGTGGAAAAAATGATGGCAAAAATTGTATTATTATTTTTCAATCTTCTAATTGTTTTGATCGTTAAACTTGAAAACCATATTGAAGTAATTATAAAAGTAAATAAAAAGTTTTTTATTCATCTTAAAAAAAAAACTTATATTTGAATTAATTATTTTTAATATCTTTTCCTCTTCCGCTATTTTTCTACAAATTACAAGTTGCATATACAAAATATTTGAAGAGCGTTATCTTGAAAAAGATACACTCCTTGTTTTTTTTGCTATTAATCGTACATATCGTTTCTAGAAAATAAATGTTAAAAAGTTCAACAGCTTTTCTATTTGATGACATCTTTTCATCAAATAGAATTATTAATAAATTAATTAATTAATATATCTGACACATGAAAGTGAGATGTTGGCAAATAGATTTGTAGATGTGAATATTGGATCAATTTTCATAAGAATTTCAATCACGATTTCTCGCGAGAAGAAACAAATTTGCATTACGTCGAGTGAATCATGGAGAAACGCGCGTATCACTTTCCGCTGGACCGATAATGCATTCTAATGTGACAGCAGATGCCGACGGATGGCAGCTGTAGGTCGGGAGAAGGCCATCGCATTACCAGTAATCCTGTAAATCGTGTCATTCGTCGCGCGTGTCACCTCGTTAAAATCACCGCTAATTACCCCTCTGCCTCCCCTGACTGTCCCCCCAAAATCTGCGGGGGCAGATGTTCGCCGCCGGCGCCACAATGCGCCCTCGCTCCTTTCTCCGAGCTTTTCTCGAGAGTCGCTTGTCGGCGAACAGCTTGTAACTTCAGCCAACAAAGGGTTAACTCGGCTGCGAACGGTTGTACGGTTTCGTCGACATTTTATTATCATTGCTCATCTTCGATTGCATGAATTTATTTCCCTAGACGTCATATTATATTGTAGTTTATGATACATGTGATGTAAACTGTTGAGATTATTTATGGACCTCTCCAGTAGCTTGATGTTGAAGGAAAAATTAATTCCGATCTTTAAAAAAACTATTTCTGAACTTTTTTCAAAATTGAAAAAAGACTTGCCAAGTCTGAAATATTTTATGTCTTCTATAACTAAATTCTTGCTCTTTATATTTTCTATTATTTGTCAATTTTATTCAAGTACAAAAAATCTCTATGATTTTAGAAACAGTACATTATTTTAGTATATTATTTTAATTCCATTCGAAAGAAAATTATAAGAGAGAGAGAGGTCTATTTATATTTTTAAAAAATTATTTTTTCGTTGAAAAAAAATTCTTTCATATTTAATGCCCACTAGCATTGTGGGTAAAAAATGTTACTATTTATAAAATAGCATAGCTATTAATTAAATACAGAGACAAATTTAATATAAAGAAATCTTTCTAATTGTTTATATACTTCTCTTTCTCTCTTTTTTTTCCCTTCCAATAAATAAAATATTATTAAAATAAATTTCTCTTTCTCCTCAACATTTTAATTTTTACTTACAAAAAACCATTTTTAAAAAAAGTTTTATAATATACGTATACGTTTTATAATATACGTATATGTTGTATAATGTGTGTTGGTTTATAACTACAAAAAACAATTATATTATTACGATAACGATAATTTTATCCGCTTGTAATAACATTTCATTCTTTTGATAAATGTTCATATTTGGTTATATATATATATATATATATATAGCGTATTCGTTTTAACAAATATAGTTTACAAGGATATAATTTTTCAGCAGATTTTTACATCAAAGATGTAAAACCGACAACCGTAATTTTTTTTTTTGCCTATTTTTTGCAATCGAAAAACTCTGTAATTGCATAAAAACGGATTCAAATCCCTCGCAAATTGAAACAGCAATACACAAATATATTTCACGAATCTAAATTTACAATCCAGTAATAAACTTTTGCTTCCTTGTAATTAAATTATAAAATCAATATTTATAAGTTTGTGTGTGTCTGTCGAATAATGGTTGTGAAGAATGTTTATAACAATATTTTACATACTATACAAAAGAATCACACAATGCGTGAATGGGTCGATATATCCCATTGTTATATATCGTAAATTAATGGGAAAAATTCATTTCGACATCATAAAGATCGCGGAAAACACTTTTTTGCCGATACCTTTTATGAGACATTAATTTCATTTCGTATCATTTATGAAAATCTCGTTTCAATCTATACTCATGTACAAAAAATTAGGACGAGCTTTTTGTTACGTTAAAATGGAATATACTTTTAATGGAACAAAGTATTCCTTCCAGTCTGCGTTATCACAACTTTCAGAATTTAATTGCGCGTGATTACATATGGTTGAATGTACCGTGAAAAATTCTTTTTAATCTCTTATTTTTTTAATTCCCATCTCTCTACATTTTTCTACGCTACAAAAATCTCAAAAAAAAAAAAATAATAATAAAAAATTCTACGTATTCGTTTTTTCAATTATTATTCCGAAATATATTAAAAATTTGAACGTGATACTCGACGAAAATTTCTCGAGGATTAAAATGCTTTGAGAAAAAAAAATTTTTGGATAAAAGAGATCGATATAGATGATAGAAAAGTCAAAGAGAGCACGGGGCCCTTCGCCTTCTTCGCTGAACTTGACCGAGTTTCCTCGTTCACCGGGTAACCGGGCAAGGTATGTAAAGTGGACAGCATTCATCCTTGAACATTGAATCAGCATGTAACATGATTAGGTCATTAACGCCCTAACCAAGTTAGCATAGTGCGAGGGACTTCGCTCGCCACGCTTACCCCGGGACCGTGCGACCCCGGTACCTACGTTCGTTCATAAAGCCGGCGCCGCGACGCCGCGTCGCGCCGACAACCAAGACGACGATGATGCCGACGACGACGACGGCGGCCGTGGACCTTGTCGCACCTGTCCGAGGTCGAGAGTTCGACGGATCGCGCCTTCCGTGGAATATCGAATTTTCCGGCGATGAAAGCGATACGGGAAATCGAGTTTCGATTCGCACCTGTCCGACTCTTTCGTCGTCTAACGGATGAACAATACGCGCAGGGGAATCTGCAAAGAGCGTTGACCGCGCGTCCACAGCCGGGTGTCGTTAACGGAGTTTGTTTATCGCGTTGGCCTCGAAAAATGTCACGTAACTCGGTTTGCTCGCGGAAAAGAGTTTCGACTGCGTTGCACTTTCACGACAGGCAAAAGCCTTTTCAAACACATTCCGCGGAATTATACGAAATTTTGCAAAATTACGAGCCTTCGAGAATTCTTAGTTTTGTGCATCTGATTCTTAATCTTGTTTTTCGCTGAGTAAAGATGCAATTGTATCCCCTAAAGAGAGGGAATGTAAATTGTTCCTTGGAGAAAACCGATCGTTTTCTGCATCACGCTGATCAAAATGAATTATTTTGATCAGCGAGATTACCTTTTAAATACGAATAAAATTTAGTGTGTATAACAATTTAACGCATTGTTATATTATGTTATTTATTCGACAATTTTGCTACTCAATATATTATTTGATGGCCACATTAATATGCCATTAAAATAATTTCAAGCGCAATCGGCGAGTAATTTCATTTATGAAATTATGAAGTAATTATACACCCATACGCAATACAATTGATTAATGCAATGTTAATAAAATTGAAATTTATCTATCGACTGTATAGGCAAACATTATTTCAGTTTAATACGAGGCAGATGCGAAAATTAGTAAGTTTCTTTTTTTGACGTGTAGTTTATTTGGGCAAATCTTATTAGAGATGGTTTTGTAAAAGTGTTAAAGTTAAATTTCTTTTTTTTTCAGGAGCAGAAGGCGCTTTTAAAAAGTTAAAGCCTGACCCCTGCGCCTCTAGTCCTCATATTGGTCACACACCTACAACGGCTAGTTGTCCAACACCCGCCCGACGGCGACACAGGACTACCTTTACGCAGGTTGGCACGTCCAAAGTATCCGAAAAATGCTCACTTCTTAATACCCTTCTTAGTATATTTTTTTTATTTCCAGCACCTTTTTGTTTTTCGATATTTTTTTCGTCGTCGATATTTCTTACGAACGTATATTCCTGCAGAGGAACATCGAATCCTGCGATCGATAATGACATTTCGATTAGCTCTAATCTTTCGTATCGCGCCGAAATTTCCTGCCGGGTAGTTCAAATCGGCCTTTACCACGGCTTTTCAATTGTTTCCCAGGAGCAGCTGGCAGAATTGGAATCGGCGTTTGCAAAATCTCATTATCCGGACATATACTGCAGGGAGGAATTGGCGAGGACCACCAAATTGAACGAGGCCAGAATTCAGGTGAGTGTTCCGCTTCTCGCAGATAAGGGCAAAACAAACGATTTTTCGGATTCGACGTAAATTAGATCAATAATGATTAGTGATATTGTTGCGTACGATTTTTCACAAGAAAAGTTGAATCGAAATAGTGCATCAGTTTCTGGTAAAAATGTAAACGCTTTCTTTTTTTAATTAATGATGCGAGGACAACTCATTCCTTCATATTTATCATCATTAAATATCTATTAGCACCATTTTCTCTTCAGCATTTTTTGCATAATCGAACGATTATTTGAGATTTTTAACAGTCTACCATTAAGATTATGTTTCATATTTTGACGATGCCGAAAAGTTTCTAGGCATACTTATCTCCCGTCTATCTTTTTGACTGTGACTCACTGTGTAATTGAATCAAAGATGCATGTGGGGTGACAAAATGAAGTTACGCGCGCAAATGTCGATCCAAGACACCCTATATTCTTTGAGGGTCGTGGAATTGATCGGAGGGGCCGGAGAGACGAGTTTCAACATACTTCTTTCAATAAATCGAAGAGTTTATATCAAACGCTGGACTATAAAATATTTTCGATTTCGCTCGAGACTTTTCACGCGAGGCAAATATGATCCTTCACATTATTGATATCGCAGCAAACATTTAAAAACATATATTGACAATTGCTATTTTCTCCTCAACACGTAATGAAATAAATTCCCGCAAGGAAAAGATGATTACGATTCATGGAAAGTTATAGTAATGAAATTTTTAATTTCTTCGACATGAAAACGTGAGTTCTCCGACAGTGATGCGGTTTGTGATGACATTAAGGATGGAGGATTTGGTAATGAGAGAGAAAGAGGTAAGCGGGAACAGGGGTAAGGAGGGAGGGGGAGGAGGGGGAGGAGATGCCGGGGTTGGCGTACACCGGTCCCGAATTCCGAGCGAGCGAGCGGTACATATTAAAACAGTCGCCGGTGCGTTGCGCTCTTTTGATATATAATGCAACGGGGTGTTGTTTGAGTTAAAAGCCCGGGAACCGCCGCGACTTAACCCTGTTAAACTGCGATGCCAAGTAAAACGCGGTTTGCGCTCGTCGCTCGCCGGTTATAACCGATGCACAAAGTGTCCGCCGCGAGGAGGTGCACAACCCGCGCGGCGGATGGTCCTGTGTTCGTTCCGACCTCAAACACGAGAGGAATAGAGAGAGAGAGAGAGAGGGAGGGAGGGAGGCTCGCAGTTTTAAATGTCATTTCCAGTCTCGCTGGTTTTCCGGCGCGCGGCTGCCCCAGAATCGGCCAATTACCTGTAATCTGCAAAGCGCGCACTGTAATTAACGCTCGCGGATTTACGCATCTCGGTTACTGTCGAGCCAACGGTAGCTTCACCTCGCATAAGAAAACTTTCGTGATTTGGAGCAAAATGTGTATCCATAACTCTCTTCGGTCCCGTTCGAGACCGAAGTATTTCTTACACCGCGTTAAATTAGATTTCACCTCATTTCGCATTTTTTTCTAGATTTTTTCTCTTTTTACTTTAAATTTTTCATGATATTTTATCAAATATTAAGTCTTTTTTTTACATATCTATTATATATCTGTTATATATCTATTATACATCTATTATATATCTATTATATATCTAATATACGTAAATAATATACATGTAATACAATAATCACATTTTTGAATACGCTAAAATAGAATTGATTTTAATTAATCGTACAAATAAAATTAAAAATTTTAAAAATAATAAATAGTAAACGTCCAATTATAAATCTATTTCAATCTATATACCTACCTATTTCATATAAAATGATATCGATGAAAGAATCATAAATATCAACGCAAAATTCGGAGACACTCTCCTACCGTTTTCTGCGCGAACGCGAAGGGTGAAGGAAAATTTCGTCGTCCCCTGGAGGAATCGCGAGGTCGGTTTGGGTTTAGGAAGGTATCGGTCGCAAAACAGGGGTTCTCGGTGGAAGAAAAAGGTAGGATGGCGGCCACGTAAGAAAGGGGGGCCCTTGTCTCTCCCGACGTTCTTCCCATCTCCTCCCCCTTCCCCGTCGCCCCGGCACCATCTCGTTCTCGTCTCGTAGTGGAAGGAATAGCGAGCCCGGCAAGCCTGAGACGTTTCAGATCTATCTAGGGTGGAGAAAATTCAATTTAAAATGGCGGCTCAGATATAATGGCAGCCTCCGGTACAGCGTCACCCAACCCCCTGCGCGCCCAACTCATCTCAACTTTGCCACCCTCGTTCGCCGTCTATTTCTCTCTCGTCCTCGCCGCCTCCACGGCCCGTGTCGCTATCTTTGAGGAAACAGAATGCCGTGACTAGCGCGGGAGCTTTTAAAGGAACGACTCCTACATCTACGAGGTTGCTCGATTGATGGTCTCTCGCGAAAAAAAAAATGGAATTTGTTCTCGAGATGTTGGCGTCTGTAATTTTTTCCATAAAATACGCAATAAACAACATACGCAAAATCTGACATATAAACGTGAGCTTTTCTAGTATCTGCAGCTATTAATTGTCTTTTGGTTTTTTTTTTGTGTCAATTGTTTTTAAAGAATCTCTTTTTAAATATTTTCTATTTTTCGCGCTTATAAATAATAATTTAATAATAAATCAATTTCATTGAACTAGATATAAATAATTATCTCATTACTTTAATTTTAATATCAGATAATTTGAGCTGAACTTTTCGATTTAGAAATATTTTACACACACATGATATATATTAATGTTTAATAAATTTCATTTAATGTACAATTTTCTCAATTTTTTATCATCAACATTGATGACAAATTATTAGATATTAATATCTAACACATTCTTTAAACAATTATTATATATTTTAAATAATTAGGAATTATTTTTAAGCAAATGTACTCTGTAAGATTTCTTGAGAAGATTATATAATATAACTTTTTATGTAGATTTAACCCTGATGATGATGCAACGCTACACGATTTGCAATTTCTCTAAACGCGCAAACGCATGCGCGCAAATTAGTGCACCTTGAATGAGCGTTTTCCAGGCGAAACACGGTATACCTTGTGTAGGATCGTTTCCGTCCATTTATGTCATTTCGAGTGAGGTTTGCAGGAAACTTGGTACGAAGATGTAATGTACTGCTACGTATACGTACACAAGCATGCAAATAAATTTAATAGGAAGGTAAAGCAAAACACTTGGGCGAGCAGAGTGAATGTCTTTCATAATTGCTTGATAATTACAAATAAAAATAGAATAGTTATGGTTGCATTAAATTATTTCTATTTCTAATTCTAGCTTTCTTTTTAAATATATAATAAATTGATAACAAAATCATATATATTTTATTTGCTTTACAAGATAAATTTTATTTTAATCAAATTCTTATTAGAATATTAGAGAACCGCAGAAATATTTTATTATATATATGAATATATAATAAAAAAAGTTACAAACACGGAAAAGATGTTCTAATGTTTCATCGTCAAATCGTCGATATAATATACGCTCAAGGATCGCGAAAGTATTTATGACAATAATGAATAATAATAGTAAAAAATTGAATAACACCCCGTAATAACACCCCGTGGTAAGAGAATAATTCTCGAATCATTGCACAAGAAATCCCATTATGCCGAGGAAAAAGAAAAGAGAAATCCCGAGCTCCGCGATATTGAGTTAGCCGAGTTTTCATTCGACCTTTTTACTTCGATTCGACTTCCGATCGAAGCCTACCTACCTGTCGAGCGTTTTACGAGAAAATCGGCTTCCTATCTGACAGGAAACAAGAAAATTTATGAGAGTAGCATAAAAATTGGTGCCAAGTGTCCTGCTCTTTGACTTTATATTTTTCGCGCTTATGTAAATAATAATTTAATAATAAATAAATTTCATCGAATTACCAATAGATATAAATAATTATCTCATTACTTTAATTTTAATATCAGACAATCTGAGCTAAACTTTTCGGTTTAGAAATATTGTAAGTTGAAGTAAAAAATTATAATTTTTTAAATAATATAAATATAAAAGAAATAATGTTTATTACACTTTACCTGTAATCACATTTAAATGTGTTTATATAAAATTGATTATAATTCTTAAAATTGATACATAAATATATATGTTTAATTACACATGTTATCATATTGAAAATTTCTGAAATGGATGCGCAACAGTATATCATTATATATTAATAGGTCTTACACGCTCTTGTCTTCTTTTTCTTTCACAAGAAAGCCATTACCCGTGTATCACATTTTCTCGAGCTAGTATGTGGGTTAGCTATCAGAGTGCAGTATTCTCTCAGGCATACAGGGGAGGATAGTTTTCTCGGTCGCGGTCCTCAAAGTAGCAGACATTTTGAGCCGCGTTCCCCGTGGAATAGCCATCTCTCTTCTACCTCATACTCTTTCCCTCTATCTTTCTCTATGAGCGGGAAGAAGGAGACGGATAGATAGATAGATAGAGAGAGAGATGGGGAGAGCAGTTATTGAATTACGAACTCTTAGCTTTCCAGTTCTTGCAGAGTGCGCGCCTTGAGGGACGCAAGTATGTTCTCGAAAAGCTCTTCTGGGGAAGAGGCAAATAAAAGGAATCACCCTTTTACCGGATCTCTCTTCGGGCAACCTATTCTACCCGTCCGTAAATGTGTACCGTATGTACAGGATGTACGTTGGCTAGTAAACGGAGCGCCCTCGAAAATTTCGAATCAATGTCGATTTAACAGAGATATCGAGGGATATCTTAAATCTGGAGCAATTCATCGTTGAATTAAAAATTTTCACGTTTCAAGTAAATTTTATTTTAACGACGAGTAGCGTTTAGTTGTTTCCTTTTTGCCTCTCGCCAAAAGTGCGTGATTTCTGAATATTTTTAGCCACAATCTGTCATCTATCCGCGTTTCGTTATTTCCCTTGACAAAAATCGACTGCGAATTTCAAACTATCTATCTCCAGTTTTCGCCAATTCTCGAACTCTCTGCATGTCTACATGCATACGTATAGATGTGTGTGTCTATTCGCAACAGTATTCTCGATAGTGAAGATACGTCCCGTTTTAGATTTTACGGAAACACGCGGTATCAAGTTAAACGAAGCGTCGACAATGTCATTTGCATATACACGGCGGAAATACAAGCATGTACGCGAAAAAAAAAACATACCAGGGGAGCGGCAAATATGGGAATCGAGTTCTTATTGGGAATTTTTGGAAAACCGTCCTCGCGAAAATGCGAGGTCCAAAAGATAATCAATCGAGCTCTGTTTGTACATCTGACAGATACAAATCCAACTTTGAAAATCTCGTTAAAATAGGTTTCGCATTAATTTCTATTCATGCCTCGGGGGATTTAACGAGCTTTAGAATTTGATTTACTTTCGAAATGCACGATTTAATTATGTAAAATGTACCGAATACAGTTATTAGTTTTTTTTTACAAATATTTATGATATTCCATATTTTTTATATTTATATATTTTTAGAACGTATATTATACTTTCTTAAAATAGCGCATTTAAATATTTTAATGCGCTACACTTTCTACATATTTAGAATTAGCAGCTACTTCGACTAGTGTACGCGGTAATGCCAGATTATTCGAAAGCCGAGTGTGTTTTATGCAATTGCAAATCGCCCCGCGATGAGAATTCCAATGCGGATTGAGATTGATTATGCGACTTGCCTCTCGCACGTTCCGCGATTTCCATACATGTGAGTTAGAACGATGCATGCTCGTCATGAAAATGTTAATCAAGCCCTTTGTTAAGAGTCTTCAAATGTGGCTTTACCTTCGGAATCTTTGTGCATCGCTCCCGTCACTGCGAATATTTTCTTCATTTTATTTGCAAATTTACCAGTGATACCATTAAAAAAGAAGTATCGCAAACTCGGTAATTTCTATAATTTCCGCTGTAATCTACGATTGTTGAATTGCCCCAACGAGAGATCCCTTTCGATATAAATCTCGACTCAAGATTCATTCATTTTAGAATTAATATTCTGATTATTATTGTTCCGATAATCGCACCGATTCTCTATAATATTTCATATCCGAATTGAGTACTCGCTGTCTCTCTCGACTAAGTAATCCCGGATTCTAGCCAATTTCGCGGCAAGAACTTAATCTAAATAAGATTCCATTACTCCGCTTGGCGTGTCTAGATGTTTCTACTGCAGAACTTCATTCGTCGTAATTTCCTATGCAAGATCATTTATCATTAAAATATACATATGAAATTATTATTTTTATTTTTTATTTATATTTGAATTGTGAGAGTATCTCTCTAGCGATGATTCTATCTATTTACGCAATATAAAATTAATTGTCATTTTGGGAATTTTTGATTCTCTATCGTAAAGTGCGTCTATAAATATATAATTTTATATGATTAAGTAACTAAATTATGAATTATATATATTTTTTCAAATAATCTATTTTATCACATTTAATATAAATTGAAATTGAATTCGCTGAACTCGTAACTTTGGATTTTAATTAATTTGACAATCTAAGTAAAATCTAAGATAATCCAAAAGTTAATTGTAGCTGCGCAAAATTACTTGTCTAAATTCGTTTGCCACTCAATACCATCGAGTCCAATATGAATATTTATGCAGTTAAATAAAATTGATAAAATGTAAAAATTAATTTTTCTATTCTAAATATATATATGATAAATAGAAAAATATGTAGTTGTATAAAATAATATATTTTTCTTGCAAATATTTCTATTACGTTATTTTTGTCGTATATGAAATTTGCAAGATAATGCTTGTACAAAGTTTGAACAACATACCATCAAGAGACAACGCAATGTGTTGTAATAGAAAGATCATTAGCGAAAATAATCCCACTGCTGATGAACTATTAATTTCTTGCGTAGGGGTTAATCTCTTTGGTGTGAATTAACACGATATAGATCTTGACGTAGGTGACGACCTTTATCGCGTCAGACTGCCGTTTGACGCTATATTGCTAGAGATTAATAAATTAGCATCAAAATTACTTTATAATTAACTGAGAGGAATGATTAATTAAAATAGTTATAAATTTATTTCTTATATTTATTTTCAGTTAAAATAAACTTCTTATTGATTGATATAAAGCGTTTAGAAAAATGTTTGAATTAATTAAATACTTTTTAATAACAAACCAGCTTCTAATTAAATATTTGTAGAAGAAATAGTGTGAAATAATTGTGAAATTATATATTTCTCGAAATGTTTTTGTTTTCTAATTTTATCTTTTCTGATTATTCAATAATTATTAAATTTCGTATATTTCAATAATCGCAACATTTGTTATACATTTTTCACTACGAATTAAATATTGTAATTTCTTGATTTGCATAAATTATACATACTATATATACAGCCGTCAAGAAATAAAGGTATATAATACTTTAAAAAGACAAGAGAATTAAATATTAATTAATAAAATTAAGACATATTTTAAGAAAATTTATTTTAATTTATATATCGTATATATATGTGCATGTGTAAGTTTCTTTTTTAAGATAAAATCTGCAGTATTTCTTTACGTTATCCGAGCAAAATAATAGAAAATTACAAAAGGCAAAGTTGTTAATTTTGAAAAACATTGAACAAAAATTAGACAGAGTTCTTATAATAAAGAAATATCTATTTTCTGTTAACATGTAATTTTTTCTTGCGTACTCGGGTTGATACGAGAACGTCGCTGCAAATATTTCAGAAGACACTCTTCGGAAACGCCATGCTTCCACATAAAGAGTGATAGAGCTGGGTAGCGAGTAAGGCAGAAGGATGCAGAGAGTATGAGAGAATAACGGAGAAAGAGAGAAAGGGAGAAAGGGAGGGGAGGGAAAGAAGAACAGAGAGAGAGTGAGAATTTGAGAGAGAACAGACCTGGTTCGAGCCACCCCGGTTCGTGTCAC
Source organism: Camponotus vicinus (assembly GCF_025532165.1). Taxonomy (NCBI): domain Eukaryota; kingdom Metazoa; phylum Arthropoda; class Insecta; order Hymenoptera; family Formicidae; genus Camponotus; species Camponotus vicinus. The sequence goes on from NW_028141956.1 coordinate 24,188,485, forward strand.
CCACTTCTGCGGCGATGAGAGAGGGTGCACAGTAGAAATGTCGATAAAACGTGTTGGCCAATGAGCGAGCCCGGTGTGACGTCACTGCCGCAGCATCGGCCAATCGGGTGGCGCCGGTGACGTCACCGGTAAGGGTGGAAACAACCCCGACCCGGGACGAGAAGCCGCAGGCTTTTCTCTTTCTGGCGGGGGCCTTGGAAAGAGGGGTCTGTTAGTTGGATGATAGAGTAGGGCGCGAGGGTGGAGATTGTTGGGGGTTACGGGGGTGGACGTGGATGAGGGGCCAAAAGGGGGAGGGGTGGTGGGCCGGGGTGCGGAAACGTGCGCCAGTGTGGATGCCGGGATGAGTCGCCGGTGGCGGCTCAGGCAAGCCCCAATATGGGTTTACTAATCCCGCGAAACAATGGAAATTGCCCGATGCAAAATGGCGATAGGTAAACCACCCTGGGTTGCCGGGGATAAACTTAGGATCCGTTCAAGAGGTAAAAGAAAAAAAAAGAAGCGACTTTTTGACCCGAGAGATTCATGACATTTTTTTTTATCGCAAGATCACCGTCGACTCACTTGTCCTAAAATTAATTGTTAAGTACTCGTGTACGATGGTGCAGCACTTTGTTAGTTTCTTGGTCACTATTTTGTCGCAAACATATTGCAAAGAAGTATTGAATATATCTTTTAGTACGTAATAACTATTTTCATAAATATATATATTAATTTTGCGGATTTTAAAATTTTAATCTTTTAATTTGTCTTAAAAATACCGCGAAAATGTATAAAACAAATACTTTTTAGGCAGAAAAAGAAGAGATTGTTGAGGCTTTAAAGCGGAACGAATTTATAATTTGTAAAACAATCGAATCGAACGTTGATATTTCCTTTCCAATTTAGAATATATGGTATTGGCGAAACGCTTCCAAAGCAATTGATGTATAGATTCAAGTTGTTTCGAAGCAATTTCAACGAATAAATGCAATATAAAAAAACTATACCGGGGAAAAAATAAATCCATAACCCCAACATATGTTTCTTTAATTGTTTGTGTAACACACATAAAATTATATATAATATAAAATTTAACAAACTCTCTCTCTCTCTTTCTTTCTTTTATAAAAGATATATTATATTAATCTATTTGTATATATATTTGATAATAATATTAATATCAAATATCAAATTAAATATATTAATATTTTATATTAATATATCATTAATATTAAAATATATTACATTAATTATTATATATTTATTATTATATACATTTATTATTAATATATTACATTTATTATTTACTATATTAATTGGATTTGCATAAATTAAAGAAATAATAACAATAATAATACACAGCTAAAATCTAATAGTCTCGACACATTAATAGTATATATGCATAGAGAAATAAGATGGTTGTACTAATTGTTTAAATATCGTTAATACATACGATTGCACCTATTCGCTTATGCAATTTTATTTCTGCGTAGGTCTGGTTCCAGAACAGAAGAGCGAAATACCGGAAGCAGGAGAAGCAATTGCAGAAGGCTTTGACACCAATTCCCGCCTGCCAAGGTGCCATGATGAGGAATATCTATCCTGGTGCTAGCAGAGGTTATCAACCCTACCCCCATCCTCACAACAGCATAAATGGCATAAATCGTTATCCCCAGGTGAGGCTCCCTTACGACGCGCAGGACGCTTCCGAAATTTCATTATTATCGATACCCGCCGCTTTGCACGCTCACCAATACACTCAGCGCGAAGATACACCCTCAATAATGGCAAGTAAATAATATAAACAAATTATTAGTAAACAAAATAAACAAGAATAGATATAAACAAGAAAAGAATTATAAAAAATATGTTACACCATATATTATATATCTTGCTCATATTTTGTGTGCAATTATTTTGAATTTTATTTTGAATTTAGAGAAAATTAATTGAGAGAAAAAAAATAAAAAGATCAAACTCATTTAAATATTTGACAGTCATGTCCGAATTGAGGTTTGAGAAAATTGTTTTAAATATTTCTCATTCAAATATATCCACTTTTTAACACGCGATTAGTCATAGAATAGCAGTGTGAAAATATTGCGATATAAATTAATAGATATTTTTATTTTAAAAGTAGATCACACGCGAAACCAATGTGTTATTTGAAAAAATATATATGTATATCGATAAAAAAATTTTACCTAAGAATTTCGATACAACGGTAGATTCGGCTGCTTTTGAAGGTCCATATTGCGAATGAATTCGATGCGTTTCTCGTTAATGATTTTAACCGAGGTATTAAATTGGAGTGCACCTGAGCGTGTATGTCCGGCGCATCGCTATCGGTCGATATAGCTAAATTGCATTTCGGCTGATTAGTTGGGTCGGCCGAATTACCGAATGCCTACCGTTTTAATTGAGCCGATAATTCACGAGCGTGTCTATCGGTTTCTTTGAAAAAAAAAAGACTTATATTTTATTTACGCAATCTTTAATTTGATTTTTTCTTTTTTTTTCTTTCTTCTCTCTCTCTTTTTTCGTCTCTCTTTGTTTTATTGAATTTTTAAGAAAATAAATTATACGATAAAAGAAATTAAAATGGAGATATTTTTTCTGCGGTAGTGGATATATCTTTTTCAGGATTCTTGAAATATTTAATAATAATGTGCCAGCCAACACGCATACACGTATACACAATATTAAATTATAATATTAAAAGCATGAATATATATATATATATATATATATATATATATATATATAAAATAAATGATAATTATTTTATAATTAATAACTTTATAATTAATAGTTATTCTTCGTAATAAAATTGATAAAAGCATCGATGGAAAATAGTATCAGAGAAAATACACTTTTTTATCGCTTTATGCCATGCAAATTTCTTTATCGTTCAGAGAGGATCTAGTTTTTTTCCTTCTATCTTCATCAGATTGTATTTAATAATTGTGATATTACGTAGGATCACGTAACACGTTGGAAAATTGATTACGACCAGGAAATAGACACCGCGACGTATTATTAATTTCCATCAGTTCTGAACGTATATTACGCATTTAATTTTTATAATGAAACCATATATCCCCCTCGTTACATTCGATTTCGCGTTTGCTTATCCCAGCGAGCGAAGATGTAAGAGTGGCTTATAGCCGATAATTATGTTTCATACACGTTAATTACCGCATTACTTTCTTCTCATTGTTTTAGAACAGTCTTTCAAACCACGTGTTACTCTGTAATTTCATTGATATCGCAGAATTCATTTTCGCTCATTTATATTGCCCGTGAAAAATTAATTACACGCAATATTAAAATCGCGCGTTCATTTTTCAAACGGAATAGAACGATAAATCTTTTAACGCGATCTCAATATTATTTAATTAAGGAGGATTATGTATTCCAAAGAACGTGGTGAAATCATGATTAAATTTTAACGTTCTGATCGTTAGTTTCCCTTTCACTAAAATCATGGATCGAATTATCAACGTCATTGATCGTGACAAACTGTGTTTTAGATGGGCACGACGTCTTATCCGAGCATGACCCAGCCGTTCTCCATGTCGCATTCAGCGTCGAATATGTCGGCCGTTACCGGTATGCGACAAGATGCAATGGGTGAGTCATAAATAATGCAACGCCAGTGCTTTAGATGCGAGCATATGCGTAAAGTGAGCGACATGAATGGTTCGCGCGTTACCCTCTCATTTAGGTCAAGGATCATGCAAATGTCTTTAATTCCAGAATTTGAAGGTAACCGACTTTACTCTTTTGCGGGAAATCGATCGTGTCATTGTCGCATTTGAATCTAAATCGTATCTTATCTCGCCGATATTTACAAAAAAAAAAAAAAAAATACTCCAAGTTTCCTAGATTAAAATACAAAAATATCTTAAACGAAAGAATTTAATTTAAAGCAAAATTGCATTTATAAATAATTTTGTTATAAGTAGGAGTTAATTTTATGGGAAGAGTGCAAAAAAGTGAATTTATATAATAGCCAGATATTGTTAGAAACGTCAAAATTGAATAAAATTGACATTTTGCAAAACCAACGTACTCTGTAAATTAACAATTATGTGATTTATAATGATTTTATAATAATTATTGAATTTTTTATCAAACGCATTATCTCGCAATGAACTTCATCATCAAATATACACATATTTTGTATCCGAATATCGTCTCTCGACTCTCGCACACATGTCAATTTTTCTTCGACATCTCGCGAACAAACTAATTTCTGCGGCCTCGTTTTCTCGTCCAGCTTCTCGGCGATTTCCCGCGCCGTTTTCGCGGATGCTGACCCGACGTTATCGAATGATTCCGCAAAAATCCGGAGCGGAAATGGCGCGAATCCGACGCCCGGGCACGAGAGAACTCTACCCGCCAGCCTCCAAGACGCTCTCTCCATTTCCGCTCCCCAGCGCCGTCTTACACCATTTCCGGCGCGAGATGGAATATCGCTTTTAAATCGAATCAAGACTATTCGCGAATTGCCTGCCTGTCGAAGTTGCACGGTGCGAGCGAGTAAGCGAGCGAGCGATTGCTCTATGCTCCACTCGCAATCTCGCCGCTTCTCCTTAACGATTTAACGCCTCTCTCCTTAATGCGATAGCAAATTGACCGATTAGCAGACTCGATAAAGCTCCGCGGAAAGTCGTTAAATCGAATCACTTTTCAAGATTCTTTCGGGAGAGAAAAGAAATCTGCTATTCTCCGCGCCGTGACATTCGATATCGACTTACTATCAGGAGAATAGGCTGTTTTATTAATTAAAATTATAGTTAATAATGTTCGCTTTTAATTGGCTGTAACTATTTTTACCACCAAAGCGAAAGTGTCTTTCTTTTTTCCTCATTTAACATAACATAATAAATATTTTGTCAGTTTTATACTAATCTATTAGAATTAAAAGACAGAATTAATTAAAGGTATAATTTATAAATTTATCTAAGAAAATAAAATTATAATCCTCTAAAAAGATGCATATAATATGGATAAAATTGTAATATTTTTTGTGATTACTGTATAAAGTGTAAAACATTAAATAATATATTAATATATAAATAATATATTAAATAATAAATAACAATAATATATTTTTGTAATATAACTTTTATGTGCTAGAAATTTATTTTTATCACAGTATTAATAAGTAAAAATATATAATTTAGAAATGAAAAACAAGAGAGAGATTATAATAAGTCAGACTCTTGGCAATTTTAAATTTCACGTGGTTCGCCTAAAACGTGCTTTCCGTTTCAGGAATGTCAGCGGAAGACGAATGGTACAACAAGAGCATCTCGGCTCTGAGAATGAATACAGCCCACCACCCCAACCTGGCCGCACCCATGTTACAATATCAAACATAATTGTAAACGGAGGCGGGAGGGCGATTCAAGGATCTCGTCAGAAATCCGATGTCATATTTATGATCGAACCGATCGTGATGACGGGGAAAGAGAAACAAGAGTGTAAAGTGACGAGATCGACAAAGCCCGATCGACGTTTCGCCGTTTCGCAAACGAAAAAGGCAAGAGATAAAAGCAGAAATACGGATGATGATCCCATTTGCGTTACCGCCAATCGGCCTCGCACAGCCGCATCGACATCCTGATTTCGCGACACATCCTCGCTTTGCACAGCAAACGAGCTCGATTCGCAATATATTGCGAATACACGCGCGTGAAAGCTCTCATTACGTTTTGGATTTCGTCACATATATTGTCCGGGCAAGCTAAATGTTATTATTAAGCTCGACGTTAAATTCGATTAAACGCTATGATGAAATGACTGCGTTTATTTCGAGCATCCGAAATGTGAGTTTCAGGGCGCGAAAGTTGATTGCGTTGTGCGAAAAAAAAATATTGTTGCAGATCAATTCAATTGGTACACTTATTTAGAATCTTGCCTACGACTGCTCGTGTGATTATCGCGACATAGAATGTATTACGATCAACGCACAGATTGATAAATCGCTAATATTCTCTAATATCGCGCTTTTTTTCTTGAATTTCTCGCGAATTTAATACACATTTGTTCTCGTATAAATCTTATCAAAATTAAAATTCTATCGTAAAACAAAATTTGTCAAGTCAATTTTAAGGTTGAATTTATGAAAAAAATTTTTACATTTTTTATACATTATTAATTTTTTAATTAATTAAGCAAAATTGTGGCAAAACTTAATTTCTTATTCAGATTTTTTTGTTCGAAAACTGTTAATGTTTCAATATTTTAAGGGAAAAACTTGATCATAATTTATTTTAAATGTCCGTAATCATATCATAGCAAAAAGATACAAGATTTAAAATAATATTTAAGTTAGTCTTATTATTTGTTAATTTTATTTTTATTTAAAAAATAATGAAAAATTGTTGTCAAGTTCTGTTAGATTGTCATATTTATATTTTGATTCTCGCAGGGCAGACAAATTTTTTTAATTTTTTTTACACGCTAGGAAAGATCAGTCTTTTTGTATTCAAGAGAGAATGCGCGATATCTGAGACACCTCAATACTTTGGATTCGCGGATAGCGATAATTCTGCGATTGGCGTGTATAGAACATAGAACCATTTGTCGCGAGAGCTGTATATTTTCTACGTATAGCGGGTGTCTATTTTCTAGTTACTTTCGATAAGAGAAACATGTCACACATGACGCGCAAATGCACACTTAATACACTTGCACGCGACAATTCGTTAATCTCTTAACAACGATACGTGCCACGCTTTCGTTAATTGACGGAAAAAAGGGGGAAGGGGGGGCAAAGGACGGGACTGTACATAAGGACGAAGATTATAGATACATAGAGAGCGTGTAATCGGCAGATACTCTAGCATATGCGATTTTTCAATGTCCTTTTAAAAGTGTAAGCATACCCTTAGTGAATGATATTAGGCATTGATTTGTGTGCTTATGTTGACCACGATTTTGGATAACAAGGGGCAGGAGAGACGGGAGCGCGGTTGGACGGCGGTATCTGACAGTGCTTTTGCGTTTGAAATTTGAGGGGCGCCAGGGGGTTTTTCGTATCGCCCGAAACTCACCCCTTCGTACACATTAAACGTCGTTGCACACAAAAGAACTCGCTTTACCATCCTTCCAAAAGTGACACCAAACAATGTGATTTGCGTTTTACATTACATATAAAAAAGCGTATGAAACGTAAAACACTAACTGTAAATGTATATTCGATCTAGAAAATATGTGTGAATTTAAGATAAAAGTTACAAATGAAAGTGATCATAAGGTGACATAAGAATAACTGATAACATTGCTCATATTTTTAAATTCGTGTCATTTTTAAAATGAGGATGTGACGTGTATCAGCGTATCGGGGACAATAAAATGTTCAGCATCAGTTTACAGTATTGTTTGACGGAATTTCTATGCTGGACGATTTGTTCGTCGAGATACTATTGTACGGTACGCTTATATATTTGTGTAAATTTGTGTGCAACAGCCTTTAATCTTATTTTACACTGAGAAAGTATCCGGTGCCGTAGATTCGTCAGAGACAATTATAATGACGGATTATAATGACGAATTTATTAGACAAAGAAATTTACTCTTGGTTCATCGATTGTTATTTTCGCAAATGCCATGTTGTGTTAAAAGAGCATCGTCGGCATCGCGGCGATTCTTTTAATCCTGAATGAGTGAAGTATAAATTGAATTGCACTCTAAAGTGACTGATTATGCCAAAATCAGTGTAATAGACATTTGACAAACGCACAGGTCACAAAGTTACTGATTATCTGCTAGTCAAACAGAGTTAACATGCAAAAGGTGGGGTCGCACCTTATCTTACTCGCACATCCAAGATTAAAATATGTAATTATCGCTAACGGATCATATTGTGTAACAATGTTGTGCTCGTAATATTCAATACGATTGCATCGACAGGCGAATAATAGCAGGCAAATAATATTGCTTAATGTCGCGGAATAACTCACAGCCGTTGAGATGACTGCAACATGACGAGAATCGAGGTGTTATTCGCAAACAACGTAGCAGATATCGTGCATGAAAATTGAATTGGTTGTCGAACGAGCATTATTCACTCTGTTGCCGCAAGTCGGTTAATTATTACGATCGTCCGTCGTCCGGATGCTTTCCCGCGTAAAAACAGAGAATCGAAGCCTTCGTCGTTTTAACCGTTTATATTTCAAATTCCTCTACATCGGCAGAATTTTATATTTATATTTTATTTTATATTTAATTATTATTTTTAATTTTATATTTATATTTTACATTTAATTCGATTATATGTATTTAATATGGATATGTGTAAGAAATTCTATGTATAAAGATTATTGTGCTTTATATAACTTCTTAAAAAAGGAACTATTAAATACATACTAGTTATTGTTTTATTCAATTTCACGAAATATTACATTTAATTTTGTGATATTATAAATATTTTTACGTATAAAAATTCCATGAAATAAATTTTTTATCTCAGAATTTATCGCGAAAATTGTCTGTGTAAAACTCTCAGCAGAAATTTTATGTAAATGCAAGCGAAATACAAACGATTAATACGCGATGCGCGTGCGACTTTTCCCTGGCGCCTTTCAATAATATTCGGAATCTGTCCAGTCAACAATCGTCTATATTGGTGTCATTTTTCGATAACTGTTTAATCAATATATTGACTCGAGGATGAAGCTGCAGACGACTGCGCATTGTTTTCGTGTAGTTTCGCTGCGACTTTATTATTATCGTTCGCGGCATTCCACGAGAAATGTTCCTAAAAAATTTGTAACATATCTTACACATACACACTATACACTCATGCATACATAACACATATACACAATCGTGTACATACACGATGAATACAAAGATATACGGCACGCGTGGACACGTGTAAGCTCGTGCATCCGAAATCACACACGAAATCACATTGTGTTGAGAGGACAAGTTAAATTAAGTGGAAATGCATACCGGACGAGCGTAACATAGTTTTAAGTAAGGGTCACGTATTGTACGTATGTGTTGTACATAGCCTAAATAAAAATTACATTTAAAATTATATTTCCCTTTTCCTCTTGTCTTTATAATTTTTTCTTGTATAAAGTACCAAAGATAAGATAGTAAAATCTATGTCGAAGTATACATTTAGAAATTAACATTAGAGAGACATTTAATATACATATATATAATCGAATTAAATAAAATTAAATGATTCATTAAACAAAGATCAAATATAAATTAAGCAAATACAATTAATTAATAATTTTTTTATACAGATCGTTTACTTTATGCATATCTATTCTGTATAAAGTAGACAATCCAAGATAATAAATTTTTAAATAAATAATTATTACGCAACGATTTTTGCTTTTTAAACGAATATTTAATATAATAAATTGCACAAATACCAAAAAAAATCTTTTTTAAATAAAAACTTTTGAAAAATATATGATTAATAAAAGAGTCTAATTTTTATATATTTTTAATAAATATATTTAAATAAATATAATATAAAATTTTAATACGAGTTGCGCATGTATTTTATTTTATATACATATACACTCGTCTATAAACTAATCATAATATGAAATGGTAGGACGTCCAGTGCCTGCAAAATGGTTTCTTAAAAGAGATCAAAAATTAAATTAATTCAAAAAATTTATTAATAAAATATATTTGTTGTAACCACAATTTTTTTTATCAAGAAAGTCTACAAAACTTATTGCTTTAAATTTATATATTTTTGAAAAAAATGAATTTGATCTATTATATCCATATTCAACTACAACTTACTACTAAGTATTTTCATCATTAAGATAATATTGATATTACAATTGTATCGAAAAAGTTCTTTTTTTAATATAATCTTATGAAAATAAAAAATTCTAATTTTTTTATGTATAAAATATCTAAATAATATTTTATTATTGTGAAGCCTTTTACAAAATATTACTACCTATGTATAGAAATATTAATTAATAAGAACATTTTATTAAATATATTAATTAATAGAAACATTTTATTTTAAGTATTTTAAAATAAAAAAAAAATCCAGAATATTTTATATATATGCGTTCCATTATACTCTCTAGTATAATTTAAAAATTTAAATAATTTGGATAATTTAGAATAAATCATTGCCGAGAAAACGAAAAAAGAATAAGTAGTAATATATCTGAGCATAATATAAATAATAAATAATGTATAAATTATTTACCGCATATTGTTGCTCTGTACGTTGCCCGATGCTTTCTCAGACCTTTCCTCTTTTGTTAATCCTTTGCTATTTCTATCTAGCACTCACACTCACCCCCGAAAAAACGATTAATAATAATCTAATATATGCAATGATTGCGAGACAGTTGGCGACATTCCCGATCGCGAAATAATTACATGAGATATTTTATTTTTTATATCATTAAAGATAGAGACCGCGATCTTTATTATTGATAGTATGTATATTATGCGCGCCAATTGTAAGAGCCAAAAATTAATATAATTGAAGATTATGATATAATAATAGTCTATTTAATAATTTATGTTTGCATTTTACAAAAATTTAAAATATCGACGAAATATATTTGTCTCTAAATATTGTTAGACGAATAATTATTATCAATAAAGATCGATAATCGAAGGGACAAAATTTACAATTTTTAGTATCGCTTTAATTTTTATTTGCAATTATGGATGATCGTACTTCAATAAAGATTTGTCGTCATAATAAGTTTCATGTCATTTATCAAGATTTATCAGATTTAAAGGTTTAATAATCGTTAATTGTAATTATCATAGTGATTTATGTTTCAATCACGTTTTAGAAAGAAAATTCCATAATATACGAAGTATTTCGCACAACTATCTTCGAATATCGATCAAATTAGATCACTTAATAATTGATGTAGATCAAACTACTGACTCAGACAAGCATTGAACTTCATCGCTCATGTCGTCTTCAGATATGATATAATCCTGTTCATTTCACGAAATCCTCAGACTACATATCTGGACAAAACTGCTAAAGAGTGCAAGGAGTTTTCACAAACAAGACACTGGCGGATGGGTCTATCTCCTAATTTGAAGAACCAATTTAAGGCCATGACGCTATAAACCTCTATTATTCATTATTAAAAAGAAGCTATTCTAAGAGGTAAAAAGCTCGAGAAACAATGACGAATTTGAAAGAATCGATAAAGCAACCTAGCAATTAATTTGTAATATTAAATAAATATGATGTTATACATGTACAAAAGCAGATCGAAATATATATTTCTTTCTCTAAGATAAGGATATTATTATTAATAATGTAGTGTTATAAAAAATATAGAAATATGTATTATTAATAATGTATTATGTATTGTAATGTAATATGTATTATTAATAATGTAGTGTTATAGAAAATATAGAAATATGTAATACAATCCTAGGGAATATACATATTAATACATCGTAAAGTATAATAAATATAACCCCCTATGGCATTACTTGTAAAGAAACTTGTAGAGAAACTTTTTAGTTCTGACCGACAATATTACCTTCCCGTAGCCTCATTAGATATTTTGGGTCCACTTGCTTTCTCATCCTTTGTAAAAAAACAAATTTTATACAGTTATTAATTTAACGCGATAATAAGTCGATCGAAAGATTCATTTGGTTTCGTTCTTCTTCTTTTTCTAGTTTTGTAAGTGCAAACTCCCTTAATAAATAATCTCTTTAATTGCAATATAATTCTATTTATAATTTTATGCTATGTATTCTAAATACATTCATATTCTGCTTCTTTAAATGCTTTTTATATTACAGAATACGTGAAATTATCAATGAAATTTTAAAGTTTTGTGTAGTAAATGGATAATCTATATAAGAAGAACGAGATTTAAAAATTAAATGAATTTTTTGATCGATTTAATTACATACAAGTAAAAGCATTATAAATAAAAGGGAGATATATATACCATTTTAAATTTGGGAAACAATAAAGTACGTAGAGCAATCGCAACAGGTCCGGTTTGGCGATCCATACCTCATCCAGCTTATTCGCAATCGCTACGCCCATTAAAGTTGCGCAACGTTTTGCGCTTACTTTCGTTTCGTCTATTTTCGTATCTATTCCGTATTGCTAAACAAATAACCAGATTATGGCAATTGATTAAATATGTGTATACGTTGTAATCAATTAACATAGAATATACAAAGTGTTGTACAAAACTCGAGAGGGAGTTTCACTAAAATATACTTTCAGAAAAACAAATGAAATTGTGAATTTTATTCACTCTTTTTGTATTATTATTTTTTATGGCAGTTGCATGATCGCAATATATTTTCGTATCTCAAATTCCATAAGATATACTCTGCATAAATTTTGAAATGTGTTTCATGTGATACATACTGCACCAGATTTTTCAGTGAAACATTTGGCCAAAAAGTTCGTTTGCACCGGACCCGGGCAAACAATCGTCACATCGATATTAGAGTATTCTTGCTTTAACGATTCAAAATAACCCTGCGAATAATGTAATGTTACTATCTATTTCTCTTAAAGATTTTCGCAACATTATTGCATTCGTTCAACAAAATTATTATATTAAGAGTACTTACATGCAACGCATATTTAGTAGCACAATAAGTCGCTGACATAGCTACCGGTACAAATCCCGCGACGCTAGAATTAATGACAATATGCCCACTGCTTGTTTGTAAAAAATATTGAACAGCTAGTCTACTCAGAGATACAACTGACAATACGTTTAATTCAAACATTTCTCTATCGACTTCTATTTCAATCTTCTCCCATTGCGCTCTTTGACTTCGACCAGCATTATTAACGAGTACATCCAACTGAAATGTATATCATAGTAAAGCTCTTTTTCTATTAAATAAATATATAATAAATATATAACATATATTAAATAATATATAATAAATATTAGATAAATAAATAATGAATATTAATATAATAAAAAGTGAGAAATATCGAAAATTATTAAGATTAAAAGAAATGTAAAAAATTTCATCGAATCGTGCAATCATGCGTTATTACACGTCATCAATAAATTATATAACAAAGTATATAAAACGTACTTTTCCAAATTTGTCGATCACGTGTAGGAATGCTTCTTTGTGCGAGTCCAAATTAATCATATCCAAAGGGTATACTGCCACGTCGTCGTCAGTCAAGTATTTGTTTTCTGAAGAAAAGAGAAGAGAATGAAACATTTATAAAAGTAGCATATTTTTATACAATTTAGTATCTCAAATTATATAAAGAAAAATCATCAATTTATTGGAAGGAATACGTCAATTTACCTTGCAGACATCTCTTTTTTACTTGTTCCAATTCAGGAACTCTCCGAGCGGACAAAATTAATTTACAGCCAGCTTTGGCTAGCACGTAGGCTAATTGCTCTCCGATACCGCTCGACGCACCAGTTATCCATACGACTTTGCCCTTCAAAGAAGCTGTGACGACACGAAATAAATCGATATATAGATTAATTTATACATTTATACCTGATAAGCTTCTTTATTTTACACGATCCATATAAGTTGCAACAAATTTTGCAGTAAGAGTTTTTTTTATATAAAAAAATTATTTAAAATATAAATAATTATATTAAAGAAAGAAAACTCTGTCTGGAATGCTTCTGTCGCCAATTATATAAATCGTGTAAAACGAGCCTACTTTATTTATTTCATCTAATTTACGGTACTTGAAGAAAAGTTTCTCGTTTTTCAGACTTCGCACTAACAAGAGATATAAGTGTACTTACATACGGGTTTGCCGAATATCTCTTTAAACTTGAGCAATAAATCGCAGTCAAAAATGCAGGGTAAAATTAGATAGATGCTATAATAGAATATAAGTAGAGCAAAAACAATTAGCATAACGGTGAAAAAATCCATATTATCTGATTCGAAAAATTATATCTGCCAACAAACAAAGAGAAGCTATTATTACATATAGATATTACATATATATTTTAAAATGCAATTGCATTTTCCTGATTGAGAGACGTCGCGCATTTCAATATAACTTCTATTATTCATCCCATAATTTATATTCTTGGAAAAAAATTATTAGTTGCGGAAAGATTTTATTACCTTATAATATTTTTTTCCTTTTATAAATTTAACTTTTTTCTATTTTCCTCTGCAATGTATTTAAATATACCGTAATAAATTATAGTCAATAATATTTGCACATAAGTTTAATCTAAAAGATCCAACATGTCGTACATATCGTTAAGATTACGATTCTGAATAATCTTCAAAAGTTTTTAACTGTCGCTTATTTATTATTCATTAAAAATTTATGTCATTATTTATTAAAAATTACTAACGAACAAAAGTTTACTTTAATCCTCAGTGAATAAAAAAATAAAAATTGATAAATAAGACTTATAATAATTTATAACCAATGTGTATCCAATTTTTTATACGAAGATGAAATAGTCTTACATTATGCTTTTCGGTTGAAAGGTAAGTAGAGAGAAAAATGATTTTTAAACGATCAGACAATGTAAGAAGGACACGCGGACATATGTGAAATTATATTTATATAATTTTATAATATATAATTATATAATATATTTATATAATTTATATAATTATATTTATAAACATCGTTTTGTATTAAAAATACAGGCATCTCTTTGTATAAATAGTCGCAAACCAATACCACACCATCTATTTATAAATCTTATTTATTATTTTTTTATTCATTCCAGAGAGAGAATATTTAAACAATCGATTTTTTACTTGTTAATAAATAATTTTTGACGCTAATGTATGTGTGTGTGTGTAAATCCAGATAACACATATTTCTAAAAGACGTTTTAAAAATGACTTAAAATTTCATCATACTTTAGACATCTTTAAAATGTTTTTTGATTTTGTGTTGTCCGGGAACGATATATTCTATTATACTGAGAAATAATAATCAATAATTACGATATTTATATTGGACATGCAAGCACAAATTATTTCTATTATTTTCTAACGTAGCGTCTCCTGATAAAATATTTTAGAAAATGATTCGTAACTCGGGCATGAATATGAATTTTTTACAGTATTTTTTTTAAGTAAAGTAAAATTTGATTTCTTTCATAATTTACCTGTATGTATTCCTCTTTCTCAATATATATCACTCTAATAACATATATCACTCTAATAATATATATCACTCTAATAATAATATATATCGCTTTTCTAATTTAATGAAAACCAATTCACTAAATATGCTGAAGAGACACGCGTGCGGTGATCACTCGTCGCCTTAACGAGAATAATGCAGAAGACTCGAGCACGTCGAATATAAATACGACCAACGCGGTTTGATTTCAGCCACAGACTTATAAAACGATGTGGAGTCTTATACGAAAAAAACATGACAACAAAGTGCGACGCAAACAACTTTCGAGAACGGCAAGAAAGGCAAAAACGTTGACACTTTCAAATTGTTTTTCAAAATTTACTCCTTGAAATAATATTTAATTTACCAACCGGTAAATTTTTTTCTGATTGGTCAATCTAACGCTACTTTAGTCCAAGAAATAAATTTTGGAACGTAACTCGATATGATTTATTAGGATTCGAAACACATGCAATGTTTAAATTAAAATAGATATATGTTAGACAAATTTGTTGAGTTTAATAGAAAACGATTGAAATCAATGGTTTTAAATTTTTATATTAAAAATGAAGGCCCCTCTCTGTAGCTAATATCAAGATATTTTTATCCCGATGATTTAAGCCCAGATAATATATAAGAAAGAATGTAAATACGTGTGATAGCAGACGTTAATAAAAAATAAAATAAACAGATTTGACGTGATAGTAAACTAAACTCAAGATATATAGACTTTCGGATAAATTGTAATAGTATTATAATTATAATTGTAATAGTATTGGTATCTTCGAAGAAAGATTTGAATTAAAAAATTGACTAGGAATTCTATAAATCATTTTTAATTCACAACTTAATTCGATATTATAGATTAATATCTTTTTAGTTATCATATATTTCGTTAAGTAAAGCAATTTTTTTTCAAATTATAATATGTTACACGAATGCACGATTGAAGCAAATTTTTTTCGTATTGCATTACAGGATGTCATAATTTAAAATTATTGCGACGTACATGCAGAAAGTTGCTTGCATCGCACTTTATCGCAGTTGTTAATAATAATGTGCATAGAGCGACATTATTATGAAGTCAACAGTTTTTGAAACAGAAAAAACTTGTTTTTTCGTCCCTTAATATTTCAATCTCTGAAATAATTATATATTTTATTGTATATATATATATATATATATATATATATATATATATATATTATTCTCTATAAAATCTTCCCTTTTTCTAATAATACATAGTTTTTATTCTGTACAGGAATATAAATCTAATATAAATATATGTGTACGTAATTGGAAAAATCAAAAAGCGATATAATAAAAAAATCGATTATTTATTATCAAAAATGTTGTGCCGAGGAGTACGCTTTTCAAAATTTCACGTATCTATTGGAAATATGAACAATAGAATATAATCGACCGACAAATGGTCCCTTTGATGCAACTTGGCGTGATCAATCTAACGATATTACCTAAAATGGAAAAAAAAAAACGCGTAAACATACATATAAATAGATATAAGTAAAAAAATATTAATATAATATTCTTATAATAAACATACTTTTATATATTTATATATATTTTTTCCTGTTATTTGTTTTAAATATAAGTGTTATATAATAATATATCATATTTCTAATAAATGAAAAATATTAAAATATTACGTAATGAAAAAATAAAATATTGACGTGTATAGAATTTCACAATATTAATGCTTGTTTGCTATTTTCAACGCTTTTTATCATATTTTTACACGGATGATTCATTTATTTAGAATGCCGCTTCTTTAGCCGCAAATATTAGATCCAATTTTAATATTATCATATTAATTATACATACATATAACATAAAAATGTATTTATTTTTATTTTTTATAAGACAAAATTTGTACTAATAAACTGTTTATGGGAATAGGTCTTCGAAAATTAAAGTCTACCTTTTGCAAGAGCGATGTAATGATAGCAGCATAAGTAAATAAATAAAATAAAAAATCGTTCATAATGAAATACCTGAGATTAATCGAGAAATCGATTTCGTCGCATCACGGAACGAGACTCTCATTAATCCATCAAACCCATAATTACGATGTATAGATCGCAGAATAATTATATTTGAAAATTTAAATATTATTGTAATCATTAGTATTTTATTATAATATTCAAATATTATTTTGTACGTACATAATTTTTTCTTATATTTGAAATAAATAAAGAACGCGTTTGTAACTCGTTTATACATAATTTTTTTTTTAAATGAAATAGATATACAATTAAGTGTTGTGAGGAAAAAGCACAGAGAATATATGCAAATCAACGATATGTAAAGAAACTAATCTTTTAAATAAACTTGATATGTTTGATATGTATAAAATTGTTCTATAAATGTTATTTATTAAATTGAGATTATTTAAAAAAATCATAATTTAGTTCATTTTTGACATTATTAAGCATTATTAAAAGTTGTACGTTTTATTGGTAAATAATATATATAAAATTTAATATTTCGTGATTTGTTTGGTGACAATGCAAAGAAAAACATGTTTTACCAAAAGAGTAGGAGTTACAAGTTTACCAAAAAGATAAAGGAGATATCTTTACATTCTTCTGTCATTTCAAAGAAATATAAGAAAGCAGGACAGATACTCAGGTAGTAATATATTTGATTACAGGAAAAATGAGGAATATAGAT
Organism: Camponotus vicinus; assembly: GCF_025532165.1. Lineage (NCBI taxonomy): Eukaryota > Metazoa > Arthropoda > Insecta > Hymenoptera > Formicidae > Camponotus > Camponotus vicinus. The sequence goes on from NW_028141956.1 coordinate 24,206,288, forward strand.
TAAAATCTATTTAAAAATGAGAGAAATCTAAAGGAGAGCAACATCTAGAAGAAAATAGTTTAGAAAAAGAAAGCTTAAGAAATAAACTAGAAGATGACATTAGGCACATATCAAGTATAAAAATTAATTATTTTTGACAACGTATTACAATTGCTTATATAATTTGTTTTATTAAGTAAAATTAACTGTACAGTAAATATCTGTTTTTTCCCGAGCTATAAAATTTTCTTATATCATGAGAATTTTTCCATATACTACAGAAGTAGATATATTAATAAGTTTGATATTTGGCAAACTTTTTTTTAAATTTTGGAGACTGATCGAGAGACTCATTTATTTAGAGTCAGCGAGATGTTCTTTATAATAACTAACTACCTTCATTTTTTTTCAAGGCACACTGTACAAACATTAGACGTCCAATAAACGCCATCGTTGAAAATGTATTTGTCTGATTTCCAATTATAGTTGGACGAAATCTCTATTCGTATTAAAGATGGACGCATAATATTAGTTTCGAAAATATTTTCTTTGATGCACTTAAATGAAAATTACATTATTTCCGTTTTCCAACTGCTTAAGCTTTTCTTTATTAACGCCCAATCCTCTAATATATCCGCATCATTGAGCATGTAAACGATGTAAGGGCCTGCAACAGAAACTGCTCGTCTTCTCTCCGAATGATTTCTACGTTTTCTACCAGTTGTATTAAGCCATAAGTCCGCATGTATGTCCACATTGTTTCTATCTTCCTCTAGACGACGAATCTTCTCTTGAAGATCGTTATGAATACAATCCCAGATCAATCCCTTTTCGCTTTCAAAATTTTGTAAAGCAGCCTGTTCCTCTGCTAGGAATTTATTCTGGATGTTTTGCAATCTGTACTGTTTCAATATTCCAGCTACTTCTGTTTTTGTTTTCATGTTTTCTTTTAGTCGTTCTAGTGGTATTAGATATTCCTCAGATTTTCCGACACGAACTTCTCCAAGTTTTGTGTCCACTTGTGTAATTCTTTCTCGATACAATCTTAAGTAGACAATAAAATGAGCATTTATATTTAGAATTTTAATATTGCTTATATTATCGACAATTAATTATAATTTCATAATTAAAAATTGCAATATTATATTTACTTTTTTTCTATTCTTAATAAAATCAATCTTCTAATTGTTATAATATTTATATTATTAGAATGAACAAATTTCCCCTATTTTATAAATATATATTATATAAATTTAAATAAGATGTAAAATATTATACAACGATAAATAATATGCTAAATACGGAATGTACTTACTGTTCCTTGAGAAGAGTAAACTGTCTTTCCAAATCTAATAAGTTTTCCATACATTCATTACGTCTCCTCTCGCATTCATCCTCATCCATTTCTGAAGAATCATCGCTGTCGGTATGTTCTGCGCTACTGTCACATGATGCAGAACTCTGGTTACTTTCGTTACTGTCATGAGACATCTCCTCCCCTTCTGCCTCCGATTCATCCTTAACGCTTGGCATTTATACTGGAAAAAATTTATATATGTTTATATATGTTGTATTTCTTATGCACAGTAAAAGTAAATATTTAGAAACTGCGAGCTCCTTATTTCAGAACAAAAGCGAATTTGAATTAAAAATATATATCTATCATACAGTTATTAAATTTTTCATGCAAAGTACAAAAAGTGTCTACTGTGCATATTTTTGTATAATTTTAGAATATAATCTATGTACAAAATTTATGTCAACATTAATAATGCAATTGGAAATATTAATACAATTATTAATCTAAGGTGATATTTTATACACTTAGATAAGCATAGTAAAGTTATAAGTATATAATTAAGTGAAAAATTATGTATTATTCTGGAAACATTGAGTGTTTTCAGAAATTGATGACTATTCCAAGAATTCATGTATTACAAATTTATATGAGCTCTAAATTGAACGGATCCTTGAAAATTTCGTTAGGTATACTTACTATGTTTATAATTCGCTTTGAAAAATTTCGTTGAATAATTCTTCTAAAAGGAAATTGTATTTCTCATGTATTCAGCGAACGCAATGTTTGACAGCCAGCTTCGACAGATAAAGATAGGTAAAGATAAAGATATCTTGTACCAACCAAAGGATAAAAAACCATCTTGGAGTTTTCAAGCTATCGTAATCGCCATCTACATCCATTAGAAACCACATGAAATTACATAGCCAATCTACTTATCGACATTTCCGGTAAAATCACCGTTTGACAGTTCGTAAAAGTCTACGCATTTACAAATTGTTTGTGAATTACAGAAACACGTATGTATTAAATGTCTCTATAAATTTAATTGTATATTTTATTTTATGTATCTCATTTTTTAGCCAATAAAATGGATGCAGATAAGGAGGTTTTTTAAAGAAGCTTTTGATAAACGTCAGAATAATCGCTCTCAAAAGTCTCTGACGTTACCTCTTATTTTATTTGCATTAAAAAAAATAGATATATAATCAAGCGTTGGAGGGAGAGGAAACTTGAAAGTGAGGTAAAGATGAGAAATTTCCAATTCACTTTCAGATACACACAGTTTTGCGAATGTAGTACGGAACTGAACCAAAATATAGCACATGTTACCTACCGAGTGAATTCATAAATATTGGCTACATAGTTCCACGTTCCTCGGGACATAGTTAGCGTTCCGTATGCAAAGTTTATCTAAAACCGCGGGAACGTGATCTCTCTCTCTTTCTTCTTTTACAATAATTAATATCGGTTGAATTTACTCATCGATCGATTGGACTAAATTCGGCTTTGGTGCATCGCATACACAGAGGTAAGCTCTAACTGCTTTAATTATTGCAGCGAATTATTGTCGATTAATGAAATTAGGGACTTGAAGGATGAAATTTTATTTAGTTTAGAAAAGTATGCAACCTCCATTTTTCAACGATTGTAGAGCACAATCTTTCACATAAAAAGTCTTCTCACATAAAAAATAATTATTAAATATAATATATATGTAATATAATTATATTATATATATTATTATTAAAGTCACATTTAAGTTACTAGAAAAATAAGGAAAACGGGGAGCTTAATATGTATATATATATGTATATACATAAATACATATATATAGATATATATTATATATTTTGATATATAATACTCCATCGGATACAATAATACATCTGGATCTGTATGGAACAAACAGATAGACAATGCAACATTCGCATAACTGCAAGGTATACTCTAGCAATTATATATATATATCCCGTATATATATTTATATAATAATATATATTTCTTGTATGCTTCCTGCGCGTTCCATGAAGACTTTCGGTTAAATAGGTCTTTCGGTTTCTGCAAGAAAAAAGAAGGTACAGCTCGTTTTGTGCAATTTGTTTCGTACGAAATTTTTTTATCTTTTTTTTTTCTTTTCATTTTTCTATTCTTCGTTTTTCTCTTTTTATTTCGCTTCAAGTTCCGCCGCACACCGGACGAATGTACAGATGTAACGCGTCGCACGTTTTGTGCTTTATGGTGGTCTTTAAATCTTCGGGATAAAGTGTAAAATGCTCCAAGTATCTCTCGAGGACGCTGTCGGACCGACAAAATGTCTCCGTCGAGTCGTACGTGATCAGTTCTAAGATTCTTTTGACAGGAAAACGCGCGTGAGGAGAAAAAGTAATCAAAATATTGTTTCTATAGAATTTTCGTCATGTCAGTTTTTCACTTGTTCAATCGAAAGGTTTTTTGCTAAAAATTTGTCGAATAATATCAAAAAATATTAATATAAATATTTATTTTAGCGTAATACCCGCAGATAGTTTTAATCTTGATAAAAATGTTACGCTAAAATAAATATTTACGAATATATACTTTATATCATTTTTCTCTCTTTAATTATTGAAATAAATAACATTAATTTATTATTAATTTATTATTATTATGCCGTTTATTTATTTGTTTTAAATTTAAAGCGTAGCACTGAAAAATAAATCTATAATATTTTATGAGATATCTATATTTTTAAATACAATAAATATAATATAATTTCTAATATATTTATAATATTAATACAATTTACAATATAATATAATTTAAATATAATTTCATGCTTAAAACTGACATACGAATTTAATCTATTCTGATTTTTTCTTCATTTACTTCTTTATTATCCTTTTTTTATTATTTGTATTTTCCTGTTAATCTTTTTTTTTTATATTTAGGAGAAAGCTCAATTCTCAATTGCATGAATTTTATACTTAAACGATTATTGTTTGTTTTGCCCGGCAAAGTCCTCGAGTTACACGTTTTGGCGTCAGGAAAAAAATGAAAAAGGCGCTCAACGTGGTCTGTAATTCTCTCGTGCGGCGACGGTTTTATACAGACTCTTAATATTCATTTCATGCAACATTTATCGCGGCACTATCGCGGTTCGCCAGGAAAAAGTCACAAGCTCCGAATGTAACTTCGTGATAGCCACTGATATCGCGTTGGTAAAAGTTAGAATGCAAATCACAACGGTAGGATAAATACACTGCTAAATAACTGCTTGAGCATGTTATATATCAATGCTTTCGCTGGATTAAAATAATATTTTCGTCGCATTATCTTTCGCAGATATAGAAATTCAAACTCAAATATTTTAAATTATTTTAATTTTACATAAAAGTTATTTGGAACTCATAGATAACGAAAAAGAAGCAAAATTGTCATAGATATTGTTAATAGATTTGATTTATATCACTAAAATCAAGCAAGATGCGATAAAAAAAATACTGATAAAGTCACAATATAATTTCAATTTTTATACTTTTGTATCAAAATAAATATTTAATTTTTTATAATTCTGTATAACTATTGATTTTTTAACTTCTCTCTCTTTTCTTCTTTCAATAAAATATTATTGATTAATTATCAGCTCATAATTCATTGATTAGTTAATTTCTTTTTACATAATAATAAACATACACAGTTATTAGTAATATATATTCCTTGTTTCCGAAAAAAATATATCTGCATTATTTTATAAGATTGCAAAAATAAATATATGTTTAATGACCATTTATTAATGATTAATTATTTAGTAGTGTATGGATCCAGCAATGAATAGGAAGAAAACGCGGGATAAAGAATAAAAAAATACATTAAGAAAGAGACCGCTTACAATTATTAATGCAATTGCGTCAATAAAGTTAACTAGTGCGTTAATGCATAATTTATTCACTTGATCTTGTGCCAAAAGTAGCGACAATCTCCTTCGTACAAGCATAAAATTGAATAAATTATGTATATAACGCATCAGTAAACTTTATTAAGGTAATTGCGTTAACAATTATAAGCATAAAAGGTAAATAATAATTTGCATTAATTATCATGTCGATACAGAGGGACCCTCAAGTTCCCTCGAAGGAACGTAATCACTTTCAACCTATCAGTTCGTTCTTCGGGATAGAATAATTACACGGGAGGTTTATGAACTTGGACGACGACGGAATGTCGCGAACCGCGGAAGCGCTATTACCTTACCTAATTTGTTCGATCGATTTTAGTCTCGGTGAATAAAGGTGCATTCACATCGGACGCGCTCGCGCATTTTACGATTGTATACGCGATCGGCACTTCGGTGCGACGCATCCTCTCGCGCTAATCTGTTTATTCTCTGTTTTTTTTTCGCTATTGAACACACGCACTCTTTCTTTCTGAGGGAAAACGTCTTCGCGGTTCTCGGCGGGCGGAAAACGACTGCGGAACAAGTGGATTGCATTCTCAAAACTCAAAACTCTGTCATATTAGGTAATGAATGTCCTGTCGAGTCGCGAAATAAAGTGTGATAATACTAATCTAAGGTGGAATTTTTTATCGTCATTTATATGGCCGTTTCGCAATAAATGTAACGCTTTAGCGTTTGTCACGTTAAAGGTACGTTATTGAGAAAATTCGTTATTATCGGAGAATTTTCGTAATAATATGCGCTAAACGTTAATTCAAGATAAATGAGTAACATACATTTAAAATGAATGGCATGGCACTTTAGCGCTTATCGTATTTAAAGTACGATGTAGAAGAAACTCCTTATTAGAGACTCCTGGCGATAGCGTGTTTCGAATACGCTAAATATTAATATCCCGCTATGTTGCGTGTAGAGCGAATAATAAGCAAATAATAATTTACGATTAGACTGAGATGGAAATTGCTGTCGAAAATTCGCGCATTTTTAGCACATTTGAAATAATTGCTGTCGCAGAAACTTTCCGGTGTGTCCCATTTTGTTGGAAAATCGATTTTACAGCACGCTCGTTATTTACGTCGTTTATTGTTCCGCAGAAAGTTTCTTCGCGCACGACGTTAGTTTGATTATTCGTAGTTCATCGAATTAGTTAATGAAGTTAATGATAGAACGACCGGCGATGCATTGATAGATTTGTTCTCTGAAAGGAGCGAATTGTTAAATGCATTATCGACGAAAAAAATGAAAATGACTTTTGTCTCGTTTCTTTTTCACGGCGTTATTTATCTTTGTCTCGCGTCGAGGTACTAATGATCATTTCTGATTAAAGAAGAGGACGTAGATGGAAATTTAGAATAAATAGAGCGCTGTTCATACGAGTAGTCCTCTATCTTTTGCGTGAAACTACGTTTTCAAACAACGAATATCTATTAGGTATAATTTATCTGTAAATACCACGAAACTTTAACCCGTATACAAAGTTCCGGATAACGATGTACTACTTTGATAGTAAATGATAGACACATAACGATGGCAGTTATTGATGTAAAAATAGCATTTCTTAGCGCATGAAAATTATACGTGTATGTAGCAAATATTAATTTCTTTTCATTTCACTCAATTCAATCACTCTTTTCAACAAAGTTTTTTATTATATTATTTGTTTAATTAAAATAACAATAATAAAATTTTTAATGATGGAACTGATATTATATTTTAATTATTTTGTGATAATTGTTGATAAATGAAAAGAAAAGAAATTTTCTGAAAATGATTATAATAAAATATATGAGATACACAGTAAAAAATAAAATGTTAATTTTTAACATTTTTCACATCTCTCAGAAAGTCCACTCTAAATTTTAAGTTAAAATACTAAAAATGTTAAATAATTGACACAATACTTTACATTTATTTTTGTTACTATGACTTTAAATGTAATGTAAAAATAACATACAAATTAATTAAAAATTACATAAAAAAATAGTTACAATAACTTATAAGAATTGTTGTAGGATATTAACATATAATAGTAATTATATTTTAACTTAAATTATTTGTAATAGAAACATTTGATTTTAGTAAATTTTATTATTTTGTATGTCAAAGTTCAAGATGATTTAAAGATTTACTTTAACTTTTGTTAGAATGTTAAACTGACTTTGAGACATGTTGATTGTTTAAAATGGTTATGTTAAAACTACTCAAAATAATATTCCATTTCTAAGAGACATATACAAAGTGTTATTAAGATATAAAGTTGACATAAATGTAACACATGAAAACGTTATAAAAATAATAACATATAAGTTGTATGTTAATTTTATATTAAAGTACTAATCAAAACGTGTAACACAAGAAAATTTTAACATATGGACGCACAATTTTTTACTGTGTATATGTAGGACGAGATCTAGAGCGAATTAGTATCGCGTGTCATAGTTTTAGGACGTTCTTCTCATAAGTCACGCGTTCTGCAGTCGTCCGCATAAGTGTGTTACGTCCTTTTTCAAAGATATGTAACGACCCATATCGGCCTCCACAGAGAGCAACATAAGCGAATTGACCTCAGAAAGAAATAGAGATAGATAAAGACGGCGAGGAAGATACAGAGAGATACAGGCTTTTCGCCCCTTCCCGAGACCTCCTAGGAAATTGACATTTGCGCGTGCGAAGGGCCGATTGCCCCAGAGACATTTTTTCCTGCACCACACTTGACAACCACACTTTTTCCTGCCTTATGATACGAGTAAAAATTTATACAAGTTCTCCTTTGACGGTCGAAGGGTCCCGACATTTTCTCGGACTCGGTGATGCTACGAATCACCAGCAAGTCGAATCAGAATCGGACTTGTTCGATCGCGCTTGAAAAGTAAGCCTCGCATCGAGTGCTCGAATATTGTATGAAGTGACTTTCCAGCTTTTCACTCTGTACTTTCAATTTTGCCTCTTTATAAATAAAAGTTGAAAAAGGAAATAGCGAAGTATGTATAAAGCGAAAAGTTATGGAATCCTTTCGTAGCACAGAACGCAAGGAGCAATCTTTTTCAACCGAATCTTTTTCGAAAGAAATAAAAAGAAATTTAAAAAAATAGAAATGCATAATAATATTAATAATAAGAAATGATAAATATAATAAAGCATTTTATATATATATCGGTTATTTAATACTTTGATTACAAAGAAATTCAAGATTGAAAATTGACGGAATCATCGAATTTGGAAATGACTTCTCTTCGGTTAGACGTTTAGAATCTAATTTAATCGTTTGCCATAACAATCCCGTGATCGATCTGAGGCGTATCAATAATTTCAGTTCGTCTTTCCGTCTACATGTCATTTGTAATCGCTCCAATCGATCTTGCGACGAACGAATGAAAAATTCGCGTCGCACATGTTTCTAGATTCTAGATGAATATGTTATTTTAGGACAAAGTAGAAATCGAGCGATTTTAGATTTACTCACAAACATACTTATCGGCGCGATCTTAAAAGCATATCTTATAATAAATATATGTAAAATCTCTTTGAAAAATGTATAAACTTTTTCGATTGAAACATGGAACGATTTTCTTTGAAAATATTTTGACAGGAAAAATTTTATATAATTAATATAAATAAACTTTTGTATCACTGTACACATATCTAAATGATAAGTAAACATTTCCAAAATTTTTGTTTCAATTAAACTAAATCGGAAGAAAAAAAATATATAAAACTATTAGAAAGATAAAAATTGGCAAACAATTTTTGGTATTTTCTTAAATTGGCATAATTTCAATTCTGCAAATTTCGATTAACTTTACAAACACCTAATTAAAATTTATGTGCTCGATTATACATATAAATATAATGTTTGACGTACTGATTTAATTGGCTCTTTATTGAAGATGTTTATAATTTTCTAAATACGATTGCATTTTACGCCCAAGTCAATAAGATACGTTAGTATGATACCGCCGATCATCGGTAACTGCCACAGCTTTCCGCATTAAATCAACAAACTGTAACATGAAATCGTCAATCTTGACACTTCATTAAAAAGTAAATTGCAGCAAACGTAGCGGAGATCGAAGTCAAGATGTTTATCACATCGCGGCGCGTGTGAACAACTTTTCTGTAAAACCGATGAGATTTTCTACAAATTTCCAATAACGTTCAGACTCTCGCGAATAAATGCGTACGACAAATTTTACATAATTAAAAATAAATAAATTATACGCGTAAGAACGTCGGGATTATAATGAAAGGGCAAGGTAAAGCTTTTGCATTCACATTGTTTTTGCGATTAAATCGCGACCCCGTTTCGAGACAAAGCGCATTTACATTCTCGTGCATTCGGCCTCGCATCGTGGAGGGTATCCTGCGCGACTTATGTAATCCAAGGCTTTCGCGCGCGAATAAAAGCGGCAGTCGGCCGCTGCGTTTGTATCAATTATCGAGCACATATTGAAAGGCAGAAACGTGTATAAAATCGGTCCCGATGAGCTGCATTCGCGGCTTTAATGCGGCTCTAAAACGCCGGCGTATCTTACGTCAGCAGAATCGATGATATCCCCGAAAAATATTGCGGTATTATCAAAATCGCAAAACATTTTACGCGAATTATTTCTCGGAGTGTCTGCCTTCGCTGAGACTCGAGCGATACCATTATAAGTGATATCTGAAATTTATACAATATTTATATATTGACTATAACCGATGGCAGAGTATCGATGTCTGGCTTAAAAAAGTGAAAAAACTTTTCCGTAAAGTAATTATACAATAATATATCGATTATTATAAAGAGAATATGAGTCGCATAGGGCCGTTTTTTTCTGTAACATTAGAGATTAAGCATTCAGTTTTAAATAATTCTGTTTGCCTCTTTTTTTATGCAGAAATAAATACTTTTATTTTTTATTATTTTCTTTAATATTTTGTAATATTAAATAATGGTCGAGAATAAAGCTTTATGTGTCTTTTATAAATGAAAACAATTACGAAGGTTTTCTATTAAACGTGAATCAATTTGCAGCGCATGTAACAATGTAAACTTTTTGCCGATTCATTGAATTTTGCCCGATTTATGAGACTTCAAAAGCCTGGGAGTATTTTACACTTTGCATGAGTAAAAGCAATTTAATATAATTAACAGAATAAAAAATCCATAAAAGGCCTTTGGCGTGAAAAATGAGTAGAAAAGAGGCTGAATAGAAACATCTTTTCCTTCACGTTTATTAAATGCGTAATTAATTATGAAGAAAATTGCACGACACTTGATAACTATATGAACGAGTCATCGTTATCTACACGTTGGATGGTTTTATAACACCCTTAAAAGGATTTAATAGAGTTCTTATATGCCACAAGAGACCCTTAAAACGGATCCACGGCGAAGATTAGAACGACCGGTCGGATCTTATTTTGTTTGTGATAGCATTGTAATAAGGACTTTCATTTCGAATTCTCCTTTTCATGGTGAAGGGTATCATATCATTGGCCAAAGTTACGTTCAAGTAATCCTCTTAAGAAGATCGGTCTCTCTTATGGAAGAGGAAAGCTCTCCCTCCTTCTTGCCTCTAATTTCGCGTCTGATCAATAACGACGTGCCATCACTTTGCACTTTATTTCTGTTAAACGTATGGTCTTTGAAATCAGAAGAGGTCTATCACCGGTGAATAGAAATAAATTACGTAACGCCAAGAAGAAAACGAATTAAAATATTTAATATTTATATATGGCAGGTTAAACAAGATTGAATAACATATTTATGTTGAACTTTGGAATATACTTTTTTTAGAAAATTTATTTGTTTAAAGAGAATCAAATGAATTTTACTGTTTTTTTTTCATGTTTCATATTTTTTCGAGATAATATATATGTCATACATATATGTATAAAACAAACTTCTTTAGCAAAATTACAAATTGGTAATAAAAATGTAAATTAAAATATCTTTTTTCGATACCATGATACGGCTTCGATAAATTTAGAAAAGTATACATATATTTCATTCGAAATATTTCCGTTTTTATCTCTCGAAATTTCTTCATTCGCACAATTTTACATTATTTTACATTATTTTATAGAGAAAAAAACAACACGTGTGCATGAGTAAAAAGATTTCAAAAGCGAATCTTTGATAAGGACCAATTATTTTTGCATGAATTTTTCTATGGGCACATTTTGACGCCCTTTTATAAAAACCTTTTATAAAAACCCGATTAATCCCCCGTTACATTCAAATTACAGATAAATTTCAAATTATGGCGCTCAAGGGCTAATTTTGCTGTCGTTGATGAACTTTAATCTTAGTTTAACTTATTATTTGCCTCTTTCCGAAAGTAATATTAGAGAAGGGAACAAAGAACCAATTAAACTTAATCGAATTAAACTTAATCGACGTTTGCAGAACTACTCGCGAGTTACTTAAATTCAAAGATCCAAATGACTTACAAATACATACCTAAACCGCATATAAATTTGCAAATAATATTGACATCCAGGCATCTAGGACAGTTTCGAATCAAAAGATATATTTTAGGTGGTTTTATTATACCTTTCGGACCGTCGCGTATACATTATTGTATTATTTAAATAGAACAAGCATTTTTTATAATATCGAGAAAATAAAATCAACTGAAAAATTAATCGAATCGAATCGAATTGTTGAAAACCCTTCGACCGTCGAAAGAATCGCGCGGCTCTTTCGGCTCGCGTAGCGACGCGATTTTTGAACAAGTCCCGAGAGATTGACTCGGAACCGTTTCTCAATATTCGGATACGTTTAATAGCGAGACCCGCTCGAGGGGAAGAAAGATCTCAGGCCGGCGAGAACATTTACGACGTAAACGTCACGTGCTCTCACATATATTCGCGTTTCTCGGGAATCCGCGCGAAACGGATTGAAGAAACGAAGGAGCGACGAACCAACGCAAGGACGACGATTGTCCCATCGCCGTTTACCGAGGAATCGGCTACATGGCGGCTGTGGCTCTTTTCCGTTCCAGGGGGGACCGGGAGAACCAGGGGGGACGATCAACATTTCGAAGGATCGAGGGCGATCACGTGCGTGCCGGATCCTCGAAACTAGGACGACTAGGACTTGGCCTTGTCGCTCTGTGCCTTGTCAAAGCCGTCGATCAACGTCTCGATGATGAACTTGATCGTCAGCTTGTAGATGTTCTCCACGTTCTCCGAATATCGGTCCTCCAGTGTACGCTCCACCGCATCCAGAAACGGTTTCTCAATTTTCTGAAAGTAGAACGCATTTGATTATTATAGTGACATATGAAATTAAGATTAAACGTTTCGAAAATTTCCAAAGAAAAGAGTAATATTACTATTTTGCTAGATTTAGATCGGAAGTATAATTCCACAAACTTTTAATCATGATAATAGCATAAATAGAAAGTATTTCGTATGAAAAATTTTTCGAATGTAATCTCATTTAAGAATAATTCAATTTCGTTTTTTAATTCTTCTTAGTTAATGAATCTTTGGTAATCAGGTTGTTCCAAATTTTTTTGAAAATTTCTGTTTACAAAAGTTTTCTTATTTTAGATATATATAGATATATGTTTAGATGTATATAATTTTTTATAATAGAATATACAAGTTATAAAAATATATTTCTGTGTTATCTTTTTCTGCTGTTAAAAAAATTTTGATAAAAGTTTTAAAACAATTTTTTTGATTTTTTTTTATATAACTATAACTATGAAAATAGCTATAGTTATAATATATAACTATAACTATATATAATATATAACTATAACTATGAAAATAGCTATATTTTTCTCTGTTCATACAAATGTTTGAAATAACTAAATCCTCCAAACAAAAACAATAGCCATTGTATTGTAAAATTCTCTATAGTTTGATTATTCTCTATAGTTTGATTAAAAAAATATTAGCACATATTATTCTAAACAGAAATTTAATTAAATTTCTAGTATAATGCTTGTAATATTTTTTTGAAAAAAGAATTGAAAGAAATTGATTTTGGGACATTGTGATTTTATATTTTCGTATTTATAATTTTTTAGTTAAATGATTGGCTATCTCATTCATAAGTAAACTGAAGGGAAGAGAAACATTAGAAAAATTATTTGTTTTAAATTTATTTTGAGCACTGATGAAATTAAAGCTATTAGGATCGTTTTTTAGTCTTTGTGAAAAATAATGCCAATATAGTGAAAAATTTAAATCTTGAGCTATTTTCAGCGGTATGACCGGCAACAATGCGAGAATTTTAGTATCCGCCATCAATAGACTTTGCAGGATCATTCAACAGAAATTATCACATACAGCGAAATCCATGAATTGTGCGACTCGAAAAGAAGACAGACCCGATTTGATTTCATGCCAAAGCATTGAAATCGTGGACAAGCATTCTATGCTGCGAAAATATATGCGACACATCCGTGATTCTTCAAACTCTTTGTATTCCATAGATAATTTGATTTTATCCCCACTTAAAAATTGGAAACGAATCTTGAGCAAAATATGATCGGTTAAGAAGAATCAAATACGAAATTGAGTTATGCACAACCAAGATTAATTCGAGAGATAAATCCGAAATGCCTCTCGCATAATATAAAGTATGATTTTTACAAGCTATTATCATGTGTGATTAACAATTTAATTATAGAATTCTTCCGTTCTAAACATCGTACTAATTTACTTTAAAATTAATTTTATTTTAATAAAATATTCTTAAATCCTCCTTTTTAACCACATACATCTTAAATATTCTTATAATTGTCTTTTTCTGTGCAATTCCAATTTTAACATTTATCTCTTTTCTTTGAGAAGATAAAATGATAAAAAAAGGATTTCGGCATGTATTTTCTTTTTTAAATGTACAAAGAAAATTCCCTCGCCATCGCCGGAAAGTAACAAAGCCTGCTTTGCATATATATACGCGGGAAACATTTTTATTTTTGCGTTTCTGCCTTGAAATCGTTTTTTAACGATTCTTTCTCTCACATATATATCATATAGATTATTATTTTTTTGTCCTCGTTTTATTTTACGCTGTTTTACGTGATATATATTATAGTTTATATATCATAATTTACAAATACACATATGCAGTATTATTTCTTTACAATAGCACGAAACTCAAATGTTACTTTTTTATTTTTTTGGTTACGAAAATAAATGAGATAATTTCAATGACGTACTGAGAGAAAATTTATTGGATGAATAAAATAGATACAGATTTAAAAGAATTGTTCGAACTGAGAAAAACACTCAAACAAATATGAAATTGATCGAGAAAATTATTTATTTAATGTAATAAATTGCTAATTGATTTAATATCTATGATTATTTACGTAATTGTATTGATAATATTTATGTTGTATTAATTGTGCAGTAAATTCAATATATAATAATTTACATAGATAATTGTCAATTTTATTCAGATGCTTTGTGAAGCATACAATATTTAAATATAAAACAAATTTTCCTCGACTTTTCAGGATTGCAGCAAAAAATATGTTTTCATATTATTTTCATGCTGTTTAATTTTTTATTATTTGCTTTGCAACATATCAATTTATATTATTTTTATTATTTGCTTTGCAACATATCAATTTATATTCGTGTTACGGCCGAGTCGAGTGCCAGAAGGATTATTGTATCGATTTTCGTGTTCTGCATTCAAAGTATTTTTGATTAACATGGTCATAAATAAAGTTGCGGAATATTTATAAGTCTTATAAGTAACGGTTGTCCTCTTTCCAGGCGTCCTGTATTAGTTTGCACGAAGCAAATCGAAGTTACGATATGTATTATTCTTTTTTTACTTAATATTCACGTGCTCTATAAAGATATTTTTGATAAGACAAATTAAACATTTCAACATTTTTAAGAAAACGTTACTTCAATTTAAGAAATATTTACGCAGCAAATTTGCGCTTTCAATCGAGCGTCTTATATAAATAATAATAAACTTTTAGTATATTTAATGTCAATTTCTCGTAAGAATTTTTGTACGTTTTTATTCTATTGTATGTGTTTTTTTCAAATTGCTAGAAAAATGTAAGGACTGTTAAAAAAGAATCTTTTCTCATTAGACACCATGCAGTGCCGTAACATGGCAGACAAATGGCGGACACCAGCTGTGCAGCGGATTACGAAGAGCCATGAAGGAGCAAAATATCCGACGTGTAGTAGCGATGTTGAAGTCTTAACATTTATTATTCAATCTTTTCCACTGCGAGTATCCTTTCTGTGTCAAGAAGATTATATAAATTTCTCAAAAAAATGTAATGCGTCTAATAAACTGTTAAAAACGAGATATCGCACAAAATCATATAACATTAAAACTTAATTCGTCGTATGGGCCTATATTAATTTTATTCAATCTGAATTATAAAATGTGCTAATCAGGATAACAAATTTTATAAACATATATTTTTCAATGACACAAATCCGATGAAATGTGTCTATGAAATTTGATTATTTATTATTTGGAAATAAATTAAAGGTTGTGTATAAATAAATTTGTTACATTTTAGTTTACGAATTTACAATAAAGAAAAAATATATAATAAGATCATAAAGTCTTATTCTCTAATTATATCACACGAATTAAAGTGCTTTCTCTCACTGTAAGTTAAAAGTCTATATATATTACAAGTAAGAAATAATATAACGAAAATTATTGTATCATATTTACGCCGAGCATTATTACATTTTTATTATGTATAAATCTTGTGGTCTCGCGAGACAGGTCCTGAAAGAATTTACAATGTTTCCCAAAAGTTTACACTTTATTCTCTTTGATTTACACGTTACGAGAGATAAGCACAGCATATAGAAGGAAAATGTTCTCCATGAAATGCGAGACATGTCTCCGGCGAGCGAGAAATTTCCCTTTGCATTTCCTCGGTATTGTAGAGAAAACTACCAATGTTCTGACATCTAAGACAATATGCCTTCATTTTATCTAACTTTTTTATATAACAGTACTTCTTTCGGAACGGGGTAGGTATTTCAAAGTGCAGAGTTTGTATGAGAATGAACTAATTATATATTATTATTGAAAACTCATTTAATTACTAAAATTAGTATGTAAAATGTGATAAGTATATAAATATTACAGTTAAATATTTATTGTGCTAAATGGATAATTTATTATCCATATATTTATATCAAAGAAATTTGTGAGATAATTTTACAAAAAGATACAATATCTTATTTTCTCTTCCATTACAGATGTCTTATTTTCTTCCCTAATGGTCGGTCGATAACTGGGATACGTTCATCGTATGTTTATATTTTGTCATATGCCGTGCATGAATATTACAGGATATAAAGGGCAAACTTGTGTCTTTTTTTAGGACTTACCCAGAAATATTGCCGGTTGAAGCCGGGGATCTTCGTGTGAGAGGCCCCAACCTCGTGAAGGTACGTCAAGAACGCATCCATATCGTCCAGGCTCTTGATCCCTTCGTCAAGGGTGGACATGACTGTTTTCGCATGCTCGGCCAATTCCATACTCGTCGATTGCTGTTCTTTCGTTTTCAAATCCCGGAATTTTGTGAACATATTTAACAATTCCGCGTTCTCTTCAAACAACCTGAAAGCAAGGTAAGGTACATAAGGTACAGTATCGTTAAAAGAGGAAACGTATTAATTATATATGTATACTAATACTTATTATATTAGATTTTAATCACAAATATTGAATTAATGATGATGAAGTTTTTTAATACAAAATTTTATTTTTATATAAAAGATTAGTATTATAAAAGTAAATGTTTTAAATGTATTTCTTACTTAATTATTGTACAAAAATATGTGTGACACATGCTAAAATAGAATTTCTAATTCGCGTTTAAATAATATTGCGCACTTAATAGTTTGTTTTAATTAGTCTGCTTTAATTTATGGCTTGAAATACGCAATCGTCTTTTAAAGATGGAACTTTAAATTAATCTTTCTGGTACTCGGCAAGAGAAATGAGAAAAGGGAAAAATTTTCATTCGAGGGTTAAAAAACGTTGAGTATTCTTGATAAGTTCTGTTTGCTCTGAAGAAGTCATAAATTTCAAACTTAATTCTCCGGTGGCCCAAGATAGGTTTATTCCCGCCTTGATACTTTCTAAACGTATTTAACGAATCTCCTGGCGTTTTAATTTCGCGTCTAAAATTTCGTCCCCCAATTGCTTTAAAATATCTGCTATTCCGCCAGATCTCGTGACATCTTTTACTTTTCTCTAATTGAGAAACAGGAACATCAGAGACAAAATCAGGCGAAGTATTGAATTTCAAGTTTTATATTATCTAATGTCAGCATATTTATGAAGATGAAAATCAATCTTTAAAAAAAAGTGAATAATTTTGTATTTATAATAGTTTCATATATTTGAGTATATTCTGACAAATAATTTAAATTTTTCTAAAGATATATATATAGTTAAAATTAGAAAAAATTATTTAAAGCATTTGTCAAAATATGCTAAAATATTTTAAGTTGTTATAAATATACGGAAATAATATATAAATATAAATTTATTGAAAATTTTTATTACATAACGTTTGCTTTTCCCTTTTCCTTTTTCATATATAGCTCTCTTGATCCTGCACAAAATTTAGATAACTTTTTTTTTACGAGTTTTGTACTCGTCGAGGTAACGAGTTCACGTGTTTCTCGTTATAGTAGCTCGACAAAAATGTTTTCGTTCCGTGGATGGCAGGTTGCTCTCAGCCATTCATGAAATACCTCTTTATACAACGAGGCATTCCAATCTCGCTCTTGTCTGACTAGTGAAAAATGTACGTGCAAGAAAGGAAATATAAATCGTATTATATTATCTTCGATAGTATCGACAGTTAATAATTATGCAATGTATCATCAAGAGTATACTTGTTTTTCTCTACTGTAGTTAAAATTCAATGCACGTTTTTATGATTTTATATTCTGCCAATAGAGCACATTATTACAACATTGTACAGTATTTATACTTGACATATTTATTCATCATATTTAATCTCTACATTATATTGCAACGTATTTTAAATAACAAAACACATAATATTCAAATGTATCTTATAGTACAAATAAGAAGATAAATTTTATTTATTTTTCTTGAAAAAAATATACAAAGATATATTGATTGATTGAAAAGCTTGATCTCATCTACAACAACTTGAAAAAAATGTCGAACTAGGATGAATTATGAGAATATCGATATTTAAATTGATGTGATATCGTGTTCGAATTATCCCTTTTCACGCGTACAATTTCTCGTATCCGTATAAATTATTTTTCTGCCGAGAAGCGATGCATTTCGCATCTACTATGATTTATGATTTGATAGTATGTAAACTCATTATATGTGTGTGCTAGCTATAGCATCAAGCTTTACTTTATTCGGAAGATAAATATTCTGTGCAGAAACAGAATAAAATCGGGCGCGCCTCTTGCAATTTTGAGAAAAGAAAATGAAAGATAAATAAATAAATAAATAAATAAACATATATATATATATATATATATATATATATATATATATATATATATATACAGGGTGTTGAAAAAAAAGGGTCACATATTTTGATAGCAGATAGTATTGATCAAAACAAGAAGAAAAGGTCTAATTAACATGGGTCCTAAGACTAATATCTTCAAAGATACAAGCTATTTTGTTATTTGAGTTCTTTGTCATTTTCTTATTAGTCGTGTCATCTTTAGAATGTAATGAACAAAGGAGTAGGGGAGAGTGGGGTACAATGGGGATATCTTTTTTCTAGGTGCCTTAAAAAATAAAAAATAAACAAAGAGAGATAAAGAAACAATTTTTATTTGAATATGAAATGTAATCATTTATCTTCTTCCATTTTGTTATCATACATTCAGTTTCTTTACTTCAGTTTTTTTATGGAAGATAAATGATTACATTTCATATTCAAATAAAAATTGTTTCTTTATCTCTCTTTGTTTATTTTTTATTTTTTAAGGCACCTAGAAAAAAGATATCCCCATTGTACCCCACTCTCCCCTACTCCTTTGTTCATTACATTCTAAAGATGACACGACTAATAAGAAAATGACAAAGAGCTCAAATAACAAAATAGCTTGTATCTTTGAAGATATTAGTCTTAGGACCCATGTTAATTAGACTTTTTCTTCTTGTTTTGATCAATACTACCTGCTATCAAAATATGTGACCCTTTTTTTTCAACACCCTGTATATATATATATATATATATATATATATATATATGGAGAGAGAGATGGAGAACCGCAAAATTCATTTATTATGAACGGAATACATTTCGAAAAAATCATTTATAAATGTGTACGTATGTTTGTATTTTTCTATCACGTATCAGAGATAAATTTAAATGAATAATTGCTTTAAAAAAATGTATGAATTTATTTTTTATACTATTATATATAATTCGGGTTTCGAATATATAGATTTCAATTTCGGTCAATAATTAATATTTATATAATAAATATTTAGTCAATAATAGAGTTTTTATGCAAAAAAGTGCATACATATTGTATATGTCGCACGCATACACATATATCTTTATATATACTTCTTATTAGTTATTATTTATTAAAATTTTTCGCTATATAATTCTTTATTTTAGTATAATATTATTCATTATTATATATATATATATAATTATTGCAATAATTTTACTTATTATACATTTCTAGAAATCATGAGTAAAAAACTTTTTCTGTTTTTTAAATAGATGAAAGCATATAAAGAGATCACATAACAAAATGATATATGCCGCATAATAATGATATATAATGGTTGAATCATTTTCAATATATATGGTTATCGTAATTCGTTATCATTTCTCTCACATTTCTCGTATACGCTTCGTAAATTTCTCCGCGAATTAGTTTTAGTTATAAATAAATATAGAAATCCCAGAAGGGGGTCGATGGGATATGATTAATGTTTTATTGCTATCACTTTTTAACGTATTATATGTCATATATGTCATGTATAACAATAATGAACAAATAGCGCATCTTCAACACCTTCAAACACCGATCAATTGGATTTTTTTATAACCAATGAATTAGATTTTTTTTATAGTCATCCCTGTTTTCGAAGTAAAAGTGTCATAAATTACGATTATATTTTTGAGCTTTAATGAGGACACAAGCTGCTCGCACGTAAAAACACGCGATTCTATACTGAAGGCGAGGTTTAAAGGGGGCATAAAAACAAATTTGCATATACCGCGATGCAGATGGGATCGACGTGATTGAAGGGGACTGAACGGGGGCGCCTGTTGACCCGGGATACGATAAAATATTTTTAAATGCGGTCGACGGCAATATAAAGGGTGACGGTATCCGTTCGGTAAGTTTGGCGGGTTCTTATCATTTGAGAACGAATTGAAAAGTTTTATATCGGAAATCCATATCCCTTGTCCCCCTCCTCCATAGAAGCTGCTTAAACCGATGAAACAATATGATATTCCCAGATTCAACGCGCGCATGTAGCTTCAGCTTTTTTCCCACGTTACTATCCGCATGATCCAATAAAAGACCATCTCTAAGGATCGATATAGTGTAATTATTAATGTTGAATATCAGTTGCTGTCTAGTTTTAAATTTTACAGCATGTGATATATAACACGATTCTTTTCTCCTTTAGTTTAGTAAATAGAGAGTAGATAAATAGGACAAAATATTATATTTATTTTTTAAATGATGTACAAAAGCGAAGAGATATATAAGAGCAATTTGAAACACCGCTGTGTGTGATTTTGATGTGATATCGATCTTCTCATGAGAGTCGAATGTAGTAAATTAATTTGATTCGAGTGAAAACCTTATCAAAGGATGAACCCAACGCTCGCGTAGCCGGATATTAACACATTTGAGCAACGCTCGGTGAAATTAATGCCTTGTATTTCAATTAAATTAAAGACCTCGGGAAAATCCAGCCGTCAGCAATAACACCGAGCAATAACACCGATTTTTTAATTACCGAGGAAATCCGGGCTTTAAGATCGTTACGATGAATAATAAGCTAACATAAAAAACTCTTTGAAAAAAATACAGATTATAAAACGCAGAATTCGTTGGTAATATGCGCCGTTTGCAATTACGTGGACTTTAGCCAATCATTGTTTTGCACAAAAATAAATACGCGATTATAGCGAATATTAGATCTCTTTCTAATGATTTCAATATTGTTGTCACGTAGAAAATATTGCGTGGATGGTTACCAATCATTGCGCGAATTATATTGCTAATAAATATCTGTTATTATGATACTACTGATATCAAGAAAAATAAAATATATTTTTCATCGAACATACAATTTTGTAAATATTGATACTATGCAAAATATTAGCAATGATATCAAGTATCGGACATATTACGCTGATAATTAGTGATTTTCGGATTATGTCGTATTACATTATTAAAAGATAAATAAATATTTAATGGCATTGACTAGAAATAATGTACGTAAATATTTATGAAATTGTCTAATTATACGTTTATCGAAATGTTCCGGTATATTTGCAATGACATTAATAGTTTGATCCATGAATGATTGGCAAATCTAATTATGTATTTTAATTTATATTGTTAATAAATAAATGAGTACATATATTACATTTCTAATTGCAGATGAAGTAAATAATATCTATGACATTATATGTGCAATTTATAAAATATTTATTTTCAATAATTATTGCGTGTATTATCAGTCTAATTATTTGTTTCTTGACGTGCCAAAAAAATTGAAAGTATAAAACGTTTGAGGCAATTGTTTGAATACTGATATAATAAAGAAGAAATTTATTTTTTTCACGCAGCCTTCGGTAAAAAGGTTGCGGTAAAAAATAAATTGAAATTTCTGTTTTAGTAACATACCTTTTTTTTATCGTAATATTTTATATATTTTTTAGTTTATGTATAATATTCCGGCAGGGGCAATATTTTTCTCTTTTAGCATCTGACAACAAAAGTTCATTGCAAGTCTGTAAAGTGGTTATCGGTTAAAAATTTCATATTTTTTTCGCGAAAAATGCAACTGCATTCTTTTTTGTAAATTTTTTTTTGCATTTTTTTTTTTATAATGTGTCACTCAGTTTTTAATTATTTTCGAGAAAATAAAAAATATGTAGTTTCAAATGTATAATTGATAGCAATATTTCAAAGCGCGAAATTGATCTAGGACTTGTTGATGATGAAATCATCTTTTTCGTCAATAATATCATTCATCTCTAAAGTTATTAACATGCGCAATCTGTCACTTGGCCGTTGCCAGCTCAGCGAATATGATCCATTCTCTTTAAGAGTGGTACGTGTTCCAGTTTCTCTGACGACCACCCCAAAAGAATCGGTGGAACGTGCCTAACCTTCTTTTTTTCCGAAGGATTTTTCTCCGCTTCATCACAACGATGGGGAATGAACCAATTCGTATTCAGTTTGCATGCATAATTCAAATTCTATCATTTATATATTATCATATTTACCAGATTGATAATAATATTCAGATTGCATTGCATTAATTTGATCAAAAAATGCGCTTTGCCAAAGAAAGAAATCTCGCTTTTAATTCTATTGGAAGAATTTTTGAGAGAAATGTACTAGATTCATTCGCGTTTTAGAGCGATATAATTTGTTTATTATCAGAGAATTAATATTATTAAGAGAAATATTGTTAAAAAATATAAGAAAGAATATATATATATTAAAAGTTATTTTATACTAATAGAAATATTTTTCGTATTATTATGTGCAAGAGAGCATTGCATGCAATCTTTTATTAAGCTCTTATTAAAATACAACAGATTTAAGACGTTAAACAACATCAATAAATAAAAAATCAAAAGAGATGAATAAATTAATAAGAATTATGTCAAATATACCTTGACTACACATCTCTGCGTTAAATTAGCTCGTATTATACATTCAAGTAGGAGGAAGTAACCCTTAACTTGATAATGTGTAGTGATCACGACCCGTGTGTATAAATATTTAAGAGTAGTATGCTTGTGTGTCCATGGCGTATATTATTATTTTGTTGCGTGACACTTAACTATAGTAAGCAACGATATTCTTCTACAATATGACTTTTTTATGCATATTATATGTACACGTTAAAAACACAAAGCCGCTCTTACCCGAGAAAGCCGTTTATTTTTACATGAGCATCAAAGTTACTATCGAATACATTTAGCGCATGTAGTTGCTTTATTAATTCTTCCGTGGCTAAGTGAGATATTTTTAATGCCCCGTAGCACAATTGCTTTTTTCCTATCTCTGAAAATATTTATTTCCTTAATATTGCTGGGGAATAAAAATGCATTCGTGTATAAATAAAAAATTATTATTACGATTGAACGGGAATTATCGTAGTATTTTTTTTCCATCGAACGCGCGTAAGTCAGTCGCTTCATTTAAATACTTTTATTCAACGCAGAAAACGACAAGATTATAGGGATCAAGGGAAATAGAGAGATATTCATGAATGAATTTGATGTATAAATTTGCCGCTTAAAAAAATATGATCGATGCGTCGCATTGATCTCGCACGCTTGTAGTCGTTTATTGATTTCCGAGGCTGCGCTGGACCAAAGGCTGCTTCGATTCCGCTCTCCCTCTCTCTCTCTCTCTCTCTCTCTCTCTCTCCTTCGTAACTGTTGAGGATGTCACGTATAGCTAGTGCGAGCTTAATTGAGTTACCTTAAAGCTGGATGCTTGAAGGGAATCGATAAGCGCGTATATACATATGTACGCACGTATACGCATAAATATTATATATATGCACAGGATAAGCGAAATATACATACTTGTTATAGAAAAAAATTTATATCCACTTTATATGGTATCAAATGAAAATTAATATTAATACAATGTTAATTGATAGAACATCTTACAAGCTTTTGACATAAGAAAATTAAAAAATTAGTATTATAGAGAAAGATTTACATGTAAATAAAGTTAATTTGATGCTCTAATATTTTTAAATAAATTTAATTTAATTTATTTCTCTCTATGCCAATTTTATTTTTTTATTTTAAATTGTATCATATGATTTATATAAGTTTTTCTTAAACTTTTATTACAAATTATATACAACAAATAATTTCAAAACATATTCAAGGGAATATATAATGTGGATATTAATGTAAAATTTATTTATAAACTTTTACGTCAATAATATTCAAAAGTATGAGAGAGATCTTAGAGAAAGAGAAAGATTAGGAAACTAATGAAAATTGTCTGATGACTAAAAATCAATTATGATTATGTTCAAAAGAGTTTGAGATTTAAGGTTACACTAATATACATATAGTGCAAAACTTCTGTGTCATTATTATTACCATTTTATTTTACAAAACATTTTTTAGACTACGCATCTCTAGCTTAGATCTAAATTACATGTAAGGCACGCACACGCGCGTGTGGAATGTATATAGGAACGTAGATTTGCTAACATTGCGATATAACGGAATTCCCAGATTAATCTTATCCAAGGATAATCACTGTGTCATATTGACCTCCCTTCTCTTATTACATGCACGTACGCAATCTATACGAGTGATTTAGAATTCAAGAGGAGTTCGCTCAATCTATGTATATATTATAACTTAATAAAATATGCAATACGAGTAGCAACGTTGCTGATATTTATTTTGGTTTCTTGAATTTCGCATTCTAGTCACTTTTGATTTTTTTAAAATTTTAATCACTAGAATACATTTAATCTATCAAAAATGAATGTAAATGAAATTTAACAGTATCTCTTTGTTCCATTTTGCAAAAAAATACAATGGAAGTACATTATAAGCTTATGAGGACATAAAATAAATATTTTACTTATTGTTTGTAATTTATGATCTTTAATGCAATATATGTATGATAGTAAAAAGTATAGAATACATGTATAATAATTCATATATTTTTGGAATATTGATATACTATTAATGGATTATAATGCATATTTTCGTATATCTTTCTCCTATCTAATTTTTTGTTTATTATATTTTTGTTTATTATACTTATTATATTTTTTTATTATTTTATTTTATTGATTATTATTGATTATTAATGGATTATAATGTATATTTTCGTATATCTTTCTCATATCTAATTTTTGTTTATTATATTTATTACATTCTTTTATTATTTTATTTTATTGAAATAGAAGCTAGAATATATGATAAAAATTAATAGGTGCGTTGATTGCTTTCATGCTGTAATAAATACTTGATAAATAGTTTATCTAAAATGCATCAAAACTATAAAAATTAATGCAAAATTTAATGCAGAGAGAGGTATCAAATTACTTTTTATTAAAGATTGCGAAATTACGAAATATCTATAGATCATAGACAATATATATAAATTAATAGTTACAAAATAAATTTGAAATAAAACTAAACAAGTGTTACAAGAATGTTATTTGATAAATTTTGCTAAAAATTTTAAATTATAATTCTTTTATGTTTATCCATAAGTCTGTGGAAAAATTAAAAGATGCACGCCATATGTATATACATGTATTATATATGTGTGTGTTATATATATATATATATATATATATATATATATATATACACACACATAAGTTATTATCTTCCGACAAGAAGTGATAGATTAAAGAGAGATTTATTCTATACAAGAAGAAAGAGAGACAGAGAAAGAATTTCAAGAATAAATATCATAAAATTTATATTATAAGGATTTTTTAATAAATTTCTTAATCAAATTAAATGTTTATTATTCGTTGTTAAATAAGACACTAAAAAGTATCTAATTTTCTACATAATATTAATAAGTTAATATACTGTGGAATTAAGATTTATCTATCTAAGTGACTTTATTTCATTTCAGCTTCCACAATGTTGTTTTGAATGATAACAATTAAGACCATATGAGATATTGAGTGTTATTAATTATACCGATACGGTACGCTTGAGTAGCTCGCAAAATTCAGTAGAAATCAGAATTTTATCATATATGACGAATACTAAATTGTCATAAATATGAAGTTATTTATTGCGATTGCATATCAGTAGCGTAACATTATATCAGGTATGATTACTCCTGTTGGTTTCGATAATGTCGGATCGAACGGAAATAAACAAATTGAAATATGTCCTTGTATATTGATTACATAAAAGCGTGCGTTTACAACGCAATTTTGGCAAAATTACATTTAAATTATGTTACGCGCTATATTAGAATTAAAAGTTTAAATCGCATAAGAGGAAAGAACCAGGAGATTAACTTTAATCGACTGCAATTCAAATTATACTTTTAATTTTAACTTTTAATTTAATATTATTGAAGTAAGCATAGCATTATATATATTTGCTCTCAAGACAAAATTAATTTAAATTTCTCATTATAGATATAGGAATGAAGGGATAATTTTTCTTTTGTTATTACATATATATTCTCTAATTCTTTTTTGTTATTTATTTTCTGCACAAGAATTTTTGATTTGGAATATATCGATGTAAGTGTGTCACATTCTTTACAATTGTGATCGTGTAGAGTTATCAAATATAATTAATTCTCTTCTCGAGTCTTTTTCCCTTACTAACCATGGATTAAGACAATTTTCCATATCAAATTGATTTATTTTCCCGAGTAAAAGTAAATTCGACTCCATTTTCACATTGAACTATTCCGGTATAAACGTTGACTCAGCTCTGCGTTAGTGCTTCATATATTGTGAAAACGTCAATATCAGGAAACGTATTGCTCGCCGACCAGTTGGGAAAAATAATAGAAAGTGCTCGTGTATGTTTTTAGAACACAGCTTTCGTAGCTTACGTGAGCTTACGTATTCTATTAATTAGCGCGTGTATTTCTTAAATGTATAGAGAGTAATCATATGTAAAGTGGAATTTTTGTCGAACAAAAAATTTTATTCCATAGAATTTTGATAAATATAATAAATAATTATAATCTATAATAAATATAAATATAATGCATAATAAATTTTACTGCTTTTAGATCTTTGTTTTGAAGCTTAAAGTAAATAACGCCATATGTGAAAAAATTTATTTGTATTAAATCAAATTTCCAGCTGTGTATAACAGACTGACATTTCTGCAATATTAAATTAAATGTTCAGATTGGATTACAATATTGTGAAAAATTGTAAAAAAACTGTTGAAGTTTTTAGATTGTTGACATTTTACAGAATTGCATTATTACTTTAAATAGTGTTAAAGAAAGAAAAAGAGAGAGAGAGAATAAAACACTCGATTAACTCTTGTTTATTTTTTAATTTAAACATAAACTGTATATTTTTATACATATTTGCTTGCTAGAGAGAGATTCCTCTCATCTATTTTTATTAATATACTTTTTATCAGATTTACATATTAACCTGAAGATTCGCATATCATGTATTATATAATCGAATAATTCATGAGATGTTTATGTAGGTATGTATACACGTTTTTTTCTTTTAATAACTTGTTAAATAAAACAACAAATAAATCAAAAATATATATTTAATATAATATATAATATATAATTGTCTATATATGTGTGTGAAAGACATTACAAAAATATTATTTTGTATATATATGTGTTTTGATTATTATAAATATTTTGTTAAGATAAAACGAAATCGAATAATTTAGCAAAGATGTATTTAAACGAGAATTAAAGTGTGAGTTAAAAAAATGTCCAAGGGATTTCATAATTAAATTATGACATTATTGATATATAATATTAGAGGAAATTATGGAAATTATGGAATTATGCAAAAATTGCAATAAAATTTTCATTAAAAAATTATTAAAAATAGAAAGTAGAAAGAAAAGTGAGATTGACAATGAAAAAACAAGCAATTAAAAGAAAATTACATTTACCCGATTTAACTAGTATTACGATAATATGATTTAATTAGAATTAAATTAAAGAAAGAGATTAATTCAAATATTCGAGAATAATGACTTTTTTTCTGAACGAACTCATTTATTTTACGTCTCAAAAGCAGAAAGCACTGTCATCATTTTCACGTTAAAATATCGTCTCTGCGATGCCATTCTGTGTGCGTATGTTTTCTCTTCGCGTATGCTCAGCTAGCTCCAATATCGCGAATCGCGCTATTTGCTCACGAGCAAATAGATGGAGCAGAGAAAACTACACCATCGTAAAGCACGGAAGATATTTCTGACGAAAGTAGAAGAAAGAGAAATACATCGTTTGCGGTATCGTCAGTTGATCGAATTGAGATATCAGGTCATTATAAAATTTACCACACCACGATATTTCATTCTTGTCTTATCATTCTTTCCGTAAAAATGAAAATTAACACAGAGAAGTAATAATATACATTTAAAGCATATTTTTAAATTACGTTTTATATTCTTCGTAAAGCTTTAATTAATGTGCAATTTTAAAATCTTTTCAAAAATGAGTGATATAAAAGCATTTGAAGGATTGCATAAAATAATTAAAAATATTCTTACAATTATTTCCAGAATTTTAGTTATTTTTCCATCTTTTCGCGATATTTTTAACGGCATTATAACATTAGACAGCATCGAGCATTTTTCGCATTATTCCTATTTTAAGCAATCGGAGTACTGATCCCGTTCTATTGTTTGCACTCATCGCCTGTCATACGCACTCGGTTTCTCTTTGTATGACAGTCTTTCTCTTCTCTCATTGGTCAATAATAATAAAAGTGTCCTGATGCTCTCAGCATGTGCGATTGGCGTAGAATCTGTCAGACAAAACTGCGACGAAAAACATTCTTCCACGCGAATAAATAGATTTACTTCGTAAATAGCGACTTGTTGTTCTTGCGGCGAAAACATGAAGATAAAAATGAATCATTTAATTGATAAAAACGAGATGAATCGCGTGCAGTGAGAAGAGAAACATGTCGATCAATCGTGTCGACGTTATTGCAGAATCTTTATAATTTCTTTCGACTTGTATATAATAAAAGAAATAAGGTTTTATCAATGTTTTTATGTGTTTATCACTTCCCACATTTATGTATCGCACATATTTTCTTATCATTAAAATATCACAATACGAGATGAAATAAAAAATAATATTTATCTCGCAAACATAAAAATGCAAAAATAGAAAGCTTATGAGAGATTTGACCTAATTCTTGGGATAAATTTTATAGCAATTTAACCCTTCGTGATTCGCTCCTTTTGTGTATACTTGTGTATCAAACTGACGTGAATACTCAAGGGTGCGCCGATATCAGGAAATCTCTTGTTTCTCAAAGGATTCGCGAAAAAGCAAATCAAAGAAAGGTGAAGAGAAGAACGAGCTCTATCAGATGATGTGGAAAGGAAAGAAAATACGAATGGCCGGTTGTTTATCCGTAATTTCCTGAAACATGGACCTAATTTGAAACTTGCCTTTGATATCATTCTTGACGAATCATTTACTGTTTCAATTAGAAATTATCGAAACTTATGTAACTTGAATTTTTCTTATATAATTTTGCCCTATTATTTTGTTTATTTAATAATTAAATCTAATCTTTTAGGATCTTGACTCTGAAACACTAAAATATCTATGTAATAGTAGAAATGGACAATAGCGGAATATGGATGAGATTTGATACAGACAAAAATCTCTATTGCACTTTAAAGAAAAAGAAATATATATAAATTTATAAAAATAAAGATAAAACTAAATATATTAGGAGTAACCTCACTGATTTCAATAATTTTAAAATATGATTAATATAATCGTGAGAAACATTAAAGGATTTTAATTAATCGCTAGTTCTGTATTACAAAGTCATAAACATACAAAGTTAATTATAAAATCCCTTTAAAAAAATCCAAAATAAAATCTAAAAGTTCTGTATAAATTTTTGACTTTTCAAAGCAAAGCATCTTACAAAGTGAAGTCTATTTTATATTGCCCGGTGCTTTGGATGCGAATCTAAAAGAGTGCAGTTCCGTACTTTTTCGATTTTTCACGCAATGACTTTTTAAAGCAACGTTTACTCCATATCGCTTGCAAAAAATAAAAGGATAAAAATGTGATTAAATGTTTTTAAACGTTTTACATCTAAAGTCCTGGTTAATATGCTTCAGGTAAATTTTTATCTTTTGATGTTCATAATATTAAAACCTGAAATAAGCAATAATTATGTAAATTATATAATATATGTAATATTTAATGTTCGAGGAGCTGTAGGAAATACTCTTTTTTCTGTAATATACTTCAAGATATATATCATTGAGATTGATAAGACTTCTAATATTCAAAGTCCCTAACATTCAATTTTAAAGAGATGAATATTTATCTAGAAAATATCGAATATAAAGACAAAATTTTATAATTTTCTTTAATATCATCGTTATCTAAATCTTTAAATTCTGAGAAGTGCTAATTTAAAGAAGCTATTTATTTATTTATCAGTCTTTTGAACGCGTATATGAGACATAAACATTTCTCCCTTGAGTTTCCCACATTAAATATTAATAAAACACGCAGTATGCAAAGAGAAGTCGAGCATGTAGAACGTAGCGTACGTTGTGTACACATGCTTATAGTTAAAATTTAAAAATACACACATAAAGTACATCTAATAATTCAATACTAAGATATATTATATTATAAAATATTTAGAAAATTTTTCAATTGTGTGCGAGGAGGAAATTTTCTTTGCGATTGATTTACGCGTAATTCTCTATTGCAGAAAAGGAAGACGAGAAACACATACATCTGTGTATTTATAAAAGACAAATATAGTGAATTGCTCTCTCTCTCTTTCTTTCTCTACACAGCATCTCTAAATATTTAATCAAGTTCGTGAATTTATCTGCGCGTATATTTTCTCATTGATTCTACGAGGAAGCTGTTTTGGCCAATAACCAGAATTTCCTGTAGGTATGACAGAAATGTGCGAATCTCGTAAAATACAAGTTGGGTCGAGGCAGAATTTTCTCATCAAATTTAAGGCGATTTAGATCGATTCGATAAATTAAATTATTTTAAAATATTATACTTTTAACTGTCTGAAATTTATGAGATATAGAGAACTTTAATCTCATATTATAAAGATGAAAACTAGTATAAATATTAATTGCATATAAATTGTGCATCGTATTTTAATTATTATTAATTTTATTATTTTTCGTTTCTATTATAATAAAATATTCTTACTAAAATCTATCAAGATAGATAGCAATGACACAAACACATGTAAATTTATTTTCATCAATGTGTCTCAGAAATTCAATCCGAGATTCAAATGCAACAATATGATAGAGAATCTATTTGCATGCATGTTTACTTTTATTTGCGACAAATCGAGTGTGACAGAGATTTATTTTGATTATGGATTGTCGCCAATTAAATCGGCTATCCTTTCAATTCCAATTTTTTTTAAACAGATTAAATCGCACATTCAATAAAATCGATCGTTTTTAAAGCCCATCTTTTTTTATTGATCCTCTTTACTTTCCTATTGTTAACTGATGCAATCCTGAATTATTTTATATTACATTTACAATTCATCTTTGTGCAGTAATCATCTCTTTGTATCACGATTTTCCAGCTTATCGGATAACAAAAGTTGTCGAATAAAATACGTTACGATATTGACACTCTCTAAGTAAAATAGTAATAGATATTATACCTATATAATATTTAACCTGAAAAAATATTTTGAATATTTTAATAATGATAGAACATTATTTTATCAATGCATTATGTATTCTCTTCGCTTTATCAATATGATTGTTTTACTTTCTCCTTTAATTTATTTATTCAGTATATTTTTAAGAAAAGAGTCATTGAAAATATACCAATTATTCTCCAGCATGTATTTCCGAAATAAAATAGAAACTAGATATAACCAATTAATATTTTTTATTCAATCTTCTAATTATAATTTTGAATGATATAACATTAAAATCACAATTTCAATTATTTTAATTGGCGCTTCTTTAATGCATTACTATTCTGAATTATGACCTATCCCATTTCCTCGCGTCAGTAAAGGTCGAACGCATATATGTAATGGAGGGAAAAAGTCGCGATAGAGTCAGGCGTCAGCTTGCCTGATAAAAAAAAGAATGTGAAGAGCGGGACAGTCCGGGTTATGCTCGCTCGATTGTTCAACTTAATCGCCGTCAATCCAATATTGTAGATGGGAATAGGCACGATGGGGCTCTCGCATGGCCGTCGACGATGCGGACTTTTGATTTGAAGAACTCTAATTCAACGAGAATTCACGCACGAGGTTCTCGAACGAGACGTAATCTCGTTTACGGACGTATTATCGGATCAATGTCCGATTGTGCCTGTGCCGAAGGATAAACGACAAGCTACTCTTCAAACTGCTTGACTATATCTCTCAATTAAAAGCGAGGGACCTTCTGGAATCTCGATTATAACCCGTTGATAGAGTAGCGCTTATCGAAGACTCCTGAGAATTCGCTTCGTCGATACTATTACAACTTGGGTGTATTGTTATGAGAAATATAATGGTATTTTTCTTCAAATCGAATCTTTTTTTTTAATAATTTTTAAATGAAATTCTAGAATTTTTACAGGTATATGTTTGTTCCTATAGCAATTGAAAAATTCGATATCTTGTATTTTTGCAAAATATTTCTAAATTGACTTGAAAATTATTAGAATTCAGAATCCAATCAAGTACGAAATTAGATTCAATTAACAGTTGTAAAATTATTGCGACAATCTTTATGGATATTATCACAATTTTGTAACGAATCGCGTTAAAGATTTCCAATCTATTTAGCAATCTTGAAAAATGTAATAAAAAATAACGTGATTACTGATTTATTGGAAAAAAGAGAAAGAAATTTATTTGAGAAAAAATATATTATATGTAATTTTATAAAATATTTAATTTTTCGATGAGACTTTTTTATTCTAATCACACGTTTCTGAAATGATCATCACTGGAATATAAAAAATTGCACGGTCGAATTGCGAATTGAAAGATGATTTTGAAAATTCTGTTGGAGAAAACATCAGCCCGATTTTATCGAACGTCTGATGCGAGCGAAAAGATTCGTAAGCTGGGAGTTAGAAAGCTGACAATTTCGTGACAATATAACAAGTGCTTTTGTTCGGGCGACAAACTAGAACAGGATTGTGCCAAATCGTGGCAGATATTATTGTAGCTCGCTACCTTCGTGATCGAAAGATTGCGAAAGGATGTTCCTACACAAATGCTTTTCACACAACGATATATAAAGTAATACCCCTACGAAAAGACAGTCTTTCGTCCGGTATTTCGGAAGACCCTCGTCAAGACGACGAGGGTCCTCCGGAATATCTCGTCCATGACTGGAGATTCTTGCCAAATTCTGCGGAAATTAGCAGACACGAGTGTCAGTCTCTCAAGTACTTGACAAACTAATTATACGATGAATCTTTCGGATTCGAATCGAACGTCTTTTCTCGCAAAAATCTTTACAATACGACTAAATCTGTTTCCTCCCTGGAGAAAAGCATCGAAATGGAAGACGTGTCTCGTATGAAATGCTTTGGAACGATACTTTATCTACATCTACTGGGTCAGTTATTTATGGAAGCTTTTTAATCGGGTCATTTGTAACATTCATGAAAATCGACTTAGCTTGCTTATTCGTCAACGATAATGCAATGAGCCATTTTTTTCTGTAAAATATAATATATTTTTATTTTCCTCATCATATAACAAAAGTAGGATACATCAATGCTTTCCTTATATTCTGTATTCTTGCTTCAAACTCAAAAACAAATTTAATTAATCGGATAATGATCCAGTTTTTTTTATTATTATCGCTTTAACGGAATAGAAAAATTCACGTTTATCGAGGATTAAACGATCTCAATTACGGTGGCCTCGAGATAGACCTGTGCTTCCACGTTCAATCTGCGCGTCATAGCTTTACACGATCAAAATACGGGGTCTCCAGAAGGAAGATTATCCCTCAGTTCGATGCACGAGCGATGACACGGCCGACGGTCGGTTTACGATGGGCATTCTCTGTGCAAAGGAACGTCAGTGAAAACGGGCGTGAAGAGAGCGTAAGGATCGACGAGTACATCCACCCTCTTTCAGGGTTGCGTCTGACGTTGATGGCGGCCTTGAAGAGCCTAAACGCTCAGCTAATCACGTAATGGCGCGTGATACGGACGAAACGCGGCGTGTCCCCAACCCTGGAAAAATGTATACGACCGTCATCCTCTTGCGGAAGATGGAATTTTCAACACGATGTCCCTTTTAATACCTCGACACTCTCGAAGACGAAATTGATTTCCGGCGCGCAATTCTGTACGTGCCAAAATCTCAAGTACATTATGTGAAACTCCTGTAATGAAGACATCGTTTACTGTCACGTTGAAATTCCAATTACATTAGTCCCGCGGTATTCGTGTTGGTTTCTATCGCACGAATGCCAATTTAAATGCTGGAATTTTTATAGGATGACTCGTGTTACTTGTAATCCCGAAGAGAGAACTCTTTTTTTAGATACTCTAAGAGGTCGTTAAACAGGGATACATTTTGTATATTAAATTTTGCTCAATTATTAAAAAGTGTAAGGTTCAGAATTAAAGTTGCGTAAAAAAATGTCTAAGCAACTTTTCATTAGGCGACAATCCGTTAAAAAAAAGTCAAGAATGACACATTTAATATACATATATCCTATTTATCTTTAATATTATTAGAAATGTCTTAATTTGTCTGGAAAAACATGTTTCAAGTTATATAAACAGGTTTCATGAAAATTTTTAAATAATATTTATAAAAATAATGACAAAATTATATTAATATTTGTGTGTGCTTTATTATATGATGAAAAGTGCAAATTCGCTTGACCTGGAAAATGCATAAAATATGTTTCTGTAAAGTTGTGTTCTATATATATTGTAACAGTATATTATAACAGTATATACATGTAACAGTTTTCAAAACTTCACTTGTGTTTCTTGTTTACAAGCTTGCCCGTATGATGAGTTACGTATTAATAGTGAAGACATGCGTGTATTTTATGTAAAATCGGGTAAATGAGGAAATTTATTTGCTGAAAAGTAAGAAATAATCGTGATTTTCTTTTTAAAAGTTATAGCCATCATTCTGTCTTACATTTAGATATAAAATATAATTTGTAATTAAGTTTGTAATATATAAATAGAAAGTATAAATAATAGATAAGTCGGATATATTATATTATTATATTTCATATAATCTCCGCGAAATTAATTTTTCTGATTAATTAACTAATTAGAGTAAATGTCAGCTCATTTATTTTCAACGATATTAGAGCATCATTTATCAGAATAATTATCTTAATTGACTCAAAAAATTATTAGAGCCAGAAAACCAAAAATACTTTTTATACAATTCCTATCACATTTTATCTTCTCTGTCCATCATGAAGAGATAAAATATTACAGTATCAGGTATAAAGTAACGAGCACGCCATGTGATCGATAATGTGTGAAACAAGTGAAAAGTATATAAAAATATTTCAATAATTATAGACGTTACCCTAGCGCTAAGAAACTATATCGGAATAAAGTCATTTTTAATGTTTTACTAACACAAAGATTATAAATTTACAGTTAATAATTTATTGCATAATCTACTTTAATATATGTATGAATAAAATTTGCAAATTACGCGTTTCAAAGCGACACACATATTTTTGTACATTTGTAAAATAAAAAGGAGATAAAATATGTTGCCATATATTGTCAGTAATATAATAATATTACGCTCATTCAATGAGATATTGAAGTATGATTTATCGGGATACTTTAATTGGCTTATAGGATTGCCAGGTTCAGAAAATTTCAATCCTCCTATAATTATTATTATAATTATTATTATATTTATTATTATTTATTTTTTATTATTATTATTTATTTATTATGATATTTATCATTATATATATTTATATTATTATATATATTTATTATATATATTATTATTTATTTTATTATTATTATTTATTTATTATTATATTTATTATTATTTATTATAATTATTATTATATTTGTTTATATATTACAAATATATCGCTTATATATATATAATATTTAATTGAATTATTGCCCGATGACAATATAATTTAATTAGAAACTCTAGGAGAAAAAAAGATATATAAGAGAAAGTTTAAATACTTTTTCTCGTGAGATTAATGTAACGAAGAGAGTTATTAGAGTTTAAAAAACTGTTTAGAATTTATAATATACGATCTTCCACATTAACGAGAACACGATATATTTTCGCGCAAGATACGATCGTTCGCTCGTTTTTGTAGCGAGCGAGTCGTAAAGGGCTCGCAACGTTTTAACAATGGCTTACCTTATGAACATGTATATGCCCGTGGGTTCCAATGCCCTGGAGACCGCTTTCCAGCTTGCGATAACCGTAAATTTTTGCCTGGCTGTGAGCGGAAGTCGCGGATCTGTGGCGGCCGGCGGCGGTGGCGAAGAGCCATCGTTTCCGGTCTGATTGCGCGATTTCGTGGTGGCCAGTTTGCTCAGTTCGCAACCCATGTTGAGGCTACAAGTCTCGAACGCGACTTCCTGTGTCGCGAAAGACACTAACCGACCCGGCCAAGCCGTAACGTGGGAGACGATCACCACTTTTCCCCGCGAAATCCGTAAATCGCGCGATGACAGTTAAATTCCGCTTCCGCTTCCTGCCACTTCCTAAGTCTAAGTTTACAACACATCGGAGGATCCGGAAGCTCGCACTGCACTACGTTAAGACGGATGATACGAAATACCATCGACGACGAAGAACTGTAGCTTCTGTCGAATCACGAGTCGGCAGTAAAAAGACGCTTTGGATAAAGAACGCGTGTTATTTTTAAGTTCCTTGGGCGTAATCTTTACATTGCTCTCTACTCCTGAACACAGTGCACGTGGTCGAACTTGAAAAATCCACGTGTTTTTGTTAGAGTCTATTGTTTTCTTTTTTTTCACTAAATCGTCGAATGGTACGATGCAACCGCTGAAAGCGAATGATCGAAGAAACTTGCCGTTTCACTTCGAACACTTGGTGGCCGGTGAGGAAGATTCGCATCCATGTATTACTTTAGTGTACGCTCTTTGTGAGGAGCACGTGCGCTTTTCAGAGCGAGTCGGCCGCTTCTAAGTTGGTCATCTGTGAACGATCGTTCGCCATCGCTGATAGCGCGAAAATAAGCAAAGCAAGCTCCGTGGGAGCTTTCCCTCTTCATACGGATCTTATTATGTGCCTGATATATTCTTGACGTGTATACATTTATCCTTTCTTGTAAGGACGCACGATGATTCCAAGACGCACATTAATTCACCCCCACATTTTATTCATCCCTCACTCAAGCGTCCCCCATCTTCTCGCGGTCACCCATCACTTAAACTTTGCGTGTTCTCTCTCCTTCTCTCTCTCGGGTTGCTGCTTTTCTTCTTCACACCAAGCTTTCCGCTCTGTGAGTTCATCTATCTAACCTTTTCTCCTCCATTTCTCCTTCAACATCAATTCTCACCACTCGGCGTGCCAAATTTTCCCTTTTCTTTTCAAGATCTCTGCACTTTATCGCGCGTTTTTGCTCCTAAATCTTCCGCTATCGATTTCCCCGCTTTTATCACTAGAGCTTTATATATGTATCAGTTCATGGTCGTCTTATTTCCTCCAAGGATATCTGTAATTGCTTTCCTCCAGCAATTTCATCCAATTTTCTTTATCCACGTCTCGTCTTTTTCTTTCTTTTGCATGTTTTGTTTCCAACGTACAAGCTCACCTTCTCGTTTCACTAGGATCTATCTGTTTCCCTGCTATTGAATCTTTTTTATTATTTATTTCGTACTTATCGTGCTTTTATATCACATATTTTATTCATTCCCAATCTCGTCCTTTTTTTCTTTCTTCTCTTTTACTTTTTTCTTTCATTCGTTCTTCTCTTAATGAGACTTATTGTATATTTTCACTAGGTGTGCAAATTATATCCTTTCATTGTTTTATAATAAATCCACTTTTCTCCTTCTCAGAATCTCATTAGACTCATTAACTCTTCAGTGTAGCAGTCTTCATGTACGTGCCATTCATTTTCATCACTGATTGACCCTTGAATTATTCGATATTTTTATCACTGGTCCAGTCGGTGATTATGCAAACAGTCACAACCTCCTCAAGTATCTTCATGTTCCTCGATTTCCGGGATATTAACTAGAAGCATACACGGTTGCAATGATATCTTTCATATTGCGGAAGGGTTGATCGATCTCATTTACGACGAATACATTAATCCGACAGCGAATGACAGATCGAAAGGAAGCCAAAGACGTGCCAGACGATCTAGAATGTCGGAAGAACCGACATTCAATATATAACGTGACAAATGAAGCTCCAGGCCGTCACTTCGTCGAACGAATCTCTTAAATACGAGGAATGCTTTTCTAATCAAAGAATTGAAAAAAAGAAAAAAACCTATTCGTTGCAAGTTTTGCGCTTCAATAATGTATCGTTATTTCTCTCAATTATGATAAATCTTTAAAAAATTAGTATAAATAAAAAGGAACAAGAAATATAATAAATCTTATAATTTGATTTCATTTCTTCAAAGTATCACAGAGTGGCTGCAATGATAGATTCTTTTTGAAAATGATATATATTTAATAGTTGAAAAACAATATCACATTTTTTAAGTGATTAATCAAATGATAATATTTTTAATCGAAAGAAATTCGTACATTTAATACTGCACGAATTCTATGTACAATTTTATTTAAAATATTATCCGATGTTGCCGTCTCATCTTTCTCGTGCAAGAAATTAACGCTTTCTCATTATCTGGCATCAGTTTAGTCCAGTCACAAAGACTTTCGGAGTTAATTCGACAACATTGAACGACGTGACGCTTCAATTAACGTAATGGCGATATCAAATTGGATCAGTTCGGGGCAAAGGGATGAACGAGACATCTTGGCCAACAAATCTTAGCCAAGTTGGACGTGAAGGGCCGTTCTTCGAGCGGAAGAAACGAAAGAATCAGGAACGGCGAGGCGGAATTCCGGCGACATTGATGGAGGAGTTTCGAGGGATGTAGAGGGTGGTAACCAAACTCATCTGTGTCATCGCCCTCCGCTCGATTCGAAAAGCGTCAAAGAAACGGGTAAAACGAACGACAGGAGAATGTATACAAGGCGAGAGCTCGACGATAAGTGGATGAAAGTGTTATAAAGCGGTCGAGTGTAATCGGAAAGGGGTGAGTCTCCTGTTCCTTCTGTTCCATCGGGACTGTTCCTCGCTAACTTTACGTTCGAGCTACTTTATGCTCGTCTCTGTAGGAAACGCTGGACGCACGTATCTCAACGTTGATAAGCATCGCCGTTAAAGTTGAGCGGAAGTACGTAAGAAGCGCAGCGCGGATAACTTGGATGGCTTTTGAAGTTTCCGATGCAAAAAGCGTAAATGCATCTTGCTAAAGCGAACGTCCGTCGCGGGAGCGAGAGGATGTCACGGTAACATCCGCTCTTAATGCTCGACCTTTACAGCCGTATGTCACTTAAAAGATATGGAATACTTAATATACTCGCGTAGCAAAGTTTTTATGCGGCTGCTAAAGTATTAAAATGTAAGTATTCATGATATGATTTTGTTGATCGGCGAAGAAAATGTCTCTGTTTTCATTTTTTTTGGTTTTAATATCTGTTTTGATATCTTAATAATTATTCTTATGAATATCAGGTAAAAAAGAATTAATAAATGCATTTTGCTTATTCGATTATCATAAATATCTTTGCAAATATTTTTTAAATTAATTATTATATATACTTGTATATTTTATTTAAAAAAAAAATCCGCGTTTTTGTGTTTTACGAAAAAATATCTCTTACAAGCTGACGTAAAATTTGATCTAATTTCGATAGATTAAATATTGCCATATGGTTTGATATCGCGTTTATTTCAGCGTCAATATGAGATGAGAATCAGACAGCAATAAATGTGCGATGAAAGTATGAATCTTTGCGTTTGTAATCGTGCTTGAAAGAGATTTTAATCTTATATTCTTATAAATATCAGGTAAAAAAGAATTAATAAATGCACTTTGCTTATTCGATTATCATAAATATTTTTGCAAATATTTCTTAAATTAATTATTATATATACTTGTATATTTTATTTTCCAAAAAAATCCGCGTTTGTGTGTTTTACGAAAAAATATCCTTTACAAACTAACGTGAAATTTGATCTAATTTTGATAGATTAAATATTGCCATATGATTTAATATCGCGTTTATTTCAGCGTCAATATGAGATGAGAATCAGACAGCAATAAATGTGCGATGAAAGTATGAATCTTTGCGTTTGTAATCGTGCTTGAAAGAGATTTTAATCTTATATTCTTATAAATATCAGGTAAAAAAGAATTAATAAATGCACTTTGCTTATTCGATTATCATAAATATTTTTGCAAATATTTCTTAAATTAATTATTATATATACTCGTATATTTTATTTAAAAAAAAAATCCGCGTTTGTGTGTTTTACGAAAAAATATCCCTTACAAGCTGAAAAAATATCCCTTACACGTGAAATTTTATCTAATTTCGATAGATTAAATATTGCCATATGGTTTGATATTGCATTTATTTTAGCGTCAATATGAGATGAGAATCAGACAGCAATAAATGCGATGAAAATATGAATCTTTGCGTTTGTCATCGTGCTTGAAAGAGATTGGAATGATCAAATGCAATCGAATGATACGCAATTTATCTACGAATGTTATATCACTGTTGCTGGAAAAGCGATAGAACGCGATAAAGAGACTGACATGTTACGGCGATAAGCTATCGAGCATTATCACTGGACTTCAGAATCAAATGCATCATCGAATGAGACTCGTGGGAATTATAGCTTGCGGGCTGAATCAAATCCGAAATTGAACCATTTACGCTCGATAATGTTTCGCTCTACCCTAATGCATCTCATAATTCGTGTTCTCAACAATTCCTCTCTTTACATTTTGAAAAGCTCGCGTCCGAATATTTTATAAATTTATAAAATTTCACTCAT
Organism: Camponotus vicinus; assembly: GCF_025532165.1. NCBI lineage: Eukaryota > Metazoa > Arthropoda > Insecta > Hymenoptera > Formicidae > Camponotus > Camponotus vicinus. Next base: position 24,247,487 of record NW_028141956.1, read on the forward strand.
CTTTGAAATTATTATCCAAAATTATTTAAAATATTTAGATCGTGTATGATCTTTATTTTGAAGAGATTATATGAGTTTTTGAAGCACAGCGTCACTTTTTAAACATCTAGCGCCCTAGTTTCCTGATCTCTTTATCCGTGGATTCTTTGCTAATAAGAATCGATCTCGTTGAGAAATAGGAAATCGGTATTACTTTGCTCAACATCATCCGTTTCTTTGCGATTTTTTAACATTCAAGTTAAATAAAAGAGAAATTGTTCCCTCTTATTATCTCCATCTTTATCTATCTCGATCCTTTTAAACCATTTTACGAAGCTTTTTACGATTTAAAAATGATCGATATTTCGAAAAAAAGTGACCCAAATATTAATCAAAGAATCTATGCACGAAAGAAAAATACACGAGAATCGCGATACGTTTTATATCAATTATTTCGCGTTAGTGCAAAATGAATATAATTGCATATTTTTTAAATCAATTTCTAATCATGATTGGTATCAATATTTACATTTACTCCAAGTTAATTAGTCGCAATAAATTTAGGAAAAATAAATCATCGCGGCGATTTCGCCAACGATGCATCGTTTACGCGAACGTGAAAACTAGGGGTCGATTCCGGCAGCCTTCGCCAACGCATTTATGGAGAATCGAGGGAAGAACAAACAAACGCGCCGCTATCGAAAGATAAACAGCTCACGGAGCGAAATCCACTTCGCCCGCGTGCTGCGAATTTCCGTCACGCGTGTCTCGACAGCGGATGTGACGCACCAGCAGCACGTTGTCGCGATGTATCACCGAACTCGCGTCTTTCGATCAATTTCCTCTCGTCGTGGACAAAATTATCCACGACACTCGAGTTCCGTTTCGTCGAGGATCGCCCAAGCAATTTGCGGAACAGCCGGATTAAGAGAGAGATAAAGAGAAAAAGAAAGAGAGGGAGATTCGCCCTTGCTCTCCTAATGGCTCAATCTACTCGTGACGAGAGTCCTACATGAATCATGGAAAATCGAGCGATCGAGAATCATTGGTTTCCTCGTCGCTTCCGCTTCACTCGCGTGTCACCACGGATCGATTACGCGCGTCTCGTCCACGTTTTTCGAGATCCTCTCGACTCGCGGGGGCGGAAAAGTCTTCCTCTTCCTTCCGGCGCGTCCTCGATACCCCGCGTTCGATCGTCCGCCTTGATTCCGCCGCGTCACGCGCGACGATGACGACTCGTCATCGTCGTCGCTCGCGCGGAAACGCGCGCGTACGAGGCCAGGGGCTCACGCGTCCTCTCGATCCGCGTCGCGGATGCGTGCGCGCGTTTTCTATCTTTAGAATATCTCCCGGGGCTCCCCGGCCGGATACTTGGCGCGGTGCTTCGGCGTCGGCCGTGTTGCCTACTGCCCAGGCGAGCCGAAACTGAGGCATCCATAACAAGCAGGCGGCGAGGATGCGGCGCATGCGCGCTCGCGTCCCGCGCGCGCCGCCGACGCGTCCCGCTCCTGCGCGCCCTCTCTCGTTCTTTTCCCTCTCTCTTTCTCTCTCGGTGGTTCCTCCTCGCGCGAACAATTAATCGGCTACTTTTCATTTTTTCTTCTCGCACCTTACCTGGGAGGTGAGTAGAGACTTTTTCGAGATCTCGCTTTTTTAAATATTTATTTCCCTCGCAGCTTTTACAAACGTTTCGCAAATGCTTTTAACCTAACATCGTCGATCGACGGTAAAAGTAACGTTTGAACTTTTTTTCATTACCGTTTTATCGAGTCCAATTTATAAAACTTTTCAAAGAAATAACTTTTTAATTGTTTCGACTAATATAATTCTGAAAGATCCCGGTGGAAGTATAAGCTCGGCAGAGAAGTTAAAGGAAACATGTATCTCTCCGATAACCTTAATTTTGAATAAAATTATCCCACGGGGAGCTTTGAAGCTTAGTGACCCAAAGTTTAAATTTTATTAGTTTCCATGTAGATCCACTTCTGCGACTGTCCACTCCTGTGAGATTGTTCAAATATTATTGCAGAAATTGCGAGTTGAAAATATATCCGCGGCACTTGACTCAAATTCGTGACCTTATTCACGGAATCACAAGAGAATAAGCGTAGAAATCGTTGTTGTATGTTTGCAGCTTTCAACTTTGAATTTGCAAAATGTAAATTTAAACTTTGCCATATAAATGTAATAATAACGGCAAGTTTTTCACACGTAATATGTAATCTTTTATTTAAAAACGCTCGCGTATAATTTTCCAAAATTGCGCGAATATTTACCGCGACAATTTGAAAAATATAACGCGATGTGCTCCGACTCTAATATTTAGAGTGGCGAGAATTAATCTCTTTTTGAAACAAATGCACGGTGAATGAGTGTTGTGGGAGCTCGAGCATGAATAAATGTTGCCGCTTTTAAGCTCCAAGTACTCTCAGTTCAACAATTTTATTGTCCCTGATTCTCTCTAAGCTGACTATAGTCCACTTGTCCAATATTCACGTATTTTCACGAAATCCTATAAGTTTAAGCTTAACCCATACTTTGGCATATATATTACAAGAGTATAATATTCATGTCTTCCTTTATGTCTCTCTTTGTCTTTCATATATGCACAAGTATTAATCAGTTGCGTGACGTACATGTTTGTGATACATTCAAGTGTCACGAGAGAAAATGATTTGCATACATTAAATGCAAGCACTGACATAACTATTACATTTGATAGTTTAGGGATATTCGCCAACTTTATAATCTTGCTTTATACATGACAGAATTATGTCATGGAAGTTCTTGCGAGTTCCTAATAGACTTGTCATAATCGCAGATTGTTATCCTAGATCAACAAGGATTAATTGGCGTGAATTAATTTTCAAGATAACATATAATTCTACGGTTGACAATTTTATCTTTTACATTGTTTTTATTTAGAAATTAAAGTGATTGAATTTTAATTAATTTCGTACTTGTTTCTTGTAATATATTAAATAGCCGATATATCTCTTTTTTATAAAGAAATATGTTTTCAAGAATAAAAATTATCGTCACGATATTTTTACTCTGATTTCAGAAATATAAGTTTTCGAATAGGCACAAGACCTTCGAGAATTCTCCTTCCTCATCAAAAGGGAGCTTACACAATCTGAACGAAATTGCAACCTAGTTGCCCTAGTCAAGTTTGACCTTTCAGAAAGCGTTTGGGAATCACGAGAGCGTACGAAGAACAAATTTTCCTCTGACACGTTCTCCCTAGTAACTCATCATCGGTAAGTAGAAACTTTCGTTTGTCTGCAAATTACCTGCTAGAAAAAAAAGAGTTACACTACCTGCCGGATACTGCAAATGAATCTCGAATTATAAACCGGCGCACAAAGTTGTTTGAAATTTCAAGCCTGTCGGGATCGTTTACAAGGTAATCTCATCGACCTGAATCCATCAGTTTGAATGAAACTTTGTTCGCATAGAAGGTGATATCAGATATGAATACATTACGTTTTTACTCGTAATCTATTAGGGAGAAGTTTACATATGAGTTAGATAAATTTTGGCTTTTTATTACGAGGCTATTGAAAAAAAATTATTTGTGTAATGTTTGTTAAAAAAGATTTATTATTCTTTCTTTTTTCGATATAATTTTTAAACGAATTATAAAAAAGTTTATTTTTGAATTTAATAAATTTATTAAATTATACAAGATAACAGATAACGCGTTAAAATATAAATTCAATTAAAAAAAAATAATTCCGTAATTTTATATTAATTTTGCGTATTATTTTATATTTTATATTTTTTGTATTTCTTTTATATTATATTTAAATATATTCATATTCCAATCTCTACTAAATTTAAATTATCAAATCTGCATTTATATACACGCCTATGCGTAAACATTTCGAATGAAGCAAGATAAATTATTAAATGTCGCATGAATATGTCGTATCTTTCAACGTTTAGCTTCTGTTACCGAGGATTACTGTTGAGCCCTTGAATTTAATCTCAAGCTAGAAGGGTCAAACAAAGAAGGGAAGGAACTTATGCGTGAGGCAGACTTCCAATCAGGGACTCGCGTTAACCCATCCAAAAGCCGCAAGGTTCCGTTGCCCCCACACGCTTCCTCTTAAAGTCAGTTTGTCACGAAGTGCGCGTTTGAATCGACGTGCCTCGATAGTCTTTTCGGTAAATTGGTTTCGTATAACAAAATATTTATAATGTAAACAAATTTATAACGTAATGAATTTATAACGTCTATAAAAAGAAAAAACAGTTTCAACATCAACATTCTATGAATACATTATGCGTACATATCGGCGTTATTATTTTTCATAATATTTTGCTTAATTTCGCGCAATTTATTTTGCATGTTCGTAGTTCATTTAATTTCGTTGGCGTAATTTCTATCGCGATAATATAAATTTATTGCGTCATGATTTAAAGTTGATTTAAAGTTTGTTGCAAACGATTTTGTGTGCAAAATATACGAGCTATATTTCCGTGAAAAGCGTGGGCAAGCTATATTTTGTGTTAGAATAATCGAATGTGAGAGTCCTTGAATGTTATAAAATAGCACGGATTGTGGAAATTTTCTCGAGTGTTGGTAAGTCCATTGTTTATAATAAATTTTCTCTCTCAAAAAATAATCCTACTTTATTATAAGGAATAATAAAATGAGAAATAGCGTTAATTTAATCGGAATACATTTTCCATAATCTGTTTTTACGAGTGACATTGGATGTAATTTAAATTTCTAAAAAATGTTATTAAAAATTTTTCATCACGGAATATGTGTTTGTATGCGCATGCTGTTACATTAATATGAATTCTATCTCTCTATTCCCGTATATCATTTATTTTTACAGCTTATCGTTACGACATGTGGACAAGTTTTTAATATTTTTATATGCTAACTGAATATCCATTATAATTTTGTGTTGACACTTGTCATGAGATACATTTTTCGCGTGTGTTTGCAGTATCAAAAATTAAAATTATAATTCAAGTAATTTGAATTTAGTCTTGTGTTTACGATAAATTTTAATATCAATTTTTACGTAAACAGTTACATGATCAAGAGTTATTTTCATGGTTGGATATTATTTTAATATATCAAAAAATTGTAATATATATTAAGATAATATATAAGATTGTTAAATTAATTAGATAATTATTAATACAATCTTATATTAAGGTTCTCTTTCGGATTTTATTTATTTTATTATTTTCTTATTCTTGTATCATTTTTTCAGTAGTTCGTTCTTCTGATAATAAAATTGAATTCGTTTACTATTCACACGCCGTAAATATCGATCGAATATTGCAACAGTCGGTTTTGACGCAAATTTGAATGCATTCTGTTTCACCACGGAAACGGAACGCATCCTGCAAGAAGACGATGAGTATCTGGATAAATCATCTCTCGGAATATTTCTAGCTTTCTCTTTTTCCATCACGAGCTTGCGCCATTTCGCATTTCTCTATTCAGTAAAAGAATGAAAAATTGCTCATTTTCATAATTGACCGCGACATTTCGCTGAACTATAAAAAACACATGAATTTTTTATTTTAAAAATTTATAGCAAATGAATCATACTTCCACATAATACTTTTGTTTTTACATCGCAATTATGCTCGGGATGTTACGCGTAAATTTTTTAACTGGAACTATAAAAATGGAAATTATATAGAAATTATAATTTTGAAATATTAAAAAAAAATTACAATATTAAAACTAATTTGAAAAATTGAATTAAATATTTCTACATCTGTCGCAATGAATTATAAACGGGAATTTTATTAATTAAAATAGCAATAATAATCCTATTGAAAGACTGAAATAAGAGATCTTAAATTGAATAGAGATCAAATTAAATAATTCAATATTCTCTTCGTGCAATGAATTATGTAATATAATATTTATTTATATAATGTGAGCTTAAAACAGATGACATGGTACTTAAAAATTATTTCTTTTGAAGTATCTCTCAAATTCAGAAGAGCATTTATCGAGAAGCGTATTACAGTATCTTTCACAGTATTACACAACATTAAAGTACTCTGTTAACCTATTTTATAAAGATTACTGCAAAGTGATTCTAAGGAAGTTCTGTTTTTCGAGAACGCGATTCGCTAAGAACGTTAAGAAAACGAGCATTATAAAATTACAGGATCTCTCGGTCTTCAGTAATAGCTAAAAAATTTCCTTTTTTAATGCAGCATGTAAAGAAAAAGTACGTTAAGACACTTATTTCCTTACAGCAATATATACAATGGAGAGAGATGTGACAATCTAAAAAGTAAATTCAAAATTTTTTTCTCAAAGACAGATTATTTTCTCGCTATATAATACATCTTTTTCTCGTAGAACAACATATTTAAAGATATTTTATACTTCTTTTTAAGAATTTTACTTTGCATAGATAATCAATTCTCCTTGGAATAATATTATTTTCTAGGCTTTTCTAATTTGATTTTTTTTTTCATGCTTATTTATATGCAGTCTTTTCTATCTATGCTTTCTTACTAATACTTATTTATATGCAATCCTTTTTAAGCCAAAATTATCTTGTTACTTGTTATGTTATTTCGACCAAAATTATTTATACACTTCATATCCTGCCTGAAGCATTTGACTTAAAATTTTTTCTAATTGCTCAACCATCGGAATGATTATACCATAATTAGTTGCTGCAATAGCGTTTCTAATTTCTACTTATCGCAGGCGAGCAAGCAGGGTGGCGTTACGCATCGTTCGACGGCAAATCCACCGTTAATCAAAACAATCTCAACTATCGGATTTGTGTATAAGAGGCCTATATATTCACGTCGATAATGGTAAAATCGAGTACGCGTATATGCCGATATTTTATGCCTTAGACTACATCGGAGAATTAAACGTAATTTTAGATAAATGGCTAGACTAACCATTGTATTATGAACACTTGAAAGAGAAACATGTTTGATGCTTTTTCGATAATTCAATCTTGTTATATTCGATTTCATAATCATAATTTAATCCACGATATCTGATTAACGAGCGTCCTCGTTAATAATCGTGTTACACATTTAAAGATTTTTTATCGATCCATTTTTTGAGAGCACGCCATTAAGTGATATATCGATTGCACGTATTAAACTTTTTTTATAATATCGGACAGAATCTCTTTTTTATTAATTAATGCTTTGAAAATAACGTTAAGTATAGTGTATTAATTAATACAGTTAGTTTTAATTTTGTGTATTTTCTAGAATATATGGCAATACGCGAAAGTAATTAAATAATGTGGTTGCCTCTTACTTCTATTTAAAATTGGGAAAATTAAATGTTAAGCTTATAATTTCAAATACATGGTACAGCTGTGACATAACTTTATTACGTTGTTTAATAATGAAGTGAATTTATCTCCACTCGCTCGTTCGTTTTAATTAATATGAAATAGTTATTTATTTAATTTAAAACAAATAAATATTTCGCTAATTAAATTTTTAAGAATGAAAGAAATTAATGAAAAAAATTTCAATGAAAGAAATTAAAAATCATTAATTTATGCAAAACATGATTAATTTTTTGTGTGTAATTAGAATTTTTGTAAAGACTAAATAAAAAAGTGTTAAACGTGAAAATAAAAATTTACTTGTAACTTTAAATTACTTATAATTTTACTTGCAATTTTCTTAGTTATCAGAATATATATGTTTATGTGCACATTGATAGAAAGTTTCAACGAATAAAGTTTATATAATCATATTTAACTATGGGTTCTATACTAACAGCGAAGTAATAATTAGCGAATTATTGCAATTACTTCGCGAAGCATCCTACTATAAGTTAGTAAGCTTAATTATTCGTAAAGTAATTACTTTAATTTTTGCTAGCATCCATCATGAACGTGGCTCGGGGCGGAACAAGCATAGTTTTAAATGTTCTTTTCTTTTTCGATCGGGCAATCGCGGCGCCAACGTTCAATATGCAATTTTTATTACGCAAACTCTATTAACAATTCAAACACGTACGTATGGGCGAGGATACCGCGAAGAACAAATATTCAATCCGGCGCTATTTGTCTTTGCTGTTTACCTCGAAGTAGAAAAGTCACGATGCGCGGGGAGGCGCGATTTACAATTGTAACGGGTCGGTTACTTCCGACGAGTATCACGCTTCGCGATGCGTGCCTCGCATTGACCATGCCGGGATCCTTTAAGCTATGGCGGGAAAAAAAAAACAGTCTTACTCCGTAATGCATCGCGCATGCTGTTGCACTACGGTTTAAAACGCATGGCTGGCCGCCGACGCGCGATGCGTATATGGTACGTGCGTTCGCGGGTGTAACGCATACAAGCACCTGAGAATATAATCGAGATCGTTAATTAAAATTGACGCAAAGATACAGTCAATCTCGATGCTACGTCGGCAAATTTCTTGATCGACATTCGTAAATTCTCGCACATTCATGTAATATTTCTGCAATTTATAGCAGCATTGTATAAGATTGATTTGTATGTAATTATAGAATATCATATTACGAATTAAAAAATAATTTTAATACCGAAAAAATATTTATTAATATAAAAGTTTCATTGTAATGTCACAAACAGCTGTTATAAAAATTATTACAATAATTGTTATAAAAATAAGAAAATTGTTTTTTGACAGATCGTGTAAAAATTAAAATGTATCATGACATTGTATATTATTCAGCAAAAAGTTATTAACATAATAAACTGTGTATGTAATAAAATCGTTTCATTTTTCATAAAAAATTACAGATACGATATACGCTGTTTAATTCTGATAATATTGAAAGTTTTTTAGATATCTGATAATATTATAGCTTCACTCTTTGTCAGATTTCTTAAACAAAAAAAAGATGAAAAGTTTAATAACAATTTAAGACCATCTTTGATAAATCAATCAGGAGAAGCTCCTATGACATAAGGAAGAAAAGATATTTTTTTATACGAAGATCTTTGCTCGACGTGAAAGCAATTTCTAATAAATTCAAGTCTGTGCTTCCTTATCATAGATCGTATCGTACATCCTCGATTGACGGCGGTATGGAATGCATGGGGAATTTTTCCAGGAATCTTCATTCCCAATAAAATTATAATTCTAGGCACAAGCGCGGCCTCCAGAGGTCGAAACTCGAATGGCGACACTTCAATGCTTTCATATTAATAAGAAGTAAAGGGAATTGTTGAATTATCTGTTTTTTCTCAATGCAATACATTTATTTGCACCATGATTTAATTTCTGTTGAAAATTTCATTTTTGTAGCTCTCAGTCGAAAATCACAATAATGATAAAAGAGATTAAACAATTAACGTGTATATTTTTCGACAAATCTCTGTAACTGATTTTCCTCAATAAACATTTGCCGTGTATAAAAAATAAAATTTATATACCACAATGTGTTATATTTAATATGTGTATAAACGAAAAATCGTAAACTAATTAAATAATACAAATAAACAAAAATTTTCATTTATAACTGGTAATAAATTGTAAATAATAAAATGAACAAGTGTAATAAAGAAACATAAAGGGAGAGTTTAAATATTCAAATTTTTTTAAATCGATCGTCTATATTGGTTTTACACGTGACGAGCTAATTATATTAATGTATAATAAACGTAAATATAATATTTGAACTTGTGCTTAATACTCTTGTATCATAGAAGCGTTGGAAAGATGTTGCGAGAATCGCGAATAAATTAATTCAACGCGCATGCGACCGACAGGTGTCACGTAGTTTCATTAGAACATAGAAAATATCCGCATCTGAGTAGTCGAACTTTATTGTACGACCTGTGTAGTCTATTAAACTTTTGATATCCAGAGCAAGGATAAACTCGCACGATGCAGAGATAGTCGTGATTCGAGTTTGAAATTAACCAATGCTACTGTTCGCTCACAAACAGCGTTGTATACTAATTACACACAGGAAATCTGAGAAAGAAAAGCACACTTCGCGAGTGTGTAAATTAGCTTCTCAAAATATATTATACTTTACGTTCAAAAATGTATGCTGTTTCACAAGCACGGTTGAGAAAATATACGAGTTCGCATGTACCGTGTTTATTTTTCTCGTTAATAAGTCCTGCCATTTATCAAGATTTGCACAGAATTCGATAATCTTTATTTATAATATCAATATTATCGATTATTATTAATCAATTTATTAATTATTATTAATTAATGATAATCTACTGATACTATCTTCGTACACTTAAACATGTTTATTTAGATTGTGTATTATTACATGTATATGTATATATTCTTTTTTAAATTTTATTTAATGTATTACAAATCTGACATATTTTTGCTTTAATTAAAAAATTAAATTATGATTTAATAATCAACAAAACAATATTAATAATAAATTTTTTATAATTTTAGTTTAACTTTAAAATTTTTTAATTTGAGATCTGATTTACATATAAATATAAATTTCTGAAATTTTATAAAAATAAAAGGTAATATCTTGAAAATAATTAAGCAATAAACACAGTTAATTTTGTGTCAGCTCTCACCTAATTATCCATTATTGCGTAATTATAATTATTAAATATTGTATATAATTGTAATAATTGATAATTCTGTGTTTCCGGCAGCCGAATGAAGATATTCCACGCGCATACGCGGTAAATTTTTCAATTTAAGTTCTCGAACAGCCTAAGAGATCGTCTGGGTAGGCCAATCAAAATTATCGTTTCGCGAAAGAACGGATATGTAGCACCCGATTTTTTTTTACCACGAAAAAAAGCATCCTAACTGAGGCTGATGGAGGATATCCTGTCAGATACAGTGCACGATTCCACCAATTCGGTTGATTATCGGGCGTGTAACGATATACATATGCATACGCCGGATATACACGCACATGAATACGCTTATACAAGCGCGTACTCATTATTGGAAACAGTAGTACTCCAGTTTTTCATTGGAGTTTTATAAACAAGCGCATTCGTTCTCGATTCTTTTATGAGCCGATATTCGAGTTTTTTTATTCGTTATATCGCGTATTTTATGTATGACAGAATTGGCTTTTGCTCGGCTTACGAGCGTCGAACAAATGTACTCGATTCTTATTCAAAATCGGAGTTATCAAGATATAAACCTTACGGTTTATCTCTTTCGCTTATATGAATATATACAGGTTGGTTTAAAATATATGATTAAATTTTTCACATATAAAAAAATTTTGATGATTTTTTTTAAATATTAATAATTGTCGATAATTGTTGGATTAAAAACATCTAAAAATGGTAGCAGATCTTTTAAAAAACTTTGCTAATAATTAACAAAATTTTAATCCTTAGATTTTTCTTATGGATTTTCTTGATTTAAGTGGGATCTTACAACTTATTTAACATGTTTAGTGAAAAAATTATAAAAGAAGATATCACACACACACATTTGAGAATAAATCATTTTCAAATCGTTGAATGTATTTACACATTAACGTAAACTATGAATTTCAGAGAGAGGACAATAATTTATATATATTACTATTATAATATAATAATCACCACATTAAAATGAATGCATATAATTAACATGCCACAATCTATTGATATCATTCCGCCGACATTTAAATATTCCCGACGTAGCTGCAGTGATTAAATAGTTAATTTAACAAACGAATAATAACGAATTATTTATTACATTCATTTATTATATTATTATTATTATTTAATTATTTACCAATTTCGATACAACACTTCGAATATCATCCGAAAAGGGTGATATTCTTTTTTCTCAAAGGCTGATATTCTTTATTTCGAATATCATTTGAAAAGGATTCTTTTTTCTCAAAGGGTGATATTCTTTTCTCTCAAAATGTCCGTAACATTTTCGGAGTTTGCTACTGCAGCTGCGCTGGCAAAAGGGTTAATTAGGTGAAAATGCTTTTGGACATCTCTTTGAATAGGGAGCAGCCGACATTCCTGCTCGTTGGCGCACCCGCGTTTACGATGTCATGGCCGTCAGAGATTATGCGATTAACCCCAAGATTATACCGCGCGCGCACGTCCAGATTCTCTCTGGACCATTGCAACTATCGGTCCCGCGAAACTTGGGGTCCCTAAGTACGGTGAAACACGAAGTAGAAATTAGATTTTTTCTCGGACCCAGTTCTCGTAGCGCGAGCATATTTAGCAATAAAGCCGTAGATTTCAGGAGCAGAGGCTAGACATATAATTAGAGCAGAGTATCTTCGTGAGAAAATGCTGCGCCGCATAATGGCTGCGGGTCACGGAACCGAAGGGCACTCTTTTTCTCTCCGGAGTCTCGCCCGGAGGCCCTTGTTTACACGTGAGTCCGTTGGACGCGGATTCGATTCATAAAGTATGGCATATATGCCGTGTGACGGCCAGTCGCGATGTGACTACTTTGCCGTAGAAACTAGAATCGTTTGTTGTTGCCGCTATTGTTGTTTGCGCGAGTTTCACGACGGCCTACATTTTTATGATTCTCATGTTTACGGTTGCGATCGATCGTATATATTATATCTTGCTGAGAGAAGATGTTAACCGATGGAATGCTTGTTTACTGTTTAAAATTTACAGAGCAAACAAGCGTGTATTTTTGATTTAAAAGAATATTTAAAAAGAAATAGATTTTATAAATTGCTTTAAACTTTTTGTCTAAATTGAAATCTAATAATATAAATATCTAATATTATAAAAGATATATACATAAAGCTTCTGTTTTATATGGAATAAATTAGATTTTATATACATTAATCTCAGTAAATATTAAAAATTACAACTTTTAGAATTTTAATTAATAATTGTTTGTTCTGTCTTTACAGAAAATGCAGACGAAGAACGTGAATCTACCCACGCATGATTATGAGGTGAGCCCATTCAATTATTATTGAAAACAAACAAGCAAATTGTTTTTGGAATAAATTTGAGTTTATTTGATCAATACTTTCCGATAAAAAGGTATATTTTAAAAGTATATTTTACAAACGTGTTAACACACATTTGTTTATACCGTTCTTTTTTTAATTTCTCAGCCTCGATTATCGTCCCTTAAGAAACTTTGTCATTAAATTTGCTTTAAATGCAATTATTCGCATCATTATAGAATGTAATTCATGAAATAAAATTTTCATGCAGGTTTTAATTAATATGCTTTATTCTATATATGTTGCAGAAACGTCGGCTTGACTATCCGACTGGAAGTAAGTAAGATTTTACTCGATAAAATATCTTCTTTCTAAACAGAAACAAAGGTAAGCGTTTACTTTGCTCTTTAAAAGTTATTTCATTCGTAAATGAAATGTAACTCGATTCATTCGTTGTGTAATTAAAAATAATATAGAAAAAAAATTCTCCTTTTCATTTTATATATTTTTTCATAAACATGTAGAAAAATATTTTGCGAATATACAATACTTATTTTAAAATGTTTTGTAAAGACATGATTATTTTTATCTTAATCAGTAAGTGAGCTAAAAGATAATTAACCAATTATTAATTAATCAATTATGATTATGAATTAATAGGGCACCGGTAAAGTAGAAAATTTGTAGACAAAATTTTATTAGATTCGCAAACACTATAGATTCAGTAGACACGTTTGCAAATTGCATTTTGATATGCAAATGCGAGAGACCTGTATTATAATTATATCTGCATCATTGAGGAAATTTACAAGTAAATTGTAACAATATTGATCTACATAATATCGTTAACATTCTCACGCAATTAATTTACACTTGTAATTCACGCTCACCGCTTCTTGCTAGAGAGCGCATAAATTTGCGTAACATAATTTTCTATTACCTAGAGCTTTCTTAGAGCGTGACTTGGATAAACCTCGATATCGTAATCGATAAGGCAGAGATCTCAGAAGCGAGGCCCATCGTGCGTAAAGATCATCGAACTCAGTAGAGGCCCCTTCGTTTCTGATGCGTAGAAGAATGAACCGAGATACCTTCTTACTCTCGCCATAAACCGTGGCGATAATTTTTAGCTAGAACTAATATAATTCTAATTGCATTCTAATTAATTATGGAAAAGGCACGAGCCGACTCTCTTATTCATGATAGATTTAATTGAGGAGAGTCTGCATAATCGGAACGGATTTTTTCCAAAATAAAAGAAAATGTTTTTCATGATGCTTGACGTTTTGATGGATAAAGTTAATTTATTTTTCACGGATCACCGCGATTGACAGATTAGGATCAGATTAATTGCAACGTCAGAATCCGTATCGACGTCACGTCATTAGTGTCGAATGTGAGATATTTTCATATGCAACGTCTGCATTATTCTCGCGATAATGATTAATTACGACCGGCGACTTACGTGCAGATAAATTAACAATCAACATCACGCAATCGCGAAGTATTAGACCGTTCCGTGTTCCCGATTCGTTATTCGTTCCGCGGTCGAGCCCACAACTTTATCTTTTCATACGTACTTTAATATAGTCGGGTAACTTACAGTTTGCTCGTAACTCGAGGAAATAACAATCGACAATAGGTGCTAGGTTAACAATTTATATGCTGATTTTCCCAGTAATTACATCTGCATACAAAACAAAATAAAAGACATTACGTGCTTCTATTGAAATCATCGCAAGCTCCAAGATCTCGCAGTTTAATTTGAATTTCTAATAATTATATTTAATAAAAATTAGCAACCGAGAATATTGCCTTACCGCGAATTCCGACAAATAATTTAAGATAATTAGATTTAGACGGAATAAATTTAGTAATGGCTCATGTATTTTCATCAACTTTGCTGGAGTTCAGGAAAATTTTGAATCTTATTTGACTTATCTAAGATGTAACAAGATATAAAATAAATTTAAATATTTTACAATGATGATTAAATATTCTTACAATGATTTACAGTCTAGCTCTCTCTTAATCTAACAATACGTACATCAAATTGATAAAAGTGAAGTTTCTCTTATTCCTGTATTCATAAAGAGCGTATCATTTGAATAATATTTTTTTTTTAATTTATAAATATGTTTTTTCCTTATCACCGGTAAAGTAGGAAACTTTGAGGGGGCCCGGGCCCCGCGAAGAACGTCGGGTCTAGCATAGAGGCGCCTCCGCCCTTCTCCAGGACGTAGAAAACGCTTGGATTCCACTTGGTTCACCATAAACCTTGCCCGTGGCTGGCCGGGTGCGGTGGGGCCGGTCAAGACGAAGAGAGGAGAAGGCCCCGCTTCTCTCCCGACACCCACCTGGCGTCCCACCTGAGGCACCATCGGGCCTCAAGTGCCGCGTCGGTCCGCGAGCGCGTAGCGTGTGCTCTCCTCGAGATTTCTCACGAGCGTCGCCTTGAGAAAGCTTCGCGGCAAGACTCTCTGTCCCTTTATCCGCGTTGAAAGAACGAGTCTTTGTTTTTTATTTCTCGCGCCTCGTCGGAAAATATAATCGCGATTTCCCTCGTGAACGGTGAGTCGTCATCGATCTTCTTAGGGGGATTTCTCCGCGGCGGAATGGTGGCGATATCAGCCCGGAAAGCGGAGAAAATGTGCGGAAAAAGAGTGAAAGAACGTTAGAAGACTCGACGAAAGGGTCTCTTCGCCCGGCAAAACGTTGCGCGCGCGTAAATTCGCGTGAGTGACGCGAACGGTGCTAATAAAGGTGCTCCGCTCGTTAAGACGACAGGTATTCGCGCGTGTGTCGAAGAGAGATACTCTTTGCCTCTCGGAAAGTCGGATTTTTATGTGCGAAGCGTGCTCGTCTCCTAAGAGGATACGAAGGGACAGGAGAAGGAGAAGGCGCCTCTTCGCCGGCTACTGGAAAATCCTGCTTGCCTATCTATACTTGCGTTCAAGGACGACCGAGAGGTAAGACGTAAAATTGCAGCCGCTCCGGAATTACCATTGTGAGTCAATGGCTTCTTCTAGAAGATCTCTCGCAAAAAGTACGCTTCATCTTGCCACGCGAATTAAAAAAATGCAAGAAATATTAGAATACGAGATTTTCTTCGACTTCGCACAATAGTTTATAACTAATTAATTTTAACAAATAAATTCTTGGCGGAATTAAAGTCGAATTTTATTGGAAAATATTTTTCGAGAGGGATTATTTTTGCGTCAACGTTTTAATATTTAAAATTAGATTAATTTTGATAATTAAATCTTTTCAATTAAAAAAAAATCTGTGGAAATATAAGCTGTTTTGTTAGCTAATTAAAATTGTGAAATCTAGTTTGCGTAAAAGGATTTTAAGCTTCAACTTTTTCTGGTTTCAAAAACGACTGCATCGACAGTTGAAGAGAAGTTAACTCTGTGTTGGTCAAAAAGCCTCTTATTAAAATTAAGATTAGCTTTGCCATGTCATGCATATTTTAATGCAATTTGGTCTTATTACGTGGCTAAACTTTCTGCAAATGATGAAGAGTTGAGAAAGAATTGATGCCATGGGGAAACTACGATAAGATGAATTTTTTACCATCAGATTTGCATGAAAAATTACCTGTGACAACATATAACTCTAATAAAATATATAAATCTGCAAACATAATCAAAGTTTTATAGAAAAGTTTATTTTATTTTAATTCTCTTGCTCTAGTTCTTCCCTATTGTTCATAATGTACTTTAAACTGATAAAAATATTTTTTCAAGGCATAAAAATATGAAATATATTATTAAAAAATAAATAAATGTTAATAAATCGATATACACGTAAGAAATAAATGGATTAATAAATAACAAATAAATCCATTATTATTAAATAAATTAAGGAACATTATTAAGAAATAAAATGTTATATTTCTTGCGATATTTCTATTAAAATATCGTGAGAAATAATTCAAAGTAAACTAAATCTGCATCAACAGCGGAATACATACAAGAAAAATATATTGCGAACGAGAGAATATTATAAAACTGTAATTATAATTATATTTTGAATAATTTAAAGATTGTATATAAATTAATTATTTTCATGTAACACATTTTTGCTCTTGTGTGTACTGCGTATCATGAAGAATAGCATAAGATTTGTCGATCAGTTAAATTTTCCAAACTTTTAACGCGTGAGGAACGCAATATCGAACTGGCTAAGACTTTCGCTATTATTCCTCTTGCAAATTATGCGTTGCGAGGAAAAAAAATTCGACGATATGCATAAATATGTATCGCGTCCGTCATGGCTGCTGGCAGCGTATTTTTCGATAATTTGCTCCCGCGGCGATTATCCATAATCTACTGGCACGAATTCCGAATAGCGATCGAATGCCGGCCGCGATTCGATCGACCACTTATAAATCCCGTTCCAAAGACGCATTTGGATTTATGGGTGTATTAATATTTGCCCACAGGAGAGAACCCGTTTCTCTCCGTCACCTGTGCCGATGACGTTATTTCGATCGGGGTTTCTGTCATCTGTGTAACGCGACAAGAAAATACGGTTGCCACTATAAGAATGTTTTCTGATCGTCACAAATGTGCGAGTAAAATTATTGGTATGGAAACTGCCAAGGATTCCAAAGGAGATATTTAGATTAATATTTATAATAAAAAGAGATGAGCAGATTTAAATATATCAATATATTTTGGGGATGTCCGTAAAAAGAACCAAATTTATAAAATATATGAATGGGATTCAGATGAGAAATTCATATAAATTTATATTCGAAATGAAACGGACTCTCTATATATCATTTTTAAACGAGGATGCTAAATCTATCTCCATAATTTTTAAATTTTTGTATAAGCTTGAAAAAGTGTCATAAATCATAATAATGGCTTAAGGATATTAACATACCTTATTCCATTCTCCCTTCATATTTTACATTAACATAAGAAATTATCAATATTATTATCAATATTATCTGCTCTAATGGAATCCCATGAACGTGTACAATCGAGACGTATTGATTAATTAGGACAAATCGATTCCACGGTCTATGAATTAGTCGCGCTCCGGTATTTCCGATTTAACGTGAAGCAATTTCGCGCATCGAATTCGACAAATTCTTCGTTGGAGAAAAGTAGCTTCGCGGACCTGGCTTTGCGTTCACTCGAGACATGAAACATTGCATTCACGTGCATGTACAAACTCACGCAGGTCGTGCACATAATTGTGCATCAATAACCGAGTTTTCTCGCGCTCATTCACCTGTTCCCAGATCCTCTCTTCTCTTCTCCCCTCTCCCCGGGCCTCCAGAATATCCACCTTATTCGTTGTACTTTGATGTTACATTTGCCTATCGTTCACTTTCCTGACCTCCTTTCACAAGAAGGTCATCTTTACTTATTAATCAATCCTTTTCTCTTCATGGTATACATTTGAATGTTTTCTTACTTCAGTTATGTTTGACTTGTGAAACATTTATATCAATTATAACGAATTGCATATAAATCCAATATTTACTGCTGCAATAATTTTTAATATAATAAATTGTTTTTTGTGGAAAGAGAACGAACTTTGATTTTTACGGGATTATTCCTGGAAATGGCGATTTGTTTTGATCGAAAATAGAAGATATATTACTGCTATAATGGTGTATATATTATTAATATTTGCTAATATTACGCGTTATTAACTCGAGATGTTAAATTATAACGGCATGTCGAACACATTCCCCATCAGTCGCGTATGAAATTATAACAAGGCGTGAAACTATCATAAATTTGTTGGTGCGCGACGAAATCATTACCAATCGGATTAACGAGAAAAAATTAGAATCCAGAAAAATTAATTTGCGTAATTTTAGTGAAAAGGTAAAATTTATTTCTCGACACAAAGACGATATAAATGAAAAATTCATCAGAAAATCATGATAAATGAGAGATGATAAGTTGGTGATTTTTTATAACTGAAAAATAGATATCAGAAGCAAAAGTAATAGTGCATTAAAGATTAGAAAATTATAAAAATTAGAGAATTATTTCTTCACTTTTTATTAATATTCTAGATTTTATAATTTTTGGAATTTAAATTTTTAAGAATCAAAAGAAACGGCCAAATTAATAACTAAATATATAAATAATATATAAATAATTTAAATACGCAAGTATATGTGCATGTATAACAGCAAAAACAAAAATAAAAATTTGAAAGTTATGATGAGGACTGAATGAAAAATAAATCCCTACTGAATGTACTCGCCATGTTAGTAGAAGCAAACTTTATGGCGTTAAAACATAAAGCTGTTCTTTATTGCCATGCTCTTAGAGCCGGCTTAATTAAGGCGCGCGCCAACTTCCACATCGTCATTAAAAACGCGCGTGCAAACACGACAATTATGTAATATAATTCGGGTCAACGTAAGGAAAACGTAAATTGAAGGATTTATAGATAATATTTTACGGTTTGTGATGCATAGATTTGTAGCCACTTTGAAAATATAAAATGTCTATTTTATTTAATATTATTTATATTATATATCATCTAGTTGCGATTTCAAGAGGAATGTCATTACAATCTATGCAAACGATACTAAACGATGTCGAGATAAATATTTCAAGCTAGTGAGCATAAATATGAAGATATAAAGATAAAATATAAAGATAAAATATAAAGATTAGAAAATGTTAAAACACATAATTATTTTTTATATTGTTTGTTGAATTTTTCTAAATTATATATATATATATCTCACATATATTTATTAATATTTAATAAAATATTTTGATATATTATCATTAATATTTCTAGGAGTAAAGTATGTCAGTATGAAAGTGTCACGGTACATGAATATATCAACTTGTTGTATGATGGCACAAATCGCGTTCCAACGTCTTTATTGTCCCGAGACGCAGTCGATTGAATCGCATTGTGGGATAAACTCTAGTACAGTTAGTTCCTAGATAGTTTTCGATTTATCATCGAATCAACATTGTCCTCGTAAGCAAGGAACTGTGTCAGAAAAATCGCTGTCGATCGACGCGAATAAACGGTATCTCGTTCAGATCGTTGCAAAACTGGACCAATTCACGACCAATTTCTATTTGCTTCTTTTTATTCGAATTTTTCAAACTTTTTATCGCGATTGGCTTTATGATCTCGGTATTACATATTATCGTGGTTTTGATCGCGGCTTATATTGCGGTTATTTTTTATCGATTATATGAAATAGGAACAAAGAGGTTACAAATTTTTCTCTTTAATTTTTTTTACAATATTTTTAATATAAATTATTAGTGCATTTTTATAAAAAGCTTTGATTATGCAATCTTGCAATTGAATTTTATAAAGAAAATAATAACTCAATAATAAATTTTATAATACATGGAGATGAATTAATTTTTTTATGCAGATTATGTATGTTGAAACCCTTTTATTATAAATCATTTATTATTGTATATTAATCTGTGAATTGAAAAATTATTTTAAAAATTCGAAAAATATTTCCGGAACGAGAAACACCGGAAAATGCAGTAATGCAGTTTTTTCTAAATTGCTTGGTCAGTCATTGGGATAGAGAAAAGCTAATCTGTAATCTGCTTGTAATTTACACATGTGAATAAATTCAGGAAGTCTATCGTCGCTTAAATTTACTAAATCAAGCGAGTTTCTAGCTTTGTTCCAGAAATACTTGTATATTTGCATAATGCGGAAGAAATGCATATCATTTGCATTCTCTTCCCATTAGATTAATACAACTTGTGGAATTGTTTTTTTTTAACTAAATTAAATCATATAAAAATTAAATCTCTTAATTTGGTCATATATTTGCCGTCAAAATTTAAGATGAATTGTAATAAAGCAGTAATTAAATGCAGGAATGTTTTTTTTGAATTATGCAAAGAGAGAAGACGGCGAGGAAGCTTAATATTCTTCGTACACCAAATACCATTCAGCTATTCTTAGTCTGCATCGTTATTCGCAGTAGCTCTTTGCTGCTTGTAATTAATTAGATGGTCGTATAGAAAGAAGTAGACGGTTCTTCAGCTTTAGGATGCGACGATGCATTTAGTACTACGTGCATTTCGTCGCGACGAACCGAGCATGTACTGTTCAGCCAACTTTGTGAGCGACATACTTACTAATTTAATATTGTTGGACCATATTTTAACCCTTGACCTTATACAAATTCAAGCTAGTTACAGAAAAAGATATACTCTTGTTTATCATCTTATATATTTTTTCCTTATTTTTATGTTATTTTTCTCTTATAAATTTTTTATTATGTAAAATTGTTTATTTATTTAAAGCTTGTTTTGATTAAAAGATATGTTTTTAAATATGGTTGCGCATTTTAATTTAACAAAAATACGAGATTACATTCCTAAAATAAATATTTCAATTTTTTGGTCATTTTTCGAGAAATTTTTTTAAAATCGAATAGATACGCGGGAAAAAAAATAAAACACATTTCACGAATGTGGTTTTCGGAATAAATTCTCGCCCGCGGTGAAATCAATCTCAAATCTCTTCGAAAATGTATTCGCTACTCACATCTCTTGATATTCCTCAACGTAAACGCATAAATATTTTGCTACCAATGTGAATCCCATATTCCTTCTTCCCCATCCTCTTTCATCCCCAGATCAGTTCACATTTCTAAAGCTCGGGTTTTTACGATCGCCTATATCCGCATATCTTATATATGTAGCTCGCGATCTGCCAACACCTATCATTACGCCGTTTCATATTTTATATCATTTCCTCTTTGCTATTCGATGAACGCATCGCGCATCATTCGGAGGTAACTTTCTCGCGAGGACACTCAGGACTTGTCGATTCATCCAGTGTCTCTTAAACGGTATGAACATCTGCCGGTTTGTCTCCCATATATCGTGTTGTTCCGGTTAACTGTATAATGTTATTGCGCGAGATGAGTTATGCGAGGATCTATGATTTAGAGATTGCTTTTAAGTATAATTGTACATGTACGGATAAAATTGAAGGTTCCTTACAATTACATCATCTTGAGGAAAGACTGAATTTCTCTTGAATTCCCGTTGTAATCAAATTTTTTTAATTATTATGTAATATAAGTTTCGAATTCTCGTTATGTGTATGTGTGTGTGTAGTCAAATTATTTTTGTTTAAAATCTAAGTTTAGGAATTTTTATTTCAAAATTAAACGTACATATGTATGATAGGATTTTCGTCAAAATAAAAAGACAATTTGAAACTCACCAATACAATTCACAAAGACGATATTGCGATCTTAAAATATATTCAATAAAACATTCAAATTAGATATAAGACATAAGATATAAGTATGTAGAATAATTAATATTTTAAAAAATAATGATTGCGCGTAATTAAATTTTTTACTAATCTTTTAAAAAGATATCTAAAGAAAAGATTATTTAATCTCACTACAAGTACATTTTTTACTCATAAACTTTTATTCAATACATGATAAATAAAAATTTAATTTTAACAAAAATAATTTAAATAATTATTCATCTTAAGTATCTCACACAATATTGAAATATTTTAAATGTATTTATACACACACATACAGACATATATATAAAATATTAATTAATGTAAATATTTTATTATAAATTAAAAATTTAAGGATTTCGAAATTAAAAAAAAAATACAATATTACATTACATAATAATTTGAAATAATTTAAAAAACACTATTATATGGGAATAGAAACAAGCAATTAATCTTACAAATAATAATAAATTAAATAAGTTATAAATTACTCACGATTCCTCTTTATTATAGTACGATGTCTACCTAGGTCCTTTTCTTTCTCTCTTGTTTAATGTTTCTTCATGGTACTCGCGAAAATACAATTAATTACACGCACACCAAAACACTAGGGTCATAGGCACTTTGCACAATACGTTGCAATAAAACACTGGATCATAGACACTTTGCACAATACTTTCGATCCCCCTCTCGCCCCGCGATAATCGCATCAATTGTGACGTGTATTTATATTTTGATGATAGAATAAATGCCAAATCTATACGATCTGCTAAAAAATTGCAGTAAAATTTACTGTCATTATAATATATTATCTCTGTGTTGTTAACTAATACTATGTATATGCTTGCATCTTGGAATAATTTTATTATTTCGTATTATAATAAAAATGAATAAATAAATAAATAAATAAATTATATATGTATATATATTAAATTGAAAGATAAATATGCATGGATAATAAGTGACATTTAAAAATAAAGTTAAGTTTGCTGATTGTTTATACAATTTCGAGAATAGATCTTGTGAAATATACATCTTGACAACGATATTTGCAAATGCCGAATTTACATATGCGAAATTTGGTAAATATTAAAGCACGACATATTAATAACAACGATTGCGTTCTTTCCAATTAAACACATCACAACGCTTATTAATTAAACGCTGCTCGATTCGAGTTCGATCTATTCTTCTAGTGACATTTTTGTTAATAACCGGAGGACATGAAAATGCAATTTTACCTTGAAATCACGCTAATATTATACGAATCGAGTTAATTCCTAGTTAAAATGTGTGTGAGTCTGATATGTATAGATTTTATATGTAATATAAATTCAATATACAAATATATTGCATAGATTCGGTAGATTTTTAAAACATAAATCGCGTAAAATATACATGTATTGTTAATGAAAAATTAATATATCATATTTTTTTGCTACTTGAGTCAAAAATCCGTCGCCGCGATATTCTTACGTGTCGTTCCAAGATGCGAACGTATACTATTTATCGTCACAATAATGATAAATTGCGTGAACTGATAATTATTAATTTTAATAACTGTAAAAAATGATAGGAATATATTTTCCAAAAGATTACGACGACATAGCGGCTTGTGCTGCTGTCTGGCTCGAAACTCACCGTGCGAATGACAAGATCGTGTAAACAACAACGCGCTACGTGAACAGTCGCAAAAACCGAACACCGTACGATAGTTAATTCGTTGCCATCACGAAATAAAGGTATGCGGGGAATATTATGTATTTCTTCAACTTTACAAACTAATTACTAATTATAGTTTTTTGTTACTTTGAAAACTAGTTTTACGAGAGTCAAAGGCTACTAAGATATGTGAAAGAATCTTATTGATGAATACATTTTTTTCTTAAGGTACACACACACACACACACACACACACACACACACACACAACAAAATCTCTACAGAATAATAATAAATTTTTCGTCTCTCTGCGCGTCGGTCCTTGTCCCTTTCTCCTATTCAATTTTCTTTTGTAATAGTAAAGCGTATTACCCCTCCTACTACGCTGACATATCATTGAGGCCAGGTAAACAAGGACACGTCGCTATTTCTCACATTTGACGTTAGACGATTGTGCGATTTGTATCGTTACGTGTTCTTGTTTCAAGAGTGATTAGGAAATTACATCCAAATTGGCAAAAAGGAAGGTAAGCATTGTGTCGTTAATTAGAAAAAGTATATGAACGTTTATATCGAGAGATACGAGAAATTTTGCACTATATTGAAGTAATTAGCAATTAAAGTGTTTCCATTTGATGGGAAAGTAAAGTAAGATTGACATTATACGTGATCATAACATGTTCCGTTGATTCAATTGCAAATATTTGGAGAGTATATAATCAATCAGATATTAATTAAATTGGAGTATTTGCAGAGCGATGTATCATAAGATAGAGAGGAAAAGTAATCAATCTCTCTCTCAATATATCTCATATAAAAATAGATATATATTTAAAATCGCGAATTAAACAATTTATAAATTAAATTATAATTTATTTTTCGAATTTTGTTTCTGGAATTTTTGATGAATGTAAATATTAAACAAAAATTCTATAAATTTCACAAATGAAAAATAAGTTGGAAACGACGATAATTAAAGGTCTGACTACAAACAAGAAAAGGCAAATGCACGAACGTAAGATTGAAAGAAAATCATTAACACTGCCTCATTTATACTTTACACATTTATATAACGTGCGATAGAAACTGATGAAATGTAGTAGTAACATGTAAACAAGATTCAGGCGAATAGCAGTGCGGACTAGAGTAAAACCGATGGCACCGGACACGGATTATGTGGATCCACGGAGGACGTTAATTAACATATTTACCATCCGGTCTCTCGAGTACTCGTTTTATAAATTGCCAGCGCGACCTCGAAAATTCACGATCGAACCGAGATAGGGAATGTTCGTAAATTCCTGAGTTCGTAAATTTGGTATTCTATCTTTTTCCTGTCGGTTGTATAAATTATGCTCGCGCAACAATGTAACAGTTTAAATTATTTCACGTGCAGCATAGATTATTCCAGATTATTTATAAAATATTGAGCAAAGAAATAGAACGCGCTCCGACGAAGAAAAATTCCTCGAGAAAGAGCAGTTAAAAGGACAATCAAATTTAATATCAAATTAACATATTCGATGGTCGACGGAGGTTTTCGTGCCATATTGTTGTTTTTAGCAGTGTTAGAGCTAAGGATACTCACTGTAATAAATTGGATGGAATTATCTGCGAAATTACTAATTTGTAATCTTTAGATTCGGTAGGCTAGACAGATTCGCTTAATTAAAATTGAACGTATTTGAATCGTATTATTAATTATCTCAATCGGTGAACATAATATATAATGATATAGATATTTTTTTCACTTTGTCAATTACTCTTGAATCTTTTTCGTGTTAATTTGACGAAGGAAATTATGTTTGATGTAATGGTACAAATTAAGCAATATATATATGTGCACAAATAATCTTAAACCTAATAAAATAATCTACAATTTCTCGTCGAAAAATTCTAAATTACATTAATAAATAAATAAAATAAGCTTGAATGAATGTGCTAATATTAGGTAAATAAATTGATGTAAATAAAAAAATTATTTTAAAACTATTACTTTAAAACTACAAATACAAATTAGTTTAACTATTTTGTTGTTTCATAAACGATAAATTAACGCATACAATGCTAATGAAATTCATAAATTTATGGATCATGTAAATAGCACACATTATATTGCTTCATTAAATTTCAAGCTGTATATTAATTGCATTAATTGCGAATTCGTATCTATTGATATTATCCTTGTTTTTTGATTTTTTAATATATTTTTATATTTAATATAATTTTTGCTAAAATTAAAATAATTGCGGAAATCTTGGAGTGTGCGTGCATATATTTATTTATTTATGTGTGTTTGTGTTTACATGAGACATATTAATAACAGAATTAATTTCGAAAATAAATATTTGCGATATTAAAATTTTGCTGCTTGTGTAAAATTATAAAATTATATGTAAAAATGGAATTAACTAAATATCGTAAACAATTTTATGTGTATCATATGTATTATTTTAAGATTATTAAGGTTAAATTGTTGATTTACATACTCGATCAAAATTAACATGAATGCAATCAGCTCCTGGCAATTTCCATAATCGAAAATGATAGCTAGAAGCTACGCGTGTCTGAAATAATACTTAGTATATTATATACACATAGAGTATATATTTACATCATTAGTTGTAGAGACCTTTGAATGAGAAATGTTGCTTATTAATAATTCATTTGGCTATGAAATATTTCACGCACGGTAACAAGTGACACATATAGTTTGAAACGAAGCAACGAAATTGCTAATGGCATCCATGACGTCGATTAAGCGACACATGTTAAGTCTCACAAATTGTTTATTCACTGAGTTTCTTCCGCAAAATTATTAATTTCAGAACTTTATCAGACAGACACGCTTACGTGCTTATTCTTCGTAAGTAAACGCGTGAAAAAAGAGAAGATTTAGAGATTTTTCTACAAATATATGTACATGTACTATTATATTGCTGAGTATACTGAACATTATCCGTTTTATTTTTGTAGGATATGTTATGTTTGTAGTATATATGCGTTTGTTTTATCTTTGAAAATAAATCCGTATTATGTTGGAGACGAGATAAAGTTTTAACGATAAAACGGAAACTTTACGCATTATCTCAGCATAACCATTAATCTTCTTGCGATTTTTATATTCTGGAATATCAAAGCATTCCAAATACCATTCTTATCGGAAAGAAATGAATAGAGTGCAACGACCGCGATTATTTAGCGAGAGATTTTACGACGAATGAGCGAGGCGAATCGGAGTCGATTAAGGACCGTTAATTATCGTACTTCTTTAATGGCTTGTCGATATTACTTTACAACTTTATAACATGCGAAGATAATTTTCCAAGCTTAGACTGCTGATGTTAGCTAGAATGCAACTTCTAAAGATAAAATATCAAGTAGAAATATAATTGAGAAAATATTGCATAGGAGGAATATTTTTATAGTCTGCTGGATATAAGTTTTTTTTTGCATTGTCGTTTAATGCGCCTCCTGCATCTTAAGGTAACCCCGTTTCACACATGCTTATTAAAGTCGATTATTAATATATGTTTAACGCGCTCATAAAAACTGCTATTAATTAAATTCTTTTTGCTATATGTTTCAATGTAATATATACATTCATCATACACATTAGAAAGAAGTAAAGGAAAGGAAAGGAAAGAAGTTGTTTTTTCTTCTCTTTTAAAAGGAGTATTATATAAATATGATACACATATATAATTAATAAAATAAATAATCTTTTATAATAATAGTCACTTTGTAAATTTAAAAAATTAAATATATTTATAAATGTATTAATAAATTTTTCAAGTCGTGACAATACATCAGATTACAATTAATTAATATTAAAAAATTTAGTTAAAGTTTTTAACACACGAATAATGATATTTTCAATTCTTATACTTTTTAAATATTCTTTGTTCTATTTTTTCTATTAAGAAAAAAAATATATAATTAAAAATTAGTTTTTCTCTTAAATATTTATAAAACGCGAGATCAATTGGCAGTAAAAATAAGCAATAATCAATAAAATCTGCGAGAATTACGTGAGCCGTGGTAATTTTTGACAAATTCTGAAACGTCATCCACGTTCTTTCAGATTTTACGGCGATGAGAGAACCAGAGAGATTAATTTTCACGGTGGCTCGATGCGCGAAGGACGAAGTAACTCGCGGATAGAATGAAAACTCCCTGGTAAAACTAGTTGCTCGACAAAAACTAGACGCTATTCAAAGGCCGTTTGTAGCGTGCAGCGGGACCGATGAGAGAGCAGGAGGAATGGATGAGTTGCTTGCTTGCTCGCTCGTTCGTTCGTTCAGAAGTAGAATGGAAGCAAAATAAGACAGAAGGAGAAAGAGAGAGGTATATGTGTGTGCATCGAGATGACTCTCGGAGGGATGACCGCGGTGAGAAAAGAAGGAGCCTGGACAGCCAAGACAAAATGATTTCGTTAAGGAAGACCGCACATGTCGTCGGACTTTCCTAAAGGCTTTTTTTATTAAACGGGGAATTTCTAGGCGACAAGGATAAGGTTTATATAATCGTCCGCGTCGCGTGTGTGGAAGATTGAAACCGATCGGCGATCAAATTGACTTCTACGTTAAAAAAATTAGGCTATGTGTCATGAGGGAATTATGCATGTATACTTACATAAATTGCAATATATATTTTGTGACAAATGGACGTATAAACATTTTTAAAGTTAATTTCTGAAAGATTTATTTCTCTTTATTTATCTAATTTTTTAAAGATTTATTTCTTTTATTTTTAATTAATTTTTTTATTTATCTAATTTTGCAAAGAATAATCAAATTACATGTCTATATTAACCGCGTATCTTTAGTTCAGATTCCAACGAAATTTTATTAATCGAATATAAATTATAGTTATAGAAAGAAGTAAGAAATTAAAGTTAACTTTACTAAAACCGTTCATGACCTGCTTCTATCTTTATTGGCTAGAAACTGGAGAAACTGCACCAAAAATCTTTGACCTATTTCTTACTTTAAATGTGATTTTATTTTAAGCAGTTTTGTGGAAAATAAGTATCACAGATATGCGGATAATATATATATTTGTATTTTTTTGTGTACATGTACAAAATTGAAATAATATGTAATATATGTATGTGTGTGTGCTGAAAAAATACAAAATGGTATAGAAAAATAATAATGATATAAAAAAATAGTATGATATTTTCGTTATGAATATAAGGGTAATTCGAAATCTATAAGAATGATTTTTCAAAATTTTGCATTTTTTTCTAATTTCTTCTTTTTTCTGTTGGCAATCGAAGAAAATAATTATGTGCCGTTCTCTGAGAATGTCAAGATACAAAGGTCTAAAATATTACAATCACAATATTATAATAAACCCACAATAAAGAGTACACGTCAGCGGATAAAGTAATATTAAATGTGTCGCATTAACCCGTCATAAGCGAGACAATTAAAGTGATCTGTCTGAGACGTGCTCGCGGATGCTGCACGAGGGAATATATATGAGTTGCCGTTATCATCGCGTGGCATTTGAATATGCATGAGTTATTTAAACAGTGTAACGTAAAACAACGAATATACGAATATCCGGCTTGCAAAAAGCTGTACTTAACTGTAGCTTAGTTACAGCTTTCTATGCTTGACACCGTATTTTTTAATTTTCGCAGCCATTGCTGGATCTGGCATCTTATCATCATATCTTATTAGATTCCTCATCGTAACGTGTCAATCTTTTTGTATCGATGCACATCTCAATTCATCTATAAAATATTTTAGAGTCACTCTTGTTTTTGTCACGCAAAAAATTATTTATTTAATTAATAAAAATAATATTAATCTCTAAGTATAGATTTTTTTAAATAGGAAAAATCTAGATTTAAAAATATTATAAAAATATTATAAAAAGATTTAAAAATATAATAAATAGATAAAAATATTAAGATAAAATATATAAAGATAAAATAAATAGAGTTAAAAATATTATAAAAATATTAAAAATATTATTTTTAAATACTAATTTTTTAAATTTAAATATTGCAAAATTACTTGTTCAATTTCAAGCATTAAAGACACCGCCATCGAAAATCTTTCGCGATATTACGAGGTCAAACCGTATATAATTTAATTATCTTCGAGGATGCTTTTTCCCGTATTGATAAAATATATTATAATCGATACTTTTGCAAATCGTTAGAGGCAAATTGTTACGGTCAGTTCACTCCTCTTTGGTATGCCTGTTGATAGCATCGACACAGTTTCGTTCCTGCGGCGTAGAAACATTGGAGCTTCGATTAACGACTGCATGAGAGTAGCATAAAGCGATCCGTTTCCTTGATCCAACCCTGACCCTCCTCTTCTTCGACGCACATGAACTAATCATAAATCTCGTATTTTCCTTTTGAGCCGTTGTGTATACTCATTTGACGCATATTGCACGATTGCGTGGCTATGATAAAGAAGGCGTGTGACGTTACTCGGAAGGCAATAAATATTATAAAGAGAGAAAGAGAGAGAGAGATCTCGGGACAGAGAGAGAGGAATCAGTTTATTATTCTGAGGCAAGTTCCAGATATATATAATAAGACAGTGCATGTCATAATAATAACAGTAACATGGTATATAAGATTCTCTCAGTAAGATGCGGATGATACTGAAAGTCATTAGAGGGAAATGATACAGATATGAATCAGTGAATTGCTTATAATGATGCATATATGAGCATGTGACGAAGTAAAATATGTCATTAGTGTATGTGCTAATTAAAAAATTTGAACGACGCAACATCATAATAATAATAGCAATAATATAAAATTATGTATGTATTATATAAAGAGAATACAAAATATAAAATTATTAAAAAAAATAATGGACATATGTACACATAAAGTAATTTTATTGCAAATATATTTATATATTAAAATAAAACAAAATATTCAGAGTTAAATCTTCCATCAGAAATGTTTGAAAAAAATTTGGAATATTAAAAAAAAATGATCTCTATCTTATTAAAGTAATACACGAAACGTTATATAAAATATAACGTTTCGTGTATTACTTTAATAAGATAGCAGTTTGAAGCAAATATGTACGCAAGACACTTAGGAAGATTATAGATCAGAGACTGTGCGTAAGCGTTTGTTGCGTCATTACCGGATATAAAACTTTATGAAAGCTGTCGTCGGTACGCAGGGAGTTAAAGACTGCAAATGATGGACAATGAACCTTGAACTACCCCTTTTTTCTGCCTCGGAAAACGAGCGTAGCGACGATTAGCGAGCGAAGGAAGGGTAAAAGAGGGGAGGGACTCGATCTTTTCCTACTTTGCCGTCCCCGTCCACGTTCTTCTTCCTTTTCTACACATGCAGGACTCGTTCGTCGAGCGTCTCTCAGCTCACCTGTGACGCGGGGAAGCACGCATGGTTGAGTCGTTTAAGTGCATCCACATAGTAGTGGAGTCTAGTTTCTCGGTCGAGCCACCTACCCTACCACGTAAATTCTTCACCATGACGCACACATCGGTAACCACCGTTTCTTCTTCTTCTTCTTCTCTTCTTCGCCGACCTCTTCTTCCTCAACGTATTTTCTCACGGGCACCGTTGTGTGTCCACTGTCCTTCTCGGTCAATAGGACCCGCCCCAAAAGTGGCAAACACCCGCCATTCACCACTATTGCGTACTATCATGCCACAATCTCGATTCCCATCGCGACGACGTGTGTGACCGTTGCATTTTCCGCGTTTCTCAACCGCACGTTACCGTTAGAAAAACAGATAAACGTATAACTGATGGATTTAATCGCACGCTACTTTACGGTTCCGCCGTCATTTGCAATCGTTCTTGAAAAAGATAGTCATATATAATATTAATCATATGTAATATAGTTATATATCATGTCATATATTAATAACAATCATGTTATTATGAGCATAAATTTGATGGTTTCTCTGTAAACATTTTTCCTTCGATTTATATACGTCTCTTCCGAAGACGAGAAACAATTATAATTTTCGCGTTACGCTTGTACGCTGCCGCGAACAGGATGAAAGCATCACAGCGGGAGACAATTCTGCCGCCTACGCGAAATTCGCCGGGCGTTGCAGACGCCCACGCGATAATAACGCCGAGAGTAAAAGTCCAACGGCGGTAAAGGAATCTTTATCGATTTTGCAACGCGACGATGACGAGATACTTGAAACGCGACATCGAATGCGACTGCGTCGACCCAAGAGGGAGAGCGTGGACCCAACTTGCCACGTCTCGCGATAACGAGCGAGTGATAAAGGGTTAAGAGACTGCATAAAGATTCAACAAAGTCCAAAAAGACGATGAGAAGAGGCGAACGAATGGTGGTCATCGAACGTTGTCACGGATTAGAGAGCCTTGTATAAGGTTCTGCGCATCTTCAACACGTTTTCTCGATCGATCAGATAGACTAGTAGATGATGGAATTAATAATTATAATATCAGATATATTTATACATAATTATTTTATAACTAGATAATTTCTGTAATATTTTGCTAAATAAATTGCTGCTGTCATATTTAGCCTAGAATTTTAATTGGGGTATTAAATAGACCAATGTTGAATCGATCAGCGCGACAACATGCGCCTTGAATTTCAATAAAAAGCGAGATATTGCTTTTTACATAAAACGCGCGAGATTTATTCTAGCGATATCTCGATGAGAAACGAGATACGATATGAAACTAACGACAAAATTGACGGAAGGGACGCTTGTAAAATCAAGTTGAGATCTAGATACCATTAATCGCGTCTTTAATCATGTGTTAGCGAATCGAGAATCATGAGAAGTGCGAAATTTATTGTTTTAGACGATGCATTGCACCCGAGAGCGTATTCTCATATGTATCGATGCATCTTTTATTTGTGGCTTCTATAATCAATCTTGAATTATCTCTTCCTCTTTCTTTTTGTAAATTCTCTTTATCTGAATATCTGTATTTTTAATTGCTTATAAATCGGTCGATTGCTTAAATATTCTTGTTAATGGAGAAAATGTGGATCTCAAATGGATTGGAGAATTTATAAACCGTGAATATTCTGATTAACAATCTCATGGCACTCTTTGCATTTCAAGGAAAATTACATTAGAAATACGCTACGGTAACTATTAGCGATAACTTCTTCCATAATGAAGTACAAACAATGAAACTTGTGGGCAAAATGGAGAAATAACAACTATACAGGCTATATAAGGAATGCATAATAATACAATGTTATTATTCATGGAAAATTGAACATTCTTGTCTTATAATATAGTTTTCATAATTTACATTCAAGAAATGATGCTTCGTGTACAATCTCGCATAAGCGAGATAAATTTATTCGAAAGTTCTAATTGTGAATATGTTAGCAATGATAATTATAAAAATTAAATTGCTAGAGAAAATTAGCTTCGAACTTATTAAACAATTTATGAATGAAAGGAATATTATTTATATTTTAATATATTCTATACAGGATGCTCTCTCTTTCTTTCTCTTTCATTTAATATCGTCATCATTATAGACAAGAAATGAGTGACTTTTAGCAAACAAATTTTATAATTATAATTTAAAGCACAATAAAATGTGCGCATTTTAAACTATCAAACAATCGACTTTACTTTTTAAATAAAAAGAATAATTTTTTAATAATGTTATCAAAACAAATAATTATATATAATGAATTTTGAATCGATTTTCATGTCTTCTATATTATTAAGAAATAAAATCATATATTCCTATTTAAAAATATAAAGGCAATTTTAAGTCTTATTAAAAAATTAACGCTCTTTAAATTTTTATTATCAAAATTTGTTCTTCGTTAAAAAAAAGAACTATTTTTAAAATTATAATTTTCTTTTTCACAAACTATATTAGAAGTGACTCAAATTGTGCGGTGACCATTACCTATAGTGAGAGACCATATATGTATAAACGTTACATTGTATTATATTATATCGTAACTACTATCAAAGTTATTCTACACTACTGGACTCCCTTTAAGAATAACATTTCTTAGCAGCATGTATAATTTCCAAGAGCGTTTCTCACGCGCCTTGGCGCGAATATAATCGGGCTTGATAGCAGAAATCGATAGTGGATGCGAGCCGGTCATCAAGCCGGCCGCGAAAGGGGTAAGTGCGGCAGGTATATGTGGTTCATTAAAAATCCTGGGATCGACAAGCACGGATGTGGATATCGACTCGGCCGCGCTGAATTGCGTTCGTCGAGAAACGGGTTCGCCGGGGGAAAAAGGAAGGAAACGAGAAAATAGGAAACGACTGAAACGTGCGTACCCGCGATATCAACTCTCTCTCTGATACAATCGACGAGATTCTGCGCGCGAATCGTTAATCGAATCCCACACTGCAACGGCGAATGCGTTTTGTCATCGATTTTACGATTCTATGCCATACGTGTCCCGTATTTGGAAATACTTGCCGTTGGTAGATTGGCTGGTTGAGAAAATCAACCTAATTATAGCTCCTGATGCGGCGAATATTGGGAAAAATTTATATCAAAGGAAATTTATAGAAAAATTTTTACCTTAAAATATCAAATGTGTTGGGCGCAGTTGACAGGTGGATGTTAAATCCGCGTTCTGTCAATAACAGCCGCGAATTCTTATCCATTGATTGATCTCGGGAGCACTAAGAGGGAAGATAGTGATCTCGGTCGAGGCGATGATCCATCACAATGTGGATGGTTAAAAGTGACGGATAGATTAGCGAGTGAGTGAATCTACGCCGAGATTTTATAGCTGCAACAACTTTCATTCTGCGAGAAATTGAAAGACATAACTTATACTTTCGCAAAAATTCCAATTAATATGTTTAATTAACAATTTACATTTTCCTAAATTAAATTAGCAGAAGTTAAATTATTCCAATTACTATGCATCTTGCGTATTAACATATCAGCTGATAATCAAGTACAAGACTGGACAGTCTCAATCAATCTCACAAGCATATTTTTCACGAATACTGATTGATGGATAGCGCTTATTTATACGAATAACAGCTGGCTAGCATTGGCTACTAATTAAAATTTGCTATTCTAATTGAAATGGCTCCTAACCGTGAGATCTATTCAATCCCGACCTGTATTCTGTATTAGAAATGTATCAAGCGTGCGATGGGAATTTATTCTGGGCTGTCTCACACGGCAAAAACGACGATCAACACACTCGGATGTTCGAGAGCCGAGATCGAGACAGAAATTAAAAGCGAGTAGATCAAGCTCTTCCTGCGTCTCTTCATCTTCGCTCGAATCAGCTTTCCCCCGGTCATCGTGAAAAGCCGCTCGATTTTCTCTTATCTTTGCCGTGCCCTACATCCCCCGATAATGATTCCACGCAATCGACAGCCACTAATCTGCGTTTCGATCGCGTCTTTTTCTTTGCCTCCCAATACGCGCCGCAAGCGTGTTATTACCAACGTGAAAATCTCGTCGAACCATGAAGTTGTTGGCGCATACGTGGATTTTTCTTTCTTTTCTCTCATCGAATTACGAACCATAATTTATCCCGTAATGTTGGATACAAAATTTCTCGTCGGCCAAATTGTGGCCTGTGATTGCGCCGCGAATTTCGTCGAATCAGAGTCGTGAAAACAGAATATTGATCAAGCGAATGATGGTTTTAATTCTGTGACGTGCAAAATTGATCTTACGATAAAATTTATCTTGAATAATTTTTGTCATTTAATAAATTTTTTAAAAAATTTCCGAATGGTTAATTTAATCTTTAAACATTTTAAATAATTTATACATACGGGATGTGAAAATAATTAGATCGAAATAGATTATTCTATATCTATTTATTTATAAATAATTCTAATAATAAAAAATTAAAAAATGCAAATTTTCAATTTTAACATGTTGCGCGAAAATTCAATGTATAATTAAAGGTGTATGTTGAAATCAATATATAATTAGAATGTTTAAAATTATTCAGCTATTTCGATTTTTGGAAATTAATTTCTTGACAAATTGGGCGACTAATTTTTATCAAAAGATGAACTGACAATTGTGTTTTATTTTAGAAATGAGATGAGCTAAATCGAATATTGAATTAAATCGAAGAATGATTATACATTATCAACTTTTTGTTTTACGCTTTATAACTTTGTCAAGTTCTTAAGTTCACAAAAGGGATTACATAAGAGAATGTCTCACAAAGTCTTATTAATCCCTAAACCATAGCGAGGCACACATTCGATTAAGGAACTTTAAATCCTATTTGCGTGCGTAACTATAGTTATAAAAGACTCAGAAACGTGTCATCCATTTCGTATTAAGACACTAATTATATCATCAAAATTATGTTTATCGATAATAATTCTAAAAAAAAATATTTTTTTACATCTGTTTACATATTTTTTTCTTTATTCATTCACTTTTTTAAAAAGGATTATTTATTGACTCAAAAGATACGATTTCTCTGCGAGACGAAGGTTCGAAGGCACGAGTGATAAATACGAAAATTCGTCGTGGACGTGAGTTCATGCGTCCTGTCCGGATCTAACGATCGGTGATCGAGAGAGATCCGACGACGAGCAGCTTGATATTCGTCGGATGCGCGTCGCCGAGCCCGGCCGCGTATGAGCGCGGAATAAATTATCCCCGTGAGTCGGGAGGTCTGTTTCTTCTGCCTCTCTCTCTCTCTCTTTCCCCTTGACGTCGCTCGCCCTCTCCCTCTCGCGATTCAACTCTCTCACTCGATTGCTCTGGCTATTGCTCTTCGTGGCCGTTTGTTCATCCCTCTCCGCTCGTCGTCTTGCCCTCTCTCCCCCCGTCAAGGCGTCTATAATGACTCCTCGTGGTGGGACGATACCGGAAGTGAAGTCAGAACGGCGGAACCAGACGTTCACTCAATGGAAAGTTTGAGCTCCACCGGCAAGCGTGGCAGCTCTCTAAAAGAGGTGGCCATACACGCTCGCACGCGTCGCTCGTTCCAACACGAAGGAAGGAAAATCCGCTTCCTTCGACATTCGCGTGAACGCGAGTCACGCGCGAACAGCCTGGAACAGCGGGGAAAAATCTGTGCACGTCGATAGCGCGATCCTTGGAGAAGGAACCGAAATGATTGAAAGTGTGAACGTTTCGAGGAAGGTTGATTGAGTACCCGATGAAAGCTCTAGGTGTTAATATTCGGTCGGATATCCAGTGCGCGAAAGGAGGAACAGGAGGAGAAAAGTAATCCGAGGATTCAGGAGCAATAACGTGAACTGATTAGAGATTGAACTAGAGGAGATAGATATGGACACTGATTTAATTTTATGTGTTGCATTGACTGATCAGCTTTTATCAAGATTGATGAATAGGAAACTAAGAGATTAAACGCTCGCGGATTTGACTCGAAAATAGAATAAGTGAACGTTAATCGGAAATTTTGAATGAAATTCAAGTAGATTTAATCAAATGATAGACTCGAGATGGATGATAGATTAATCAGAAAGTAAAAAAGAGGAACACACACAGCTGAGTTAATGAATAACAAAAAGAGTACGAGAAACATTTATTCGGAGTTGCATTAACGTCACAAATAAAGTACGTTTTATTATGAAGCACCGGAAGTCTCGCGGAGCAGCAAATAACATCGTCGAGTAATCAAGGCAGCGGTTGAATAAATTGGATCATACTGGATATTACAAGAACCGACGAGAGCGAAAGAGAGAGAAAAGGAAAAAGAATGCTCGAGGAAGCTTGCCATTAAACTATGACAAAGAAAAAGTTTTCTACCCGCGAAGAAGAAAGGGGACGATAAATTTGCAAGAGACATTGTACATTAACTTCCATTTCAGAAACAGTGCGTGGAAATTTAAAAAGCGCCAACACATTTGTGATGAGTTCCATCTGGAAAATCGAGGAAAATGATCGGCGCGTTGTTCCCGCTAAAATAAATAAATTGAAAATTTTTAGGTTTGTGCGCGCGACCTTTCCCGCGAAATGAAACCCGAGGAAAGTTATTCCACATAGTCGACTTAGAATGCGTTTTCTTTTCGTGT
Source organism: Camponotus vicinus (assembly GCF_025532165.1). Classification (NCBI taxonomy): domain Eukaryota; kingdom Metazoa; phylum Arthropoda; class Insecta; order Hymenoptera; family Formicidae; genus Camponotus; species Camponotus vicinus. The sequence continues at coordinate 24,285,220 of NW_028141956.1, forward strand.
GCAACTGCACGAAAAATAAGCGAGTTTTCACCGCTGCAAACAATAAGTATTTTCGCGTGAAAGTGACAAGATGATGACAGTCTTTGGGAAAAAAAGACCTGTGTGATTTTCGTGGGTGAGACAAAGGGTTGTCTGTGAAACGGAAGTCCATCAAAGAATGCTAATTAACCCAATTCCTCTCTTGGAGGACTTGCGTTACAAAACCGCATACATTTTAATTCATTGTATTATCGGTCTGTGTTTCCTTAATTAAAGTGATATATTGTTTTATGCATCAATCATGAAAGAGATGAGTGAAATCAAAAACTTAAATTAATTACATACTTTAATGAGAAAAAAGTGCCTTTTCCCATGCAAGAAATTGACGAAACTATTTTGAAATGTACCGTGCAAATTAATGAGCTTTGTAATTTTACAAAGTGCTCGTCGTGTCTAACGCAGCAGTTGCAGTCTGTCATCATCGACCTCTTCCTCGTGTAAAATGAGAAATTTGCTGACGAGCGGCAAAGGACACTTCATTCAAATCACATCTTGGGTGGTCCTCAATCAAGCCTCTGTCATCATCTGTACATCTTTCTCGTGATCGATATATTATATTTCCCGACGATTCGAGACTTTAGATCGTAGACGGATGATTATAATAATCAATGGGCGCGAGAAACTCATAAAAGAGTGCGTATTATTCGAAGAAACACGAATTGAAAAAACTCGGGGCTTGTCGTTAGCTTCGTTCGAGGGTGAAAACAAGGGACTCGAAGTGCATTCGTGAAAGTATTCGTCAGAGATGGTCAGCCAACACGCGATGGCCACCACCGTCCGCAAAGTTAAGCAGGAGAATCGTCTCAGGCGGCAGAATCAGAGTCAAGGTACATAAATACATAAGCGGTGGTTAATGGACAACATTCGTGAGACTCACCTATGCATAATATAATTTACACTCAATACAAAAAAACATATTTGAAATGCAGATTATTTAAATAATTATTTGAGTGAAAAAATAATAGATTTATTTAAATAAAATATTGAAATAATTATATTTTTCGTAAGAATGTGATAGGAAAATACAAATATTATATAGGAAATATTGAAAATGCAATAATTAAAATTATTTATTAAAATAATAAATTTTTTTTAAAATAAAGACAGATAGAAAGAGAGGGAAATTTATATATACATATTAAAAATTTATATATATATATATATTATATTATATATATATATTATATATATATATATATATATATATATATATATATATATATATATATATATATATATAAATTATAGATAAAAATTTATATAATATTTACATAAAATTTACACATATAGAATTTATATTAAAATATCTTAAGGTGGAACTTGTGTGTATTAATTATTATTTCTCTTGTTTTATTTCAAATTTTATTTAAAATGTCACATGTAATAAAAATATTTAGAAAATAATGAGAAAATAATAAAATAAAAATGTGTTTTTTCGGCACTTATTTAATTCCAATTTACATAAAAAATTACATAAAATTAAATAAAAATCAATTAATATAATTTAATAAAGTATGTAAAAATCGATTTAATGGGCATAAGCTGTAAGAGAAGAAAAGAAATAAAATAAATACAAATTTAGAAAAAAATATTTCTTCAAAAATTTTACTGCTCATATAATGTGAGAAAATAATTATTTTAATTGATTATTGAAACATCTAATAAAAAATACAAATTTGAAACATTTATTTCTGATTCATAAAATAAATCCCAAATATCTCAAAATAAAATTTTAATTAGCATATATGTATATAACATACATATAAATGATTATTTTATTAAATATAATCATTTATACTCCAGTATAAAAAATAACTCGCGTAAATATTTTTATTTTCTATTTCAAATATTATTTTGTCAACTTTTGTTTTTTAGATCTCCTTGTCTCGACGATAGAAAGCCTTCATCATGATCTAGTTATGTAGAAACGCGTATATCACATCATGCTTGCATCTTCTGCAATTAACGTAATTAGAATGTTGGAGGAATATAATATGCCGTTAATGTAACGTAATGTAAATATATACGCGTGTAAATAACTATATTATGATCTTACTCTCTAATTGCATCGAAAATATTATAATATGCTCTTTGATACGTAATGTGTATCTTTAATACGTAAATTAAAGGGAAAAAGCGAGCAGCATCTTTATAAGCAAAGATCCTAATTAACGCGCAATAATTGTACGCTGTGTAGCGAAGTTTATTATTTAAACATTTTAGGCAAATTAATAATTTATCATCTAAATGGTCAGCTTACGTAAATATTATTGCGTAGAATTTTCACCGCTCTTAAAGAAGAATGTTGCTTGTGTATTTCCTATCTAAGGATATAAAATATTCTTGACGTAGTTTTCAGTGCACTCATGTATAATACATAGCAATTTCCTAAGTATTTCCTTTGAATAAATTGTTTAATACATTCACGTCAAGCTGTGGTGTTGAATATATGAAAATTTATTTCACCAATTTACCAATTTCATTTCGTATTCAAAAATGATGTAACGAAAACAATGTACATTTAAAAAGAATAAACTATAATTATTACTCTATAAAAAAACTTTATTAAAGAGTTAAATATAAAATTTTGGAATAAATTAATAAATGTTCTTAAATCGTGCATTTTTTGTTACAGATGAAGAGGGACCTTACAAGCCAGTGCCACCGCCGAAGCCGGTGTCGAACAATCAAAAGAACAATCAGGACGGTCAGCAGGACGAGCAACGGGAACAGACGGTAGTCGAGCGTTCGTCGTTGCGAACGACTTCCGGTCCGGAAAGGACCAGCGTTGTGGAGAACGGGCAGGTTCGCGCGGCCGGGCAGCCCTTCGCGCCGGAATACAGAATGCCACCTTTGTACGGGGAGGAGCAGAGTTCGGGTCAGACTCAACAGGCGGCCAGTTTGCAGACTCACAGTAGCAAGTTTCCGGTAAGTGTGATAATGATAATAAACAGCGGGATGACATAAATTTTATCAATTACTTCTTCTCGTTAGGATGCCCTTCCAAAGAACTCTGACTCTATAAAAAGTTATCAGATTTTCTTCATGATTTATAATGTTAATTATATTTTGTCCAGTTCTTTTGATAATGATTAAAGTAAAATACATTCGATAGAAATGTATATTATATTTATATATTTTAATTAAACTTTGTTCTCTATTTTTTATAAATGCATGACAGATATAGCATTTCAATGTATTTAATATGAAAATGATATGAAAAAAATAACTATGTATTTTCGACATAAATAAAATGTAACTGGACACATAAAACATCTAATCAAGATTATTATAGACATTAAAGGTTATATAATGTCATTTATTGGTATTATCAGTATCTTTTTTTACTTCGATAAATTTACGATGTAATAATATAGAGTGTTGGTTATCTTCTATACGTCATTTTCTTCTTTTAACGAGATAACCCTACGATTTAAGAATTAATGATGAAGTTGAATAAATAACATATAAAAGCAATAAAGCTCTTAATAATGATGTTAGAAGTTATCGATTGAAGCTGTAATAATTTGATCAGTTCAATTTTGCGAATTATGAATTATGAATGCTTACATTGGCACTATTGCGTTATAATTTTCTTTAAATAATCATGAAGACTTTGTGAATTATATCTATATATTACGGACTTTTTATAGAGTCAGATTTTTTATAAAACGACTTAAAATTTTTTTAGATTAATTTCTTTTTAAATTGTTTCATAAAAAGTCTAGGATTTTTATAAGAAGGTTGAATTTACAAAAAGCATACGATATATATATGTAGCATCAAGATTCGTATTAAAATCACACTCGTTAGAATCACTAGTTTGTCCGTAGAAGATTCTTTGCTAAGCTTTCCAAGCAAGAACTTACTACAGCGCACCTTTACTGGACGAACAGGTCAGTAATTATCCGAGTACGAGAGCGCGCAACACCTTGTTCGCTTCATGTCATCCCGTATGTACCAGGAACAATGAGACAGAAAAAAAATAATGACGCGCCGTAGCGCATAATGCAGCCAGCGATGGCTCTAAATCTCTTCTCGTCCCGAGCAAATTTCCATTTTTGAAAAATGTTCTTTTTAAGTTCCTTATCGTATCTGCATTTTAATAACCTTTCCTTCTACTCGCCACAATTTTTTGCATCTTGCTGAATTTTTGTCAGAAAAAGCTGATAAAACTGCGTAAAAATACTTAGCCGTGGATTGAAAAGATAAAATCTTCTCAAAAATATTATATAAGATATCATTTAAAATATAAATATTTTTCTGAAATAATATTTTATGATATACTAAAAATATATTATATATTTAAAGTATTTTATAATGTATTATAATATATACTTTTATTATAGTAATAAAAAGTGATAAAAACAATGTAAAAAATCAATATATATTTCATCTTTTGTTTTTTAAAGCAATCGCTGATTTTGTAAGACTTGAATTATGTTGTTTCGTGTTCGCTCATAAATCAACTAATTAACAAGCCACCGAACGCATTAATTCCACGGTACACGTGTTCGCAGTTGCTGTACAAAAATGTATGTGTTGAACAAAAAAGATTTAGATTTAGAAAATCGAAGAGCACCTTCTTTAGTTAATTTAAAATTAATTTAAAATTAATTTTGGAATTAATTTAGAATTAAATTTAGAATTAATTTAGAATTAATTTTAGAACGAATTTAGAATTAACTTATCATTTCAAATTCTTAGTATAATAAAAAATATTAATTATAAAGTGACAGCAATGAGATAAAATGTTAAATAATCATCGCAAGATAATTAAATCAGTTGTGATTGAAATATTGAATTTTATTTAAATAGAAGAATTTTATTTTCTAAAATTTAAATTTTTATTATTGTATAATCATAATATATCACACACACAGGATATTTTATATATTAAAAATTAAAAGATATTGTAACATAATATTTTTTCGAACTTTTCTTTAAAAAAAGGTTTTTTTAAATCTCTTAATAAATTACTTATTACAATGAAAGTTGCAGATTCTGCGACACTTAATGTACGCTTGCAACAGCAAGAATTAGACTTTCTTTTCTTCGAATGTTATTTATAGTTGCGTGCACTTTTACTCGGACACTCATTAATTATGAAAACTTCAGTAGAGAAAGAAAGAGGGAGAAAGTGATTTTTCGTTGACGATTTCACGCAATTATCGAGACTCGGTTTTAATGAATCAATGACATGACGTGAGTATTTGCAACTCTCTGAAAAAGGAAATTCCACATTTGTGTTTCGATACGTCTTTTTATTTAAGTTAAGTAAAAGAACGAGTAAATAGTTCAAAGCATAATGCTTTATTCGGTATAAAAGACTACATTTTCTAGAATTATACTAAGTTTCTTGGACACAGTCGAGTCAATTATAGCGTCGTTATGAGAAAATCGCGGAAAATGCTGATAAATCGCTGCGAAAGTTTGGCTGACATAAATCATTAAGAATTGTAATGGATTTTCTGCAACTGTGATGTAAATTTATATTCAGACGAATATTTACGCTTTTCATTGATTTAAAAAGAGAAAATTATATTCAATTTCTTTATAAATAATGGATATTAATTGATAGCGCTTAAAATCTAACAATAAAATAAATTATTGCAATTTAATTACATTAATTACATTATTATAATTTAATATATTATATTAATAATAATATTATTATAATATTAATTATATTATTATAATATTACTTATATTATTATAATATTACTTTTTATTTAATTTATCATGTTAATTAAAAATTACAATTACAATTGTCAATGGGAAAGGAATGACATGATGAGGATTGGCGAAACGAGTATAGAGCTAATTGCTCAAATTATTCCAGATTATGTTCCGAGATTAATATTATTATTACTCTTGAAACATTTGAGCTCTCATAAGCTCTTGATTCATTTCGATCATCATGCTATTCCCTTTATTAACGCTTTAATTTATTTTTAATTTCTGGTTTTCTCCATTGTTTATATATCGAGACAATCGCACATCGACTCATTACAGCGGTTTATCTCTCGATTTTCGTCGTCCGACATTAGCCAATTGTACTTAATTAGCAGAGCATCATGACGCAATCGCGCAGATAAGCGAACGGTGCTGGTTGATCTTCCGTGTTCGACGTTAGGAATTAGTCCTCGGAGAAATCTTCGGTAACAGTTCGTTGTACGCTGGTTACGCTCTTGGGAAGATTCTCAGAGGTTCTTCACCAAGACAAAGGGGGCATCATACGCGCGTACCGTTGGCCGGAAGTCGGGAAGGGGGCCTTCGCGCTCCGCGATAGTCGTTTAGATACACACACCGTATTTCTCCGCAGGTGAGAATAATAAATCGGGACAATCAACGTCTTGGCCTTCGGTCCTTGACGCGTTCAGCTCATACCTTTTATCGCCAATTTTTCACGCGGCCGGTGGTCGTGTGACGTCACACATCGTACGCATGCATGCTGTACGCATATAGCTGGGTGACACGCTCGCTCTCGATCGGAGAGCAAAATTATTAAAGCGACACGGCCCATCACGCTGATTGCTCAGAAACGAATGTCCGACCGCGAATCAACGTTAATTAACCCTTTTCTCTTGAACGTTGTCATGCGCGATCGATCGTCATATAGCGTTTTAATTATCGCGTGGCACGAAAGGCTGGACTCTCCGCGGATTAATCCTCCTTTGACAGCGAAAGAGTGATTACAACCCCTCATTTTACATTTGGACTACATTGCTTCTTGCTTTTTAACGAGAATTCAATTGAAACGCGAAGAATACTATCTAATGAATCGATGGAATGAAATAATTATTATATACGCGCGCGCTTCTCTGTAACTGAGGTAGATGAGCTTAGATAAAATTTCGATATAATCTATCTCTATCCATCGAAATTTGTATTAAAGTGAAAGGATGAAATTATCCTGATTAAAAAGGAATTTTTTTATTATATATAATATTATTATCATTATATATAATATTATGGGAATTTATATTTAATATTATTATTTATCATTATATATAATATTATGGGAACATTTTTTTTATGTCTTTTTTAATTATAATTTGAAAATTATTTCGAAAAATCGATATTTTAATTCTTAAAGATATCAGTTTTATTTGAATAAAAAAAAGAAAAATATCCTCCCTTCCTTTAAAATTGATGCGTGTCGCAATAAATTATTTCCCTGCATTCGACATTATTGCTATTAAAGGAATCGTCCTCGTGCTTAAGAGACTATCTTCTATCAATGTCCCCTAAATACGAGACATAACAGCTGTTAGGAGAGAATCCAATATCAGCGATGCATGGACAGTCTGTTCGGGGCTGTTTCTATCGCATCCTATTATTCCCGGAAGGGGATGAATCGATCGGTATTTTTATTCGCGAGCTTACGCCCCATTGCACCGCGTAATACGCGTTCTCGTGACGTCATTCCGTTACTAGCACGCTTTATTTCTTCCGCAAAACATTCTTTCTTTCTCTCTCTCTCTCTTTCTTCCTCTTTATCTCGCTAAACTTTTTTATAATTCAGCTTTATGACGCAATATATCGCCATGCATGTGTGCGCGTTTGTGTCGCTGCATTACATTTTGTCTGCGCGTAGCCACTCCACCGATATAAATATCAGGTCTTTCTCGCAATAATTTGATTATTTGCAGCAAAAGAAGCAAGCAAAGAAAGCAGTGTGCGTTTGTCATGAGGAAAATTACACATTGTGTTATATATTTCCAAGTTTTCCGATAAAAAAATCTCCCTCTTTCTCTCTTTAATTTATATTTCCACTGAATAATTAACATTAAATATTATCGCTTTTTTGTTTTTTATATTATGTAAACAAAGTAGGAAATTATATTTAGCAGTAAATTATATTATACATTATTTTAATTTTTCATACATATAAGTCCGCTTACGGCTTGCTTTCGCCGCCAAGTTAGTGGTGGCTAAAGTTAACTCGCGGCGTGTTGCTTTTGCTATCAAGCACCGATCAAGAATAAATTCTATTACATATGTAGAGAACTCATAACCTGATGCACAAGGAAAAATTCAATAAAATTATTAAAAATAAATACGCCAGAAATATAAATATTGGCAGTGGCGTTCGAGAGAAGTAAATAAATATTAATATTCAGGATGTGTGAAGTTCCGTGATTATTTTCTAATTTTCTACCGATCTGATCAAACATCCAAAAAATTTTGAAAATCATTAAAGTCAAAATACCACGCGTAGATTTATTTCTGGCGCAAGATTGATGGTAAAAAGAATTTTTTTCGCGCACTAAGATGCGATACCGATTCAACTGGTGAGGAATCGAGTCTCGAGGAAGTCATCCCCGTACGAACTCCATGTAGCTCCGAGTATAGTTATATCCGCAAACGTGATTATGTTGCTTGTGCCTGTCTGCTTATACCTACGTGCATTCATTTTCCGCGACGGTAGCTCGTTTCATCACGGTTGCTTTCTTCTTCCGAGCGCGATGCTTAGGAGTTGCGGCCGATGTTGCAGCCAGTTTAGTTCAGTGACACCTACTCCATGCGGCGTGTTATTACGCGCACGCAACGAACGCACGTCGGCCGTTGCCGAGGCGAGCCCGGTTCTGTGCACGCACTTTGCGTATCATCGTGCCGTGCGTGCGAACTCGCATCGACATGGATGCCTCACCTGGCTTGGACGTGTAGCCGGGAAAAGCCTCACGGAAAATCTCTCGGCGAGATGACCGTCTCTCTCTCTCTCTCTCTCTCTCTCTCTCTGTCTCTGTCTCTGCCTCTCTCTCTCTCTCTCTTTCTGTGGGCTACTATACATACATCATCCGTTTGTTTTTGCTCTGTTTACCTAGGTGCTTTCAACGAGCACGCTTTGTTGCGCGCACAAGCTAAGAAAGGAAGTTTATTTGTAGATTAATTTGCTCCATAATGCGTCGATTATTCCCGTAAAAATGATTTTCAAAAATTGCAGAATAGAAAATTAGAAAGAATTAGAGAATTAAAGAAGAATTAAGAATTGCGCATGAATAATAATGTATAAATAATAAAGATAAACAATATGGTGTATTAATTAATAATGATATAATAATTTGTCTCAATATTAGACTAAATTCTCCCTCTTAAATAAAGAAATAATTTTACTTGAAAAAATAAATTAAAGCATTAAAAAATTAAAAAGCATTATAAATTAAAAAATATTTAACATATAAATTAAAAATTAAAAAGCATCATAAATTAAAAAACGTAAATTAACGTACAAAAAATTTGTGGAACAATTAATGCGTATAATATATTAATATATAAATTACAATATATAATTTGTGTTAATTATTTTAATTGACTATTTGATGAGCCTCACTGAATAAATAAATATTTATAAGAAATGTTTCAAGTGACTCTTAAATAATATAATCGAGAAAAAAAGAGATTATTTTAAATAAATAATAGCCATTGTTCCTCTCTGATCGTAGATAGAACGTGAATTGGTCCTGTCATCGGGAGACAAAAATTCCAAGATCCCTATCCTTCACGAATACAAACAGAGGACCGCTGGAAGAGTCGCCATCGCGCCGGATGCGCCGATTAAGCAACAGGCTTGGGTTCAAGAGGTGAGTCTCTGTCTGATCTTCCTCGATAAATTTATAAGAAGGGAAAGGAAAAAGAGATGAATAAATCACATCAACCTCGCATTTTTTTTCTAGACAATGTTAACATAAAGAAAATTGCGAAAATTCCCTTCTCTCTTACATAATATCTATACCCGTTCTTTAATGTATAAGCAACGAATATCTTTCGATAGTATAAAATAATCAAGATTTAAAAAATCCAAAGGATTAATAGACGTCGCGTGATCAAAGAGTATGTACGTACATTTCATCAATACTGAATCCCGTATCATTTATTCCCTGTTACACTTCCGTCGGTAGCCAGAATGACGGATTTTCCGTCCCACTTTGACAATTGCTCCATTGTCATAGGACGATTGTTACGAAATCCCGCGATTAATCAAGCGTCATGTGTACGCTGCATTATTTACACGTGCCACCCACGTATCCCGCTATCAATGGGCGTTGGTAACGCATTCTTTTTTCCGAGTATTGATACCTGAAAAGATGGGTGTGGAAATTGATGCTCGATCGAAAGGTAATACATATGCTCTTTTATTCAATTTTTGAATGATTGATATAGATGATTGATTCCTATGACCACTTTTCCCGATGTTCTGTCTCCTCTTTCATATTTTTACGTCATAATTTCTTAATTCTTTTAGCTTTTAATGTTTCGGTATTTTTGTAATTTATTTTATTATTTGCAAATAATACTCTTTTTAGTATCAGCGAAATATATTGTACACAATGTGATAACAAGTTAATTCGTTTAATTAAGAAGAGAGCCATATTTTTAATTAAAATATTTTCAAGTTAAAGACCGTTATTAATTAGGAACAATTTGTCTGTTGATTATATTGTTGGGTATTACATCGTGCACTCTCTAAATTAAAATCGCTTTGACGACGTATTATGAGAAATAGGAGAGGTTGTATGCGTGCAATCGCTATATACGATATTGACGTATTTGCATGCGTCACAAAAGCAAGATCTTAACTGTTAATATACTCTAAGTACACTACGAATCAGCCTATATCGTGTTTACGAAATTGCGCGTAGGATGAAGTGTGCAGTTGCCTGTCCTTGCATAGCCCATTGGCCATTCCATTGATCCTGCGATCAATGCAATCGTTTACGAAATGCTCCAGGCGATTAGTTGTGAAACTACGATATAGCTTGCGTTATTACGTGTGTATGCAATAAATATACCCTCGCTCGATATTGTTTGCGCTCACCACGTAATTGATTAGTCGTCTTTGTTGCAAAATTTCCCTGAGCTCTTCTCAGTGTGAAAAAAATCTCTTGTTTTCTTGTTCTGAAGTTTTATACATCCCTACATATGTGTGGGTGTATATGCTTGCATGACAGCAAATTTTGCGTTACAGCGATTTCACTTTTTTGCGTCTCTCTCTCTTTTTTCGCAAGAGATATTTTAGAAATTTTTTTATTAAGATAATTTACATATATATCAACGTGATCTCTAATATAAAAATAATGATTGCATCAGAATTGATTAATATTTTAACAAATTGAAATTTTTGAAAAAGTTAAAATCTTTAATATTTGTGTTTTACACGCAAAAGAGATATCCCATAAATATTTAAAGGTAAATTCCTTGGATGTTCATGAAAATACATGAACTTCTTATTAGATCTGGGTAAAAAGAAGATTATTCAAACATTTTATGCATGCGTTGCATTTTGTATAATACTGAAATAATATATGTGACATATTTTTTGAAATATAATTCCTGAAAGACAAGATGCAAGTATTATTATGTGATTAAAAAATGTTACTTACACACATAATTCTTGCACAGTTCGATGCGAAAGAAAAATCCAATTCTGCTGAAAACGTGAAAATATTGTTATATAATTTCCAAATATATGAACTTCTTATTAGATCTGGGATCTTGGGATCTGGGTAAAAAGAAGATTATTTTATCAAATATTTGCATGCATCACATTTTGCGTAATAATATGTGACATATTTTTAAAATATAATTCTTGAAAAGATAAGATTTTTATACGAATAAAAAAATGTTACTTATTCTTAAAAAGAATTTTTAAAGTTTCTCATACAATTTTTATCCCATTATTTCCCATACATTTTGACATCATTATAATAAAAAACGTTCTACAATAGTTATCAGGGTTCCTGAAATCCTAGTTTTCATAATGTTGCTAAATTATATATTAATGAAAATATCAAGATCTGCCATATGTCGAGTAATGTCTGTAATTTATCGTAAGTCATCGTTTTCGTTCTTACAGTATTATTATGGCGAATATTGCTGTCATACTTGTTGAAGGCGGGAAAGGAGTTTCCGGATTGCCCCGTAATTTACGGTACAAATATCGTGCAAATGTGTAGAAGAAATCTTTTCGCTATTTCGTACATGGCCTATGAGCTCGATACGCTCGGACGTGCAGAATAGCCAACTTTCGTTGCCTTTCGAATTATTTGAAGCTACTTTACATAATACATATCATCGTGCGAAACGACACTTAATCAACGCCGCACGTGATTATAGCGTTGGCATAGAAGAAGAGACGGTTTTACGCAGCTCGTAAACCCATTTCCAACGCTCTCAGAGTCTCTGGATGCCTTGCTAACTTCGAGCACTCCATAAGCAAATTTTTTCCTACTTTCGTGAAAGCCAATGCTGTAGCTTTCAGCATTATTTTCTCTTTTTAACATCATATATGGCTGTCTGCCTCGAAACTACAGGTTTGCTGTGGAAGTTTCTCCGACGTGTGAAAATGCGACGAATTGAAGAGTTTGAGGAGGGCGCGTGAAAAATGCAAAATATATATTATACAGTTTTTATATTTTATCTTCCACATTTTACCTTAACTTTCAAAAAATTCTTTCGAGTTACATTTCTATGAATGTGTCTTATATAATGTTTCAAAAGATGCAAAGAGAGAGTTTAAGTTTCTAAAGATACTATCTTTTGTAACAATATATAAAGGACAAAGAGAGAGATAATAGACAATCCATATTTCTCAGTTTTGACTATAAAACCGTTTTCATTCTCATATGATATATTAATACAAGCTCACATTATTATATCAGATATTAAAACATATTTATTATATTAATATTAATTAACGTTTGATCGTTTGGTCGTTTATTTTTTTTTATTTTTTTAAGTTTGGATGTAGAAGCATTTTCTCTCGAATCGGGCGATTCCATGATTTTTCCAAGCGTAGCGCCCCCGGGTACGAAACTCAGTTTTTGTTTCTCGTACTACTCGTCCCGGTATCAGCGTGGCCATAAGTCAGAGAGGCTTTCCCGTATGCGAGATGCGTGTCCGCGGGGCCCCATACACGAGCCGTTGTTATTCCAGGCGCATCTCTTCCCGAGAACCGTAGGATTCAGTTGCGTTAACTTTGAAATTCCCCGTTGAAGCTTCGGCTGTTAACCGTCTGGATGGCAATTCTCTTCTTCGCGTTCGAGTTTGTTAGGTCGGTAACATATTGTATTCGACGAACCGAACTGAATTATTTCCCATAAACGTGTCATAAAGTCTCTATAATTTTGCACGCCAGAAATGTGTATCATGTATTAATCCAATGATGTTATTTTAGAAAATATTTATAATATTTTTATATACAATAATTGATTATAAAATTAATTTCTCAGTTTTATCATAAATCTTTCTCCTTTCTCTTATAATTAATGTCATGTTATATTTTGAGAAATTTAAGCTAAATGTATAATACTTTAATTTTACGTCTATTTCACTTTCTCGAGCTTGTGTTAAAAATTATCTATTTTCTTGCAACAAAGATTGCATTATTTTTCTTTATAATTTATATCCTTTGCTTACTAAATAAATATACCTCCTAGAGACTTTTTTTCTACTTCTCTTTTTTTTACAAAATAGTTCAAATAGATTTTGTGAATAAAATGGTCGTAATAATTAAGTGAAAATATATTCATTCTATTTTCACTCGTCTTTACTTCAATCAATGGTATATTTTCGCAGAACGCTCAGCCCTTAATTCTCCTCTCGCCATAAAAGCGTGCGGTTTACTGAAGTATTATCCGTTCGACGTTCTCTTTGAGAAAAAATAGATTTCGCAAATCGTTCCACGATTCCGTTTGAACACATACAAATCTCTTCTGCGTGCATAACGTAGCGGTTAAATTCTTGTTTGTCCGTGAAATTACGTATCTGCGGAGGTTTGACTTCGTATAATTTCCCGTCAGTTGGACCAGAATTATGAACATTAAAATCGCGAGGGTTTATTTCTGAAGTCTCTCCGGTTTTATTAAACGATTCTCGACACGAAGATACGTTTTGGGGACAAACTTTCGATGAGTTCCACTCGTTGAAAGTTAGACGACTTTGAGATTTTGGATTACTCGTGTCATAAATGCACGTCACTTCGAAGCCATGAATTGTTTGTCAAATCACCTCTCAAGAATCATGCGCGGAATTACTAGAGAGAGTCATTTTTGAACTGTAGTTAAAAGTTGCTATAAAATAAACGTTTAATTATGACTTGTAGCATTTGCTTTCAAATTAATATTTCATATTTTACATCTTAATATTATATTTATGGCATCTGTCTTTTGGATAAAATGGTTTATGCTCGCGCAATAATTTGTCCAAAAATTTTATCCGTGTATCCAGCTACTTTCTGATGCGTAAACAACCTTAATCTAACGCTAATGCGTATAGAACAAAGTTCGTAATTATATGAACGTACGCGTGTCGGCAAATTAATGTACGCTCACGGGTGGCGAATAATTTAATTAATGTATCAGTCCGTTAACAACGAACGGGCAACTTATTTAACTTTAATTGGATTTCATCTCCTTGCCGTTTAGATCGTTTCTAATCGGAAACGAAGTTTTCTCGATAAGCTTGGTAAGCGCTACTTCGCGAAATGCTACGCTGTAACATTCTTGTTGTCGCTGCCGATGCACAATTACGCTTTCCTCGTTTAGACGACTTAATTAGACGCGTCTAATGAAACCGCAGTTTGCAAAGTTAACGGATTTATATTAGACGTTGCGCACGCTTCATGTTTTACGCGATATACAGAATATTTTATTAATACCGACCGTGTGCCGATCATTAACGACGTGTGCTCATTTTTTGCAGGGAACTCAAATGCAGGAAGTGAGACAGGACGGTCAAGCGAGAAGCTATCAATCGCCGGACACCTACTCGTAATTATCCCGTTCATTTCACGCTTGCATGAATTATTTAAATCCTTTTCTGAGAAAATTTATATCTCAGATGCTGATGTTCTATCAATGTCACTTATTGCTGATATAATTGATGCTAAATAAAATAAGATATATCATTTTCTGAGCGCAATTTAAATGAATGATCAATATTATTATTATTATTATATTATTATTATTATCTGTGTCGCGTGAAGCCCTCGAGAAATGGAACTTTCGATTGTAATTAAACCTCCTGTCAGATCAACATCAGGAGCGGTACCAAGGACAACGAAGATTGACGAGGAGAAGACAAAGTCGCTGTCCAGGACCTATCACACCATTAAGGACATGATCTCGAGCCGTTTCGGACCGAGTCGTAAGGACGTCGAGCCGGAACCGGAAGCCAGTCTGAACAACGTCACGGAAGAGCTGCGAAAGTCGAGCAGGAGCATCGACGAGGACGAGGCCAGGAAGAAGGAGGGAATCTACGGAAAGCCTCGCGCGCAGGAATCGTCGGTTAACGTGCAGCAATATTCGAAAAATGCTTACGGTAAGTCGAACACGGCCGAGTAAGATGCCGCGTTAAGTAATTAGGCGTGTTAAGGCGCGATGCTTACCGCAAGATCCTCGTTAATTAAAGCTCATTAATGTTGATGAATTAATCTGAGGAAAGAGCCTTGCTGAGCGGAACGTTAAATGACGGAATCGCGAGTTTTCTAAATGCAAAGCAGCGAGCAAGTGCATAGCGTGTGTGCATAATAACGGTTCTTTCTGCAGTTCCTTGAAGCACACTAATTTTTTATTCATAAAAAATGCAATTAGAGAGATCATATAAGATCACATAAGTTGTTGCGAGAGAAATATTATTATTCATTGATTGCTTTGTTTATTAAATGGCAATTAACTTATTACATATTATACAAAAATTCCTATGTAATATTACATTGGATATTATTGTTTAAAGATATAATTTAAAAATTATGATTGAAATTTGCAACTCATTTTTAATTTATGTAAATTAAAAATTACAGCATGTTTTATGTAGTACTATATTTCCAAGAATTTATATAAATTTATAAATAAAAAATTAAAAATAACTTGCAAATTTCAATCATCGTCTTTAAACAATGATATTCAACGTGACATTACCTGCTACAGCTGATGATTGATGTATGTGGATATATTGTATTGAAATTACAACTCTGATTTTTATTTAATAAGTGAACTTATTTCACACTCATAATTCATAGCTTATCATTTACAGCTTACTTAAAACGCGACACAACATTTTCTTTGTTTTTGCACGGCTATTTATTGTGCAAACTTCTAAAATCACAGCGCATGTAATATCATTGCTATTATTTCACGATCTACTATGCCTTTAATACTCAAGTAATATCTCTCTAATCGTTTGCTCGATTTGAAATTGATCGATAGGGGAATGTTGAATCCTTACGTTTCGAATGTAAAATTAATGATTCATAAATTTCGAACTGTTGAATAAAATAATTTAAAAGAGAGAGGAAGAGAGAGAGAGAGGGCAGATATTGAGATAAAGTTATACTTGTAGAATCGATGTGAATATTTTAATATGGATAATATATGAATATGGTTTGGAAAACATTTTGAAATCAGCCGTACAATTTTAATCTAATTTGTTTAACTATTTCCGCTTTTGACCGTTTTTATAAAAAATGTTTCTCTTAATACCTCAAATTTTGTTGAAATTGCACACTTGTGCCTTTTAAGCTTTTCCGTGAGCTGTCGCAATTTCTATAATTATAATAATAACTTGTTCATGAAATGTGCATTTGAAACGTGTAGTTAACTGGAGAAGAAACTTTCCTTTTAATTATGTAACTTTAGTAGCGTATTGCATATTCATACATTTTAGCATTCCCGATGGCGTTCAGAATAAGTACGCCTCATGATACAACATGTTAGTTTTACTTCAATTTCACGGATAATAGAAATATATGCTCAAAGCACTTGTACACAGCGTGTACTATATATTTTCAATTTAAAAAAATGACTTACTTATCTCAATTCAATAATAAGCTACAACAAGTTTTGGATATCGTGCGGTTGAAAAAAGAACAATATTTTTTTCATGCAGATACCCTACGCATACGACTGGTGCTAGAGTTAACTTTTTTTTCCCGTAATAACATAATGGATAGAAATAATATTGAAACTCTCTCTCGTCTCAGGCCAGTACGGTCACTCGTACGTCTATCAAAGCAACCAGCAAAATGTACCTTTGCCAGGCCAACTACAACCGACCACGACCATTCAACCGAATTTACCGGGACAGAGCGCTCAACTCCACGTGACCCACCACACTCCACCAGGAGGAGTTCAAACGGTTCATCAAACCCAAGTTTCTGCTTTCGGCCAAACCGCGACAGGTGCGCAGCAGGTGCAGAACGTTACGAGAGAATACGTGGTTCAGGCATCGGGCGGTATGACCGGCCAGCAAATGCATCAGGGAGTCCATCAGAATCCCTCGCAAGGACAGGTACAATTCATATAAAATTCCGATAAGAAATGTTCAGCATAGTTTAACTTTGATAAAAGTTACAAGAAAATGAATAAAGTGAAAATTCGATATTAAAGACCCTCGAGACGGAGAAAGAGCTGACTATTTTATACTGCTTCTTGGAAAAAAGTACCTGTGTGTGGCATAAAAGAATTTTTTGAAACTGTAATGAAATGAAAAAGGAACTCCTTTAAAAATTAAAATTACAGGTTTCCTTCAGCGAATAAAAGTCACATTTTAAGATGTTAGAATAATAATTTAAATGAAGTATTATTTGTTAATTATGATTTTATAAAATTAATTAAATACAATATATTATTTCTAAAAAGTTAATTCTTTTAAAATATCTTTAAATATCTTTCATAAAATTAATCTTTTTTTCAAACATTTTTCTTTTAAAAATGCTATATATTCAAGATATTCTTTCTACTTTGCATGAATAATATTATATAAAGAATTATTTTCCTGTTTTCCTGTTGTCTCAAAAAATTTAACTTGTAATAAAACAATTTCTTTTAATAAGAAATTTATGAAAAGAAATCTATTGAAATTGTTTTATGATAAAAAGATTTAATTAAATGAAATATATATCGTAATAAAATACATAAAACGTTTCGTACATAAAATATTGTCGCGTTTTTATGCGGATGCGGATATTCCTCGCGTGCAGGATACAAAGACGCTCTTCAACAGACAGAAAAATAAGTGTCTCACAGCTTGTCACATGTTCTCTCATGGTGACATTTCCTTCATATATATTCAAACGATGTAACAACATAGACAATCACCAGCCATCCTTTATACAGAATCACCAGCAATCCTTTATACAGAAGCAATTGCACGTGAAACGTTAGATGCAATGTGATATTCGAAATTTAACGTATACGTAATTTAACAATAACGTATAACGACAAGTCTATATTCCTAAATGTCCGCCATGTATAATAATTGATATTTGCTTAATCGAGTGCACAGATTTTAATTTATTAAATAATGATGGTTGTGTGTAATATTATTGAGCTATGTAATACTATGTTAAATTAGTGAGAAGCAGTGCAGTACATCATTCATAATGATGCTTTCTTAATATTTTCCGTTGCTTGCACAATGGACAAGCTTCGTAAACTCATTGTAACTCATCACTTCCTTTACGGAAGCGTTTTTGAAAGATGAATTAAATTCTAAGATGAACTCTAATGTATTATCAAACGTACAAGAGATAAACAGGCGTTCATCTTAACACGTTTTACTTAACGGTAACTCATTGTTAATGATTCGGTTGGTTGCTTCAGGGGCAAGGCACGCAAAAATCGCATGGTCTGTCGGTGCAGCAACATCAAGTAGGTAACGCGATGCCGCCGACGAGCCAGAGCTTCCAAAGTCCCCAACAGTTGCTCCATCAAAATCAAAATCATCATCAGAGTCCGCGATTCGCGCAGCAGCACGCCCAGAACTTGCATCAGCGTCAACTGATCCAGCAGATGCATCAGCAACAAATGGCCGGACAGGCGAATTCGCAAACAGCAAGTGCGCGAAATGTGCAGCAGTCGTACTTTGCTAATAGTGTCTCCTATCAACAATACCAGCAGGCCAGGCAGGCCATGTCGAGATCGCAAATCGATCTTCCGAGCACATCCAGACAGACGCAAGAACTTCGTGTGTCGGGCCAGGAGATGTATTATCATTACGCTCAGGGTAGACCTCGATACGGTGTTCCCCAGGTTTACATGAAGACCGAGAGCATTCAGGAGACAGAGTTTCAGAGGCGAAACTCCGCTAAGGGTATCGAGAAGGCGGCTTCGCAACCACAACTCTGCTATGAGGACGAGCGAAACGTTGAAGCCGCCAAGAATCCCGCGGAGAATATGAAGAACCTCACGGTGGACCCGTTAGACAAGGAGAGGTAAGGTTTGAAGATGTATTAGAGAGATTTTTAGACTAGTTTGCGACTTTGTTTAGTGGCTGAAATCTTTTTTCAATACACGAAGAAACAAAAATGAAATAAATATTGTAAACTATTCTAAAATGTGGATCTGTAAAACACATTTTAGGTATGAAATCACAGTGGAGGATCGAAATCAGGGTGAAACACCTGGAAGAAACAGCTCGCAAAGGAACGAGGAGTATCGTCCGGAGACCAGTTTTGGTATCCGACGAGATGAAACGCGGGCCTCGAAAAAGGAACAAGAGCAAGGATCGTCGAGTCAAGAGGGAAGTCAAAACACGGCGGAGGGCAATTCCGTGCAAAAGAGGATCGAGGAGTTGCAGAAAAGAGCGGAGCAGGAGAGTCACTTTAATTCTAAACCCGCCAGCGATGCAGATGGTTTGAGGGTTGGCTTCGCCACGAAAATGATTGGCGAAGCGTCGAAGAGGCTCGAGGGCGGGCAATACTCTGGAAAAGAGACCGCAGTGAAATCGGATAGCAGGAAAGACGACCTGGAGCAGGGTATTGGCCGGTTGAAGATCCAGAATCAAGGCTCGGGCTCGGATTACGACAAGACCGGTCAGAGTTCCTCGAATGTCGATTCCGGAAGAGGCTCTGCAATTTATTCAAGTGGAAGACGCCCGCCACCTGACGATCAGACTTTGGCACAAGGTAAGGATGGCTTTCTTGATTTTTTTTAAATTTTTCGACTATATCTTTTAACTCATTTTTGATCAACTTTCGTATACATATTATTATTTTTTAAAAAACTTAATGACAGAGCGATCGATAATTATACATTCAATCTAAATTATCTTGATAATATAATATTGAGTTTTTAGAAAGAAATTTTTTTTTCGTAGAATATTATTTATATATGTATAAATTTTTTTCAACAATTCAAAAGTAAATAATAAAAAATTTGTTGTATGCAAAACATAATTATTTTACGTTTGAAATCCATTAATATTTGCTTATTGCATTATCTTGCACCTAACATCTTAAAGAATTTTAATAAAAATTTAAAAAATTGTTTTGCATAAGGAAAATTTTTTTATTATTTATTTTTTATTATTTATTTTTTTATACAAGAATATAAAAATGATGAGTTATTATATTTTTTGAAAGAAATCTTATAATAGATCACTTTGTCTATTTATATAACATATTAAATAAAAAATAAAAATAATAAATTATCTTAATACCTATATTTATAGTTTCCTATATTCTCAATTATTCAGCTACATTTTTCTCTTATAAAGTTTTGAAGTATCGATCGCTCGTCAGTCTATCGAGAATCCATGGTTTCTATCTTCTCGTTCCTCTTTCATAGTACAAGACTCTGAGTGGGTCGACATAGTGGAGTCAGAGTTGAGGAGTATTTTGGAGCCCAGAGACGTTCCAGCGATGGCGCACTCTACCTTGTCCGAAAGTGTATCCTCAGTGACACCACCTCTACCGCCGTTGTCACCCCATGACAGCCCACGTACGCCGAGAAATCGATACTCAACGAGGTAATCTGACTTCAAACAAGGTCTCTCTTCTTCGCACAACCGGTGTTACTTCCGGTCACCGCCCCGAACCACTTCCGATTTTGTTGCCTTGCCGGCATATCGAAATTCCAATATCGGTGTCTGGCTAAAAAATCGCTTCTACGATGTTAAAAATAAACGCTTCCCCGTTGCAGCTTTTAAATTCTTAGTCACAAGACTCTTGCGAGATATTCATTTAACAAAATAAAATCTTTAATAATTATTTAATTATCCTTATAAAGAATCATTTTTGGTGATAATATTTTCAATATTAATCTTTATATAAAATAAATAAATAAATAAATAAATATGTATATATATATATATATTTATTTATTTATATTTATAATTATATTTATACTTATATTGAAGCAGTAATTAAAATGCAAGTGTATTAAACTAAAATATAATATATTTAATATTAAATATAAATTACAATATAGTTAAACTCGTTAAAGTATAAATTATAAACAAATCACTGCTTTTTTTAACATTTTTAATGAATTAACTTTATAAAATAATTTTTCACTGTTTAATATGAAATAATCTAGTATCCTTCGTCTTTTATTTTTTAATCTCAAACTTAATATTTTAATGCTGCTTCATGTGCGAAAGCTTAATGCTTGTTAGTATTAATAATAGCGTCTTTGTGGAAATTTTAGTTTACCGTATGGATCGAAACCAAATTACAGCGATTACAGCAAGGCTATGGAGAAGAGAGGTTTCTCAAGCAACACAAAACATCGTGGCGCCTCGACATCCAAGAAGGAAGCTGCGAAAAAGTTTTCTCATCGTAAGTAGTTAATCGCTTTAAAGAGGCGAACATTTTCTAAAAATTTACTCTTCCTTTACAGACATAACATTTTTAATTTTATTTTTTAATACTAAATTACTATTTCTCTTGTAAATCCTTAATATTTATGGTATTTTTTATTTCCATATACAAATAGTAATAATGATAATTATATAAGAATTAAAATTAATTATATATAATTATCATTATATTAATTTTCCATACTTGATCAATTAGTCACATTTAATTTCAATAGTTAATAAATGTTTTTATCATCAAGATTTTTACAAATTCATAATCGCATATCTATATAAATGTTTTTTCTTTCAGTTTTTGGAGTAGAAGCCGCTGATTTAACATCCACGACGACGGGACTTGATTTGGATTCCATGTTGGATAGGAGCGATTCTGATCTCAGTACGACTGACGCAAGGACGATCAGGAAGCAATTGGAAGGATTAGAAAATATGTACAGCGAAGTAAGTTTAATATCATTTTAATATACAAACATTTGTTATTTTTAATTTTCTTTTTTTTTTCCCCCCGAAAAATTTGTGTTATAGAAAATTAAAATAAAATTGTATCGCTTTCTATCTTCTTCGAAATTAAATTTTTTTTATTATATTATACAAAATATATATTTTGAATATTAAAATGAGATAAGATTCTTTTCTCTTTCTCTTTCTTTTTTTCTTTCTTTACTATATTATTAACGATATATAATCATATTTAATTATTATCTTCTCTAAAAAATCAATATAATAATAAATGTAAAGACAAAATGCAAAGTAACTCACATTTATTGTAAATTTAAACGTAAAAATATTAGACATGTCACTTTTCTACGGTCGCGGTAAAATGGGAGTACGTGCTAAAATTAACGAGGACATGGTACGCTGAAAGTGCTCATGGCACCAACGTAATTGAATTTATCTCAATTTGCATGCGAAAAAACTGTCGCAGGTACTTAAATTACTCGGCGGAAGCGTGAAAAAGAGACGAAAGGCGAGAGGACTTACTAGTTATGGTTCCGTTTCATCGTTGCCAACATCATCCGTGTCATCCAGACCTGTCACGAGGCATCATGATAAACGTAGATCTCACGTGATAGATGATAGGATGAAAAAAGCCAAAGACATCAAGGTTAGCAAAGTTAATAGATATTTTTCTGTTCTCTCTTTACTTATATATAAAAGATTTTTCTTGTAAAACTTTTAATGGATATAAAATTTCGAAAGTACTGTATTATTAAATATTTTATTTGATTTAGAAATTATTTTATTCCATTTCATTTAAAACAATTCTATTGTTATAAAATCTCTACGTAAAATAATTTTTATTGCGTAGAGCATCAATAAGCGTTTCCAGCGATTGGAGTCGCACGTGGTGACATTGGCAAGATCCGTGGCACACCTAAGTTCAGAGATGAGGACTCAGCATTTGATGATACAGGTGAGAAAATTGTTAGAAAAAATTACAGTGCGAAACGAGCTGAAATTTCCAAGACTCTACTACTACCAGGTTTTCGCAGGAAATGGAGAGCATAAAGTGCGAGATTGCGACCCTCAGAACGCAAACGAGCATGGCGATGGTCAGGTCACAGTCGCAACCCCTGATCAAGGATTCAGAACTGCCGGCGCTCTCCAATCCTTCGAGGGTGAAGAAGCTGACCAAGTTCTTCGGCACGGAGCCACCTCTCATCAGATTATTTCTGAGGGAACTTGGGTATGAGGTAAGAATACTAATATATATGTTCCCATCATTTTAATATATTTTGGAAAAAAAGAGCAAATGATTTGACACGTGAAAAATTTTTTTAGACAAATATGTCATTTTAATGTGTTCATTTTTCTTAAAATTATCGATGCATTTATGTTTTTGAAAAATGAGCGATTTAAAATAAAGAGATCTTACATATTATTCCTTGATTAAAGGGGATAATGTAATTAAATAATGACTGTACGATATATTTGAAGAAATACGCGGCTGCTTTCGAGAAAGAAAAAGTCGGAATGGTGGAGCTGCCTTATTTAAGCGAGGAGAGGTTACAGAAGATGGGAGTTCCGCTGGGTCCGAGGCTAAGGATTCTTCAGGAAGCGAGGATTTCGGTGTGCAAAGATCCGATTTACGTAGTATAAATTTTTCGGAGAGAGCAAACGTTTCACGGCACAAAGAGAAGAAATTAAAAAAAAGGTCTGGATCTAAAGAAAAATTTCCATTATTGATTGACGTGTCAAGATACCCTTTAAAAGATATTCTCGAGCTCGAAACCGCTAAGTCCGTTTGAATGACAACTCTTTTTCTCGTTTGTCACAATCTACGCTCGCTGAAACATTATTTCACAATGTGTTTGACAGACAGATTCGTTTTGTCGCAAGTTCACCATTGTAGATTAATGCCAGAAGAAAGATATTAATTCGCCTGTTTAAACAGTTTGTAAAATAGCAGCTCGATCGATAGAAAGACGCTTCTGACGTATATTAAATTTTTTAGGAATTAATATGTATATTAAATTGCAAATTTTTTTACATTTATACAAAAAATATTGACGTATAAAAAATATTGCAAATACGAATAATTAAAATATCTAAAAAAACCTTTTTTAAACAATATATTATTTACTGATTATATAAATAGTATCATCTATACCTTTTATGGTATCAATAACATTTACACTTTTTTCGAGCAAATATTAAAAAAAATGTACATACATTAAATATTAAGAAAGAGAGAGAAAAAAATTACTTTAGCTAATTTCTAATTATCTATATTTGTTCGATGCATAAATATCGTAATCATTCCTGAAATATTTTGTACTTATCGTAAATTGATAACACATTTCTTCGAATATTGCAAAATGATTTATTTACGATGGAAGCGAAAGCGTAAGTTCATAAATAAAATGAAAGCTTATGATTAAAGAAGAAAAAATTAATATTATACGCGTGTTACACATTTTTCAGTTACATTGAAAAAAATTATGAGTAAATGTCAATAAATTATGAGTAAATGTGTCAAGATAACAAGAAAAACAGAAGGTATGAAGGGCATAACTTTAGATAAGGGACTGCAATTCGGTGGTTTGAAGATCATTAAAAGTGTAAATGCTTGTATTGTCGGTACGACCTTCTTGCTAGTTCTTAAGAGAGATCTATTGTTAGACTGTATTTATCCTGCGGGGAAACGAGTAGAGAGATATAAAGATGACCTGGCTCGCGAGAACCTTGACTGTTCCGCCTTCCCAGGTCGTCTATTAGAGATGATAAGATTACTATGTAGATTTAGATTATGCGTACGGACTGAACGCCGATGATGCGGCTCTACCGTGGACGATAATTCGTGGCGCTGATAAAGCTCGGCGATTAGGCTCGAGAAAAGTCATGCACATTGGGAACAATGAATCACAGGTACGTTTGCCAAAGAGACGTGGGTGTCGAGGTGAAATATACGGCCAAGATTACAAAAAAAATCCACAGATTTTCTATGATATTTATATTTTATACCGATATAATGCCGGATGTGTTTCAAGACGTCGATATTTTTGTTCAATTATAGCGCTAGTACAAAAAATTAACTTTTAATTTTTTCAGCAATAACGCTATGTGTTATTTTTACTAAATTTCTGGGTAACGGTTAAAAATAAGATAAATTATTGTAACGGCAAGACAGTCGAAATTATATCACGGGATTCCTGAATTTACTGGTACTTGTTGAAAACAATATTATTGGATAAAAATAATTAATGTTATTCATTTGCAATTTATATTATTTCAATATATCTATGCTTGCTTTTCTAAAACAGGAATACAGACTATTCATACAGAATAATCAGACATGGCGTAAAAATAGCAATGCTTTTTTTCATATATATTTCTGTGCTCGCTTTGTATTGCCCTAAATTTCGGTCGCATGACAGCATGCGCCATGTAATGTCGATACCAAAGAATCGATACCTGTTCCCTTGTCGCGACGAGAACGACAACGATAATCGCTGCTTGTGATTGCGAGTCACGAAAAGATACACCACTTTGATACTCGAGCAATAGCGCTTCGTATTCTTATTCGAGAATACATAAACTGTAGATTTATTAATCGGCAATATGTATTGATAATGCATTCATAAATTTAGTTATCGTATTTTCAGCGATTAGTTTAATATTTTTAGAATGAAGTTTTTTAAGTTTATAATTGATGCTATGTATCTCGAGTTCCACTTTGTTCTCTGTCAATACATTAACTATTGTACAGTTAATTAGTTCTATAAATGTTTCTATTATTCTATTATTATTATTATTATATATTAATATTATTATTAATATTATTATTTTTATTTTTAATATTTGTATTATTATTATTATTATTATTATGTTGTTAAATCTTGTATTTAATAAACAATTGCAGATAAAATTCTTCAGCACTTATGAAACATGTTGATTGCAGATAAAGCTCTTCAGGACTTATAAAACATATAAATTTTCAGTGAGAAAATGTGGATGCATGATGTTAAGCGGCTTGCAAAGCCGCTTCAACAACATAATAACTGGAGATTTCCCAGAATGAATGGAAAATTTGAACATGGCATTATTCCTGCATTTTGATATTTATAATCGATATTTATCTCTCGTATCATTAACAATTTTCTAATCATATATCGTATTAAAAATGAAAATATTTATTATTTAAAATATTATCTCTCATTTAATTTATAAATAATAAAATTCTATAATACAACTTTTATTTAAAATTAACCTGGAATTTATTCAATATTGAAATTTAATGTCAATATTGAAGTTGAAAAAATTGCGATGGGTAATATAAAAAAAAATTTACATATATTTATATTTTGAAAGAAAATATAAACGCGTGTTTACAGTTTCGACATTTTTAGAACGCATTTAATTTACATAAATCTGTCAAAATTCATATTTATATTTATATATCGCAACTGTCAGAATTCATCATCGGTGTAATAAATTTTACGAGATGAAGTCGCTGTTTCCTGTTTGCCGGCGAAAATTCGTGGCCTTCTCGCGGCGTTTTCTGAACTTTCTGCCGCGGCCAGTTCCTTCGTGAATCAACTGCCTTATTCAATTGAATAATTGCGCATTAACTTACAACGTATAGCGAACGGGTCGACCAAAGTGATCTGTTATTATGGCCTCTGACCTCGGGCCGCGCCGCGACAAGCCGGTAATCGGTGTTCTCTGGACGATAATTATTTTGCTTACAGTTATCCTCGATCAATCTCGTAATGAGAGTTGGCAGTGCAGGCCACTAGGTTTTTAATTATCGAGAAATTGCGTGCGCATCCGACAATAATTACTACTAATTGCCACGTTAAATATCGCGTTAATTTTTGCTAAATATCTGCGTCCGCAGCGGAAATGAGAAAGTGGATGATGATACGTTTTGGCGAAGCTTCAAGATACTTCTTGTTTTATCGTAAGAAAATACTCCCACATTCCGTTGATGATTAAAAAAAATCTGTCGAGCAAATGTAAATTGAGAAAGCCAATCTTAAATATTTCTCAGAGAATATTAATTTTAAAGAATATAAATAAAAATTTCCAGGGAATTCAGAAGCTTCCAAGAAATTAAGAATATAAATTATGAATAGCCGGTATTTTATTAGAATATTATTTTGTGATTAAACAAAATAAGCGAAGTAAAAATGTTAATCTTTAATCTATATGTCTCTTTAATCTTTAATCTATATGTCTTATCTTTAATCTATATGATGCCATTAATCTAATCTATCCCAGGTGCTCGTCCAATTATTTGTCTAATTCAGTTTGCGTTCAAAACAGAAATAATTATCGCAAGCGCTGCATTGCTGATGTAATAATAAATGAAGATAAATGGAACTGATATCCTTTTTTCCCATCGATTCCCTCCTGTGGCGGCCGAATTTATAAACATCAGGAGCAATTAAAGAGATTGTCTGATAGAAATTAGCCGGATAAGAATCGTTTGATCAACAAATTTAATTAATGATCGAATGGAAAATAACGATTTCGCTATTATATAGTATATCCGACGTATATATAGAGAGATTTGACCCACATTTCTTTCTTTTCTTACATGAATGAACCCGCATGTTGCCGTATTACGTATTGTAAATTTCGACAGAATCGACGGCGGGACCGTCTTCCGGCCACTTTTATCAGGAAATGCACAATTTAACAATTGTGGCCAATTATTTTTCTAGCAGGCTGGTCTTTGATTGGCCATCTGAGACCGCGCCACATTATGGGCCTTTGCGTCGCGCAATATGTCACCGTGTGTGACTGAACGAACGATCGTCGAACTCTTATATTTCGTTCGTCTACCAAGAATACCTTGCATATATAGGTCGAATCACATGCTCGCAAAATGATGCTGCTTCATAACTTTGTATCATTGATGAATACTTCGTATATAGTTACTATATATATGTGTGTGTGTATATATATATATATATATATATATATATATATATATATATATATATACATATTTATTTATTTATGAACAAGTAATAATTATTATGATAATAAATGTAAATATGTTATATATATTTAGCAATTTTCTTAGATAGGAACGGGTTTTTTATAATCACATAAAACTTCAATCGACTTTCGTCGATAAATAATTTCGCATTATAAGATTAAAACTGGTGCGATCAATTTACATTTAGAAACATATAGATTTCGCTGATGGCATTTCAAATATGGACATTTTCCGCTTGAAACATTCAGAAACTAAATGACGGCTTAGCTGGTATAAAAATGGATTTACTTTTAAATACGCAGAGTAAAAGATACCAGTATACTGTTTTTTTTTCATTTTGGCTATTTTAATGGATTGCACACGACATTTTGCGATAAAGCTTATTTATTTATGGACAGCGGAAATAATTACGTTAGAAAAATACCTTTTTAGTATGTTAATTGATGTAAATAATATTATTTAATTTCTATTGATATAGAATATATAAGCGATTTTATTCCACACTAGATATTGAATGCTTTAAAATGTTTAAGAGATGTATAAAAACACATGACTCATAATAGTGAGCACGAGCTTGATAAAACTATTATCTGAATTATTACCCAATGCTTGGGAGTTTTTTAATCAGACTATCTATAATCTGAATTATTGATAAATAGACGAAAAGATAAAATGATGATATATAATAAAAGAGAGCAAAAGCTAGCGCGATTTATGGAACGTAATTTTATTATTAACGAATTAAATGTATAATATTAACCGTAAACCGAATTATTAAAGTCACAAATACTTATATAATTATCTTAAATGAAGATTGAATGTTTAGATACTGCAAAAATTACATATAGAGCCCTCCCTTTCTCCTCAAAAAATCAATATATAATTTTATCGAATATATAATTTTATAAATATTATATAAAAGTCGAACACACACTCTTTTTCCTAACTAGAAGAATCTTTAATATTTTAAGATATTTAAAAAAGTTGACAAATAGCTTCTATAAAATCAAATAGAAACCATCATGCAATTTTTCTGAAAGAATTTTGCGAATCATTAATTAAGAATTATCGATAAATATTATAATATAATGATATGTTTTTTATTAAGTTATTTATTAATGATTATATTATGATAAAAATTTATCATGTTTGACATAGTATAAAGGCAAATATAATGAAAGATTGCAATTTAATACAAATATATTATTTATTTTATTAAATTATGAATCGGCGAATTATAATCATTGCGAAGGATGATATGTTGAATTTAAGAACAATAACTTCACTTCATCAATTTAATTTGGAACATAAAACAGCATTCTTGCTCTTGCGAATTCCACAATTTCCATTTAAGATCATACGTTCGCTGTAATTAAAAATATGTTTTAAATAACAATATATTTTAATTTTAAAATTAATTTCTTCTTCTAGTAATAAACTACTTAACTATTATAAACCATTCTTCTATATATCAAATTATATTTAAGTTTTATATCCTTAAGTATATTATCATTTCAATATTAAACTTCTCAATATTTGAATAGATTTCAATGTAAAAAATTGTGTGTTGAACATAATCATACATATAAATAAAAATATTACATAAAATATAATAAATCACATAAAATAAAATAAAATAAAATAAAATAAAATAAACAGAAAATAAGTTACGATAAACAAATACATATTATGAAGTCTATAATTATTTATACATAAATATAGTACGAAATAAAATGGCTTATTTACAATAAAATCGAAAAATTACTTACCGCAGGGAATTTCTTAGAGATCGGCAACACCACCGTGTATGTTTGTTTTTGATTAGGTGTAGCCGGACAAGTAGTACATGGACAAGCCTCAATTGGCATGCCCAAAAATGGCAAATCGACTATTTCCGAAGCCCAATATGCTCTGCTCTGTAATTCATCACCACCGAACTCTGAAATAAAATATATATTATTAATACATCATTATCATCTTGATTAAAATAATTAATATTATATTTTTTTTAATCTAGAGTAAAAAATATTTTCAAAGAAAGATAAAGAATTAACAGCATCTTCTAAAATTTATATAAATTATTTTTTTCCACAAAATATTTTCTTGTATTTTAAAGCGTTGATCTAGAAACGTTAAATACGTGAAATACTAAGGCTAATACATTGAGATCTTTCGTGTTAATAATAAATGCTATTTTAAAAATCTTTCTAATTTATAACATTTATTAGAATATATTGCTACGATTCGTAATAATTTTTAATGATCTTTAATGATTGTTGTGACTACATTCTCTCTTCTATTTGAGATATCTTTTGTATATATACATATATTAAATTAAATTCAAAACATGTACATAATTGTAAATAAAAGATATGACGAATTTATCGTTTCCAACGCGTAAAGTTCGAAATTATTTAATTGACACTCCTATAGTATATTTTTATTATTTTAATATGAATCAAGCATATAAAATATTATACTTACGAGTGGTATAGTCAAAACTTATACTCGCATTGCGACCCCTTTTTAAAGTACATGGTTTTCTTTCTTCAGCTTCCCTGCATGGGTTTACTCGTACTTCGTGTACAGTACAAACTGAAGTGTAATTTTCAGCTAAAACATAAATGATAAGATTTCATAAAGAATCTATTCAAAAAATTGTATGTATATTTTTTTAAATCCTCACATCTCATTTATTGCCCACAACTTAAATAATAACAGAAGACATTAAAAGTAAGAACTATCAAGATACATTGAAAATATTAAGTGAGAATATTTTATAAGATACATTTTTTAAGTTACTTAAATTTTTTTATAAGCAGATAAAATTTATATAAAATATATGTAAAAAGAAAATATCATTTTACTTGCGTAGCATGCCATAAATCAAAAACAGCAGATATTTAAGATTTTTAAGTTGTCATTATATATCTTCATAAGTTCATACAATACTATTAATGTTGTTTCTCTCTCGTATAAGAATTAATGAGATAAGCGCGCGTAAATTGCTGTAAAAAAAACATAAAAAGAATATGCGAGCGGCACGTGTCATCGATGGCGCAATTTTTGCAGATTGACACAAACTACTTTGAAACTGCGATCGACAAAGTTTCTATCTAAGTCTAGATAAAGCGAAATTTTTGCATCTTGAGTTTCTTTCTCTCCTTTTTTTTTATGAAAACGCATACCAGATGTTTGGTTTATTCTCCGGGAATAATTCGGTTATAAATTACAATATGGAAAAAAACTTTCGCAAAATTTCGGTGAATACACGAAAAACTTATTAAATTATATCTCAAGCCCCAACATATCACCTCTATTTGTATCAAAGTTTCACCGTTTCATTGATTTAGCAGATTTTTTCCCCAAACTATTTTATCCGGAAAGCTAAAGTTTGTGTGATTGTTTTTTCCTGCAAACAATAATGTTTTCATCTGTAATAATTCTCGCTTTTATCAAATGCTTATTGCGGAGAAATTTCGCGTTGGCTTTTAGCTTTGTTGTGAGATTCATATAGCTTTTTATTCCTGAGATGAAAATGTTTTTCTCAGATTAATTTATCATATTAATTTAATGCATTTCCCTATGTTCCACTTTCTGTAACTTTCAATTAGACATTACTTCATTATCGTTTTAATATTCCACAATATGAATTAACTTTGAATTAAATACATCCCAGCGAATATATCACTCAACATTTCAATTCAATTCAATTAATCTAGACAACATGTTTATAACAAATATTTACTAAATCTTTCAATATATATACATTTGATCGATGCGTAATGAAATTGATTAGGATTTTTTTTTACTTTTCGAATATAATAAATAATAATATTCAAAATTAATTTTCTATGGAATTAAAAATTCAGCTTTTGTAAAGTCAAAAATGTAAAAAATTTAAAATATGTCTTCTTCTTTTTAATGAAATCTTCTGCTCAAAATTTTGATAAGAAAGAAAGAATTTAAATTTAAGCATTAATTTTAAGAAATAATTTTTATGGAATGTTCACGTGATAAGTGGGCACTGATAAGTTCAACTGATAAGTGGGAAAGAAGATATAAAATTGATGTGAAGCTATTTTAGTCTAGCAATCCCTCTTTGTTTGCATAGAAAGGGGCGTTATTACTTTAATCTTCGTCCTTCTCTCTCACTTAATCGCTCTCGCTAATCACATGTTTATATGTTGTTGATGGTTAAAAATAGTTATTCCGTGAACATCTCTAATATGAATAATGCATTCTCGCAAATCGAAATTTAGAATAATTAATTTATTAATATTACGATTCAAAAACTTCGTATATTGCCATACTTTCGTATATTTCAAAGTTTCGCAAAATATATCTAATCTCAAATTTAAATATATCAATTATAATAATAAATATGAAAAAACATTTCAAAACTATATTTTTAATAAATGAATATTACAGCATAATATTATGAAAAAATTTGCAATTTAAAATAATTCAATTTCTTTCAAAATAATAATAAATTAATACAATATAAATTTTTTAATTTTCTTAGCTTAGCTTCATTAAACTTTTTTATAAGGGATGAAAAGTAATTTTTGAAATATATTCTCGAAAGAGATTATTTCGATAAAATTTGATACAAACAATACACATACATTGAAATCGATAAAAAAAATACTTGACGGTAGCAATGCATCGGACTCGTAAATAACATTATTCCCGAAATACGCACGATGGATGAAACTGGAGGTAAAAATGCATGAATAACAGTGATTGCAAAAAGGAGTCCCATTTTAGCTTTACCCTGGTTTATTTACGCGCTCGCACGGTTCGATATATGGTAATCGCATTAAATAAGAGTTCGTCGCTCCGAGAATGATAAAAAATACGCAATCGTGGACGTCGATGATCGATATATCCGCCGAAAGATTTAACCCCCGATTTTTCCCCGACTTTCACGTTGATTGACGTCAATTACGCGATCAGGATCCTTGATGACATTATGCCAAGCAAGAAACATGCCCCCGTCACTTTCTAGCAGAGTCCCTTCCGTTTAATCAGCGAATCGCGATTCGAGTAAAGGAGAGATATTACGATACTCACGATAAGGGCACGGTGTAAAGTGCACAACTTCCGCGTAGAGCGTGGACAGAGCCAGGATCAGGAAGAGTGCGCCGATTCGGATCATCTTCAATGGATGGTGGTTCGTAGCCAAGTGAAAGAAGACCGACGTGAGGGTCAGTCTACGCACAGAAGCAGATAACGGAGCGGTGAACCGGGTGAGGGAAAGGGTAGTGGGGCCGTAGGTCAATTGAGATAGCGTCTTGATCACGTCGAAACTTATGATTGTGTCTCTTCTTCCAGCAAAACGCGTCATAGAATTTCGTTCCCGTCGTCGATGACTAAACAGTGAATGGTTTCATGATAACCCTCCATATCCGGGATGGAACAGAAGGAAAGTGAATTATATATTTTATATATATATGTAAGATTCGTTGCTAAAGGTCGAACCATCCTATCCAGTCTTACATAGGATGAATATTAATTACCCACATTGATTTTCATATAAATATAGATTTTATATATATATATATATTTTTATATATTTTATATATTTTTTTAATATATACTCTAAAGTATCTTTTTAAATACCAGCGTAGAATTTCAATTTTATGATAAATATATATTTCTATAACGTCTATCATGTATCAACAGTATTTTATTAAAAACATTTTATTAAAAAACATAAATATTCATAATTTACATTAAATGTACAATATACGAAGCGCAAGCTACTCGTGTAATGATAAACGACAAGTGATAATAATAATGAAAAATATTGGCAATACAGCACAATTACATCAAGTACAATTGATTAATGTCAATAAATATTATATAAGACAGTATGAAGAATTATTCAGTGAAGAAAAAAAATAATCGCTGCGGACAGGATTCGAACCTGTGCGGGCAAAGCCCATTGGATTTCGAGTCCAACTCCTTAACCACTCGGACACCGCAGCTATTGGTATGACGTCTATGTATTAACGTACATAAAGCGTATCTGTCACTTCAACAACAATGTTGTTAATTTATTTCAGAAAACATGTTAGCACAATTATGTATAAAAAATATATTTGTTTAATAATGATATCAAATAAATCTCAGAGCAATTTTTTTATAAATAAATTAATTATTACAAAAATATATATATGAAAATATATAATTTATAAAGACGAATATATAATAGAGTTGTGATTTTTTTAAACAATATTTTTGCTAAAAATTGCGAATGCAGAACGCAGATAGGATCACCTAATAATAAATACATTATTTTATTTTAAAAATTAAAAAATTGGCATTGATTATGCATGAATATATTGTTACATATGTTAATCTTTTATTTATCTCTTCTTTGTAGTAGATGAATTATTCGTCTTTGTTAGTGGCTTCAAAAATTCAATAATGCATCGCTAAGAATCCTTTAAGATGGCGTCATCTGTCGGGAAACTATCAATTAATGACATGTTTCTTCTTTTATTGAACTCTCCATCGGTAAACTAATGAAAATGCATGCTAGATGTATGATAAATTTGTATTAATTTATTTTTTAAATAGACTTATATTTCTGAAACGCAATGCATAACGTAGAAAAAAAACAATAAATTAGACAATATATAATCTAAACTCTATATTAAGTAAAAAAATGTAATTTCCATGATATAAATTGATTCGATTTTTTATTGCTTAATTTTTCAAGTCCTTATTAATAGCTAATGTGTGCTATTACATTCAAAAAAGTATGTAAATTATTTGAAAAGAAATTTTTTTACATATTGATTTTGTGATTATTCAATATATTTATTAGTTCTATTATTAGTTTTTTCTTTCTAATATTAAATCATTTATAATTACTAATAATTTAGAAATAGTGTAAATTTTAAATAATATTTAATATTCAATATTTTTTTAAAGTTGGAGAGTTCATAAGTTAATTCTTTTGTTTGTTTTTTGTATATAATTTTTGTTAATATATATTAATATTATGTATATGTAATTAGTATTATGTATTAATATTAAATAAAATAAGGTGTAACTTTTTGATTCTGTTGCGTGCATTAAGAATAATTTTATACATGTCAAATATTCTGAGCACATAATAAATAATATGAAGCGGTAACAATTATTTTTTTAAGATTTTTGCAATAAAGAGATAACTATAATTTAACTTAGTAATAGACTATCTTTATAATATCAATATATATGATTCATAATGACATAAATTGCGTCAGCGAGATTATGACGCAAAGAGATAGAAAATAATCGGTTCCAATATGGATACGCCAATATGATAAGAATTTATCATATCGTCAAATATCGTTTTCGATATGTTATTTTTAAATTAATAACATAAATTCTCTTCGGTATATTATTGACGAAAATTATTGAAGATTATATTCTTTGTGCCTTCATTAATACACCTTAATACTTAAAAGATTGCGAATTATGCAAAAAAAATTATGTTCATGTTGCATATTATGTACATATTAAAAGATACATACACGGCGCCACATACAATTACAAAAGAATAGATTCCCACGCGTAAAAAAATGTGACAATCTTCGCACTTTGATTATGTCACTTGATGCTGTAATCATCGCAAGAAATAGAAACGACTTGTGAAAATTATACGGAAGGCGTAGGCGGGTCGGGAGGATCAACTCGCGGGATAATAAAGCGGTGGCTCCGTGAGGCACTTTCGGAATGCGAAATCGGCTGAGTGATTTGAATAAGAAGGTTGTGCAAAAACAGCCTGACGTCTTTCGATGCTACAGTCACTTTTACTTTGCACGAGAAAGAGAGCCATTAAAGGAAGTTAGACAATGTTAGAACCTACATTCGATATGAGAGATCTTGTTCATAGTGATATGTATGATATATTAATATATTAGATCTCGTTTCCTAGGTCAAAGTTTTTATTTGAAACCTTTACATATATCATCTTGTATACTAAAGCAAAATAATGTAAGTGATGCTTTTATGGCTGTATTGTTTAAAATTTCTTTATGCCAATAAATGATCGATTAAGAATGTCAAGCAATCTTGTGCTATATAAGTATGCTATTTTTGTCGGAATTTTATAATTTATGCATTTTTTAAATAATGCTTATGAAAGAAAAATATTAAAAATGGCTGTCGTAAACACATCATGAATAAGTTATATTTTTATAGGGAAACTGGTTTTTTTACTATAATTAAATTATTAAATCTGATATATTATTATGATATATTTATTTTAAAAATCAAATTAAGATAGAGGATTTGTGCTTAAAGCATATACGCATTAATCTTTCTATGAAAAATTCATTTGTGGAATTCCATTCATGAGACATTAATAGTAGATTACGACGTGGCTATAAAGTACATAATGAAGCATTATATATAGTTGATGCATTGGATTAACTGTAGAATTTACATATTACTAAAAAAATGCAATAACTCGCTAACTTCTTTATCGCCTTTAATACCGTCAGGGAATCTAATCTCGTGAATATGAAAATGTTATAGTTTTCAAATAAATACTTATATATGAAGCGACAGTAAAACGATATTAATTACTATTGTAAGTTAAAATATAGTAACTACTAATTTAATTCATTATTTCAGTGCACTATAATAACTTGATAAATCACAATAGTGATAAAAGAACGATAAACTGCTTACACAATTTAAAATGTAAAATAGATTTTTGCAAGGGAAATAAAAAGATGCAAGATCTTGATACGATAATTTATTGATTTTGCAATGTTATTTGATTTTGTTTCTTTATATTTCTAGAATCTTGGCGACGTCGTTTCGCGAAAATTCATTATGCATTTGTCGCGCGAAAGAATGTAAGCTATACGTACCATGTGGAAAAGTTGATGCAGAAACTTTGTGTCGGAAATCATGATCGCGCGTCGATATTTATGAGAACCGACGGAGCGTCAGTGAATTATCCGGGAACATTTGTTCGACATATGTTTCTTCCGGATTCAGAGAGAACCGGTTCTCTTCCATAAAGCTCTACAATTTAATTCAGAGTCGATTCAACAAGGAAACCAATATTTTATAATAAATATTTCATAATTATTAAATACACCTGTTGTTATCTTTATCGATCATTTGCTATTCTCCTTGATTTCTTAACAAATTTGTCAATTTTTTTTATATTACATACGTAATAAATATTAAGATTTAAAAAACGCAAATAACTTTACGTTATTAATTTTTTTTGTAAAAAAGATCGTAGCCAGAAATTTTAGTTTTATTT
Source organism: Camponotus vicinus (assembly GCF_025532165.1). Taxonomy (NCBI): domain Eukaryota; kingdom Metazoa; phylum Arthropoda; class Insecta; order Hymenoptera; family Formicidae; genus Camponotus; species Camponotus vicinus. Next base: position 24,322,593 of record NW_028141956.1, read on the forward strand.
ATTTCCGAACTTTACTATTGTTTTTGAAATTTTTCTGTATTATTCATAAATATTTCATACGTCAAACTCAATTACAGATTAAATATCCACAAAAGACGAACTCTTTATATTTTATCTAATTTATTTTATAAATATAAATATATCTATGATTCCTACATCTTTGAAAACTTGTCAATAAACAAGCTTTCAAACATGCATGTGCTTCTCGCCAGGTATAAAAATACAACTTTTATATATCGTCCTCTTTTATTGTCTCCTGTCAATTCGATCGGAAGCAGCAGACAGGCAACCGACGTGCCAGGTGAAGTTCAGAGCGGCAGATTACGCTCCTGACATCGCACCTTGCCCTCGGCAGGATACCAGCGTGATACACCACTGGCCGTAAACCGCTGGCATGGCTCACCTGTTGGCCTCAGCAGTACTTGCTGGGTTCTCGACCGTGCGGCACCTTTCGCCCGTCGTTGCCGACGAAGCGACGACGACTTTCCGTTCTCCAAAGTATCCACCGACTCGCGCGCGCGTCTAGTTGTCGACGATTTTCGTCGATCCTCGGTCTCGTTCTCGTCGAGGGACACATCCACTACCGGAAGAGGGAACCGGAAGGAAGCGAGCCCCTCGACCTGGAGAAACACGACGCTCCGCACCGGACGGAGACGAAGAGGAGGGAAGGAAGGAAGGAAGGCGGGGAAGGCTAACCGGTCGGTCGCGCTTTCCGCGGATTCCTGAACCGCCGTCACCGGATTGTATGCAAATAACTCGCGGGGATTGCTGCTGGCTGTAGGAGGACCCCATCGTTTCCTGCGGAGGAATTTCTCCCCTCGCGCGAATTTTCCTCGCGATCCTAATCAGGTGCGTATATCGAAGCGCGAAACTCGCAATTTTTCTTCGTGTACACGCGCATTTTTGCAAGAGACAGGTGAGGTCGATGGTTGTCTGATGATACGATCCCAATCACAGTATAACAATCTATTTATTGGAGCATTAGAAAAGAGAGTAGCCAGTGGCTTACGCGAGATTCGAAGCAATTGATATTTTAAGTGGACTCTGTTTTGCGATAAATTTGAATTTGAAGGTGATTCGATTTATAGAAGGTGAGACGCGATGTTTGTATACACGAGTAACGTGATATGAAAAAACGTACTTTCTCTTAATGACAAATTTCCTAACGGATTTCTCTAGAATGGAATGCAATTGAAACGTATGATCGAATGCGATTTAATTATCACTGTTAAATATTTTAACAATTTTAATTATTCTTTAACGAGATGTGTGTGTAATTTAAATTAATTGCCACGATATAAATGAGTAAATTCCTTATAAATAATTTATAAAGAAAAATACACATTTTTTTCTAATAATAAATTGTTTGCTGAATTTAGCGTTGAATTTCTGTGACTAGAAATTTTCGATTGGAAATTATTATCAATAGCAATCATTTAATTTTTAATTAAATATTTTGTGCCAATCGTAAATTAAACTTTTTGTTAAAGGTAAATCTAAATTCTAAACTGAGAGGAAAAGTTACCTTTGAATTAATGAAAGAATCTGTAACTGAAAATCTTTTAGATGCGATTTTTAATGTGTATTTTAATCGAAAATTCTCAGTTAGATATATTCCATATATACATCAATGATATATAGATATCTATTAAGTGCAAATCAATTTTTCAAGAAAGAAAGATAAATAAGGCTTCTCTCCTTCTCTCTCTCTTTTTAAAAAAAAATATTGAAATATTATAAAAAATTTAATATATAAAATTTTATCGACTATTTCATTTAATTTATTTATTCACAATTACATTTAATTATAATACATCAAAGATGCGGCGATTTTATTTTATCGCAAAATTATTTTGAATTGATATGCATAAATCATTTAACTGAATCTGCAAGCATGAAATATTTTATTTCTATATCATGAATATATATGAAAATATTGCGCATTTTGCGCATACCGCATTCTTCTTCACGCGAAATCGTTTAGCAAAACTTTGCACGAGATGGAGTTTTAAAGTTGTTACAAACTGTCGACGCGATAATTCGATAAGACCGAGGAGAAAACTCAGCTGTTCACGCGAGCGTCACGAAGCGCTTTACAGGAAACAATATAGCCTCCCTTTAATAATTATTCCACTAATATTCTGATGGAAAATGTAACGGTAAATCCTTTTTACATAAAGTTTAAACGCATAAGTTCCTAAGAGATTTTTCCATAAATTATTCGCAACATACTAATCATCTTTCAAGTACATCGTCCTTTAAGAAACAGGTTCATGAAAATCAAGAAAAATTATGTAATAGAGAAAATTTATTCATTTTTAAGAAGAGAGAGATTACAGTAGCAAAATTATCTTATTTCTTATCAAACAAAATTAAATGCAAACTGTCTACGAGCGCTGTTTATACAATAAAGTCCGCGAATATCTTTGTTATTTTTGCACGCAAAACAAATATATTTGTCTCCTTTCCTTTCCTAACACACAAAAAAAAATATGATCGTCCCACAGCAACACTTTTGGAATGTGTCGAGTAAACACATGTCATTTCCTGGCGCTTCTTCGATTCTATAAAGTCAGGTGAAAGAGCGAAGTCACGCGGATCTTTTTGCGGAGAAACCGCGCGCGTTTTCCGTTTTGTAGGTTGTCATAAACGAAAACGACCGTAGGTCTCGAGCCAATTACGCGATCTGCTCTGACAATGAGCCAACGCCGCTCACCGGGCTTCTCACAACTTCTTCGTCGGCGTAATTTCTCTCGCCATTGTCTAAATCGCGACGCGCGGAGAACGAGATTCTCATGAGTCGCGACGAAAAAGCGGAGCATAACGGTGCCTCGAGGGAAAAATCGTGCTCGTAATCGTTGCCCGCAATTCCGAGGGGAGCTCCATTTTCGTTATCAATGATGGAAATAGGTGCCCGTCATCGCGACGCGACGCAATCGCCGATTATCCACGCTCCCGCGCGAGATAACGCGACGCGCGATGGGACTAATTATAGCCAGCGACCTTACGAATGACGATAGGAGAACGTGTTTTCAACATCCTTGTAACGTATCGATGGACGCACTTCTTGAACACGCGAGTGACGCGACAGACAACATTAGCATGTTTATGACGTTCTCCGAGAGATCGAGAGAAAATTAATGAAGTTCTAGGAACGAAATATAATAATTACAGTTGGTTAGGCGATTCTACCGCATAACCGTGAAAGATTTTTATTTTTTTCTTCTATTTTGATCAATTGGCACCTGCCAAACGTGACATTGGGGAAATGCCAATGTTAATAATAGCGTGTTATATGGAAACTTTAAATTATTATTTAATAATGTCTCGTTTAGATAAGTTTGAAATCATCTAGAAAATTTATTTTTCATTAAATTATTATTTATTTAAATTTAGATTTTTTTTGCTTCTTTCAGATCACTTCTGATTCTCTTTTTTATCTATTTAAACTTCTTTGATTCCCTGTAATCAATAATTCTCTATTTGAATTATCCTGACTATATCTGTTGAGATTAAATGGATAAGAATTAATGTTAGATTGTCAGACTTTCTTGTTGAAAAGCAGTATGACAAGTAAATTTCGATCAGCTGATATTGTTAGTGTTGCAATAAATCGAGTATAATAAATGGCGATTAACTTCATTTACAAATTCGACTCAGCATATGAATGCGAGGATCAATCAAAAGTCAAAATATTAAAACTGAAGATACAATAGCAGTTTGTAAAAATACAGCATTTTGAAAATATCTTGCTACTTGTGTTGGTATATTTTAGCTCGAAAAATTCCAAGCATCTTATGCCAGTAATTATTACACAAGAACATGAGATGGCGATTTGAATAAATTTGTTCTTGCATTTTAAGACTGCAGCGAAATATCATGTAATTTTCTAGCTTTCTAGCCTTACACAACAACGGTCAAGTTCGGAGGTGGAAAATAAGTGTAATTGCTTTTTGTATACGAAAATTTAAGAGATGCTTTAGAAACGAGAAAGATAAATATGTGTATTTATTACCGATAAAATAAAGTTAATATGTATATATATTAATAATAAAATGCAATTTAAAAATTACGTATATTAATGCAAAGAAAAAGAGAGAGAGAGAGAGAGAGAGAGAGAGAGAGAGAGAGAGAGAGAGAGTTTGTAAATAAAAAATATAAAAATAGTGTTTATTTACCACAATATTGAACATAAATTTAAGCTACGATAAAGTTAATTAAAATTTGCGCAATAAAAAATAAATGCATTAATAAATTTATGAAACAAAATTTTGATAATTTTGCTAATTTGTTCAACATTGTGTATTCAATCGCGCGTATATATATAAATATTTAATTAATAAATTTGAATTAATAATTTTTAATTATTAAATCTTATCGCACATATATATGTAAAGAAAAAAAATAGTATATAAAAAAAAGAGAACAAATTGTATGATGACCGTAAACGTGCAACCAAGCCGACGATGTTTGAGATAAGAATTTTATTTTTTTCTTTTTATGTTGCGCACAGTGGACTTTATAGACGCAGGATATAGGGTGCAGAGGTTCTCACGGGATCACACGATTAGGTCGACGGAAGTTACGAGGAAATCGCGACGTGATATCATGCTTCCTTATCGTAGAGGAAATTTCAAACATAAAGGTGCATATTTTCGTGTCGAAGCTCATTATCTGCTTGCGATAAGTGTCAAGGTCGACGAGATCGTGGGTTCTGTCAAAAGTTCGCGGCACTTAATTATCGCCGTTTTTAGGCGTGGGGATTCTCGAGAAAGACCGGAATGTTAAAGAGGAATTTACAATTTATAAATTAGTCGGAATTTGCGCGAAGGAAATATTAGAAGAAGCATTGATTTCTTTCTCACGTAGACTGAAGAAATTTTCTGCAACTTTTTAATGCAAAAACTAGAAAAAATATATATAAAATAATAGATATAAAATAATAGATATAAATAATAAATATAAAATAACGGATAAATTATGTGTAAAATAACATAAAGGAATTTACAATATATCTATATTTTGAAAATTTCACAATTTATACATATTGTAAATTAACACAATTATTCAATTCTATAAAGCTTAATTGGAAATTAAATACACTATCTTAGAAAATAAAATATTTCCAATAATTATTTTTTGATGCCGAAAAAAATATAGCATGTTATTAAAAACTTTTGAGATGTCATGTTTTAACAAAATTTTACATAAAATAAAAAATATTATTTTTTTAAAATACGCAATGTATTTTTTATATTAATATCAGTTAATACGAAGATAATGTCATTTAATATAATAAGATGATTGTCAATGCTAAGAGAAGAGGGAAAATTTTTGGCAAAGCATTCTCGACCTCCAAGTTCCTAAATATAGCCTAACATGGCTATAATTTAACGACCCTGACTATTAATGACCACTTTTATCTTCTTTTGCAATGAAATTCTTGTCCGATACACAACACCACTCGCCTTTAAGACTCCGATTTCGAACAGAATACTTTTAGATATTGTACGCACGCGTCATTATTCTAACATATGCTTTTTATATTATATATAATGGAATTCATTATAAATATATAGATAAATATAGACTATAAAAATATGATTCAATTAACAACATGATATAAATAATAGTACATTAAAAAGAAATAATTCCCATTTTAAGAAATATGAAATTTTATTTTATTAATTTTTATTAATTTTATTTTAATTTTATTAATTTTATTTAATTTATTAATTTTTTGAGATATATACATATAATAAAGACATTATTATGACAGTAATAAAAAAAATAATCATATAAGTAGACTTCAAAAATTTAATAATTTATTTTGTGCACATTATAATATTGTTTTCATTACTTTTGCAATTTTTAGGAATAGGATAGTATGATATATAATTGCGTATAAATTTGCAGCAATGATGTAGCGTGTAAAAACAATGATACAGTATGTAAAAAAAAATTGTATTAGAGATATAGATCCCACGCATGAATTGCGTAGAGAGTTTAATAGATGCAAATACTTACATTGCCACAGTGGACATGGAGGTCAATCAACTGTAACGCGATGTAAGGTATGCATTTGCATGTGCGGGATCGACACGTAAATCTTTCTTGTATGACTGTTACGACTTTCTCGATATTATATATGTATAATCCACGTGATCCGTGAACAAATTGAATAGAGGACACTTCAATGTATTTCATAGTAAAACATATACGCATTTTATCCGAATACTTTCTATAACTTTAACTTCAATCCATCAATGTAGCCATTAATTACAGTTATTGGAGAATATTAAATTTAGTAATTAGGAAATACTTGGATAAGCTTTTAAATATGAATAGTTAAAAGAAATAATAATTTACTCGCAATATATATTTTATTATAATAATAATTTACTCGCAATATATATTTTATTATAATAATTATCTTATACGAAATATTTATTACAAAAAATTTTATCAAAAATATTGATTAAAATCGTTAAGAATTTTCTAACACACAATGTTTCTCTCAAACGAAGAAAAAGAACTGCGATTGCAAATTAATTCTGTTGTGCAAGATTAAACATTTTGCGAGCAAGCCATAATTTCGAGTATGGAATGACTAAGATTATATTTACTGATTGGAATATACCAATTAATTACTTAACGCAATATATTAATATGTATATAACAGAGTACGTGGATAGACCTAAAAGGTAAACTAGATTAAAATCAAGAATGCTTGCCCTGAGGTAAATATAATAACCGAGCGTAAGCTTAACTATTTCCAGGTGATTAAGACAGATGATATATAGTTATTTTCATAAAAATTAGTTAAAATTATACACAGTTAAACAGATTTTCTGATCAATCAGTTAACTTTAACTGATGTTTATTGAAACAATTTATATAATAAATACTAAACTGAATGGAAATAGATGCATGAGTGAGTTCTTAATTTATAAAATTTGAGAGAGGCTTATTTTCCCATCCATTCATCTGCGTTGTTATATAAGGAGTTTCAGAATATACGTTGTATAACCTTGACATTAAGATATAATAAATTCATCTGAAGTAAATAATTGCGATTATATGTTAGATTTATCGGTACACGAAAAAAATAGGATATGCCGAATTGCTCGCTATCTTATCGTTTCAGAAAATGCGCAGATAAAAAGTGACGCGATTTCGAGGTCGTTCAGTCCATACCGTTGAAATTGCATTTCAATCGTACAACAATGTTTAATTCTGAATTTAATCTCCAATAATTATCTACAGAAATGCTTATCTTCGCCAACTAATAACATTTGCCGCACCGTTCGGCAGATAAGAAAAGACGAAACCAGCTGCATGAATTTGCATAAAGGATGTAGCGCGAGATTTTCTACATAATATCATGCTGCAACTTGTTATCCGGAACGAGATTTAAACGACTAACAGGAATGGGGGGCTCACAACGGGATCTCACGGCTGATAACGCTATCGATCGATGTCATCTTTATAAATCATGGCAGGTCTTGCAATCTTTCACTTTTGAATGGCTGCACGATCATCCGTGAATTTATAATGAGAAATATTCGAATAATTAAACATGTTTCACGGATATTTAGATCAAAATAAATAAACAAAATCCACAATAAATTTTGAATAATAATTAGAGAAATTTGACAATTTAATGACATTTATAAACACGTGAATTCTTTACTTTAAAAATTAATTGATTACATGTTCTATCTCACTGTTTGCTTTTTCATAGTAACAATAATCGTACCCACAAATACGAGATAAATACGATTCAATTCATTCATCCGTCCTGCCCCTATTTATTTATCTTGACGCTATTCACATGTCCTCACGATCGTGCCATTAACGCAGAGGATGCTGTGCCGAAATTTGCATAATACCCGCCCACGTCTTGTTAACTGGAAACAGCTCTAAACACGAGACGCGAATGGTTTAATGTTATTTCATTGTGATTGCCGCAGTGACATAATATATGCTTGTATTTGTTGCTTTGTGCTGTTTGCCGATTGAAATTAAAATCGCTACAATTTTACTACATTTTATTTGTTTTCTATCTTTAAGAAGTAATTTTCTAAATTTTCTGATAACTAAACAGCTGTGTTAATTAAAAATACATTTGAATCAAGAAATTTTAAAGTGCAATTTTTTGCTATTTATCAGGAAGGTATTAAGAAAAAAATATAAAAAAATATAAATATAAATAAAAAAAAGAAAATATCTATGATTGATAATTTTACAATAAAAAATGGAAAGAAAATATACAATAGTTTCAAAAATATGAAAAAAAATCGAATCCAATATTTTCTTCTCGTATGTGATTTTTTTTAATATAACTTTTTTTCTAATGTAAAACGTTTTCTGAAATGCATTGTTCGTGGAATATAATTATAAATTATATGAAATACAAATATAAATTTTATATAATATAATATAAATGTTATATAGTAAATTATATAAAAAGGATAAATAATTATATATCATGGATATAATTAAAAAAGAACACACAAATAAAATTAAAATAATTTATATAATTATATATAATTATATATAATTTATATATAACTCTATAATATATGTATCTTAAATAAAGAGTCATGCATTTTATATCCACATTGCCAGGCTTAGAATCAAGATCGTCATTACGTTTCTCGAGGATGCACCATGCGTAGAAGGAAATGCGTGATTAGAAACTGAAAAGACGGATTCTAGGCGCATAGTTAGCATAGCGTTTTATTTAGCGCTGACTACGCGCATAGCCATTAGCGCTTTGTGGATGAGCTACCGAAATTTACATAACATCCACCTACATATTGCTGTTTGAAAGGAGACTTCAATGAGTATGCCGAAGAGATTATCTTGATGCTTAGCGATAGAATTACATAACAACGTATGCACAATTTGATAAGCGCGACAGAAAAAGACCTCATCAAATTTTTGCGGTATATATAATGTACCTTTTTATGCAATCAATTTAGAAAAATGCTTTATTCTTTATTGTTAATATCTCAGTATTCGCGACTCACTATTTGCGAAAATTAATTTATTCACAAAATAAGAAATTCTTGTATAAAGAGTAAACGAATAAATTAAATAATAAAGTAAATTAAAAAATATTTGCGCAAATAATATTAAAATTCTTATTGATTTATGTATTGTATTTTGTTTATTGTTTTTATTTTTCTCAAATTTTATGGATTTTTATTATCTCGTATATATTATATTATTACAAGTACAATTTCTTCTTTATTTTTAATTAATTTAGACTTCATCTAAATCATAAATTCATAAATTATATATTCCTGCTAAACTATATATTCCCTAAATTAAATTTTATAACTTACAAACGAAAAGTTTGTTATTATCAGGCTAGTTAAAGTTGAGGCTACAATAAATCGATAATTTCGCATAATGTGTCTTTATTTTCAATATATTTAGCAACTTATTACATATTATATTACATATAATAATTTATTTTCGTCGCTAATTATAATTAATATTTCATACAATCATTTTACTTTGTATCGGATTTAATAATTATTATTTAATAATTAATAAGTATCATTAATGATATAAAATATGCTACCGAGTTATTTATAAACTGCGAAAAAGGAATATGGCAACGGGAAAGTACATTGCATGCAATTAATTAACGCGAACACAAGATGGGAAACACGGAATTGCGGTACCTTACGATGTTGTGAGAAAGTAAAGCAGTCTAGTAGTCTTGCAGTTGAACGTCTTCGCAACTTTAATTGTGATTCGCAGCTTTAGTTTCACACATAAAATACTATTACATTAAAAAATTATATTCATCATATTATTTTTTCATTTTTATCGCGCGCTTGTTGTACAACATTGGAATACATTTTCTGACACATATACTACTGACACATAAATTACTTCCTAATGTTTTTTTGTTATATACAAATTTAAAAAAATTTCAGTTTATTATTCCATTTCATTTAAAATGTTAATCATTTTCCATTTAATTTCAAATGTTAATCATATTTGGTATCACATTATTATATGCAATTTCATGTTCTTGCATTTTTATTAAATATTTGAAGAAAAATGAGATTATATAGTAGAAAAATATTAAGAGAATTAAATTATTTCAATAAAAAAAAAAGAGAAAGATTTTATATTTTATTTACATGTTTGTCAAGATTGCCCAGAGATTGATAAATATTCGGGAATATTTGTTTATAATGATATTTTGTCGCTGAACATTATATACTGCCGGTCTTGAACAGACTAATTTAGAATGTTAAATTTAACGGAGTCATATCGCTTACATAAGATATCCTAGATTAATAAGCTATAGTCATTTCGTTAGACATAATGCGTCCATGTGATGTGTTGCGCCAACCTCGCACATGGAATCATATCATAATTATGCAAGAAACTTATAGAAACAGCTGTTACATAATACTTTCCATCTATTGTGATTATAATTATCAATAATTAATGAAGTGCATAAACCTTGCAAGAATAGGAATGCAAATCATCTTACGTAAATATCTCTATTAAGATTATCCCACATATTACGACAAAATAATAGTAGCAAAACTTTACAATTAACGCGATAATAGCGCTCTATTACAAGAGAGATACCACCTCAACTAGATTTATGACATTTTACTTTGAACGCGTGCAAAGACGGGCATAAAATAGTCAAATATTGCGAAACTCCGTCTATTCCCATCGCCATAAATCTAACGTTGGTCCACTTTTGTCGGCCGACTGTCTGTTAACTACCAGCTGTGTTTAACGAGTCTCATTCGAGCCAACTAAGCTTTATCGCCACCCGGACGTCGCCGGTTCGCCGTGGCATTAATTCGCGTGTATGCAAATTCGTTTCGCATTGTCATAGCGCGCAAAACGCGCAATCGCCCTCACCTACGAAAGGCATTCCTGACTTGCCGCTATTTCCGCAACCCGTGTGTATCCCTATTAGGTATTCTGCCCCGAGCTTGCTGTGTATATTCGGTTAAACGGATACAGCTGCAAAAATTTTCTCACAATAGAAAGTTACTTCGCTCTTTCCATCGTGCAACTTGTACAATAAAAATTCAAATATAGTACTAGAATAATTTGATAAAAATATAAATTTATTATCTTATTTATTGAACTGTGTATCATCTATTTGATGCATTAAGTATGGATCAAATTAATAACTCTCTCTTTGATCCTTATTTAATTTTATAAAATACAGATTATTACTTATTTTATTGTAATTTGATCGTCTGCCACGCTTTCACAATATTATTTAAATATGCTAATTTGACAGATAGTTTTCGAAAAGACTTATTTCATTTCAAATTTATTAGACATAACGCGACTAAATATGCATATATGTAAATTACCAAAGTGCTATAAAAGTTAAATACCGTTTCACTTCTCCCAATCATACATTATGTAGACGTATTCATAGTTCTCGATCGTAACTCATACATAGACTCTCACTCTTTATGCTAACTTCTGCGATTTATTAAATAGTAGATAATTGCAACGTAACGGTATTCTGCCAACCTAATGCAATCATCGTACAATTATTTGCGATTCGATGTGGGGTTAAGTTAACGGCGTTTGCCTGGACACAGAGCGACAAGAGAGATATCGTAAAACGATATAGATATACATATAATAAGACCGTAGGCGCGACTATTTATGTAAGCCTAATGTCACTTGACCGGCTCGAGAGAGTCTTAACATTAGCTCTCAACAGCACGGGGCTACCTACGGACGGAGCAGTGAACCAATTATCCATGTCGTGTGTAATATGTATAAGATGACGTATACGGACAACAGTGTGTGCCGCGAACGATATCGCGTAAAATAAGCACCGTGAAGTCCGGTCTTATGCACCAATAAGGCAGTGTTCTGGCTGGGTCAATGCTTACTGGTTTTGTGTTTCGAGTCGCTCTTTCGAGAACTCCTTTTGCGTTCCCGCTCCCTTGCCTTTCCTTTTCCGAGGATAGGCTTGATTGACGTTTTTTTTCGATAGATCATTCATTTCGGGAAAAAAGAATTAGATTATAAAATTAATCTAGAAAAAGAATTTAGAATTTTTACTCTCTTCTATGTAAAAATTCGGATCATTTTTTCAACTCGGGAAAAAAGAATTATATTATAAAAATTAATCTAGAAAAAGAATTTAGAATTTTAACTCTCTTCTATATAAAAATTCAGATAATTTTTTCAACTCCAGTTTTATTAAATATGATAAAATATATATATATATATCTCTGAAAGCACATATGTATGTTGTATAGCTATTAAAGCAATTTGAAAATAAAAATGAAAATTTTTTAAAACCATAAAGATGTCAAAGATATTTCGTGATGAATTTTAATGTAAAATTTAAAAGAAGGTGCTATATCATATGTTAATTAAAATATAATAACAATAATAAAACACAAAAAGATAAAATATTTTTTAAAATATTTTTTACAATATTGTAGTCCATAATAATTATGAATCACCAGTATTTTTCGTACAAATTATCTTGGAGCGAGGGAACATTAAACATTCTGGGAGTAAATCTAAATCGCACCAAAGAATCTTAATTCTTCAAATAAACGCGTACATCTCGTGCTTGATTATTATTACACAGACGACTGACAGAGTTTGTAGCAGCTTCTTTGATTCAAGTGTTGATAATCGGCGTCAGGCTGCATCAAGTGAGATTGCAAAGCCATCGAGTTTGCCACGTATCCTGGCCATATTCGCCGAGTAATATATTCACCGTGTCCCAGTTCGCGATAATGCACTTCAGATCTCTTTGCGTTTCCGACATACATTCGCTCGAGCGAAGTGGATATCGATAGTCGCAAACGCGTAAAAGCAGAGCGTCGCACGTAAGACGTAAAAATGGAGCCAGCTACAATGATGACGACGTCTCTCGATGAGACGATGTCTCTCGAGCAATTGAGAAATTGCGCGAAAGCGGAACGCGACGAAGGATATGTGCGAGGAAAGCATGCCAAAATATTTATTCATTTCCATCCTGTGAACTGTCGATAATTCGAATATTCGATTTCAGAGAAATTGTGGATATAACGCTGTATTAATTGTGAATTTATAATTGAGATTTATTTATTTTTTCGCGAAAATAATCTATATAAATTAACATATTATTTGATAATAATTGTCTTTCAAGGCGAACAATTTTTAAAATAATATTTGATTATCGTGCAAGCATGCTTTGTAAGAATTTCTTGTTTTATTTATTCATGTATTCACTACGTATCCAATAGTAATTAAGTCTACGTGTGTGTGTGTATCGTATTCATAAGAGAATTTATGAAGCATGAATCTTACTTGCACTCTTCACATTCGGCATTCAATTATTGATAAAAGAGCTCCGCTGCCTTTCTACAACAGTTGTAAACATGAAAGGTGCAACGCGTCCTACATTCTCCCTGGCGATTCTTTATGCACGCACACCATCACGTATCGCAATTCGTTTTCATTGACCAAGGTCGTTTTACATTGATGTTCCTCCTTTGGAAATTACCGGCAATTCGCGCTCGCGGGCAAAAACGCGGTGCGGAAAACGTGCGCGTACGTTTAAAAGTTATGAGATTTTGTTGCTTAAGGCCGCGATCGATGCTTACGTAAAGGCCGAACACGCCCGTTAGCCTTTTGTCAGAAAGTCTGTATCGAGAATCGAGAATTATAGACCCGATACACGGAAAAGAGACATACGTGTAAAAATTTTTACGTGCGTGATATTTTAAAGTCGACTTGATAAATTGAAAAATATTGGAATTTTGCACACATACACATGTGAATTCTCCTTTAATAAAAATTGCAAGTATTCATTATTTAAATATGAGTAAATTAAAAAATTTTCAATATGAATTTAAAAATTTATTTTATTTTTAAAAATCTAAAATTTATTATAATTTATTATATTTTAAATTTAAAACATTTATTGTATTTTAAATATAAATATAAAAAAATTTATTGTATTTTAAATATAAATTTTGCGTACATTTCAAAATTCTGGATTTTATATTCGTGATATTATAATAATATTCTAGTAACAAGTATTAAGTTATTGAGAGATCAAAACATACGTATATAATTACTAATATCTAGATCAAAAAATACGTATAATAGTTACTAAATTATTGCTTTCAATTTATGTTCCATTGAATTGATTTTTTAAATGCATAGCAAGGTTCTTGAATAAAATAATTATTTGTAAGCTGGATAATTTCAACCATCGATAATCACCGACTGCATCCTTGGCTAAGACCATTGTCTTCGAACAATGGCGTTCCCCGTTCCGGTAATTACGGAAACAATTAATAGGGAGACGCGGGATCGGAAGTAGCGCGTGAGATATTTCAATGCAACGAGATGATGTGCGTGCAACGCAAGTGCAATATATATGTATATATATTTCAATAGCTTTTCTTTTGCAGGCGCGAGATCTTCAATCAAGGCGCTACACAAGTATGAAAAGGAAAGTCCGGAGTCGACGATGCGCGTAAACGGGCATTCGGAACAGAGTGCGAGGCAAGAAATGGGTAAGAGACTGCGCTTTCCACAAAAACAACACTCTCGTAACGAATCGCTCGTTGAAAATCGCGACAAAGTTGCGGAGCTTTCTTTGTCGCAACAATTGGGGCACTTCTAGTTAAGCATTTTAATCACAATAAGATCTGCAATATGTGTAGAAAAAAGGAAGGAGAGAATTTTTTTCAAACTTTTTCTATTAGACACACTCAAGATGAAATATGGACTGAAATTTTTGCTTCACAAAAGTCTCTAATAGAATTAAAATAAAAATGACAATAAGGTTTATTCTCTCTCTCTTTCCACGCGATTTATATGTCGATCAATTTTCAATCGAATGACAAATTGCTTTAGATTGAAACATAGGTATAGTATATTGTATCGGATTTGATAGATGGAATCCTCGCGGACAAGGACGCGTAGCGATTAAAAAATGGCGACGGATCGAGACAATGTGCATGCTCACATACGAGTCACGTAGCGTATATTGTCTATTGTCGGCACGGTGGCACTTGTTATATAAGCCATTCAAGGTGGCACGATGACGTTACTCGAAGGTGCGCCGAGAGCTCATCCTGTTCTTTCATTAATAACGATCCTCGGCGCGCGCGGCTTCTCGGCCGTTCCCGAGAAGCGCAGTTAACGGTGCCTTTGGGAATTTCACGAAATTCCTCGTCTTCTCCCTTGGCTCAATTTTCTGCACAGCGAATAGTTTCGCACACCGCAGAATTGCAGACTTAGTCTCAGCAAAATGCTATTCCTGCAAAATGCCAATCGATTTCTCGACAGAAAATCGCTAAACACGCGAAATATATATTTGTTATAAACATTACGAATCTAAATATATTTTTGTGAAAAATTGTTTTCAGATTTGATATTAACGAGTAAATAAGATAAAATAGATGAAACACGTTTTCAATTGTATTAAATTTCATAAATCGAAAATTAAAAAGAAATTTATATAATATATCTTTGCGAATTTATTATTCAATTTATTGTTGTACAAAAGAGGTGCTAAAAGAAATTTAGAAATTTGGTAAAGAGGAAGAGATCAAATAAATATTATTCATTATAAAATCATTAAATTAAATCAGATATCGAAAAAGATTATCTGGCAATACTAATTTAATATAATGCGGAAGTAATGGAACCATATAATTTATGCGTAACGATCATCAATTTAATTTGCTCTGTTGTCAACATTACGTGATTCATTTTAAATTGAACTTGTTACACCTACGCATCAACTCTTGCAGCTTGCTCTATCTCAAAATATCACTGGTAATCGATCTTCAATCGATTATTTCAATTAATGAAAGTAATCTGAAGACATAAAACACAAAGTAAAATACAGCATATTGACTGCTTTTAACTTGCTATAACTAGTAATTTTTTATAATTTATCGGCAGATAAATGCAAGTTGATATTTTTTTATCAAAATAAAATTATATCGCTAATATAATTATTTAAATATATACAAATAATTTTGTATACTTAAATTAATGCGTTCATTGTTTCATATGCGCAACAATCTATAATCTTCTTAGAAGAATTTATAATAATTTTAAATTTCAACAATATTATAGTCTTATTCCAATATTGTAATTGTCATCTCAAGAATATATAATTATTTAATTATTCTACTTTAAAAAAATTATAATCTTTGATTTAAAAATGTTATTTTCTATCTAACATTGTTTTCTTTCCATTTAAGAAAATTAAATCTTAAATCATAAGAATATATTTTTCTTGATTGAATTATATAAAATAACTTCATTCAAGCAAGCAATTATTCAAACAATTATATTTTTCTTTAATTAATACAATATAATCTCATTTCAAGATTTCTATGTTAAAACTAAAGATATTTTCAAAACAAGAATGTCCTTTTCTTCTGAATATATAAGCTTACATTTTTAAACTATAAAATTGAATTTTAAAATAACATAAAATATTATCTTTTAAGCACAATTAATATTTTTTCAAAATATTTAATATTTTATAAACAATTAATACTTTTTCAAATAATTTATTATCGTGCATTGTAACTTATCTTTACTTTCGTAATAATGTACGCAATCATTATATAGCCTGAAAGTTTGTGAAAGCCGATAGCGCGCCAAGAAAGAGATACCATTAGAATGCTTGTGTGTAGCTCGCTGTAATTAAGATCGCATTGTCTTACAAGTAATTTATTATTCCGAAAGTTTCGGAGAGTAATCATAAGAAAGAGCGGATAGATTTACATCGACGCGCTTCTCATTACAAATAATGTTTCAATCTCTCCGCTGGAGTTCAGCCGAAAAATTACATACAACGTTATAATATAAAATAATATAGCTATTATAATATTCTCTTTCCCTGAATTTTTAATGAATAGTGACGGCAAAATTTCATTTTGTTCTAATTCTCCGTTTGTTACATTCGTGCTCTTCTCGTGTATCAATTCTCCCCAAATGAAATGCGATTTTTGCAATAAAGGCCGGGGCCCCACCTGGCAATATATCGTGGCAATTTGTCGACAATTATCTGTGGATGTAATGGCGATGGTTTTTAATGGACTAGTTCGATATACGATATAGGATAGAACTATTTCGAAGAATTGCGAATTGAGGGTGTGCCGTTATAACACGATATGATCATCATTTTAGGATCGCGAAGGGAGAATCGGACGAAATCGAAACTAATAGATAATTCATCCATAAGATTATCTATGACATTTCGAATCTTGATGAACCATGAACGTAACACGCATCTTTAGAAAATTTATTGAAAAATGTTATATTAAGAAATATTATATTATATTAAAAAATATATTAAAATATATAATTATATTAATTATATTATATGAAGAAAAAATATTATATTTGTATAATGTATTATATAATAAATTATAAAATTATTATATTATTATAAAATGTATTATATTAATAATACATAAAAAGATAGTTGGAAAATAATATAAATATGAGGAGAACAGAAAAAATTTAATGTTTAACGAGAAAAAATAATATTTGTTTGTATAAAGTGGTAGGATTATAATGAGGAAACAAGAGAAGAGACAAAAAGGGCAATGTCCAACTCACAGAAATAATTCCACATTAAAAATTATATCTTTACTTAAAAGTTTTATCATAAAAAAATATCCTCAAAAACAAATACATATATATGTGTGTATATTCATGCATATTAATCTTAATTATTATGCAATCGTGTTTTAAAAATTTATTAAAAATTCCTAAACTGTGCGATCGCGCAACAATAATTCGTAATAAGAAAGAAATAAAAATTCAGATGTTTCTCTTAAAAAATAAAGACGTGATAAAATTCATGCGGAGAGAGAATTAAAACCCAGGTGCGTAATAAAAATCCGTTAGAAATCTGGCGCTAATACCATCTTGCAATTAAATGACGATTGATTTCCACCGGGTAATTTGACAAACCGCTTATCACCGGGGCCAATCTCACACTACGTACGTCCTATCCACAGTCAATGGCATGGCGTAGCCCGCCATCATCTGGATCATCTCGACTATCTAGACCGTATTGATCGCGGCCAAAGCAGCTGTAGCCGTACTCTGACAGTAACGTTGGGGCGGCCGTACGGAAAACACACGTGTTACACGAGCAGCGGTCACGATGGAGTCGAACTTGGCGTCCCTTTCGATGGACAAGGAAAATCGTTGAAACCTCGTGAACGCATATTGATCGTACGGATCTCATATGAATGATTTCCGATCGGTTGTTCCGAGGCGGAAGCATCTCGGCGGCGCTTCCGTCGGTTGCGAAACGCGTCGCGGAAATTCCCGCCGTCAAAAAGTTCGATGAATCTCACTTGATTTGATCAGCCTCTATTCGAACGGAAATAAATCTCGCTCGTCGATTAGATACGTTTCACCCTCGTTTCAAGCTTCTTCTCATTCATGTGATAAGTGAAAGGTCGTACAGTTATCAGGGTTGATTCTACTATGTCGTTTACAACGGAAGTGGCTTCAGTGTGGATGGCTTCTAAAGATTGTTGAATGTTGGTGTATCAACACACTGTGTTATATTTATTTTGCTTGGGGTTGGCTCAGATTAATTTTTATCTTCATGTTTACATGATATATTCTTCGATTTTCAGAGAGAATATTTTCTGATATTATATTTTTATATATTTTATAAATTTTATATTATATTTATTTTATATATTTTATTAATTTTATAAATTTTTTTAATTTTATTTTTTATAAATTGTTTTTGTGATCAGTATTTTTGAGAGATTATCGGAAAGCAATATTATGCCAGACATGAATTATTTTATCAGCTGTCATTGCTCACAAAACAGTAAACAGCATCTTTTAAGATGATATGTATATTTGAAATCAAACATAAGTAAACATCACATTGTATGCATAAAGTCAATGCATAAAGTCTGCATATAATAATTTCTCGTGATAAATTTTACTTTAATCATAAAACTCCACAAATAAACGCAATCGAATGTATTCTTATATTTTATATTGAAAATATTTATCCTTTAATAAATATTTTAATTAATCATCTTTTTATTTAAAAAAAAATCGCTTCCGTATTAGTACTCTGTCGATCATAAGCATTTTCTCTGCAAAGCGTTGAAGGTACGAGACACAAAGAGGTGGTCGTGTAAGTGCGAGGGTAAAGAGCCTACGATCGATTATCGTTCATTTCACCGAGTGGTTATCGTATCTTTCAGTGGAAAAAGCACTGACGCGAGGAAAAGAGGAGTAGAAATTCCTTTCCTCATATTAGCTTTTGTATTATTATAATAAACTATTAATATATCCCTTACTCGAGAGAGAATCGCAACTTTTATTTATTTAAATTAAAGCTGTAATTATTCATTAAAATCAGCCAAGAATTTGATCGAAGAGTTTCTCAAGATAAAAGAAAACGCGAAAGTTTTTTTGACATGCATTTTTACATCTTTTTTCATATACACTTATCTACATGAAAACGCATATTTATAAATGTCAAGAACACAATATACATTTTTTTTTTTAGATAAGATCGCGTACATGAATATAAATTTTTATTTTACTTTTAGAATACATCTATTTGCGTAAAACATTAGTGGCCGATATGTCTGCATGCCGAGTTCACGTGACACACTTGGCATGTTGGAATTCTCGCTGTTCGCGGCTACGTTTCAGTTTCGACAATATCGGCAGGAAGAAATGACGTTGAAAATGTCTGTCCCGTCTCGCGCTTGCAATTTTTTCCTCTTGTCACTATGTGTTAACGAAAAAAATCGTGCTAATTCGATGACGTAATTCGATAACTTCCACGTGCTAATTGCAAACGTTAATTGACGCTCAAATTGCTGATTAAACGACGATGTTTTGCTAGTGTTTGCTAGTGAAATTGCGTGTAAAATCATAAATGTGTGTGAATTATGATCAATATTTCAGTTTTTTATCCTTTGTTCAAGTTACAATATTATAAATTTATAAAAAATATATAATATATTTTGCTATCTTATAATTAAATAATTTTTTCTACTTCAAATAAAAAGAATGACCGTACATTTAAACAATGCATAAAGTTTTTATTTTTTATTGAAATTTCAGATGATTTAATACTTGAACATTTCCAGAATGTTTCACTTTCGTTTTTATTTAGAGACTCTGTTCACATCCACACAAATCTTACCTACTTTTATTTACTTATAGATACGCAACACGCACATACGTAGATAGGCATTATAGTCACGAGCGAGTGAGATTAAAGAAAGTGGTAAGCGAACTCTAAATATTAGTTGTTTCGAAGAAGATCGTTGAAACTGCGGCGAAAGAGACATGTTGATGGAGAGTGTATTGGTACTGTTTGCGCTCGTTAATCAGTTCAATTGAATAACGTATTAATACTCCGGGGTCATCGCGAGGGTTAATCGCAATGTCCACGCCGGAGACGATGGATACCATCGACGAGGCGGAACAAGCGTGGCGTGAGTACAAAAATAATTCTTTCATTGTTTTTTTTTCTCTTTTTTTTTAGATACCGCCTCTTCGAATCGCGAAAAATTCTTCGAAAGCAAAGAAACTTATAATAGAAATTCGCGAGGGGAACTAATAACATAATATTCATAATAGATTTGATAAAAAAAGCAATCTTTTTGTTTCGGTTTAATTTTCTAAATAACTAAATAATAATATATTATAATAATATATTATTATAAATAATATATTTCTAAATAACTCTAAAAAGAGATAAATTTTGCACAAGGTATAATAAAAATAAATAGCATCATGGAAGATAATGAAAGATTATCTCTTAAAATTTTTTAATCCTTGATTTTACCAAATTTCTACCTTAAATTTTCTATGAGATTGTAAATAACATTCTGACAAGTCATTTTATATGTACTGTAGCAATGATTAATTGTTGATATAAAAATGCGAATACGCGAACGGAATGATTTATTCTTACTGACTTACGGATCCCACAACTTTCGTTTAATATATTCCATGAATTTCAAATCGCGCCAGACGACACAGTGGGAGGCAGTAAATCGTGCAACAGTTTTTTTTTCTTATTACTAGCACTATTTGCGGGATATGAAGTATGAAAGATCCAACCGATAGACATGCGAAATTGAACGCTCGACATACGCATGCACAATTCATGAGTCGGTACCACGTGGTTCCTCTGGTATCTCGCTCGACACACCGGGAAAAGAACTTAATTTTTATTATATTGACAGAGCGCGTGGAAACCATGACCCAGTTCTATCTATTTCTGTATGAAGAAGTTCGTAAACGCGTACACATTTTTGACACGCTAGTTAAAATACGTCAAATAAATCGCGTGCTTCTCGCTTGCCGACTGAATTGCCCATAATATTTAGGTCTATCTTTGTACATTGGCACTGTGATTTATGAACGTCATCATGATAGTCAGGGTTTGGTTAGTATACACATCGTGTGATTGATAAGAATGATATTAAAACGCGTTTAGCGCGTTGCTACGTATACTTTGCGGCAATAATGATAGAGAAGCACAAGAAAAATATATTCGCTATATTTCTAATAGTATCATGTTTTTAAATATTTCTTATATTAATATTGAATATAAGCATAATATTAAATAAATAATATTAAATATAAATATACAAAAATATATAATAATTTACATATAAAAAAAAGAGAATTTATTATATTAACAATTTTTATTTTCTTGTTAATAAATGTGCCCTATGAATCTTATAAAAATAACAAATCTAAAATGTATGTAAAATGTTTTTTTTTGTTACTATATAAAATTACTTATTATTCTAAAATTTGTGACAGAAGCCTGTGTCGATTTATTTAAATATAATTGAAAAATTAATTTTACTCTTATCAAATTCTTGTAGAAACGAAATTATTTGTATCTTTTAACCTAATAACAAAAAAGAAATTCTGAGAAATTCTGGTTGAAAGATTAAAGGGAATTGGCTGGGGATCAATTCTGCAAAAAGAGGATAAAATATTTTGACGCCAAATCGTCTTTACGACTTGGTAAATAGCGATCCTCTTTTACAGATGAGATGCTGGAGTGCGAAACCGGGTCTCTTTTGGGCAGAGTGGCGGATCTCGAGAGGCAATCCTTGGCGCAGAGGGACGAGATAGTATGTCTTCGCGCTACTCTCGCGGACGCGCTAAGGCGAATCGCCCAGCTCGAAGCACGAGAGAAGCGAGAGGATGATAGGAACGAGAGGAGAAATGAGAGAATGGTGTCCTCGCCCCTAAGGAACGGCCATGTACCTCTCAGAAGTAAGTTGGCAAAGTTACACATCGATTACGGAAGCCTGATGTTGAGATGCCTTAATCCCTTGTCATTTGTGTCCATGAATTCGCAACATTTTCTGCAAATATGTATGTGTATAAAATAATTCAAAATTATTCCTTCAAGTTGAATTAGTCAAAATGTCATAAATTAAGACAGAAATTTCAGATTGAGAATTAATGAATATCTTATTGAAATTATATTATAATATTGAAATTATTACTTTTATCAATGATAATATATTAACTTTATTTAAGAAAATATATATACAAGGTATCTTTTAGAATTTCATATTGTGCAACGTGTTTCAGTGGCAAATTAAATAATTAAATAATAATTATTAAATAATTAAATAACAATAATAATATAATTAGAAAGAGGAAGCATGCTTGATATTATTAATCTTATTACGAAGTCACAGATAATAATACTTATTTGCTAAGTGACTAATCTTTCACTCCGGTGATTTATTTTATTTTCTTTTTTTCTGATAAATCTCTGTTGAAAATAACTACACTGATCATCAAATTCATCTCTGCAACTTGAATAGGTAATTGACAAGCATGACTAAAAGCGTATGTTTCGTTCGCAATAACGAAAGGAAAGTTGAATCGATTGATTGATGCGTGACTCGTAAACAACATTGGATTAGCCGCACCTTCGCTGATATCTAGGCCATAAAGGCGCACTCCATTTCTCATAATAATCGTTAAACGAATATTTCAGTTATTTTATTAGTGCGTTACGTTATAGTCGAATAGTAACCGAATATAATTCAATCATGTGATGCAGTTTGACATGATAATTATTACACATTAAATTCTTTTAATCAATAATTGCTAATTTTAGAAATCAGATATCAATAAATTAAACTTACAGGATAAAGTTTTGTTATTTCTTTAATAATTATTGAGCTAGAAATTTATTTTCTTGGATTTTATTCCTTCAGTTAAGAAAATATCTGCTTTCCTTTCTCTATAAATTTTAAATATTCCACTTCTTGTTTATGCAAAATGCAAATAATACAATCTCTCTCACTGATTTTATCTACAACGAGAACATAATATTCTATTCTGACATGTATTACCGTATTAGGTTTCGCGAGATCGCGGCTGCATTGCAATGTTGCGAGACGCGAATTAATACGCGATGTAAGTGCGATCGCATACCTAAGGCATGCAACCTAAGTGAAGCGTGCATTTCTAACGGATTTGTGCACGCTGGTATTTCTAAAGTTTCGAGCGTTACGACAAAAATCGCGGACGCGAGGAAGCCTTGCGAGATTGTCTAGAAGCGAGCCCGATATATTGTACCTGTTGGCACGCGACGGTTTTAAGATCACGTTCGGTTTCGCCTGGCGAGAAGCTCACGAACGTGAATGGATTCGTAATTATTCGGTATTTGCCATTCGTGCAGACCTTGAGAGAAGGTAAAGTGTTTGGATTAGTACTTGAACTCGAGATGGGACAGAGAAACATATAATGTATTAAGTGTCGTTACTCTTTGCTAGTATTCAATGCATATTTCGAATATTGTAAAAAATGATATTAAAAATAAATATCATGTTTGTTAATTCATCTAAAATACAATTTAATTTAATACATCTTAAAATACAATTTGATGGAAATAAAATCTTGAAATATTTTTTTGAAAAATAAAATATGAAATATGAAATATGGAAAAAAATTTGTAGCAAGATTTGTATTTCATACTTTAAGAGATAGTAATATAATTGAAATTCGCTAATATTATACTTTGAAATTAAAATGTATAATTCTAACAGACATAAAGTACAGTAGGCAAATTATTAATTTAGAAAGCTAACAATGATTGAAAAGAACTTTAAAAAAATAATTTTAAAGATGATCTTTGTTATGTGTGTATTTGTAATGTTTAATTAATTTATTCGTTTCATTTGTTTAATTAATTCATTTAATATTGCTCTTCAAATTTATGAAAAATTTATTGTTGATATTTTTTGATATCTTCAATTTTAAAAAAGATTTCCCTTTCTATTATACTATAGAAATATGTCATAAATATTTGATAAATTTTTATATACACTGTAAAAAAATATATAATTCTGTAACATCTTTTATAATCTATATTTTATATTATTTGATATTTAATTTTTTATTTCTGAATCGAGTTTTGTTTCCTATAGGATTTATTGGGAATCAAAATGTTGAAAACGAAACGAAAGAATCGTTGTTTGACGTTCATTAATTCTCTGGTGCAATTAAGGTGCCTGCTCGCGAACATGAATAGTTTTCTAATTATTCTCCGTGTTGTCTGCATTCCTGCGATCGAAAGCAGTGAATATTCCTCTAGCCTTCTGTCAGATGATCTGCAGGAAATGAAAACGAGAACTGCTGACGTGCATAAATTACAACGCTGACAGCTCTTAGCGATTGATGAACACTGTAATACACGCGGAAGACATTTTGAATATCATGCACCGTTATATTGCTATTGAATTTCAATTATGCATTTTGCAACTACGTTATGCGTTATTTATGTAATATTCAAGCGATAGATAGAGTCTGAAATTGAAGTCAATGTAAAAAATATTCTTGCATAAACAAATCAATTTAAGAGAAAACCATCATTTCATGATCTCTCTCTCTTCAGATCATAAAAGATCTTATGAAATATGTATAACGCGATGCTCTCTCTTGAGGAACAAGATATTAATATGGAATATATGTATAAGCATATACATAGAAATGTGTTGCTGCCAAGTTTGAAAGTTTTAAGCTACAATAGAATATCTTTTACTTGCTTGAAATGCTCCGAATGAGAGAGGAAGATATTTTTAGGTAGTCAAAATTCGGTGCCACAAAAGGACTTGAGGCTACGCCAGACCAGCGGTCTCAGAAATTCCATTTCTTCGGGATCCTCGCAGGATGTTCGTGACGCGACATCCAGTCCGAGACGGCCTGCCAGTTATGTGCATCCTTCTCAACTTCCTCAAAGGTGCGACCTGTATTAATACAGTATAAATTATGCATTTGACCTAAGAGTCAATTTTTCAAGAAATGCAACGTTGAGTTGCCAGTTTCTTGGAGTAAACAGTTTAAAAAGGTTGATCAACTTATCAACATTATCTTTTTATAAAGATCAATAAGAATTTTATAGTTATATTTTTTAGGATTTAAATATCTTTCTCATTATCTTTTAATTATCTCTCGTTTCAGGAGATCCGTCCATTATCAGTCAACGGGCTCTTTGCATTCGGATAGTCCCAGTAGTAGTAGTGTTTCTCCAGTGCCATCGCCAAGCCCTAGAGCTACACCACTGCCTGTAGCCAGGTAAGCCGAGAAATCTAATTAACTTGACATAAATATATAAATTCGCTGTAAAAATTAGATTACTATTTTAAAGTAGAAACCGTAAGCTAAAGTAGAAGCCGAACTAGGAATTCGAATGCAAATATAAGTCCATTTACATAAATTCCGATTCAATTGCAGCAATTTAAATTATATTGATGGTCATTATCGTTGCACTTATATTAATTATATGTTACGTGTATATGCAATAAGCGCATGTATGTCTGTGCTTTAATATCGCCACCAATAATGATACCTTTATTAATTAGTATTGATATATTTTCGATGTAATTATTGCGATGTTATATGCGATAAATGGTATGCATGGCGTTATTGTACGAGAAGAGAATTCGATGTCTTAGATCGCCCACGGCAAGATCAAACGGACCGCCGCAAAGTAGCTTAAGAAGAGCGAAGAGATGGTCGTCCACCGGCGATTTTACGCACTCTCCGCAAAATCAGGGAAGCAATTCCCAGCTCGTCGGCACCAGGTTAGCTCGCGGCTAATGACGTAACAGTAAAACGCACCGTTTGCTTGCTATTTGTGATTTTGTTCACATCTCGCTGATTACACACGAGTTGAATTTTTTGTTTAGACATTTTTCTTGCTTTCTTTCTCGGGCGATCGAACACGTTTTTCCCGTCAAAACCATCAGCTGCCCCCTCCCTTTCGCGTTTCATTGACCAGCAGATTATTATTGTCTCTTTTACGAGCTTTTACGTTTTTCTCTTGCATAATATAAACAATACATTGTAATGATTGAATATCGTTCCTTCGTATTTATCGTTAAGAATAAACTCATCTAAAAACAGCTGTAAAAAATAAAATTGTGAATATCTCGCAAGGTAAAACAATTGGAAAGAAATGTTGATGTCATATCTGAAAAATGATATTTACAAATTATTGATTACAACCTAATAAATCTTGACGAGAATTGGCGTACGTTTTGCTCGAAAAAAAACAAAATTCGGTATCATTTTTTAAAATTGTGCTTGAAATTTTTCTTTTTGTCGGTTCCTCAATCAAAGCAAGAAAACGTCGATCGCATTAAAACACAATTCCCTGTCTTTCTCTTTTTCTCTCTTGTTTTTTGCACCGCATGGTTTTCGTTTGCATTTTCATTCATTATTATAGATTGTCTGCGTCCACCAAGTCCCTGTTCAACCTGTTCAAGCCACCGGCGATGAACAACGTTAAGCACGGGTAAATAATATACCAAGTATAATACTTTAGATATAATATATATGTATACATGTATATATTCTCTTTCGTACCTTTCTTTGGCTTTATGCATCTGCATTTAGGCGACTCACGTGCTCGCCCGCATCGGGACAGCTTTAAGGTACAATTTCATATTTCGACAGGTGAGCGCGCACGTCTTGCTTAAAAATAGACTCGAGTTAAACGCACGTGTAGTATTTCCTGCGGATTATCATATGATAAACATCTGTGTGGCATATAATCTGTGGGATATCGACGATTGATTCCGCATTCGTAGAACGAATCGCGGTTTATCTATTTATTAAATGAATTTTGGAATTTTATGGTTGCAAAGAAGGGTTCATAAATTTAAGCAACGCTAATAACACTATTAAATGTTACTAATTATTAACAAAATTTTTACTAATTTTGAGTATAAAATTCTTGCCAAAACTAGATTCTATCTGAATTTTCTATTAATATTTTATAGAATATTAATAGAAAATTGAGATGGAATCTAATTAAATATTAATATATTTCTATTAATATTTTATTAATATTCTCTCTATTTATTTCGAAATTGCAATATTCTGTATTTAATGGCACTCACATTATGCATATCATTTTTGTTTGTAATTTGTAGATGGATGAAAGATTGATCCTTTGAAGATTTATAAAGATAAATTAATCAATCTTTTTCGCTTTTACAATTTCTGCGAAACTTAAATCATAAAGAATTTGCTTATACCGACGAGCACTAACTTTGCAATTTGAACGTGTTGCAAGGAATGCCCGTTAAACGGGAAGTTATCATGCCGCACGCGTTTGCATGTATATAGCGTATTATCATTGTATTGGCATGCCGTTAATTATCACGATATGTGTTACTTCCGACCTTCGATCTCATGCATGCAAGCATCGCGTCGGTATGATGCACGAGTCTCCTTATGAGACCGTGGAGTCTTTAGCTTGTCAAAATCATCAGTTCAAAGGGGCGTGCATACCTAATGTGAAGCGTGAAAGCTATATTTTAAATTTAAATGCCACGCCTGAAATTGTTTCGTGTCGTATCTGGATCGCGGTCAAAATTAATCGCTGGTTTTCTAAACGCAT
This sequence comes from Camponotus vicinus, assembly GCF_025532165.1. NCBI lineage: Eukaryota > Metazoa > Arthropoda > Insecta > Hymenoptera > Formicidae > Camponotus > Camponotus vicinus. The sequence continues at coordinate 24,350,563 of NW_028141956.1, forward strand.
CCCAGAATTTATATGGTTATTTAATATTTTAACGGTATTTTTATAAAATATTGATATGATTATTTAATCAATCATGTAATAAAAATACGTGTAAAATTCTTGTATCATAGTTACGATATTTCTCTTGCGAATAAAATAGCAATAGTTCAATTCTGATGTGATTTTATAATCTACACATGTTAGAAATATATGTGTATACTTTCCATGATTTAAGTAGAATTAATATACAAATTAATGAATCTGCGCTTCTATAAATTTTATTTATTTTATATTATACTGCATAAATAAATTTTATAAAATATTAAAATAGTCATTCTCTCATTATTAATAACTATATCTATGATCACAATAATGTCATGCAACTAATCCAACTTGTTATATGCATATTATAGCAATTAATTCACTATAAATGAAGATGATAATATTTATGAAAAATAAATGTTTTTTTTTAAGTAGAATTTTTTGATAATCCAGCGAAACTTATAATTATGCATTGATGCGATTTATTCGTGTATTGAAGAATTTTCGAGAGATTTCAGTTTTTACCGACGTTTCCGGCGTGTTCGCGACGCCGTGACGTCTTACGCACCAGGAAACGAAACGTGGATGGTTGTGCAACAGCGAGAATCGCGATTCACTTTCTTCGTTAACGCAATAACGTGCTTTGCACTAGGACGCTAAATGGGCCACGTGATCCGCCTATTATACCTGTTGCCTTTCCGCCTTTCATTCAGCGTCAAAAATGTATTCGGAAGTACTTTGTCCCTTGTCCGCTTGTTGCATTATTGCAGGCGAGCACGACACGAACTTCATTTGAATTTATCGATTGGACCGAATTATAGATATCATACCGTGAAAGTTTAATAATACACTAAGTAACTAGTTCTTTCTGAAATATTAGAGAATTACATAATCACAGAAAATATTAAATTCCAGTCTTAAATAATGAATAATTTTCTCTCATATATTATATATAACATTTTTGGCAACGTAAATATTGAAAGTTTCAGTTAACGAAAGATTTTATATTGTCATGTTACAAAAAAATAAAGATAAGAGTAACCAAAGCATTGAATTCTCACTTTAAAAAAAATGCGGTCAAGGCCCTTCGTTCCTTCATTTTACATTGCATTGACTCGCTTTACTCGTCTACTGCTGCATTTTTTTCTTCAAGCATTTTGCACTACGAGAATAGCTGGAGAAACAGGATCAGAATGGAAATCGCAAAATTCATTTTATGAGTTAAACCACTGAAATTAATTAAAAGATTAAAATTTGCACGCGAGAAAAGGGCGCTATTTACTCAGCTTTATGAAGCGACCCTCCTCGTTCCCAATCGAGATCCGATCGTCGAAACGAGGCCCGAAGGACCTTGAGTTAATCGTACTCGGGACGAACAGACACAGGTGTAATATCCAAGTATAAAAAAAAACGCAGACTGATGTAACGCGGCGCAATACGCTTCGCGAAGTAATAAAGTCGAGCTCGTGAGCGCGTGAGTCATTCGTCGTGGTTACCAGACCACATCGACACGAAAAGTCCGGTGAATTCTCTCAGTATAACGCGAGCAGTGCGATCAAAGAGTACGGTCGGTCTGCGAATTTTCGAATAAGATCGCGAAGCTCTCTCGTGGGAATTCGCACGGAGCAAAGACCAGGTCGTCGCTATTTGCAGTAAAACGTGAGAAAAAAAGCCAGCTTTCATTTCCTGTGGTCGCTATACGAATTAGAGATCTCATTAAGAGAAAGAAATCTCTCAAAATTTCTCTCGCACGGTATGATTCGACGCAGAGAATAGAGAAAATGATATTGAAAACGCGAGGCGAATTCATTAATTGAGATCATTCGAGTTAGTTTTTCTCTGTGAAAAAAGAAATTCGTCGCGAAAATATCTTCTCACTTTAAATTTTTTTATCGAAATCGCGATTAAAATTAAAACAGGATAAGATAAGTTTAAATGTTTTTATTGAACCGCAATTAAAATTAAAACAGGATAAGATAAGTTTAAATGTTTTTATTGAACCGCAATTAAAATTAAAACAGGATAAGATAAGTAGTTTCTAAATTAAAACTAGATGTAAGTCTAGCCGTAAGTTTTTGAAACGAGCGATCTTTTCGCAGCACCAGAGATATGCAGTACAACGAGGAGGAGGGCACCGTTCGTATGTATTTGCGCGGCCGACCGGTCGTCCTTTACGTCCCTACGCCCATGATAGAGTCCTACGATCTTCATAAAGTTAACACGCCGCCGCAGAGTAAATTGAAGCTCGATTGGGTCTACGGGTACCGGGGCCGAGACTGTCGTAGTAATTTACACCTGCTGCCGACCGGCGAGATCGTATACTTCGTCGCGGCGGTCGTTGTTTTATACAACATGGAAGAGCACAGTCAGAGGCATTATTTAGGTCATACGGACGATGTTAAGTGGTGAGAAATTAAAAAGAATGCGATCAATATTATGGATGATTGAGATATTTGGCCCTTGATTCGCCGACAAGTCTATAAAAAAAAAAACAACCAGAATTTTCAATATATTCTGTATTTTATATTTATTTTTATATAATTTATAATTCATATATATATTTTCAATTATTTTATTAAATTTTATTTCAACAAAATTGCTAGAAAAATATGTTTAGTGTTTTCTCTCTTTTTTATAATATACTAAGATATTGAAATACACATAAATTCTTTATTAATCTGTTGCACATAAAAAAGAAGAGCAATCTATATTAATTTGACATTTTTTGTTACAGCTTAGCGATTCATCCTAACAAATTGATCGTCGCGACGGGACAAACGTGCGGAACAGATCGTCGAGATGCTATGGTAATATCATCAAGCAAATATAAAAGGAGCAATTCAATTATACAGGGTGCATCATTTAAAGTGATGCAACTGAATATCTCTTAAAGTGAAAGAGATTGGAAGAAATGTTTCAGACAAAAGTTGTTTGACTCGAAGGGGGACAAGATGATGCCATTGGTTTGACCTTGGATAATTTTTTGAAGGTTATCTTTAATTTTTTAAACGGAATCCTCTATTTTTATTGCTTATTCTTATAGCTTAATTGCTAATTTGCAATTAACAATTACATTTTTTTTTTTTTAAAACAACTATGTGTTTTCTTTACACCAATTGAGTCCTCTCATTATTTTGTACATAAAAGTATTAAGGTAAGATAATCGAAAAATGAATATTTTACTAGATATTTTATGTAAAATTAAGAAATTATTTCAAGCCTCATAACTCGAAAGGTACTGTATGAAAAAATACTTTATTATAGTGCTTTGGAAAGCTCTCGAGATAAGCTATAAGAATAAATAATAAAAAATGGGGATTCCGTTTAAAAAATTAAAGGTGACCTTCAAGTGATCTTCAAATAATTATCCAAGATCAAACCAATGACATCATCTTATGTTCCTCTTCAAGTCAAACAACTTTTGTCTGAAACATTTCTTCCAATCTCTTTTACTTTAAGAGATATTCAGCTGCATCACTTAAAATGATACACCCTATATATAAAATGCAGCTAAATTAAAATCACGTTTTGAATTTTAGCCACACATTAGAATATGGAACTCTGTGAGCCTAACGACTCTCAACGTGATCGGCAATGGCGAATTCGACGGATCGATTTGCTGTCTGTCATTTTCCAAGGCTGACGGCGGTAACTATCTGTGCGCCATCGACGAGACCTCCGATCATAACATATCGATCTGGGACTGGCAGAAGAGCGACCGTGGCACCAAAGTGACGGAAACGAAGGTACGGGACGCAAACATGCAACAATTCGACACGCATCGTAACGACGCGATAAAAAATTCCTCCACATATGTACCTATCCATAATATCGCGAATAATCACGGTTCGCGTATATTCTGACCGGAAGCAGGCCATTTAACGGTCAATGACTGCCGATGATTGCAGTGCTCCGTCGACATGGTGGTTTGCGCCGAATGGCATCCGTTGGAACGAAATCAGATCGTCTCCTGCGGAAAAGGACACGTGTCGTTCTGGTCCTTGGATAATGGTGGTATGTTGTACAAACGTATGGGCGTCTTCGAGAATAGGGATAAGCCCAGATACGTCACCTGCGTCGCCTTCAACCAAAACGGCGACATTCTCACCGGCGACAGCAATGGCAACATCATTGTTTGGGCTCGAGGTAGTTCTTTTAATAATCATAATTCCTCGGTTTCCAATTAAGAAAAATAAAAAAAGTGTCTTGATTTCAAGAATATTATAAATATAGATTAAGAGAGACTTGTTATAGCAATTAAATTAATTTTTATTTCAAAATAAAGATCATTTTTTAAATAATGTCTCAACTTATTAATAAAATCTTGAGTTTTATTTTATATTTCGTGATATTTGTCTCATGTTATAATATATAGGCACTAATACAATCTCAAGGCTAGTGAGGCATCTCCACGAAGGATCAATTTTCTCAATATGTGTTCTGAAGAACGGCAACATTATCACAGGGGGCGGAAAGGACGGCAGGATTCAACATTTTGACGCATCCTTGAGTCCGACTGGAGAAGATACTCAGGTAAGTCAGAGAGACTTGATATTTAAATTTAAAACATGTACATTTATTCAGCTTTGTTTACACGCGATATTTTCTGATGTTATAAAATAAAAAAAAACGAGATTTATTTGATAGATCGAGGATCATTTTGGAGGAATTCGAACGCTGTCGGAAGGAAGGGGCACTCAGTTGTTAGTCGGCACGACGAGAAATTGCATTCTCGTCGGCGACGATGAAATGGGTTACAATCCAGCTATGCTAGGCCACACCGAAGAAGTTTGGGGACTTGCGGCTCATCCGACTTTGCCGCAGTTTGCGACCGCGGGACACGACAGATTATTACAGATGTGGGATAGTCTGAGCCACACCGTAGTATGGAGCAAAGACATCGGGGTATATAGTATTTATTTATTTAACAGGAGAGAGAAATAGCACCTTTAAATAATTGAAAAAAAAATTAAAGATAGGAAAATATTTCTTAATTAATATATGTATAGAATAAATAAATTAAAAACGAATTAATAAAATAAAATTAATGACGTTTCTAGTGCTTATTTCTTACTGGAAACGAAATCTCTGCTATTTCTAGAAATTTAATATTATTTTTGAAAATGCAGTTTGCTAATAAAATAAAATAAAATATAGGAGATTTCTAATAAAAATTCAATAATATTTAATATTTTTGAAATTTAAAAGTAATATATAAACAGAATAATATGAAAATAAAATTGCTTTAATTGTTGAATTTTATGTTTTATTTAGGAACAAGCACAAAGCATCACTTTCTCGCCGGATGGTAGTATCATTGTTGTTGGCTGTGTATCCGGAAAATGGCTTGCTATTGATAGTGAGACACGAGAATTATATACACATCACAGCGATGGTTCAGAGCCGATTCAGGTACAATATTACCTCATTACAATTTAAAAATTGCTTCGAAATCTATTTCTGTGAAAATAATTTGATTATGTGTTTTTAATTTAAACATGTACGAGCATAATGAATGTAATGTGATATGATAAAAAATCATTTTTTATATCGTGATTTTTAGGTCGTTCAATTCTCACCCGATGGTACTCTGCTCGCACTCGGCTCCAGAGATAATTACATTTATATCTATCAGGTGAATGAAGATGCGACCAAGTATAGCCGAGTCGGACGGTGTATGGTAAGTTGTTGAGAACGTCTTATTCATATTTTATTATATCAATCAAATTCTTCTATGAATAATTTTTCTATGAATAAAATATTTTTTAATCAAGCTATTTTAATATCAAAGATAACAATCGTTTATAAGTTTAATGTTACATTTTAAGTAAAATTTGTTTTTCAAGTTCGTAATATCATTTTACAATTGCTAGTATTATCATAAAAATTATTATTTTTTAAATATTTTCTTTTATATTATAAAATCGCAGGGAAAATATAATTTAATTTTAAAACTATTTTTAATTTTAAATTTATTTTATGATAAAATACTTTTTGATAGTACTTGTTATATACAAAAAATGTTGTAAATAAAAAAATTTAATGTGAACACATGCTCATCTTTTTATAATGAATAATTAATCACTTATTGTCAATCTTTATTACTCGTTAGCTTAAAACTGATAAAAAATTTTAACAAAACAACGTTAACACACAAAGATATAATGCCACTCATACTTGTTTTCAAAAATAGTTGTTAACAACATAAGCCATTTTTTCTATCCTAGACTGTACATATTACATCATTAATAAGTGATTATTTATTAATATTAAATTATTTAATATTATTAATTGTTTAATATTAAATTATTTAATATTATTAATTGTTAAAGACTATAAATATATATGTAAATGCAATTTTTAAGACTAGCAGTAAAAATATGACGAAAATATATTATATCAGCAAATTGATTGACAAACCTTACGTAGCTTAACGATACCTACTGAATATCACTCTTTTCCATTTCTAGCCAAAGCGGATTCGAAGGCACGGAGTAAGACTTGTGTTTCGGCCACTTGAAAACGTAGAAAGGACATCGCGTTGCGCACGAAATCACTTTAAATATATGCAATTTTTCGAAGAACAGCGCAACACGATGCATCTATTTATTTTCACACGAATATAGAATAATGTCAATTATGTAGCTAAACTTTTATCTAGTTTCTTAGCACCCGCACGCACTTTCAACTGCTTATGCATAAAATATTACAACCATAATATGATAGATAATAGAATTGTGTATCGTAGTTTATCATATGACATTATGTAATATATTATATTAATATTTATATAACATCAGTTTTTTAGTATTTTGTAGCGATAAAAGAACGCAAGACATGCTCGCAATTTATTTTGATAATATTTATTATAATAATATGTGTATGCGGTAGCGTATATATAAACGTCTTTTCTTTTATTTCAGGGACACTCAAGCTTTATAACTCATCTGGACTGGTCCGTGGATGGTCAGTACCTACGTAGTAATAGTGGAGACTATGAATTGCTCTATTGTGAGTACAATTTTTAGTAATTCGTCAAATTAAACTCATGATAAATTAAAATAAAATTAAAAAAAGAGAGAAATAGTTATAGAAGATGGCTAATGAAACAAGAGTAAGAAATAATAATATGTAGAAATATATTATTGGAAGCTTGTATATTTTATATATTTCTGGAGAGAACAGAACTTTGCGTTAAAAAGATTTAGCTTTTTCGTGAAATCATTGCATTATTCTATCTCGGAAAATCTGCTTTAAAATTTGAAGTTTAACAGTTTTTCTACTTGAAAAATTTATATTTCATACACGTTCATCTGTTGTATCATTTTGTTTTTAAAAGTTTTTATATACGTATTACAAGTTTATAATTTAAATATTATTTGTAAAAAATATACATTGAAAATTATGAGAAAATTATTTTCATAAAAAAATTTTTAAAAATATAACAGTTTATCAATCGACAATCATATCGTTGTAAGAAAAGGCAGAGATACGATGTTTATTTAATTGCGCATATTTGGAATAATTTTAATAATTGAGGTAAATTTTTTTTTCTATGATTTACAGGGAATCCAGGTGTATGTCGTCAAATACCGCAATCTTCAATATTAAGAAACGTTGATTGGGCAACTCATACCTGCGTAATATCGTTCGAGACAATAGGCATTTGGCCGGAAGGTGCTGACGGTACTGACGTGAATAATTGCACGCGAAGTGGCGACGGCAAGCTCCTAGCTACGGGTGACGATTTTGGAAAAGTGAAGCTGTTTTCTCATCCAGCGTGTCAGCCGAAGGTAGTATGTTTAAATTATTTTATGTTACATGCTCGCAAAAAACCTTCAAACTTTGTACTTTACTGATCTTGAAATTATTATAAATGAAATATTTGATTGTTTTTTTCAGTCACTTTATCATTCTTATGGCGGTCATTCGAGTCACGTGACAAACGTGTCGTTTCTGCAAGATGATTCCCGATTGGTATCGACCGGCGGGGCTGATACTAGCGTTCTCCAGTGGATAGTTAATTAAGCAAACCGTCCGGTACGAATAATTTCTACAAGTGCACTTCAAAATCCAAGAGGAGAAGAAAATGTCGTCGTGCCGCTTAGAATTGAAGATACTGCATGATCTACTTAATTGCGACGATGAGCACATGTTATGGCTTCTACGTTTTTCAAAGGATCAAAAATAGAATTATCCTGACACTTCGATTTTCCAACATCAGGATACCGTCCGCTGCACGAATTTGCTTAATTGTGATGAACACTCTTTTTTTTTTCTTAACGAATTCTATCTATTCCAAGATGGAATGGATGTTACACGCATCGAAGGATATCTTTGTCGTCAGGCAGAAAATATTCAAAAATGCTTTTCAAACATATTTTATTCATACAAATATTTTTCATAAAACATCTTAATGCTCCGTGTGTGTGAATGCGTTTCTTTCTCGTATCAATGTATGTGATATAGCATCAATGTAATATTTCTCATATCATTGTGTCTAACATGCACAACATTAATAGACAAGTGCCTCTGCACGATCAACATGGCTATTCTGAGAGCGATGGAGCAACGTATTTTTTGTTAATATATTACGACAATATTTTTGTTAATTTTATTAATTCAAAAAGAAATGATTATATGCGACGTTTTGCTGATTTATTTTTACATTTAGTCTTTATTTTTTTGCAAATGTATTACTACTTTGATATTTTTATACCAAAAATTTTTTTTTCTCCATGATAATTCTGGAAATTGTCAATGTGTAAAATAATTCGACTTTATTTTTGTTGATTTCGTATGCATATATAAAGCTCCTAGAAAATGATCTTTGAATGTCTCCAAGTAATACGTAAATGGATGTATTTCTTTTTATGAAAGTATGCGTGCGTGCATGTATGTCGTAATTAACCAGCAAAGATTTTGAAACATAAGAGTTATTATAAAATATCAAGACATCAGAGATATTTTAATTTTACTTAAAATCTAAAGTTAAACACACATGTTTGTTCAAAAATATAAAGTTTCTCTACAGTATATATTTTATTACATATATATATATATATATATATATATATATATATATATTGGATATATATCAATATAAATGTGATATGAAATATCGATACATATAAATGTGCAAAAATTTTATATATATGAAATAAATATATAAAAACCTTATATTGTAAACTTTATATGTAGAGAAATTTTATACACACATATACATGTATGTAAACCAGAGAGAAAAATACTCCGAAATTATAAATTATAGGATATTTAAAAAATTTTGCATACATCATTTTGCATATAAAAAAATCATGCGACATACTTGTATGCATGTATGTATATACGTAATAATGCCCTTAAAATCCAGTTAAATATCTTAAATATGTCTACGCGATACCACGAAAGACCCGACGATGAATCTCGAGCAGAGAAGCGTACGCTTCTTCGAAGGAAACGTACGAAGACAGCTGATCGCGAACGAAGGACCAAGACTTTTCACGGTCAAAAGCACGAAAATCTTTTCAATGCGAAGGGGCCCGTGAAAGGGCCCAAAATGACTCCTCAAAAAGTATCGCAAAAGAGAACGATTCACAGTGCCGTAATATGCCGTCCAATAGGAAATGTACGAAGCATAGTTCATAATTCAATATATGCTTTCGACGCGGCGAAACTGTAATGACAAATCGAAAGTGCTGATGAGTGACTAAGTTGCATAGAAAAAGGAAAAAAAAATAAAACCGAAGATAAAAAAATATGTACTTTTCGAGCCTGTATGACGAATGTATATACGATACCTTCTCTGCTTTTCCCCCTTTTTGGCATGAACTATTTTACCAAAGTGTAATAGAGCAAGAGAGAAGATAATCACTTTATTTTCACTCATCGTCAGCGTGTAAAATATATCTATATATTTTATTTATGTCACGGCAAGATGTGCGTGTATGCGTATATATTATGTATGTACCGTCAATAGATAATAAATCATCTCCACGATGTCATAAGACGTCTAATTTGAAAGTAATGTATAAAAAAGAATGACCAACTTTACAGTATTAACATAATATAAGAGTTACATATGTAATATTAAGGCAGTTTTATATCAATATGATAAAATATTGCAATATGTCAATAATATAACCGCAGATTCAATCAATAAATTGTAGCAAATTGGCATTAACTATGTCCGCAATAAATTTATGTTCTATTGATTGATAAAAACTGCAGCCGATTGATAGCAGAAATTGTCCGAATAGATCTGTTTCGTAACCGTTTAAATAACATATCAATTTAGAGTTTCTTTTTCACGCATTGATTACTATTATTACTATTTTATATTTACTTTATTTATATTATTTATAACCAGACACTCATTATTTTAGTACCCAAATTATCTAAAACTTTATTATAATTATTCATATTATGAATAATTATAATTGCTTTTTTGGAAATATTTAGAAAGAATTTTTAATTAAAAATCAACATTTTCTTCGATTTTTGATGAGATCAAAAATCTAAATCAAAATCATTCACATTAAATAAAAAAATTCAAACTGATTTATAAAAAATAATTAATTATACATCGTTAACGTTGTTTTAAATTAGTAATATTTAAAGATTATATGACTGCAAATCCAAGAGAAGTGTTAGTAATATTTAGAGATTATATGACTGCAAATCCAAGAAAAGTGTTTCTTTACCATTTATATTTAAAATTAATTTATATTACAACTTGGAATTTTTCATTTGATTAAAAATTTTAGAAAAATATTAATAAGACATCATCTCTTTTAAGCGAAATTATTTTTTTCATTATAATAAAAAGCTTTGAATTTTTATTTATTTTAGTTATAAAACATTACGATTTCAATGTTAAACTTAATTTTTCATTTTGCTTATCCGAACAGAATGTGTTATAAATTAAATAAAATTAAACAAACTTGATATTCTCCTTTAAGTTGTAAAAAGAATTTTGCTGGCAAAATTTCCAATTCGTCATAAATATTTAAATGGCAATTTTTGGCATGTTATGATACGTTGCGAAAAATACAACAACAAATTTTAAATTGAAAGCGGCGAAAGTGCAATCATTTAATGTCGATTCGTTAAATCTCAAGGTCGTAAAAAAAGAACCGAAAAAAAAACGCGAGGGACGAAAAAGGTCAAGGTTGCGTGGGAATGAAAGCGTATCCCAGTTCGCGTAACGAATTTTCCAATTTGATTGCATCGCATTCGAGAAGCCATTTTAATCGAGCTCTTTTCGCGTCGAGCACTTCTTTCCGGCTGGGTTTACTTCCTGAGGACGTGACTTCCTTCCGCGAATGGTGTAGAATTTTAGAGACACATACAGCATCGATAATCACTTCCGCTTCGCTCGCTTTCTTTGACCTAGAGAAGGTTATATCGTGACGATATAATTAATAGTTTTTGCAAATATTTAATTAGAAAAAACATACAATATATAAAAATATTTAATATTTAATATAAATAAATATATAATTATATTGAATTAAATTTAAAATGTTTGTAGATGATTTAAATAATTATTAAATTATAGAAAAATTAAAAAATCAGCATTTCCAATAATTTTTAAATAAATATCAAGTTAATAAATATTAATTTGTCGAATTTTTCACTTTGTATTGGTTTATTTTTCTTCATTATGTTTTGCAAAGATTGGAATGAATAATTGTTTTAAAATATGAATACATGTATTACAAATATTAAACCATAACATGCGCTTTATTATTTACAGTCGTCGTTAAAAAATGCCGAACGATGCGAAAAACGAAACGGAATAACCTCGAAACGTCGCGGTGGAATTGAAATATGACTATCGTAAAATTTACGTTGATGCGAAGGAGGAACTTACAATATTGTCGGCGCCTGGGATTGTTTGCGCGCAGCATCAAGCGACATTTCTTTACACGATTACAAAAATAAATGTCTAACGGGGAGAATTTGAAGCAGCCTCGGAGGATTTCACTTCGGCACGTTCACTTCCAAGGGGACTCCCGAAGTCACTTTCGAAAATAACTTCGTTTACAAGAACGACAGGATTTGACTTCGCCCGCTTTATAAATAATCTCGCTTTGTTCGTCGACTGTGTTGCCAACAGTCATGAATGAAGGTAAACTCAAAACTTCGTTCCCTTCGCTTGCTTCCTAACGTTATGCGTTTTATGACCGTTCGCTTTCTTCGTTAATGGATATTCAACGAAATTGTACGTTAATTAACATTTTGAATAAAAGATATATAAAAATTCTTAAGATATAGATTATGAAAAATAAAATTTTGTAATAATCAATTGTTCGAATCCACAAAATCATATCTTATTTTTAAATGTATTATATTCAATGCTTTTTAATTTATTTTGTCATGATAGGAATCAAGTATCGTAAATGGAAAAAATATATATATAAAAAAATTAAGGCTGTTACTTTTGAGAACTTCGAAGTTCGAATATCGAAGTCCTCGAACTAAATCACCAGCCCTAGTAAAAATGTCTATAAAATATTAAAATCATTAGTGCATATTTCGAAAATCACTTCCATGCGTATCATTTATTACGTGTAACAAAATTTTCGAAGGAAATACTTATTTATTCTGTATCGTAATAATTATTCCCAATGCACAAAGTTTGAAAATGAATGAGCGGCGATGTCGAGGGGATTCGTTATATATCAATAAACATCGTTTATTTTTCGATCGGGGCAAACGAGATTGCACACGCGAAAAAATAACGACGACGTGACGTCGTTACACTTCTCAGATTTAATTCGAGTCGATCGAGGCGGTCTGCGAAACAACACATCGCCGTCTCGTCGGCCAGTTAAGCACTTCTGGATCCGCTTGGCCGTACGGTCGTTCGAATCATCGATCATGCTTAATTGTATCCATCGTCCGCATCGCCGATATCACCCTGTCATGCGCTAATATATTATGCACTTTTTTCGATCGTGATCCAAATGACGTAGCGCGAGGGAAAAAAGGAAGAGAGAGAGAGACAGGATGCACTGAGAAAGTATCAAACAGTCATTTATCGACGTGGCGATTGCGCCAATTGAGAGAGACGAAATTAATCGACGCGTTGCGAAAGACACGCGACGAAAAAGTGCAGTCGCGAATGACGTCACGATTGTGCCCCGCTTCATTCAAATTTCAGATTTGAAGCTCGCGATAATTCGCACATTGAGAACTCGTTACCGGAATTGAAAGAATAATTTTTTTATTTTTTAAGCGATTTTTTAATAATCTGAACAAGTCTCGCGTGATTATATAAGCGAATCCATTGGTTTCCTGTCTCCAGGAAATTGTACCTGTTGATTCTAATCGATTAAAACTGATGCAATTGCGAGAGATCAATATTAGTTTAATTATTATAAGCAAATCCAAATATTATTCTTTTTAAATATTATAAATAAAAATGAGTTAACATTTCGCAAAATAAAAGTCTCCAAAAAAAAATGTATTTGATTGTTATTTAAATTATTCAATGTGTATTTATTTTAAAAAAATTATTTTAATATATATAATTACTCTCTCTAATTTCTCTAATATAAAATTATGTGATTAGGTGTGAACATGTAAGATTTATCGAAATGTTAATACTCGATTCTAACGATGCGGAAAGTTAAACGCGGCCAGGTGATACGAGGGAATACGCATAGAATCAGAGCGGAAACGGCAGTGAAAATCTTGCGAAACCAAACGAAAGTGTACGCCTAGAAGACAATTCTCTATCGTTTCGTCAATGTTCTCGCTCAGCGCTCATGGCACAGATAGCCCGAAAAATTGGGAAATGTATTTAAATTCAATGATCTCTTAAAGATGTAATCCCACCTGTGTATAATCGTTGAGCAAAATACTTCCAATTAATTTTACAACTCTTTTGCAACAAATCATAATAAAATCCATGAAATGTTTTAGTTTTGAAACTTATCCATTGTTTTGTAAATTTAATTTAATTTAAATCACAAGTTAATGGTCTGCGGCACACGATATTTATAGAATCGCGAAGCCGGAGTTTATAATTCACATTAGCACAAAGCGCTCGCCTTTCGTCAATTCATTTACCGAGATATGGAACGAGGCAGTTAATGGCGCGTACGGGTTGAGCAATAAAAATGGTTTCCCGGTCAAAGTTGTGTTCAGCCAGTCGGAAGGAAAAGTAGCCGTTTCCCACGACGAAGGGTCGATTACATCGAACCCGCTCGAGCTTTAAAGCAACTCTCGTTCTCGCTCCATGTACGTGTGTTTATTCACAATCACGCGTGTGTCGATGCGTGTACGTGAATACTCGCGACGAAGCGCGCGAGCGAATTTAAAGGTGCATTCATACGAGCGAGATTTTCTTTTTAATCATTTTCCTATTTTAATTTTAATTTAATTCTTATTTTCTTATTTAATTCTTTTAAGGATAAATGTTATATTTTTATGTAAAATACAAAAATGAATTTATTTACTTAAGAGAGTGCGATTTAAATATTTATACACTTATCATTTTAATTATCATTAAAATAAGCAGAAATAAGAACCTCATTTTTCTAAAAAAATTATATAATAAAAATATAATAAATATATCTATGACAAATTTTTGTGGACATTTCTTTAAATTGCATTTATAATTGCTAAAATTATTCCAATATCTTCGTCAACAGTTTGTTTTCTATTTATTTTAAGCTGTTTTCGTTTTCCAATATTTTTCTTCGCATTTACTCGAGATTTACCTCTTGCATCTCATTTACTTACATCTGTATAATTCTCGAATTGTCAGTGCGAATTCTACTTAAGGAATGAGTCGAGCAATCTACTCAGGGAAAGTGCTGTCCTACTTGCGCGCCCACCACCATCGTACACATCGTCGCCTCACTCACCATCACCGTACCATAGTGCGCTACCATTGCTAGTGTGTGGGTAGTTGCAACGCACCTATGCGAAGCACTCGTTTAGGACGCCTTTATGTAATCAAGCGTGTAACGCGGCGCAAGCGTGTCGCAAGATTTCATGAATGAATCGTGCGACTCGTGTATCGGCACGTCCTCGAAACCGATCGACGATAGCGAAAAGGGATCTTAGTCTTAGTGTAACATCGTCGCGAAGATACGATAATAACGAACTAAGCAAAAATATATACATTTAATTCTGTTGATGATTTTATAACAATAGTAAAAATAAATGATAGTTAAAAATATTAAATTTATATCTCATTTATATTATTATATAATTATTTAATATATTAATTTAATTGAACGGACTAAGCAAAAATATATACATTTAATTCTGTTGATAATTTTGTAACAACGGTAAAAATAAACGATAGTTAAAAATATTAAATTTATATCTCATTTATATTATTGTATAATTATAAATTAAACTCTTTATAATCCAAAATTACTAAGAATCCAGACTCACAAATATTAAATATTCAATACTTTTGATTAAAAAAATTATTTATACATGCATTGTGAGAAGAGAGCGTCACGAGATGTTTTACGCGATTTTTTCATTGCACCTGTTTGCGGCTAAACCTTTGTATTGAAACACGTGCTTGTTGATTATCACTGCTCTAATCACGGGTCACGTAATCTATGTAACCGTTTCACGGTGCAAAATATTTTATGAACTAATGCATGAGTAGAAGTATGCAACAAAATAAGTACACTCCGCTTAAGTTCAGTCTTAGACTGCACAACTTACGAAACTTGATGGAGATACAGACGTCCCGTTTTCTCGATAGTCAGATGACCGGTTTTTTACCTTATTCCGGGAAAACCTGCTGGTACGCGGAATGGAACAAAAAGATTTTCGAAGATGGAAAACGGAGAAAGTTCCATCGATTCATTGACAGACGAAATCGTTTATTATTATCCTGTTGGTCAGGTTTGTGTGTTTCGAACACAAAATACCGTTGCAATTTCTCTAGAATGTAGATACATGTTATTTTTTTTTTAGATCTTAAAGTGAATCATCTCTCCTCGAAAGCGAAAAATATAAAAAATATCACAAAAGAATCTTGGATTAATTTATTTTTATTTAGTTCTTATAGTTCATATAAAGTATCCTACATATTAATTTTTTTACATGTGCTATTTAGTACTAAATATGTTGCAAGAATGGTAAACATGATACATTAATGTTAATTGAAGTAACAGTTCTAATTTCGAAATAACGTTCAACTAATTGCTAATTCTGTTGCTTCTTAGAAAATCTTGATATTGCCAGTTTCTTTGCCATAATCTTGATATAAATCCGTACAATTTAATGACGAATAAAATAATTAATTGACAATTAAAATAAGACCTAGAACTAAGTAGAAAATTATTTATGAATTATCTTTTTATTAAGTAAACCACTGAAAACAGGACGGCAAATTTTATCCGGTGTAATGCAATCGTTGGTAAATGAATTGCCATTAAAGAAGAAAGTTAATGCCACTTTTGTATTTGTAAAAAATATTCAGTCCTTAATGTATATTATTAACGTTTAACGGCACAGATATCGCGACACGTATATGCATAAAGAGCCAATAAGATACTTTAACACTCTTCTCTTTTTGTCGCTCACGTCGTAAAGTTATTGCATATCACTGTAACAACGCGGTTGTTTTGCAGCATGCATAATTACTCGAAATGCGGGACGAAATCGTCGCAGTAATTAAGCAGCTCCTTTCTCCAGTGCTGCAGAGACAGATTAACTGTATATGAAAAGCCCGCAATAATTACGGTGCACGAAACGGTGCAACATTAAGTCTCGCGTGTGAAACGTCAAATCGCACGATTCCTACCGCATCTCCATTTTGACACTTTCTTCTCAACATATTGTGCCAGCTTATGCAACCGTGCCATGGAGGAGATACGTCGACTGAGGGCGAGCCATTATTCCTGTAACCGATGTAATTAGCACGTTCTTTGCGCAAAGAATTAAACACATCAATTACGCGAAATAAATGTCTCGTATATTACAGCAATATCGCTTCCACGAAGAACCAGTAAATAATATGTAGAGTAATATATCGAGTTCCATTATTTATATTATTGGAAGATAGTGTTATATTAAATAACGAGAAGTTAATAATCTTTAAGATAAGTATTAGAAAAAAAGCATTTAAAATTATTTAAAATTTATTCATTTAAAACGAGTTTATTAAATTTATTTATTCATTAAATAATTCAGTAAATTTATTCATTAAACGAATTTAAAAATTTCTAACGATAAAAATTTCTTTGAAATAATCATATAATTATTTAAAGGAAAGGTTCTTCTATTAAATATATACTTGAAGTTCAATCTTTAATGAGTTTATATCGATTACAACAAAATTTTTGTCCTACATAGATCGATTTGAAAAATTTTTTATACAAAGAATTGATCCATTTTATGTTTTAACTCTGCAATTAACCCCTTTGTTCACGCTATTCAGCGGGGGCGACATATTTAACGACGCGAATTGAGAGAGGACCATTGAGCCAATTAGAGAAAAGCTCGTGTGTGTCGCGAGGGTAAATATAAATCCCACGGGAGGTGCAATGCAACCACCGGGACGGTAGCAGGCAACGCCCTTAAAAGCGGAGCGAAAACGATCACGATGGAACGGCAAGAGGGGTCCTTTCGGAATGGAAAAGGACGAGCGGGCGGCGGGTCGCGAAGGGGAGCGTAAAAATGGAGGAAAAAGAAGGAGGATACTCTCTCGGTTTCAAATCAAGGACCAGACGAACCGGTCTACCCCGTCCGCGGGATGCGTCTCATTTTTTTCGATTCCTTTTTGCCCCAGGGCGTATCCTCCCTTTTTCTTCCCTTCTCCCCTCCCTCTCTCCTTCTCCCCGGTCTGACCCTTCTGGCCGCCCCCCTTGGTCCCTCTTTTCTTCTCCCGAATCCTCGCAGGTGTCCGAGGCAAGAGCAATCCGAAAGTCACGGGCTTCGATGGGCCCAGATTCAAGACCCCCGCGTTGTTATCCTAAGAGGGGGAGGAAAGAGGGAGGAAAGATTGGCGAATGGTCCAATCTTGCAAATGATTCGGCAAGATTCGTCCGGTTAATGTGATTCGATTGACAGAGAAAATATAAAGATCTCTTTCCTCTCGCAAATATATCTGTCGGAATAAAATCATATTTCTCTCGTATATCCTTACATATATAATTATAAAAAATATTCTTCTTCTATCATTAAAGCAATATGAATCAAGAATAAAAAAGCTAGTCACGATTATTAACCAATATAATCCTTGCACTTCGCAAATAAAGTGCATCGTTCTTTTTTGCGAGACGTAAAATATAACCCCCAATTATTAGTAATATTAATATTGTATGCATCATATACATAGTTCTGCGTGTGTAGATATCTGTGTGCAGAGATGCAATTAAATATTTTACAGTAGAGTACAATATTCGCCGAAGCAATCGTTCAGAAAACCCAATTTCCTTTAATAACACCTTCTGTCATGGTGTCCTGTTTCGGTTGAATATTCGTTGCACGCCCACTTAAAAGGACAATTTCTCGATCGTGAGAGCCTTGTACGAAGCTCGCCTTATTTCTTTTGCGAATCGCAACGCGCGCACAGGTGATCGAACTCCGTCAAGGGTTGCGCGAGAGGATCTTCAAGGAGAAGGAAGACAGGAACGCCTCTCTCGTAAGCGCTTGTTGCTGCGCGAAGAACCGCCTTTCGCGCAAACTTTTTATTCCCTCTCTTATGACTCGGTAATTTAAATTTTCGGAGCCATCTCTCTCGAGCGAGACAGACAGAGACGGAGAGAGGGAGAGAGAGAGAGAAGGATTGCGGAGCGAATGAGATGTACGCGAGCATCTTTTTCTTCGTCGTGCGACACGCTCATTCAGGATCGCGTCTGTTCTTCGTCGATCGCGAACCAGGATCTACTTCAAAAACGCTCATCCAAAGGAAATCGTACGACAGTCGAAGGTATACGAGAGGAATATCTAAGAAGATGCATTGTTGCACGGCTCCTCGATTTGAATGCAAAGCCGTGGCGTAAAAGGCGAAGCGAATCGTTGACGATCTTCCTTCTCTCTCTTTCTCTCTGTCAATGTGCGGTTTTATGCTATTCGCGCAACAGATACAACAGGCTATCCCAAGATCATCTATTTTAATTTGAATGAAAGAAAAATACTTCGATGTATCTTAAATTATTCCTGCTTCGACTAAAATGTCGAGATAGAAATCCAAGTAAATATAATTGTTATTTTAAATTCATAACGCATACGATTTAATAAAAATTTAATTTTAATAAAATTTTAATAAAATTAAATTTTATTAAAATTTTTATAAAAATTTAATTTTAATAAAAATTTTAATAAAATTTTCGTTTGAATTCAGTTGAAATTTACCTTCCCCGATTTCGTTGTATCGAATCCAACGCACGTAGGACCGATCCCGTATGACCTTTGACAATCAGTCGTTTGTTATCAACAACGCGGAAGCGACTTCCGGTCATTCTCAACGTTTCCTTCCGGTCGGAATTATTATTCGCGAAATTATGTGCCTCGTCAACGAGGCAAAATCGCGCGAGGGAACGAGCAAAATTTTCAAGCAAGAATAAGCGGAAAAAAAGACGCAGACGCGCCGTATTTATCCGTTGCATTATAATGCATCTATGCTGATGCATGCCGAACGCCCGCACGAAGATGGCGTAACGTGAGCATACAAACATTTATTGTTGCTTCTGAAAAGAAGAACGCGCGTACGACAACATCGAAAGCGAGCGACAGCTTACGAGAGGTACAAGGTCTCCAGAATAAAGCAACCTTGAAATCAGGAGGAAGAGGAAAGTGATCGCATACGATACGCGTTTTGCTTTCGTATGTCGACTTAATTAATTCGCATTTAAATAATTGGCCAAGTGTTATACATTCTTCTTTTTAAATCACAAGGTTGCTGTTTCAATAAACTGTATTAAGTAGCTGACGCCTATTCCCTACGGTAATTTGAATTAATAATAGATAAGTTTGTCATGATATCATCGTAATAGTACCTTACAGCTTCTTTTTTCACGCCAGGTAATTTTTCTAATCGATCAAATTATTGGCTCATCTGCGAAATTATGTATGAGAGAAATTTAATTTAATTTCTAGTAAAATTATTAATTTATTTTATTATAATTGGCACTTTTCCAAAGCTATTTTTATTTTTATCAAACGCTGCACTTGTGTCACGATTGATATATATACTTTAGAGCAAAGTATATCTTAAGTTTCCTTAAAACACATTTAATGAAATTAATTTCAGATTCACTTTATCGTACAAGGAGAAAAAAATAAATGCACGCGTCTCTGTCTGCTCTTGTCAGCGTGCATAATGCTGCACGATTAGATAATTGACGTGGCATTTTCAACGATAAAAGCAACGCCTCTGTCAGTAAAAATCACTCGTCTACGGAGAACCTTGACGCAACTGCACCTGTTGCATTTAATGGACTTTCACCCAGTTTTCAGGCTGATGCGTGTAACGAGGGATTGCTACGTGTAATCTAGCATAAACACAAATTGTCGGTTACCTGCGTCGCGAGCCAACCGCGTCTCTCCTGCAACGTGCGTAATGCGTAGCGCATTTAGAGGCGCGTACGAGTGAAACGCCTTTATCTACTTCGAAGTAATTTGTACCAATTCAACAGCCCGTATTTATGCTTTATACGTATCTTTACGGCTGTTTATGTTTATCGCAAATTTCTCCATTTCTCGCTAATCTTTCCGAGAAATATATTTTTATAATTTATGCAATTTTTTTATAGAATTAATCACTCTTTTATTTGAGAGCAAAAGTAGCAAACTGTTAAGTTTTTTTAAGATTTTGTAAAATGTATACAATCGTACATATTATGTATTGTTTCTTACCATCTATTTTGCTATCATTGTTCAAGCACGAACAAATTAAGACTACTTCTTAATTACTAGTTGGTGGAGTCGCTTGTTCGTAAATTAACAATTACGTAAGAAGGAGGAGTTGTAATAATTAACTCTGATATCATGGCAGGTAAACAAGTAAATAAAATGTCAAGAGGCGCGTATCGCGCGGAACACCTTCTCGGTCTAATTAAAGGCTTATCGCGACTCAGCGCACCTCAGGATCGAGGAAGATCGTCGACGATCATGTTTACGGATCACGCACGAATTTTTCAACGTACCAAGCACATACGAAGTGCGAAAATCCGATACGTTTGCGCGAAATATCGCCGTCGTTGAAACCGGAAATCATGGACTTTTCCACGTCCAGCGAGCGCGCGCTCGTTGCAGCATCGCGGCGTTTAACATGAAAGATCGTGGAGAGGCCTCCGTGTAAAAAGGCCAGCAAGAAGGGACCCCTGGGGGCCAGAAGAGAACCCGTTTTACGACTCTTACTTCTTCCCTCGCGGCCCCCGGCCCCGCGCGCGCTCCTTCTTTTACATCTTTCTATTTTTTTTTTGTTTCTTTACTCCTCTTCCTCCTCTTCTTCACTTCCTCGGCGTCGGCTTTCGTTGCGGTTGGCGTATTTTCGAGGATTCGAGTCGCGGCAAATTCGCAAAATCCTCGCCGATGCATTCGCCGAAATATGTGCTTATCACATAAGTAAATTGTACGTACCGGCGAAAATCGGCGCTTGTATGATGAAGAGGTGATGCGAGAATTACGCAACTAATGAGAAACGTAATGAAAGATCGCCAAGAATCATATTAAATCATATTTCTGGCATATTTGCGTTTCCTCTTCGTTTATTTTTTATATTTTAAGGATGTGTACTTATATGACTTCATTTCTTATGATAATTAGCATATTTTTTATATTCTCGGATTTCTCCAAAATTATTTGACTTTAACGTGATCATCAAGAGCGTACGAGAGCCTAACGTATTATGTCGCTGTACAAGTTTTATTCATTTTCTTATCTTTTGTATCGAACATATGTAAATAAATTGTTACAGATGTATATTATCATACATAAATTTTTTTACGAAAAATGTAATCTTTAATATTAAAATGTTATAACACAAAATATAATATAATAAAACATAAATATAATAAAATATAAATATAATATAAATATAAATATAATATAAATATGATATAAATATAATATAAATATGATATAAATATAATATAAATATAATATAAATATAATATAAATATAATATAAATATAATATATTAAAATATTATAATATATACGTAGCCATTATTTTCAAATATTACAACTACTGCTTTAGAGTAGTTAGTAGAACGTCATATTTCGTTTTAGCATAATTGCTAAGTTTCTTTACCGAGTTTCTTTCCTTTATTCATGATTGAAAATTATGATTTTACAACGATAACATTTTAATGAAACATATGAGAGAAAATAAAATAAAATATTATACACAAAAAGAAAGGACATTCTTGTTTTGAAAATATATTTAATTTTAACATCTCGAAATGAAATCTTGAAATGAGATTATATTGCGTTAATTAAAGAAAAATATAATTTTGAATAATTGCTTACTTGAATGAAGCCATTTTATATAGTTCAATCAAGAAAAATATATTCTTATGATTTAAGATTTAATTTTCTAGAGTGGAAAAGAAACAATGTTAGATAGAAAATAACATTTTTAAATCAAAGATTATAATTTTCTTAAAGTAAAATTAAATAATTATATATTCTTGAGGTGACAATTACAATATTAAAATAAAACTATAATATTGTTGAAATTTATTAAATTCTTCTAAGAAGATTATAAATTGTTTCGTATATACGAAACAATAAATGCGTTAGTTTAAGTATATAAATTTTGATTTGACACTTATTTTTTTTCTGTGTACAATTAACAAGTATATTGACAGACAAGTAGATTGTTGCTCTGCATATCCGGCATGCTTCGAGATATTTTAATCTGTTTCGTTTAATCGTATGACGTACTACAATATACGGGACTACGCGACAAAATACTTTTATCGGCCGTCGTCGGAGTCCGCGGCAATTTATACCAATTGAGGAGCCCGTATGTCAGCAACACGCGACCTAGTCGTCTGGTACCGAAGCATTAATGCAACTTAAGGGTGGCGACGGGATGGGAGAGGAGAGCAGCAGGCAATTTCTAAATCACATTTGAATGGGGTAGCACGCGGGAGCGTCATCATGCGGGTTGCAATAATAATGGAGAATCGGGAAAATGAGTAGATCGACAACGCGAATGATCGAATCACCAGATTCTCACGGAACTTGTGGCGGTGATCGCGTGTGCTTCAATTTTATGCGAATATCGCGATGAGAAATAAAAAACGGATATCAAAAATCAATGTGTTTCTTCACAGGTATAATATTATAAATTTGAGATAACAAAGTTATAAAATACCTATAAATATTAATAGATAATATAATTTCTTCTGCAATTAAAAAACTCTTATCTCATTAGAGATATCTTAGTATTTAAATAAGTAGATTAGAATTTTATCTTGGTTACGTATTTAGCGTGTGACCAATTAAACTAATTAAATTAATTAATAAAGAACGAATTTATAACACATGATTCATCAAGAATCATTGAAAAATTTCACTCTCATTGTAGATTTCTTTAATAGAATTTCAGAAAAATTCTACTAAAGAAATCTACAATAAGAGTGCAATTTTTGATGAATCATGTGTGTTATAAATTCGTTCTTATTAATTAGTTTAATTAGTTTAATTGGTCATACGCTAAATATGTAGCCAAGCGAAGCGTCTCACACATAAATAAAAAACTTCGATTTCTGTTTTTTTTCTTCAATTCGATTGGCCAACGTATTTATTAGCATCTTGACTATCCTCATTTCGATATTAAAAATAAAATTGTTCCTTAAAAATGCAAAAAAATTTTCGTAGTCAGAGTTATTTCAATGGGACAGGTACAACTTTTTTACCACGAGTATAATTTGCATTTCTGATCTCACTGCTGCTACGATTTTTATCCCAAAATATCCGGAATCTAAAATTATTCACGCAAAGCACGCAACAATCATTTACTTTAGCAGACATTTATGTAATTAAATATTAATTCGATTCAAAAATTGGATTTTATTCACTTATATCCAAAGTAAAATCAGTTTAACATTTAAACACAGTTAATTATGCTTCTAAGAATACAAGCTAATTATTATAAATTTTACTATTTTTTTTAATCATATCAAAAAATAAACTTAATAATATAAAATTTAAGAACTGGTGCTTCCCAAATAAAAAATTAGCATTTCCAATATCGTTAATCATCGCCATATTAATTCTAAACAATGCGAACGATAGATTCAAGTTTCGCCTTGAAAAAAAAAAGACTTAATCAATGAATGGCCAAATATAAGATAAATACAAATCGATGCCTATACGTCATTTGCGTTTAGACCAACATCATATTATCGTCGTCGATCGTAACCGCGATTGAAAGCTAATTTCTCGGCCGTTTATTGGCGGCTGCGTTTTATGCATCGCTTGCCAGAATCATCGCGCGACTGGTTCGTTTAATTCGACATGTCGTTATTTATCAGTACACATCCACCAACCGCATATCATTATACAGAGCAGGATCTCAGATACGCATCGTGTATCTGTAAGTATGATTGAGTAAATAGCCGGGCAGGTTTTCAGCACGACCCGCTATTCCAGTTCGCCTTGGATCCGCCGTCAAGTTTCTCAACTTCCGTCGACAAATCGCGCGTATCCATGGGTATTTGCTTGGTTTTCTACTTAATCCGGACACCACGAGAGGAAATTGCAAAAACGCGGCTAATGCGACTGTAATTGAACATTATTCAACACGAAACTTTTAAACAGCTGTTTTTTTCTCTTATTGTAATCTCCTCGTTTGCGCGAATACTTGATGATAACTTGATCGTTAAATGTTAATGTTTAATTAAACGAAAGTAGAATATATTAGAGTAATTTATAATTGTAAATAATAAATAAAGGCATGATATTTTGCACCTATAGGTGAGAATCAACATGTTATTAATATATGACAATTCTGCTTCTTTAGCAATTTCTAATTTAATAAAGTGCTATCGTTTATCAAATTAATTAATTTCTCATAAACTTTTACCTAGTGTTACTTATCATGAATTTAACGAGGAAATTTTATGAGTTACTTCTATTCTCTACTTCTATTCTCTACTATTTCACTTTATTAAAAATTATTATTCCACTTTATTAAAAATTATTATTCAATTGTAGCTTAATTGTAAAGCTATAAATTTGAAATTTTAATATGCTTGATCTTGAAATATATATTTTTCTAATTCCTTTTAAATTTGGAGTCCCTTGACCCTGCTCATCGCGGAAAATCCATCATGGCGTCTGATTCTTTTTCATCGAAGGCCTTTTTGTAATTCACGTTGGCGAAGAGCGCACGCTGTGGCATTTCAATCGTGTCGGCCGCACATCGTGAGCGTAGCTATTGCAAATGCAGCGATTTTTATTATTCTCTCCGCTGTTATTCGATACTGCCGATATTTTGCACGCACACATGTCACGCTTGGAAAGATAATATTACTGTCATATTATTGTCATTCTTTTAAAGTCATAAATTTGCAGAATTATAATATTTTAAAATCTTTCGGAATTTTATTTTAATTTTATGCATTTTACATCTTATGAAACAATTTGATTCATTATAGTTTTTTTCTAAGTATTTTCTGTAGAATTAAATCTCATCGTTTTTCTCGTAGCTTCTTGAATAGTAATTCACGTAATTAATTCATATCTCGTTATCTCATTACACAACATTAAGTATTAAACTTATATAGGTTTATTAAGTTTCTTTTGCTCGGACGTCAATTGAATAAAAAAAGCTGCAATAATAAAATTAGCATCTCAATACACGAATATATTTGCGTTACATTTTTTGATCTTTATCTTACGTGACTCATGATATAAATAAAATATTGAATATAAAAAAAGGCGTATAGAGAATATAAAAAAAGGCGTATAGAGAATTTGAAATCAATGATATGATATCTCGCAGCTCTCGGTGTTTTTCTCAAATGATTTGACATCTCCTTAATCGAAGTAACCCTAGTTGAAAAAATGGACGGAGGAATCGATTAAGGCAAGGTTGAAGTTTAGCTGATGTTAAAGCTCCATCTCTTCCGCATTTGCGTTACTTTTACTCGCGTGGAGTGTGGTTCGCCGATGCGATTGCAAATCTAACGGGTCGCAGGCCACGCCGCGCCGCGGGGTTTTTCGCTTTCCGATTGCTTTACGACTCGCTTGATGTAACGGTCACCCGCAGCGGACTTTGTAAGTAGCCGGTTGTTAGCCGGCAATTTTCAACAGCAGGCGCTTGTCATTAAACGTCAGCGTCACTCTTAACCACTTGAGGCCCATCACGCTTAAAGCGAATCGGCCAATCGCGGCCTGTAAATAACGATCGTCGTCCTAGCCGGAGGTCTTGCGCGCGGCTAATTCTCTTATGCGGCGCGCGTCTCGACCGCGGTTTATGCAAGCGTCTGGCATGCCTAATAAACGATAAAAGATCTTTTTTTTTTCTTCCTTTCGGTCGCCCGCCGCACAACTGAGACCGCGCCTCGCCGGAGTTGAAATCGTCTCTCGCGGAATGTGGGAGGTGGACGCGCCGCGTTGCTTCGTCGCTCGTAATCATTGTTCGCATAATCCTCTCTCCCTCGTGTCGATTACGAGAGATTAGGCTCGTCGCCGCCGGGGATTATATAGGTGGTTGCGAGGGGATGCGAGGGGATGGCTCCTTCCTATGGGTATTCTCTCCGCGTGAACGATCTTGCGGGTTAATCTCATTCCTATCGCTATATTTACATTGCTGTAAATTATACGTTACATGTACTAATAATAAGCTGCGAACTGCCCTAATGAAACGTACTGTAAATTAAATTTATGCGCGCTTTTACCAGCCGAAGAGATAACATACTGTGTTTGTGCAAGTACAGTTTTACATGTTTTCTTTTTTTCTTATATATTGTATTTATCTTATTGTAAGGCAATTAGGAGTAATCTTTTAAATTAACGACTGTAATAAAAAGTATTTTAAAATCTAGAAGAAAATAATGACTTTAATTGACTATTTTAACTACTCAACGATGCAATTTCAGCAGTTATTAAACAGACTGATGCAAATAAATAATAAAATATTTTATTAATATCATTTTATTAATATCAATATTTATTAATATTTTATATTTTATATTTATTTATTTATTTTATTAATATTAATATTTATTTTTATTAATATTTTATTTTACGTAACATATGTTACATTTTTTTAAATTAATTTTATGTAGAGTTGAACAATCTTGAAGTGAGACGAGAAATTATCAATCTTTAGAATTAAATTTTCTTTTCAGAGAATTTAATCAGTGGAAAGAGGATGTCTACTCAAATTTAAAAAAAAATTCTTAAATTTCCAGATATTTTTTGGTTTAAAATGTTTTAGAAAAAAATCATTTTCAAGATGTTTTAATGTAACTTTCTAAAATAAATTTATTGTATGCGTTTCCTAATGTTTTTCACTCATATGAAGGAAAAACACAGTCTTTTAAGCATTAGATTTCTAAATGTGCCGAAAAAATTGACTTGCGAAAAATAAGCATTTTTAATTATTGTATAAAATTTTCATTTCCTTATCACTAAAAATTACAATAAAAAATATGTATTGCATATTCAATATTTTGTTATGAAAGCAGAATTTTAAAAAAATTTCCCAAGTTCCAATGAGAATTCCTTATTTTTCCAGATATAAAAGAAATGAGAAAAATTCTGATTTTTCCTGAGAATTCGAGATTTTTCAAGTTTTTTCAGAAACATCCTACTAATGTCCTCTTAAATATTATAGTAGAAAAAAATTATTTTTAATTTTCTCTCTCTCGAATATCGCCTTGTTCAAACGTCCTTATTCCCGACGAACATCGAAACAACTATAGCACGGAATGTTAAAGAAATTTTTGCTACACTTATGAAATAAGTTCTTAATGTCACGACTGGTTTTTCATGTTGCACCATCTGCTGAAATACGAAGAACTTATAAATAGGATGAAATCGCACAGGCACACGAGCAAGGAGTAGACTCCACCTGTCGGCCGTCTTCTACATACCGGCACGCAATTTCATTCATTTCGATTCGCATTTAACTTTTCAGTCGTCAACGAGCCCGATATAGACCGCGTTATGAATAGTGCAACGTCGTTCTCGCAGCGTTCAGCATCGCTGCCCCACGTAGTATCGTAATTCTCTTTATCACGTCGCGTCTGCAGTCTCTGCCTCTCGCTCTCTGTATATCAATGCGATACGAACGAATATGCAGAACTGCGCATGCATACATACATGCATGCATGCATACAGTGCACAAGGAAAATCGCGCCGGAGCCGATAAGAAGAAATCCAAACGGCACGTATCCTCTCGTGAATACAAGCCTTACGTCGTCTTTCGCAAACAAAGCCGTATTTTCTTGAAAAGATTTTTGCGAAAAATATATATTATTCTAAATTCTCAAAAACGCAGAAAAAAGTTTTTTCTTGTAAAACACATGTTTTAGAAAAAATTCTAATCTAGATATATTTAAATAAATATTAAAAAATATTGTAATTTGAGTAAAAAGATCTCATTCTCTTAATTGTTAATATATTTTGTGCAATATATAACTGACAATCATCTCGAAAATATCGCTACAATTTTCTTGTAATATTGCTTTGAAATCGAAATAATCACTTTGTTCAAAAGAAATTAATTAGACATATTAATAAAAAATTAATAATACCTTCAATATTTAATGACATAAAATATCTGTCATATTTCTTGATTCTGTTATTTCAACATCTTGTACATATCGATGCATATATTTTGAAATCTAAACATCGTTTTACTGACCGTTTTACTATGGATAAAAAAAAAACAGACGTATCAACAATCCAGCGGAAAATTTTCTAATGCGTACAATGTTACACAAACACAGTTATATGTTTCTTGCTCGATAAATAAGAAGAGTACCATCAATCATTTAATATGCATACGATGATACGTTCATCTCCTACTACAACGGTTATTTATAAATATATATCAACGACGATTGAAAATGGCAAATCATTATGACGTTACGCTGTTTACTGTTTTCTAGATGAATGTTTTTTTATACACTCATGACAACTAAAAATAACGATGTTATTGCACGCTAATGACACATATTCGTTTAAAGGATGATTTCTTCAGATTTAATTATATGTGTTGATATTTCATATTTATTAAACACGAATTAATTGTGCAACATGAAATTTTTAATGATATATATTTTGCATAAACATATATATTCCGAATCTTAAATCAACCTTCATCAATCATCTTTAATCTTAAAATTTTTTAAATTGTCGTCCAAACGTTTTTGTACAACTCGTTATAAAAAATAAATTTTTATTTTGTGAATTAATATTCTTTTATAATTAATATATTAATGTATTCTATAATTCTTTTTCATTCTGTCTCTTTATTTCTTATTTAAAAATATCTATGATATATTGTGTGATTCTAAAATAAATTATTCGGATAGATTGTAGGAATAGGAAGACCGTTATATTTTATTTAGCGCTTATATATAAAGGGCCTCGCGAGATCTTAATCTGACTTTACTAATAGTAAATATTTGACACACAACTCTATTTCCGCAATAAGGAATCAAGGTGTTTCACCCAACCTAATGGGATGATATTCAGGTGGAAAATTATTTCTTCCAAGTTGCAAGGATTTTACACCATACCGTCGATTTACATAAATTCCAGCTTAAAAAGGACAACGAGACGCGAACTACCTTATTACCCGCTTCCATGTGTCGGTCGCGTTAAAATAAACGCGACGGCTAATTTCCTCGAGGGCAGCATCGTCATTACAAAGTCTGCTTTCGACATCGTAAATATTTCGGGTTCTCACAAAAGCAAAGTATTTGATGGTATTGGCGAGAGAAGGACGACGCACAGGACATGTGCAGGAAAGATATAGGACTCGAATATATATTTTACATCAAAAAGTGAAAAAAAAGATTACGTAAAATGTCTGGAGAAATATTTATGTCCTTAATTAAAGTACGTTTACTACAAAGATAGTACGGGAGAAGTAAAATCTTCTGCCTCGTTAAAGACAAAGATTTATATTCATATATTTGCTCTAGGAAGAGTATACATCCTGCAACAAAATTCCAAAAGTTATTTAAAATTTCTACGTTTATATAAATATATGAACGTTACATGTACGTATATTTCTCAGGAGGAGCCTGCGATCGGGTTTTCCTCGGACGTTCCGCCTCGGTGCAGCCAGGAAGGGAATAAATATTTCGCAGCCACGTCTTGTCATTCGCAGTCGTCGCGACTATTCCCGATGCGGTCCTGCGGATTCAATAAGTCGTAGGGGCCAGTCTCGTCTTCTCGCTGTCCGTCTTGTCGGCGACGATACAACCGCGCGTATCCGCCGCCGGGCTTTACACGCAGGATGTCCCGTTTAAGAATATAAATGTGAACTTATGCCGCTCGCGAACGCGCATCCTTCCTCGTCTGCGAGAAATTTTCATTTTTACGAGACGCCCATAAATGTGCGTCCAATCTTATTATTCAACTCCTGACCGATTCGCGTTGTCTGTCGGTTCTATTAATTCGATGCGATTGATTTTTTCTTTTTTTTTAAACGCGAAGGATAATTGATCCTATTTAAGTAGCAAAATAGAAATTTTTGAAAAAAATATACCTAAGAAATTATGTTATTTTTATTTCATTCAGATGTATTATTTGTTATAAGACACATACAAAGAGGTCTGATAATTAATTATTCGGCTAGACTTTATAAATGCACTTTTATCATTAAACTATTATTATAATTGATTATCGCTTGGTCGCATAAAAATTTTATGTCAACGCTAATTTCGCGCTTGGGGTATATTTCTTCGAGATGGACGACCATCTTACGTTCATGTGCATAACAGCTAAAAAAAGAGACGAAGGACCGCACTTTTCTCAAGTCGGAAGGCGCACTTGTCAAAGAGACTGTACCTTGTGCCCGAGTCGCTTGAAAGCCCGTGGTTCATATACGGTTGTGTCGGTGAAGGAGCTCGTGTGAGACTTAATTTGTGGTTTTGTGTGTATATGTGTGTGTACGATGCGTGCACGTACGACGACAGCGCGGCGTGCGTGTGAATGGACCCCGAAGACTCACCTTGAAAAGGAGCGAGTATCGAAAGAGAGTCTTGTGCCGCGGCGAGGTGTATAACGTGTGCGACAAATACGTGTGCACTCGCGTTGTACGCGAGACGAACGAGACGCATTTTTACAGACGCGAAAACCGTTAGGGCAACGCCATAATTGTTAACGACGGCGATTGAAAGTGCGACCGTATCCATCGCTACCAGCCAATCGCCTCGATGATCGATAGACTCGAGTACTATGATCTTTACCGGACAAAATGATTTATTGTCAGAGGCGATTGATTAAAGCACTTCACCTCGACCCTCCAATTAAAACGATCTCCAGAAGAAAGCGTTCGATCGCGACATTTTTATAAATATTTCGGAAATTTTCTGATATTTTGAAAGTATCTTAATGCTAGGTGTTTATTTAAAAAATAATTTATATATCGAAATTAAAAGGCATTATAAAAAGATTTCAATGATGATGTGGAACATAATGATAGATCCAAGTATTATGATCTTTACCAGACAAAGTAATTCATTGTCAAGATGACTAATTAGCCTAAACCTTGATCCTTCAATTGGACAATTTCTATGCAGAAGAGAGCGTTTTTATTGTGACAGTTTGAATTATATATATTTCGAAAATTCTCTACTATTTTGAAAATACATATCTTTATGCTAAATATAATCATTAAAAAAGAAATTATACATTAAAATAAAAAATAAAATTTCAATGAATATATGATCGCGATTATCAGCCCAAAATATAATTAATCTTCAAGATAATGAAAGTCGCGTTAATCTTGTTGGTTCCAATCGTGAGGATAATGCATATAAATGTATCGTCTGTTGTCTGTGAAGATCGGTGTAACATTTTACGAGGAAATGCGCACGTGAATGAATTTACAATCCAAGAGACATGGTTGTAAATTTATAAAGGAATTAGGAGATACTCAACAAGATCATTTTTACAAGTACAAGCTCGTTACATGCTATATCAGGTGTATATCAGATTTACATCTATTGAACAATCTTATTTGATTATGTTTCATTGGGATTAAAAAATGAAAAATAGTATTTCATGTGTTCTCTTTTAAATTCTCGATTCACGTATATTTCGATAAATTTAGTGTAGATAATAATTTTTTATCAAATCTAAAGCATTTTCCTGCATTTTCCCTATCCACCCATCAACTGCAAGCGTACAGGTTGCACATAAAAGCAGACAAGTCTCAAACATCACATATATCTCATGACAAGTAAAAGTTCAAATCGTACGTGACGCCTGTTTTGTTAACGCACCGTCCCATTGCAACGTAAAAGCGTTATGTAGAAAAGCATGTCACACATATACATGAAATCCTGTTTTATAGAAAACCCGAGATATATTCCCGAGATATATTCTCTCTCCCCGAGATTCCTCGTGAGAAGGATCACCGCGGCAGGATTGGGAGTTAGGTATTCAGGAAAGCGCGCGGTTCATAGGAAGTCTGCTACGTGACGACGATGTCAACCCAGGGCAAAGAAACGAGAAATAATAAAAAAAAATAAAAAAAATAAACAGAAAGGAAAGGGAAGAGAGAGGAGCGCGGGTAGAAAGAAACGGCGAGAGGCGGCGAGAGGCGACGACGAGGCGTCCGACCGTTCCATCTCTCGCATATGTAATGCATCCTTAAGGAATTTTTTTTAGCTCCACTATACGTTCTTATCTTGACTTTTACCCGGGCGACAATTCCGTCGGAAACTTGTTTTTCAATCCTATGTATATTGCAACGAGATTAATCTTGTCTTGGAGAAAGATGTCTTATGAAATATGTTATTTCTCGCTCTCTCTTTCTTTCTATTTTTCTCTTTCTCTCTCTTTCTCTTTTTTTTTGCTCTCTTCTAATTTTCTGTGATGCCATTTTTTACTATTATTGTAACAAGTAATATGTGTAATAATTATACTATTCATTTGTTGAAATTGTTATTGGATAATTGCCCATCCTGTTGAATATGAAAAGATTTCGGCACGCGAGAAACATCGTGACTAAAACTCGCTGTTAACCTTGTGATATTTATGGACCAAATGGAGAGCCAAAACAGAGGACGTGGCCCCTCCGAACCTCCGGAATTATCTTCAGGACGACGCGGGTCCATACATTGCTACTCGCACCTGCCAACTCTTCAAAATTCCGAGTAAAAACAATGTTCGATCATCCATTGTATAGTTTGGATCTGATCGAGCGGCTATCATTTTTTACCTGTATTTTAAAAAATCTTTAAAACATCAAAAAAACAATGTTTTCAATAAATAAATACATTCAAACTTTTGTTAGAAAATTAATAAATATATTGCTGACAATATTCTTCGATGGCAAAAGCTCTTCCTCATTACAATAAATGTTTGAATTTCACATGGAAAAATAAAAAATAAAATAAAGAATACACGTATGTATTTTAAAATCTAGTCGCAATAATTTTTTTTTAAATATACTATTTTTTTAATCGACTAACTTTTACTTTCTCTCATTTATGATTGAAA
The DNA here is from genome assembly GCF_025532165.1 of Camponotus vicinus. Lineage (NCBI taxonomy): Eukaryota > Metazoa > Arthropoda > Insecta > Hymenoptera > Formicidae > Camponotus > Camponotus vicinus. The sequence goes on from NW_028141956.1 coordinate 24,384,225, forward strand.
GTTAGTTAATAATCTAATTAAAAAAAATAAATCCAACTTTTCCTTTTCCTAAAGAACACTGCTAATTGTATATTCATTAAAAGAAAAAGTCAGCTTACCGACAATATCGAAAATTTTTTCACTGAATGCTATTTTTGTATTTTCAACAAAAGATAAAAGTCTATACATGTATCGTCTTATCATTTCTGATAAATATGAGTAAAGAATTTAGTTTTTAAATTATCGAGAGCGTAAAAATATTAAATGGACGGCTGATAATTTCGGAGACAAAGTGACGTCATGGCCGACGCCAACGAGGGTTGGAACATTATGACAAGAAGGGACCATTTGACCCCACTCATTGTTTCTAATCCCACAATAAATTGAAGCAGCTGTACCGGCAATTGATACAAATTTACGTACAGTCCGACTCATAAGGCGTAGTTCTTACTCGTTACGATGCTGTTGCGACTTGGTCTCTGCGCGCATGACTCGTTTATTAAATTGTATTCCATTCTGTATTTTACATAATATAAATTATCTCTTCGATTCTGATGAATCATAAGCTGTTAGAGCTTGTAAGAGTAATATGAAGATTATAGCTTTTATATCATCAAAATAAGAGATCAAATAAATAAATATAATAGACGGACTTCAATTATTGATATCACATTGAAATATTATTAAAAAACAATTTTTTAAGATTTTTTCTATTTGCCATAAACATTTATATCAAATATACAAAATATTACATTAGTATATTTAATATATAAATATTTAAAACAAATATATAATTTATAAAAAAATTATTCGATATTTCATTAAAAAAATAAAACTTGCAAATTATAAATATGCACAATTTACATTTATAATCGTAATATTTCAAATAGTTTGAGTTTTGATGATCATCAAGGTTCAGATTATTATGATAATACATTCATAGTGATTTGCTCCTCTTGTCGACTTGGCGATAAGTGAGCAGAAATTATGCATTTTTGCGAAAAATGAGTACACATATCAATGTCAGCGATTGATTAGAACGATTGTTTTTTTTCATTTCCTTTTCGAATATCATATTCGCATTACATTAAACATTTGCCCATTCTGCATAATATGATCCATTCAAAAATAAGAGTCCTGAGTTCCAGATTCTAACTGACATTAAGTATATTATATTACTGAAAGGGGCTTCAGAAAATGTTTGACGATTCCATTTTCGAAGAATCATTTTTAGGATTATATTTCTATACATGTTATATCGTTTAGAGAAGTGCAATATGCAACAAGCGTAGACTTTATCGCAAACATTGTAATAAACGTCACGCAATTTTTCAAATACCTCTTGAAAAAAAATGGCGACTATCGACGAGATGTGAGGACGCAGAGAAAAATCTGATTTATACTTGAGTTGTACAAACATATTCACGCCACCCATGACGGTTTCTGGCTGCCACATATCCGCAACGAAGATAACATGGATTGACGCGAGCAGGCCGGGCGATAACACACGCTGATTTTTCTGTGGAGTCAGTTGAAAGTTATCGGACAGCCTCCGGGAGGTCAGGCCGGGGCTCGACTCGGTTTACAACCGTCGCCTCTTTTCTTCCAGGGTAACCCTACGCATGGTCATCTTTCTTCATCCGCCCGTTTGTAAGATGTCAGGAAAAAAGCGATGCCGAGGGCATAATATATACACTCACATTATACATGCATTTTTTCCATATAGCACACATGTTTGGCAATATTGTAGTTTTTCCAAGGTATCTGTAATTTTTCAATTCCGGTTATCTTGCATTTTTGATTCGTATAATTAAAGAGAAAATTGCTCTATTTTTTTCAATATTTATTTGGTTCCTTTTATTACGTAATAATCTAAGAAAAAAATATGTATTTTTATGTATCTTTTTCTTTCTCTTTATTTTATTAATATTACATATTACAAATCATCGCCATCACGAAAGATTTGTCATTAATTCGCTCTCTCATTGAACTGCTCTCTGACAATGAATTTTACTTTTTACTTTTACTCTTCAATTTATCAAAGATGATCTATCTGTCAAATATTTTTTTTGTATGCAACTAACCATATTTTTCGCAAAATAATAATGATTTTCTTTTAATACGTCTGCTTTGATTTAAACGCGGCTGCGTGATACAAGCTATTATTTATTTTTATTCTTTCCGGAACAATTTCAGTGTCGGATTGATTGTAGGTTGCATCCATTGCAGGAGAGGCTTTATTTGTGTGAAATTCTGTTTGGCGGCTAGTTAATCGCCGAGCGATGACGACACGCGATTTATCGTGCGCGTATAATTATAACTCGCGATAAAAACAGCCGACCGACTTTAACAGCGAGATCGGTTGATTGTGTCGGTCGGTATTATTCATTAATTTTGTGATAACCGAAGCTAGACCCTTGCAGGCTAGATAATGCCTAACGGAAAATGAAGGAGGTCTTTTTTTCTCTGCTTCGCTCACTCAATCTTTCTATAATTCTTTCATGATAATTGTAGGCGAGATGTATTTCTCGATTCTTAAGCACGTTCGATGAATGTGATAATTCGAACTATTTTATAGTATTCCTACTGTTTTTAATTTCATAAAATTAGTATTGAAAACAAAAACACCATTACTAATGCAACAATATTTATATTTATATTCTATTATTATATTCTAATATTTATATTCTATTATTTAAAATTTATTTTATGACAATTTAAATATGATTGTTTAATAGAAATGATTATTATAGAATAATTAATAGAATATTATTAATAAATATTATTAATAGAATAATTATTAATAGAATAATTATTTCTATTAATAGTATTTATTAATAATTATTAATACTTAAGTATTATAAAAATAGAGTAATCAGTATCAGTATTACAGAAATAGAGTAATCAGAGTATATTAATAAGAAGAGCAATTTATATTATCAGAAACCGATATACATATAAATAGATAGAGATTCATATTTAATACAAAACAGAGGCGTATACTTAAAGAACTGTTGTATTCTATCCTATTCTAGAACAGGATTTCTTGCAATAATTTTTGCAAAAGAGAAAAATTGCATAAAAATGTTCACACCTTTTCCAACATCGAAACTAAGCAAGTACTCATTCGATGAGTCCATAAAGGGACTAATGATAATCGTGGAAAGAAGGAGAAACGAGTTCACGCGGTCACCTCATCTCTTTCCGGGGTGTGAAAATTAATTAACCTGGCGTCGCGTAATTTCACGAAGGAATACGTGGCATATTCTCGACCGGCAGGTTGACCACCGCAATCATGGCGTTAATGCCATGAATACAATACACCGCGATGCAATGTCGTCCGGCAAATCGCTCCTGCTTGCAGGACGACTTATGCAATCCGCGGAATGAGAAGGGATGTGGAAGCGCGCGCGAGCTCTGGGAATTTATCAATGGCTCCGGGAGAGAGCAAAGGGAGCTCTTCTCTCTCGACACAACGGGCGAGTCAAGATTACTGTGCGCGCGAGAAAGGAGAACCTTTGATCCGGGCGTTTCATCTCGGAAAGCCTCTCTTGAGGACTCTCCTGGCGTCTCGCATCTCGTGTATTTATACGTGAAAGCGTGCCCAAAGTTCGCCTTCGCGCGTTAACCCCTAGAACGTATAATTTGTTTCTCCGATATTTTTTATTCATGAACAGCAATACCGTGAATAATGAGTCGGGAAGCTAATCATGTCACTTGTGTAACAATTCGCACTTTATGTGTTTCATTACATGAAAGGAAAATTTCTCGTTTTGGAAAACGCTGCTTGTGATAATTTTCTCAATGATTATAATTAAACTCGTCGGAAAAAATATATATTTTTTTCACTGCGTTGTAAATATTTCTTCCGGAAATGAATATTATTATTTCTGTTTAAATTACATCACATTGTATAAGTCTCTTTTGATTTATTCTTTATAGATAAAATACAAGATAAATTGTTAAGAATGCACTTATATAAAGATATAGAATATAAGGTTATATTAATATTTATATACTCTTGAATTTTTTATTTTCTATCTTTCAATTGTTTTCTCAAAAAATATTTTTTCAATTTATACTTCTATAATGTTTTTACAAAGATGAATGATTTCTAAGATTATTATTTATACAATCTTATAAGTATATAATAAGATTGAGTTCTTTTCATTTATGTTATACACTGCATAAGTCATGAATGAATCGGAATAAATTAAGAAGCCTAATTGAGCAGATGTTCATTCTGTCACAAACATTGCTGCAAACTTCCTTGTTCCATCAAAAGCAGGAAAACAATATGTAATATAACGGTGGATATGGCCGAATTATCTCCCCTCATTTGAAATTCAAGCTATCTCTATGCCAATTAAGGCACATCATCAAAAAAGATCGTTAAACCTTTTGCCCTTTACTTTCCACGAAATACTATTGAGGGAAAGCATGCTGAATATATTTAACATTTGGAACGAAACCCCATTTAATTGACTTAATATTATCTCCTTAATATTATCTCCTTTTACTTGAATTCGACCTTAACAAATTATTTTCAGACATTTTATAAACAGTTGTGTATTTCCTTGAACAAGCATTCATTGTTCTTATAAATATTGTATTTTAATGTAAATTTCTCTCAAATAAACATGAATACGAAAGATGCATATATAATGACTAATATGTATGAAATATTAAAGACAAATTTCTTCTTTGAGGCAAAAATCTTTATGAAAAAAAGGAATACAAATCAATGAATAATTTTTAAGTTATATATAACTTACAAAAGAGATAAAGTTTATATTCAATCATATAGCTGCACAAAATGCAAAACCCTCCAAATGCTCTTTTGAGTAAATTATGAATCTATAAAAAGATAAGATCCTTCTATCTTCCATGGCAACATTTGCGCATCAAAAGACTGCTGTGTATTGGAATATTTTTTGGTTACGTTCGTTTAGCATCTCAAGAGGCTTCATGAGCTACGAAAGCTCGTTGATCCTGACAGCGAGCGATCCTTCCCATGTTGTAGAGAAGGAATAAATTGAAAGGATCTAACTGGCAGCGGTCGAGGATCGATGGTTATAGAACAAGCGAGCCACTACGAAGTGAGAAAACGAGATGAATGACTGGCTGCGAACTGGTCTGGTCGGGTTCGAGTGTCCATCTATGTATTGTATAGAGTCGGAAGTATTGAAGTGTATGCCTGCGAGATGTGAAAACTCAAGCAACGTGACATATTCTGTCAGAAAACACTTAATATAAAGCAAACTTGTGTAAGCACTTTTTAAAAAATGACGACATAAATTTGTATCAAAAGTCCAAAGTTAAAATACAAGTCCAAATAATATAAAAAGAAAAAGAAAAGAGAGATCATATAATAATAATATGTAGAAAATTTAAAAATCAAGCTATTTGTGAAGTTTTCCATTTTAAACTTTCAGCAAATAAAATATTAATATCTAATTAGTAATTATATATTATAAGTATAAAAAATTAATTTTTGTTTTATTTGAAACAATTCATGAAATACTTTAAATGCTTAATGTTTAATGTAATGTGATGTTAAATGTAATTCGTTTTTTATATGAATTTATATAATTTTCATTATTTTCGCAGATCTTTCAAGAGGCTCTTATTTATTTTTTTACAATGCATGTTTTACATGTTTAAATATGTACTTGTCAAGGGGCATATGCTTCTGCGGAGCGAAGCTGTTATCACAGAGTCCGTAAAACTAAAATAACAGGAGCGCGACAGGATGGAGTTATGTTGAGAGAGCGAGAATGCCGTCCACCCCTTTCCTCTGATAGCAGAACAAAGGAAATATACGATGGTGATAGTGAAGCGACTTTCAACACGATCCTTCCTCTCGTCTTCTTTTTCTTCCTTCAAAAATTACACGCTAATAATGTCAAACTTATCCATAAAAAAGTACATATTTTTTATATGCAAAATTAATCATTTTTACGATCGTGCTGTGCAATTTTTAAATCTCTATCGGACATTTAAAAGCGCCGACCGATTTATTATTCACTTTATTAGCGTAGCCAAGGAAGAAAGAGAACTGCGGAGTCCGATGTCTGAGAAACACTGCTGCTTACAACCAATGGACCAGACCCACACGCATACATACGTGCACACCCATGTACGAGACACATGCTCTTATACGAGAGAGATCCGTAATTCCAAGAAGCGTACAGTCATCGGAAAAAGTGAAGGGTGTTTCTGGCGAAGGAAGATGGCGGGGGTGAAAATGCTGGATAGCGCTGGTGCGTATTACCAGTTGAACATATTCATGAAAGTTCCTTGACATCGCCAGCGGTTGCGAGAGGTGATCGGTCGCATGAAAAAGGAAACGCCATATCGCGGATTTCCTATTGTGGTCCTAGTGTGGTTTCGGTTGCGAATTTATCATATTAAGTCACGATTTTAGTGTTAAATGATTGTTACTTCGAGAAGGAGATATATAATGTATATAAATGTTACATTTATATACATTAATTATTTAAAATGTATAGATGTATCCCTTTCGTATGAAATGATATATACTCAAGTGCGTTCAACTATTAATTAATTTTAACACATTGTTAAAAACATTATTAAAAATTCAGATTGTTAAAAAAATACAGAGAAATAATAAGTGAAATATACACTACATCTTGCGCGACTATCGGCATTCCTTTTATTACGAAAGGATTATCCAAGCAATCTGCAAGTCGTTTGTATGTAATAAAATGTTTTTTTTAATTGTGTAATCTCTCCTGTCGTAAGATTTTAATTTTCATTTTTAAATCTTTTCTTTCTGCGGTGATCAGCATTAATATATAAATAGTTTATGTAAATACATAAAACATGCGCAAAATAGAATATTCATAAATCTGATGCAAATGCATAGTTTGAGATACCTATAAGTAAGAATTGAAGAAATAAATGAGAAATATGCCACGAGTTTTTCAAATATCGAGCAAAATAGTTTTTTCGTTTATTTCGCGTAACGGATATTATGATACTATTAAACAGCGATGAACCAGCAGATTATGTACGTAGATCAAATCTTCAATATTTATTACGTATAGTAGACGCTTACGTTGATGTTCAATGTTCGTTGTAAAAGGAGAAATAGGCGGAGAAAGGGCACCTACGAACATACAAGTAGGTCTTATTTTCCACCCGATGAACACACCTTCGACTCTTCCCATCCCCGTTCGCGTATATGGTTGCTCCTTTTTGCTTTATTTCCGTGTCCGTTAGCATGAAAGAAGCATATTCATGAAAGATTTTTTTTTTTTTTCATGTCGACGACCTCGCGCAACCATAAAGGGACATCGAAGGAAGAGACAAGGAGCCGCTTGTGCCACTCCACGTGACGTGCACTAATCGGACGATTTCTCGAAGGGCTCGCATCGTCATTTTCCAAACAGCGCCTATTTGCATCCCGATAAGCCTATTCGATACAGTCTCCTCTTGTAGGATCATGATACATAGGCCTGCATTTTTCATACAAATATGATATTCATCCGAGCGAGAAGAGGCTTCTTTATAATGTAACATTTTGACACTTTCCTCAACACTTATGTTCTTAATATTTTTTAGAATAATTTAACAAATTAAATATAGTAAACCCACATCCCTGGGAAAATTAGTTTAATTTCAGAAAATAATATTATAATTTTAAATTTAAATCAAAATAATATTATAATTTTTGTTACAAGATAGAAAAAATATTAAAACTTCTTGGATCTGATTACTTTCGTTAGAACAAATAGAAGAAAATCATTTTATATAAAATTATGAAGATGTTATAGAAAATAAAGTCTAGAATTAAACTACGACGATGTCGCGACAGTTTTGCGTGCGGATATATAGACTTGTATATTTTAGCGTGCGTCATCTCGTTAGCGAGGTACAAGAACGAGACATGATTAAAAAATTTGGTTCGCTTGGCCCTAGCTGCTAACTTATCATGTTTAATTATGCGTCATTGCAAAGACACAACAGCGTGTCAGCAGTTAAACGCAGCTGTTGGTTTCAGTAACAAAGTCAACCTCGATAAATCTCGATATTATTATGACATAATTGCTACTAATTTAATAATCTCAAAATGATTGAACTTTGATATAAACGAGTACAACCTCAAGATTAAAATAATTTAGTGATTAATAAGTTTGAAGAAACTCACTGAGCGATTTAAAGGAAGATGAAAAATAAGTAATGATGGAGCGAAATCTGATACTTCGATCAATTTTACATCATTTTCAGATTAAGTATACTTAATTATAATTAAGTATTAATTATACTTAATAATCTTAAAATATTTTTTAAAAATACTGTTAATGAATTTAAATCTATTCATGATAATTAATAAAATTATATTGAAAGAAAAAACTATGCGATATTCAAATTACTAATTTTATAAAAACAGACGGATAGGAAACGTCGCATCAATCAATTCTATTTTTTTATTAATGAGATTCCGAGTAAACAACGATTATATCGCACTTCAAAGCTTTTCTGATTACAATTATGAAACTTTATTTATGTTGCATTTCCGCATCTGACGTCTTTGCAAAGCTTGATTATGCGTAAACAAGTTTTAATTTGCCATATAATAATGCGCCACGTGTAACAAACACATTATATACATTTATATTTGATATGTAAAATAATAGAATCACATAAATCACATAAATAAAAAAATTTAATTGCTTTTATGCATTATATATTTCTGCAATTCATTATATTTTTCTGCATTTGTTGTGCATGCATCATTTTTGCAAATATATAATCCTACTGAAAAAAAATTATCAATAAATTATAGATGATCCCAAGCGTTGATTAGATTTTTATTGACTAGATGAACATATGCTTTATTTCCGTGGACGGCTGATTTACTTTTGGCGTACAAATTTATATAAACATTTCATATAGATAGATTGAATGAGCAATTTGATATATATTTAATGATATCTCAACACGCGTGACTTGCACACATGCAAATATATCTGGATGAGAGGCGAAAACATGGCATGGACTTAACGAGGTGCGTTTATCGCATTAAAATGCTATGGGGATATTTATAGATGTAAAAAAATAACAATAAATGTTGAGATTAAAATTGAAAGACAAAAACTGAAAATTCACATGTCATAAACATAAAATATAATATACAAAATTCGATTTATATGTTGATTCCAGGAGAATAACATAGAATACTCCATTTTATTTTTGGTATCTGATTATGGTTACACTTTAATTGTCAATTCTAGAAAGAATAACATAGGATACTAGGTATGATTACCTGATTGATACCTGGGTATGATTATATTTTAATCGAGTCCTAGTTTCAGTTGGATTTCGATTAGCGATACAAGCTTGAAATATCATTATTTCGACGAAGAAATTAGTCTAACGGCACGATTTCGACAAAGTATCTTTCGCTTCGGAGATTTGCTCACTTTCGCCACCGGTCGTTTCCAAAAAGAAGAGACGATTCGGGTTCAACGATCATCGACCCGGATCGGCAATTAAGACGAAGTAGACCACACGCGGGCCTGACCCCTGGTTTCACGTGGTCGCGCGTTCGTCGGCGAACAAAGGGCAGAATCTGTTTCGCTGGGCGATCCATACACGCGAGCGATATACCTGCGTACGCATAACGGATACGCAACATGTGCATGCGAGAGGGACCAGTGCTTTACGACGTACACACACGCCTTTTACGGCGGCCACACGTGGCCCAACATTGGCGTCATTGACGAACAAAGAGAGCGCGATGAGCTTCGCTAATGGTCGACCCTCTCTCGCGCCGGAAGTCACCACATCTTTCTGCCGATGTCGCGAACTTCGGCCTCGACCCTGTCTAAGGTGAATTCCTTAATAAGATACGGGTAGAGAAAGAGAGAGAAAGAGACAAATTTATTACAGCAGTCTGTACCTATTGTAATATCTTCTGATATTTTTCGAAAGTTAAAATGTTTTACATCTGTAAAGTATACATAATCTTTTCTGTATATCATATAGAAGACAAATATAATTTCTTACAATATGTTTAATAAATTTAAAATTAATGTGTGAAGAATAAATTGAAATATTTCCAAAATAAAACAAGCTTTTTATAATTTTTTTAATTTAGCAGAATTTCCCTTTTTTTATTATTATTTCGATTTTTATTTTTTTTATTATTTTTATTATTTTTATTATTATTTTTATTATTATTTCGAGAGTTAAAATGTTTTACATTTGTAAAGTATACATAATCCTTTCTGTATATCATATAGAAGACAAATATAATTTCTTACAATATGTTTAATAAATTTAAAATTTAAAATTTAAATGTGTGAAGAACAAATTAAAATATTTCCAAAATAAAACAAGCTTTTTTATAATTTTTTGAATTTAGCAGAATTTCTCTTATTTTTATTATTATATGATCATCATAGTTACTGTATTATTATTATTATTATTATCATTTATATTTATGATATTTGTGTCTCTCACGTATAATAATTATCATTAGATATTTAAGTCACACACAAAATTACAATTTCTAAGATCTATTGCTCGACTAGGGTATTTTAATTCGACCCTGTATATTCAGACTGCTTGATTAATACCCTAATCTATATAGGGATGTGAGGATCAACGATCCGTGTGGTGCAACAGCTGAAATGATCTGCTTTTTCTCCCGTGATGATGTCACATATCTGGCATAATCGTGCCGTCTCTTTACCCTCCCTAGACGGAAAAAAACGCCTCCGAAGCCTCCCGTCTACTCCTTTTCTTCGTCTCTAAGTAGCTTCGTTCTCGCACTATTTTCCCTCCCCGAAGTGTGTTTCTTCGTTTCTCGACCACGTTTTTGTCCGCGTCCCGACAAATCGTTACTGCTAAAATTACACGAACCGCGCCGAAGTAACCGCAACGCATAAGTCGATCTATAGTTTGTGGGAACTATGGTCGGTCAACGAATCGGTTTTAGAAGTAACACGCGCGATGTCTCGCGTTTAAATTAAGATTGAATAAGTTTCATCAAGAAACTTAATCGAACTTTCTGCGGTTTGACATTAAAACATATGTCAACATATATATCAAACATCAGCAAATGATTCTAATTTTAATCGATATATCTTCTAGCGAAATGCATATAAAATTCAATATTTTTTTTCATATTGTGATACAGTTTTTTTTATTCTAATATCTTAATTTGATAGTTTAATTCTGATATTTTTGATATAGAAAATAAACAATTAATAATTCGTTTCATAATTAAATTATTGTACTATATTTTAGATTATTTATATAATGTGATATGTTTATAAATGTATTTATATAATGTAATTGCGAAATAGAGTTAATGACTATATCCTGAGAAATTATTAGATTTTATATGTAGAAAGAGAATTAATTGAAAATTAATTGAAATGCATGAGACGACGATTAAATACGAGCTGGTGTATCGCAATGGACAATTGACGGGTGCATCAATGCAGAACGTTAAACTGCGGTGAGCTCCGCCGCAAATAAGCAGTCGTAACCACGAACAACGTGAAAAACGCAGTTCTCAGTTTATTGACAGTTAACATTATGATAAACGAGTCGATCGATTGAAAAATAGCACGGAAACGTTCATCTGCCTTTTAACGGTAGAATCAGATTTTAAAAACAGAAAAATTTATTTCTCTAATGAGCGATCATTTATTTCCTATCTTCACTTCTATAGTCAATCTTTCTAAGGAGAGAGATTGATCTTCTATAATATATTTTTTATCGAGAGATAAGAAATAGAAAAACAATCCCAAATAATGATTCCAAGTGATAAACGATGTATTATGTATATGTATATATAACATATATGTATAAATATATTATTTATTATTATAGAGTAAAAATATTTTTGAAAATGAAATAAAAATGGTTTATTAAATGCAATAATAATTTATTATATTTTTTAACATAAATTTCTCAACGGATTGCAGGTTTTCTAAATATTAATTGTATAAAAAAAATGCTTATTTTACAACAAAAATAATGTACTAGCACTAGCTAAGCCCATCATTAAAAAAATTGTCTAAACCATTTTATTTTAAATTAATATATTTATTTCTGTACATATTAAAATATATAAAAAATGCGTACGATTTTTCAGAAAATATATATTTAAATGTACTTCTTTGAGAGACAGAGAAAGAGAAAGATAATCAAATGCTCAACCATATATTTAATTACAAACTTAATTACGTTTTAATTACAGAATTTTATTTTTGCAATATAAAATAGATTACGCGAATGACTCAATTTCCTAAGTTTGTGACTCAGGCCACTTTCATAATTCGTTATTATATTAATACTAGTGGCAATCGGTTGCTTTACATATCAAACATTATCATACATTGACAATTAAAAAAAAATGATTTCGAGCTTCCTTGAAACTGACACATCATTATTACTTAGCGTGAAAAAAATGTATTCTTAGTCATGAAGTGTTTATTGTTAACGTTGTTGATCGTTCGATGCGAGTTTCACTGATAAATTGTTATATAACCAAACTTTAAAATTCTAAGAAAAATATCAGGTGAGGAAAAACACTCAACATGTTTTTTTTTCCTTTTCTTGCGAAGACAGATTGACTTTTTTCCCATATTACAGTGGGATATCATCACGGCTATTCTAATTCCCCTGACAACTGTTCTAAGCACTCATGTATACAGAAGCTATAATTAAATTAAATTATGCTTTCAAATTTCACATAACACAGTGTGACTCCCAGACATAATTTTTTACACTTACAATTAAAAGAAATAATAATAATTAAGCGAAATATTATTCGATTAAATATTTTACGCGAAATATTATTCGAGATTAAATATTTTCGATTAAATATTTGTATATTTTATTATAAATGTTTTGTCAATCTGGAATATCATATATATCTCAGGTAAAATAAGATTTCAATTGACAATGAAATTGTAACATAGAAAACAGAATAATTATACAATAGAATTATTAATTTTATCTGTTAAATTTTTATCTACAGATGCATCATTCGTTAATTCTTATCTTTTAAATATTTATATTAATTTTCATCTATTATTCTCCCTCTTTTTCTCTCTTTTCTATTGTTGCTTATTAGATATCTTGAAACACGTGGTATTTTTTACATCGCGATAGTTTCAGCTTAGATAGCTAACTAATAGCGAAATTAATAGCTGATTTGCATAGTGAAGTTGCGTGATCGACTTGACGCATTAAAAGCTTGCTCGCGCTCCGCGATGCGTGTAACGTGCTTACTAGCATCGTGTACAGCGTGTGCACAATTTTCCAAACTGGTTTCTCGATAAAACAAACGGGTTTGCTACATCATGCATATATTTCCTAACGATTTTTTGTTGGCGAAGCGTGCCGTAAAATAAAAAAAAAAGAAACGAAACGGCGCTCGCCACAAATAATGCGAAAACCGATCGCGTATGTCGAAAGCATTCACTTTCCACTTCTCCCGACTTGTGCCGTTCGTATATTCGATTGAATTTTAAGAGGCAAGATAATGAGATTAACAAGCGAATTGGAAGTATTACCAGTTTAAAAGATTTTGAACGACATCAAGGATGACTTTGAACTGTTTTTTTCTGAAGTTGTTTATGCATACAAGTGCAAAGAAACTTCAAGAAAAATATGAAAAAATTAATTGCAGTATATATTAAAATTTAAAAATCCAAAACGACAAAATGTTTATCTGTTTTAATTTCTACATGTGTTTGTAGAAGACAGAAACTCTGCTTTTTTTTTAATTTTTGTACAATTTATATTAATATATCTTCACTACAGAAATGCAACTTTCAACAAATATTTAAAAAATCAATAGTGAATTCTGTTAAAACCGATAACAAGTAATCAACGCGAAAAAAACTTATTTATGCAAATTAAGCAAGTCAATTCTAAAATGAAAAACTAGGATAAGAAACTTAAACTTTGCGACAAACTAGCACCATCGTCATCAAAACTCATTATAATGTTTTTGTAAGATCGTATCTATCCCGTTACGCATTACTATGGAAAGAATGCCAAGAAGTCGCATCCGGGTTTATCAAAGAGCTATTTTGAAATTTCTTTTTGTCAGGATTCTCTCACGGAAAGAGTTGCCATCGCCGTATAATAATAACTCGAAACAAATTGAAGATACTTAAAACGATCGTTATAACTTTTTCTTTTTTTTTGTGCGCGTCGTTATTTCCAACTAAAATTTTTGCGCGTAATCTAAGAGGTTCATAACAACATTGATATTTGATTCATACGCGTGACTAATCCTTAGCATCTCTATGGAGATATAAAACTTTCACGATTATCGTTTCACATTTGGAATGTGTAGAGAGATCTCACTAAAGAAAAATGTTTAATTTCTCAAGTAAAAAAAAATCATAATTTCTTCTCATTCTCTATTGAAATACTAATATGTGATACTTAATGACATTTAAAAAGTAAATGAGAAAATAAGCAAACAATATATATATATTATACATATATTTTTTTCTAATATTAAAACAAATCATATTGAATCATTTTGTCAAAATTTTCCTATTATTTATAATTAAATTTAAAATGATTTTTTAGTTGCACATGTTTCTCATAATCTTCCTTTAATCTTCCTTGAAAAAATGAGAAATCTATTGTAATATCTGATTAATATGTTACACTAAATATGACATGATAAGTATCGTTACGTCTGCTACATTTAAAAAAAATTATACCCAATTTTATTATATAATTACTTTTACACTAATATTCTAAATCCAGCATTCTATATTTAAAATCAAAGAAAAGAAACGCACAAATCCATAGCAATATATTGATATAACGAAATAAAATTAAGTCGATATTTGATGTTCTTGTGAAAATTAATATTAAAAAAATATATATCTTCATAATATTGTATGCGAAAGAATTTTTGAGAAAATATAACTAAAAATATAAATATTAATATTGATTTCTCTTATAAAAGTTATACACATAAGCCACAACACAATATGCCCAAATAATTGAATAATTATTCTCAGAACAGGGATGACTCTATGTTGAACCTATTTATGTGCAAAAGAATGAGCTCGACCGCAATACGATGGGATAAAGATGAGATGGTAATGTGATTTGATCTTGGTGCTAGAATGAAATTGTTTACACCAATCGGGGATTCTACGAATCGATAAACTATATTTCAATGGAAATGCACCCTGCATCCGCACGTATTTCGCAACCGTTTATTCGCACTCGTTGCAGCACGAGTACAGATACGTAATGGCACAATTATTGTAATTGCGTGCATAGATAATGCCATTTATTTCACATACTCTCTCTCTCTCTCTCTCTCTCTCTCTCTCTCTCTCTCGCTCTAAGGAATATATACGGTCAATTATAATGAAGATCGTTTTGAGATCGTAATCTTCCGAGCTCTTCAACCGCACTGCAGTGGCATCAATTCAATACATTGGCGGCGCTCAAGGTAACGCATGCTATAGTCGTTTTTACAGTTTTATAGTTCAAGAAGTCTGCTATCTTCTGTTTTTTTTAAAATCGCAGATTACGCAATAAAGTGTTTTTCTTCAAGCAATCGCAAAGACCCGAGGGGACTGATATAAATGATATACAAAGTATAATAAATCAAGTTCTAAAGAATTTAAACCTCAAATGATAGAAAAAAAAATTTTCTGATACATCACGCAGCAGTTAATACTAAAGACCATTACTTGTTAAACACTTGTATTTTAAGCAGAAATAATATTTTTGTGAATGTATGACAAAGATTTTAAATTGGAAGATTGTCAAACATTGAGGACAAATTTCCAAGATGCTGCTGATGCATATGGTTCGACGTTGTTTTCATCTGCAGGCATGCTTTATTTCGGATGACTCGGTCGGGGGAAAACACATTCGACATCAGCGGGCATTTCGAAAACTTGAATGGACGCCAAAATCCGCGCGCTAAAATAGGCACCGAAAGATAACATCTTTTTCTTGCATGTGGACGGAAACGAATATTACTCTATAAACGTCAAACATTTTCTATGTCTTCGATCGCGTCCCAAGTCTTTCCCCTCCTCCCCCCTGTCGTGTAAATATTTAAACTATGTTCTTCGTTGCACATTTCATGATATATCTACAACAGATATGTACTTTCCGACGATATAAATTCAATTTTCCATTTTTAAGAGTATTTTTTGATGCTAAGGAAATAAAAGTATCAAATATTATCCAAAAATTGAAAATGATATTCTGTAAATTATTTTAAGGAAATAAAAGTATCAAATGTATCCAAGAACTTAAAATTATATTCTGTAAATTATTTTAAGGAAGTAAAAGTATCAAATATATTCAAAAATTTAAAATTATATTCTGTAAATTATTTTAAGGAGATAAAAGTATCAAATATATCCAAAAATTTAAAATTATATTCTGTAAATTATTTATCCAAAATTGTACAATATGTGGTTTTCAAATAAATGATATTAATTTAAATTAATAATATATGTTTTAATAACTAAAGTAGCAAACTTGAAAATTGAAGATTAGTATAATTATATCTCATTGTCGCGAGAATATCAAATAATTGCGCTAATTAGTTGAAGCCTAGTAAAAGTTCGTACCGGTGAAAGTGACTCTGAAGAGGCAAGAAGAATTCACATCTAGCGAATAATTGTAATAACAGGCAATCCATGATTAGCACCGCTCAAGTGTGGTGCATACTTTGGTTACCGAGCAGTTATCTTTCATTATAACTGCCTCGGTATTTTTCAAAACCGGTCTACTGCAATCCGAGCATGAATGCGTAGTATCCTCTGTCATCTTGAAAACACCTTTCCATTTCGAAAGACGATGGAAAAGATATCTTTGTAAACACACTGTTTAGCGAGTGGTTATTAAGTGAAAGCTTCTTGAACAAATCACTGTGTAATAGATGTAACGCATCGTTGATTGTTATCATCGAATTAAAACTCAACCCATGACACAATAACTAAAGAATTAAAGAATACTGGATGACGATTAAAATTTTGGCACGATTATTTTATTTTTCTCAGAGATTAAATTAATAAAGTCGAGCAAACATCAGACTGAAAAAAAAATCACAAATGGCGGTGCACGCTGAGAACATTGCCTGATCGAGAAGAAGTCACGAACGCAAAAGGAAGCCAAGATGAGGTAAAAGAGTTTTGTTTGGGTAGAGAAAGAAAAAAAATGGAACGACTCCCAGAAGCTACGAAGCACGTTTCGGTTCTTTGTTGAAGATTCAGCCGTAAGTTTGTGCAGTAATTAAGAGATAGAAATTTTTAGGAGGTAAACATTCAACTAAGATACGTATATATGTATATGTGCGTGTGTATGCATGTGTAATTAAATGACTTAAAAACAGATTACATTTTAATATATAATAATATAGCTTAAAAACATTATTAATGTGCAATTTGTGCCAGAATTTATACATTATTATTTATATTATTATTATTTATACACTATTATACTTTTTTAATATATTATATATATTTTATTAAATATATTATATATATTTTTAATGAGAAAAATATTTTCTGTATATACTTTTGTATTAATAATTTTTAAGTTAAATGTCACACACAAAGAAATAAACTCCAATTTCTGCGAATAACAGAACTATAATAATAATATATTGACGATACAAAATACCAACTTTAGTAGAAAACCGGTCTACTCAGGGAAAAATATAACGTATTATATACCAGGTAATCGAGAGAATCTGAATCGAAAGATAAAACGGAACGTTTTGATGGTGAAGTTTCAAGATTTAATAAATGACTTTTCTCACTATCGAGAGTTGCTTAATGAGCAAAAAAATACCCTGCGTGTCTGGTAATCACGTATCATGTGTTTCTTCGAAATTGGGGAGAAACCGGGGGAAAATTTCCAGAGGGACGAGAAGCACGATGGGGAAAACTCTCGATCGTTATTTCTAGCGGGACACCGGAGTGGTCGGTCTGACAGGTCGAGAGATGGTTTCTGACCTGCTCTAAAACAAACCCCGAACCTATCTCGGACCGGTTTTTATCCTAATCCTCGTCTTCCCTGGGCCCAGCCACGTTTAAAACGAATGGATACCCCACTGTGTTGTCTTAGTCCCTGGCTAAGGCCGTTTCTCGAACGGATATGTCAGGCTAGAGTTTGAGTTTACGCTAGAAGACTCCCGCTCGAGTATATCCACATTTAGACAGCAATTTCCAAAATATCGCTTGCGAAATAAAACGTTCGTCCTTCGGCAAATTTCTCGCACGCTTTCGTAACGCTCGTGTAATGTTAGCTTTGTGCCATAATTTTTAGTTGAGAGAGAAACACGATTCAAGATTAGATCTATATATCTAATATATTCTTTCTTTTTCTTTTCTTTTTTATATAGCTTAGTTCTAAAATAAATAATATAAATATAAAAAATATAAATATAATATAAATGTAAATATAAAAAAAATAAATAATATAATATAAATATAAAAACTTGAACAAAAATTAAGCATGTTAAGTGTGCTTTCTATAAACTTTATAATAAATAGCTTAACACATAAACTAGTTTTATTAGCCCAGAATTTTATAGATCCTGTTAGAATCAAGTCCTAGATTGCCAAACACGCTTTCAATGAAATTTACATCGCAAAAAATACAGAAAATCATTTCGAGAAGAACATAAATATAATATTATTTATGGCGACATTTTATCACAAAAATAATTTTATACATCCCTATTTCTTTCTAACGCATAAACATTTTATAAAACTATTCTTGAATATAATTGCAAATGTCATTTCGCAATTCCTAAGTGTTGAAAGTAATAGCGTATCAAGATAACGAAATTTAATTCGTTGTTTAAAGTTCTTGAAATGTTCTGATGAGGCCTCGTAAGCATACATCCTGGTAATTTAATCGTGACGCTCATATTAACTCCACCACCTAAACCTCCGTTTGTGTTTTGACATTCCATAAACGGGCCAATGGTCACGGACAAACTTAATATCATGAACCAATCCACGGAGTCTCTTACTATGCATCTCACATATGAAACCTTACATATAAATATTTTTCATTGAGTAATCGAGACATTAAGTACGTCGTGGTTATATAAATGTTACTCAATATATGTATGAGTTTAAAGAGATATCTATCGATCGTGTTAAGTCCAATCATTAATTAAAGTACAAATGAAAATTTTATACAATATTATATCGGCGATCTTTTAATATAAGCAATTATATTGTTTATTGTTACGTATAAAATTAATTAATATTTTATTTTTTCCATTTCACTCAGAATGTAGCGTTATAATTTATTTTTGTTTATTTTTGCGTATAAATTTTTATATCAAACAATTACCAAACTGTATAAAATGAGGAAGATAATGTTGAAGATTAATTCGTAAGTTATTTTGATTATACCGCAGTTGATTTTATTGCAGTTCTACGGAGCGGATGGTGCACCAGCATTACGTGAAAATAAAAACACTCGAGTAAAGCGGCAAACTTACATTTATGTTACACGCGATGCAACGCGTAGTGCACACGAAACGCATACTTTGTGTAAACGCTTCGTGCTCGCGTCCGCTTGTAATAAGCGGTGGATGCATCGCGCGCACGCGCGGATGTTTTATGCATCTTCCAAACAAAAGATTACATAAATTTTTATTGTGCGTATCGACGAAATTAATGCCGCATTAATACTACATGAGACTGGCATGAGATTGTAAGCAAAGTCGAAACGTTCGTTCGCTCGTTCGATATTCACATCATGTATTATCACGCATACGAAATCTTATTATTCGTTAACCGTCAAATAACGCGATTCTTTTATACTCACTCAGATTTTTTCCTTAATTTTTATTATCTGGATAATTTTATCCAGATAATAAAAATTAATCTGAAAGATTTGCTTCATTGAAATATAACATACGACAAACATATGTGTAAATATGTATAATTTAAAAAAAATATATAATTACATTACTTATTACATTATCCACACACTCTGTTCTATAACACGTGTATTTACAAGTAATAATATCTATTAATTATTAATTTATGTATAGTGTTCTAAAAGATTTGCTTCATTGAAATATAAGATACGACAAACATATGTGCGTGTAAATATGTATAATTAAAAAAAAATATATAATTACATTATTTATTACATTACTCACACACTCTGTTCTATAACATGTGTATTCACAAGTAATAATATCTATTAATTTTAATTTATGTGTTTTGTTCCGAAGTAATACAATCGTAAAAATACGCTACAACAGTAAAGTCGATGCAGACGCTCAAGCCGAGCCAAATAAAATTAGAAAGGACACGAAGGGAGGTAGTTTTCATTTTTAACGACCTCATGCTGAGCGGCAAGTGCAGGGCACGCAGTGTACAACCAATAAAAAAGGAAGAGAGTCATCCTCTCCTCCCTCGCAAGAAGTTTTTTTTTTCTTCAGGATATGCCGCGAGCACGAAAATCCGCTTACTTATCATGCGACTCTCCGGGTTAAAGATACATTTTAAAGTCAAAGGAATATATAAGAAGCGGGAAAACAGATGGGATTTGTTCTTGACTGTTGAAACATCCATGTCAGTTCAAATAATACATATTTTTTAAATCAATATGAAAGTATAAATCTCAATTTAGTTTTAAGAAAGAAGTGAAATTATTTGAACATTTTTAATCTTTCACTATTGCATTTGCTCTACTCATATCACACCCACATTGTTTTACGTAACTACACTCAAGTTTATTCGACGACAAGTTATGACCATGACTTACGAAGATTCATTCAGAATAATGGTTGATTCCCAGAGCTACGCGACGAAACCTTGAATTAACTTTCAACAAAATTCAAAACACCTCAATTACGCGTTTATTAATGTTTCTCAAGGAGTAGAAGAAAATATCCTGTACCATATAAAAAAATATTTTTAAATAAATTTATTTATTTAATTAAATAAATTTATTTATTATTTATTTATATATTTATTTAATTAAATTTAAAATATATTTTTTTTAATTCCTTTTTCGCGAGGGCAATTTAAAGAAAGATATATTTTCTTCGAAAACGATCGCTTTGATCTCTTGCTATATAAAACCGAACAATTACATATATTTCTCCTTCTATTCTAAATAGACGCTTATATAATTTTAGAGAGTGAATGATCCCCATGAATCAAGCGCCATATCCGTATTATATTTCATGGAAAAAACGAATCACCGCCGAGCCATTCAGTCGTGATTACAACTTGTAACATGAGAGTCGGTTGAACTGGTGGAACTGTCGGTTTGCAGTGTAAACGTGTGCATGGGGAGGCACATGGATCTGATGAGGGACAAAACATTTGATCCGGCGATCATGCGCATCGGCGAGGGTGGGCGAGATGTTTAGCTCCAGGCTCGAAAGAAATATGAAGATTTCGAAGCAACCGCTGAGAAAACCTATCGTTAACCGATATACATCGCTTTTCTCGCGAAACACGCGGTTTCTGATGATGCAACGTTGAAGCTGCGAGAGGAAATGTGTAATTTTAAATCTCGACGAAGGCAACCAATCGACCAGGAAAATAAACGTAATGATCACTGAGCGTTTTCCACGAACGACTTTTTTCAAATTTGCCTATTTATACAAACATTTAATATTGATTCTATATCTTAAAATAAATTATATAATTTTAAATTATATTTATAATTTAAATTATTAAATTATATAATTAGATAATTTTCTTAATTGTAATTCGTTCTTGATATTTAAATAAAAATATAGCACACTGGAATATATTCATCTCGAACAAAACATTTGTCCCCCTTTGTTTTCAATGTCTCCTCGTAATTTAAATTATATTGAAAAAATGCAACTTGCAGCATATTATGCAACAAAAATATTTTGATATTTATCAACTCATATGTACAGTTGTTCTTGTACGACATGGCTCTTGCTTAATGACACAATGGATAAAGAAGAAAGCAACAGAAAATTAAAGCAACGATTCGACTACAAAAATAATAATTTGCATATTGTATGCATAAATATATGACTAGAATATTAATCATTTATTCATTAAGTGCATATATATGTTTTTGCTCATTGACCGCAAATTGCCATTTACGAGAAAACTGATGTTAAAGGAAGTAGCAACATGGTAATGACGATAATTTGAATTAATGCACCATAATGCTACTGCAGAAATATTAATTTCTTGTCTAATGCATTTTAAGTAATCAATTGTATTTTTGCAACAAATATTATTGCAATTCCTGATTTAAAAAGAGAGAGAAAGAGAAAGAGAGGCAGTGTAGGAAAAAAACAAAAGGACAAAATATTTCGTATTTCGTAAATTCAAAATCTCAATTTTTAAAAGTTTTAGTGAAAAAAATAATAATAATTAAAATAATAATGAAATAATAATGAGATTCATTACTTGTCAATAATTATTATGATTTTAGCTTTGCTTATGTCTTAAAATAAACATTTTTTTAATCGATAATTTTTTCTAAATAGTGCATCTTGCACTTTTGTAGCTTTTCTTCAGCATATTCATAACTGAATCGATAATATAACATGATAATATTATAAAAAAAATTTTTTTTTATAGAAACAAAACAGACAAATGTTTCAAGAGAACTCACATTACAAAAGTTTCTAAAATTTTCAGGGACAAATGACCTGCCTTGAAAAGATAAACCGAAAAACCATAAAAAATCTTTAAACGACTCTCTCTCTCTCTATTTTCAAAGGAGGATAACTTCGGAACTCGTTTTTATGATATTGTAACCACCCGTGGCGCACTTCTTCCGTTTTAAAATCCAAGATTTAAGGATCAAGGCAAATGAATCTAACGTTTTATGATCGATGACACGAACGGGGTGTTCAAAAGCTACATAATATTTTTTTTCTCAGATTTTTTGGCTATTTTAAAATTGATTATATTTCTCTCTTACATATAAATATCAATATATCAGTTGTATGTCGATTTATAATATTATATGACATTAATTCATTAGTAATATATAAAATATTGTATAAAATATATTGTTATTAATTACAATTTTAATAACTTATATATATTATAATTTTAATAACTTATTAATTTATTATAATGTTTTATTCCACGAGTTAATTCTGCAATTAGGGAGATGTAGCTATTGTTTATGTAATTTTAAACAAAAAAAACAGAAATATCTACAATTTTTAATCTCTCGAATTAAATCGATGCGTAAACGAAAATTGATCGTTATTAGTTTCTCGCCAAGTTATCTCACGCTTTAGTCTTTTTCTATTTTGTAACAGCTACGGCGGTAGATGTATTTGCACCTGCTGAAAAGTGACATATTAGTGTCATCATCATGATACAAAAACACGCAAGCAAAGTCACGTTCCGATGTTTTCACACTCGGGCGTGAGCGATAAAGCGAGTTTCTTATCATCCACATCTGCATTCACGTATAGATGATGACGCGAGAAACGTGTACGGATAGTTTAGCAATATGTCTTTTCTCTTGTACCTATTGTATGTTACAATATGTAACGAAAATTCATTATTGCAAAAAAAGATATGTTCTAAAACTAATTGTTTAATGTTTATTTGCAAATAATTCCACGAAACTATTAATAAAATTATTACTGAATTAGAGAAATAATGCAACATTTTTTAATATAATTTATGTTGAATTCCTCTCTCTTTTAATTTAACGCAAGTATTTTTATCAAAAAAGTTTTACAAATCACTAAAATAAAATGCAATAGTACACGCCACGTTTCTCTTTGTTAGTAAAATTATAAAACGTGTTCTTTTATACTGGACATTTTTACTTTCTCATGTAATTATCATAATAAAAAATTATTATATCTATTCAAATAATTATTAACTATAGAATATTATTTTCAATTTGCAAACTTTCACGTTCTAATCTCTTAATATATTGGAAAAAATATTGTCCGACAGCTTCTCTTATTTTTCAAAATTCAGGTAACGAGAACGAGTTAAACGATTGATACTAATACAAATTTAAATATATATGTATATATATATATATATATACATGGTGGCACGCTCATCATTATATAAAGATATATATATATATATATATATATACAGGGCGATCCTGAAAAACGTTATGTCTTTAAAATGACGTATTCCTGACACCATTCTAAGACAATTTTTCCTTTACCAAAATTTGATTTGAAGCGTAGTTTTTGAATTATGAGCAAAAATAGTTAGTAAATCACGCGTCGGGTACAGAAGGCAGGCAGGAGCGGCGCGGCGTGCCGCGAGCGCGGGCGCAGCTGACCGCCCGACGGGTGATTATCACCGCATGAGTCGCTAACTATTTTATCTTATAACATAAAATTATGCTTTAAATAAAATTTTGGTAAAGAAGAAAATGTCTTAGAATTACGTCAGAAATACGTGTTCCTTAAAATAACGTTATTTTAATAATGAAAAATTCCGGATCGCCGGCCGTCCGACGTTGCAATCAGCTGATTGCTACACGCGATGTGTGTATGGCGGAGTGTGTGCGTAAGAGAGAGAGAGAGAAAGAGAGAGAGAGGGAGGGTAGGAGGGACAGACATTCATACACACGCACGCACTTTTTTTCTCGCTCTCTTTCTCTCTTTTACGCAACACTCATACACTCTCTCATTCAGTCTCTCACTCACACTCTCTCGGTCACTCACTCACTCACTCACCTGCTTACTCACTTGCTCACTCACCTTGTAGCAGCGTAGCGAATCTTCATGCTATGTATTGTTGTTATCTGCTGCACGGTTATGATTGCTAGAGATGCGCGACACATCGAAATTTTTTCGATTATTAGTCTCACACTCGATTGACACAATACAGATTACACGATAACGAGTTTACTGTTTATTCACTCACTATTGATTTATCGATACCAAAAATTACTTTCAAAGAAACGCGAATGCAAACAGCACATGACTCGACGCGAAGCGACGGACCGCGGAGACTGCGCGACCACAAGAGTTATGTTGCCAGAAACGCGACACGCGACATCTAACAAACGACTTGCGCGTGGCGCGTGATTGACGCGAGATAAGACGAACGATCGGCTAAGAATTAAAATTACATTATTCTTGCGATTGACTTAAATCTTCGCATCGTGAATGCAATAATTTCGAAAACGTAATAACGTACAACACATGCTTTTTAAAATAATAATTATTTATTATAATTAGAAATAGTTATTATTTATAATAAATAATTAATTTTTTAAGTATGTCATTATACGTGTCATGTTTTCTACCGCATTCGCAATGCGAAGGTTTTAGCCGATCGTTCGTCTTATCTCGCGTCAATCACGCGCCACGCGCAAGTCGTTCGTTAGATGTCGCGTGTCGTGTTTCTGGCAACATAACTCTTGTGGTCGCGCAGTCTCCGCGGTCCGTCGCTTCGCATCGAGTCATGTGCTGTTTGCATTCGCGTTTCTGTGAAAGTAATTTTTAGTATCGATAAATCAATAGTGAGTGAATAAACAGTAAACTCGTTATCGTGTAATCTGTATTGTGTCAATCGAGTGTGAGACTAATAATCGAAAAAATTTCGATGTGTCGCGCATCTCTAGCAATCATAATCGTGCAGCAGATAACAACAATACATAGCATGAAGATTCGCTACGCTGCTACAAGGTGAGTGAGCAAGTGAGTAAGCAGGTGAGTGAGTGAGTGAGCGACCGAGAGAGTGTGAGTGAGAGACTGAATGAGAGAGTGTATGAGTGTTGCGTAAAAGAGAGAAAGAGAGCGAGAAAAAAAGTGCGTGCGTGTGTATGAATGTCTGTCCCTCCTACCCTCCCTCTCTCTCTCTTTCTCTCTCTCTCTCTCTCTCTCTCTCTCTCTCTCTTACGCACACACTCCGCCATACACACATCGCGTGTAGCAATCAGCTGATTGCAACGTCGGACGGCCGGCGATCCGGAATTTTTCATTATTAAAATAACGTTATTTTAAGGAACACGTATTTCTGACGTAATTCTAAGACATTTTCTTCTTTACCAAAATTTTATTTAAAGCATAATTTTATGTTATAAGATAAAATAGTTAGCGACTCATGCGGTGATAATCACCCGTCGGGCGGTCAGCTGCGCCCGCGCTCGCGGCACGCCGCGCCGCTCCTGCCTGCCTTCTGTACCCGACGCGTGATTTACTAACTATTTTTGCTCATAATTCAAAAACTACGCTTCAAATCAAATTTTGGTAAAGGAAAAATTGTCTTAGAATGGTGTCAGGAATACGTCATTTTAAAGACATAACGTTTTTCAGGATCGCCCTGTATATATATATCCAATATGCCAATGTGCCAATTCGTTCCTGGCTGATTGTTAAAAGTTTCTAATGAATATTCTTCACGAACAATAAATTAGTCGTTAGAGAAAAGTTGGACAATCCTGACAATCTAATGTGAATCCGAAAAATGCCAGAGGAGAAAGCCGCTACATTTGAATAAATCTGTTTCGTAAAAAAGCAGAAGGAAGATAGAAATGTGTCGCAATATCGGTTTGGCTCTCTGACACTATTGGCCTATCCATAGAATAAACACCATGCACACAGATCATGCCGAGCAAAATGGCACTGGCTGACATTAAATCTCGCAGTCATGGCGCGAAAAAAAAGAAAGAAGCTTTGAAAGTGCTCGCACATGTATTGAAGAATATCAAGAGACATGCGAGGTTCTTTGATTAGATAGATTCATTATTTTTTCTCATGTGTTCTCAATAATTGCGAAAATATATTCTCAAAATAATAATATCTATAGATGTAAACGTATGTATATAAATACACACAAATACATATACACTATTAGTGTGTGCATATGTGTATATATGCATTGTATATTTGTCTATTTTTATTTATAAATACAATCTATGTATACAAATTTTTTGTATCATCATACAATATATCTGATTTTTATTTTAAAAAAGTAATAAATCTGCAATAATTAGAATATATCAAAGTAGATATTTTCAAACAAGGTTTTGATGTCTTTTTAATGCCTTTATAATTTTATATATATGTGTAGGTATTCGTTTATTATTTATTCAATATGAGTAAAAAAAGAAAAGGGGAGAGAGGCAGAGAGAGAAAGAGAGAGAGAGAGAGAAAAAATTAAAAAATGAAGATTTGTTCAATTTATTAACATAAATTATAGTACTATATTTATTTATTCAAATCAAATATACCTACACATTGTATAACTAGGATGATTTCATCTTGATTGTATATAGTAATAGTTGTGGGTTTTCTAAATGTTGTAATTATTATATGAACTCATAATGATCGTATTATATGATTTTAATGGAGAACGGAAATTTGGAAAGTCGTAGAAAATTTTCTGCTTGTGAATCATTATTAGATAATTGAAATATTCATAGATTACAAATATTTCATGTGTTTTTAAACTCGATAAAAAATCTCAAAGTAGCATCAAACTTAAAATTTCACAGAAGAGATAGTAATAAGTTTAGAAATGAAATATTTATGAAATAAAGTTTGTAAGATAAGGAAGAATAAATAATGTCTACGCAGTAGAAGTTAAATAAATCCGAGTCCATGTGTGAGTACTATTAACTTTACTTTGCATTTAAAGAGAGACAGAGATAGAGAGAAAGAGAGAAAGATTATCGGATAAGGAATTGTAATATTTGCTATTGGATAAAGTAAGACGATAATTCTACAACAACATATATGAAAAGATAACATGTATATATATATATAATATATAATATTTAAAAATAGCTTCCTCTCTAAAAAAATAATATTATTTAAGAAAAATAATATAATATTTAATTTATAAAGACAAGTTAAAAATTTTCATTATTACAGAATAACTCCGCGCTCAGAACACTGACATATTCTTTCCTTGAATGGACTGAATGCAAACTGAAAACAATTTGCGTCTTTTAAACAATACAACCATTATTTTTGTTAAATGAACAAGATGGAAATTGATCCTGCGAATCGAAATAATACAGTCGTTATTTTTATCAAAGAGATTATCCGCGTGCGAACTCGACGTTTCTCATTTATCAAAACTTCAACAGTGCCCGCCTTCGCAATTTCTCATCTCGAATAATGCATCGGTTTTCAAGGTCGCGAATAAGACATTATACTATAATTTAGAGATGAACAAAATAATATATTAACAATAGAAATAGTTTATTAGCTATGTAATTATACTTAATTATTATTATTATTGTTGCATCATAAATGATTAATGTGAAATAAATAATTTAATTGCATATAAATTCAGATTCAACTTGAAATATTTTTAGTTACTCAACAAATCAAAAATAAATAATTCTAATATATATTTGTCATTAGAAATTTCAAATAAAAAATTAAAATATTTTTTAAATTAGATGAACAGAGTAAAATATATACTATTTCACTCTTGTGTGTTTCTCTCTTTACATTTCTATAAATTTTTTAATTGTTTTATTAAATTATATTAGTTGTTTTTAGCTGATAGTTAATTATTCGAACGATGACCACGCTTAAGATACATACATATTTATCTTATTATCATTTTTATTATTTTTGATACAAAATATTTGAAATAATATTTGAAAAAAAAATAATGTTTAAAATAATCACGTGATGCAAGTTTGGAAATTTCAAATATTATTTTGAATATAAGAGTTTCTAGTGTACTTTTTTCAACTGTAATTTCAATTTTTTAATCATTTTTTTATTTTGCATTTTACTATTGTGTTTTAAATAAGTATTTCCTGTATCTCTTTATCCATTCTCACGGTAAATAAGTATTTAAATAACGTTTTATTTAAAGAGAACTATATATCTTACTTGAAATACGTCTACAAATGCCACAACTGCTCATTGCAAAATTCTGTACGGCCAAGCGCGTGCGTGGACGATTACGAGCGCACAGGCGCTTTACAATCGGCCATCGTCATAATTTACGTGATTTAATTTGCCGGCTTGTCAGTCATGTCGTCCTGTCAGCTATTAATCTGTAGGGGACATCGTTTTCATCATGTAACGATGTAGTTATGCATTTATTTGATGCAGCCATCTCGATGTGCGCGTCAATGCCGCTCAAGGATTTCCGGCGTTCGATGTTTAACGTCCGTAAATCCGTATATTTAATCTCGAAATCGGCTAATCGGTCATGCCGAATCGAAGTTCGATATTCAAAATCAATCGTGTACATGGGTGACGCTATATTTAATAAAATTTCTTTTCACAAACGACGTCTCTTTAAGAATTTTGATGCATAGATGGAAAATGATATAATATCAATTAATAATAATTAATAATAATTATTTTACAATAAATTATAATATATACTGAGGTGTAATTTATGTTTGTTGAAGAGACTAGAAAATGACTAACCGCAAAAGATGAAAAATTTCAATAAATAAACAGATCGTCGATAAATCATGCGAGATACCTACTACCGGCACCATATTAGGCGCTTCTAATAAATCGGCTTCTTTCGGAGCGCGTAATTTCCCAGCAATCCACGCATCGAAATTACAGTACCATGTACGGCGACGCGGTAATCAAGGTACACCGTGTATATAAGGAAAACTGCGCGCACCACGAGAGGACTGTGGCATTAAGCTAAGCCCCACGCGAGAACCGCTTCGGTCATGGTTGGTTAAGGTCCTTCGAAAATGGGTGAACAGGACACGAGCCGTAGCGTCTCGTTGTTATGCGAGAAAAAATAGGAGGAAGGATAGATCGCGCGTATGATATACTTCGTGCCACCTCTCGTTACGTGTCTCTCGTCACGTGTCTTGCGCACACTAGCAAGGATGAGACTATATCATTGCGTTGAATGAGAAAAATATGTAGTTTTATCGTGTTTCTAATATAATTACACACTGGACTATAATAAAATTATCATTAAATAAAAATATATACAGTCGTGTGTACATCTTTGAAAACTTTATTCCACGAGATCTTGTCTTCTTCTTTAATTAAATTTTATATTTAATTTGCAGCAAAACTCAGAATAACATTATATATATTTATTGTATCAAATATTTATTACTCACTATTAAATTCTATCAAATTGCCTATAGCAAGCTTTCAATAATTAATTAATCACGCTCTAAAATTGCGAGAAGATGAATGAAGAATTTTCTTAATATGCCATTCCTGCGAACTGAAGGCACATCAGTCTCGATCTGTCAAATTTCAGAGATCTTTCAAACGCGAAAAACCCACCACCGCAGTTTTGCGGGGTTTTTCGCCTTTGAAAGGTCTTTAACGCGCGCGTGATAAAGCCGGAAGTGTAATGTCCTGACAATAGAAGATTCCAAGACGCGATTCATACGATTACGGTTGCGACTTTTCGCCGTACGATGTGGCGGTCAATGCATAAAGCCGCTCGTAAATGCATGCGCCGACGTTGTTCTCTCGTTGGTCGTTACGTGCCTGCATAAACGCGGGGTATCTCGACGGGTTTTAATGAGTTTCGCGGCGAGGAGAGGAGAGGGGAGGAGAGGCGGGGACGGAAATGGCGTTACGAGACGCGACGCACATAGGTCTCGGCGATTTTTATTTCTAGACCTCGACTTTATTGTTACGCACCCTATTGTGCATCGATCGAGGGCGTGGTCGATCGAGAGACGTTGGCTCCTGCCTCGCACTTTTGCTGCTCCGATGCGCCGATCCTATCTCATCATCCCTCTAACTGTGAATTTGCTCGCGAATTCTCTGACGGCGAGTTAAAAAGCAGACCGTGATTTGTGATAATTCATCATTCGATTGCGAGCGATAAAGTATGTGGACCATTCTTCGTACAATTGGATTGATAAATAATTGATTAAAAAAAATTATAACTCGTTGAACAAATTAATCATTAATTTTGTACATGTAGTTTGAAAAAGAATTTTGTGGAAAACCCTTAATCTTAAGAAACCAATTAATCTTCTTTAACATGCTAAGCAAAATAAGAAAAAAATGTATGAATAATAAGAATAGATAAAAGAATGTATGAATGGTAAAAATAGAAAAAGATAAGATACTGCTTTCAAAAGGGACAGACTTGAAAAAGGAAAAATTTCTTTGTTATCCATTAACATATTACTCGCAAATGCTCCGAAATTTTGGGCTTAACGATGCGCAAACAAGCGTTTAATGCAACTTCCAAAAGCTTGGAAAATTTTTATTAAAGAGAAATGAAAGGTTACTTGTCCCTTTTGCTTTTACCTGAGGCGAGAGAGATTACTTGAAAAGATAGAAAAAATGGAATAATATCCGTGAAAGAAAGGAGAAGAAAAATTTCGAATATTCCAGAGATTGATAAGAAACGACAATAAAAATCCTCCTTGAATCGCAAAAGAAATTTACTTCTCTTAATCATAGAAGCGATTAGCATTGTTCTCTTACGTGTCACGTATAAAACGGCAATAAACTCCACGAAAACATGGTGATACGTTGAAGTCGAGCCGATTCATATGAAGCAGTACCATATTAAGTTCCAGTAACTGACAACGTGCGCGTAAGGGGAGCCGGATACGATAAGGTGTTATCGTTTGGGGGCACGGACGCGCGCGCGCGCACAGGGAGCCCCACACACATGAAATCTCGGTACACAGGCCTTCTTTATCTTTCTCTCTCTCTCGCTCGCACACCCGATATATCATGCCTCAGATATGTGTACTTGAAAAACTCGGTGTGGTACAAGTTTCTTGGACTTCGATGTTACTCGCTTGAGTTTCTCTATGGATAGGAAACTGATAGTACCAATTATATCATGAGCAATATGGAATGAAGTAACGATTCATTAAGTAAAGAAATGCTTATCCCCAGAGTTGAAGAAAACTAAAATGAAATAGAGAGATTTGAGGAAGATGTAGGAATATTGCAGAAAAATGGAGCTAAAATTGATTTAAAGACTAACAAGAAATTTTAATTAAATATCTAATATTTAATTATAATAATATAATATTTTTATTAAAATAATATTTATCTATTTAATTAAAATAATTTATAATGTTTTTATTAAAATAATGACGTAAAAAAGAATAAATCTCTCAAGATCTTAATAATCTTACTTATGAAAAATTTCTTTTATACTTGACAGACATAAATAAAGATAATACTAAATTAATATGCTATTTTTTATAATCAAATTGCAACATCAATTTACTAATATTAATATTTTCAATCATCAATTTACTAATAAAATATTTATAGAATATCGTACACATAATCGTACGACAACAAAGATGAATAAAAATTTGTAAGATGAAATAATAATCATGTGATTAGAGATATCCTCTGAGCTTTATGGGGATTTTTTCGAATATTACGTTTTGGCGGGAAAGAAAGCTTGTGGAAACGATTCTCTCTTTGTGCTTTGTTGCTTCACGCGTTAAAATATCTTTGCACGTTGGAAAGTGTTTGCGGATCGAAGATATTTTTGGATGTGAAAACGTTTCCACGATGTGAAGAGGTCGACGAAGTCGCAGCGTAAAAGAGGAATAGAAAGAGATTCGCGAAGATGCAAATCTCCTGTCGCAATAACCGAACGTTTTCTTTTCGTTTGCGTCATGTCACACATACCAAGAATAATCAATGACTGTTGTATATGTTTACATTCACTTGAAATATTATTTACTTCAATGAGATTAACTGTCGGAATAATAAATTGCATCTAGTTCTCGATAAACATTAAATTAATTAAAATATGTCCATTATATTTTTATGATATGTTACTAAAGTAATTTTTCAACAGATAATAAAACTCTACGATTCATTTCGTGTATCTCTGTGTTTTAATATTTTATTACTCTCATATATAGTTATGCTGTTAACTTTATAACACTACGAGTCATTTAGCTTTGAACAGAACGAAATGAAGATTTATCTTATGTCAATTTGTGTTTAATTAATAGCACGATATATTACTAAGTTAGCAGTATCTTATAGCAAAAGCGAATGCTGTGGTATAAGTTTATAAATATCGTTTAAAAAATATATATGTATTGATTATTTTAATTCCACAAAAAGGAGATTTAACAGTAGAAAGCCTGATTTTATGTAAAAAATGTGTTATCTCGAAATAAACAATGTTGACAAGATAGTAATTTACTGTGATAGTAAAATAAATAACATTATCAACAATCTTCTTGATTTCAACAGAGAAAGAGAGATATATCGTGTCTCACTTTCTGGTTCTTGTAATTCATCTTGCTTTCTCGTACAAGTATAAAGCTCGACGAAAGATACGCGTTATCTAACAGAATTTCAGAAAATTATCAGAAAAGTCCTTTTATCGCTTAAGTGTTTACCGTAAAAGATAGAAAAATTTTGTAAAAAAAAATTTGATCGCGAACAATTTTTCAGCGAGGCTTAATTATTGTTATCACAATGATCTTACAAAATCTGTCTATGATAGTAATTATAAACAGATTAAATAGTGAAACTGATGAAATAGTGAAGAAAACATAATCACGCAAAAATACAATCAAGATTAATTATTATGTCTTAATTACTTTTGCAGATAAGATTAATATATTTGGAGTAATTATGTTTATATAGAATCTAAAATAAGAGATATAATAAGTTGAAAAAATATAATAAAGCATTTCTCGGTATCTTAATTTCAAGGTTAAAATTTTTGGTAATTTAATATAAATCTTTTTCGCCAATAAACAAAGAACGTTCTTTTACTCCAACAACCTCTAAATAATTTGGAAAGATATAAAACAAAATATTAATTAATTTTATAAATGTGTAGATAAGATATAAATGATTATTGTTAGTTAAGCCATCTGTGAAGCATGCGATAAATGAAAGCGTACATTGATCAAGTTCATATTGCGTGTGTGAAAACATAAACGATGCCACATGGATCACCCGATAGATTCGCGTGAGATACGCTTATATAGGATAAGATTTACAAATCCGACGTTTAATTTTCACAAACGATCATTGATTACTCGAGCAACGCGAGATACGAATTAATTTGAATGCATACGTTATTAAAGAGTTAATTAATGAAGGGTCTTCGATATGGAACCGGCAACAGGTCCATAAACTTGGCAACACCGCCATCGGTTAAAATGTAAACAACTGAGCATGGTACAGCTCCTGCTAGAAGTTAAAGAAATACTGAATAGTACAATTCACTACAAAAATATCACTTTACTTTATGCGTTCTGTTGAACATTTTTCATGAAAGGAACAAGATAAATTAAAATTTTATTAAATTATATTCATCACACAATTATTGACATACGCTGTAACAAACAAAGAAGAGTAAATGCTTCTGGTACAGCCCTGAAAGAAAAATAGAGGGGAAATTTATGAAGCGAGAAAGACGAGAAGAAAAACGAGGTAAGATGGTTGAAGGGAGCGCGGTAGTTACGGAAGAATGGAAGAGGGAGAGAGGACCAGCAGGTCCTTAAGGTCTCTTGAAAAATGAATCCTCACCACAGGTTCAGGGCCGGCAGGGCCTGATCTTTGGTACGCATAAGCGCGGACTAAAAAGCATCCCTAACCTGCGTCAAAATCCAGTAGAAGCGAGTTTTTCGTTCTGGTATCCCAATATCCTGGCGCGATTCTAATCTCAGGATTTAGGGAAATATTATGTCTACCCGTCGAGGCACTTTCGTTACTCAGGCCTTCACAACAACTTCTACCGAGATTAGATTAACTTAAGTGGAGGTTCCTTCGTCGAGAGAGAGAAAAAGAGAGAGAGAGAGACTGGCCCAGAATTTGTCAAAACTTTATTATTCTAAATTAACTCCTTGTCTTTGCTGGTATATAATTATGTAAAATAATTTTTAATAGAAGCTTGTTTCATAGAATTTCACGGTAAAAATCATATAGATTTTTCTAGTCACATTTCTTTCTTTTTAATACTTTTTATTTAAATGTGTCATAGTAAATAAAAGATTTAATACGAGATTAAATTCTTCAAAAAAGATTATTAAAATTGTAACTATTTTTATTCTTCTTTATTTTTATTTATATTATATTTTTGAATATTTTAAACGTAACTTCTTCATTGCGTATGCATAATTTTGAAATTATATTTGATTGAAGCCGGTTCTATCAAAAATAAAATAAATTATGTTTAACGCGATAAAGGTAGACAAGTCTGCCGTACAAAAATTCTACTTCCCCAATGAGAATGTGATGCTTACATAGATAGCATCAATTATTGTCGAAATATGACATTTAAATGAAGCATATAAACAACGTCTTGCTTCATTCTTATTCCGGAGCCAGTCTAAAGTGCATGTTCAATCTGTGAATATTTAAAGATTTTATAAGCTATTAAAATATATATATATATTTGTGTGTGTTATTGCGTCCATTAAAATGTAAACTAAAATAACTTTAACTCAATAAAAAAAGCATCGTGTTGCAAAATATATATAATATCAAACATGTATTCAATAAAAAATTAGATTTAGCTCTTTTAAAAAATTAACGTTGATGTTAAATAATTTAAATATACAACTAAAAATCACTCTTTGTAAAAAATTGCAAGGTAGCAATCTGTTATTTAAACAACTATCGATTAATTATTTACTTCTACTTCTTTTTGGATCAAGTACTTATTCATGCAATTTTTTCAATATTGTATAACTATTAATTCATCATTCAAATTAATGTATTAACTAGAATAATGAATGTGACGTTTCTGCAGGTAGCGCTATTATAATAATAGTACAAAGGACGAGAGAGAGAGACACGAAGCAGAGGACATAAAACTTATTCATATGCTTTTCCTTGTCTTTTTTTGTGTTCTACAACGTGACATTCTATATGCACATCCGCAGAGTGTCGCGTACGATAATGGATTTCCCTGGTTGGAGCATCACACAACGAGCCGCCTCTTGCATATTATAAGTGCCATCGAACATGGCGTGCCGAAGAAACTGGACATCGTTCCGCACCGTATCTCAAAGTCGTCGGCATATAATGCCGAAGAGATAAGCAAATAATGACCCAGTTACGAAATTGTTAAAGTTTCTTATGCACGTGAAAAATAGAAGCGAAATCAAAACTTTCATTTGTCTAACACATTTTTCGTAAATAATTATTAAAAATTATATATTTTTCTTCGCAATCATATGCATCCATCCACGATTAAAGAAATAAATTTTTTGTATCATTCAATAAATGCCAAGATTCTCGTTTAAACCTGTTCTTCTTTTATCTTTTAAGAATTCTTTTAAGGATTATCTTTTAATTCATTGTAATGAATGAAATTCATCGATCTTTTTTTGTGCATGGGCTCCTTCACGTAAAAAGTTAGATTATGCGAACGATTTGTCCATGCACGTACAATTGCGTGATCGATTGCAATCGATAAGCTTCGCAAAAGCTTCGTCATGCAAATCAATCGACGACAACACGCGATATGAATGGAAGATTTCACGGTGGAATCCGAAAACTTGTTCGCATCTTTGCGAAATTACTTCAATTGCAAAGTTGCAGTCACGTTCTTACATCACATTGCGGTATTTGTGTCACGAAAGTCTTCGTTTGTGAATCCACATTCTTAAGGTCTCCTTAGATTGATCCTAGAATACTGCTATTTGAAATATTAACATTGAACATTCGTGTTGTGTCTAGAAACCTTGCAAAAGAATTTGACAAATCATCGTGAAATAATTTTCAAATATAATTCCATTTATGTATAATAGATCAAAAATTATTATTTAAAAAATGTAAACCAACATAATCTATGTATGTAACGCTTTGTATAGACGCATTTATTATCCTCTTAATTTCCTTTAATTAACTCATCGTTTTTTCTGCAAAGATTTTTCAATCTTCGACGTGCTTGAATTAATTATCACGCGTAAAACACTGATCGATATCGCAGAGTACAAAGGAAGGAAGACATGCACGCATTATTTCTCATTCACGACCGAGTAGTAGGACACTTGTAGTCCGAATGCTGCAACAAATTCCTAAGTTACTAACCTGGGCTAATAAAAAAGGAAAGCGCACGATAAACCGCTTCACCGATGCATTTATATGGTTTACATGACGATGGTCATGGTATTTACGATGGAATCTCGAGCAACGTATATAAACGTACTTCAATTTAAATAGATTTCATCGACGGTAAATTTAGAGATTTAATTATTAAATTATTAAAAAGAAAAATGATCTTTCGTTATTACGCTTTTGAATCCTTTTATTCAGGTATAAACAAATTAATTGATTTTTAATTAATTATTGTTAATCTACATCGATGTAATTTAAGTATTAAATATCATAGATAAAAGTTTCTTTTAATTTCACTTGATCAGCTTACTTTCTTCTACAAATGTGCATATAATAAAGCAAACTACAAGTCCATATCCCTGGAACGAACCAAGAGATAGAATTTTTGGAAGCAGCTGTACTGCTATCGTTCTGTTATTGCGGAGAAATTGATATAACCCTACCTACACCGGGCCCTTTGCGTATATGTAACCAAGTCCCGCCTGTGTCTGGCCCGATATCGCGGACACGAGAGAAAGAGAGACAGACCGAGCATGAGCGAACCAAGAGCGGCGGAGACAGAGATAAACTACTCATAATGCCAGAACGAACAGGACGGAAACCTTCCACAAGATCTGAGCTGGAGAGATATAGGCCCGTACGAAAAGGACGCGGCACAAGAGTCTGAGAGAGACGCAGAGACGTCCATAAGATGAGATTACGAGAGACACGAGTAATTCGTAAGATCGAGGGAGACGCGCTGCTGGCGAGATCGGAGCGAGAGAAACGGAAACGTACACTTCAACGAAGACTGAAGATCCTGCGGAGTGATGAAGGGAATCGGGGAGGAATGGATGGGATCCTAAAGATGAGAGAAAGAGAGAGAGAAGGAAAAAGAGAGAGGATAAAGGCGATAAGGAGAGAGAGGAGGAAATGACTGATTGAAGAAGTGGAGGGAAGCCTGGTTCGAGCGAGAGGGACTGAACGATCGAAGCGAGGAGGGGAAACTGCCTCGAGCCTTGAGGCATCTCGGGGGAGATTTTTTATCCCTTCAAGGTCAGACCTTCAATATGGCCGTCGTTGGACCACGGACTCTCCGGAGAGCCAGAAAAAGATGGAGAGCAAGAGAGACGCAGAGGGAGAAAAGTTAGGAGTGTCGGGCGGCTTAAGAGGACCGTAAACACCTCGGCCGCCCGGTATCGACGGTGATACCGGCTCCGGAATACTCGACCGGTTCTCCTCGTATCTCGTCGCCGAAGAGGATACGTCTGGCAGGGCGACGCTAATTAAGCGGAATCGCGAACGAGCGAGTCATTTCGCGGTCGTGAACGCGCGAGCGCGACAAATACGTCCCGTAAACTGTTGTCGAGGAGATATTCCTTCTCTCTCTCTCTCTCTCGTATAATAATAGAAACTTGGGTCCCATTGCGTGTCGGATGGAGACTCGCGACTTCATTAATTCGAGTCGAGATCGAATTATTTACTGGACTAAAAACATGCAGTCCAACATTGTAAAAGATGTAGACATATTTGCATATCAATGTAATAATCGTATTGATTTGTTCTGTATAAAAAAATCATACAGAGAAGTGAATTTATAAGAAATTTAATTTTTCTTTTTCGATTTTAATATTTTAATATTTTAATTTTAATATTTTAATTTTAATATTTTAATTTTTTAATATTTAATATTTTAATATTTTATAATTTTAATATTATTGCCCTTTTCTCCACATGTACTATATTATTAATTTAATTTCAAGAATTTTTCAAGAATCATTCGTTACATGGAATGATGTTACAATTTCACGAGAACATTGAATGTCTCGCTTCCATCAGCAATTTCAGATCAAGCATCTTTACATTTCTTATTATGCATTTCATACAAAAGCTGTGATTTTTTATTTAACATGTATAATAAAATATTATTTTATATAAAATTCATATATATATGAATATATTGTTCCATAGAAAATTCTACACAATTCCAAACCAACAACGAAAAGTTATATAAATAATTTCTTTACTATATGATACATAATACGTAGTCTTTAAATAACGATAATGACGAATTGTAAAGGCAGTCATTTTTCTCTGACACCGAATATCGAAAGTTACTAGACTATAAATCATCATATCATGAGACATCCTGGGTGCCATTACGATTTTTTTCTATCTGCATATGTCATCGTAACATCCGATAGCCGGAAGCGAGAGGATGTAAGGAGATTCTGTTTTGTTATGATTTAACCTACTTTTTTCTCAAAGGTCACGCCGAAATTAGAAACTCCTACGATTCGCTTCCGACTTTCATTTGCGCTCGCACTCGCGCGATTGCGAGTATTCGAAGTGGAGAAAGTACTTCTTCGAGACTCTTTTAAGAGAGATGCGACGATTCCACAAGAAGAGAGAGAAGAATCGGAAGAAGAAGGATAAATTCGCTTTTTTAATTAAAAATAAAAAAAGAGAAAGATATATAATATCTTGAGCTGTTCTCTTGATAAAAATCTCAGAGAAATAAATATCGAGCAAATATTTAACAATAATTCTAAATGTAAATTAATGCAAGAATGTAAATTAATTAATTAATGTTTAAATAAAATAAGTAATAGTATTTATTAAAAAATGTGTAAAAAAACATATTCAAAAAAATATATTAAAAGATCTTCTAACATTTTTAGATATTTGCATATTTCTGTGCTATTCATATTGTCGATTTTCATTCGTGTTAGATCCATATACAATAGGATTAAATAAATCTGAAAGAGAGAAGGATAAAAAGAGAATGTGTGTCTAACTGTGTGTAGGATTGTACGGATAAGTGACATGGTGACATCGAACAGTCCGAGAAGCGGACCGGTTCCTTGTCTGATTTCCGTTCCTGTAAGCTTCTCGTGGGAGGGACACAATTTGGAAATTGTAAAATAAATCTCTGAGGACCCCCGAGTTCAAATCATTATCCTGCACGATGCGCAGCTATGCCGGAGGAAAAAAATCGCTGAATAGAAAAAATATTGCTTTTATTACTGCGTTATATTCCGATTGACTCTTTCTTTGAATGCTTTTTATAAAAAAAACGATAACTTTTTAAATTATTTTACAACGAATATTGGCATTAGTTTCTGATAGATTTTTATGAGATTTTATAGGAATGTTTCATCGTTAATGTTTTCAATTTGTTAATCTTAAATATAAAAGATTATAATTAAACAAATTTTAGCAAAATTAAATTTTATACATATACACACAGTAGAAAGAAATAAACGACAAAAAATTATATTCTTAAGTTAATTTTAAGTTGAATATCTTATATTTATATATAATACTTTTTTTATTTCACAGATAAAAAATTTTATACATATAAGCTCTCCAAGAGACACAACTGCAACATATCAGAAATGTCTTTCATTTTTTATGCAATTTTTAATTGCATTTTATTAAAATGGAAAATTTTATAATTAACTATCATAAAATATTTACATAGAAAAATATTCCAAATATTTTTGTTTATAAATGGAAATCAGTAATAAACCTCGTGATATCGAC
This sequence comes from Camponotus vicinus, assembly GCF_025532165.1. NCBI lineage: Eukaryota > Metazoa > Arthropoda > Insecta > Hymenoptera > Formicidae > Camponotus > Camponotus vicinus. The sequence goes on from NW_028141956.1 coordinate 24,424,711, forward strand.
GTCTTACGGATGTGTACAGAGATCAAATTGTTGGTTTGTTTACGAAATATGTTATATATATCTGAAGAAAAATATGGTGAACGTGACTATTCCGAGTGTTATGCAATCGCGGATAGGCTGGAATCAGCATAAAACATAGCTTATCGGTGCTTTTATTTTTATTTGTTTTATCGCACAAGTATAATAATATTTTTCCTCAATGTTTCTTCTTTCGATCGCACGATAATGCCCGTTGTTGATCCGTCGTCGGAACAAACGCACAAATAATCAAGTTAATACGACGTTCGCAAGTTCGCTGACGCAAATTATGCAAGTTGTAATCGATTATTACGTAATAGCGGAGATTGGATTAAAAGAATAAATTTTTATTAATTTTCTCACTATTATGCGAACTTGAATGAACCGAAAATCTTGAAATCTAATTTGTCATCAGACAGGAATAAAAAGATTTTCCTCGACCACGGTCGTTATCTATTGATATATTATGAAAAGAAATAAATATATCGATATGTCGAAAATATTATCTTTAAAACAGTACTTCTTTCTTTTTCAACAAATTATTGCTTGTGATAAATTTGTTTTTAAACATTCTTCTATTAGATAATCACTTGGCATTGCAAAAATTATTAACTTATTTTAAGAAAATTATTGAGTTTACTCAACATATATACATATTATTGCTGCATCTCCTTTTAGAAATATTTCAAATGTAATAACTCCTTATTACAATATAATGTTCTTTTAATCAAATTAGTATTTGACTGTTTTGATAGAATAGATAAATTTATTGACAAATTTTTAAAGAAATTACTTTTATTTAAGATAATATATTTCTTGATTATTTGTATATTTCTTATAACTGGAAAATACAGTGTTGTTCTTGTTTCAAACAATATTTTCAACAATAAAATTACATATTAGTCATAGGCATTAAATCAAATTTGACAGCTCTTGTATCTATAGTTGGAACACCGCGGCAAATAATGGCATTTTCATCCCTTGGGATCACCATGCGGGCCAAGCCGTTGATCGAGGTATTTATAAATTTCATAATACAGGTCGACCGCGATGGAGAAACAGAGAGAGAAAAAAAGAAAGAGAGGAATTCTATCGGTTGGATAAATAAATATATAGACGAGACACGGTCGTGCACACAGGTGTCTCATAGAAACGAGAAAAAAGGACGAGAGAATGTTATGCGTGTCACCGACGAGACGTGCAAGCATCTTTAAATGGGATTGGTGTGCGAAGGGACTGAATCCGTCGGACCCTCCATTTTAAGAGGGCCCGAAAACCATGAAGGTTCCCCACACATTTCATCGCATCCCCCTTTTCTCGTTTCTCCATCTTTCTCGATTGCGCACCCCCGCACATGTTACGTGAAGGGAATTCTCAGCGCTGTGAATAATAACAAATATGTAAACGGAACGACGGAAAAAAAGAAATAGAAAAAATGTTTGTTCCTAAAAACTTTACAAAATTAAAATTAATATTTCAAAAAATTAGTGCAATAACACAATCAAATAATATGATTTTACGCTTAAAATGATAAGCGTAAAAAAGCATTTTTGATCAACAATTGTTTTATATTAATGTTGATTAAATGAAATATTTAGATTTTTAAAAATAACAATTAAAGATTTTATTTTGAATTTTATTTATATTGGATTTAAATCTGTAACTTTATGAATTATTATTGCTCAAGAGATATCAATTCATCAATGTAAAACAAAAAATTGATATATTTTTTATCATTCTATTCCACCTACGAATGTTTATTTCCTATTTATATTCCACAACTATTCAATTGATTCAACCGAGAAATTTGATCGACTGTAAAAACATTCGACATTTGAAACGATTTCTCCACCTCGCCCAAGATCATCTTTTTTATCGCGATATTCACCCCATCCATCTACAGTATATGTAGGGATGAAAGCCGCAGGTGCTGCAGTCTTCGCTAACCCCTCGTATCCAACCAATGGCGTGGTCATTACATTCAAAGGAACGAGATATTTCTATGGCGACGCGCGATTGATGGCGGTCCGCGCATATAAAATTAAATGGAGGGATTCTTGTTTTCCTTTATATAAGCAGTTAAATCTCGCAAGCAGTGACCAAAGTATCGTTTTAAAATTATATAGGGAAAATATCTTTCAAATAAAATAACGTGAAAAGAAATAAAATATTCACATAAACATAAATAAATAATAATTAATGCTATAAAAAGAGTAACATTAATAATTAGTGAATAAATTGCATAGTGATTGGTGAAATAAATCGCTCCCTGCAAAATCACGATAATAATGATAATGCGATTCTTTATATCCTTGAAATTATAAAAAAAAATTCTTTTCTTTTATTTCTCTCTCTTTTTCTCTCGTTCATTTAATTACACAAAACGCAGAATTGTATCAAATTTATAAACAATATAATATATTTTTAAAATATTATGTAGATATGTATGTATATTGCTGAAAAGGCAAATTTACTCTAAACAATTATTTCGATCACGGACTTTGTCACAAAGGAATCTATCTCAAAATGCGTCTACGCCTTTGCAAATGTCTTAAACATCTTAGGGATGCGACACACATGTATGCCCACCGACTGAACAATTATTGGCCACTTGTATCTCTTGCAGCTTTCTCATTCACTTGTAATATTTATCGCGATCAAATTTATACTCGATTTGAATAAAAATTAATCGTGTAAATAGCACGTTTGTTTCCAATTTGATTTTTCAATCAAATAAAATTAATTATGAAACTCTTGCACCATGGAACAGATTGGTCTAAAGTATTCCGTATCGTAGACATCTTTCCCACGACCGTAACGTATCCTATACGGCCGTTGGATGGTCCATGATGTCTACGGGGGTGCGCAGGCCTGTTTTCACATATGGTTTGCGCAAAAAAGTTCCTTATGGAGTATCACGTCTGACATGCCAGTTGACTTATAGGATATTTACGACGATATTTTGTTTTTCGAATTCAACATAAGATTCGTTTCTCTGAAGACATATCTCTCTAAATAAAAAATCGACTTTTCTATCGATTTGCTCAGGATTGACCGAAGCATATATTTCGGAAAATAATAAAAATACACACTTCAAGAGTGAATGAAAACTGTTTTAAAGTAAAGAATTTGAAACATAATAAAAAAAATCATAATAGTTAAAGATTGAAAAAGATAATCTTGTATAAAAAGTAAAATGGCTGAAAGTTTAAAAAAATACAAATATTAATTTTATTATATATATGTATATGAAATTTATTGCATTAATAAATTGTTTATGTTCTCAATTATTATATTTTTTATGCTGAATTGTTTTCTTCAACTTTTAATCGCTGTAATCTCTCTCTTCTTTCTCATTATCCTATATATGTATATATTTCTTCAAAAATGATTTTTATCATGCTCTTTAACACAATCTTTAAAAATGTAGTGATTGGAATGGTGGTTTACTTTAATTAACTATTAATTATCTATAACCTTGATAAGCTACCATTCTAATCACTACATTTTCCGACACAATCTTTAAAAAAATGTAGTGATTGGAATGGTAGCTTACCAAGGTTATATTATTTTGGTTTACTTTAATTAACTATTAATTATCTATGACCTTAGTAAACTACCATTCCAATCACTACATTTTCCAAAGATTACGTTAAGGAGCAACACGCGATAAAAACCGTTCCTGAAATTAAATTACCTCACGAACGCGCAAAGATAGTTATTCTACCGGCGAATTATCGCTTCAGCCTCTTCTAATAATGATATTAATTTTCCGGCAACCCGGTGTTTCTCTCTCGATCATTACGCCCTCGCAAAACTAACCGGCGATTTATTTGGTACGAAAATTGCTACTAGGCAAACGGCTGAAAAAGATTGTTATCCCGTTTCGAGCTTGCGCGATCATCATCTCGCGATAAAGATCTCATTACAGAAGCATGAAATTGCAAGGAGATGATAGCAAGCGAGATGAACGACGAGTACAAAGAGATAATCGTCGCAAAGATTAAACTTTTGCTCCGCGAGGGATTACGGATGTTACACACATGCTGCACTAAAATGCATTATGAATGCACATTTTCCAATCTTTTTTAATAGTCTTCTTTCAACTTTGATATTAGAAACATGTACTAATGGTTCGTTTAATTATTATGATGTAAGATTTTAATTTTTATTAGAAGAAATCAATTACATTATGGTCAACCAAACATTTTCTCAAGTTTTAATTGTTTCTACTTTGATATTTTTTTGTTGTATTTTTATACAACATTTATGTTCGCAATATGCAATGTTTCTAAAGTGCCGTACGACGCAAACCGATGCAAGCGCATCTTGCATAACGGTGTAATTTACAAGCGGCGGACATTAATTAGCCGGATGATTTCCGGTAATCACCCGGTTTTTCCCGAGCATCTTGATGATTTCTCTCCGCGGAAGTGCTCTCGCAACGAGTACGTAAGGATTAAAATAGGAGGATTTCTTACCGTGGATCGCGCAGGCGAGCAGGGGTCATAAAGGACCGCTTATTATTGTAATCGGATTGCACGTGACGAATCGCGGATGCGAGCGACAGTTATGGGAGGATATTGCCTGACGGAATCGATTTGGCGAAGATAGTAAAATTAAACATCGTGCCACGAGCTTCGATCATCTCCGCCAGGCGTTTACGTAAGGATTGAAAAACTGGAAGAGGAAGCAAATCTAATTGCAGTCATTTGTCAAAGCACAAATTGCTTTTAATTACATACTTCCTAAATGTAAAAATCAGAAAATAAATATTCTGCCGTCATTCTTCGTTACAAGGGTATAAATACAGACAAAAATCATTTCATGAAGAATGAGCATGTAATAGAAATTTGATCAATCATTCTTTAATAAATAAAATTTTCTATTTTCTATTAGCTAAAACTAAATTTGTTCTCGTTAATAATAAATTTGAATCAGCTAATCTAATCTAAAAATAATAATAAAATTAATAACATCTTTTTTTAATATATGTTTTAATAAATGAGACTTTTCTCGATATTGTGTATTTAAGAAAATATTTTTATCTGCAATATTATATTATTTATACTAAGTAAACATAATGAATAGTTGCACATAATTAACGAATCCATTATTTTCTTCCCTTAAATGCATATGTGTCATCGATAGATTTATCGCATGGATATGGTTTATGCATTGTGTCAGACGATATTCTGTATTCAGTCATACATATGTAACGTCAAGTTAACCTATATTTGAGCGCATAACTTTGTATAAACCTGTCGATTTTTTTTTCCGCTCCGAATTCGACGCTCCGTATTTGACTTTTTAAACGGCGAAAGCATGCGCCGACGATTCCTCTAGTGATTTGTTAAAAAAAGAGTGCTCTGCGGTAATACGTTTCCACACGATAATCGATACCGAGGATAATTTTTCGGTCATTGTTTGCTTCGGAAATCGATGCGATAGCTCGCTGTAAAAAAAATCCCGAATACGGATTTCTAATTTTTTATTGTAGTCAATGAAGGAGAACATGTTGTAATCCAATATTGCACATCAGACAAAAATAAAAATGTTATTCAAAAATATTGAGAATATCGAATACTAGGAACAAGAGAAATTTTTATTTTATTATTATATTTTGAAAAAAAAATATAATTTTGTAAAGAAATTTTCGGAGCAATTCACATTCATTCAACTAATCTTGCTAAAAAAGTTTTTCCATGTGTTATGCTGGTATCTTTCTATTGCAAGGAAAAATAAGAGTACACGACTAAACTTGCCAATTAATGCAGTTTAGCTGTCATAAACAACTGGAAAATTAACTGCATCTTTTTTGTAGAATTTACTAATTAACCAGTTGTCTATGATAGTTACAATGCATCTATATGAATGGACTTATTCATATAATTCCCACACATTGCATTAAAAAAATGTTACAAAAATGTGCAATTTTATTATCTCATTTTGTAAAATAAACATTAAGTATAAATATTAATAAACGAATATTCCTAAGAAACAGGTCAAAAAGAAGGGAAACGATCAACAACGATGTAATAACCGACCCTCTCGACTTGTCCCACAAGAACAAGGTCCTTCGGTTCATCTCTGAGACCTTTTTTCGTCCTGTATACGCAGAAACGTGCGAGTAGATATCAAGCAAGGCTATAGGGGTGTATTCCTAGCCATGTACGATGGACCATAATATTTTCCACCATAACAGAGTTTATCCTTCTCGTGCTTTGTGCTAAAATGCTGCTCGAAGTAGTATATTCAGCCCAATGTCAGAAATCGTATATTGTTAGTTGCGAATCCGTCATATTGACAGAAAAATATTTTGCTCGAGATTATGAATTATCGACTTGGCGGTCCTAAATAGATTAAGCTCGAACATAAAAAATAATAACAAGTATTCGATACTAATCATTAATTATAATTTTTGTATAGTAAAAGAAACGAGATGTGCGCTCTTTCTTAAAGCGTTACAAATATTATACAAAAAAGGCTGAATTAAAGTGTTAATAGCATTTTAATAAAAATCAGTGGTAAACATTGAAACTCGCGTAATGGATATTACATAATTCTAATTCGTGCGCGACCAAACCATGTAATATTAGCCACAAGCGTATACTTTTCAGCAAAAAGTCGCACGCTTGAACGATATTACAGCCATTGGAAATATAATCGAAATCTCTACGGGATGCGAATAAATGGTAAAGAAATAATAGTTTAGATATTATGTATAATATGACTGAAATATATATAAATCGTCGCGCTTCTCCGTAAAATCTTTAATCAGCTGCAAAGTTTAGCGAAATCTAATACGCCTCGTATAGACTTCGTTATTATAATAGCATAATAATGGCAGTGTGGAAGATGACGAGGTAATATATGTGCGTAGGCATGAACGCGGATAAAACATATTTTCTAATCGTGCAGTGTGCAACTCGTGCTTGTCCCGTTATTGCAGACAGCATAAGCAATAAAATCGTAAAGGTCTGAAGAACAATTTATGTTAATTGAGGCCTCCTCTCTTTCCACCACGCGAGTCATTAGATAGAACGATGCAATTAGCGTCATAAGTTTAGGTCAATGTTACAACGGCGAGCGCGTATTTTTTTTTCACAAAGCTTCTACTACTCGGTTCGTTTCAGACGCTCGTCGATTCCCGTAAATTTTTCTGAACCAATAATGCAAATAACGCTATCGTTATTATTCCAGAATACCGAATACGTCTGTGAAAACAGCCGCCTGTTCGACCGACTGAATGTCGCACGCGGGTGCATTCGATGATAAGAACACCCGGATGTATTATACATGCCGATGTTATCGTCTGAAATTGACAAAAGTAGGGTGACGCGTAAAAATATCGAAGAATATAAAACGGGACAATCTGCATCAGAATAATTTTACTGTTAAATAGGTTACGATTAGATAATCAATTAATCTTTGCCTGACAGATGCTAGACTTAGAGACTTATAATACATATTTTAATGTAAAAAATATACTTTAAATATATATTTTTTTATCATAAAAGAATAAATATTATTTACTTATAATATTTATTTTTTTATGATAAAAAGAATATATATTTAAAGTATAACTTTGCATTAAAATTTGCTTATGTTTTCTTTTCTATTTAAATAAAAAAATATAGTATTATCTTTTATGTATTAGAGAGTTCATTTTCAAAGAAAAATAATTTACAAATGTAATAAGATAAAAATCTAACATCTTCTCTATTTCTTATACTGAAACACATAAAAGCGAAATTTTATTATGGATTCAAATAGATCTGCTATGAGCTGTGCAATTGACGGTCAGGTAATGCATCGTGCGAGAATTAATCAAATTAATTTTCAATTTTTTAAAGATTATAAAAAAAAATTACATAAAGATTAATATAGACAATTTTTTGATAAAATCGATAAAACATTCCAGATAAAAGAATGATAAAAAATACGTGCAATAAACAGCCGCACACTTTCGCTATGTAAGCATCTATCGGATGAACGGAGGCAAAACTATCTTGGCAAGTGACTTTCACCTGATTGACTTTCCCTTTCTCTCCACAGTGCGAGCAGAGATATTGGATGCATGGTTGGCTCTTTCTTACATCGGAAGAATCTGTTGGCCCACTTCCGGATCGAACATCTCTGATTGTTTAACTGTTTACGTTCTCGAGACCACCAATGACATGCGGGTTTTAAATTCGTTAATTAGCGCTGGAAAGTTTCAAATATATATATGCATATAAGCTAAATATAAAAAAAAATTCTTTTAATGAACATGTGTTGTCTGCAATTAAGTCAATCATTTATTTATAGTAATCACTATTTGAAAAATCTAATCACAGACTCAGTCATTCTGTGTGATTTCTTCCTCCGAAAATAGTTATTATATGTGTTTTACTGTGTTATCTATAAAATTCTTTCTAATATGCAAGAAATAAAAATGGAACTGTAAGCGTTATTGTAATAATTTTTATATATTTTTATATATTTTTTGTGTGACGTAAATTCTGAGACTAATTCCTGAGACTATTTTCATCTTTGACTTGTTTGCACAATTAAAATCTTAACTATTTGAGACTTTGTGCCTTCGATTAATATCATTGATTAAACTCTAGGTTGCCCCATTTATTAAAAACAGATAAGATATTTAATATTAGATAAGACAACACCTTAGATTAAAATACATTAGATAAAATACAGTCATAATAATCTTATAACAATAACATCACTTTTATTGCTCAACTTGATTATTTATTACTAATATCTTTTTCATATTTTTTCAACAATAATTTTTTATACACGTATATATTTTTGAAAATTCAGAAAAGAGCTTTAGATCGTTCTAGCTCGTCAAAGAGATCTGATTATGCAAACTATAGAAGAGGTGATTGGAGACGTAACGATAATATAATGATTTATCAAGAAGAACCGTGTCATGTTTCGAGTGAAAGTAATACAACAGAATTTATCAGGAAGAGAACCATAGAACTTGATGAATTGTTACCGAGAAGTGTACAATTTTGTTGTTTTTTTATGATACGACGTGTCATTCGAATATATTAGAAAATTTGGGGCTCATTATTCTACAACAAGATACTTTAAATTCACAACAATAAAAAATTGGCAACATAATCAATAAAATATTATACTATTATTAATTTACTAATAACATTTATAATTTCTTAGTTATTAATAGACTTATTAATAGAATTATTTTTTGCAGAAAAAGCGTATTAAAAAGATAAAATTATAAAATAATTTTTAATAATTGTGGATTTGATCACATTCATATTGTGTAATACGTTAAATTTTTCAGATTTTAAAAAATAAATTTTTGTAATTCTCGAAGAAAATCAAAATTGCTACGCGTTTTATTTAACATATCTTGTTCTAGAAATTTTCTAAAGGTTTCATACACTTCTAGAAAAATTCGGTTATACGGAAGGCGTTGCCTCGGATCTTACTAGAAGGATGCAAGGATGCAAGAAGGAAAAATAATTTTAAATTATAGAATCATGCAGAAGGTCAAAGGGTTCCTTATCTTGTAGACATACATCGAGTACGTCGCCGCTGGAAAGGCGCGCAGATAGATAGCACACTAGCCGGATATTATAATATACTAAAAACCGGTTTAATGTGTATTCATTAACGCTAGAGTTAATAACACGAATTTTAATTAATATTTGCGTCAGGTCACGTAATATGTTTGCAGCTCGTGATGAAAGGCGTATTAAAATAAATATATAAACAAGATAAATTTTGCGCAAAAATAATAAAATTTTAAATTTTAATATACGACTGAGTGAGATATATGTATATGCACATATAAATTCACGTATATTTTTTATAAAATAATTCAAATATAATCGTAATATGATACTGCAATTTTTCAACGACAAGAATACTTTAGAAAATGGACATTCAAGGGCGGATCGAAGTGGTCCCAGGAGTTGTGTTAATTATCAATGTAAAGCGGCTTAAGCCAGCCGCTCTAACAGACTATTTTAATCCGTGAGGTCTGTTTTTACCGTTGTGTCTTTCGACCACTTCCGCCCCCGAATTAGAAGCGCCAATAAACGCAGAGCCCCATAGAGACTGCGTTATTTGACCAAGTGCACGCTAGTGTCTATCTCTAATTTCTATTCTTATCTATTCTTCTCTCTTTTTCTCATTTTCACAGCGATATATGCTATCTACGAAACTCGAAATATACCAAGAATACATTCATGAAAAAGCCGACAATTCAAAATGGTTAAACATGAGCTGTCTGCGTTGCAAGTGCTAATGAATGGAAGACATAACGCAGAGCGTCATATGACGAGATCTTTCGGAGCAAGGGGACGGGAGAAAGACATATAGAATCGTTTGAAATTCGTGTAAACGTAGAGAGAAAACAGTGAATAAAAATAGAGAAGACAGAAAAGAAAGATGCGAGAGGATCTTGTGATTAATATCTAAAATTATTTGGAAGATTTTATCTTAATACTTATACAAACGTTTTGTTATATGTACTAATATCCTCGCTCTTTCTCATTCTACTTTATTGCTTATATAAAGTTGTATATGTCAATGAAACATATCAGAGATATGTCATATATTAATATATATTTAATGATTCCATTAATATACTTGTAATCTATTATAATGAAGTATAAAGTATAAAGAATGAAAAAGGCATTAAAATCCGATTCGAATAAAAAAAATATATACATGTTTGACACTTATATACTGTATAATTATAACAAGAATCAAATTATAAAATTTCGACATTTTAACTTTTATAAGGATTTATTAAGATAATTCAGTAAATTAAGAATTCAAATTTTACAACTATAGTTTTAAAACTATAAATTTCTTGTATTTATTTAAATTTAATTTTATATCAACTAAACCTAAAATAAGCCAAAAAAATATAAAGATAACTATTTCTGGAATTTTTAATTAAGTCTCATCTTTACTTGCTCGTTGATCCATACTATTTTAAATTTATATAATTCATTATAATACTGAGATAATGCACAAATAATTGATATAAATTATTTGATATAAAAAACAAATAAAAAAAGTAATTAAAATAAATTTTATCATATGGAGATAAAACTATATTAAACTATACTTAAACTGTATTTCATTAAGCTATTTTTTAATATACAAATAATCTCAAAGATAACTATATTTATTTTAATATTTTTAATATTATTCAACGCTTAATTCAAATTTAATATATTTTTTGCAATATTTATATTCGATTGTTTACTGAATTATTATATTTTCTTTGATTCATATTTTTTAAAACTCTATTTCTATTTAATTTTTATAATCATCTTTATAATGACGTTTATCAATTTTGCTTATAAATTTTTTACGGATTTTCAGGATCCATAAAAATATTCTAGTGCAAGTAAGATGAATTTTCGACAATTTTTCTGTATCTTCAACATTTAAAGAGTTTTCGACAATTTTTCATAATTTAAAAAATTTTGATCCTGAGATGATTTCCTCGCAATTTTTATAAAATCTTGAAACTCGAGAATATTCTGACAATATCTAATATCACATAGTCATAAAAAAACACTATATATTTTTTTTCTCTACAATATGCATATGTTTCACGGAAGCCAATAGGCGTAACGATTCGTGCAATGTATAGAACGGGAAGGAAACTTGCGACTGCGTATAATACAATTCGCGATGCTTCTGCGTGCTGCAAGGATAGGCGGCCGTTCTTGAGTACGAAACTATTGTCGCCTGTAGGAAAACGTGCAGAGGGTCATACATGTATGTATGTATACGCCGCCGATATGAGTCGCTCGGCTCGGTCATCACGGCTCAAAGTGCAATGACTTTGGAGCCCCGCACGGCGCTATCGCCGATCATTCATTGCAACACGGTATAACGATAGCGCCCTTCCAAGACCTGGCAATCATAGCTGATCGTTGCATTTTGGATCATTAGAAACTACTACGGGGCTTTTCGATTAATGCTCCATGAAACAACGCCGAGCTGATACAAGACTTTCTTAAATATGCTGCGAGATTTCTTTTTCTTACCGAAAAATTAATTTTTCCAGCTAAAAATATTTCCAATTGATTAATGTTGGGAATAAAGGGACGTTACGATCGCTTCGTGAAAATCGCTAATGATTGCAGTGAAAAACCGGCCACGGTGAATCGATGGAATAGAATAATGATCTCTAATCCTCTAGCTGACATTATTCTTGTTACTTTACTGTTGTATGCGGTCATTAACCCATTGGTATCAATGAGCGGAATAATCCGCGTTCGCGAGTTGATCCGTACCATCGAAACGCATTATTCTACAAAATAATTGTTATAAATAATTTTTAATACTTTTCCTTTTTATATAATTTTAGTAAGACTATTGAATATATTATCAATCTTTAGAAATTTATTTCTCGACTAATCGTATAATATAAATCATTTTTTATATAATGCATTTTTGGAAATTAACCTTTACGAAAATAATTTGTGTTTTGCACAATTTTTTATACAATTATTGCATAACATATCTATAAAATAGCTTTCTCTGCTTATAAATCAATTTTTGTCTCGATTACAAAATCGCGAATTATTTATTCACATCTCTGAATGAGCTTTGATACGAAAAATTTTTAAAAATCTAAAATTTTTATCTTGCTCATTCCTCAAGCAATAATCTTAGAACCAAAAACCTTCTTCCGAAAATGCTCGCGATAAAAAAAATTATTAATCGTACGATTTGTAGACTGCAATTCGTAAAAAACGTAAATGCAACTATAGGAGAAATGACAGCGATTTATGTAACACTTACGTGCAGTTATCATTAATTTAAGATTAATACGAAATGTGAAAGTTTCGAGTGGCGTCTGGCCGTGGAAATGCCGGAGAATAAGAAAGTAAGAGCACAAAAACCACAGATATACGTAAGCACTTATGCACCTATTGACGCTATTATTGACTTTTGTATAAGGACGGCGCTACGTGCTATAAATTAACATGAGTGAATTATGTAAAAGCTACATTAACGAAGACAAAATTACACGAAAAAATATGTCAAAACGGCACCATTCAATTTAGAAATGACGATGTAGATAAAGATTATCAATTTTTACTCAAGATGTTCCACGTAACTCGCAATTTCTCCAGAATACTTTCTAATGACATTAATACCATGTATTACATTAACAACTAAATTACTGGTTTCTCTCTTTCTCTCCTTTATTTATTTTAAATGAAATGATTTTATTGATTATTAATTATTTATTAAGTTGTTTAGAAAAATGCAAAAAAATAAACAAATAAAAATTACAATCTTACTATCTTTATAATTAAAAAAATTTTATGTATAAAAGCTTTTTGTATTTATAGAAATATATTCTTAAAATTGTAACTTTTTTTTACTCTTTTATTATTCACATTTTCAACAACATTACTGTAACTTATATTCGAACATCTTGATATTTATAAATGAAAAACATATGATTATATCAAACCGCCTTTCTTTCATAAATCCTTAACTATCAAAGGCTTCAAATAACACAGCTTAATATTTGTAAAGCATATATTTTTATATTCTAACTTATCCAACTTTCTTAAGTTTCATATACCTCCACTCCTAAAAACGTGCCAGCAACACGTTGGAGTGAGCACACAGATCTATATAAACATTAGAAATGAGTAAATATTGACTTGGTTATACATTTCGATACCGTTCTCAGGTATATTCGAGAGAGGTTGTCGCGAATGTTTTCTCGCAAGTGGAGCTTTACGAGATACCATTCGCAGCACGTGAAAAGAAATCGCCAATGCGCACCGATAACGACAACTTTTTCGCGAAGCAGACTCCGAGAGAGCAAGCCGCTGCCTCTCAAGCCGACGTTACACAAGCCGCCTTTCCGCTCTGTCCGGTTTAGCCGCGTGCATTTACCCGTGTTGTTATATGTCTACCTGCCCGCCTGTGTCGTTGCCTTGGCCTTTGCGATTCTCGGAACGATCTTCGCTCCGATCTATCGATCTGCAATCTACGGATGCAGGTACCTGTGCACCGACGTAGGCGCCATAGTCTGAAAAATATTAGCCGGAAAGTACTTAAGACGGTACTTAAGTCAGCTGGATATCTCCCAGGAAAATAGATTATATTTTGAAAAGTATGACTAATCTTTATATATATAAAATGCATCAATCATGTTGACAATTTATAGAGTACACGAATTAATTATATAACGAATGCGTGAATCATTGTGCACATAATAAAGAATATCTTGAAAGAAACGGCGATCATTAACATTTTTTCGATATCATACAAGCGTTTTGTCTCGGGTATGAATCAGACGTGAAGTGAATTGATAAATTTTGAATTTTTTTTTGTTGCACGCCCACATACGATGATGTAACGCGTTATTTAATATGATGTTGGATTTGCATCGATTAATTCCACGACTTGAGCGCAGCTTCTTCTGCATCTCGCTCGCCCTGTGACATTTTCATCGTGATATTTTACCTCGCGATTCTCTAATTACATAACTTGAAAGTACAAATTTTTATTGCAACCACTTTTCTATATTCCACGTATCTCGCGCTCCTTTGACGGATAATAAAGAAAAATGTTCGTTGAGTCATCCTATTCAGCATGTGACATTTCCAACGCACCATCTTTCTTCTCATATTATCAAGCATATTAGCAAAATTATTATATAATCCCGGTATATAAATTTTTATTTATGCTACATATTTTTTCTTCCAAGAAAAAAATTAACTGTTTATTTTTTATAATATACTTTTTTTCTCCGATTATTATATATTAGTAATATCTTTAAAAAAAAGAATTTTTTTATTGATTTTCTATTTAAGAATTTTTTTTTTTATGTTGACAATACATTAAAGATCTAAAAAAATCTATTAAAAATCTATATATTTTATTTTTATTTCCAGCAATTCTTTTACAATAAATTTCAAAATGATCATTATAAAATTGTCTTTTCTTTGTATTCAAAGTTTCTTTCTTAGAAGAAAAAAAGCTTTGAAAAGAATCAAAAAACATTTGTATTATTCTAACAATAAGAATTGTATACACAAACGAATAAAAAGATTGCAGGGTTTACAATAATAATAATGAAATCTATTGTAACAATATTAAAATATGTTGCAGAGAAAATGCAATGTCATGTTGTCAGATAAAGTACGCCATAGTAATATCGGAATGAATCATATATAATACATTTATAGTATATATATTATAAATGCATTATATGTGATTCATTCCAATATAACTGTGACGTACTTTGTTCGACAAAATGACGTTATCAAAATTTTAATTACGGTAAAAATCCCCAATAAAAATTCGAATGACGTATACTGCTAACGCATCATTTTATTGCAGGACTACAAGTGACGTCACAACACGAGAGACGCGAACAAAGAAAGTAGAGAGTTCTCTTACGCGTGTTTAGACACAAGATCTGTCAAAGAAAAAAAATCACGTGACGTCATATGATACTCTGCGTGTGACATTTCCAGCGTGGCCACTTTCGTGACCTTCGCTTTCTTTGTCACCAAGAAAGCTATAGACAATGCGAGTTTTAGGTATATTTAACGAACAATGCTTTCCATTTTGGAATGCCTTATATTTACTATATTTTGTTATTTATTTTTTTACTTTGACTTTATCTTTGTCAAAATAAAAATGCTATTAATTAAATTAGAATCGTATCGAATTGAGTGATAGCAGCCATTAGTTTCACCGAAAAAAACGCGTCAAATTGCACGAGATCGAGATAAAAAGAATTATGCGAAATTAAATACAACTGTTGTCTGTATTTTCTCTTCTTTTGCCTACTTCTTTTGCGTCTAATTGTGAGACAGCAATGCAAGACGTGATGTTGCAAGCAAACACCAGGTCCCTGGCTGTGAGCAGTAACGTTCTGCGCACCACATGGTACACCCATGCGCTTTTCACGTGCTTTGCCATAATACATACTCGCGTATTCCCATGATAATGGATCATATATGCTACGCATGTGCTAAGAATACCCTCGGCTACCCATTCTCTTTACTCTTTTTTACCCATTATATTCTATATCCTTTTTTCTTTTTTCTACCTTTGATGAATTTTAAAACGTATCCTCCCTTCCTTAAAATTGCGAGAGATTATCTTCATGTTATCTTATCTTCATATTAACTTTTATGGATTTTTACGAAAAGACGTAAAGGAAAAAAGAATCATTTTTTCTTTGCTAGCTTTTATAACATTCAGGTATGTTAATAGGACGAGTTTATCTTAACGATAAAATTTGTTTCTTATAGCTAAGATACATACCTTTTCGTTTACGCCATTAATCATATAGTTTAATTCTAATCATATTCGCATATCACATTCCAAAAAAAGTAATTTACGATTTAATAAATTTTAAACCATCTATCGAATATCATGAACAAAAAATGGGCAGTATTTATTATAATGATATTATGGTTACCTTTTGATTTTTATCATCTCATTATTAAAACTTTACAAAATAAAATTAAATATTTAGAGCAATAGTCTATACACATGTTTAGAATCTCGTTATGATTACTGAAATATTATTTTCTCTAATATTGCAAAAATATGAATTATGAAACGTTAATATACGTTAAAAAATCATATCAAAAATAGAAGGTTATAATATTGCAAATTATATATAATATTATATGTAAATTATATGTAATTATATGTAATTATATGTAAATTATATAAATTATATAAAATTCTACATAATCGCAAAAGTACTTAAAATCTATTTTTATATTTACTACTACATTTATAGTGCAAATGTATCAAAAACGTTCCTACAAAAAAAAAACATAAAAAATACTAATCAATGAATAAATGATAAGATAAGTAACTAATAAATGATAAGAGTACACATTCGACTTATTTTTAGATTAATCTAGAGATTTCACGCTCAATTATATATATGATTGTGTCTAGATCTAGCCGGGATCTTTCTCTTTCTCATGCACACGCCCTTCACAAAGAACCCGCATGTTTGATATTTCTGTATATAGCTCAGCCATCATAACGAAAACTGACTCCCATTAGCTGTTATATTTAGTGGCATGAGAATCTGTTCAGGGTTGAAAACACCTCTCTGAGAGATGAGAGATTTGACAGTTCACCCTCATGAACCCATATGTTACGGAGCACATCATGATACTCCTTAATTAGATAAGAGTCAGATTTTCTGCCTGTCGTGGATGGTCGATTAGATCTACGATAAGTAGCTAAATTTTACCGCGTGACTAATAAATATCTTCAATTTGTTATCACAATCGAATTTTCGAGTTTTCAAACATGATATTTGATATGGTTTAAAATTTATTAAACTATTTAATGTATTAAATTATTATTTTTTATTTTTATTATTTAATTTATTAAATTATTTTCTCTCTTTCAAATAAAAGAATTTCTTTTAAACTTTTAATTGATTAAACGATTAAGAATTAAAATAGTTTTTCTCAATTAATAAATTCATAAATTTCCTCTTTTAGGAAAAGATAAATCTTATCGCTTACCTTACAAACGAGATTTCTGTTCAACACTTGACCTTTTAATCAAGACTTGACATTGCGCCTCCGTGAAACTGGTAAGAATCTCCAACTTCCTGATCGCGCAACTCAACTTCCGGCTTTCCCTCCTTGCGAAATGTTACTTCCTCTTTCGACCCTCGAACCAGTATCGTTGCACGATTCTGTAAACAAGTTTATTTCTGTTTTAGTTGAGAAAAAATAAACTATAATTATTGATGAAATATTGTAACGATTTTCTCGAAACTGATATTGCTTTGACTTTCACATGTTTTCATTACACACACATTTGAATAAATAAAATATAATTTTTCAATTTTAAATTTTTTCTCAATTTTTTATAATCATTAAAAATATGACATAAAATATATATTGATAAATTTAACTAATTTATTACAGGGTATAATTGACAATATTAACTATATTTTTTAGAAAACATTTGCTCGTATTGATAATAATTGTGATGCACGCGCCTATCATTTATTATTGTATATTAAAAAATTTGCATAATAATACATTTTATAACCTCTGTCTCTCTTTACTTTTGTTAGTAAGAAATTCTAAAATGTATCTTTTTTTATATTGCAATACTTCGTTAAATTGATTTACCTCTAATAACAATTTCCACGCTCGACAATGAATCGGTTGTTATAAACAATTGCTATCAGCAACGTTTATAATTGTAAAATCGTAACACACTGAAATGAATACAAAGAAAAAACGTAGATAATTATGTTGAATTCGTAATTTATGCACTCGAATGCATTGTCGAATCGACAGTTGAGACAACTGTATCGAAACTCTCTAGAATAGTTACATTAAATAGTAACCTAACGATTTCACCCACAGCTACCTTCAGCTCGGATCTTTTTTCCTGATTGTGAACGTTATTTTTTGAAACATCGAATATCATATCAATGCTTCAACGATCTTTACGACTTTAAAAAGCATCTATCTTATTCTTTTCGACAAATAGATGCGATCTGCGATAACATTCATCCATAGGTCACCAAATGCAAGATATGTTCAAAAAAATTCCAGTCTTTTTCGTACTAAAAAAGCCTACAGCCTTTTCATAAAAATATTCCTTTTCTGTAAAAACATCCTTGTATGATAATATTTATCTGTGAGAACCTTTTTACATCTATCATTATTTAATAAAAAAACAAGCTCTCTACGAAATAACTCTACGTAACAATTAATGAAAAAAAGGATTACTTCGAGAAGTCTCATAAAGCCGTGCGTCGTCCATCGCTTGTGGAATCCCGCATTATGCGTAAGCAAGCGCAAGATCCGGGGGATGAGAGACGCACCACCCCGAATCTACCCCCGAATCTGCCCAATGAGAAATCGGAATCGCTACCATTGGAGACCATAAAACTCGCACGTTGCGACACTCGGGAGCCGACGTGCCGACAGAGAGAGGACAAGTTGACGCGGCCGAGGGAACGCGTTAGCAAGAGGCGCACGCGCGCCGCCCGGTTGCCACGTCGAGGACTCCCCCCACCCTTCGGCCGCGCCGTCCGTGGGACGCGCGGTGATTGGTCGGCGCGCGGAGCACCCGTCTACGCTCGCTCGCCGGAGCACAAGCGGCGACTCTCGGTCAGCGCTAGTCTCAGTCAGCTTTGGGAGGCTCTGCCGTGAACATTGAATCGGTCGAACCGGACGCAAAACATAATCTCTCTCCTCCCCTGTCCCCCTCTCGATAAATTTCCTCGCCGAGAGAGAGAACCGGGTATCCTCGCGTCGTCGAAACAAAGTGCCAAGTTCAAGTTCAGTAACACGAAGACACTCGGTTGACGACAACAACGATACATGTACACGTCTTGAGGCAATAACATCGCTCTGTGTTTGTTGTCGATCCGCGAAGAGAGCCGGTCGATTCGTGCCAGGAAACGCGAATCGGTTTCTCCGTACCTCGCTTCGCCCGCGTTTATCTCGAAATAATAAAAAAACGATCCACATCATCGGCATCGATACACGTGTGTCGACGCGTTCTTTCTCTCCCGTCACGTTTTCGCGGGTGCTTTCGATGCGAGCTACAGCGGCATCGAACAACGACGTATACGGTCGGAGTGGCAGTTTTGTTGTGTTGTCCTGAGGAAAGTTTCTCTCCCTTAACCGCCTGCTACGCATTTAACGCCCGCTGCGAAGGACGAGAAAAAGAGGAAGAGGGATTTTGGAAGAAGGAAGGCAGAAAAACACCAACATCACGCACAGTGTTTTTGTGCGAAATCGGGGAACATGTCGACTGCCGTCATGAGTACTCCTATGTTCGAGTGCAGCGAACATCTTTTCAAGGTAAGATTCAAATTTTTTTTTCACATCTTTCTACGCGCCATCTCTTATCCAAGTGCAATCGATCGAAATTGCGCCTAATTTCTGTGAGTTATTTCAAAATTATATAAATGTTTAAAATTGTACATGTGCGACATGCAAGATACAATAGACGAAATGAGCTTTATGCTTTAATCCTGTATTGTTGAAAAAAAAAAAAAAATGAATGAGACCTTCGAACGGTATTGTGATGTATTTCAAGGTACGGGCTCTATAACTGTACAGGTTTCCTACCGAATTTCTCCGAAATTTTTCCTTTCTATCCCTCACCTTTTCTTGCTTTATGTATCCCCGCCTACCTACTGCTTTTCAATTCAAGACAGATTCACAGCCGGATATCTACAGGTAGATGGATATACATTTGGAACGAACAGAAAATACGAAACTTCGTCGTTAAACTTGGACGAACTCGAATACGTTCGGTTTGATTTATTCGAGTAATATGTATACATATAAACAAAATTGAAAATTTTATGAAATAAATTTAATAAAATATTAAATTAATAAAATATAAATTTAATAAAATAAATAAATTAGAAATAACATTAAAAATAAAATTAAAAATAAATAAATTAAAAATAAATTAATTTGATTTTTTTACATGATTTTTTCACGCTTTTTCGTTGTTTCTGTTCGTTCAATTTTATCCTGCAATTTCAAGATTAATATATAAAATTGTTTCTTCACGACAAATTTTTTTTTTAAATAATATTTCCGAGATGTCATATTATTCATCATAACATTATTTAAGGATGAATAATTTAATTTAATTTATTTCTCCCAAAGAAGTGAAAAACCTTGTCAGACCTTGTCAGACGTACATAAATTTTCTTTCTGTCGAAAATCAAAAGACCAATCAATTCATTCATTCTCTCCACTCGCATGTACATAATTACAAGTCGCGACGACTTATTACATTTTATATATGTATGAGAGCGTTTATGTGTCAATTATTTTTTCTCTTTTTTTTCTATACGAAAATACAAAGCGAGATAAATCAGATACGCGCGATATCCCCGGGAATTATTTACGAGATACCATCGAAAATATGTAACGTGTGTCGTCAGGAGGACATTATAATTCTCGATCGTATCGAGATTCGGTACAGTTTTTTTTTTCTGTGCTAGGAGATTAAATCTCATTACCATCACATTCGCGTTCCCGATATTTGCGAGAATGCGCCAAACGATGCAGCTCGATTTCCTGAATCGAGATTTCGCATGAGATATCGGAACAAGGTTACAAGTCGAGATAACGATAATTCCGCACGTTTGAGCGGAAAAAACATCGGTCATGAGGGTGACTGAATCGAGAGAGGTCATTAGTTTAATTCTACGCACCAATGATAATCAAATATTCACGCATAATCAAAAATTCACGGAAAATTGTTCTCGAAATAATCTTGTAACAAATCAATTTAAATGACATATTGTAATTATAAATTTTTTATAATTTATTACATCTTAAACTCGTCTGTCATTTATCACTTTATTAACGATAATCTCTTTTAATAGCGAATTCAAATTAAAAAGGCCACCGTATATAAATTTACAATAGCATAAGTGATTAAAATAGTAAGATAATTGATGCTATTTATTATTGTTATCTGTATTGAATAACAATAGCGATAACACGTAGTACTAATTATCTTATTGTTTTAATTAATCATGCCATTGTAAGTTTATATAATCGAGAATCTATACTGTTATATATCTTACAATCTCGAAATATCAATATTTTTTTCATCACATATCCGTTATCAATATCTTCAAATTGTACCGATACACAGTGGTATTTTCAAAATTTTTTTCCCTTGTTTTGCGCTCTTAAATATTTTCGATTATTTTAAAAATGATAAAATTATTCATAAAATTTTACTTTTAATTAGAAATACAATTTTGATATGACTTCGGTCACTACATTTGATTAAAAATTGTATCTAATGTTTAAAATGTAGATGTATAAATTGAGCTTGATTTGAATAAAGTTGTAAGAAATTACTTATGTTAATAACACAATACTAGCTCCAACGGGATGCCAGTCGAATGTATTAATAGTAATCGTCGCCGTTCACGTCGCATTTTCCATCTCGCGCCGAGAGGCCTTCATCGCGGATGAAGATGGGAGGATCGCGCGTTCTCGCACGACGTAAATAAAAGGCTTGTCGCGCGAGTCGAGCCAAAGAGACTCTCACCTTAGAGAGAACTAGGCACAACACTCTCCTTGGTTTCTCCTCCGACGTGAGTTTCTCTCATGAGCGTTGGATTTAAGAGGAAACGTGGAATGGAACGTGATCGAAAGATCTAATATTTTAACGTCATTAAAGCCCGATGACAGATATCGAGCGACATGTGATTGATGACAGACTGATTTAACGATCGAAACATTGCTGTGTTTTTTTTCTACTTTTATCGTCTCGATTTGTCAATGTGTCGAAAGATTGTCGATGTTTAAATCAATTTGTTTGGATTAAAAATAATGAGTTATCTGAATAAACTGTATTTCAATTAATTATTCCCATTTGCTTGTCAAAATCGAAAAAGAATATTGAATTAATATTAACTGCTTGAAAGAGTAGTTAATTTTCTATGATGCATCTATTGTTTCAATATGAAAAGACAATCTAATTTAACGAAAGCTACTGTCCCGTTTTCACTTTAATTAAAAATACATACATAATTAAATATGACACGTACTTCACGACTTCGTTATATTAATTAAATTAATAACAAAGCATTTTTTATTTGTTAAATATATTTTATATTGATTATATTTACTCGTACAAATTCAAGGTATAAGATGTCAATTATTAATTTTATTTTTCTCCAAGAATAGCCAAATATAAAATAGAATCAAGTACGATAATAATATTGATTTAATATTAATTTAAATATTTTTATTTTTCCCTAAAAATTAATTAAAATCAATCAATATATTTAATAATCATTGAATCAATTTATAATTTAATTTATGTATCAGCTACTGTCTCGTTTTTTTTTTCTTTTTTCATTGTAATTACTAAAGAATTCTTAACAATTGCGAGCATATTCTTGGCGTCAGAAGTATTATTTTCATATTTCATCGATTCCCTCTCACGAGAAGATGCCGCTGACACGTGTCAGCAGGAATTATTCTCCGCGCACGGAATATCACTGGTACTTGATGGTACCACTTGTACAATACGCATACGTGTATTGGTGCGTGTTGGATTAACAAATGCATTCTCGCTCTCGCCATTCCGTTCCGACTGCACGTATGCTCGATTGCGTCGCAGAATGCGTCAGAGTGCGATAGAGATGGCGATTTTTTATACGTTTTGGTACAGTGAGCCTCTCTCAAGCGCACGAGCCGAAGCGAATATGAATATTTAATCGTAAAAGCTCTATAGCATACTCATTTTAATAGAAACGAGTAAAATGTTAGACGAGACTTGAATTTCCGGCAGAGAAAAGTAAATATGTACATCGTTAACGAACGAGACGTATTCATTAAATATAATTTTGCTAATGAAAGGGAAACGGCTCAGACATGAGACGGCAACAATACGAGCATTATTCTTTATATACAATCAAAGTATCGCTATTCCTTTTTAATATAATTGACGTGTCTTTTCACAAACATGTTTAAGATTTCTAAAAATTTACAAATGTTAAATATATCGAATATACATTGAAAACAAAATTATTATCTTATTGTTCAGTTGATTTTTTTTTTTTTAAATTGGAATATTTAAATATTTAAGTCAAATAAATGTTTCAATCAGAGAAATAAAATTCAACACTAAACACATTAATTAACTTTTTTTTCTTTTTAGTGCAACATGTGGGCTTTGCTATTGTCCAATTTATAAAAAATAGAATTTTAATTGAAAAAAAATATATGTTTGTTATCAGACAAAGAAATCATCGCTTTTCATATTACAAATAGCTTTTCTGAGGCTACGTCACAGATGGTCTATTGTTGAATTTGTATCCTAATGTTTTATTTATTCTCGAGTTTCACATGTCGAACGGATGAGACGGCTGGTTTTGATATGTTTGCTCTGTGTTTTGCGTATTTATGTAGACTTTTTGTGTGACCTTAACGCGATTGTTTGCTGCGATCTATTGTACGAAATTCCTACAGTGAGGTCTTATGATCTTATCAATATTGAACTCGTGATGTTTCCATAATTATTAGGACACATTGTATATAAAGTTGTACAAAAGAAAGAAAGAAAGGGAAAGAGAGATTATGATCGATAATGGTTTATTTTTTGCTATTATTTTGGTATATTTGAAACTAGAAATTTTTATACACGCTAAAAAGGTATCAGATCGTCCTTGTAACGATATTTTCTCGTTTCAATTTGGCACCTAAAATAGATATACTTATATTTAGAATGAAATTGTCATTTAATTATGCGTAATTATATTCTTTATGCAAATTGATATCTGTACGTAATTATGTGTTTCCATTTTATTTTTATCGCAGCGAAAAACGGAGGAAAAAAATGATGGAGCGACTTTAATTTAGCGTAACGCGCAGATTTGAATAAGTGAAAAACACGATAAACGTGAATAATAAATAAAAACTGCAATAATTTTAAACGCGTCTCATACATATATGTATGCCATTTCGATTAATATTCAATTATCGAGGAATACAACCTATATTGCAAAAGAAAACGATTACGATCTCTCTGTAAATATCATTTTCATCCGTTGTTTATCCTTCGCTTGGCCATTACGGGGAATAACAAGGATACGCGCGGTTGCTTCACCCGGAGATCTTGCGAAACCGTCATTTTTTTCTACGTTTATATACAATGCGGTATCTATGTCTATGCGTTATCTATCGTGCTCGCAAGCGATTCTAATCGAGAGATAAGGCGACGAGGATACCTCGGTATTTTTCCTTTCGATCGACGTCCAATTTTAAAGCGAGAAATTGGCCGATGACAGGCGGACGTTTGATATAAAATTCTCGATAAAGAAACGACTGCCTTTTTTATTTAGTGATCGTGAGGATGTCCGGCGACACTCACGAATAGGGACATGAGACTCGTAACAATCTCTCAAGTATCAATGTTTCATTATTTCTGGAGGCACGCATATGCCACATATGTCGCACACACTCATTGTGTAATTATGCGTATCACACGTGTATCGTACGATTTCCGGTATGAGTCTACCAAGGTGGTTTACTTGTCATTTCCCGTCTATCATGCGAATGCGGTTAAAAGCGTACGTAAAGTCTAAAGAGAGAGAGAGAGAGAAAAACAGGGGAAAAATCGCCTCGGAAATAATTATCGCGTGAGTGATTGCGACGTCGTTGCCGACCTTTGCCAATGAATGATGGCCTGCATAATCTCGACGAAATCGCAAATCGCGATACGTACTATAAATACGAGAAAATAATCGTCGTGTGTTTACTCGCGATAACGAAAATACGTCAATTAGCCTCGGATAAATTTTTTTTTCCACGCACATGCGCGCTACCCAGGGACTTTATCTCATCGAAATTATTATCCCGATTTCGCAACTTCGTCTGTTTGTTGCTGTTGCAAGAGACGATTACTCGATACACGTGCACGTGGCTTGGGAAGTATGTAATTTTTTATTCGTCGTCGTAATTTTCGATTTTGAGTGTAATTTTAAATCTATCGTTTTTAGATCGCGAGATTTATTATTAATGATTGAACGTGCTTTCGGAGGATAATTTTCGCAATCGTCGGCTTCGTTTTTCCTTTCAACCGCGCGATGTGTGCCTCGCTGCGGAAACGCATCTCTCCTCTTTCTCTCCTTCGAACTCGCGCGTAACTTTCCTCGACAATTTCTCCTCGGCTCGGTTTCGAAACTCGTTCGATCGGGTGGACTTTCGACTTTCGATATTCGAGCGCACTCAAAAATCGATGGATTGTCGCGAGATGTGGAAATTTCAGTCGAATGAACCGACGTGTCATGGGTTTCTCCCGCGAAAAAATGTATCTTAGCCACGAATTCCTACTCTGTATTTTATACATCATTTATCGTGTGTTAATTAGAACTCGAAGAAATATGAATACGAGTTTTTTTTACTCCGAATCTTAGTTATTATAATTTCAGTTATTCAAAACGGATGCCAAAGATAGAATAAACAGCGGATAAGTCACCTGATAAATAAATGACATGCTCATCGTATTTATAGATATGTTGATGCAATAGACTACAAAAGCATTTAATAAAACTACTGTGCAAAATGAATTATATTTTCAAAGTATAAAATAATATAAAATAATAGAATTAATAAAATAATAGAATAATATGAAATTTAAGAATAATATAAAATAATAGAATTAATAAAATAATAGAATATGAAATTTAAGAATAATATAAAATAATAGAATTAATAAAATAATAGAACAATATGAAATTTAAGAATAATATAAAATAATAGAATTAATAAAATAATAGAATTAATAAAATAATAGAACAATATGAAATAAAAGAATAACATAAAATAATAGAATTAAAGAGTAATAATGGCACAAAATTATAATTTCAATCTCCAGAGCAAGACCGAGGCATAGACAGATTATTAAAGTTGCATCTTGTTTCTCATAAATACGTTTTCTCGCAAATTAATCCATCTCAACTCTTTGCATCTCCTCTCGCGCAGATTTATTCCCCGGAGCAAGGGATGCGCCGACAGAAACCTCTGAATTTTTCTAAAAGCGGAAACCCCTCGCCCCGAGCGCGCACGACGTACACATTGGCAACAAAAAGCCGCTCGGTGAACGCGAGCCACGAAGAAGGGGCGTAGGAACCTGTTGCTTCAGGTTTGCCGCCGGTGCTAAAGAAGGAGTGACCGAGAGAATGAAGGGATGCGAGGAGGGAGAGGGGGATATCGGAGGGGACCCCTCTTTGTGCGTCGCTCCGCTGCCCGTACCCCTTACCCCTCCTCCCCCACCGCCCGGATTCTCGGCTCCATTGGCGTAGCACGTACCGGGGGCTCCCCCACCCTTTTATGCGCGTCCCCTCGACCCCCCGACAAATTTTCCCATATTTCTGAAAAGACCTGTTGTGTACGCGCCACGACAAAGGGATAACGCGACGACTCGTCCGTTCCTTCGCAGCGAGTTGCATCGGTTTCCAAAACTGTTTTTTCGCGAGGCTTTGTACGTAATCCTGGCAGGTTCGGCCAGTTTTTGTGCAGGGATTTTTCGGGGCGATCCCGATCCTTTATGCGGTTGACGAAATACGCCTGTTTTTTTCCTTCACTTCTCACGATGCAAAAAGCGTTGCAAGTTTGCGTCTAGACGCGATAAAAGTTCGATAATTATAATCGAAATATCGCACGATTATTCTGTCACCAGACAATCGTCATGAAAGACTCTAAATTTTGTGAATGAATTAAAATTTGAAAAAGTCAGTTGTACGTAACAATTTAATTAAGTACTTTAAGTGCAATGTTTCCAAGTTTATATTCGTCTTAAAGTGCGATATGTCAAAGTGACAATATATTCTATGTACATTTTAAACAATGCATTCGCACAATTCTTTAAATGGATTTGCATTGTCGAAAAAAATTTCAGAATTTATTTGATAAAATGCATATTCATTGTAAAGAATTGTCTCAAATATATATATAAGATATATTTACAAAATATAGCACACAAGAATTAAGATTTCTAAAGATTGTCACTTTGACATATCACACTTTAAGACGAATAAACTTGAAGAAATATTAATATAACAAATATATTTACAAATTATTAATGTATCTATTAAATTATATCTATTTAATTTATCTATTTAATTTAACATATTTTTATTTAATATATCTATATAATAATTAAATATGTCTATTTAATTATTAATCTATGATCTATTAAACACAGACTTAATTAATAAACAGGGATTTTTCTATAAAAAATAAATTTTCCCTGTACATTTCAGATGCGTTGAGGGATTCATTAAAAAGGACATGCTACAAAATAATTTATTCGTTATTTTTTAACGTAAATTTGAGAGTGGCTTTGTGAATTGCTGCAACGGGTTCTTGTCACATTAAAAGCCAGTCCCTTTCCCGTATTCATGAAAAGGACCGGTAAACACAAAAGACACGCAGGGGGAAGGACACGAGCCATTTCCGCGCACCTTGCACTTTCCGCGCTGCTCGTCTTCGTCGATGCTTTTCGAACACTTTAACCTTTCGCGATCCCCCTTCGAGATAATCTCGAGGAATTACACCACATCGAGCGTCTTGTGTTTACGCCAGTATTGTCATTATTGCGTAAGGTTAATCAATTTTTCGCGTTAACGCGCAATAACAGATTATATAATCGAAAAATATTCAGCCTTAGGGCGGAGAATCGAGTAAATGCGAGTCGATAATATTAAGATCAATATATATATATACATATATATATATATATATATATATATATATATATATATATATATATATATATTACGATGGGAAATTTTACATTTTTTTATTCACAAAGCATATATTTATTTTTTTGCATTTAATTTCAAGGAGTGAATTTTTTCTCCTCTTCTCCCTCTCTCTCTCTCTCCTCTCTGATTCGCACGAGAGAAAGCGAGAGTGTCGGGGAGCGTCTACTTTGTGGCTTTCGATTTCACTTTCACGCTTGATTTATGCGATGATTCTGGAAGTTTCCAATCCGGGCTGTTTCGGTAGCTCCAGACATCGTCACGCTCTGGAAAAAATGGGGGACCGGTTTTCCGGGCGATTCTGTTTCCGCTCGCACGTGAACGAGGTGTGTCGATTGCATTTGTTCGAATAATTGAGGTCATAAAAGTGCGAATAAAAATAGCAAGAAAAAAAATATTAACGTCTTTAATGAGTCGTAGCTAATTATCGCATTGTCAGTATCTTGTGAGTGATGGATATAAAATCATACCTTTTAATGAAGTAAATAGATGTGAATTATCAGGATAATTTAAAATGTATAAATTTATTTAATTTCTAATTTTATATTTTAGTTTCTTGAATCCTTGAATTTTTATTTTTCTGAATTTATCGATTATTTTGAGAATATATTAGTTTTAAATTTAATTAATTATATGTATTAAAGAATTTTTTAGAGAGCTACTTTAAATGTCGCTTTAGATGCAAGAGTTTGATGAGTCATAAGATAAAATAGTTTAAAAATAGGTTAAAATACATGCAAATTTATATAGACACGTATGTATAATGCCATTAATTTAAATTACGTCGACTCGAAAATATTTAATTAAAATTCATTACGAAATTTGCTTTTTGGACTTTGACACCGTGATAAGTTAACTTGATCGCGCATAAAAATAATACGCATCTCAATTAAGGCTGGAAAAAAATTTCCAGCTGAGAAAAATTTCCTTGATTTGCAGCTGTCACATTTTCGTTCGATTAAAGTTGTCAGTTGCAAATCTCTGCGTATGCCTATTTTGTGTGCCATTATTTTTCCGAAAGCGTCGCGTTTATCGATGTAATTTATTTTCTCGGCCACCGAGAGCTATAACATTAAGATATCAATGATAAATTATACCACACTGTTGGCGCGAATATTCGTGACCTTTGCTATATTAGATTTCGCTGTAGTTATCATTCACCTGAATCGCTTCTTGTGGTCGAGCCAGGTAAATTGCTCGGCAATTCCGGCGATTCGCGACGCTCATATTTCCTGCTGTAAATGTATTTGCTGCTGTCTTCAATTTCGATTGAAATTGAGACGCGATACGTTTTTCTTGCCTTTTATTTATATAAAACAGACTTGAAATCATTTACAAATTTCTTTCCTTTTTAATTAGCTTCAATTGTCTCGATCAAGTTATAGAAAGAATTAAAACATATACATTACTGTTTAAAAACTGTATTAAAAAATCAGCTTAAAAATTATATAACGTATTTTCGTACAATATTTTTACGATCGCACGTGTGATAATCGTGCAATATTTTTTACGACGTTTTTAACGCGACACACGTAACAAAAGATAAGACAGTAATTAATCCTAGATATTCGTGTATTGATGATTATTACGGCAACATTATCGCACGATGCACACTCTTATGATGTAACAATGATATTCGAATGTCAAAAATTAGACAGTTCTGTGAAATCGCAAATTTATTAGCGAGACCTCGATAATATATACATACGCGAGACATGTTGATTAGTATGAGCTTTGCTAAATGTAATGCAAACGTAGACTATCAGTAAATTCCGTTAATTAAATTTACTTGGATTAATTAATTTAATTAAACATGAAAATAGATTAATAATTATTAGTTGCTTCGGAGAAATTAATTATGACCCGATTATCTAAATTAATCCTGCGAAATAGAGATTCTTACTTTGAAAAATAAAATTATTTTTGAATAGAATTTATTGTCGATCCCAGTAGCATTCACACATTTTTATTTCAAAATACATGAAAAAATTAATTTTCCAAAGATCACGACGGAAGATAATAAATAATGATACAAGCAAGAGACATTGCCATCAATTCAATTTATAATTCGGTATAGTCTGTATCTTTAAGTGCATCGTGTAAGTTGCTTTGCGATTTGATTTACGGACGAATAAAAAGGTACATTTCCTTTCACGAGCGTAAAAGCAGAGATTAAATCTCGGTTATTGCGCTCAAAGCGTCATTAATTTAACAGGTAATAAAGAACGATGTAACACGTAGCTTTTAATATGAAACGGAAATACATCGATGTAACATACCCGGCGAAAAATAATTGTCTACGTTCGCCGTTTATTTTCGAGATGATCGTACATCGAAAGTTACGATACGAGATCGCACGTGACCGCCGCAGTCACGTATTTTCCACGGTTCGTTCCAATGCCGGAAACGCTGCGTATTACCGTTAATTCTCGTTCCGTGATACCAGCGATATGCCAACTCGGTCATTTTTCTGTCGCGCGAAAGACCTTCGGAAATAATTGAAACTGCCTTACATGTAGGCTTGCCCGCTATAACACGTATCGACATTGAGATTTTTTTTATCTGAACAAGTTTTTTTGGGACTGTTGATTGCTATCCAACGAAACTTCAAACTAGAATTTTGTACGAATTTTTTTTTTATTTATGAATAATCTTTATTAAATTAGGCTATAAATTCAATATTATTTTAAACTATTTATTATATTTTTTATTTAAATCATATTTTTTATTGAAATTCAATTATATATAATTTTTTTCTACGAATTTTGTATTTATTATTTATATAGGGTGTTTCTTAATAAATTTTTTTCTCAAATTTGGAACAAGTTAAAGAAATGAAATTACGTGGATATTTTCTACTAGTAAAAAGGTTATTTATTAATATTTTTTTCAGTCTCCCGTCTATTGTTATAAGGGGATGAAACTAACAACCCCTATTCAATTTTTTATTACAACTTTTTAATGGGCCGGACGGAATATGATCATCTGAAAATATGCATTAAAAAGTTTGATTTATTTAGAAACTTTTTTATTAATTTTATTTTTTTCATAACATCAGTAATTTTCAAGAAAAAAATAAAATACGTTATCATGCACAGCACGATGCTAAATAGCATAGGTTTCGAATTACGAGAAGTTAAATTTTAAAATAAAAATAAAATTAGAGTAAATGTTGGGAAAATTGAAACAAAAACAAAATTATAATAAAAACCTAAAAACCTAAAAAATAAAAACCTAATCTTTACCCTCATTTTTGGAGGAGTGTAACTCCACAGGGAGGGATGTAGGAGTATATGTTTATATAAAAAAAGCCGCCCTTAATTTTCGACAAAGAATCATCTCCTAAAATTTTTCGCACTTATTAAGAAACACCCTGTATATTTCATCGTACATTATGTCGTCAAAAATATGGATTTGATATTTTGCAATTATGCAATATAAGGATAGTTTAACGCATAAAATATTTAATCTCTGTTTTGTGTAAAGTCACGCATGAGAGAAATATATATATATATATATATATATATATATATATATATATATATATATATCATTTGACGGCCACAAGCGAGTTCTCGGAATAATTTTATCATCGGTTGTATTTCCGCGCCGACTAACTCGGTGGCATAAAATATCGCGGATCGTGTCTAACGCTCGTAGGATGATAAAACGTGGAGAGCGACCCCGAAAGTCTCCCACGTTTCTTTATTCCCTTCTGCGAAGAAAAGAGCAAAGCGGGAAAAAAAGGGAATACAAGAGTGCGCGGAGGCGAGAGCGCGGGGTCACGAGGGGGGAGGGGGCAGGGGGAGAGGAGAAAAAGAAGCAGCGAGAGACCGCGAGAGACAAAGAAACCCGGGGATAGCCGGTGGCATGAAAACAGCGCGCAGGACTTCCTCGGCGACTGTGTGTGCGTGCACCGTCGTAAACGCACGTGTGCGGCCAACGCGCGCCCGCGCGCGCGCGCGTTTTTACGCGCAAGAAAGTCTTCGCGGTCACGCGGCCGACCGACGCCTGAATCACGCGTCTTATTTTATGAGCGGTCGGAGCCTTCGCGCGCATACACGCGTGTACGCGTACACACGCGCGTATTTTAGTACGTCCATATATCATCC
The DNA here is from genome assembly GCF_025532165.1 of Camponotus vicinus. Taxonomy (NCBI): domain Eukaryota; kingdom Metazoa; phylum Arthropoda; class Insecta; order Hymenoptera; family Formicidae; genus Camponotus; species Camponotus vicinus. The sequence continues at coordinate 24,457,156 of NW_028141956.1, forward strand.
GCGCGTGTTTCTCGCCGCTCCCGTTCGTGAGCAGCGCGCGCGCTTTTACGCTCGGCGCGTGCTTTTGTCCATTAATCGACGCGAACGTCTATTGTTTCGATCACTTTGGATATTTCAATGTTAAAATATACTATCTATTTAATTCTTTAATCGATATTTGCTGGGTTTTAAAAATTTAATCGGTAAATTTGCTGGTTTAAAAAATTTAAGGTATACATATATATAATTATTTTTTAATATATATCTATTTGAATGTAATCTATCTTTTAAAAATTTAAGGAACTTTTATAATTGTATTTTTTATACACATATCTATTTTTTTAAATTATAAGATATTTATATAATTATGTACATGTATTTATTTATTATATTTATTTATTATATTATATATATAAATAATTTCTGAATAATTTCTAGTTATTGCGATCGCATTAAGATCGAATTAAACGTGAGTCACATCGCTTTTGCTTCTCGAATGGATGTATGAATGGGACTTAAATCGCGTCATCTGCTTTCATTGCTTGTTCGTTCATCAAAAGTGATTGTGATAACGTTGACACTTCGTCGTGTATGTTCGATAGCTGTTATAGCCTCCCCGTGTGTGATTCTGGGATAAACTTAAATTTATTTTACGACAAAAACACGTTCGAACAATTGTCGATATTATTTGAATATTGTTGATACACTTGTTTTACTGGAAAGGTAAAACTTTAAGATGGTTAGATAAAAGAGTAGTTAGATAAGAAAGTGTTCATTTCTTATTTTCGCGCGAATTGCACACAATGTCATATGCATGTATGAAGCAATATCTTGCGCGAGTCTGGAAATTGTCAGTTAATTCCCAATTAATTTACATGCGATACGATCTCGCGGAGACTAATTGAATTCACGACGAGGATGGCCGCGACTTATGTATTATGCATATTGCTCTGTATTTTATTCTATTTTTATCCTTGTTTATACATTGATTGCATAATCATTTTTCACCTACATTTTTTAATCGACGTAATGTTAGAATATAAATAAATTACTCTTTAGTATCTACAAGCTCTCGATGGTATATTAAATCAAATCGCGATGGGGAGCACTTCCTTCTAATTTATTTTATGTTACCCATTTATTTTCAATTAACGCTGTATTTAATAGGACGACTGTGCAATTAAACTTTCAACAGCCATGAATATTTTCAGTTAAATTAAAATAGAATAGATGAAAGATATATACTTTTATAATTCTTTAATTTATTATGTGAATTATAGTTATATATAATTATATATAATTATATATAATTTTGGAACGATTTGAATCGGTGTTTAATTTATTGATTAATAATAAAGTTTTTAATATTACTTGCAAGAAAATTAAATAAAGAGAGTATATCGAAGAATATTTATGCTACCATTTAATCTATTTTCACTATCATTTAATTTATTTCTTAAAATTAATTTTATTCTATTGATAAAATAAAATTAAACTTTTAATATTTACGCGAATATTCAATAAAATGAAATTGAATCTAGATGAAAAATATTTCTCAATGATACAGTTACAGGAAGACGGTTTTTTTTTTTTCGAAGAACGATGCTTTTATTATTTCATCCACCTATAAAGACGAGTCATGAGGAAAACGTGTGACGAACGTACGTGTCACTGTTTTTCCCGCTGATTATTGCGAGAAGAAATGAATGCGCCGATGAGAAGGAAGGGGAGGGGGATTACACAGGGCGCGACCCTTATGTGAGCTCAGTTGAGAGCATCTTAAATTATATTCCCTCCCTCCGTTTCATCGATTTAATACACCTTGAAGTCATTACGGAGTCACGATACGGGTCTGAATCACGCGGTAATGCATTTCACGAGCAATTAAACCTTATCTACGCGCGCGGTGGAAGAAATGTCGCCGGTTCCGTGATTATTCAACCGCGACTGCGGCGCCGACTGGCATGGCATCCGCACATTGTCGGCCTTCTGGCAATTCTCGCGAAATATATACATGGCACGATGCGATTACAAATTCGCCAACGTAAATTTATGGCGACCTCCTTGAACCGCGAGACGAACGGAATATGCAAAATCGCCTGCCATATATGAACGTCAAGAAAGTTATGACTTTCTGAAAACTGTTCTCTTCGAATCTGCATTCCACATCACGTTCTTGAACTTCCTCAAAAATCATTTTTTTCCCGCTGGATTATACAGGGTGTTTCTTAATAAGTGCGACAAATTTTAGATTCTTTGTCGAAAATTAAGGGGGATTTTTCATATAAACATATACTCCTACATCCCTCCCTGTGAAATTACACTCCTCCAAAAATGGGGGTAAGGATTAAGTTTTTATTTTTTTCTCAAATTTGGAACAAGTTAAAAAAAATGAAATTAGGTGGATATTTTCTACTAATAAAAAGGTTATTTATTAATATTTTGTTCAGCCTCCCGTATTGTTATAAGAGGATGAAACTAGCAATCCCTATTCAATTTTTTATTACAACTTTTTAATAGGCCGGAATATGATCATCTGAAAATATGCATTAAAAAGTTTGATTTATTTAGAAACTTTTTTATTTCTCTTATTTTTTTCATATCAGTAATTTTCAAGAAAAAAAATAAAATACGTTATCGCACAGCACGATGCTAAATAGCATAGGTTTCGAATTACGAGAAGTTAAATTTCAAAATAAAAATAAAATTAGAGTAAATGTTGGGAAAATTGGAACGAAAACAAAATTATAATAAAAACCTGAAAAATAAAAACTTAATTTATGTTTATATGAAAAACCCCCCTTAATTTTCGACAAAGAATCATCTCCTAAAATTTTTCGCACTTATTAAGAAACACCCTGTATAATTGTATTTCTTCGACGATCGAATATGTACATAATTGCATAACATATTTCGAAAATGTCTGCCCGGCAGATTTCCACTGACAAATAATATCCCACACATACAAGTTGCTGCACACGTGCAAATTCGTACGCACGCAGTCGTGCAACCAATTGAACCGTGACTGACTCATGACAGTGTCAACAACCGCTACAGCCTGCATTAGTTCTGCGCTATTGTTCGATATGATTCATAATAATCTGTCTGTTCCGAAAAGGATTTTATAATGACCTGAAAATTTTTCATTATCGTTGATTATAAAAAAATTAGAGCTGTAAATAACATGCATTTTTTTTCTAAATCATTCAATGTCATCGCGTTTCTTCACAGCTGTTATGCAGTTTATACGTCAATTTTACGTAAGGATATAAAACTGTTATTTTCCCACTTGAACAAAAACTTGTCAGATGTTGCCTCCTATTCTATTCTAATTCTGTTTTTATACTTTTTTTACTTGTTAACATTTTTTATTAATATTCCATGTTATTAAGCTTAATAAAAATCGGGGGAGTACCCGAGTATTTTTCTCTAAAACAGATTTTAATATGATTACTAAAGAAAAGAATTAGAGAAAAGAATGCAATATTTATAATCTTTAGGAAATAAAATGGCAAACTCGATTTATATTGATCGAAATGCATAGCGCAGATCTAAAGCAAAAACCACTACATATACATTAGAACGAGTCAATTTATTATCCTTTTTATTAGCTACACGTTCTGCTACATTAGATTTTCTCCGGATAAGTTAAGAGATGCCGAATAAAGTGCGCTAAATCAACGATAAAATCTTCAAAGGTATGTGTGGTACTCGCGTAGCAGAACTTTATCATTACGATTATTCTGACCGTATCGCTACTTTAAGATCTCTATTTTAACGTTCTTCTCTCGCATGCTGTCTTTTTTTCTCGTTTCACATGGCAGCGATACCTGCCTCTCCTCAAAGGGCTTTAAAAACAAAAACACGCGCTCGCTTTCCGATTTTTAGTTCCGTTGCTTTTTTTTCGTCGCGCAATAACGGTACAATGCTTGTTCGTGTCTGTCGGATACTATTTCTTTACGAGACGTGGGCAGGCGAGTCGCTGACAAGGTATCCGCCGCGGATACCTTGCCTCGCTTCGTTTATCGTCAGCGTTTTACACACCCGGCGTACGAGGGAAAAAGCGGAGCGTCGAGTGAACCGTGACGAAAATGTGAAAACCGCCGCGTGAAGAGCCAGCAGTTCTCTAATTCAAATAGATACAATGAAAGCGCTTCCGTGAAACGCGCAGATCCGCGATTATTGCGGACGCCGTCACGTGGAAAGTTCGCGGAAAGCCGCTGAATCGCGACTACTTTGCTAGTGAGGGCATCGTTTCTAGATCGAAGAGAAAAGTCCGCAATGTGACTCGATAGTGTTAATCACTATTGTTATTTGTTCGCTCTATCTGCGTCTAAAAATATCCATATTAAAATATTTAATTTTTAATTAATTTAATATATATTAAATTTAAAAAAATTTTTTCTTTTTTTAATTGTAAAAATTCAAGTCTTTTTACGATGCTAACTATTTATATTGTTGTTTGTTCGCTCTGTCTGTAATAAAATATCCATTTAAATATTTATTTATGAATATAAAATTAGAATATAATATTTATGAAGATATGAGAAACGCTTCTTGGAATTTCTAGAATTAAGCAAAAATATATAAAATTCTTTTAATCTTGAAAAATTCCAAAAAGAATTTTTTATATTCATAAATATTAATTTATATCGATAAATCAATATTTACATCGATATTTTGTACAGAACAAACAACAAACAACGATATAAATGGTTAGCGTCATAAGAAACTCTTCGTAAATTTTAGAATTAAAGAAAGATATAAATTTCTTTTTAATTCTAAAAATTCCAAAAAGAATTTCTCCTGCATCTATTGCAATTTACGCTTTATCTTCCAGCGATATATAATATTCCAAATATCTATAAACGCATTATATTGTCGAATAAATCAATGAAAGAAAAAAAATGTAAGCAATATAATTGCTGAAAATAAATAGAATCGTTTCGGAGAAGCTTCATATCATCAAATGACCAATCGAATGTGATTCACTCTCCCTTTCGGCGAAAACATCCGTTCATTATGTACTCTCTCCTTTGCCGTTTTATTACAGTGATAATTGAGCGCACGAGATAATTGCGATTCTAATCCACATTGTTACCGCGGGTAATTCGCCGGCGCAATCTACGCGTGATTTTTTCACGCGATGCGTGCAATATATACATTGTGCACTCGACGTATCGTGTATATATATATATATCGTACTTTATATTTTGATCACCGGATAAAATTTGCAAGTCTATTCAATCGACGTCTCGGGTTTCCTAATCGCTTTCTCGCTTCTCTCCCGCCTCTCCTTCGGTCCTAGAAGCGTTCCCCCCGTCCGCGGGGGGAGAAAGAAATTAAAGTTCACATTATACACTATATATATACACGTACGTACTTTCACTTTTCGCTATTGTGCATACGACACGCTCGCGCGCGGCATAATTGCGCGAGGTGTGCAAAGTTGCATTGTTGCATTCCGGTTTCCGTGTGTGTGATTTCTTTACGACTCTCTCGGAGTCTGATTCATATTGCCCCTTTATTCACTCTTGCAACCGTACTCCGATCAGTCGGTCTCGTACGCGTGCACTGTGCAAGGTTCGCGAGGGAAGTAGAGTGGAAAGTCGCGCTTCTCTTATTGGCGAGTGCGAATCACCATGTTCCTCGAAAGTCGCCATTGTGCGTCGCAAAAGCAACATCCGGACACCGGAAGAGCAGTGGGTAAAATTCTCCCTTGCGTCTATCAAAGTCTCTCCAATTTTCTTCGGCTCGAGACTTGTCAAAATCACTGAAACGTCAAAATCATCGAAATGTCGATTATTCTTGTTTAGTCTTTCTTCGACGATTGTCTGGGATTCGGAGAAACTTTGGAGATATTTCAAGCATCAGAAAGTGCCGCTGGTGGAAATTTGCATGCAATCTTTCATACTTTTCTTGTAACGCGCCTTGTTTTCGCTTCGCATGCTTATGCTCGAGAAACTAGCAAAAAAGAGACGCGAGAGAGTTTCGAGGGGCGACACGCTCTTCTGGGCCGGAAAGCGAAATGCTCGTCGCTTCTCTCGTGCTTCTTTTCGCTCGAGTGAAAGACGAGGAGGAAGAAGAGACACGTCGACTGGGCGAAAGAGAGCGAGACAGAAAGAGCAACCTATTTATTATTTTTCACTGTCGAAATAAATACAACGAAATAGCATGTCATATCAAGTATGCAAACATAATAATTTCTAGAAAAAAAAAGGCGGAAAAAATAAATCTAATTCTCTTAAAAATCTGCGATATCACATCATTAACCCATTATTTAACGGAAAGAAATATATAATTTATAAGAAATATAATTCATTTAAAAAAATATAATTTAATTTCTGAGAAATATAATTTATTTTGACAAAAAAAGAACAAAATCCACTCGAAAAAAATCAAATTCGTTAAAAGTCGACGAGATTGTGAGACGCGAGGAGGAAGCAAATATTGTATGAAACCGCGAGAATCTTTTAGAGCGAAAGACAGGCAGCTGGCGATCGAATGTCGGGGCGTTTCTAAGTCCCGGACAGGCGGGTAATTACGATAATTAAGAGTCGTGCTGCGCTTTATTACGTAAGGATCAGTGCGCGAAGCATCGCCGTTCCATTCAGTCGGTCGACCGGTCGGCGCCATGCTCGTTCTGTCAGTTGGCCTCTATCTCCCTCAATTCTTCTACCTCGTCGTGTTCTCTGTGTTACTTTCACCTTTAACCTTCGAGATTCACGTTCTTAACCCGCATATACGTGCGCGATTTCTTCTAACGCGGATGCACATGATATGACTGGTGTGTGCGTGTAATTATGTTTTCATTTCCAGGAGTGAAAGGTATAATTAAAATGCGATAAAATTATAAATTTTAATTAAGTTGTACGGCTGAATTATACTCCGAACTATTAATTCTCAGTTCGTAATTTTTATTTTGTCTGTAAAGGCAAATATGCATGCATGTGTAATTTAAAAAGCTGTCTCGTATCATAAAAAATTGGAGATAATATTTATAAATAAATAAGTAAAAAGTATCTCCCGTAAAATGAAGGTATTACATTTTCGAAATTGTATCTTTCATAAAAGAAACTGATTTTTATTCGAGTAACTTGTTTTGTATTTTTTCTCATTTCTATAAGCAAATCATCAGTATAATTTGTAACACTTTGATCCTTGAGCTTACTTTCACTGTCGACCGATCTTGAATGTCAATGTTACTAACTCTTCGGGCAACGCGTGTTTTTATCTTCGTTAAAGTGAAAGCCATCTTTGTATCTTTTTGAAAATTGCAGACATTAATATACTATATCTTGAGAATGCTCACATCGTTCTGAATTAATGCTAGACATTAAAGAGCAAGTTTCTCCATATTGATAGACTTACCTTTGACCTATCAGCGCTTTTGGTCTCTCGAAATGACACATGTCATTCCCACGCGAAGAAACTACCTACGTCAACGTGTACTGTCATTAACATCTCTCTCGTGATTTCAACATTCTTATAATTATGACATCTCTATAGATATTAAGTTACATGTACTAGCTGGCACGAAGTAATCAAATTCCATGTCTGTATCATGACTAATTCCCTAAGTGCGTGTGTATGCGCGTATTGTGTGAGTAATAATTCATTTCAATTATAAAAATATTTATATTATTAGCCATTTATATTATTTTATAATCGTTGAAGATAATAGAAAAAATTCTTTCTTCTTGTATATATCTTATTGATTATGAACATATCTAATAATATTTTTAATTAAGAACAAATGCAGTCATTTATTTATCTCATTACGAGAAAAGTGTGTATGTATTTTAGTGTTGCAATTTTTATATATTTTATTTAATAAGTGAATTATTTTTTAATTATTCACATACATCGCTATTTAAGAGTATTAGAACAAATAAAACATTGCTGTTAAATATGATATTGATCAATAGAAAGATAAAAAAGTTTTTATTTTTAATAATTTTTTATTTTTAATAATCGCACAAAATTTCAAATTTCAATATACAAAATGTTTACTGATAATTTTAAATGAAATAAAAACTATCATATTTAGAATTTAACCTTCACATTACTTTCAAAATAAAGGAATCATAATCCTTTACAGTAATCATCTCTTATTATTTGTTATAATTGCTTAAATATTATTGACATACGAGTATTGTCATTTTTATTTATCACTTTATTAAATATAAAAATCATCATTTCTCCGTTAAAATTCGCAACCATTGCTGTAAAAATATCATGGCATGTTTATTATTAAAAATAATCTTTCTATTGACCCTGACGTGTACATATCAGATACTTATGAATCATACATATGTCATATCGTGAGTCGTGCCCATCACGCCACTTTCGCAAAACTAATGTTGCTTTATAATTCTCATTGGCTGGGATCGATATCTGCAAACAGCAATTGTTAAATAATCGTCATTGTTCGACATTCGATACGTGGAATGTGGCATGTGATGTGCATATTAAGTTCGCGAAATGAATAAGAGGATAAATAAAGCGTAACTCTATTAACGCGCGCATCTAATTATATACTGATCGTTCGATACATAATAAAAATAACGTTTAAAAAACACAGATAACAGTAAATAGAATTAACTGTATGTTAAGACTATGCAAGATATAATTTAATATAAATACATATATAGTAATTTCAATTGCGATCTTCAGAAGCTTTAAAGGAAAGGTCATAAAAGATTTAAAAATAAAATGAAAATATTCTTTTCCAATTATTTTTGCTAATAAAAATATATTTTTTGTATATAATTATCTTTGTGTGATGATATAAGTTTTAGACTTTTTTATTTCAACACTTGCACACACATTTTGTATATAAAATAAATTATACAAATCTTAATATCATATGAAATTAATTAACCAGCAATATTTCGATATTTAATATTAATATCATCCATATAATCAATGAAAGAGATAAAAATTAAAATTATTAATAAACCATGAAACTATCTTTAAAAACAAAATAATACATCAATGATTTTGTTAACAATTTCTAACAATTAAGAAGAGGAATAATAATTAAATATTTATTTTTTCTTACAATATTCTTATTTTTTGTTTCATTTCCATGAAATTTGAATTGTTTGAATTTTTTTAAGTTTCAAATAACACCACTTTATACTACATTAAATCTTGTGCTTAAAAATAGACGGTCATTTTTATCGATGTCTCATGTCCCATCGGCAAAATGGATGAATGAAACGTCACATGGATTACGGCGTGCGTAGGAATTAAATTCGTAGAATCGTACGCTCTCGTTCCTGAATAAATAAAAACGTAGTTTCGCATTTTTTGAGAAGCTTTTTGAGAGCTAATTTTATTACAGTGATTCATCAACGATGTGTTAAGGAAACACTGCTTGTAACCATACGTCGTCGAGTTCGACAGGATCGTAACGTCTACGAGAAAAACTTAAGCAGTTTATTTTTTCTATTAGGCAGCCTTTTCTGCTCATCATGATGTTATAAAATATACACTGTCAAAAGTATATATGTTAAAGATATATGCATTAACAGGCAAAATTTATTTTTCTCTCTTTTCATCTTGTCCTTATTTTTTAATGAAGCACATTTATTAACAGATTTAGTTATTTGTATTTTTTTATGTTTTTATATTACTCATGTTTTTATTACTTTTATATTTTATTTGTTTTAGAAATTTTATATACACATATGTATTAATTTTTATATTATTTTAAATGTTTTAATAATTTGCTATTTTAAATAAAATTAAACTTTTAGCGAAGAGAAGAGAGGTCAATGCTACACACACGTACACACATGACATATCATTATTTTAAGATGCTTATTAATTATCTTAGAAGTGTAAGAAGAAGAATTCGGGGAAGATAAATTCGTAAAAGATGACTAATTATGCTATCTTTAGAACAGAGGAATTTAGTGATAATTCAGAGTAGAGAAATTCAGGAATTCGTAAAGGATGACTAATTACGCTGCATTTAGAACAAGGGAATTTAAACGATAATTCAGAATGACTTGCATAATTTGCGTCAAAAGATGACTATTTACTGATAATTAACATTCCGATTTAGTACCCGACTTAATTATTATAGCTATTAATAATATTACACACACACACACATTAAGGATATCATTAATTTTTAGAGAATAAATAATGGATACTTTCGTGATTCTGATTTCTTTAAAAAAGGCAAAAAAATAAATAATATTCTTCCAACACTTTTGAAAATACAAATTGATTGATCAATAACTTTCTCGCTAGTCAAAGCTATGATTATTCTTTGCCTAGAGTGTTTTTGCACTTATATATTATCAATCTGTTTTAAACATTGTAACGAACATCGAAAATACATAACATTCTTTAAGAGAGTGCAAATCTGCGCGATTAGATATGCAATATATTGTCAGTGTGTGTGTATCGCGAAGATTTATGCATATATAATCACGCGCGCGCACACACACACGCACACGCACCACACGTGAGCGTAAATACGCCGCTCGTGTGCGTGCGTGCGACGATTATCGGCGATCGTGCGCTTACGATAAACACACTCTTCAACATGCGGAGGCTACGCGGGAATAATTACGAAAAGAAGTTGCGGATACATGTGTGTGTGTGTGTGTGTGTGTGTGTGGCGCTCACACATACAGGCACATGAAACAAACAAGATCGTTCTGACACGGATATGCGCACGTGCTGATGGAAATTTCCAGACTCTCGTGAATCCTCCTGTATGTGCGATCTCACGCTCGAAAAATGCTAGATCTTTTTTTTCCTTCTTTTTTCTCTATTTTTGCGAACGTCACCGAGTGCGCGCGATCGATGATTATTCGCGATGGCTTGTCGTCTTTAACAAAACGGGATGGAAGGAGATTCGGAGACAGCAGCTTCAATGTCAGATGTACTCGTGGCTTGTCGCGATGTTTATTGAAATGCTAATAATATTATTACGTTGCAGCTATAAACTGTAAAATCTAGGAAAATAATGGGAAAAAAATTTGCAACATTCAGATTGATAATATCAATGCTAATAGTATCTATTATATAATTGTAATAGATACTATTATTATTTATATAATATTTTCCTATACTATTATTATTTATATAATATTTATATAATATTATATAATATTTTTTATATAATTATTTACGTAATATTTTTTTTATTATTGTAACGCGTTTTTTTGATTTTAAGAAAATGCAAAAGATCCTAATCTCGTAACAAACAAAAGACTAAAATGTGCAATTAAATCGTTCTACGTGAAACATCTGACGTGAAATTTCAGTAATAAAGCTACATTACAAGTTTACTGAGCACTCTGTTGCTACTCATTCGATTTTTCTGCGATATCACTAAGTCTCTTATTTTTTTCATCTACATTAAAGTGTAGCTGAAGAGATGATTATTATCAGCAAAATCGTTGATCCTCATGGTCTTCAGAACTTCTTTATATATATAATAAAACTTCGATAACCAGTCACGCCTATCAATCTTCACCAAGATTAAAAGCTCAGTTGATTTATGCCGTTATCTGCACGACAACATCTAGACAGATTTACGTTCTGAAACATGTATGTGTGTATGTGTACGTATTATTACATACAGTAATAATTATTGCACCACGAAACGAGGCATGGCAGAGATATTGTGTAACTTTTCTATAATTAATAACATCGATTAAAAGACGCAAAAAAATTGTATTTCTACGCGGATTTTAATAGATTCTTTCTTTTTTACAAGCTCGAAAAAATTTCATGAATCATGAAGCTCTTTAATGTCGGTTTACCTCGTCAATTTATTTGATCGATTAGTTATCGCTAGTTTTTTGCATGCATCACGTCGCGTCCAAGTTTTCTCGAACGTTAATTATTGTATTCTTATTTTACGTGACTTATCGTGCCGTTGATTTGCAATATTGCATAAATATTAAAAAAGATCATTATGATATGAAGAGACTCGTGATTTGTTCAGTCATATAATAATATTCTGAAATTTTCCGTGCATAATATAACGATTATATCGTTTTATAACGTTTAGTTATTGTTTTTTTTTTAATCTGATTTGAAAATTCCTTTGGTTCCAAAGTCTACTTTTTTTAAAATCGTACAACATATAATAATAAATTTAAAGCGTCTTATAAAAAACCTGTATAAAGTTAGCGCCACATTATTTATGATAATTTTTTTGTCAAAAAGATAAATCTCGTATAATGAATCAGAGCAACTCTTCACTCAAACATGATTCTTGGAAGTGGAATCGTTCGATGGTAATAGTAATTGCAGTAACCGCGAGAGTTATACGTGATTTCCGGGAAGTAGGACGCATTTCGTTAATGTTCCTTCGTGCACGTCAATCTTTATGAAAGATCGAATTAGCCGGCAGCATAATGAATATCGAACATCACGTTATAAATTACGTTATATACATGTACATATTTTTTATGTATTTATTCCAATTATTTATTTTCAAAATAATGCAAAATATCTCATCTTAGAATTATTTTGACAATTGTTAAGTATATTTTTATCAAGTACATCTTATTAAGATCTTTTACCGATTTAATTTATTATATAATTTTTACAAAATATTTATAAAATGATTTAATTTAAAATGCAGTTTATACTCTTTATTTCTTCATAATTTTTATGTATTGATTTTTCTGTATTGTATATATTATATAAGAAAAATTTTTAATATATCAGAAGGATTTCTATCAAGATATATCGAAATATAATTTAATTTGCTCTATTTCAATCCAAAAGCGAGTAGAGCTATTTTTAACGCGATATTTCACTACCATTAACATTTACAATCTATATATTGCATTTTTTAAATCCGCTATATCTGAATACCACCTTAACTTAAGGCAAAGAACCGTTAGATTAGAAAGTTGTGAAGGGATTAGGGACTAGGTAAAGATCGTTAAACGATATCTTTCTAATTTTTCTAAAAGTATCAAAAAATTAAAAAAAAAATGAGAGAAAAAAGTTATTACACATATTTTTTTATGAATTTTTTAACCCTGCCAAAAAATTTAAATTCATCGTACTAAGGCTTTTTGGGAAACGGTTATACAACATCATGGATTGAACAAAGATTCGACAAAAAAATTATTTTAAAAAATTAAATTTCTGTCCAAAATAATAAATAATAAACTAATAGTTTCTAATTTGCATGTGAGATTTCTTTTTTCTTACTAAAAATTTATACAAATAATCTTAACACATCTACTTTCTCTCTCTCTCTTTCTTTCTCCTTGATTTCATTCTTTTTAATCTATGTGATTTAATTTATCCTTACATTTTTATTGTTGAAATAACTAGACAAAATGAAGGACTTTACTGATGAAGGAAAGATCTGGATTAAATGTAGAAAGAGTTAATTTTAAACTCGATCGTAACAAATTGTTACAATCGCAGCTGAAGAGCTATCACTCGAGATACACCACAATTTTTATCTGACTTTATTTATTTTCAGTTATCTATCGTTGAGTGATGGGAGATAAGGACTTGATTATCGACTCATAAACGAGATCTTATATTGCTGAGATTTTTAATACGCCTGTTTGTGTGCTATGAACTCATTTTCGTGCGTTGAACTATGTTTTTGTTCTCATTTGCTAAAGGTTTTTTGATGTTTCAATTGTGATAATAGTCAATCTTATCGATTCTACATAGATACAGATATGCATGCATATATATATAAAATTATATACATGAAATATTGCATAAAATTATTCCTATAAATTTCCCAAATTTTTATACATTTTTAAACATCACCTTTAACCAAATTTAATCGTGCGATATTATTGTAGTATTTATACGTATTACGATTTTAAAAAATGTCTTCAAAAATAGAGTGAAAGTCTCGTCAAAGCAAATAAGAATTGATAGATATCATTCAAGTAGAAATCCTGGCACTTTCGAATCTTCCCAAAGTTGATCTGTAACACTTGCATAAGTGACTGTCGCAACGTCTGCCTTCCGTTTTCTACGGCAAACGGCGCATTGTTCAGGTTCCCATTGAAACGAACGACTGTTCCAGCAGCGACAATCCGCCGCTGACTTGCTCAACACGCTATCTCGTCGAGCAGCGATGACGTTGCGGAATTGCCAAGAGTCTCGGTTATCATCCGCGCCGCCATTTCAAACGTCAAATTACTCGCGCGACCTCTCCTCTCCTCGTCCGTCCGATAACGCGCCAATTACTCCCACACGCGAATGACCACCATTTCGGAGTAATAGTCGAATGAAACGCGTTATTTCTGCTTGCAGAACGCAGCCTCGGCCAAGGCGAAGGAATCACCGTCGTCCTCGACAACGTCGGCCACCGCCAACGGCGGTGCCGCCGTCGCCAACGTCATCAACGGACACGCGCCACTGAAGCGCAGCTACACTTCCTTGGTGACCACGTTGATGGAGCAACACCGGAAATTGGATCGCAGCGTCAGCGAGCCGACGTCCCGCTACAAGACAGAGCTCTGCCGGCCGTACGAGGAAAGCGGCTCGTGCAAATATGGTGACAAGTGTCAGTTTGCACACGGCTACGGCGAGCTGCGCAATCTCGCGCGTCACCCCAAGTACAAGACCGAGCTGTGCCGCACCTTCCACACAATCGGCTTCTGCCCGTACGGGCCGCGCTGTCACTTTATACATAACTTCGAGGAGGCACGCATACACAATCAGAAGGTGAGTGCTCAACTAGGCTCGACGCAGCCCAACATAATCGGCCTGAACCCATTGATGAGCGCGGCAGCCGCTGCTGCAGCGGCGACCGCGGCCGGTAATGGTGCCATCGCCAACAACAATGCGTCTACCGTCAACAATAACGTCAACGTCAGCCTGCTGGAGCACCTCGCTGCGTCGTCCCACGTGGCCGTCGCGGCCGCGGCAGCGGCCACCACATCGAACCTCATGCGAACTAACTCGTTGAGCTTGGGTAGCGCCAACGCGAACGGCTACAATCAGCCGCCGTTGCTGCGAACGTCATCGCTGAGCCTGGCCACGAATCATCATCACGCGGTGCAGCACCATCATCATCATCATCAGGTGAACGCCGTCAAGTCGGTGATCGGCGCGACGAAACCCAAGCCGCTCAATCTCAGCCCGACCTTCTCTCTCGGCAGCTCCGCCGATTCGGTGTCGCCGTCGTCTAGCCTCAGCCAGTCGCCGACCAACTCCATGGCGAGTTTCTTCAGCGACGACTGTAGCCAGCAGGCGGCTTCGTGCACGAATCTGCCGACAACGCCGTTCAGCTTCGGTCAGGATTTCAGTCTGCTCGCCTGTTCGAGGCAAAGTCCAAGTCCCCGCAATAACGGCGTGTGCAGCCCTCTCGCCTCCGACGAGGTGACGCCCAGAACACCCTCCCCGTTGTCACCTAACACGGAGTCTAGGTTGCCGGTGTTTAACAGGATCAGCAGCACCCTGGGCGATTTCGATAATCTCAAGATCTAGAGCGATTGCTGCGCGAAGAGGAAAAGGATTTCAGGGGGGTATTGTGACTCGGGGTTTAAGCGAGGATAACTTCCCCGCAGTGGATTCTGTCGGAGGAAAATACTTTTTCTTCTTTTTTTTACATATGAAGTCGCGCCGTTCACGCGACGCGATTCTCTTTATCCATCGTTTAACTTTCTTGAAAAGCGATGCGTTTTTTAAGGCATCTGTCAGGTTTCTTTTTTACCTTTGAAAACCCTTGTCTTTTTTCCTCCTTTTTTTATATATTATTACCACCATAATCACATCATATATATATCATATCATTACTATTGTAATATATTACTATATTACTCTATACATATTATTATTATTATTATTATTATTATTATTATTATTATTATATTGATATATCTCTGTCATCTTATTCCTTTTTCTTTTTTTTTCTTCTTTTTCGTATTTTATCGTTAGATGTGAGTTTAGCAGAAAAATGAGATCAGCCCGGAAGTCTCAACTCGCTAGGCCCGAAGGCTAAAGTGCTTGGAGGAAGGTATAAAAGTGGAATGTGGGGGTTGTGTAAAAAGGACCGAAGGAGGCGAAAGAGGAGATACCGAGCGCAAATTTATTCCGAAATGTGACTTTCCTACGAGCAAGTTGTTCATTGATCTCACTTGGTGAATCTTTACCACGCCTTCCGGTCTCCACCGAACCCTCCCCCACTGTCCACGGTCCATCGCCTTCCTCCATCGGATTTTTTCGAGCCGCGAGCACCATACGGCGTCATACGCACCCGGGGCAGGTGAAATGTTGCAATATCCAAATAGCACGTACAGTTACGTTTCTTCGAGTTTCTTCTCCGGAGGAGCAGGGGTGGGGAAAGTCGTTTCGAGAGTGAAAGGAGAGGCGAGAGTGAGCACTCCGGCGAGCGAAAGAGCGAGAGAGAAAGAGAGAGTGAGAGCGAGAGGGAGGAAGAGGGAGTGCTTGAGAGAGCGCGATGGAGCCGAGTGAAATCGATTAACGCACCGCAAACGATTGTCGTAAAATTATATTTCTGGATCGAGGATACACTTGTCGCTCTCGTTCTGATCCCGGGAAACGTCTTGGCACTTCGCGGATAAACTTGCCCGGATTTTTTAATTCGGCGTCGTGAACTCGCGAGGTACGCCCAGCTTCCAGTTTCCGCAAATTTTTACGTCCGCATAACGCGACAATGTTTCAGTACAGGGTTATCATGAAACGCATACGACTATGTGTTTTAAACACCGTGCGCTGACTGGAACAAAAGGTTTTCGTTGCTGACAATTTTCATAAATGGACTGTAGAGTAGAGATTATAGCGAGTAGTAGTTTTAGTATCTTTTCTTGTGTTTCTTCTTCTTTTATTATTTATATTAAAGAGCGACTTCGGAATAGATAAGATTTTCTTCTTACTTTCTTTTAATATACTCAGAAATATAGTAGCTTCGTTTTCAGTGCGTTAACAGTCATAAAGTGAGTGCCTTTTGTAAACTTCGATTGTCTTCCATATTACAGTGATTAGATTACACGGTGAGGATGGCGCGAGAGAATGATATTTTGAATGATATTGAAGGAAAGAGAGAGAGAGAGAGAGAAATAATGGAAGAAAGATACAACTAGCTGGAATAATAATGGAAAGTAATGGTGTGAGTGGATGTATGCTGGTCTGTCTGGTTAAAGAGTAAAATAAATATGTGAAAAAATAAGTAGAGATATGTTTTATAGAATACACAAACACATATATATCGTACATACACACACATTATATATTGAGAAAGAGAAGATATATATTTTGTGCGATTGTGAATCGTCCGGAACGGAACTAAAATATCGGTTCCCCGACGAGCGTTTCTCCTCTTTTCAAATCGAGGAAAGCGTTTCTTTCTCGTCGCGAGACTCGTAGACTTCTGCCTTTGATTTTTTTTTACGTACATATGTATATGTTATATATTTAAACGATTATGTTTATTGCACCCGTGATCGCGACGAGGAGAGAGAGAGAGACTCACTTCGGCGTGAAAGACAGAGAGCTATGATGATGCCGGTCTATTTCGTATGTATTGTTCTTTTTCCCCAACAAAAAATGTGATAACTTTATAATACTAAAATATAATCATAAAAAATGTGGTAACTATTGCATATAGAAATATTTACTATTATAAAAAAATATGTTATTGTAAAATGCGCGAACGTATGAGAGAGAATGAGAGAGAGAATGACAGAGGAATACAGAGAAAGAAAAGACGAATGTGAATGAATGAATGAGAGGAAAGAAAGAGAATAGCGTGAGAGGCGGAAGTCGGAAGATGCTCGCGCGGGCCGAGCGATTTCTCGAAGAGATAATTTCGATGTCTGGCGTCGTCTCGTTCGGGGCACAGGTTTGAAATTTGTAGAATTTTTCGAAAAGTTTTCTGTTTCTGTCGACGAATCTCGACGGGAAAGCGCCGACCCCGCGTCGCTTCGATGGGGAATTTATGATAAGAAAGGAAAGCAAGCGCCTGCAAGCTGACATGATTTTCGAAAAAATCGGTATCATTCTGTACATATATAAGCGCTAAACTCTTCTTATGCTTACACAAGAAATATTTTCGTTTAATTTATACTTGAGAGCAAACTTGTTATAGATTTAGTTTATGATTATTATTATTAATATAATTATTTTTCATTATTAATAACTATTAACTAATTATTATATTATTGCTATTATTATTATTATATTATTATTATATTATTATTATTATTATTATTATTAATATTATTCGCAATAATTTTCGTAATCTGCGCCGCCCAACCACTCCATAATCAGCGCCGCACACGAAATTGTTCTATGAAACGATAGTTCAGTCTTGCCCCTCATTTTTGCTCCCGCTTTTTCTCCTCTTCGTTCAAATAAACGCGAGTGTCTCTTGTCCCATCTTAAAATGCACCTTTCGCGGCGATTGTGGACGCGTCATCATCATGCGAATGACGTCAATCGTCGATGACGCTCTAATTGCTATGATCATATTAATATATTAATTATTATTATTATTATTTTATCATCGTTATACCTATTTTTCCCCTTATCGCCGTCGTCGTGAAACCGAAAAAAGACCATCGCCACTCGTACATTATTTATAATCAATTGTATATTTAGTTTGCACTATTTATAAAATATCGAAATTATTAGTTTACGCGCATTCATATTATTAATACGTTAATAAGACCGGAAATACGAAGATTATTCTTTAATTGAAAGTGTTATCGTGACAGTTGCATTTTGTTTCGTTTCGAAATATCGACATGTAAGATTAATTTAGGGAGAATTTAAGTCGTTCGAAATATCTTCATGCACAGCAAATCTATCTATCTGGAGATAGGTATATTTCATTCCGATATTCATACTCGTCTCTGTATTCTTATCATACATTTAGCGCTAAAAGTTTTCAAGATTCTTAAGAAAGAAAAATAGAACTGAATTTTAAATCGATCATTCTCTGATCGAAAGATCATTTTCACAGCTCTAAATGTGTATAATGCAGGTACACTTCGAAGTTTTCTATTCCGAAAATGCATTTTATTAAACACTGTTAAGATAACACTTTCGATTCACACCGTTGCTGATTAAAAATCGGCGCCATGTCAAATGAAACAAAGAGGAGGAAAGAAATAGAAACAGACTGATTGTGAGAGAGAGAGACGCGGAGAATAAAAGTTTCTCTCTTATGCAGAGACGAATGCGCGAGTTTCGTGAGAGAACCGGAAGATAAAAGTACGCGGCGCGACTTCCTTCATCGATTAGTCTTTCGTAAAGAAAAAAAAAAAATTCGACGCTGTCTGTCGCGAAATCGAGACACGAAGTCGAGATGTTTCGCGATTGACGATGTCATCACCGGAAGCGACGACGGCGTCCTGACATTTCCCTTCCGAAGCATCAGCGATTGCTGAAGACATCCTATTTGAAGTCCTGAGAGTGCGTTCCGAAAATCGCGTGACATTTCGGTTTATTTAATTTTTAATTATCATTTTGATTCTATTTCACTATCGAACCAAACGGGGATCTGCCAATCTCTCGAGTTTCCTCACTATGGACGACTGATCTTTAATTTTAGCTGGACTTGTGAGATTTTTTTTTTTATTCAATTGAATGCATGCGATACCTTCATTTTTTTTCCTTTTTTACTGAGAGATTGGTATTACCGAGATAATTAGGGTACTCTTAAAAAATAATGTTTTTTCTTTTCTTTTTTATAAATTTTATTTCCATATTAATATATTTTCTTTATTTATTATGAAAATTATTATTAAGAATGCTATTATTTTCAAGACTTTTCTAAAGTCTCTTATTCTCTGCTTTTTGCTTATAAAATAAGATTGAAGACGATTTATTGCATCATTTAACGAAAAAGATAGGACTAAATTTTATTTTATTTTCATAATCTCGATAGTTATATATATATCTTTATATTAATTTTGTATAGATTATGTTAATTTCATAGATTATCTTTCGTTTTGTGTGATACTTTTGTATATGTAATTCAATTTTTTCTTTCGAATTAGCTCACTTATTAATCACAATATATTCACGCTGAAATTAAACTTTGTTAAAAGAATTAATCCTTTGATTGTGAACATTTATATATATATATCTAGATTTGAGAACTTTCTCTCTAATAAAAGCATATAAAAAATTCTAAATAAATAATTATAATTCTTTATTTTTTATTTTATTATTATGTTACATTAATTAATACGGAGAAATATAAACACAATACGTCGTATCAGCGCATTTCTGTTTCATTTGTTGGAAATTTTGGAAGAGCAATTTTTCGCGTATCACAATCAAAGGATTAAACTCGGACGCATCACGAGGGACTCCACATTTACCAAGCCAACCTCGCGTTTATTCTTCTGTTATAGACTTGACCTGCACATCTCTGCATATCAAATATCTAATATTTCTGCGTATAAATATCTAATGATTAATAACAAATAATATACCTTACGTGTATGTCTCTTTTTTAATTTAATATATTTATTTTTTCAATCAAGTATTTATATATTTATACAATATTTTATACTGCGTTCTTCACACATACACAGATTAGATACACGTTATATGTAATGCGCGTTACGATGTAATGTGAAACAGGTCGATCTCTTGGCTCTCAGAGGAATATATCCCGCCTGCACACGACATATATATATATATGTATACACATACATACATATACACACATATATATATATATACATACACACATATGCATATACATATATACACATACACGAGTACATATTCCGCGTATGGAGAACGAAAGCATTTGCGCTCGTTTTCGCAGCCCGTTTCTTCCTTTGTAACGCTCCCAAGTCCATTTTCCGATTTTCTTTCGTCAGTCAAGATTAATCTGTCCTCCCGTCCGGTCAAAGGCAGGCACGGGAGACACGTGGCGAAAGTGGAAAAAAAACACAGAGAAAAAGAAAGCGAAAGCTTTTCGCGTATACTTAACGCCTCAAATGTGATACACGGCCAATTATCCCTCGCTCGTGAAGAAGAGGCATTCTTTCGCGAGCAAGATATTCAGCTGTGAAAGAAAAAAAAGTGTGTCTTCGGTGATACATACTAAATATATATTATATATTTGTGCGACAATCGAAATATATATATATGCGAAATGGGAGCCAATTGATAGGCTGGCGGGAGTCGTTCGAGTTTCACCCGCGCGACTGAAGTTCGGAAACTCTTTTCGAAACCTGTGAATGTAATTTTGTAGAATTTGCAATTCGCCGTCTCCCCTCCTACTTTTTTTAAGCTTTATTTAAAGCTTTATTTATTTAAAGTTTACCCGAACCGAGCGGATTTTACGCGTCAGCGTTCGATTCGCCATAAATTCGATTTCTTTATCTGTTTTCGATTTTAAATGTACACGCACATTTTTGACGGAATCGAGAGCTATCGGCGATCATCGATAGTTCTACGAAAGGCAAGACGGGCATGCTCGAACGACTTCGGTCTAATCCACAATGGGACCACAACCAATGATAATAACCGTGAAATGCGTTTAGGTTTTCGTTGTCAGAGGACTCGCGGGCTTGGAAAAAAAAAATTGTGACGGGAAGAGAAGTCGGAAAACGCCGTTCGTTTCGAAGAGAGATCTCGAAAAGGAAAAGAATAGCGAAATATCGATTACTTGGTTTGAATTTTTTAGTTTTGTTCTTTTTTTCCGGTCTTTCCTCTTCGAGACTCTCGGCCGACCCCCGATTTCTCCCCCCGATAATTTTTTCTTTTGTTTTGTTACGTAAAGGTAACGCACTCGGTATACACGGAGTATACAGAGTCGAAGTCTCATATAACACACGGAAACGTAAAATATAGTTTGATAAGTATTGCCAACGCTATCTATTTAATACATTTTATTATTACAAAATAATGGAATTGATGTTGTTTTTTCGATCGCCTCAACTCTCTCCAATCCTACATCCGATCTTTAATGTTTGATAAATATATCATGTTTAATATGGTATCAGATTCTTTGTTTTCAAAATGGGTAAATTATATTAATTTATATAATATTTTATAAAGAATTTAAAATATAATTTAATTAATATAATAATATATTTCATAAGGAGAATTTTATTTAAACAAAATTTTTTATAATTATAGATTAAAAGAATTACACAATAGTTTTCAATTACAATTATACTAAATTCTTTAGTTTATACATGCTCTTTTGCGTTACATATTTTATTACTTTGTATATTTATAATTATCATGATGCAAATATTTTAAAACAAAATAAATCGACCTATAAAATGATATTACTACTTGTCTGCAAGCATCGCATCGGACAGCTTCAGGTTTACAATCAATTAGTTGGAATACGAGGTAAGTTAATGATAATTTTACTAGCATAAGCATATAATTATATCTTTCATAATTTTTCTTTTGTGACAGATTTAAGAAGAAAATTTAAGCATCTATGTAAATATTAAATATCAATATTTTTAATTCGTTATAAATAAAATTAAAAAATCATATACCTTTGATATAGCTTTGATAGATATTAATATACAATCAATTTTATTTTTAAAACATATCGTTTAACTCAGTTGCTGAATTTTATAAAATGATTTTTAATTAAAAAAAAAAAAGAATGAAGGGACTTTATATGTAAGGTACACAAGTTAATGTTTTACTATATTTATATATTAAATATTGCAATGTAAATTTAAATCTCGTTAGCCTGCAATTTAAAAAAATTGTTCAGTTATCTGTTTTCTTCCCCGATCTTGTAGCTCGCAACGAATACGACGCGAATAATGCTAAACGGAATATATAAATTAAACCTATACAGGTGAAACGACGCTTCTGTTAGCGCTTTTTATCACCGCGAAATTATGCTCACGCAAAATGATCGTTTCTGTTGATATGTCGGAAAGATATCATGCAAATAATTTTTGAATTCAACGATGTTAACCGAGATATCAATATTTTATGGTCGTTAGAATTATATAAATTACATTTTCTCGTGATGCAAAATTTTTTATCAAACTACGTATACATGTAAATATCCGACAAAAACATAGAATATAATTGTAAAGACTAAACTCTTTTCGCGAAGAGTTTATTCTTCCGCTCTTTCGCCTTAAATAATTTTTGTTACAAAAAATTTTTGAATAAAATAAATCATGTCTGAATTGAGGTATAACTTTAAACCTTCTTGCTCTTCTATCTTTCAAAAATATTTATTTTTAGCGTGCATATATATAAATATACATGTGTATAAGATTATAAGTACATGTATTTTTTTCATCGATTTAGAAATTGCAAATATTTCATTTCTCAAAATGCTCTTAATCGAGCCAAATTAAATCGTTATCTTAGGCTATGCTAATGAATTCAAAATATAAATTTAAGTTAAAATGCAAAAAGCAAAATATTTCATAACAATAAAAATTTATAAATATCTCTTTAATGGCACGGAGAAAATTAGTCAAAATTACTGGAATCGCAACATTTCTGCCTCGAGTTTGTTCGACATAAATTTGGAACAATAATTTAAAATAAAAACCCTAAAAACAAATACGATTTGTAAATTTTTTTTACACTTGTTTAGTTAGGTGATCGTTCGATTGTGCCACGCCGACATGTGAGTCATGCAATGTGACAGGGAACAGCTGATTTACATAGTCACGTGAGGCGCGCGATAGCGCCATGCAGACACGCAAATTATACGAGTGTCGATACGTGAATGTAAAAATATTAAAAATAGCATTTTCGAAAAACCAAATTGTCACTTGAATGATATTAATAATAAACAATCAGAAATAAAATCTATTAGATACGTTTATAGATAAGAACCTGCTAAAGATTTGAAAAGTAAGGGAAAAATGCTGCTAAGATAAAAAAATTTTAAAAGCTCATATATTTAGTTAAAATAAAAATCAATTAAAAAAATATTACTTATAAAATATTGAGGATAAATCTTTTGATGTTTTAATACATATAGGTATATATAATAATTAAAATAATAAAATAGCTTAAATATGTAAATAATGTGCTTTAATCTCCTTAAAGGATGAAAAATTTGAAATACAAAATTTGTTTTTTAAATACCTTATCTCTTTGTATACTTTTATACGTAACTTATTCACAGATTTGTGTAAATTTAATTGAGAAGTTATTTAAAAAAACGATGCAACTCTACACTTTTATCGTTGCACTCAAGCAGAAAATGAAGCCATAAAAAGATAGTCATTACGTTCAATCATATGTTACGCTCAATTTTTTCCTCTACTATTGTTAATCATTCTCAAGAAAATTATAATGTACAATCTCTCTGAATCATCCTATATAAATCTGGTTGGATAACAGTGATTTCCTATACATATATAATTTTTATAACAAATAGTAACAATACATCAGCAGTCAACAATGAAATATAGACCGGATTTTTAATCAAATCGGATTAAAGAGAAAAACGACTTGCCAATTTATTTGCTGATCACTAACGCTTATTGATCGGATTAATTTAGCCATAAATTCCGTAATAGCCGCGACGTCATTGTCAAGCAGGAAATACCATATGCTACGTCAGCTTATTCTCTCATTCTCGAGCAGAATGACGTCACAAGGTCAAT
This sequence comes from Camponotus vicinus, assembly GCF_025532165.1. NCBI lineage: Eukaryota > Metazoa > Arthropoda > Insecta > Hymenoptera > Formicidae > Camponotus > Camponotus vicinus. The sequence goes on from NW_028141956.1 coordinate 24,481,710, forward strand.
CCATGTGTAGCTTCCTAGTTTGCGACTCGTTCAACAGCTTGACGTAAGTCCGCTGACTGCAAAAATACCTTCTAGTATTTTTTACAAGCCAATAAAATATCCAGTGATTCGATTGGACATGTGAGCGCGATGATGCCGTATGCAAATCATCGTTAAAATTGTTCGGCAAATCAGTCGCTGCGGCATCGCCTTTATATTCGTCTCGTCTCGTCGATCATCGATTCACATTCATTAACGTCCTTATTGATCGCATGTTACACGCTAACCATTTAGACAATGGAATTAATTTGATGAGCTCATTGAACCTTGTTAAGAATAAGTTAATTGTGCATCAACTGAATGAGCAAGTCCCTTCACATCTATATGTGTGTGTTTCTTCCATGTACTAGATACGTGTTCTCTCCACATCTCTTTACTTAACATCAATTCGATATTTTTAATACAACTACGTTGTCATCCTTAAACGAAGATCAATCGACCGTCTCAAGCGGTCTTCCGCGAAGCTTGTGATAAAACTCGCAAATGAAAGTACGAGGAAAGCAACGTGGCTAATCGTGTTCGCCGTCATTCCACGAGCTTTTGTAACAGACGGCATTCCACGTGCATTTTTTTCCTTTTTTTTCTCAACGCGAACGGTGAGATCGCGACTGATGTGAAACCGGAGAAACGTCACGCCTTACGTCAGCTGTTCGTACATTTACGAATCTCTATGTACAACATAGTAGCATTTAATTACGTTCGATCAGTGGTGTAACTAGGCAAACAAGACTGCATTTACGTTGCACTTAGCGTTTTATGCGCATTCCTCCTCCTTGACACGTACACATTTTTCTCTCTTCGAATACAAAATTATTATAGAATTATGTATATTATGCGATAATTATAGATTGTGCTCTCTCTCAACAACATATATTTGACTGAAAAATACGTATTTTTTTATGAGATGTTTCATAGGAAATTAATCAACATTAATAGTACTAATATTTTTTTATAATAATAAAATATAATCGCGTGTAAGTTTGATTTATGTGCAAGAGTGTAATATTACATGTAATGCATTATTCGTCACATTAAACAAACACTATTATTATGCATAATTCTGAATTAAATCTAAAATTCCTACCATGGGTTTTTACGTCAGTGATTATAAGCAACGATGTGTTATGCCCGATCATATCAGGTCCTTGCTCGCCGGCCCTGACCGTTCCGGTCTCGTTGTTCCTGCCGTCAAGGATTATGCAGAAAAAGACCTAATTTACGTTTATCACACGTTGATATTTAACTAATTTAAGGCTGTCTCTTATTATTATATATATTTATTTCAAGCGTGAATATATTTAAATGCAGCAAATGAAAATAAGATAAATTTGATAAACACGTGTATTTTTATTTTACTTTTGTAAATTGCAATAATTTTTTATTGCATCTAATTTTTATATTGGTCTAAAAATTATTGGATATAAATTTAAGTTTAATTGTAAATTCTGGAAAAATCCGAGAAATTTTCACTATAATTTTTTAAATGCAATAAATTAAAAATAAATGTTGCAACTTAGAGACAAGTTAAACAAAATGAAAACGAAAAACAAGATTCTAAATAATTCACCAAATACAAAATCACACGTGTCTTTAGGTTGGAAAAATTCTTTGAAATGATACTCGAGAAGTTTCTGACATGTCGCGCGTGAGAGTCACGTTCCAAGGCTTGCTGGTATGGTTTGCACATCCGGTTATACTTAACGTGGGCGCAGCGCGCGGTGCATTAGCGTATGACGAATCAAAGTGTGTTAGGTTGATTTTTATTAGCGGATCTATTTCTAAACGCCATTTAATTATCAACGATTATGACACGACGTCGTTTAAAATTAACTTGTCGCAATTAACGATCTAGAAATCGACAAAAACTCTCGTGAGAATCCAATTATACGTTGTTATTTCGAAAAAAAAAGTTAGAGCGAATGGAATTAAATAAAAACAATATATTAGACATTACATATGTCAATATTATATGTATATATTAATTATATATACGATTTTTTATAAATTGATATGTTCATGAAAGAGATAGGTATACGAAAGACATAAAGCATATTTGTTTCATATATTGAGAAAATAACCACTATCCTTAATTTGAAATTTGAAAATTATTTTTCCTGGACATTTTTGTTTATTTTTTATTTTGTCAATTTTTTTAAACTTAGAGTTTTTGGATAATCAAACTTCGATTAATTTAATCGGCAATTAATTCACCTATCAAAATTGCCTACAGCAAACGTTTTAATTACCTATATCATTTATCGTTCCTAATTTAATCTCTTTTTTCTTACACGTCAGACGAAGAAAATTAATAATTTTATCTATATAATAATAAAATATCCCTTCAGGGGTATTGATAAGTCAATCGCCGATTAAATTAATCGAAGAGCGATTTAAAAAATAGCTCTTAGATTTTTTTAGACGTTTAAATATCTTTTACATTTTTTTCTGTGTATCGTTATAAATATAGAGATGATGTGTGTTCTGCCTCGATAAAGTGCAACGCTTTAGTCAGTATGGACATTATGCTGGTTCGAATTCCCTGTGGTTTCCGCGACGCTGCGCTGACTCTTTATCACCGCTGTGTGTTCCAGAGGTCATTAACCTCCTCCTCCATCGCTCTTTTTCCTCGTGCTGCTCTTCTCGAGCTTCTGCCTGGTCGACGTCGCGTTTCTTCCTCTTCTTCATCTACCCACGTCTCTTCTTACCCGTGATCCTTCGTCTAAGGCCGGCGCTGTTTTCTTCCACGGTTCTCTCTATGCTCTCACATCAGTCGTCTCTTCTCTTATCTCGTTTTCCCCCTCACTCATCTCGCGAGTCCGTGATGCGTGGCTACTTGGTCGCTTGGTTACTTGGTTACTCGGTTACGGACTATGACGGTACCGTCGAGGAAAAAAAATTTAAGTCGCTCACGTGTATTTTCGTAGACTTCTTTCTATTTTAGAATTTTGAAGATTGCTGTCATTTAAATTCTTTTTCAGCACACAAGTAAAAATAAATGTCAGAGATTGTTAATTACATATACTCACATACAGGATTCAGAATCCTAATTGTTGTCAAGCTATTTTTTTTATTATAAGAAATGCGATAGTGATTTTGTTTTTTTTTACATGTAATATAATTATTAATTTTTTTGTAGAAATTTTGAAACCTCGAAGTTTTTAATTTTTTTCTTGTATTATATTATTTTGTTTTATTCATATTAAATTTATACTTATTATAATACTATCATTTTCCTTATCTTTATATTTTACGGATATTTCTGATTATTAACGAATTTTAAATTTGCATATTCTCCAAGAATACTCTAAAATTCAACGACGTTTGAATACTAAATAATAATCATGCCATTGAAGTACGTAATCTCGTAATACCTGTTACAGGATCTATTATATAAATCTGTGCCTTGTTATGTGTAAAAAGTATGGCACGTATTAATTTTTGAAGTGAGATAGCAATGATTTATGAGGCCATTTTTATTTTTTACACGAGTAGAGCGTTTTTCTTATAAATGACCTCGTTAAAAGATCCCCTGGCTCTTTCCGTTCTTTTTCTCTTCTTACTCGCCATGCTCACATTTTGACTGCCCTAAAATTAATGGAAGACACACACGTACGCGTTTTATGTCATAAAGTTAATAAGAATTTATAATTATATTGCCGGAGTTGGCGTAAGAAACCGATGGCCGTCACTGTAAAAGTTACCCGTGGAATAATAGTCTTTTATTTTTATTGTTCGTAAAAAAGTCAGCAACAGGTAATAAATTTGTTCTTGTTTTCGATATATCCGGTTTCCAAAATGAATCAGTCCATCAGACAACTTTTAATTGAAGTTATTACAAACTTTTGCAGATATGTTGAATTAAAAAAAAAATATTACAAATATCTTTTAGCAAAATATATAAGCAGAAAGATTACCATACTAAATTAGTTCGCGAAAATTATTTCAGATATATTTATATGTATATAAAGATTTTATTATTCAAAATCATTTCACATTTTATATGTGCGTCCTAATCTTACTATCGTGACTTCATAGCAAATTTTTGACTTATAAAATGCGAATGTTGCAAGTCTCGATAGCAAAGCTCGCTATTAAATTAGGATTACCTCCATATGATATGTAATTGCATTCTCGAGAATTGCATTACGACGACATAGTGCACAACGAACGACTGTTACGTGTCGTAAACTACCGTTAATTTAAAAGAATTGGTGAATTCGAATCCGAGTAATTTCCACGAAAGGATAATTTCATATGGCGAACGAGATGTCCGCGTATAACAGCTCGATGTAAAACGAATATGCGCCTTTAACATCCGGGTGTATGCACGCCTCGCTTTAATGACGGGATTATATAAACCGTATCTTGATTGTCTGGACATGATTCGAATTATTCGAATATTAATTTTTCCATAATGATAATGATCGTATCAATACCAAGATTGCAAAACATTTCCTTTTTTTAAAGTACCTCCTAATATTTTAACAGTTTTACAAATATAAGTAATGCTTTACACGTCAATTAATTGCCCATTGATAAATTTCTTTCCAAATAATGAAAGATTACAAAAAGAATCTAATATGATTTGATAATATTAAATTAAGGTTTAGTACAAACTGATTTTTTTCATATTATGTCGAATGCAATAGAATATGTATTCTATTTGAATATCAATATATAAAATATTTGCACTTTAATATGATTATATAACTTGCATTTTTAATAAAAAAATGTTTAAAGTCGTAATGAAACTATATACATATATACATATATATATATATATGTATATATATATATATATATATATATATATATATATATATATACACCCACAAAGCGATAGAAATAATTAAGAGCAAAAAAATTTAATGCAAAAAGGTTTGGCATAGCTAAAAATAACTATGATAAGAAAATAACTGCCATAATGACAAAATTATTAATATAATCGTGTAATTTATTTTAATACAATAAATAACTATGTAATACGTAATTGCCCATTTATTTCGAGGTAATTGATTAATGAAATGATTGCACTTTATCCATAATATTCTTATTATTATTTTAATATGAATATATTTTCAAAGTATTTTTTGACGTAACAGTATAACTATAAATATATAAATAAAATTAGAGATATTAAATAATTTATAAAAATATAATATAGAATGTATTGCAAATTTAAATTTTCATACATTGACAATCAGAAAAAGACTTTAATCTTTTTTTCATATTTGTTATCTTATACATATTCGATATTTTCATAAATCAATTACGCATCTTGATATTAGAAAAGAAATTAATTTACAACACTCACCGATATGATACGCAATAATGGAGTTGTAGTACACAACTGTAATTTGTTAAAAAAATATCCAATTATATAAAAAAACGATATTCAAATTAACTATTATCTTAAAAAATAATAATCGTCTAATTAAATTTATTTGTCCTCTACAGAGATATGTAAAACAAAAATTATATAATTCTCGAACAACATTCTCAAAAAACATTTTTCACTTTTCAAAATACAATAAAAATGTAACTTTTTTAAAGAAAATTAATATAAATAATTATAAATTTTTAAAATAATAATTAAATATTTTTCATATAAATAGTAATTATATAACATGAATTATTATAACGTATCATATATAATTATTATAACGCGGAAATAAACAAGTAATTAATTTCACAATTATCAAATAATAAGTTAAATAAAATAAGTTATATAAATTACTTACATTTTAGGATTGCTTTGCTGTTGCATGATACCATTCTGGCTCTTTTCCTCTTTTTTTACTTGTTCCTTCGTGGCACTCGCGAAAACACGGATAATTATAATCGCATGCACACTAATCAGCAGAATATGACAATTACGTGGCATTTTGGACGATACTCCAAACGATGTTAATCACACGCGATGCACACTTTATTATAGTACAGCGACGGAAAAACAAGACAGAAAACTTTGCTCGGCACTTGAAAATCATGCGATAATATTTGCACATCACACACTCTCGTTGTAGAAACATGCGTTATTTCTATTACTATGAAAAGTATACGCTCGTATATATCGCGTAGAGAAATTTTATTACTGCGCATCATATAATACTAAATAGATATAACAATGGAAATTAAAATAAAAGAAATATATATTCGTGGATTATAAATCGAAAAAAATACCAATTCTTAACAAATCGATCGAACGGATCTCGCGAAATATATAATTTAAATTTTGAATGTTAGAGGAAGATAATAGATTTTTACGGCATAAACTTCGTGAAATATACGTTATGTTAATAATATGTTAATAATATGTTATAACAATGTTAATGATATAATGATTTGTTATGTTATGTTAATAAACAGTCGATATACATGTCATGTTTTTGCGTTGTTTTTAAATCAAAGAGGCGTCGCTGCGATGTTTTTACATGCCGTTCGAAGATGCGAGCGTATATTATTCATTACGACAATTGATCGCGATTGCGCTAGATTGGATAATTGTAATAATTATGAGAAATGATCGTATTCCGATGAATAATACGACGCACGGAGCGGTCCGCGTCGTTACCTGCCCGCTCGAGCCTCACCGCGTGAATAACAAGGTCGCGACGCGATATGTAAACACAGCGCGGTATGTAAACAATAGCGCGATTTTGTGACGTCACCGCGAAATATTTCGTATAGACTACAATATAAAAACACGTAAAAAATATTGTCCAAACTCCTTCATTTCTGTTTTATCGAGTATTAGTTGTGTGTGACAACTCTATTATGCATCGTATGTTAGATTAATTTTTACTTAATATCGAGGTAATGAATTCATATATGAAAATTATATAAAGATAAGCGGAAGAGAATCGAAGGATTATAATCTTTTTTTCTGGCGCAATTATTAGTATATAAAAAATATGAATTTTTGCAAAATTCGCTAATCTATTCGCATTTAAATGTACAACTTACCTTGCTGCGTATGAATTTCGCATGAGACATGATGATGTTTCTTGACATTCAAAATTATTAACTCGTAAGGTTGATATTTGGACAATGATTAGTGGTTTCTCTCTTGAATGCTTATCTACATACATAGATAGAAAATTATTAACGTTATTTCGTGTTATAACGAATCCAATTATGCAGTGTGTACTTTTGTGTGTGTGTGATTTTGTTGTGTGTGAGATTGCTTTATTATCTTTTTATATATATTTAAATTGCTTTGTATAAAAAAATATTAATAATAAGAGAGTATTATAAGTACATGCTAATGCCATTCATATTTAATAGTATTTATAGCAAGATATAATTGTCTTATTCTTGCACGCATGATAAATTATTAACATGCGATCTCATCCATTTCAAAAAGTTATTTATTTATTTCAATTTTTCAATATACAGGGTGTCCTAGACCACCCGTACACCCCTTTTCTTTCAAAAACTAAGCATTTTAGAGAAAAACGTTTTCGACAAAAATTGTATGGTTTTGAGGGGAACATAAGATGGTGTCATTGGTTTGACCTTGGATGGCATCGTTAAGGTGAGGTCAAGGACACCTTTAATTTCTTAAATGGAACCACCTATTTTTTATTGCATATTCTTATAGCTTATGTCGAGAGCTTTCCAAAACACTATAATAAAGTATTTTTTCATCAAGTACTTTTCGAGTTCGCAAAAAATTGTGTAAAATCATTTTTCATATAACAGATTTATATTATCTCTTGCTATATATCTTTTGCAATTAAAATTGAATATACAAGATATTAATTCAAAATTTTGCATATGCGTTTAAATATCAATATACAAAATATTCTATATATATTCAGCGACTTTCAGCCCGATATTTTTCTCGCCTACAACACTACAGGGGGGAAATAGAGGGATAATAATTAAATAATTTCTCGAATTGAGAATTATTTAAAATTTGCTTGGTATCGTACCAAGAAAATTTTGTGCCCTGTGCACACAAATAAATTTCAACGAAAACTTAATTCTCGTTGAATTTACGCACTACCATCCGCGTTTGGCTCTGATGGCCCGTTTAAATTTAAGTTTATATTCTATATATAACTATTTAAAAATATATAATATCATGAAATAATAAAATAAGAATTTTTTTAAACAAAATAAAGTATGCAAACTTTAAAAAAAAAATGCTGCTTCTTTGCATCATTATTTGTAACAGAAGGCAATTATTGTTGAAAGAGAATCGATAAAATGACTTAAACTGGAAACGTTAATAAGTTGATCTCATTTTCATACGAAAAACGAGAAAATTAAGCGAGAAAGTAAATGCAAATCGATAGCAATTTACATCGTATGTCTCTTCTCTCTCGTGACGGTGACAGACACAAAATGCGCGCGCGAACGCTGTCACATGTGAGCAAACAGACAGAGCAAACGATCGGACGTATGCGCGTTCATTGGGATACAGACGATACGAGAAAGGACAGTTGGTTATTTCAATATTACGTCACAGAATGAGCGAATGATTTGTATTTGTACGAAAATTACAACAGGATACTCAATACCCCCAGATGCACATGTAAATGAGAATGGACATCTGCGATGTACAAACAGTAGCGTCCGTTCGTCACTTATTGTGATTGACGGGGGATATTAGATATTATCAACACGCTATGTTAACGTACTATTTAATTTTTTTATTTTATCTGTAGCAACACAAAATGTTTAGCGCGTTTTGATTAAATTATGTTCAAATATATCATTCATATTCAAAAAATTCCATTATAATTTCGCGCTGATTTTTCACTCACAAAGTAATTAATTCTTCGGTATCTCATTTGTTTTATTCTCTACACAGTGAAAATTTAAGAATTCGAATTCAGAATAACTCAACAATATAATTCAAATAATAATTGTGTAATAAAAATTCAAAATAATATTTCTAAATCTTAAGCAGCACAATTAGAAAATATTTTCACAGATATATTACATAAATAAATGCGATAACATAAACGTGATGCAATAAAATTAGTAAATCTGCAATATATATTGATATTGATATTGATGATGATTATGATTCATTCATTCATATTCAAAAAATTCCATTATAATTTCGCGCTGATTTTTCACTCATAAAGTAATTAATTCTTCAATATCTCATTTGTCTTATTCTCTTCACAGTGAAAATTTAAGAATTCGAATTCAGAATAACTCAGCAATATAATTCAAATAATAATTGTGTAATAAAAAGTCAAAATAATATTTCTAAATCTTAAGCAGCACAATTAGAAAATACTTGCACAGATATATTACATAAATAAATGCGATAACATAAACGTGATGCAATAAAATTAGTAAATCTGCAATATATATTGATATTGATGATGATTATGATTCATTCATTCATATTCAAAAAATTCCATTATAATTTCGCGCTAATTTTTCACTCACAAAATAATTAATTCTTTAGTATCTCATTTGTCTTATTCTCTTCATAGTGAAAATTTAAGAATTCAAATTCAGAATAACTCAGCAATATAATTTAAATAATAATTGTGTAATAAAAAGTCAAAATAATATTTCTAAATCTTGAGCAGCACAATTAGAAAATATTTGCACAGATATATTACATAAATAAATGCGATAAACGTGATGCAATAAAATTAGTAAATCTGCAATATATATTGATATTGATGATGATTATGATTGATAATATAACTCGATATCGTATGGATCGATATGTTTGCGGAATATTCGCATGCCTTTTCCCCCTCTTTCCAGTGACAATGAGAGCACGCATATCCGAATATGGGAAAGAAAAATCTTTTTGGCGTTCGCGACAAACTCATGTGCGCCGTCGACCGGACTGGTTGCGCGCACGGAGTTTTTTGGCCTGCTCGAAAAATAGATAAAAATGCGCAAATAAACGCCGGTCGCGGCTCAGGGACAACCGGTTGCTATCTTGCTTTCTTATATAAGTCCCTCCTTGGTCTTAAAGACGTTCCATCGCCATGCACTCGCTAACATTTGACTCGCCTTCGACTCTCTCGCTCTCTTCTCTCCTTATTTCTCCTTCACTCCCATATCCCCGTTTCTCTTTCTTACTTTTTCTTTCTCTTTTTCCCCTCTCTTTTCCTCCCGATGCCATCGCTATAATCGTTTCTTTCTCATTCTTGTCTGCCCCCATGCACATCCTTTCCCTCTTCAATTTCCATCTTTCTTCTCTCTGTTTGCTTCTCTCCTTCTCCCTCTTTGCTCCCTGACGCCGCTATCTTCCTCCTTGCTGCCATCTCCTCGCCTTTGGATCTCTCGACTCGGTCACATTTTCAAACGTACTCATCTTCGCCAGGGTCGGACGGTTGTTGCAAACGCGGTCAGATTGAATTTACCGATGAATGCGAGAATGAGCGACTCGCTTCTTGCACTCTACGTACATCTGGAATGAATTAGCAGCCGGTTACTTCCGTAATTTATTTGTGTTAATAGTCATAATTAAAGCTATTAGACGTAACGCGTAGCTGGGATGGTCCTCTTCTCTGATCACGATAGTTTAAAGCTACTGAACTCCAAAGCTGCAGATATGCTGTGAAAACTCTTTAAAGCGCAACGAATTAATTGAGTGGCACTATAAATAAGCAATGATATGCAATAACTCTAAAGGCTCTAAATCTTTTCATCCTAAAAAAGCGAGGGGTTAGATCTCTTTTGCAGTCAATTTCTAAAATGTAGCAGAGAAATTGATTTATCATAGAACTTTGGACGTGATCATATCTTGTAATCGATAATTTCTAAGAAATAAATATCAAAAGATGGAAAAAAATAATGAGCAATTCGTCGATAGATTATCTGTTACAAAGTACTCACAGAGATAATGAAAACGATATCTGGAGAAAGAGAAAGAGAAAGAACGCGAGGTGAATTAAAATTAATAGTACGTTAATATTACGCAATTATTAATAATACGCTATAATTATTAAGAACGAATAACAAAAAGAGAAAATCGAGAAACAGGAAATGCGTGATAGTCATAAAAAGGAAAGAGAGATAAGGCGATAAATAAACGCGTTAAATATAACAAAACATATCTTTGATATATGTTGGCTATTGTTGATTACATTTGTATCGCATACACAAAGACAATCGCCAATGCTTTATTCGAGAAAAAAAATTTTATAATCATATCTTTGAGAAAATTGTTATTTTGTATTGCGTATCGGTTTGTTGTAATTGTAATTGTCTCAATTACAAATTTATCAATAATAATGTGATTACCAATAGTTGAAATGTTGAAACATTGAAATGTTGAAACTTAAATGAAAATATATTCGTATTAAAGAATTGAAAATAATTTTGCAAATTACATTTTTCCTTTATTTTATGTCTTTAAAACTTTTTCCTCTGAACACTTTCACTTTTAATGTTAGATATATAAATTTATACAAAAAAAAATTAAGAGTACTATAGATATTTTGTAACAATTTTCTAGAAAAAATTGAGAAAATATATAAACAACTAATAATTTTTAAATGCTTTTCACACATGTATTCTTTCCCGTACATAATGATATTATTATAGATATTTATATAATATAATCTCAATTTCTGCAGAATTTTGTTTAATTATGTCTACCGATTTCGATTAGAGAATTGCATACATATTAAGTAATTATGATGCGCTATCTCCAGCTAGAAATTAATGATTGCCATAAACACACAAGGAACTGCATATTATTTTTTTTATTAACGATTGTTATTCAGTCTAATTATTAGACACACAATTGTCAGGCGAACAACAATTGCTATTAAATCTAATTATTAATAAGGCTAATGGTGACACTGGAATAAATATGACATTGTAATGCTTCCTAATGACATACTTTAGAAAGAATAAAGAGTTCCAACTCCAAAAGTGAAATTATGCAGGAGAAAGCTTAAAAGACTTACAAAGGAATACGAGGAGAAAGTGATAAATATTATTTATAAAAGCTATAAAAAAATGATATAAATTTTATTTTATCTCTTTTATGTATTTAATATTATATTTATACTTTATGATCATTTAAATTCATGGAATCTTGTTATAACAATTTTTTATTAAGATCTTGCAAAATTATTGTCTTAATAATTAAACACTTTTTCTAGAACATAGAAAGTATTTATATAGATGTATAAATCCAAAATTAATTTTTTTCTGTAATCGTAACTTATCTCTTCAAGAAATGCCACATGTAACCGATTAGCTATGATTGATAATAACGATTAGATTGAGGATTACAAAATATTTTAGTTTCACAATTATTTTACCTTACGCGCCTGTGATCCTTTAAAATTCAATTATATATTATAATCTTTTTTTATATCTCTCTTTCTGTCTTCCTATTCTCTACAACTGAAATTTACATTTTCGACCGTGAATTTTGGAATATCACACAAGGATCAAATCATAGATCTCAGTATGATTAAGATACGTCACGGTAAATATATTGTTTAGCGTATATACGTGATTCGACGGTATTTTTTAACGTTGTAGGTTACAAGGTAAGTTACCGCGGTTAGCAACACTTGACTCCACGGTGCAAGGTTACGGTAGACGGACTCTATCTCCTGTTTGAAGACACAGCTGTATACAGGGTGAGATCATTAAAAGGGCGATTTCAATTTTAGAAAGTTGATTTAGTCATTATTCGTTACAAATTAAAATTATGGTACTAATTGTTAATTTTCAGTTTTATTACAAAATATCTGAAACGTTAATGTACCAAATTTAATATGTATAATATTCTACAAACGTACTTAAATTTATTTGTATTTTAATAATATAAGTTTTTTACATGCATATATAATTAGAATATAATATTATTTCTAACATTTTCTTAAATAGATTAGAATCAGAAAACAAAAATTCTCTCTTCTTATATATTATCTTTAAAATATTTATTTTTAAGTTATTATTCAAATATAACTGAATTATTTGGTATACTAATATTAACAGTATAACATAAAAAAAGGCCTAATATTTTTCTATATTCGAGATTTCTTTATCTTAATTAATTATCAGAGTCTGAAAAATAACTATTTGTTTATATTATATATGTATATTGTTAATTATATTATAATATTGATTATAATATTTTATCCAATATTATAATATTGATAGTGAAAAAAAATGTTAGTTGATTATTCTACATATTAACAATTTTTTCAAATACTGTTCATTATAATTCAGAAACAAATTTGTATTATATTTTATATTAACGAGATACTACAAGTATCAGTTATCGTAGACTAAAATGTCATTCAAAATCGTAATCATCCCAAGAAATTTTATCTTTACTTACAATTCAAATTCATTCATGCATGTTATTGAGAGAAATGTAAGTGTTTTAAATAGCATCTAAAGAAACAAGCTTAGCTCTACTTCTTCGGATACTTTCAACATTTTTACCAGCGTAGAAGATAAAAGAAATATGAAAACGTTTCTCAAAATATCAACCGTATATATAAGTCACCATGTATATTCCGGTTCCTCGTTTGTCAGCGTGTGCGTTGCTTGCAAGAAAACACACGGGAAGACGAAGGAGGATGGATGCTCTGTGCTAGAGAAGAAGAATACGTATATGCAAGGGACGAAGATAGAAGAGGGGAAAGAAAAGGAAAGACAGAAAACAGGAGAAGAGGAAAAGAAAAGAAAAAGGTTGACGGATGAATACAAAGACGAATTTTCTACACACGAGTGTATCAGTGCATCGTAGTCATGCTACACTTGCTTTTAAAACAAGTAAGCTTATCAATGGCACGTCAGAGATGAAAAAAACGTATGATATTACTGTATATTAGTATGAGACGTATCTTTGTACTGTTTTTCTTTCTCCTTCTTTATATGATAAATGATATCAAAGCTGTTTGCATCATGTGCGACACTTAATCATTCAGTTTCTTATCGTAACCCAATGAAAATATACTCGTCCGACGTATCGTTTGTATGATACAATTCAAGTTTTCTTCAAGTTTAACTTCTGTTCTTCCTTTCATGATTTTTCTCAAATAATTATATACTTTTAAATTTCATCTTAAATTAAAAAATTATGAAATGCAAAATTAGAAAAATTACAATATAAAAATATTCCAATAAATAAAGACTTTTGTGAAATATTAATTGATAATTGAGATTATTAAGTTTTCAGTTTGAATAATGTAACAAAGAAAATAAAAAGATTATTTATCTCTCTATGCAACTTATACAAATCAAATAAAAAGTTATTTACGATGTAATTATTTATAATGTAAATGTCATAGTTTCAATAATGAAAAAATTAATACATATTATAAGTATAAATACATATTATAAGCATATATTAGAAACAATTGCATTCATTATTCCATCATATCAATAATGACCACTAATGAAAAACTACCAATTTATTCACACAAGATCAATAAATTTTAATAGTTTAGGTTTTCACATTTTATTTACTACTAAGAAATATGTACAAATGCGCTATCGAATGTAATTAACGTGTTAAGTATGCTTAATTATTTCTAATTAACCGTTTTATAATCTAATTAAAATTCGTGGGTATAGAATAAAACTTTCCAATTAGCTAATTTAATCAGAATGTCTCGTAGCCCTAGGTCACACGTAAGCACACACGCACGTATCTATAATACACCTCATATAACCGCGGGACATAGCAATAGTGCAATTAATGTATAACGGATTCTCTTCAAACTTAACGATAAATCTAACAAGAGAGAGAAAGACAAGTCATTAAAATTCCAATTGAAATATTCACGGAGGACACGCGGATTCGTTCACAAAAAAACGCGAGAAAGTACACAATCGTACACAACGATTGAGTATCCGTTAAAGAAAACATAATCAACTTTGACATTAATATTTAATATTAATCGACTTTGATAAATTTCTTCTAATAAAGAAATAATGCGAAGAAATATATAATACTTCATATTTTCCTTTGTTAGTTGTCTTCTTGACTTGAGATGAGCAATACAAATAGTAGGATACCGGATCTTTTTGCGAGGAAAACGCATCTTGACGACAGTTTCGAGATTAATCGCAATGAGATGACAAATAATGGCACGCCGCGAGCGTCGCGTATAAATCGCGCTTGATGTAATGATATATTTCCCTCCTTACAAGACGCTATATAAAAATACACGATAATATATGTCTTTGTAGGTATAAAATGCTGAAAATGGCGTTGGCAGTGCTAAGGAGAATTTTGCAGCAAACTTGCAATTTTTTTTTTAAGTAGCATTCCAGAAATATTTCTAAAAGACATCAATTTAATAATTACATTTTTGAAACTATGATATTATTATAGGAAAAATATATTACTTATTAATTTTTAAAATATATTACTTAATTAATTTTTAAAATATATTACTTATTCATTTTTAAAATATATTACTTAATTAATTTTTAAAATATATTGCTTAATTAATTTTTAAAATATATTACTTTATTTATTTTTAAATTTTAATAATTATATTTTTGAAATTTTATATAGATATTATTATAGGAAAAATATATTACTTTATTAATTTTTAAATTTTCAAGTTTTGTCTGACTAGACGCCACTGTGCGGTAGATTAGCACGGCTCATTCTGAAGACTCGGTACCAAATGTTCCTTGAGAACAAGGCTGCCGCCATTTAACACGCGAGGGAGCGATGTACTCAACAAGGACGGCCTCATGTTTTCATAAATTCTATTAATGAATCGCACGCGAAATATTCCCTCTCTTTCGTGCGTGCACTCCCTCTCCCTTTATGTAGCAGTTCGTCAGCATGTCATTGAGGAAACAAGGGAGACATTCGTTGAATTCGCGCACTATTTCCAGCGAACGGACAGAACAATGCGTCCGTTTTCTTATGCCGTATTTAAGCGCACATATATTAAGTATACTATTTAAATATATGAGAGGGAATCTGTTCCAATAATAAATTAACTCTAAAATTAAACCATATGTACAACTCTTGATATTATCATTAGCTTTATATATTATTATGTATTCAATATATTACTTTAATATTTCATTTAATTTAAATATATCGATATATCTCGACACTTCTGTCAAAGAGAAATCGACCAATTGATCAGACAGTAAATGAAATAATTCAGAAATATCAGTCAATTTGTTTAACTATAAATAATAAATGTTTTTTATCATAAAAACAGTAAAAGCATATTAGAAATCATAATAGTTCGATCTTATAATAATTCCATTAATGAGAAATCGATTTCTGAATCGCTCAATTATTCTTTATTGCAGACAGAGCGCAAAATATGTTGCTGAAATTACGTTGTTAGCTATTTCAAGCGAAAGCAACGAAAACTATGTAGGTGTGTTCGATCGCAATTTATCTTGATAGATATAAACGTTTGTCCAAGTGCGAACGTACGCGAACGTACTACCGATTTCTTAATAGCGCCTTAATTCTTGCTTCGATGCATTTTAATGCAATTTGCTGGTACGTTGGCAAGCAACTCGACAAACAGCTTGCGTCGTTAAAGCTGTTGATCCCACAGCTAACACAGACATATATGACGCTTTACTTATGTAAGGTCTGGCAAATTACGCATAAATAATAATAAATTCGCAACATCGATATTGGAATTGATATTCGTGGATAATAATTGTAAATTTTTCGATGGGATGAGAATTTTGCATAATTATAATGAGACGTGAAAAATATTTTCATAAAAAGATTTAAAAATAAATATCGAGACGTATCTGATGAAAATAGAAAATTGATATTTTCTGCTTAATAATGTTAATTTCTTTAATAATTATTCGTGCACACACAAGATAATTTAATTTGTCGATTTTGAGTTAATAATGAATCGACGACAATTAATGACAGTCGAAATGAACATTCCATATCAGCGCCATGTTGGTTTGAAAGAGCTTTTGCATTCCACTTAATTATAATAACAATAGTATCAGGATGACTAAAATAAAAGTGACAATAAGACTCGTGTCGACTTCATCGGCTCACTTCGTTGGCGGCATAATAACAAGATAATGAAGCTTACCATATTAAACAACACGCGATAAGGCATACAGACGATAAGACAACCGACGATAAAAGTGAATATCTCTCTCTCTCGAACGAGCGATGCCAGTGGAATAAATACGATTGTAAATGTATCCTAATGCTAGCACAAAGCTGTAAAAATAGCTTTGCTTAATCATATTGAAAGTCTTATTGATTTAATTATGTCAAGTTATTTTATATGAAATAAATGTTATAATAAAAATTATATCTATAAATATAAAAATTATATTTATAAAATTATATTTATAACTTTGCGTTCTCTCTAACATGCTATCGCTATTTATTGAAATATGTTACGAGTGATAATGACGAGAAAAATTTGTCAGTTATGATAAATATATCATAATGATAAATATTTATAGACATGTGTAATTATTTCTAATACGAAAATATAAATCTAATTTTCTTAAATTATGCGCTAGAGCATTTCTTTTTCAATTTTTTTCTATATCAATTTCATTATATAATATTATATAATATTATATAATATTAATCTATATAATTATGCGATTGTATAAAAAATATCATATCATTTTTAGCGATATTTCTTAATTCAACGTAATTAATCTTAATTATCAGTCTTATAAATATCTTCTTTTTACTATACCTTTTTTTTCGAGGACCTCCGAATCAAATGAGCAAGGCCAATCGTATAAATTTTTCTTAATTATACGTCACATTATACATTATAAAATATTTATGTAACGTTATTTTATTTCATTGCCGTACAATAGTTGCGGATTAAAATATACAAGCGAATATGCGAAAGCATTATACATACAATGATGTGTTAGATACACCCTTAAATGTAGTTTAGGCTCGTTTGATAAGTGTAGATATAATCGAAATTTGATGAAAGTGTATATGTACAGGTAAAATCATTAATAGCAATGAAATATAAGAAATTAAAATTAAAGGAGTGATAGTCTTTTTTTCGACAAAAATTGTTTTATTGTTTTATTGTTTTATTTTAAAATCATATTTAGATGTAGTTATTTCTTAAGCATCATATATCTACAAATTTTTCGGAGATCTCACTAATGATCTTAATAATGTTAACAAAATCGAAAAAAAAATTTATTTTAAGATTTACAAAAAAGCGAAAAAAGTAAAATAAAGCAACATTTAATGATTCTTGATGATGACGTAAAAATAATCGTAAAAGAATCCTTACTAAGCATAATCGTATTGATTTCCATGCTGTATATTTTTTAATACATTTAATATTAAAATATAGTATTTTAATTTGATATTAATATTGATATTAATATTGTTATAATAAATTTAATATTAATATTTGATTAGTATTTAATTTGATATTAATATGAGTGAAGACTTTTCTTGTTAAATGCGCAGTATAATTTAGATCTTTATGAGCTTCCATCGCTCATTTTACAACCGTTATAGCGATGAATGTGCTCCGGAAAATTGTGAGAACGAATTTGACGATTCGTTTTGAAAAATGAGCGACAATAATCGACGCTTATTTATTGTCTACGTAAAACGCGCATCAAGCGTCGATTAAAGAACGAGCAGGCGTGTCCAAGCATTTGAGATACTAATTAGCCCTAATTGGCCGAGGAGACAATGCATAAGTGTTGCAGCAAATACAATTGAGATGAAACATTACTTTTCTCAAGAAATTGCGCTCCAGTTAGGGAAAAGTTGAAGGAATTCTTAACTGTAAGAAAAAAGTTAAAGTTTTATTAATGTAACATATATAAGTATATCAAATACTATGTATCAAGTGCTACGAAACGGTAGGAAATCAACTCTCTATTCAAGTTTGAGAATTCTAGTTGATAAAAACTCGCATTTTTCCACGATAACAAAGAATGAAATACCTCGCACTGTACGAGAACTCGAATACAACACGCAGCTCAGGCGTGATCAAAGTGCAATTTTGCGTCGAGCTAGCAAACCGTGACGTGTCCGGTTTTGCCAGCAAAATTTTCAGCATCGAGGCATATTTTTACAATCGCGTGTTTACAGAATAAATTTGCATAGGGTTAATGCGCGTTGGGAGAAATTCCCTACGCTTAGAACGCAACGCAGTCGGGGAGTGGCGAAACGTCTTTGTGCCTCGATATCATATTCTCGGTTGTTGGCCGTTAATTTACATACAACAAAAGAGAGCAAGGTACTAGCAGAAGGCCTTGGTAAGTCGCGATGCAAGCCGGGCTGTTGTATTTTGAGCTCAGCGTTGTGTTTACGCTGGAGAACGCATCTCGCGGATGTTTACCTCTTTATGAAAGCAGTAAACTCATAAAAATTGAATATGATAAGAATAATATGATATTTTCCTATAATTTAATAAAACGTAATTTTTTCTTGATTTTATGATTATTATTTTATACGTGAGAAAATATTGTCACGTCTTTCAGCGATTTTATAATCACGTTCATTGTCAGAAAATGTTGCACATTATTTTATTCTTTTACTAAAGAATAATGAAATTAACTTGTACGCATTTAAAATGATAAAAAAGTATTTAAATTTATATTCACGTCATGAGAAAAACAGAGAGAGAGAAAAAATCATACATTTTGTTATTTGGCTTTATTAATAGTAACAAGTTTGTGAAGAAAAATGTAGTTTACGTACGCTACATTGGAGTTGCATGAATTCATTGCTTCGTACGCAATTAAATGAGTAGAAAAACGTTAAATAAGTTGTATATAAATATATACAATTAAATAAAACAAGAATTATTTGCATTTTGATTTTTTATTTATTTCGTAGTGCAAATATTCGTTTATCACGTTCGTTCACAGATATTTGATACATATAATGTCAGTTACAATTTTTCTATATTAATCGATTTTTCTTATTAATCGATACACGAGTATTCACGAGTAGACACGCTTCAGTAATTCATTATCCACGCTATGTTATGATGATAAACTTTCGCGTCATGGTTTCATAATCGCCTCGGGGACCAGATTATGTATGAATGACTTAATTTTGTATAATCATAGAAGCGTTATAATGAATACGAAAGGACAAATGTGTCTAATGTCGAAAAAGTCTTTTCCAACAGAAGAACAAATCTCGAAAAACTTAGTTATAATGTGTTAAGTCAATATACTTAAAAAATTGCAAAGATTGACTTTACCTTGGCACATGTTATATTGATTCTGACACAAACAACCCACACCACGTGCGTAAGAATTGAATGAGAAGTAAAACATGGCGGAAAGATTTAAAAATACGACAGTAAAGCGAAAGAGGTAATTATTTAAAGATGATTCCTGTAATGAAAGACACGAGGTAATGAAGCAAAGTAATGACACGATGATTATAAATTCTCGCGTGTCTAATTCTACTTAATGATGAACACGATAGAAAGAAACATAAATTACGATCGGGGGAAATAGGTTCGGCTGCAGACGTCTTTAAATTTGAGAATTAATTAGATGCGAGATGCTGTAAAACAAATAGGTGTATAATTCCAATAACCTTAATTATACTTTTAAATCTATCTATTAAACACCATGTGTGTTTTGCCATTGCCATTCGTGTGATCTTTACACGCGGCGTTTCATCATAGACGAGAAACGGCATTAGCATAATATAATACGTTTATTGCGAATAACCTTATGCCACATAGTCATTGTTTCGCATAAGATTAAACACAAAGATTGTTGTTATTTCTGCAAATCCATAATTAATGTCTATTCATGGAGAAAATTATTTATGCCGCTGTTTATTTCTTACCATATAATGTGTTTTTAATATCTATTCTTGCATTTAAAAACATATTTCATCGTACATTAAAAATAATAAAAGGAGAAGACTATTATTGTAAAACTAATTATGAATAAAGTTTTTTTTTTGAATAAAGCAGATATTTTTATAAGAGTTGAATTGTCTTTGTAAATAAAAAAATTATTGCTTGCCTTATATTATATGAATCATTAATTTTGATGTCTAGAGATTAATTCATGTGTAATTAGAAATCATATTTCTGTAATTATTGATAGAGAATTTTGCGAGTTATTAATTTATTAATAAATTTATTATTAATTTATTCTACAATTATTGGTAGAGAAATTTTGCGAGTTATTATTTTTATTAAATTGTATGTTCCTTCAATTTACACATATCTGAAGAAAGTTTCTAAAAATTCTACAATGGTATTTATGAGCGGAAGTGTGTTTGAAATTTGCAAAATTTTCAGAGTATCATGAGGCAATTATGTTGAAAACAACAGTGTACATAAAGCAGAGCCTCATCTGAGAAACGCTCAGTATTTCGAAGAAATATTATAATTCAAATTATCATCTCTCTATTTTACGACTGACTACACAGAATGAGAGGAAAAATAAGTAAAGATGGCACAAAATGCCGCGCAAATGCATTTCTGTAATCGTCGCAACATAAGGACTATTATCGGAATGTTTCTAGTAAAGTCGAGTATCGCGTAAAACATTGCATTCCTCATGTTACAATCTTTCGAATTGTTTTATGTACGCTTGGATATCTCGATGGACGGATGATATGCTCCATGTCAGAGAATCTTAAAAGGCCAAGAGTTCTTCAGGATCAAGCAGATATCTGCAAATGCGTCATGTAGATAGACATTCCGAGAGCGACGTGTTATGCATTTGCATTGCAGGACAAATGTACATTCGCAGATTGCAGATATTCGCTTGCATGGATTATGAGTTTCTATACAATCGCGTTTTTGTTATTAGTTAATATAGTCAGAACTTTTCATCCTGTAATAGATGAGAAGTGTAATTTTACATATTCCTATATAGATTTAATTAATTAATTAATTGATTAGTTTGATTATACACATTTTGATTAAACAATTAATCTCTTTAAATTAATGCATTTTTAAATTAATTTTATCTAATTAATTCTAATTCATTCAATATAATTAACTTATGTAAAAAATTTTATAATTAACTTATGTAAAAAATTTTTATTGGAATGATTATTTTAATTAAATTGTAAATTTCTCGAATTATTTTATCTTATCTTTCCTTAAAAACAAATACATTTGGTGAATATTTTACTTAATATTCTCAGGATTATTTCTTACAAATAAGCGTTATCTGCGAAAACCTGTTAGATGATTACCATCCGTAATGCAACAATGCAGCGGAGATGGTGCGAACTGAAATCGATCGCAGTAAATGAAAATGTCTGATACCTGCATTACGCCAGAGACCGTATGCGATGAGTTTAAACGTTTGTGATTCTAATTGCACATGTTTATTAAGTAGAAAGGAAGCGCAATTGATGCATTTGTTGCGAGTGTTTTTCCATCGGATAAGTCGCGATACTTGATGCAGACGTTGTGATAAATATAACCCATATCAATATCAATAAACAAGGTGACTCAGCTTAATATTATAGATAAAAAATATATATATATACACACACACACACATATGTATGCTGATACGAAGAAAATCAGCTTGCCGGAAAATCATTTTCCTTTCTCTGCAACGCATATCCTACTGCGACATATGTACGCACTACGCAACATACGACTTATCAATACTCTAACTTTATTCGAGAGATTATATTTTATCATAAGATATCCGGTTTCCAAGGGACATTTTTATCAGTTTGAAATTTTCTGTGGGATTCTCAGAACTTTTTCATTTCATTTATTATCAAACATAATCATGTAGGGCTAGCAATATATATCTACGTAAGTGAACGATTACTTAAAGAACCATTAAATAAATTAATATTTTTGAAGAATCTCTAACCATTTCATTTTTCGGATAAATATAAAGTGGAAGATATTACTTTAAACTTTTGAAAATAGAAGTAGATTAAGAGAAAAACTTTAAATAATAATCTTTAATTTTTCTAGATATATTTTCATATTGTGAAAATATTTATCTCATTAGAAATATTAATTGTTTGTTGCATACGAAAGATAAAATATATTATTCATGAGATAAGATATAATAATTAAAATTTAATATTATTATATTTTTTTTTAAATGATTGTATTATTTTATATGATTATGGAAAATAATAATTTATGCCAATAATTGTGTGTGAGATAATACATTATTATATTTATTCTATTCGTTTATCATTAAAATATAAAGAATTATTACATGCATACATATGCTATGCTGGCAGCATTTTTCGTTTGTATATGTATAGTCACTATGTATATCTGATGTTTCCGGTGGATTTTCCCCTCCATGTTTGCATGACATTCGTCGTGCCTTATACTCATTACATCGCCCTAGACATTTATGACACTGCATCAACACCTTCTTTTAGAAAAAGATCGCGAATAGCAATAAAACCTAAGACATCATGAAAGCGAAAGTTGACACATATAATTGCCATCTTGCCTCTTTTGCATAATTTTCCCATTCACAATATATTGCAGCTTGAAACTCAATATACTGTATATTTAGATTATATCGTGTTCACGTACACTCTAGTTAATTTAATTTAAATTAAATAATTACATTATTTTTTATACAAATACAGGAGGCTGTTTCATTAACTTTCTCTACTCAAAGGTCACTCGAAAGAGTTTCGAATATAACGTAACATTGGATCAATAGTTAAATAGATTCTCCAGAAATTTATCGGGATACTGATACAACTCTGTGCCATAGAAACTAGATAAACTAGGTATAAGTGCGGGGAAAACTGTAGTCTGATATAAAAAAGGTACTTATATTTCTCTTTTACATCATCAGCGAGAGATGTATCCGCCGGAGGCGGATATCTTCGTCCGCAAAATCGGATGCGACAGGACCGAGGCGCCTTTTGATCGAAGAGGAGAAGAAAGTCGCGGCGAGATAAGTGGCGCGTACAGCTTTCGAAAGCGAAAGTCTTTGCTGTGCGCTTTCTCGCGCGCGTTCACGCGACAAAAACACTAGGCACAACCGGATGTCGTAGCCCTGGCCACGAAAATTTGCCAGGCTTCACCTTCTCTCTCTTATTCCCTCGGGCCTGCCGGCCTTGACGAGTTTCGCGGCTCCCGGTTCTATTTTCAAATGTGCCCATTGCCGAGCCTCGCGATGTGCGTTCGTCTTCCTCGCATCCTTCGTGTTTTCAAGCGAGATCGCTCCAGATGTGCTTCCAAAAACATAAGTTAGTACTACGTGTGACAAGTTCAATATAAATTGAACTTTAATCTTGCAAATTTTTCTTTATAAAAATCTGGAAAATTCCCTGTGGTTAATATATTTCTCTAATAATAAGCAAAAATTTTTCATCTTTATTTTGTTTATATTTTAAATGAGAAAAGAAAGTAGCAGAGAACTGTTATAATATTATTGAGTAAAACATATTGAATATCTGCTTCATTGATTATTAATTTATTTCTTAAAATAGTATAATGTAAAATAATATAAAATAATACAATGTAATTTTTAGCATGGCAATTTTTATGAAGTGACAGCAAAAAAATTCATAATTGATATAAAAAGGCAAACGATGTACTTTGATAAAAATTTATGTTAATTACACGGAGAATTGGATATTCAAACCCTGCACTCGTTTTAGCATTTTGCACGTTAAATACTATTGTCATTGATATTTACCAATGCTTTTTAAGTTGTGCTGTTTACATATGCTTTCGAGAACGATGGCGGGAATCGAGATGATTAAAGTTCGGACTAGTGGATTTAATTGGATAGTCGGAGTAGTGGAAGGACGCAGTAACGAGGAGGTAATTAAGCAATTATCGTGGTAGCGGCACTCTACTTCTTCTGGACAACCGACTCTGCGCACGTTCGTTGTGTCGACTTTAGAATTCTAACGTACTCGGAAAACCATGAAACCGGGGAAATTCCGCCACTGGGTTTTGCCTCGTCATTCCCTTGATTTTAAGAATGAAGGCCTTTGGCAATTTTACATCGATAAAAAGGAGCGGTCTTTTTTATATCTGGCCATATATATACTCCTGGACGAAATTAATGCATAATTTTTTTTCACTTTTTCTTTAAGCTGATATTTAAATTTTAAAGAAAAAGTGAAAAAAAAATTATGCGTTAATTTTGTCCAGGAGTATATTTTAGAGTATATATGTATTTAATTTATCAAGTTTCTATATTTAATATTTAATATTTTAGAGATGGTTTTACATTAATTTTTTTAAGGGAATATGGAATAATTATTTATTTTAGAATATTAATATTAATTATGTTTACAAATTTAACACATTTACAAATTAAACACATATGTTTATTTAATAATATGAGTTAATTTAATATGGTTTTCAATAATACAAATAATAATACAGATAAGCGATACAGATTTTTAGTATCCAAGATATAATTTTTTTGAATTTATTTAATTATATATATTTTAAAAAACATTGCTTAAACTTTTATTACCTCCTGATAATATTTATATATTTATATATTTTTACATTAAGAAAATGTAGCAGAGAATATAAAAAAACTTAAAATTCTTTTATATTTCTTTGTTTAATTTCTAATTTAGCTTTTTTCGAATTTTAATAAATTAAAGACAAGCAAATGCAGCAAATTGTATTAAACATCCTATGATTCGGATAATTTTCAGTTAGATGCATAACAAAGATTATCATTATGTATCTAAATGAAAATTATTCGAATTATCATGTTTGGTATCATTTTAATAACAAAAATTTCTCATTAATCCATTAAAATTATTTTAAAAGAAATAAATTAAAAATATAAAAAGTTTAGTGTGTGTGTTTCTTTATTATATTAAAATAGTGACTAAATACTACATTTTTAACAAATACAAACTCTGCTTTTTTGTATCTATAATAAAGACAATTTATTCAAATTTAATTTTGATTTGATTTTAGAAAATTTATTTAATTAAAAATAAAATAATTACATAACTATAACCAATTGGAATGTGATTTACATAATTGTATTTATCATCTAAAAAATCAATAGTAATGAAAAATCAATTTACAATAATTAAAATTTAAAGACGTTAAATATTTTTAAAAAATGTTTGTTTTTTTCACGAAATATCATATTTTGTAAAACAAATTTTATTTTTTTTCTATTTACACCTCCATTTGTTATAACTAATATTTACTGAGATCTCAAAAACATTTTTTCATAGATAGCCTCGAAGCATTAGGATAAATAAAAACGCAAACATTTTAAATCACATATGCATAATAAATGAGAAAGTTTGAAAAGATCGGTAAATCGAGAGGCACAATAAGTAATAGTCGATGGTTAGTGACCAAGGAGTATCGAGACGTGTATACCTCATAGTCTGAAAAGGAAACCGTGCTCTGCGCGAAGGCAAAACATCGGGCTCGCCACCAAGTGTAGGTTCGCCAAGTGCCTCTCCTTCTCGGTGCGTGCACCGCAGGACAAGAGGAACGATATCGTGCACTATAGTCTGAAAAAGTCGTAACACGCGTGGGCAAACAACAGCAGCAACCACCGTCGTGTACGTGCGTGCGTGCGGAATTACCTATGTACGTGCGATGGGGAATTTCATGGCGCGATGTCCGCGAGGCAAATGCGGGAGCACGTGAGATCGTATTTCGCACAAGGAGAAGAGTTCGCCCGCTTCGAGTTTAGCCGCAAGCTTGCGAAAACGGTTAACACTTTGCGGTGGCGAACGTCTTGCTCTTCGAGAATTGCTGCGAGAATTGTATATATATATATATAATCCATATGATTCTTATATCCTTGAGAAATCTTTGGGGTTTATGGCGACTGGAGCATTTAAAGTTCTGATCAAATCCACGATTCGCGGTGATCTGGCGTTTCTGATTTTAGAATAAAGAATATATAAAATAGTATAATATTTATATAATCACTTTAAAATTTTTAAAGAATATTTTCCATTAAAGTACAAATCAATTTTTTGGATTCAATTTAAATATAATAATTTATATAAAATATGTAATAAAATAAAATAAAATTTTTAAAGAGTATCTTTCATTCGCAAAATGTGAATTAATTTTTTAGATCGGTCTAAAAAATTGATTCATACTTTAATGGAAAATATTATACATACATATAATTAATTTAATAGATTTTTCGGTGAACGAGGGGAAGGAATAAAATATTTCCTTGAATGCCAGATAAAATATATCACTCACGAAGCATCTGTCAAGATAAAATTTTATTTACAGTGCGTATTTACGTTGGAGATAATAAAATGAAGCATCCCGGTATTCGCGGTGATCTGGTGCGCGTTGGCGTTTCTTACCTGATCGGAATAGAAACATTACAACGTTCGAGAGAATAGTACCGGAGCGTGTGCGAATTGGTAGGCTCCCAGGAAGACTATAATTACACTTCCTACCGCGTGTAATGCGAATCGCGTGTAAATGAAGAATCAAGAATGAGTCACTTAGTTTGCAGAAATTGAAGCAACTTTG
Source organism: Camponotus vicinus (assembly GCF_025532165.1). Taxonomy (NCBI): domain Eukaryota; kingdom Metazoa; phylum Arthropoda; class Insecta; order Hymenoptera; family Formicidae; genus Camponotus; species Camponotus vicinus. Next base: position 24,509,141 of record NW_028141956.1, read on the forward strand.
TTACTAGCTTTTGCTCGGAACTCTCTTCACGTTTAACTCGTTCTCGCTCGTTACAAATGATCTTAATGTTTTCACATCTCGTTAATGACATATGCAGCTGGTGCTTAATTCTCTCAAACATAAAGCATAAATGTGCAACAATTTTTTATATTAGTAATAAGTACTACTGATTGTGTTGATTTATAAGTATTTATAATAAAAAGTTGGTTTTTTTGTTTCAATAGAAAAAAATATATATTTGTGAGTGAAATATGTTTTTTAATATATGAAAATATTTATATTGCTCTTTTGTTCTTTATATTAAAGAATCATTACCTTCATCAACTTCATTCACAGGTATATCTTTCCCTTCTATTGAAACGAAAAATCAGCCAATATTTTTGTGTTTCTTACTTTCTTAATTTATTCTGATAAATTAAAATTTGATTTCCATTTTGGAAATATTATTCGACTTCTTGATGTAAAAAGAATTTGCTCGTGCAAATTATACCTGTTGTTGAAAAATATTAAAATATAAAAAATATAAAAATAAAGTATAAAATATAAAAAAATATAAAATATAAAATATAAAAAAATATTTAAAATATTAATTTTCTTCAACCATCACTCGATATATTAAACGATAATTATAGTTTGACGAATAACGTAAATCATAGATAACAGTAAAATGATTCTTCTCGGGTTATCCAGCCGGCGGCGGTAACAAACCTGGATACAGCAAAATAATGTTTCCTAAAACGGATTTTTACCGTTCCTGCAGCGAAACGCGTGAGGCCGGACACGAGTATTTCTCAGGCGGGGAACACGCGTGGGCGGCAAACGATCGCTGGAAAAATAGATCCGCGTACGCACTCGTAGAAAGCTAAAAATACAATGAGGCTGCCGACTACACAGCATCGATCGGCGAGCGAAACTTCAGCCTCGCCCTCGTATGTTCTCGATTGAAGCGTAATCTCTTCCGCTTCCATATACAGCGAGTGCAAAGTAGTTTAATCTCTTACAGAAGGCCGATCATTGAATTTATTTTTGACGGCGCTTAACCGCGCCGTGTATAAAATTGACGGGCATGACTTTGATTCGCTCGAGTGCGTCAAAACATAGCGGTTTCAGGCGCTATTATAATTGTAAATACCGCCATTTTCCTGACACGTATCGACGTTAATGATCCTTATTCTCTAAGTGCAATTATGCCGCCTATTTACGTGTCCCACATACGTTTGTTAAGCGTTCACGTAAATACGTATTATTGATCGGCCATCATTAATGCAAGAAAGCGATCTTTTCGTTTCGAGTAATGCGCTATATTAGTTGCACAATGAATACGATATATCAATCTGCATGCTTCAATTAGTTTGAAACGCCCGATAATTGCAGCGATTGTAAATCGGCTTTGTACGGAACCCTTGGTACCGGAAGACTATCTATGCTTTCATTGTTACTTCACAATTTATAGCTAACAAGCATTTGTTATCGATATTTATTACAAAGTGCTAAAATAATGCATGATGGTAAATTTATGCAAGCTGCATTTTTATTGCACTTTCTATAATATTTTAAGTAACTTATAATATAATCATATTAATATAATCATATTAATATAATCATATTAATATAATATAATCATCATATTAAATATAGTCATATTAATAATAATATTAATAATCAATTAAATGAATAAATATAATAATAAAAATAATCATTAAATACAGGGTGTCCCGAAACTAACGCTTGATATTTTAAAGGCAGATTCTCTGGCCAATTTAAAAACGATTTTTCCTCAGCGAAAATGTCGCGGCACTAATAGTTTTCGAGTTACAAACGATTGAAAATAAAGTTTTTCGCAAACTAAGGCTTATGGGAATAAAATATTAATAAAGTCACATTCTTTAGTTAATTTTAGGTAGAGTTTACTTTAATAGAATTTTAATTTAAGGCTTAGTTAGAAAGATACATGATGACAAAAATTGGGAATATGCACAAAATAATGGTCTCCCTCGACATTTTCGCTGAGGAAAAATCGTTTTTAAATTGACCAGAGAATCTGTCTTTAAAATATCAAGCGTTAGTTTCGGGACACCCTGTATAATGGATGCGTTTGATAAATATGTAATTAAAATTGAAATTTTTTGCAAATATCGATATCGAAAAAACTTTCGGATACTTTTCTCTAAACTCGAAATTTCTGACAATATTTTAGTATAGTGCCTATATATCTAGACAGTAATATAATAATAATAATGTTATTTAAACAGAAGTCGACAAGCTGCGAGTAGGCAGACGGCGATGTTTTTTTAAGCAATTAAATGAAAGAGATAAAAAAAAAAGAGAAGAAGATATATCAGAGATAAGATCGTGAATTCGTCTGTGTGGCTTCCAAACCGACATCGTACGTCTCAGTCGAGACAAAAAATATCCAAAAGTGTAAAAGTGCCGGTACACACACGAGTCGTTAGGCGAGCTCGTTGATTGCAACCGCTATAAATCGGCTTTGCACGCGGGGTCAACTGAACCCCGGAAGACGCAGCCTCGTCGGGTGGGGATTAAGGCGAGGCCGCGATGTACAGGCGAACGTAGCGGACATAATAAAAGTCAGTTACGGCGTTCGCCGAGGATACCAGCCGGGGACGTTCCTTGATCGTTCTCCAAAAGGTGCCAGTCGCGCGTCACGGAGGTCGCGTTCCTTATGCCAGGTTCGCCGTCAGTCGTGATGACCTTGGGGCCAGTTTCCCTGTTCCGCATTCTAAAAATATTTAGCCGTACGAATAGACGGCTTATAAACCGGCAGGATAAACGAAGCCGGTTATCATGCGTTTCAGGATCATGGAAAAATAATTAAATTCCAATTTAGCGTTTCTCTGCCGATGAGATGGTCTCATCGATCACTCATCGATCATTTGAAAATCAAGAGTGAAAACAGGGTCCATTTAAAAACAATTAAATGAGTCCATGAAATCTTAATGTTCTCATGTACAAATACAAAAACAATTCTGTATAATAAAATTCTGTACAATTCTGTATAATAAAATTTAAGAAATATAGATTTAATATAAATATAAATTAAGATAAATATAAATATACAATTCTGATAAAAGATAAAATACATAATTAAATAAAAATGATGAAATACAATTCTGTATAATAAAATAAGGGAAATATAAACTTAATAAGTATATAAAATAATTTTGTTAGAGTTTGATGAAACATGAAGAGACCAAATAATCGAGAGAAATTCAAAGGAAATATTGATGAAATCAAATGATTCATCTAATAATGATTACGCTACCATAAGAGACATATAATTTGATGCAATTTTGATTTTTTAAAAATAATTTCCATTATGTAATTATGAATTATCTATGCAGAATTATTTATACACCAATTCACAATTCCTCTCATAACAACCCGAGGCAACCAAAGGCTCGGGTCAACGATGGCGTGAAGAGACTTCGAATTAAACTTGCAAATTTCTCACTGCCAGCAACACGCTCGCACAAGAGAAAGAGTGACTTTTAACTTTTATTGTATGTTGGATGATCGCCAAGAATCCCGAGTATTTTCCACAGATTGTGTAAACGTCGCGAACACGTTTCATACGTCACGGACGAGCTTGTTGTTCTTCCACGTCACTAGCTTATGAGACCATCAGATTGTTCCCCCGAGTCGCATATTAAAGTCAACGATTCGAGTCAAGTGTGTGTGTGTGTACTTTTCGATTTACATGCATATATTTCTGCGTTATATTCTCGCTTTCGCGTAAAAGCCTCTCTCGCACACCGTTTAATATAATATTTGAGCAGACTTGGAAATTTTGCAATCTGCCCATCAATTTATGGGAGAAGTTCGCGCGTACATTTGGCCGGCTGGAATAAAGTTGAACGAGGAATTGCGACACCGAATGCTTTCTCGAACGAGAAAGACCAGCGAAAGACGATGTCGATTGGTCGGATCAACACGACGAACGATACCACGACACGAACGATATATTCGGAAAACGCACCTGCGACGCATCGTAACCAGACGTGCATGTGCAGCTTCCCGCTCCAAAATTTCGAAACTGCTCTCTGGCCGGTGTCGCCTTATGGCACATGTGTTGCGCGTTTTATCCACGTACATTATTATCGAATTACCAGGTGTCGTGCAACGCAATGGTTTCATAATCGGGCCGTTTTGTCGCTTTTGCCATGCGTTGCCTTATTATATGGTTTTTGACAGTTGATGAAAATGTCTTATCATATGTTTTTTGACAGTTGCTGAAGATGGTCCACAGAAGAGACCGAAGCGATTTGGATAATCGATTAATAAACCTCCTATGAAGAAAAATTAACTTGCGATTATCGGGTCTCAATCCATCCATTTCTCATATTTGTAGATTAAATATCAAAACCGCTGTAATACAGACATACATGACTTGTAAAAGGTTCATTCCCACATATTAAATTCCTTCGCCATTGTGGAAAATATTATGTTATGGAAAGAATTTTTAAATTCCTGCATCATTCAGGAAAAAATTATGTTCTAAAATTTTAAGAGATATCTAAAACCGAAAAATAATAATAAATGGTACAATAATGCAGATTTATGCAGATTATAAACAGAATGAGTCGATTATATATATCATAATCATTATCATAATCATTACAATTTAATTTTAATTTCAAAAAACCAAGGCTTCATGAAGGCATTTGGAATATTTTTAAATTTCTACAAAGAATGATGTATTATATGTATATAAGTGATATATTATATTACATTATTTTACACTATTTTACGAGTAAAAAACTCCAATATTTTATTTATTTTATAATACAATTTTTCAAATATTTTATTTTATAATACAAGTCTACATTATATATTGTATACCCGAGTATTCGCGTATCGACAGCGCTATGTATTTTCTTTCACAATATAAAGATTGTTAGTTAAGAAAATAGAAAACAGAAGGAGCTTTCTCACATTCGTTAAAGCATTTGTTTTCGTCGAAAGAAATGCAACTGAAACATATAAGCAATTATTGTGTTTTCGCCGAAATGCATCTGAAATGTAGTAAGCAATCACAGAAATAAGAAACGCGGTGCAAATACAACACATAGCGATATCTTGCAATTTCTGTCCGAGACATTCCTCTTGTATGATCAGCATTATCTGAGTTATTTTTTTCCCGGTGACAATTGAATCACACACAGCGTATCGCCGACATAAGTATGGGCATACGTCATCGACTACACATGTGTGTGCGTACGTGATTTCTAATCACATTGCGAAGAATACCAATATGAATTATAAGTACATGAATACGAATACGAACGACAATATGATATGGTATAAGTGAGAATATGAGGTTTAAATATATTCTACGCCCATAAACCCATACGTGTATGTAGGGACTCCTAAAACTGGCTCAGAAAAGAGAAGAAAAAACTTTCTACTGTCTAGGACAGGATATAGATAACCAACTTTCACGTCTGTCTCTTTATGGGATTGTTCCGAAACTAAAATTATCTTGAGCTCGAAACTTTTATTAAGTTTGAGTTACAATTGACAATGTTTTAATTAAATTTTAAATGTAATCTTCATTTATCTTCTAACAGAGCAGTCGAAATAGTAATACTAGTTATAAATAAAAATATGTGTAAATGTGTGTGATTATATATTATATTAAAAAAACTCATATGATCTTTTGTTACTGGTAAAATATTCAACTTTTTATTTCTTTTTTTAATAATTTTATATAATAAAATTATATAAAATAATTATAATAAATATAACAAAATATGATAAAATATAATAAATATAATAAATATAATAAAATTATATAAAATAATTATAATTATTTAAAATATTATTTTAGTTTCACTTTGTAATTCTGTTATTGTAAATCTGTGTTGGCTACATTATCGTGAATATGTTTGAGAGCATAATAATCTAATTTACATTCCGACGTTGATCATTGATCCCACGTGTACGTTTCAGATAAAAAGTGAAAATAAGATATATGCTACAAAAAATGTACATAAATAACATTTATCAATTTGATAGAAGGATAAATATTACGAGACACAGATATTAATTTCGAAACTTTACTTCGCGATCCCGGTACTTGATTTCACTCAAATCGGACACGTGACTCCGTTGTACAAGTGGACGTAGGCGTATGTAAAGCAGCGTATACAGAGCTAAAGAGGAAATGTCGTTTAGATGGCAACAACGGCAACCTCGCGTTGCACCAATTTATATTCCTACTCATTTACTAATTAATACAATTCTTGCATTAATATATACATTTTTCTGTAATTAACATGTATGTTTTTTGTGCTAAAAGCATAATGTGTAAGAATATTGCTTCTACTTTAATATAGATGATTATATTCATCTCTCGTATTCTACTTTAAATTGTTTAATCTTTGTATTTAAACAAAAATTGCAAAACAACACATTGTTGAAATCACTTTTTATCCATAAATTTTAATTTTCTCGTATAGCAAAATTAAAAGTAAACATTTTACATTTTGATATTTTCCGTTATATGTACATTTATATTAAGAAAGATATTATTAATTAATTATTATGATTATTACATACGGAATATTAGAAGATACTTATTCTCTATTTTTAGTTTAAACATTTTTAACTTTTAACTTTTACTTTTATTTTTAATATCAAATAAACTTTTAACTTTTACTTTTATTTTTAATATCAAATAAACGTGACTATTTTCAAATTGATATTTTTACAAAGTAATAGTACCGATAATAAGTCGAAGGCTACTTAATTTTGTAAAATAGTCTGCGCTGTATAGCTAACTTAATATTCAGAATGTCGAACAGCGCATTACAAAATACGTTACGATGCCCCTGCCAAGACGATAACATAATCTTTACACAACTCAACTCAGGAAACTCTTGTTGCAAACGTAGAAGTAGACGTGGCACAGCAATCATCGTACATGTCAATGTGAATACAAATATTCGTTAAATCTTGTTGTTCTACTTCTAAATACTTTTTTAAAAGAGTGCTTGCTATGCTTTGTATTCGTCATTTTATTTTTTTACTCGAATAGTGCTAAAATTAATTAACAGATTGAAATTAAATTCTTGTCATAATACTAGATGAAAGCGATCAGTTCAGTTTATTCTATTATGAAAAAATAATCACTAAACCTTTCACTAAAGGTATTACAATCAAAATATTTTAATTTGATAAATAAATCCACTCCATTGTATTGTAAGTACTGTTAAATTGATTCTGGAAATTTAAAAGAGAACATATTAATTTTATTATATTTTATTTCTTAATCCATACTTTTCAGCTTTATATAGCTTCCAGGTTTATAATTTTTGTAAATGAACTTCTTAAATATTTAAAATAAAAATGTCTGATGATATCTAAAATAGAATAAGATAAAAATAGATATCATAAAATAGATATAGACTAAAGAATGGAATAATAATACGTTAAATTTAACATTATTATTAAAATTTAAATAAATAAGTAAAAGTAACATCAAATATACACAATACATGAAAATAAAAATTATGATAAAATATTAAAATCAAGACAACTTTGGTTGCAATTCATTGCTCCCTTTAAGAGAGTTGAAATAATGCTTTAGACAAATTGCTGCTTTCATTATTTCCAATTTGTCAAAATGACTCGATTAGAGGACTCTATCAAGTTTGATATTCCGGGCAAAGAGAAAAGCAATAATGACATATGGAAGACAACTTCGTGGCTTGAACCTGTATGTCATTTCGCTCGCGGCAGTTAGTGCTGAAGAGATTATCGTTGCCGTTATGTCACACACGACTTGACAGACCGACTCCCGTTTACGAGAAACATATTTCGTCTACGCGCTTTTCACTTTTTATTATTCCTCTGACAGCTGCGGTTACGGAACGTACATTCGAAATCGCCTAAACAGGAAGCACAGTAGTTTTAAATTTATACACGCAAGTTTATCTCTCGCATCTACAAATTATGTCGGTCTAGCATTTATTGGCAACTTGATGTGTAATTCATTGCAAGTGACCATTCATGTATAAAATAAGGCATTAGATTACTTAAGAAAAACTATAAATTTCATTAGAGGTACATTTAATACACATTATACATATACACAGAAGCAGAATTAAATGAATAGTTTTACATTTAATTCCTACATTTTTTTATCTCTTTAGTATTTTATTTAAATAAAAAAACAATAACGGATATTTTATATCTTATTTTTATAATTTTTTTATAAGTTTATTACTGTTCAAAAACTACTAGTTTAGATCTAATCCTTGTCGTTAATATCCTAATAATAATTAATATTTTGATTTATATTTATAAAAAATATCTATAATATAGTCTTTATAAATTTTATTTATGTAAATTTATAACTAACATGTGAATCCCTTTTATTTTCTTTTCTTTCTCTATATTTAGCTCTTAAATTGTTTTATTTTATCTTTAATCAAATAGCGACTTGTGTAATTTTTGAACTTATTGATAAAACATTGAATTAAAAAATTTAGATGTAACTCAAAAAATTAAAAACACAAAATTGAATGCAATCTAAAATACAAGCAAACTTGAGCGAACAGAATTATAGAGGGGACTTAGAAAGCTGATACTGCTAAAATTCTTAGTGCATTCATAGCACATTTTTGTCTGATATAAAATTTCTATATCTTTTTATAATTATTATTAATAAAAACCATGCATACATACATATATACATGACACTTATTTATTCGAGTTGGGTTTTCAATGTATATATTTGTTACAACACGGTGATGGATCTAAGAATTGATCTTGTGTGATTATATGCGTTATAGATAGTCGAACTTAATATAACGGACAGAATTTCATTGATTCCAATGACTGTCCGCCAATCAGGTTCCATGTAATCACGTGATACATGACCGGCAATCATTAGCTTTTGCCTTCTTCACACGCAATCTTGATGACGGAACTTGAGCGTAAATAAAAAAGTACTGCTTACAACATTTTTATTTTCGCTTAATCAATCATATACTGACATATAAGCATCGAAAAAAATTCACGAAAAATTACTTTTAGCAGGATGAAACATTATGCGAGTGATTTAAATCTTGTAAAATTTCTAGATATCATTATTTTTGAAGCTTTTTTGCATTATATTTTTAAAGCTATTCTCTATTGTATATTAATTTATTGAGATCGCATACTTACTTAGATATAATTTATTTATCCAATACATAATATTGTAATATATGATGTGAAAGATTCATTTGCATCTTAAAAACTGTCAACTATTACTATAATATTTTAATACTACCATAATTACAAGATTCGCAATGATTCACATGTACATATTATTAATTGACATATAATTTAAAATCAATAATTATATTGAAATCTTTGTGATAATATTATTTGTTCGTATATATACAAAATATTATAATAGAATGATCATGTGTTTCTAATCCAATATATATATTTTTTTATAAGTTGCACTTGAAAATGATGAATAAGTTGAAGTTTATAAAAAAAGATTTAAATTACTTATATTATTATAAACAGAATATCCATAGCTATCCAATACAATATTGTAGCGACATCTGAAGCATCAAAGAAAAGCCTCACGATATCTGTTTTGTGCCATTGACAAGTTGCCAACAGCTGATCTTCATATTATCAATGAAAAATTAAATATACGCCTACGCTACTTTCAGAATTAATTAAAATTGCGCGAAAAATATATTATATATAAAAAATTGTGTTATAAATATATATATATATATATATATATATTTGCAACTATAATATTATGTATAATTAATTTTGTAAACTTTCGATAACGAAAAGATTTTCTTCTTAAAAAAAATTATTAAATTATTTTTAATTATACTTTAATATTTTTTTATATATTCTTTAAGTTCTCGTCTTCAGAATAATAAGATCTTCGATAAGAGTACATTTAAACATTAAATATCAAACTATTATTTCTAGATACATTGAAATGCGTTCATAAAAGAATAAATAAAATCTCTCTAGTATATAAATAGCACAATTAATTTCATATTTATTATATCTAATTAAAACCTACAGTAATAAAATTAGTATTTGCAGAATAATTAATATGCTATGGAATAATTTCTTCATTAAATAAAATAATATGAGTCAAGACGTTGGTCGATAGTTCTCGGCTCTTTTCCTTCCTTTATGCGATTCGAGTCATCCAATTCGACTCCTCGCTGCATATCGCTGTAGAGACATCGATCGCAAGACTCATTCTAAACACTCATGTACTATCTTGTCAAAAAACATTGTATGCTACGTAGATTGAATGCAAGGTCATTTTTTCGACACGTTTCATTCAGTTCCATACAAGCGGCTGAACATATTAATCGAAAGTATGGTGCTCCTCGCGAGAATCACCAAGTGCGAGGTACGAAAAATATGTCATTATCACGCTCGATATGTCGGCTCTCATTTCGCAAATTCTTCAAAAATACGTGTCTTGCAACTGCAATTACAGACTACATTTGTATTTATTCAAGAAATTAAATCAGCGATGAATTGCAAAAAAAAAAACTGTATCCACGTTAGCGCAAAAATCGATTCGCAAAGAGTTTCATTTTCTTATAATTCTTTTTAGTGTCCGTAAATATTTTTAAATTTAAACAATTTATTTTGTATTCGTAAAAGTATCGAGTGTTTTCGGTAAATTGACATAAAAGTTTCGAGGAGTTCTAGATTGGTATTTGTCTTTACTATTGTTTGCTTTCTTCATCATGTTAATAATTCTATGTTTTTCTTAATTATTAGAATTACATTTTATATTTTATGCAAACTGCATAATTAATCAACGAAATTTATGAGAGATGTAAAGTAAATTATATATGTATTGTGGTAATTTTTTTTGTATCATATTTCATATTATCGAAAATATATTTGCGGCTCTAAAATAAAATCGATTAATCTCTGTTTGTACGCCTAGTTTATTAATTGATGTATTACTAGTAATCTGTGTGTATATGTTATAATGTATTTGATGTATGTTCATATTATTGAAAGGCAATTTTTAAACCAAAAATTACGATAAAAATACTAAATTTTTACATGTAAAATAATTAATTGTATAATTTTGTAATAACTTTTAATTAATTTATAGGCGTACATGTTTCATCAGAAAAACATATTCTATTTTATAAAAAAATTTTTGTGTAATGCAGTTAAACGCATAGCTTACGATGTTATCTAAATAGGCTAACGCATTTATCAGAAATTTATGATCTCATAACATATATATATATATATACTTGATCTGATAACTCAGGAAAATATGTTTATGCTATATCGTTACATTTTATTATATTTTTACAAAGGAGGATAAATTGTACATTTTATAAAATATTGCTATATATTAATTATTTATACACATATATTGTTCTAGAAATATTTTTGGAATAATAGAGAATGATATTTTGAAAAATTCAATTTTAAGATTGATACTTTTTTTTATTTTTTAAAACTCTTATGTCTTATTGTTTGTTTTGAAATTAATTTAAATATTAATTTTCTGACAAGTAAAATATAAATTATTTATTTTTTTTATATTCAATAAAAATAAATTATTAGACTAATCTCTTAAAAGTAAAGAATACTTTAATTATTATTATTTTAAACGCGCTCCTAGAATATGGTAATAATATTTACGAGGTAACAATTTGAATCTTATCAATTGACCCTTGGGCAATGCTCGTAAGGGGAGAATAATATTACCAATCTCGATAGAACTTCGTGCAATATGAAATAAATGATGATAAACAGTTGCTGGCTATAGTGGATCGTTATTCGTTTATTGATTTAAGTGGCACTATCATGCAAATTTGTTTGTTACTTAAAAGTATTCAAATATCTTGGATGGCTTTATTGATTTATTGATACATTTGCATTATCAATACTATAATCATACGATCATGTTAATCATACGATCATGTAATCTATGCATAAAATTGTAAAAAGGATTTTGTAAATATACTTACATCTATAAATGAAATAAAGAACATTTTTTATTAAAATATAATAATAAATATTCTGTGAGTTGGCAAATATTCACATTCTATGTATATATGTTAAAAAGAATATTTATTTCAAATATTTATTTTATTAGCTTTTATAAAACAAAGTATTCCATATATAAATGAGTATGATTTTAAATAGAATTTTTTATCAATTGCATCTCAATTCAATAAAAATCTTTAAAAATTAATTTAAATTTTGTTTTATTGAAATAATATTGAACATTTATTTGGATATTAATTTTTAGTAAAATATATATCATTGTATATAACTCAATGCATATTGTTATCACGAAAAAATTATTTAAACAAAAATATACAACGTCATGTATTTTTTCCACGCGAAATTGTTAAAAAAGTGTTAAAATATTCCAGGCACGGTTTATCATCAGATCCTACAGTAATGCTGCTCCCACGGTTAAAATGTATATTGATGGGCAATTCGTAGGTAATTGTTGACACATTTTATTCAATATCAAATCATATTTTTTTTACTAAATTATTTTCTTAGTTTATGTCATAAACGCGATCTAGTCTTTCCAAGATTTTTTAAATTTTTTTTATGCATAAAATTGACTTTTAATGATTTTGATCATACAATTTAAATTACATCGATCTGCAAATCAAATTTTCTTTTTTTTTTTTGCAGAATCGAAGAGCACAGAGTTCACGGATGTCCACGACCCAGCGACGAACCAGTTGCTATGTCGCACTCCAAAATGCACGAAGGATGAAATGGAAAATGCGGTGCAGAGTGCACGGAAAGCATATGAAAAGTGGCGACACACAAGCGTGCTAACGAGACAAAATTTGATGCTAAAATATCAGGCTCTCATTCGTGAACACTCGGTTAGTTTATTAATGCACTTTATTAAAATCTAAATATTATATCGTTATATTATATTGAAATTATATTCTATTCTACATATTGATTAAATAATATCACGTAGACAAAATAGAAAATGGAAATACATTTTTAATTTGGATCTGTTAATGAATTTTGCATCGGCGAAGTAAAAAATTTTCTATTACTATGACAGTAGTAACGGACAAAATACAGACGTAGACTACTAATCTTTCACTACCACCTATCTATATTTAATAAATATCTTACAAACTCTCAAATATTTTATATCAACTTTATATCTTATTCATTTGCTCACAGAAAGAAATTGCGCAGAATCTTGTGAAGGAAAATGGAAAGACTATGGCTGATGCGGAAGGAGATGTGCTTCGAGGTCTTCGTAAGTATTATGTTAGAAAATATTTATATAAATTATATAGACAATATCTAATTAGATAATTTAATATCTAGCATGTTGCCTTTAATGACTTTCGACCGATTAATCAAATTGGTGAAAGATAATAAAAAAGTATATTGAATAAGTATTATAAAAGATATGTAGAAGCAAAAAATATTTAAAAAATTTGCCATTTTTTATGTAATAATTTAAAATTAATAATTTCATGTATATTTATGATTTATAAAATATATTTATGAAATTATGATATTATTTACTGATTTTTCAATTTTTGGAGCACAAAAATTATTTTTCAACAATACAATTTAAATTATGGTTAGATCACGTTGCTAATGTCATTTCTATTTCTACTTCATGATTAATATTGATCGACTTAATTATGCGGTGACAGAGGTCGTCGATGCCTGCGCATCAATTCCGACGCTCCAAATGGGTGAATCCACAGCCAACATTGCTACAGACATGGATATCATCTCTTACAAAGTTCCTCTCGGCATTACCGCATCTATTTGTCCCTTCAACTTTCCTGCCATGATACCGCTTTGGTCGTTCCCAATATCGGTCGCATGCGGAAACGCTGCAATTCTGAAGCCATCGGAGCGGGTACCAGGTGCGTCCATGATCCTCGCTGATCTCTTTACGAAAGCCGGTGCACCAGCTGGCATTTTAAACATAATACACGGCCAGCACGCAGCCGTAGACTTCATTTGCGAACATCCTGATATCAAGGCTGTTTCCTTCGTCGGTTCTGATCAAGCGGTAAGCCAAGATGGAAGCGAGACCGGAAATAATATCGAAATTGTCTTCCGTGTTTCATCGTAGATCGATCTTCTCCCTTTTGCTCATATATATATTTTTATTGGACATCATATTTTTATCGAAGTATATTTTCTGCTTACTTTCTACGATAAAAAGCAGTATAAAAAAGAAATTGTATACTATAAAAAATAAATTTTACAATAAAAAGCTTTGTAATTATAATTAATTATAATTACAATAATTAATATTAATATTAATTATAATTAATTATAATCGAGATATAAATATATACATATGTTTCTCAAATATAGGGTAAATACATCTACAAGCAGAGCAGTGCACATGGCAAGAGGGTACAGTGCAACATGGGTGCTAAGAATCACTGCATCGTCTTGCCGGATGCAAATAAGAACAAGACGCTGTCGCAAATTTCCGGTGCGGCTTTCGGGGCTGCCGGGCAACGGTGCATGGCACTTTCGGTGGCCATTTTCGTAGGCAAATCTAAAGAATGGATACCCGAATTAGTAGAGGCGGCAAAGAGTTTGAGGGTAAACGCCGGTCATGTACCTGGCACTGATCTCGGGCCTGTTATTTCGCCGCAGGCGAAGCAGAAAATCTGCGAACTGGTGGAATCCGGTGTTAAAGACGGCGCGAAATTGGCTCTCGACGGAAGAAACATTACTGTACCCGGCTATGAAAATGGAAACTTTGTCGGGCCGACCGTGTTAACCGATGTTAAGGTAAAATAATGTCTACGTTATAATAAAATGATTAATCAAGATTGCGCGCGAAGCGCGAATTTGTATGGAAAATTAATAAAAAGTAAGCTCCAAACTTTTATTATTATAGAAGAAAAGTTCACAGCGTGTCCTTCAAAATGAAAAGAGTTAAAATGATTTTTTATAACTGTTTACATTTGAGTGTATTGTTCATATTTTTGACAGAAACATTTGTACAAAATAAGATAATGTATTTTAATTTAATATTATTACATTTAATTTTTGAATATATTGTAAATTATTAAGAATTGTTTGTGATGTATTACAGCCTATGATGAAGTGTTATACAAACGAAATATTCGGGCCCGTTTTATCATGCATATTCGCCGACACTACCAACGAGGCCATCGACATCATCAATAAAAATCCTTATGGCAATGGCACGGCAGTTTTCACGACAAATGGCGCGACAGCCAGAGCATTCGTGAATAGAATCGAAGCTGGTCAAATTGGCGTTAATGTGCCCATACCAGTACCCCTACCGATGTTTAGCTTCACTGGTAACAAGGGTTCCTTCCTCGGTGATAATCATTTTTATGGGAAAGACGTGAGTAGATATAACTTCACGTGACTTCATTCTGATAAGTTAATCTATTTATCTCAAAATATGTCATATTTATAACTCTTTGCAATAATTTTTAAATTTTTGAAATCTAATCGATTAAGTTCAAGTTAATTAAAATTTATCAAAAATAATAATGATAGTATTGGTATTGAAACGATATACAGATAAAAGATATATCTTATTTGCACAAAATTTGCATTATTCTACTAGATTATCCTTCTTTGCATTATATTGTAGGAAGATAATAATAATAAATCTAGATTTTTTTGAACGAGTGATAACTATATGCTAATTTTTTTATCATTGTTACAATATTTCAGGGTGTAAATTTCCATACGCAAACGAAGACAATAACTCAATTATGGAGATCTGGAGATGCTAGTGATATAGCATCATCGACTGCGATGCCTACAATGCAATAAGACTGTGTAATTGTATAATATAGCAAAATATTATACTTAAAATATTTTCAAATTTTACAAGTGTAGTTAAGTAAAGCTTACTTCCGCAATTTGTTACGCAGTAAATGATGTCTTCCATTTTATTACGTACAAATATATTATTATAAATAAATGTATTATAAGCTTTTTAAATAAATTACATATATTTTTTTATAAATTAATAAAATATAATTCATTTTTCTTGAAAAATTATATTTTTATTTACTCAAAAATAAAATTTGATTTATTGAAACTATATATATAAAATGACATCAAATTTATGTCATATCAACAGATTAAATTATATGATAATCGCTATTGAAAGAAATGTATCTCGCGAATAAAATTGATTTTCATTTATAATTTGTTTATCAAAAAAATTCTACCTTACATTAAAATATTTAATTATGTTAATAAATACAAGTATTAAAAAATAAAATTAATTGTAACAAATTTTGCGTTAACTCTCAATTTTCAAAAACACTTTGTTAAACATAGCAATGCATATATTTTAATTTTCAGAATATAATTCGTACAACAGCAAACGGCGAATGCGATTTTTCTCCCCTATCGATCAGTTTCTCGTCCAGTACCAGTCACGACCGTAATTTGGCGCGCGGGCGGTGCCAGGCGAAAATATGCCTAAAACTCGATAGTATAAGCACCAAAAGAAGTTCACGGTCGACACCTCCTAATTCGTCCTTGAACCCTCGACTCCGCGAACCCGCGGACATCTATCCCTTGGCAATATTCGAAGCAACTTCCGGCAATCGGGAACGATGTATGCGCCGACGCGCGCACCCCGTCGTCGTCGTCGGGTCGCATCTGCGCATTTTCCAGCTGAGTTTCCTTCACAGGCGAGGTTCTGCCTGTCCCGGATTGTCGTGTACGCGCCGACACATCAGACCGGCAGGGAAACTACGGGAAAATCCTCGACTACCGTTTCACATATCGTGAGTATCGTCGATTCATCTGTGATTACGATCTTCGACGCAATTTTTCCTTCCTCCCCTTTTTTTCGCTTCCCTCGTAGAAAGAAATCAGCTTTATTCGATGGCTGGGAAGATTTGTCGAGAATAATTTATCTGGTTTACCGAGGAGGACTATCGACGTCTCTATCGAAGTTGTCCATAGTTAAATATTCGGTATGCATTAACATTAGGAACTATTAATCGTTCGAAATGTTGAGCGTTGAAAAACTGTTGTTTTTGTCATTTCTGACGTTCCAAAACCTACGATAATTTTTTAAACAAGTTGTCGGCGTCGACACCGGTTAAGCGGAGTGTAATTGATCCTTTTGGATTTAATTTCCAGTATAATATTCATTCGCCAAATTTATACTTCTTCGTAATATCCATAGCATTGATATCGTGACTATCAGTATGTTTATTTCTAGAATCATTGCATTTTAAAAAATGAAATTTATATCGTTAAAGACTTTCGAATTTTTCTTTAATCATAATATTTAGTTTTAAATTTATGTCTACATATTTATCTCTTTATGAATTATTATTATTAATTTTTCTTATAATATTGAATTAATTAAAATAATTAGTTTGCCCATAGGGAGAAGAATATTGTTCTCTTAATCAGACTGAGTAACGCTCGCATTTGGTTGTGATTTTACTCTTTATTGTCATGCATGTCGAGTGATCATTAAATCAGAAATATATTAATCATACATATTTAAGTTTTACCTTTTCATATCTCTCCAAACTTATTGACATGCTTTAAACAATGAGGCTTTTAAATGTCAAGAGCTTTCTACGCAAACTAATTTATAAACGCTTTCTATTTCCGTTATATTGTATAGTTTAATTAAACATTGTTTCATGATTGAACTTTATTAACGATTTGCTGAGTTTATCGCAATACCGCAAAATCTAATAATAAATAAAGCGTAAATAGCAAGTTTATTTTTTAAAATTTCAAAATTATTTTTAGACAAGATATACAGCTTTATTTCTGATTTTTAATTTATAATTAAAAATATATCAAAAACTGAGACAATTTTCAAAAAAAATCTGCATAGAATATTTATGATAGTTTTATAAAATCCTTACAAGGCAATATAACACAAAACAGAAAAAGTTTTTCTATCTTTTGCTTCTTGTAAAATGCATATTTAATGAAGTAATTCCTTATGCAAAAAAATATCGTGATGTAGTCGGTCTAATTAAAGTTCTTAATATATTCATTAACTCTTCACGCTGTTTTGAAAAACTTCTAAATTCGATCTTCTAATTAAGCATCTTTATCTCGCAAATAGCTTTCTCGCGCGAAAAAAAAATCATTTAAACACCTCTAACTCCGGTTCACGCAAACACCTCATCGCCTTTTCTTTACTTTAATGTAACAAGACTCTTCCTGACAGCATGAATAATTATGTATGAAATGGAAACGTGATGCCAGGAGCTGCATCACAACGATTTGGCGAGAGACAAATTATCTCATGTCGTATACTTTTGTATTGTATCTATCTCGAGAAAATCTCTATCTCCTTTGGTTAGCACCTGTATTTTATGGCTGATTCTTTACGAGATATTAAATGCCAGAAATGTCATTTCAGAGAAGTAGATTTTTAAATCTGAAAAAATTCGAGAATATATTGATATAAGTAACCCATTCGAAAAATCGAGGTACACACTTTATTATGGTGTGACAGATCATTTTATTACACCGAATATTATTGTATATAATAATGCTACATTCCATAAAAATAAATCACTAATAGTACATGAATAAACATAACAGTGTACATGAAATTTATCATTTATAATGGAAGTGTGGACAAAATCACTGCTGCCCGTTCTTCAATTGCGAATTTGATCCAAAATAAATACACATGTTATTTAGTATTATTACAATTTTTATTGCAATTTATTTTATAAAATATTATTTAATGTTACTTGCTATTAAATTATTGACAAAAATTTTCCGGATAATCTATTTCAAATGTAATTTTGCAGAAAAATTTTCCGAATAATCTAAATGTAATCTTAAATGTAATATCGAACACAATGATATTTTAATTTTGCAACAATATTTTGCATAAAATCTCTGATTTAAATTTCAATGTTAAAATTGAATTTCAATGTTATACTTTTCTTTGTTACGATTCTCTTTTCAATTGCAATAAAATTGAACATTTTGGTTACAATACAAGAAATTCCGCCTTGAAAAACCGCGCTCTTGAAAATAAATATGCGAGGTTATTTTCGACCGACAGAATCGTACATTTCCGGCCAGTTGAAGGATCACCGTCGTGTATTTCCTAACAAGATCTATCCTGACAGGTTGAATAATTATGTACAAAACGGTGCGGAAAGGCGATGCCAGCCTGCAGTACACGATACTGCCACAGACGGATCAGTTTTCGTCCGGCGGATTTCCGCAAACTTCCGGTAAGCCCCGGCCGAGGATCATCAAGTATACAATGGGCACTGTGATGGTGCTTATCATACTGTCCTGCGTGGCCACGCCGTTCCTGATGAATCAGAACGACCACAACCTTTTCGCCAGCACGATGCTGGCGATGAGCCGAGTCGAGCCGGTCAGAAACACATCGAGAAGCCAAACGAAGGACATTGGTGTTAGTAAGAACAGAAGCAGGATTCCGACTACACCGGTGTCGACGACCGAGGTCACTAGGAGGAAAGACCTCGAAGATAGCACGACCCTTTTCAACGGAATTCTCCGAGGGAAGGAGGAGGAGGAAGAAGCAGTAGTTGACGATACCACGTTAGCAGGTATTGTTTTACTTGAATTCTAAAGAGGAGTGATGATATATGCGAGCAGATAATCACAACCAATATAATATTTTTTAATAACATAATAGCGTTTTATTATAAATAATTATAAATAAAGGCATCCCGATATTTAGTATTTAAATTATTTGTACTGAAGAGAGAGGACGATATCTATTTTCATAAAATATATATTTCATTTGTCACCGTAAAATAATATATTATACAACATATATATATATATATATATATATATATATATATATATATATATATATATAATGATATTGTCTCTTTTTTTGTTCAAAAATTTTCTGTTTTTCAAATTAGGACGAACGTTATAAGATCAAGTACGAAATTTAATTTTTCCATCTTCATAAAACCGCACTAAAACTGTAAATGTCGGTTTTAAAACGGATTTCAGTTTTATATAAATTTATGAAGATGCTCTGTTATCGATTTTTCAACTAAGCTGGTGATAATATCGTGGAGATATCGGTGAATATAATATAATTATTATGAAAATTATAAGCTCAGACAATTATCTCTTTTCAGACACATCGGAAATTGGTACGCAAGCAATTCCAAGCACGGAAACGTCGACGAGCGTCCGTCAAATGGTGACGACTTCCGCTCTACCGCCGACAACGACCCTCTCGGCGTCCTCGAGCGGCACGACAGAGGACACGAAGACGGCGAGCACACCAAAAAAGCCGAAGATGCCGAGGGTGACCCTGAAACTACGCGAAAATGAGACCATACCGCAGATGTACATGAAGGCTGGCATAGCCTCCTACAAGAAAGGCAACATCACTACTAGTGTTCTTGCACCGCGCCTGAGCCTCGAAGGCCTGATATTCAAAACGCCCGAGGGCACGATAAAACCCTGGCCTCAAAAGTGGTTCTTCAGCGATCCCTCGGCCGACTTTCAGTGGAAGGTAAGTGCTCCTCTATTTCTCGATCAAATGCTCGGTACGTTCTCGGAGATGAATTGCGTTCAAGGGGACTTGAAATATATATCTGCATTTTAATAAAGTGCATCGATCATCATGCAAATCGTCTGTGCAAAAATTTGCTGACTTGTCGCGCGTCTTGACTTTTTCTCTTTCCGGAATTTCTCTTTGAAGAAGAGAAACCGAGCTTTTTTTGAATATTACAATTTTATAGTTTTTCATTATATAATTTTAATTATACATATATATTTTTTTCTTTAAACAAAAAATTGATCGAATGTTGTCGAAACTCAGCTTCTTCTGTTCTTCTAATTTTTGATTATTTTTTATTTGAAATAAGAGTACTTTAAAAATCCGAGGGTGTTTCAAGAAATATAATCAATGTCTCGAAATTACTTTTCATTGGAAACTTTTACATTTCTCGTTTTCAAACATTTCTAGACTTATATCTAATCTCACTCATTTTTGTTATCGCCGTTATATATAACCCTTTGTAGAATTTAAAAAGATAATATCATATCTCGGTTGTGTGGTCCACAAGATATATAACGTCATGCATTCTTCTCATATTTTCAAGTCTACTGGTCGTCTGGCTGTCGACTCGAAAATTTGCGTCCTGCATAAATATTGATCGCGTTGCACCAAAGACATCTAAACTGAAGCACTCTGTCCGATCGATAGGCAGAGCATGTTCGTGAATCTAAAAGCAGACGAGCAATCGCTTGGAGCCTTTATTTTTCTCGTACGTTTCCCACCGGGACACAGCAGATGTATTTTTATTTCCCTTTTGGAAAATTGCAGGACGTGACATTATATAACAATTTCTATAAAATGTCTCGTGATATCGCGCCCTATCATATATATATATATATATATATATATATATATATATATATATATTTCTTTTCTCTTATTTTCTCCATTTTCTTCACAACAAGATTTCCTATGCAAATGAATTCAGAAGAAAGGGAAAGACTGCCTTCTTGAAACACCTCTTGTTGATCAATCAATATAAAAGCTTGTGTTTTCTCTTGATTCGATAATGCTATTCGTTGCTGAGAATGCTTGTGCTGCATCTAAAGATTTTTGCGAAGATCGCACGCGTATTATTAAGAAAAAAACATTACATGTTTATGAAAAAACTGTAAATCACATTCATTTAAATTTACTTGAAATTCATTATGCAATAAAAATTATAAGTTTTGTTTTTGCCAAGAGAGTAACATTTGCAATTAATTCAAATTTAATGATTCCAAAAATAATTGTTTTGTTAAGAAGTTAGCGATGACAAAAATAGTTTATTCGATATTCTTGTTAAAAAATATTTTTTGTCAAATATTTTCGTAATTCGCTATATTAGCGAATGCAGCGGATCCTTTTAACGCTGTTATTCATTTAAGCAAATTTATCGAGCTAAAAGCTGTTCGTCAAATAATCTCGCTTCTCTTATCTAATTTTTATAAATTGTGCACAATATAGTAACACACTCTACTTTATAACTCGCCGCACCTAGAACTTTTACGGAGGGAGTGCTTAATTTTTATCACACAAAGTTAAAAATTTCAACAACGCAGCCTGCGAGAGATTAATAAGGCCTTGAGTATCTGCTAATTCATATGTTTACCGGTATCCAATTTGCCGCGGCAGTATCGGATTCTCTACTAGTTTGTGTTTTGCATATTAAACGGTAATTGGGGTAACAGAGAGCAACATTTTCCGATAAATATTCATCTCTCAGATAAGTAACGGTATAGATTATAAACGCAAGATAATACGGCATTATTGACGAAAATCGCAAAAGTAAATTTCGGAGCTCCTTGATTTGAAAAATATTGTTAAAGACAATAAATATTCATGAAATTATATTATCTTTATATATAAGATATATATATATATATATATATATATATATATATATATATGTAATATAGAAAAAATATATTACGGAGAAAATAAATAAAATTCATTTTATTCAATATATTCAAAGTATTGTTTCGGTTACCTAGTTACAAGTATAAATTTTAAAATGTGAGAATTATTATTAACTTTTGTGTCTTTTTTTTCCGACATCCTTTATTTATCGAATCGATTCATTCGCAAACATTTATTTTTGCACCTGCTAGTTGTAACGAAAGGATAATTCTGTAACAGTAGATAATTTGATATCGGGACGTATATTTAATTAAAGCTCAAACAATGTATGTAATAAATTACTACTACATGTCTCAATCGAAATATTAAGTTGGATTCCACGAACGATGGAAATAGTTGCTCAGACGAAGGCTCGGTTGCATTAAACGGAACACTATCGTGAATTCCGTGCATTATGCGATGCACAAATCAGAATTTCAAGCAGGTTATTGCGCCGATGGCTGGCGAAATGGGAGCTGGCGAAAACATATTATCGTGCACGTAAAGCTGTAGGCTGACCTAATGGCGAATTAAAGCAGTCGCTGTGCAATCGACAGAATTCAAAGAATGTTCCTTTATTCAACAATGTACGTGTTCATTGTACAAAGAATGAGAAATAATCTGAAAAATTACTATTGCCACGAAAAAACAGGTATTTTTAAATATTTACCTAAAAACGTTTCTATTGTGATTCTAACAGAAATAAAGTGGGATATGTTTGACATCATTGATCCAGTTTATATTTTTGAAACTTGAATGCTCGTTTCTAGCTATCATTTTATTTAACTTTAGTCTAGATATGTAATACAAATACATTATTTATAAAATTGCATATATGATAAAATAGAGAAATTATAATAACATTGTTAATTAAATTAATAATTTAATTAATGTAATATTATTAATTAATATTTATTAATATTATTAATATTATTAATTAATATTATTATTTAATATTATTAATTAATATTTATTAATGGTTCATTAATTGATCTAATTTATTAAATGACACGTATATTTAAATATAGAAGTGTGCAACAAAGATAAAGACAGGAAAGAAAAAGAAACCTTTTATGATATTTTAATTAAGTGAAAACATTTCATAGTGAGAATTTATAAAAATATATGAAGGTATATAAGAAAGTAGAGTATTTTCAATATTTCAACTTTTCGCGCAACGAAGATATTTATCGTACAATGAGGACATTAATCGTGTTTAATTAACGTTTCAATGAATTTACAGGGCTCGACCCAAATGCCGGTAACAATTTACATCGTCCTCGCGGGACTGGCCGCTTTAGCGAGCATCAGTATTGTCCTGATGTTTTACGTGCAACGTAAGGCATCGAGACGTCAACGGCCGAACATAGAGGAGCCGGAAGTCGAGGAACACGAGGAAGACAAGTCGACTCTGCTGGGCGCGGAGAGCCAAGAGATCGAGGAGAAGGAGTAATTGTCTGGCAAGACAAGCACAACGCATCCGTACATATAGCGCGCATAAGACTTGCCTATTTTTACAACACAACACATCAGTTAGGTTTAGAGTCTTCCAGGTCGAAGGATTGAACGTTGAGAAACGAGCGGACGAGAGAAATACGAGAGGGATTTTTTTATAATATGCAACCGGAATTAATTAGAGAATCGTATTAGGACGAACGCGCTCCGTGACTCGGTCGCCTGAATTGAGGATGCATGCACGATATTTTTTTCTCGCGAGATTGCTCACCACATTGTTGTTACGTCCGTAAGTTTATATTCTTCGCGCTATAGCGAATTTTTAAGCAAGGGATTTTTCCGCGCAAAAGCGGAAACAATCGTATTGTACAATCATTCTTAGCGTTTGCACTTTCATTTAGATGCCATTTACATGTTTGTTAAGAAATTAGCGACGGACCAGTTAAGTTTGTGGCAATTGTGGTATACCTCGACTAGCGACTATGATTAAAACGATTATAATGATACGACAATGAATCTTGCGATAGTCGAATTGATCATGAAAAATTGCATAAAGAGATTCTGTTATATATTATATAAGCTTGCGATGAAGTAGAGCAGGTTTTAAAAACCCACGGACGGACGCATGATGTGCGTGAAGACAAACTACATATATACAGAGGAAAAATACCTCACTGGCGAATTAAGGAGACTGAATTTATAAAATCTTTCACAAAACAATAATTATAGGACTCTTTCTTTCGCTTTCTTTAAAAATTTCTTTAGAATCTTTGTATGAAGAATTTTTGTATTGTACAAAATTTAAAAGGTCGACTTGACAATGTCTAACGAAAAAAAGCACCTAAAAAAATATTAATATTCCGGTTAGTGAACACATATAGAACATATTCTTGTAAGAAGAGAACGCAGGACTTAAGGTACAAATGATTTTAAATGAGATTAAATGAGAAATTTAATTCATACAGTGTATGCAGTAAGATAGATTAAAATTAGTTTGAAAATCTAGAGCGAGGAAAAATATAATTACAAATGTAATATGTATAGTACGTGAAAAAATAAATATATTATAATTTTGAAACGTTTGAACAATTTTCGAAGCTCAAAGAAAGGTCTCCTTAATTCGGCCGTCTGTATTTGCTAAACTTTCTATATTATACACGGTATGTATATGATTATAAGATATTATGTATACGTGTGTCATCGACTTTTCTATCGCGAATCTCAAAAAAGCAACGTGCTTTTTGACTTTCTGACGTCAGTCGAATTCTATCTGCGTACAAAAGTAGCCGTACTGCCAGCTACAATAAAGGGCCAGCTTTCCAACTCCTCGTTTAATTAAAAGTGATGTTTGACGAACGTGCTATCAGATATATCGTTCGATCGATATCCGCGCATCACTCGACGATATCTATCATATGGGGAGAAACATATTTTTTTGCAAAGTCTCTCAAACAGCTCGACGATATTACGTCAAAAGTATATGTACACGTGACTCATATTAAATTAACCCAAGCTCTGTGTAGTATCGAAATTTAATTATAGATTGATTTAATCAATATGTCATTTTGCTAAAACTATGATACGAAATTATTTTTAAAAATGCATATAATCGGGACACAGAATTTTATATGACTACATTCCTAAAAAAAAAAACATTAAATAAATCATATTTAGTTAAAACTAAAATTAATGTGGATATGTATTATATTTGTCAATATTATATAGACTTTCTAAAAGTGAATCAGTGTATTATCATTGTAATCAGTGCTGTACTTATAACTGCTTGTAATCAGTGAGTATTTACTGTTTTTCAGTGATTACAAGTAGTATATATACTACTTTCACTAGACTGAATCAGTGTATTATCACTGAAAAACAGTAAATACTCACTGATTACAAGCAGTTATAAGTACAGCACTGATTACAGTGATAATACACTGATTCACTTTTAGAGAGAAGAGAAAAGTACGCGTATCGCTGTCAGAAAATTATACACTTACAAATATAATATATTTCAAACAAATAGACATAGTAATTTTCAAAGATTTAAAAGTGTCAGTGTTTTTCTGATTTATCTAATATTTTATAAATTCCTAAGTTCTATCTAAATCTAAAAATACCTTTCTTTTAAATTCAATTTTGCTAAATTGAAAATGAGTATCGAACTGATATTGATATTATATGATATAATTTATTTTGTGTGTTTATTACAATCTCTTGTATCAATTCTTTATTTTATAATTGTGTCTATCAATTATCAAAATAATTTCTTTTATTTTTTCAATGCAAAATTATAAATTTTGAAATGTTGTCAAGCAATTTGCTATAATATGCAAAACAAGATTTAACTATCCGAGCTTTAACCAAGGATGCTCCTCAAAATTGGCTCTAAAGGTCAGTTTTGCCACTTTATTTTATTCAAGGCAAAACACATAAGATAATTTTACGCTTAAAAACCAACGCTTGTACAGACGTATTGAATCTAGTGTATGTTTAATACATAACGACGATAACAAGTTGACCTAATACTGTGCAAGTTGTTTACTGTCTATAAGATCCATTTTATCAGTAGATATTTTCTACAAGATCTGTGCGCAATACATAGTTCCATTTTTTCAATTTATTCTATAGTCTATAATATTTATTTCGGGTGAGCTGCGATTTATGGTATAATATGCAATCTATTAAATACATATATGTATATAACATACACACATATACATACAAAGTTGCAAAATCTATGATTTGTTATGACAGTCTTGAAACAACAATTATAGATAAATAATTCTACAAATTTCAAAAATCTTTAAATTTTTATAATATATACATTTACGAAAGCTTCACGATAAAAAAGAAATGATACTGTTAACACTGACAGATAATTATAGATTCTAAATCTAAAAATTATTTATTTCAAGTAAAAGTTTATCTATTTATTTACAAAAATATGCATTTAGTTTCACGATACAGATGAAAAAAACGGGTACAATTTTTTGATGCTTGCTATTAAAAATGTAGATTGTTATTGATGAAGTTAAAAAGTATAAATTAACAGAAAATCGAAGTGAAAAGCATTTTGTGAATAATTGCACTTATAATTATATTAATCTAATTACAATAATTATATTCTTGATTCATAAATAGAGAATCATAACTATATGATTACAAAGCTAAACAATCTATATGGTTACAGAGTTAAACAATCTCATGAAATCCATTTAATTTTGTATATATTGCACATGCTGTTCGCACAGTTAAAGTCACACAAACTCATAATATCGTTATCACAAATTCATCCAAAAACATTCATTAAAAACACAAATATAGTGTTTATTATGATTACCATGCTCAATTACATTGTTTTACATATTTTGTAATAATGAGCCACTCATTATGTTATAACAAATGAAATATTTATGCATAGATTCTATGTTTAGCTTAACAAAATAAAATTTTCATTTATCATTTATAATTAAAAAACAATTAGAGCAATTTTGACTTTTGATCGGACTTACTCGAAAATATATCTCGAAATATTAATAATTTTCGATAATTTTATGTATTTGATAATTTTATTTATAGATATTAATTAATTATAGTAAATATTATATCAATGTTTGTAAATGTCGATTATTCATATTTGCAAATTATATTTTTTATTGATCATTAATTTCCTATATTCGAATATGAGTGTTGTACGATTTGATTTTGTAGTTTATTTATATTATTATTGTTATATTTCTCCTGAAATTCTCATTATTCCACCAGATAGGAATAATATCTATCATATAATTTATAAAAAATGTGTATTCGTGTATTATTTATTGTATTATTGTATGTAATTATGATTATTATTATTAGTATTATTTATTGCTTTAAAATATCCTGAAAAATAAAAGATTTGTATATACATATAAATATTTATTTAATATATAAAACTTTGTTTCATTGAGTAATCTGAGGTTTAACGAAATAATGATTTAAAAACAAAAAATTAAATTGCTTACGAAAATATATTAATCATAATTTACACCATAATTTACAATTTGTAAATTTTATGTAAATAAATAATAAGTTAAATAATAAGTTAAGATTAAATTTTAAATATTTGCGGAATTGTGATTAGAATTAGATATCGATGTATATTTAATTCAATATTATTAAGCGATCCTGCAGCAAAAATCGTGTATAAATTATAATCATTATGTTACAAATGAATAAGAACGCAAGAAATTCGATGATTATATGTACGGAATATTTAAAAGATAGTTAAGGATATAAAATTCGGATCGTATACTAATTAACTATTCATGTGACTTTTCGTGTATTAAACTTAACTTTTATGATATATGTATTGAAATACGACACTGCAAAATTTATTAGAGGCACTTTGGAGGGCTCATAACTTGCAAAATTACTTATAAGGCACCTGATGCATAAGTAAAGCGAAAAAGTACGATAAATTCACCAAGATAAAACACTTTTCTTGTACCAATTTTCCGTCACGTATTTACTTTAATAAAATAGGTCGATTTTTAACGGGAAAGTTATTAGAAAATTTATGAAAGATATAACGCTCAATAATTTTTCGAAACTCTTATCGTGTCGTAGAAATCACGCGAAAGAACCAAATGGGAAGAAAAAATAAAAAGAAAACTCATTTGAAAATCGATCGTGTTTTCGCGAAATGGATGTCCCGAAGACTTCATGTCGATAAACAACAGTATGCACAGGTAGAGCACATATATAGAAAAAAAAGTAATGTTCGATGCGTTTTTGAAAGAAATAAAGAATTCATAAATGACACAATAGCACTGTAGCTAAAGAGAAAAACGGTTATAGGTTCTATTTTGAAAATTATATTTTTTTAACTTTATTAATTTTTGACTTCCACGTACATGTATAAATAAAAAAAATAATAAAAAAAATATATATACAAAAATTATATAAATATAAAATTGTAATGGATTATTGTATATACATATACACGTACATTTTAAACAAGACCGTGGAGCGTGTAAAATCACGCGGGATACTTTAGTTTAACGATTACTAATGAAAAGTGAAAAAAATCACAGGAAGAATTGCAAAATATTGACTAATTCTTAAGTTATGAAAATAAGATACATAAATTATATTTCTCTATCAAATAAATTTGTAAAAGATTATATATTTATTATATTAATTATATGTATAGAATGAATTAATTTAAAGAAGGAAGATAATTTTCTCCCCATGGAAATGCAAATATTTAAAAAACAAAATTTTTTAGCGAAACGCCAAAATAGTTTTCAGTGATAACTTGATAAACTTGATTCGGAAGTCAATACACAATGCGCTTCCAAGGATCTTAATCTTGTTAATCAAGTGATGATTATATTGACGCATTCGCGGTATACAAGATTAAAGGCTACATTACGAAATTATTAACACCTTGTGTTCGCGTTACACGGTCTATTCACATTAGCTTAGCTAGGCCAATCAATTTTGTGTACATATATTATTATTGTACGTACGTAAACTCGAAGTATCTGTTACGAACACGGCGGATAATGTAAGTAATCAATTAGCCGATATTTAAATTTTACGTATAAACCTATTGGAAATAATTACATTGACAAAACAGTAACGGAAAACTTTATTTATTACAAAAAATAAGTTGTTTTTGCACTTGAATATACTTGAATATACTTCTGACAATTATCAAACAAAATGTGGTTTTTCGTAGCCGAGTCAACTATTTAAACCGCACATATGTGCTATCTCTCCGCTATAATCCTATCAGATGCCTCGACACGTATGTCTCGAGAATCACGATACGGCTTACCGAATGTGGTCCGTTTATTATTGAAAATTGAATTGTTAATTCAAGTTGGGAATGGAGTAGCTCACGCCTAATTAGGGTCTATAAGTGTATACAAATAAATAAAACGTTGAGAAACAATCCTGCATTGTTCATATTAAATTTGTAGTTTTAGCAACTTTGTTGTTAAAACTTTTTTAATACTTTATCAAGAATTGCATTACTGTTTTTCAAAGTTTCTTAAAGTGCAATTATTTTAAAATCCACAATCGAAAGAAAACAATTTAACAAAATTTAATTAATTATAAAATCAAGTAGAATAATTACTTTTATAAACCATTGCAATTTTTTAATAATAAGTGACATTTTTCGATTTTTTTCAATTATTGTATAAATATTTAACATTTTATATAATTATTCTAATAATTAAATTATTATGCTAATAATTATTATTTTCTATCATCATGTTATTTTATTTATCTGATAATCTCACACATATGTCACTTGCGAAATTGCTTCAATCCTGGCCATAAAAATATTCAGAAAATTTTTATATTCTTTTGTTTTTTCAATGTTCTTTATTATTATCTTATAGATTTGCAATTTTTCCTAGCAGTTCAGATCTATCTAAATAATTGTATTTTTTCAAAATAGAAATAGTAATCATCAATGACTTCTCAAATGAAGAACATCCAACGAAACTTACATAAACTATTATCTTATATTTAGGTTTCTATCAATTTTATTGTGTTTATTGTGTTAATTGAAATTTCAAGATTATTTAAAAATTTTAAAATGTCTCCAATTTTGTGAAATTATTATTATTATTATTTATTCAAATATTCCTCATTTTTTCAAAATCTGATTTTTTAACTACACTTTTTACTTGAAATTTTTTTCGCAAAACGCAATAATATATATTTTTTTCATGAAACATTTTTCAAAATCTAATATTAACGTGTTAATCAACAATCTCGTCGCGAAGGGAACAATCAGAAAAGCTTGTCGAGCATTTGTACTGAAGAGATGGCAGCAGCACACTCGTTCTAGTTAGAATTTACAGAGGCAAGGCGCAAGTTCGACTAACAATTACCACCTCTATTTCTGTAGTCGTCGAGCGCGTGTGCCAGGGAGACTGTTCAGTGTGGCTTAGACTTCAGCCGGACGGAGTCTGGCCAGCCTCGTCCCCGGCGTGTGATACAGTAAGTACACGAAATCTGACTGAAGTCGACAAGTTTATTCGCATGATCACCTTGACCGGTATATCGTTGATATCTGGATACGTTATTAATGTGCGTGTTTACCTAAATTGGAGTATAATTTCTCTCAATACTCCAAGTGTACGCGAATAGTGAACGGTGTATGCAAATGTGCGAATAAGTGCAACGTTCATTATTTCACGACGAGGAAAATTCGTTTCCCAACCACAATTGCGTGATGAATTTTTCCTTGGATACTTTGCTAGCGTCAATAAATAAAGCATAATGGGAATGATATATTCTTATCTGTTTCGAATATGCCTATAATCTGTGTTATAAAATTCTTAACTAATGATAAACATGCAAGAAGTATATAAATAATACAATAAATTTAATATTTTAGATGTTTTAATATTATTAATATTAATGAAACTTATAATTTAACTGCTGACGAAATTTTGAAAAAGAAAAATAATATTTTGTATATTGTTTTATCTCTTCCGTTAGTAATATTAAGATTTATAGTAAAGATTTATAGTAAATGTTGGAAAATATAGCTTTAATTTTTAAACTTTAACAAATGCTAATATTTTAGCTTTGAATTATTTAAAATATAAGATATTACGTATATATATATATATATATATATATATATACATACTTGTACCTATATATTTCTACGCATCTTGATTCGCTAATAACGATTTGCTAATTCGAATTTACTTTCTAGTTTTGAAGGTCATATATTTAAATATTATTATTCAACTTATTTACACAAAGATACATAATCAATTTAGAAATGTAAAAAC
Source organism: Camponotus vicinus (assembly GCF_025532165.1). NCBI lineage: Eukaryota > Metazoa > Arthropoda > Insecta > Hymenoptera > Formicidae > Camponotus > Camponotus vicinus. Next base: position 24,540,869 of record NW_028141956.1, read on the forward strand.
TTTTAAATTTCTTGCGAATTTAAAAATTATTGTATATAATAGCAAATAATTTTTCGCGTACATATACATATCTTGAGTTTACGCTATTGGGAGTTATGTCACTCATATGTTTGCGCAAGTGTTAACAATTTAAATAAAGTAATAGAATTTTTTTCATAAATAAATTATGGGAAATTTTCACGTTTGCAGTAATTCGTTATAATGCAAAGTCAAAAGTTGCGCACTTCGATATTAAGTAGCATATGTCAAAAAATAATCAAGGTTATATTCTTATCGCTGAAATAGGGAATAAAACTTGAATGTTTTCTGAGTGATCAAAATGCATTATCTTCGAAGGAACCAAACATAACGAAAAGAAATACATATTGCTGCATGATGATATGTGATAATGAAACCGAGGCAATTTACATAACCAGTTTCCATTAATATACATTACATATTTGTGTTGCTTTTGTGCGAAAAAAATTGAGAAAGTTATTCAGATATTGATGACATAGTGCTTAATAAAGATAAATAAAATAGTAAATAATATACAACAACTTGTTAACAATAATTTATTGTTAAAAAAATTGTATATATAAAGATAAGAATATTAGAAAAATTCATATAACACAAATATATATATATATATATATATATAAACATATAATTTTATATAAAAAATGGTAAAAAAATTTATTTCTATTAGATCTAGTATTTTTCTTTAATTTATAGCGAACGTATATACACATATATTGATAGTTCCCTCATATCTAGTACTAAATATACCTGTAGTAGTGTAGTGCTAAATATATCCTAATAATATCATGACAACATTATGTGTGATTCAAATAAAATCGCGAGTTTTAAATTATGGCATTTAATATTAAATATATAATAGAAATACGCAAACATCAGAAAAAATTTGAGACATATTTTGCAGTCTTAAAATTGCAATTTTCCATGTTATATTAACTTTACATTGAACAATTTTTTAATTTGTTTTTAAAGAATTAGTTTAACCAATTATTGGCTATAGTTACAATTCTTTGTCCCTGAATCGCATATATAATTACGTGCTGGATTAAATGCTCACATGTATGGCACAATCATATATCTCTATTTTTCATTTGTTTAATGATGGCGATGAGTGATCCAGATGGATCAAGGCAGACTACGAGACGCTACTTTGACCGAATAACCTTCATTGCGGTGCATTTCGAGATTCATTCGCATGTGCACGATTGTGATGCAACGTGAAAACTGCAGATAGCACGTGCGCAGCGCGTCATATGCGAGACTGCTAAATATTTTTCTATCTCGTTCTTCCTCTCGATACTTCACTGTCATCACTGTGTTTTTGCGTAATCATATCTTTCACGAACTTTGCCCTCACGCAACTTGTGTGTGTGAATATCGCATTTTATATTCAGAGGACAGTAAATTGAACAAACAAAAGTTGATTATTTCTTCTATTATAATCTTTTTTCAAATTATTTTTCTATTTATCTTTATTTCTATTTATCTTTATTTTCTATTTATGTACTTTATTTTTTTCATTTTTTAACATATTTAGATATTATATATTTCTTCTATTGTAAAGCTGGACGCAAAAGCAGATTTTTTCTCTTCGATAGTTTTCATTTTCTAGTTTTTAATTAAAATATACATAATAAATCAGTTGTTTTCAATAGATTCTGTACAAAGTTTTTATCACGAGGGATCAATACAGCTCTAGCGCATATATTGACCTATTCTTATTATAATATGATTCTTCTACGAGTTGCCAAGAAATGATGCCAATGAACTCAAAAGTTTTTTATGTAGCACAGTCTTTTATTTGTTCCGCTGCAATTATATTATACTTCATATTTCTTTACCACGCAAACTGTGTGTGCGCATAAAAACATTTCCTTACGTAGGTGAAGCTAATAGTGGTATAAAACATTAATTGCTAACATGAAAAAGAAATATACATACATATATATATAACTCCCTTCATATATCTCATCATTATTTCGTTGTTAACACTAATTTACATTCTTTATAATAGAATGACAATCTATGTCCAATTCATTTTTACTTCAATTAAATCACATTGTTAAGCTGATTAAGTAAATTAGGAAGTTATCATGATACATTTATTAATTATATTTTAATTGCTTATCAATTGCACTTGAACTTAACAAACAATGTATGAAAATGCTATATATATATATATATATATATATATATATATATATATATATATATATATATATATATATAGATAGTGAATCAGCTGTCTCTGACGCCACGGCGTTGTCATTACTACGGATCAATACTTAAAAGTATTTCACAGTGTTTTATATACATTTATACATCCAATAGTAATAAATAAATGTTTCTTAATAATATAATAATGGGTACATAATGTTATCAATCGATAATAATAAATAAGTATAAAATCTTTCGTATGTACAAAAATAATACGAGCAACAATTGATAGAAATTCTATTCAATTATCAACTCAATCTTACACCTAAACCTTAGAAAGTTGATTGGTGAAAATGAAGCCAATCATAGTTCACTGTTTGATTGAACTGCAATCATACGATTGCATTATCTATCTAGAAGACAAATATCAGGCAATCCAATTCTTTTAAATGTTATCATAATCTATAATTAGATTCACATAACAATTTATTCATTTCAATTTATTTGTATAAATTATAGATTTGATAAATAAATAATAAAATAATTAGTTTAAATAATAAATAGTCTAAATAATAGTTTGAATAAATTCATGCAAGTTCTGACAATAAAAATCACTATATCATGGATATGGTAAAAAATGATTTGTATTAATTGTAATCTATAAAAAGTTTATAAATTAATTATGATAGTGACAATATTTGAATGAAAAAACAATTGTAATATATTTTTTTCTTCTGTAATATAATTTTTTCCCAAAACTTTAAAAACATTTAATAATATATGGCCAATAAAAAATATGCTATAATAATAAATATTATTTTATTATTATAGTGTTTATAGTATTTTTAGTGTTTTATTTATAGTGTTTATAGTATTTTTTTGTTCGCTATATAATAAATATTATATTATATTGCACTGCGCCAAGATATATATATATATATATATATACACGGTGAGTCATTTTAATCTATAATCCCAATTATCTCGTTGGCAAAGCATGACAGAGAAAAAATTTTCCCACAAAAGTTGTTTGTTTCTTTGGGAGCCATAAGATGGCACCATTGGTTTGACCTTAAAGAGTCATTTGAAGGTCACGTGAAGGTCACCTTCAATTTCTTAAATGGAACCTACATTTTCTCATTACATATTCTTGTAGCTTATCTCGAGAGCTTTCCAAAACACTATAATTAAGTATTTTTTCATTAAGTACTTTTCGAGTTATGAGGCTTGATTGAATAATTTCTTAATTTTACATAAACCGTAAAATATCTTGTAAAATATTCATTTTTCGATTATCTTACCTTAATACTTTTATGTACAAAATAATGAGAGGAATCAATTGGTGTAAAGAAAACACATAATTGTTTCGAAAAAAAAAATGTAATTGTTAATTGCAAATTACATTTCTTCTTTCGAAATAATTATGTGTTTTCTTTACACCAATTGATTCCTCTCATTATTTTGTACATAAAAGTATTAAGGTAAGATAATCGAAAAATGAATATTTTACAAGATATTTTACGGTTTATGTAAAATTAAGAAATTATTTCAAGCCTCATAACTCGAAAAGTACTTAATGAAAAGGTACTTAATTATAGTGTTTTGGAAAGCTCTCGAGATAAGCTACAAGAATATGTAATGAGAAAATGTAGGTTCCATTTAAGAAATTGAAGGTGACCTTCACGTGACCTTCAAATGACTCTTCAAGGTCAAACCAATGATGCCATCTTATGGCCCCCAAAGAAACAAACAACTTTTGTGGGAAAATTTTTTCTCTGTCATGCTTTGCCAACGAGATAATTGGGATTATAGATTAAAATGACTCACCGTGTATATATATATATATATATATATATATATATATATATATATATAGAGTATTAAAATCTTAAAAATTATCCTTATAATAAAATAATTATTTTCTTATTTTAGTTTTTGTTTAGTTTTTTATTGCATTTTAAAATACCTTCTTATTTGCATTTATATTTTATATAATATGTATTAATTTTGTCAGCTCTATCATACATACACATGTCGTATTATATTTGTTTTATCTTATTTTGTTATCAGATCATTAACTTTAATTCTAATGTCTTATCAACGCAATGACATACACGAAATTCACAAAGTGTAAGAATCTACATTTTCGAAAAAATTTTATTGCATCTATTTTGCGTGTAATAAAGAACGAAAGAAATCGAGAACACAGCGACACGTGTTTTGCGAATGAGAGGTGAATAGTTCACGCGATTAATGTTATAGATGTCTCGATTTCGTAATCGATAGTTTATTATTCGCGATCGAAAGTTTTGAGGACGATCGAAATTATATTTATAAAAATACAATCTGGTGAAAAATCATAGACATAATTCTTCGATCGAAAGTGCGAAGAAATTTCAAAAGGTTGATTGCATTTACTCGTGACTTGCAAAAGCATGCCACGAATACGAGATCAGATAGAAATTCCGATAGAATTCAAATAGAAATGTCTTTCGTTCTACATATTTTATGATTAATTCATATCACGCAGTTTTTTCATAAAATTGTTATTCATAACGAATAATATTACATTTTATTTATCAAGCAATCTTGTGTAATTTATAGCAACTTTATTTAATGACGTTTTATATGTTTACATAGGATACAGAATGTATATGTATATGTATAATATACGTAATGAATAAAATATATAATTATCATTTTTATTATAACACAATTAATAAATAATTATGTAAATATACATATAATTTAAGAATATTAATATTTTATTTTATAAATCATGATTATACATATATATAATCATAACTTATAGCCATTAAATGATATTTATTACTAGGATGAAATTTTCGAAGATGTATCAATTGTCTCGATGATAAATTTATATTTAAAATTATTTTAAATGTTTCTTCTGTTTGCGGTGACAAACAGCAAGATAATTTCCATTGCACAAAGATTTGTCCAACATACATCCTTATAGAACATATATGTTTTACAAATAGCATGAATGAAATGTATTAATTCCATGTATTGGTGAATATTAAAGTATTCCTTATCGGCATCACGTGGTATTTTTTCGATAATTTCGATAATTATTATAAAAAGCGTCATTTATTCTCGTTATCACTCGTTAGGAATGTCAAACAATGAATTTAATTGATATGAATCACTGCTTGAAGACAGGAAAATACATCTTGATTTGCTTGCAATTATCGCAACATTAATAGATAGTATCAATTAATTATATAATCAAAAATTATATAATTATTATATAATAAATATATATATTTCGTAACACATAATATAATCTTAGAGTAATACTAATGCATTTAATATTCAAATATATATTTAATTATTATTAATTTATATTTTTCAATGTTTTTAAATACATATATAAAGATAAATAATGAATATAATCATTACTATATTAAAACAGAAGAAGTAATCAATTAAATTAAGTATTAAATATAATATCTTTAATTAAATAAAATTTTAAAATAAAGAGAATGTTTCAAGAATTGGAGAATATTTTATTGCTTTTTCAATATAATTCAATTACTTTATCGATTGCTCAATTACTTTATCAATCATTAAAGTATAAACTGCTCCACTTTTAGATTTCGTTATCAATTGTAACATTTAGTAAATAATAGAGTCTATTCATGAAACAGTTTCACGTCGCCAGCTTCTAACTACATCATAGTTTATATTGTGTCATATCCTGTGTGACATCTCTCAATGCATTATATTCGCCTGATACCTCTCTCACGTTTGCAAATATATTTATATCTTTTTACATAAGCACGATAACGAAAATAAAGATTTACGTAAACGCGATAACGTAAGTAAAAAATCAATAATAGAGATTAATAAAATGAAAATTGTCATACTTTCTCATAAAATTTATTTGTTACGCAATTTATTACCGTGCGATCTTCGATTGATATTGATATATATTTTAACATACGATTTATGTTGAAACATATCAATTAATTAACATAAACATTTACTAAAAAAATATATTCGAGAATTAACTCATAAAAATTTTTTCTATTCATGAAAAGGATTTCAAATATACATCTTTTATGTTGAAACTATAAAGCGAAATGCGTCACTAGAATGATTTAGTAGTATTAAATTAATAATGTATTGAATGGTCGTTGACCATTGATCAAAGATGTTTTAAAGAACGCACATATAATCATCGTCACAAACAACACTAACGTATTAAGAGCACTAAATTTATTTTGAATATTAAATTTATTTTGAATATTTATAAGCAAAAATATTTATAAGCAAAAATTTTACGTTTAACTTTACGTATACTTATAATTATATAGTTATATTCGTATAATTATATTCGTATAAAATTTTGTCTAATAAATTTTCTTTCATAATTTCTTTTTCTATGTGAAATTTATTCTATTAACATTTAATATTTTCTTTTGGAGCTTATAAACACAATATTGTTAACACTTATTAATAACATCTAACATATTTTTTATTGTTTCTTTATGCATATAACCATCATCCATTTTATTCTCCAATGCGATTGTATGTTTATTTATTACAAAGCACAGAATTTTCGTAAAAATGTCTCTGCGCTGTGCATTTCCTTCACATTCAAATAATGTGAATCACGTGACCATATCATGTTATAGCAGCGTTAAAAGTACGAATTGATAAATATTGTATCATACGATATCGTACGATATCGTGTGTGGTAAACTGAACTATATCAACACGCTAATTCAGATTTGCACTTACAATTCATTCGGTACAACGTTACGTTCAATGTCAGCCATAATACGTCAATAATCTAATTTAAAGACAATCTTCAGTGTATTGCGGTGTAATACGATCTTTCTTATGTTTGACTTGTTATTGTTTTATATTGTTTCTTTTTTGTCGGAAATTAATATTTTAACTTGTAAAATAATGAAAAAAGATTTCTCAAATAAAATGTTACTTAATAAAGAATAAAAGTAGATTCTTCTTTTCAAAAAATAAGATATTGTTTTCCATCACAATATAATAATTTTCTTGTAATAAAACAATTTTCTTTCTTACATAATGTTTTAATTTAAAATATCTAAAAAAGTCATAACATAATTAAATAACTTAAATAAATCTTATCTCATAAACAATAATTACAAGGTACATATCCACAATTTCTATTATTGTATGAAGAAAGACATATTTTTAAATATAAAAGTTTTAAATATAATTCGTAAAAAATGACAAGTATATAACAGATAATCTATTAATCTATTAATAATCTATTAATTTAGAAGTGAAAACCAGATAAAAAAATTGCAAATTATATTTTTAGCTGTAATAATAATAGCAATTATATATAAACTGATTGTTATTTAAAGAAAGTCATTTGTCTGTTTCAGAAATACCCGAATAGTTGGCAAAATAGCAAGAGATAAGTGATATTTTGTTTTAAAAAATAAAAAGTGACATTTTAGTGCTTAATGAAAACACTCGTGTTGTGGGACAAATATTAAGTATTTTCCGATAAACTGAAAACTACCTTTAGTGATAACTACTAGACATTGTTATCTCAAAGTAAACGAATTGTCGAGTGCGAGCTTGAAGGAAGAACGAAATACACGCGCGCGGAAGGAAATAGCTTTAAAACGCAAATACTAGTCCAAATATTTAAGACGGCCTAAATATTAATAAGAAAATAATTTGCTTGGATAAAGTAATTAAGTGTAGATAATTAAATTTGTCTTTTAATTTTATACGATATTCGTATTAAAGTATCAAGATAGTGATATTGTGATTTTGACGAGAACACAGCGACCGACAAAATGCATTCCATACGCGCTCATCACTCGTTGAGTAAACACAGAAGTGTTTTACAAATATGGAAGATCGCTGCAAGACACTTCGCCGCAGATGTAGAATACAGACCAATCAGGAGCGTCCTCGTCGCCAATCGAGGTAAATAAATTAAGTATATAGATTAAGTATTTTTAAAAAAAAATAATAAACATTAAAGTCTCTCCTTAATGAGATTTGTTAATTTATAATGTAAATTTTCTTTTTCTCAATAAATTAAAAAATGCATTATTGCATTATACGTACAAAGTAATAATATTATCTTTATACACAAATATAATATATTTATGTATATCACAAATCAATATTTAATATATTTATGTATATCACAAATCAATATTTAAATTTACAATTATTGCTGTGCAGTTTCCATTTCTATGATTTTTTTACAACAGAACGTGTATGCATATATATATTCTATGCATTATAATTATTGATTATTATAAGAAAATTAGTTTTATATAAGTAAACAAATTTCGAAAGATCTTATAAGAAAGAAGAAACTTATCTTGTGTAGAAGATAAGATGCAAGACATGTCTTATTACAAAATTTTTCTCGATAACATCACAGATTCATTAACACATTTGTTAGATATGTACTATAAAAATTTGTACATATCTATAGAAATAGATAATAGAGATAGTAAAGATATTTACTATTATTTATTTTAGCACAAATAATTGTCTGCAAAATTTAAATCTGCTTTTATTCTGTTATATTTTCACGGTGTTCTATTTGCATAATTGATGTAATAATAATTATAAACTTGTTATTATAAATATTATAAATTAAAGCATTATCATGTTTTGCAAATAATTGTAAATAAGATTTGCACTATAAACATTGCTTGAATACAATTGAAGTTAATGAATGTTAGGTATTTGCTCATTTTTAGAACAAGATTACGTGATTAATCAAGAGCAACAGCATTATTCCTGATATAGAAGTATGAAATGATTTAAACATCGCGGGAATCTAGCACATTGCTAGATACTCCGCTTAATTAATCTGTATCTTATAACACGTGTACTACGCGTGTTGTATGCGTGAATTTCACATAAGAAATGAATGATAGTTTACTATCCCAAAAAGTTCTAAAAATCGATTTAATTTTTATTTATTAATTTCTACTCATCATTATAATAAAAATATAAAACGAAACCAATAAAAAAATAATACGTTTTAAATTTCTCCTCTGTATATCCGACTTCTTATAATTATATTTGAAATTTTAATACATGAGTTTAATAATGTTACAGGAGAAATCGCCATTCGCGTGTTTCGTGCCTGCTCGGAACTCGGTATTCGCTCCGTAGCGATTTATTCGGAGCAAGATAAAATGCAAATGCACCGGCAGAAAGCGGACGAAGGTTACTTAGTAGGCAAAGGATTACCTCCGGTTCAAGCTTACCTGAACATCCCCGAGATCATCCAAGTTGCCAAGGAGAACAACATCGATGCCATACATCCTGGTTATGGGTTTCTGTCAGAGAGATCGGATTTTGCTCAAGCGGTGACTGATGCTGGCATTAGATTTATCGGACCTAGTCCTAAAGTTGTTCAGCAAATGGGAGATAAGGTATTTTAATCCTTAATTCCACAACATTCCATATCATTGATTCTGCAAATACTCGTAGTTCTCCAAAAATTCTTGAGCCAGAAGTCAAAAGTATGGTATGTACATCCAATCGATAGGTGGCTGCTAGACAAGCCGCAATTGAAGCTGGGGTGCCCATCGTTCCAGGAACAGATGGACCGGTAACGACTTCCGACGAGGCGATAGAATTCTGCATGAAACATGGACTTCCGGTTATCTTTAAGGCAGCGTATGGAGGCGGAGGACGAGGTAAATTTATAATTTTAAATATTAAGAGTCAATATTTCGTTTTTCTATCTAAATATAAAAAAATATTTATAGTACTTTATAAAGTAATTCATAAAAGCCTTTTTCAAAGGTCTCATAAAAATCTTGATTATACTTTAGATTTTAAGATAGAAACTTATATTTAAATCTTAATTAATTGATTAAATCTTAAATAACTCAAGTCTTTTCCTCGCTTCATTGAAATAAACAGTGCTTATATAAGAACTGTGTTAACTCTTATTTTATGAAACGAGACAATTATGTTACTCGTCGATCATTAAAGCATTTTAAAGAGAGAATACAGGAAACATATAATATGTAAGATACATTTTGAAACTATTATTACTCAAGCTGTCATAATATATCGCTCTAAGTTAGCAATAAAGTCATCTCTTGCTAAAAAGTGTTATTTTTCTTTTAAAATTATTATTTTAAAAATAATTCAATGTTTTGACATTATTTAATTTAGCATATCAGATTTAATTTAAAAAAGTATTATTTGGTAATCATTCATTAAAATTATTAATATATCAATCCATAAAAAATAAAATCACATAAAAAATAGAAATAAATAAAAAAAAATCAAATTATGTAATAGATTATTGCTCTATTAAAAACATAATTAACATAATAATGCATATAAATCATATAAACGAAAAATGTATTTTCTAATATATAATGTATGAGTGTGTTGAAAACCATTCGTTCCTTTTTGAATAATGTGAAAACCATTTACACACAACATATGGTTACAATAGATTATTTGATGATAATGGCGCAATAGATTTGCATATTTTACAATTCAAGAAGAACAAATAATATTTGACTAATAGATTTTTAAATACCTATTATTAGTCAAATACTACTTGTTCAAATATCTATGCAAAATGCATAAAGAAAAATCAAAATATATATTGTAAATGATAAATTAAAAATATTCCTTTTTCTTAAGTAAAGAGTAATATTAGTAATAAATTTCCCTTAATAATGTTCACATTAGTTAAATAAAACAAATATAATATTAAAGATAATAAACTTTGATTTTATCTGCTTTTGAAGAAATGCATTTTATAAAATATTTTAATGTTTTTAATATATTTATATTGTAAAATTGTTCTAAAAAATTTTATTATTACGTAGGTATGAGAGTCGTAAGACAAATGGAAGAGGTCCGTGAGATGTTCAATCGTGCATCTTCCGAAGCCGCGGCTGCTTTTGGAAATGGCGCGATGTTTATCGAGAAATTCATTGAAAGACCACGTCATATTGAAGTTCAATTACTTGGGGACCACGCTGGCAATGTCGTGCATTTATATGAACGCGATTGTTCTGTGCAACGTCGTCACCAAAAGGTCAGTAAATCGATTAATTTTAATTTAATGTTGATAATAATCAATTAATCGATTACCCGTACATTAGCCATTGATGTTGCAATATTTTCGGCAATGTTTGTCATTTTTTATATATTGAAATATAATATGTGAGTTTTTTATTCTTATTTTATAAAAAAATATTTATCTGTATTCGCAGTCAGTTTGTATAAACTAGAAAAAATCTAATAATTTAAATAGTGACTTAAAAAAATATCATTTACTGATATCTTATCAAGTCTTTTAGCAGCCCTTGTAAGTTAACTAACTTATATTTAAAAATAGATTATTCGATTACGAGCATTTTAAAAAGATACAGGAAATAGATAAAATATCATACAAGATATATTTTAAAATTATTATTGCTCAAGCTATTATAATATATCATCTTGAGTTAGCAATTTTCTCCTGTGAACAAATTATGAATTTTTTACAAGGCTACTTCAAGGATGAATACAAGGCAAGTCATACATTCTCTGTGACTGTCTTGTTCGAAACGGGGACAATACATATAACACAATCGCATAGGATTCATATTTATAATAGTCCACAAGTATATATAAAGTAGTTTTTTAAAATTAACTTGATTTTATAAAATTCAACGTCCGATTTAATTTTAACTTACGAATAAAAATAATTTTCTCGTAAAATTTGCAGGTAGTCGAGATCGCGCCAGCTCCATCACTATCAACCAAGATTCGTGATAAAATGACCGAATATGCAGTTAAATTGGCAAAACACGTTGGTTATGCAAATGCCGGTACTGTGGAATTCTTAGTCGACGAATCTGGAAATTTTTACTTTATTGAAGTCAACGCTAGATTACAAGTTGAACATACAGTAACCGAGGAAATAACTGGGTAATGAGATACATATAAAAAATGATAAATATATTTTTCTTACATTTTTTGTATCCTCTCTTTCAATCATTTCTCTTCTACTTTTTTTCTTTTTAATAATTAAATATACATATATAATTATAATATTAATATTACATAATTATAATATTAAAATATGTAATAATAATATGCATAATTATAATATATAATTAATTGTAATATTAGATATGTAGTCACTTGTTTTACGCAGATATCATATCATCTTTATTCTTTCAGAATCGATCTTGTGCAATCTCAAATTCGAATCGCCGAAGGCATGACGTTACCGGAGCTTGGTATGACTCAAGAAAAAATTACACCTCAAGGATTCGCGATCCAATGCCGAGTGACTACGGAAGATCCAGCTAAGAACTTCCAACCGGATAGCGGAAGAATAGAAGTCTTCCGTTCTGGCGAAGGCATGGGTATCCGGTTGGACGGAGCCTCCGCGTTCGCTGGAGCTATAATCTCGCCATATTATGATTCGCTTCTCGTTAAGGTAAAATTAACAAATATAAAATAATTATAATATTACCAGATACATCTTATTTTTAATGTAAATAACAAATTATACATAAATGTTTAGTGTAGAGATATTTCATGAGATTATAGTCTATTAAAATAATTAAAAGAAAATATTATTTTTAAATAAAATTTATTCTAATAGATAATTTAATATTGGATATTTGGTTCATATTTAAATAATTTGATTTTTTATTTTATCAATTACATAACACGTAGATTAATTAATTTTTATCATCTGAACAGTTTTACAATATTTTTAATGATACATGATATTATCATTTGCTTGGAAAATTTTTAGGCATATTTATATGAAGAATTTTTCATTTAAAAGCAAAATATATAAGTGCAAAAAGATTTTACATTTGAAAAATATAAATATTATTTTCTGTTTTCCCTCAGGTAATCGCTCATTCTGGTGATCTTCAATCATCTTGCGCAAAGATGAATCGAGCCCTTCGTGAATTCCGTGTGCGTGGAGTAAAGACAAATATCCCTTTTCTATTAAATGTTTTGGAAAATCAAAAGTTTCTCAACGGTATCGTCGATACGTACTTCATCGACGAGCATCCTCAGCTTTTTCAGTTACAGCCCAGCCAGAATCGAGCGCAGAAGTTACTAAATTATCTCGGTTGGGTTTTAGTGAATGGTCCAAGCACACCATTAGCTACTCAGCTGAAACCGGCAGACATCAAACCGCATATTCCACAGATTGCTCTAGGTATATGATCGCTTACTAACGAATATAGCAATAATCTGGGGTAATGCTAAAAGATCCCAAATGTCATTTTTGGATTTATATCCAAATGACATATATGCACTTCAGTTCAGTTTAATTATATGCGAAGCAATTCCCATTAAAATACTTTTTAAGGTTAATCATAAGATACAAACATTCGAATCCGAACCCTATTATAAATTTCGACCTTATAAACATTTGATCCATAATGTGACGAAATTACTAGCCGTAATTAGAACAAAGTCGTGCAGAAGATGTGCCTTCATGGATCAGCAAAACAGGGGTTGTATTTTTTTCTTCTTTTTTTAAGAATAGGATGTCTATTAATTCTTTGATTAATTAATTAACATTGTTATGTGAATGTTGCTACACAGATTAATTTTCAAATATTTAAGAGTGACTGAAGATATAATATTTTTTGAGGCGCTATGATTCTAATAATTTCTAATTCGTTAACAAATAAGAAAAATTGATATAGAAAATATTTTTACACTCTCACATATTATGTATTATGTGCTATAATATATAATGAAACTCTCATTTAATATTTTTATAAATTTACACAAGAGTATCTCTCTGTCAAATTTAACATAATGTTGCATAATTTTTTTTAAATTAATTAACGTACTTTTTTATTTTTTTTTAATGAAAGTAAACAATAACAAACGTATGACAAATTTACAAAAGAAATAATAAACATCCTTTTTGCTTATCAATGACAATTCGTTTCCGCTTTTTTTGCTGGGTTTACAGGAAACACTCTATTAAAGCGTTATATCAAAGATCTTTATGTTATATCTTCACTTCTGGTGTGTTCTTGTCTCTAAATTCAAGCGTGATTATTGCACCGCGCTGCATTAAATACACTGCACACATTGTGCGAATCAATAAATGGGGTCACGAAACATTTTCATGTCTCTACTTATCATCATTACATTAATAACATAATAATAATTATTATAATGATAATGATAATGATAATGATAATAATAATAATAACAACAATAATAATAATAATAATAAGAAGAAGAAGAAGAAGAAGAAAGCATGCTGTTTTCCCTCGTTAGTAATTAATATTAATAATTCTCAATATCTCATCCTCTGCATAATTAAGAAAAAAGTGCATTAATAATTAAGATGTCATTAATATACAGTATGCCTTCACAAGTGGGACAAATATCGAATAAATTAAAATAAATCATGAAAATCTTCTATTTAAAGATTTATCATTATACTCTTATGTAATGACTTGTAATTTTGGATATGTTAATTTCCTTCTCATACACACTTCACTGTTTATAGCATGCTTTTATTTTTTTGTTTGGCAATTTTTTTAGACTTTGCTAAGCTTGCAGCTGCAGAAGAGACCAAAGATCCCGATGTTCCAGGTATGGTTACAATATTATATCATGCTTTTTTTTTAGCTTATATTATGTTAAAATCCATTATTGTGCAGATTGAGAAGATAAACTGTGAGACTATAGGTATAGTATAGCAAAGCAAAATTTTATTTTTTTATTTGTTCTTTTTTTCAGATTGACGAAATTGTATTTATCGAAATTTATTTTTTAATTGATTTATTTTTTATCGAATTTAATAGCAAAATTTAATATACTGGATAAGATAATAAGAAATGAATTGTTGTTAATAAATGCTATTAATAATAATATAAATAATGTAAATATATATTGCTATAATATATTAAAAAATGTGAATTCATAATAATATTAATTTATAAATGGACTATGTTTGCCTTTTTATAATTATAAATTTTGATTTATATTTAATTTTTATTTATATTTTTAATTATATTTATTTTTATTAAATATCTTTCTTTTATGGTTATAAAACATTTTATTTTAAGCATTTTGAAGCATTTCTTCGAATAAAAAGTTATGTCTAATCATATTATATACAATAATATTTAATAACTATGTACAATAATATTTAAAATAAGGATTTTCACATATTCGACATTTTTGTGCATATAATTGCAGAAAAGAATCAATAAAAAATAGTCAATATAAATATAATTAATATTCATAAAGATTTTATATAATTTCATATTAAAGTAATAATTATAAACATATTTATTTCATAAATAATTTATTTTTTATTGACTCCTTTTTAATCAATGATAAATGTCGATAATCTACCGCTTCTAGAAATATTTTGTCGCGCTTATTAACAATAGCATGTATCAAATAACAATCCATTCCTTTCAAAAGAATATCAAACTGATTCACTTCTGCGCTTTTTTCCAGATGTTTTGGATCCTCCGAAAGGATTCCGTCACATTTACAAGCAGCAAGGTCCAGAAGCCTTCGCCAAGGCTATTAGACAACACAAAGGTCTTCTTTTAATGGACACTACATTCCGCGATGCGCATCAATCTCTTCTGGCAACTCGCGTCCGATCGCACGATCTGCTAACGATCTCTCCGTTTGTCGCACACAAATTTAACAACCTCTATTCGTTGGAGAACTGGGGCGGCGCGACTTTCGATGTGGCCTTGAGGTTTCTCCATGAGTGTCCTTGGGAACGGTTGGAGGACATGCGTAAAGCCATCCCAAATATCCCATTCCAAATGTTGTTAAGAGGCGCCAATGCTGTCGGATACACAAACTACCCTGACAACGTGGTCTTCAAGTTCTGTGAATTGGCTGTGAAAACTGGCATGGATATCTTCAGAGTATTCGATTCACTCAATTATCTGCCAAATCTTATCGTTGGTGAGTTTGGAGAAATTTCATTATAATGTGAATTAATAATAAAATATATTCTCCAAAAAGAAATCTTTTTACTCTAATTTAACATACATTACAAAACCGATCTATTAGGTCGGAGAGTTTTCTCATAAAAATTTCCTTATTGAATTCGAGTTCTTCTTCAGGTATGGATGCCGCTGGAAACGCCGGAGGTATCGTTGAAGCGGCAATTTCCTATACGGGCGATGTGAGCGACCCTAATCGTACAAAGTACAATTTGAAATATTATACCGATTTGGCGGATGAGTTGGTCAAGGCAGGCACTCATGTACTGGGGATCAAGGATATGGCCGGATTGCTCAAGCCAAGAGCAGCCGAGATATTGATTGACGCGATCAGGCAGAAGCATCCGGATATACCTTTACATATACACACACATGATACTGCTGGAGCCGGAGTAGCCTCCATGTTAGCCTGTGCAAAAAGCGGTGCCGACGTTGTAGATGTTGCTGTTGACAGTATGTCCGGCATGACTAGTCAACCTTCTATGGGCGCTATTGTTGCTTGTCTTCAAGGTATATTTAAAAAAAACAATTTTTATTTCCTTTATTAACTATTAATAATTTTTTATTTAACTGCACATGTAGATAAATTTTGATTTAATTTTAAATGTGAAAATTGATGAAATTGCATCAATTATACTTATTATTTAAATAGAGAGTCACTATAAATTTATTAATAAAAATCGCAATACATATATTATAAATTATAATATTAATGCACTAATAACATTAATATTAATACATATACATCAAAATTAAGTTAAAATTAAAATTAATAAAATTGTTAATTTATATTATAATAGGAACGGATATTGATACAAAACTGGATCTCCCTGATATCTCGGAATATTCCGCATATTGGGAACAAACGAGAACACTCTATGCACCCTTCGAGTGCACAACAACGATGAGGTCTGGAAACGCGGATGTTTATCTCAATGAAATTCCCGGTGGACAATATACAAATTTGCAATTCCAAGCTTACTCCCTCGGTTTAGGCGAGTTTTTCGAAGACGTGAAGAAAGCGTATAGACAAGCCAATCTCTTGCTCGGTGACATCATTAAAGTCACGCCAAGTTCTAAAGTTGTCGGTGATTTGGCACAATTTATGGTTCAAAATAAACTGACAGCTGATGACGTACTGAAGAAAGCGGAAGAATTATCGTTTCCTAAATCGGTGGTCGAGTTTCTTCAAGGCGCTATTGGTGAACCTCATGGAGGATTCCCTGAGCCATTGAGGTAAGAATATTTTGCACGAACATAATGCATCTCAAATGATTATCTTGCGATTTATTAAATTTAATTTGCATTCGTAATGTCTTCAGATCGAAGGTTCTTAAGGACATGCCACGCGTGCAAGGTAGACCAGGCGCGAGTTTACCACCACTTGACTTTGCCGCTTTGACGAAGGAGTTGAAAGAATCCCATCCACATGTCAGCGAAAAGGACGTCATGTCGGCCGCGCTTTATCCTAAAGTAACGAAGGACTACTTGAATTTCAAAGAACAATTTGGTCCGGTAGACAAATTGGAGACCAGAGTCTTCCTTACGGGACCTAAAGTGGGTGAAGTATTTGATGTCACAATTGAAAAAGGTAAAACTCTTGGTATCAAAACTCTTGCGGTTGCCGAAGATCTTACGAAGAATGGCGAACGCGAGGTATTCTTCGAGATGAACGGCCAGCTGAGGTCTGTGTTTATCAAGGATAAGGAGGCTGTCAAGGTAAATGCAAACTTTTGACATTACCTTATACAAAGTCATTTTATATCAAAATATTATGACTGAATTATAATTAAGATAAAACTAGATAATAATAATAAAATAAATACTATAGAACTAGATAATAAATAACAAAATTAGATAATAATTACAGTGAAATTAAAATAAAATTATCTAAAAAGTTAAGCTAGAAAATGAGATTATCATCAAGATCAAAATTAAAATAAGATGACAGTCAAATTAATATTGAATGTCAATTTCAAACAAAGTACAATTTGCATTTTGTTTATTCTCTATACAGGAACTGCATGTGCATCCGAAAGTGGTGAAAGGCGACAACAATCAACTAGGGGCACCGATGCCCGGTGAAGTGATCGACATCAGGGTAAAAGTGGGCGATACTGTAGAAAAAGGTGTACCCTTAGTCGTATTATCCGCCATGAAGATGGAGATGGTCGTACAGGCGCCGAGAGCAGGAAAAATCAAGAGTCTTGACATCAGCTTGAATATGAGACTTGAAGGAGATGATCTCATCTTGACATTCGAATAAACTTTCGTGTTTCGACAAAAATGTTCCAAGTCATTGTTGCAAGTCTTCTTCCCATAAAGATGGCATGAAATATTTATTGCAAACTGTTTGCTTCGGTAAGATATGATGAAATCTTCGCCATATGAAACCTTCGCCATGCGGAAATTGAATCTAGTTTTTCTTTGTTAAATACTACTTTAAAATTCTGTCTATAGTTACATATTATAGAAGATGTCAATACATTAGACTAATTAGACAATCAATACAATCAAAACTATGGTCCACTTTTAATTAAACAAATATTTCATGAAAAACAAATTATTTCCTCTATTCGTTTTCATTTCTAAAAAAATTCGTTCTAATTTCTAAAATAATTCGTTTTTATTTCTTAAAAAATGTATATTTAGCTTTATTTAAAATAAAATTCAAATATTCTGTATATATTATTTGCACGGAGCAAATGGCCAACATGATTAATGTGATACAATCCAACGAAGCTGCTAAAAGATATCAATTAATACCAAATATAATATATAGAGCATTCATTTAAGAAAATTTATTAGGAACTTAAAAAATTCAATAACAAGATTATTATAAACTTTTCAATATAATACATTTTTCGAGATTTTTGTATAAAATAACTGCAACTGATAAATTGTTAAAAACTTGTAAGAATTTCATATTTGACTATACAAAAAGATGTACATTATATATATACTTTTTTTATACATTTAAAAATGTAAACATAAGTATATATAAAGTAGATTTTTAAGAAAAATACAATTGCAATCAATTTTAAATAAAATCGATGCATTTAAAAAGAAAAAGAGAACATTGACTATAAAAATTATAAAAACTTCTTAAGCTCGATTATTTTCAGTACATCGATATCAATATGCATATTTTATATAAATTGATTGCATCGACACAATTAATCTTATCTGTTTATGGTGAACAATGTACAAAAAAACAAAAAAAAGATCAAACACCTTCTTGTTAGTGTTCAGATTTTATATTAATTGTAGCGTGTATAATATAAGCGATTAGCCTGGTAATTTAATTACGATAACTCAAGCTAAGCCTTCACGAACGATTTAGCAACTGTATGGAAAAAACTTATTCAGGGAATAAAAACAAGAATATTTCTGAAAAAGCTTGTCTTTGTCTTCTAGATCAAGATCAAATATTATGTCTTTTGATAAAAAAGAAATCATCGATCGAAAAAATTATCTTTCACAGAATTATCTTTAAAAGAATAATAAACAAGATATATATATCCATGTTCTATAATTTTATAATTACCTTAACACATTATTTTAAGCAAATTATTATCAAAAAAAATATATGTATATTGTGATATATTAACACATGCTATATTAAAAAGAATAGAAAATAAATATCTCTCTCTCTCTCTCTCTCTCTCTCTCTCTCTCTCTATATATATATATATATATATATATATATATATATATATATATATATATATAGAGAGAGAGAGAGAGAGAGAGAGAGAGAGATATTTATTTTCTATTCTTTTTAATATAGCATGTGTTAATATATCACAATATACATATATTTTTTTTGATAATAATTTGCTTAAAATAATGTGTTAAGGTAATTATAAAATTATAGAACATGGATATATCTTGTTTATATATGTATATATATATATATATATATATATATATATATATATATATATATATAAAATTACTATGAACATTCTCTTACAATAGAATGTAACATATTGACAACATATTCTTCCTCCGCTCATAAAGCTAAGAAAGTATTATATATTACTTATAATCTATGTTTTAAATTATTTTTAAAAAAATTTGTTTTATATTTTTAATTAAAATATATATATGTATTTTTGTGAAGATAGAAAACACATGCTTCAACAATCAATTCAATTACCTTTAGAGTCTGAAAATGTTTTAAAAATAAAATAATATATTACTTATAAATACTTTATTTCAAGTTTTTTTTAGTTTTTTTTAGAAAAATAATTGCATCCATAATATTTCTTAATAAATCCTATACGTATTTATACGCATATGCATGTACATATATATATACTTAAATATTTCATATGAAATAAAAAATTCTTTATCCTCTAAATTAATTAATATCTAGTAATTTAATAATTCAACTCTTTTTTGAGATATTTAATAATATATATTTAGATATTTATTATATTATATATTAGATATATTAGACAGATATAATAATATATATTTAAATATTTATTATATTAGAGTTTTTATGCTGTTAACAATCACAAATGTCTAAAACATTTTTAATTATTTCGTTAATTTCTTTCTAATTCTATTGCTATTAAATTATTTTATTTTATAATTTTACTCTAATAAATATCTCAATGTGTTAACTTCGATATGATATATTGCACATATAAATTTCAATTTAACACTTTATCAATAAGATAAATATTTTAAATATCTAATAAATACTTCTGCCTAAAAAAAACTCTTATAATAAAAAATAATAACTAATCACTAAGGAAGTAAGAAGGCAGGATTTTAGGATACAAATAGAGAAAGCTTTAAATATTCTGTAAAATTTGAAGCTTAGTGCATCCATTTATTGTAATAACCCATCATATACTCGAAAGGAGAAGAAGTTTTCATGACTCTTTGCAAATATGCGAAAACGTGGCAATAAACTTGTGGATCTTTAAGTCTGGGCGTATACAGCTCATAAATGACAATGGAAAGAGACTGTCACCGAACGCCGACAAATATATATATATATATTATATGTATATATATAAAACATTGTATAAGTTAACATTTCTGACTAAACTCTTATCTGTGTATCGAATTCGATACAATATAATTACAATATATCTGTATAATAAATATGAAATATTGATATATATGTATATGTTTATATACTTTATATATGTATATATATATATATATATATATATATGTATATAATCGTAATATTTTTGCTTCGATATATTTAGCAATATTTTGTCTGAACGATAAAAAGAATCTTTTTTTTTCAATATTTTTATCTTTTGATAAAGTTTCGCGAGATTACTTGCTAAGAAGATCGGTCCCAAATTTCCCACGCGTTGCGCGTCCATTAAAAGAAACCTGGTTTCCATCATAGAGACTGCGTTGTCGCAGTCGCATGTAATTTATGCTAAAGCGATTTTCGGTGACTATAGATATTTCGAAACCGTAGATTCCTCCGCTTATAAATACTTACATTGGTAGTAACATGATACATGCAAACTAGAGGTAAACATGTGTCGATGAGAAAGATAGAGTGAACTAGTGAGATATTTTGGAAGGCAAAAAGTGGGCGAATTCTTAAAACTATCGGCCCGATCGGTGAATTCTTTCACGAATAATTGGCATATTCATGAAAATAATTATGGCATCAATTCGACGAATCGATAGTTTGATACTAATTGCTTGTTGATAAACTTCCCTATTACATTCGAATAAAATAGTTAAAGCTAATAAGTTGAAATCGAAAGCGGTATCGCATAAAGAATGAGTTGCGTACTACACACACACATATTGTCATTATTATTAAATAACACAAACATGAGGGTTGAAATAAGTTTACGACGCATAAAGGCTGAACTTTCAAGGCTGCCGCATCTGATAAAATGTGCATAACACGCGATTTAACTCTTTGCGATCCAAGGTTACCACCATGACCATAGATAACAAGCACTTATATTGCACTCCGTTGCAATCCAAGCCGTTTGGCTATTCTGGGATATGAAGGTCACTCTATAATTGCGAGCACATTTAAATGTGTGTACTTGTTCATACTATGCTCGAATTCGTAGGGTGAATTTAATTCATTATACTTAAAATAAGAGTTAACCGCTAATCCACAATAATAAATGTTTATAATAATCCAAATGTTTATAATAATATATAATATAAAGATAATATATCAAATAATTAATAAATTGAAAAAAATATTTTATATCTCGATATATAGAATCGAAAAATGATATTATATCTTATACTAGTAAGATAGAGATAAATAATATTACATTTTAATAGAATGCTAATTTTACTTCCAGTACAGGTGAAGAATTTAAAATGTTTTCGTTGTAAAATTTATTTCTATCATCACTAAAGCAACATACGTTCGTTGAATCAACAGGTTCTTCGATGTTAGTAATTGGTCGCGTGACGATATCGCATATTCATTTAAGTCAATACGCCAATATAGGGAAGCTCAACAAGCAAATATATCTCTTAAGAATCGGCTTTTAGTACAAACAGTAGATAAGTATAGCGTAGGTATTCAAAGTAGAAAGTGTAAAGTATCACAAGAATTACAATAATCGTAATAATTACATTACGTCGCAAAGATTAAGTTCTTGACCTTATTACATCGATCGCACAGTAATTATAAGCGCTTTAATCGCATCCCGCGCTTCGAACACGCGCCGATAGACAAAGGGATCTCTATCAAGTCGGATAACTCTCTGTAAATACATCAGTCTTTGACACAATAATTATAATAACACCACATGACAGAATAAAGCCGTGAGAGAAAGATCGTCTTATGGCATGAAGACAAAAGTACTTACATAAAACACGACTTGTATTTAGAACGTGGTCGAATATAATGTGCTGCATTGCCGGAAGAGAATATCTCTCCGGTAAATTCTGCGAAAGAGACTTTACTTTAATAGAAGAGAGAAAATGGATTGTTTTAATGAAGTCCATTAATATGGTACATAAGCACTTATCAAGAAAGTAGAATTGCTCAGCAAAATTGCTTTTTATGCGTGATAAGCCAAATCACTCGATTGAAGAATAAGACGTCAATCCCGTATTGTATTGGAAAAAGTGTGTATTTCTGTTATCGATATACGTAGGTTTTGATTATGAGTAAAATATGAGATTTTTTAAAAATCTACCTATATATCTGGAACCGGGATTTTTTTATGATAAATAATTAATAGTTGCATTGATATTCTTTTTTATATATTTACTGGTCTCATGCTATTCAAAAGTTTATGCGCAATATTTGTGACGGAATAGCAGAAAGAAAATAATTAATAAAAATCGATAAATTTATCTAAACTCTAAAATGTGTATACAATGTGACAAAATTTAACAAAAATATTACAACACGACAATAAAATATAATTTCACTAAAATTCTCTCGGTTCCATCTCTTGGAGCGAATTTCGCTCTAATAAAGATACAATTGCAACGATTTTATATTTGAAATTCTGCCAGAATTAGCAGCAATTAACTAACATTATTATCAAATTTCGATCAAATATTTTAGCCCACAAAGGTGCATGCACCAAAACCAATTCCCTTAGGCCATACAATTTATTCCCAATATCGTTAATCAAAGCGTACGCGAACAACACACTATAGCTCATAATTTAAGTCGCTGTGGCTTGCGGTTGAGGCGGTGTCGGCGCCTGTGTGTTAACATTTGGCCTATAAAACCGGTTGACTAATTGTTTCAAACTCATTACAACGCCTAATCCGGTTCCTGGTTCCATGTTGATAAATGAATCGAGATTATCCTTGCACGCTGAAATATTTGAGATGCAACAAATAAATAAAAAAGTGTCATAAATAGATGATACATATATATACACATACATATATGCTATTTGAGGGATCGTGGCATAATAAAAATTAGAATGATTAAAACAAATAAATATTAAAAAAAAATAGGCTATAGAACAAGCATATTAATTTTGATTACGTTTGCGCAAAAGATGTAATTTTAATGCTTCAAGAGTTATATAGAGAATTTTTATAAAATTTCAAAACTTTGTTAGATCTCTCTCTACATACTTGGTGTCGAGATCGGAGGATAATCTGGCGGTGTCTTGATCCATGTGCCATCCTTGCGCTTCATATGATGCCGACTTGATGCGAACTGTTGCAAATATACGCTGGCAGGTACCAGACGGAATCTTCTGTGATATTCAGGCCGCAATGCTTCATCAGATCTGAAGGTTTCGGTGGCATATTTCCAGAAATGTGTAGGGAACGGCAAGGAACTCTCTAAATCGTACACCACTGCCCTTTCATCGGGAGCATAGATGAGAATAGCATGGTAGTCCTACACAGACAAGGCAATGTATATGTATA
Organism: Camponotus vicinus; assembly: GCF_025532165.1. Lineage (NCBI taxonomy): Eukaryota > Metazoa > Arthropoda > Insecta > Hymenoptera > Formicidae > Camponotus > Camponotus vicinus. The sequence continues at coordinate 24,565,414 of NW_028141956.1, forward strand.
CGAAACATTATTATGAAACGGATGTATATTTCCTCGATTAATTATCATGCTTTTGCAATACTAACCCACACGACCAATTTGTCCTCGTCCTTTCCGGCCCGTTGACGCCAAAGGGGAACGCTTCGTCGTGAATTGCTTACGAAAAGAACATGACAATGTTGCAATTCGGAGGGATGCCTAGTCGCTACATCTTGGCAAAGTTTCCATATGTTTTCTTCGCTGAAATTGAGTACATGTTCCTCTTCATCTTCGATTAAAAACATACGCTAGTATCCTGATTCGTTTTTTTGCACAAAACGCGAAATAATTCAGTATAATTAATAAAATATATAATAGCAAAAATTGAAATAGCAATGTGCTATAAAAATGTATATAAAAATAAATATGTGCAACAGATTCTACAAAGAATATGTTAAAAAGTTTCATAGGATATCACATTTCATATCACATCAGTATATAAAATCAAAATCAATAAGCAAAGTGTTTAGGGTAAAATAAAAAAGTAGTATAACATATATTATTATTAAATAATAGTAGGAAAGTACAATAAATATCAATTAAAAATTTATCATATATCATAAAATAGAACACAATTCATTGTTTATATTATATGTATTAACAGACAAGAAAATATCAAAGAGAAATATAAATATCAATCTTCTATTTGATAGCATTTATCTTTTCAAAAAAATTAAGAAAAGATTTTTATATTTAATTATTTTTTTCTATATAATGTCCTGTAAAAAACATGGCTTGATAAAATGAAAAATAAAATATACGTAAATCATATACGTGTTTTATAGAAAACAATGTCAAATTAAGGATTCATGAACAAGCTTATTTATAAACACCATACACCTCTGAAATATTATATCCAGCAGAGTACGATAAAAATAATATAATGAAATTCTAATTGCAACATATAATGTAAAATTCAATCTGTTGATTTAAAAATTAGTTTAAAAAGATTGTCGAAAACGTAGTGCATAGATTAATCTAGTTTTAGCAGATTACGTGCTCCTTGCAATTACAAGAAAAAGGAAACCAACGTGAATGCGTTCGTGCAAGCAGTTTAACACAATATACAGCCTCGCGTGCCGTTTTATGCGCATTATCTATCGCATACATTATTAATTGTAACAAAAGCGAGCTCGTATATTCGCACTACTTAAATAGAACGTAAACGAGCCGCGAAACGATATAGCATCGGCATGCCTTGAATCAATGACTCATTACTCCAAAATCCATTTCACGGAAAATAACTGGGGCAAAATACACAAAATACGAATAAGCAGTCGCATAAAATTCGTCTGTTGATATATATATAATTAATTCATTTGCATTCATTTTTTAACAGATTGCAGCATTTTTTAAACAGATTATTTGCAACGAATACATATGTACCTATTAAAATAATTAAAATAAGTTTTAAAATTATATATTTATATATTAAATGAATTTTTAATAAATATATCATTTTTTATGTATGTATGTATGTATATATATATATATATATATATATATATATATATATATATATATATATATATATATCTGTAAAAAATGCATAAAAAAAATTAATTTACACATTTTTATTATTAATATATCGTGATATAAAATGCATAGCTGTTATATTAAAATTATATAATTATATATTAAAATTGTATTTCTCGCAAAAATATAATTCTTATAAATCAAGATCATTCACCATAAATTGATGAGATAGAAGTGCGAAATAAAATTTCCATTAAATTATTTACCATGACGTTATGCTTTTCTATTATTAAATATCAGAGCTACTGCTCGGTTGTCTATTTTTTCACTGCATATTCGGTCAATTTACATTTAAATATATCATCGGAAGACGCTCATTTTTTAAGAGAAGGATAAGTCTAATTCATCTGTATATTTATTGTGTTTCGAATCGCACGCCGCGCGTATAGGATACTGCAAAGATGGCGGCGAACTCGCTCGCGGCTGTCTGCAACGTATCGATCGGAGCACGGTGCATGCCGCAATACGACGCGTTTATTTGTCCGAGGATCGATCGGCGCCCCGGGGCACGCCATGATTGACCGCAAACCGCGGCTACGTCGGCCGTGATCGGGTACTCACCAGTAGCAGCTCGTGTTCACGCAATCGGACGCCTTCGTGAACAGCGGCACCAGGGGCTTAGCGTTCCCGGTCACGCGAGGTTCCACGGCCATATCCTGTGCTCGCTTCTACCGTATGCTTCTGTCGAACGCGGGGACGAGATTACGACGCGAATCGAGACGCACACACACACCCGCGCGCGCGCGCGCGCGTTAAGCGGACCACGCGCACTTCGCGAGCGCGTTCATAACGAAACGTCAAAAGTGACTGCGTCTTGCTCGACAAATCTTCCTCAGCCGAGATCCGCGCATCCGACCGACCGGAACATTGTTTGATTACTGCACCATCAGTGCGGCTCGGGAGCCAGTGTGTCCCCAGATCGAGTGAGAAGACCCCACCAATCCGCGGTACATCTAGGGACCTGCGCAATCGACCATCGTTTTGACAGATGCGCTGAGACGCAAAATGTTTCTCCAAGAATAAATTTTTTTTTCATAATTTTGTTAAATTACTTATAAATTATTTATACTATATTGATGAAGAGCATATATTATATTAAGAGTATCAATTATTATCTGTGTCAAGTGTCAATTTATTTAAAAACTGCCCTCCCCCTCTCTCTCTCTCTATGTTAATAAAATATATAATGCTCATGTAATAAATATAAAAAAATTATTTATGTTGAATAAAATATGTTCAATTTTTTCGTTCCTTTCAATCAAAATATATATCAATAATATTTTTAAGTAAAAAGAGAAAAAAGAGTTTAAGAATATAATGTATAGAATTAATAAAATTTTTAATTTGATTATTCGAATCAAGCAAAATGCTCGAATATATTTTGAATATTTGTACTCTTAAATAAATCGAGAAATAATTTTTTATTTTATTTCTATTCTATTCTATTTTTACTATCATTCATTAATTATTTAACTGATAAAGATATCTTTTTTTAACTTTTTAAAATTCACGTCGCTTCTTGTAATGAGTCTAGCGATACTATTTTTGCAATAAAATATGTACATGATAAAAAACTAATTGACTAACTCTGGTCATATATTTTCGTAGTTTCTTGCTTGATTTGATATAACATTGCGTAAACATATGTTGCATGCATATACGTCTATATGAATAATATGAAAATAAAGGCAAATAAAATGTAATCTGTTATATTTTTCGCAATTGTATGTCAAACTATTATTGCTGGGAAAAATATATTCAATTTATTACGATTCCTCATTAATAATTTAATGAAATAAATTTCATTTTGCGATAAATGGTTTCGTTTATATAACGTGAAAAAGTTAGTTTTTTATATAATGATATATATAACATTACATATTATATCATTTTATATTGATATTACCTAACTTAATCAATAAAATGAACATTTAAGAGACAATAAAAGTTTGCTTTTTTGTCAATTGTAAAAAAGAATTATATAATATTTATCGACACATGTCGCACAATAAATATGATATAATTCTGCACAATGTATTTGTATCTAATCTTCACATATAATTAGAACGCAGTGAAATTGTTTGTCCGCTAATGTTGATAATGATAAAGTGAAGACCTTGTCCGGATATCACATGATTGCTTATATATATCGTGCTTGTCATGCTTATAAAGCTTGTCGCATTCGTTCTATTTTCCAGTTACCGCGGATTTCGTGTGGAATATAAATTGTGTTTATATACATATTTTAGTGTACCTATCAAAGTTACGTAATAAATTGTACAATATACGAAATAATAACAACTGTAACTAAAATGGCTATTAATGCTGCGAAAACTGTACTCAAGCAAGGCAAAACTGCATTATTCATATGCGATGTTCAGGAAAAATTCGCTAAGGCTATACACGAATTCGACAAGATTGTTCAAAATTCAACAAAATTGGTAAATCTATCAAATGACGCGTATATTAAATGCTTATAAAATATGATTTAATATATATAATCATGTATAATTTTTATACAGATGTAAATATACATAATTGATGAATTATTTATAGATTGGAAATCATTGAAATTTAATTGAAATTATGCACATATGTGGAAGATTATGTTATTTTATAGTCCTTGTAGTATAGTTATTTTAGATATTGATTTTCCTGAAACCTGTCATGATAAGATGTGTTGCAATACATCACTATGACAATATGATACAATTGATAATGAGATTGATATAAAATATAATTATTCACAGATCAGTGCTTTAAAGCTTTTGAATGTGCCTATGCTAGTTTCTGAGCAAAATCCAACATCTTTAGGGAAAACCATACCTGAACTTGACATATCTGGAGCGAAAGGTCCTTTTGCAAAAACTCAATTTAGTATGTGTACTCCTGAAGTAAGTATATGTGTATGTTGTATTCTATATAAAATAATATTATATAATAATACTAATGTAATAATATAAGTAATATATGATATTAGATATAAATATACATTGTTTGCTTTTTTAGATTTGTAAGGAGCTTGAAACACTTTGTTGCGGAGAAAAACCAGTCTCTATTATACTTATTGGTGTTGAAACACATGTCTGTGTAGAAAATACAGCTGTTGACTTGAGACAAAATGGTTACGAAGTTCATACTGTTGCAGATTGTTGTTCTTCACGTACTCAGGAAGATAGACTATTAGCTTTAGAGGTGACACATTATTCTTTCTCAATTTAATATTAGTGTGTTTATGTATACACATTATTAAAGAGACATATCTTTTTTACAGAGAATGCGAGATATAGGATGTCACATAAGTACTTCTGAGAGTGTTATATTCAAAATTTTACATGATGCAAAACATGAACAATTCAAAAATATATTGGCTCTCATCAAAGCACCAACTTTGTACACAGGATTAGTTTCTGTTTCAAAAATATAAATATTTTTAACAAGTTATCTATATGACAATTATATCAATTATAAATTCTATGTCAATATACATCTTTTAAATTTAAGTTAAATACATTTTCTTTTTTACAATTTTTAATACATTTTGTTAGACTGTAGTAATATTAAGCAATTATAAGCAATTCTAAAACAAAAAAAAATTATTTTTATCAAAATGTTTTATTTATACAAAGGGATATAAAAAATATACTGTATAATATAAGAATATATAGCATACAGCATAATGTATAGTGATAAAGTACACTGTAAATCACACAATAAACTGAACTTATTTTCTGTTTATTTTGTGCCTGTTGAGCCAAATCCTCCTGTACCTCTATTTGTATCATTTAGACATTTTACTTCTTCCAATCTGGGATATATGATCCTTTCACATATCAATTGAGCTATACGATCACCTGGTGCAACTTCAAAATCCTCATTGCTATGATTAAACAGTAGTACACCAAGATTACCACTGTAACAGAAAATAAAAATAATAACACCTGGACTCTAATATTTTTAAAATATGTAGAAATTATATACGAACCGATAATCTGCATCTATAACACCTGCACCTACATCTATGTGATTTTTCCATGCTAATCCAGATCGTGGTGCAATTCTGCCATATGTACCAAGAGGAACTTCTATTTGTAAGTCAGTTTTAACTAATTCCTTGCCATGGGCTGGTATGATATACTTGTATGCACTTTATATAGAAGAAAAAGAAAACAAAAAATTTTTAAATCTTTTATATATAATCGTTTTAAATAACTATTTTAATCACTGTTAAGTATACTACGAGAAAAGTTTTGTAGTAATTATCAAATATTATCAAAAAGACATTAAATTAATAATAAATTAATAATAATAAATCATAGATAAATTTATTAAATATACTTTGTCTCGAATAGAATTATTATAGGCTGGTATATATTAGTTTATTAATTTTTAATATTTCTAATATTATTTTAAATATCTACAATAATTGAATAATGAATAAACTGGCATGACATCGTCCGATTAAATTGCTTCTCGCATATTATCTACATAGTGCTTGATAACGACAATGAGTGGTAAAAATTAGCACTCTCGTTAAGAATAATATACCTTCGTAAATCGTATCCTGCCGCATATTCCGATCCTTTCGTCGGTGCAAATGCTTTGTCCGACAATTTCGCGAACTTTAGCGAAATGATTTCCGACTCTTTCTCTGACATAATTATTATCTGTGAACTGGCTTCACTGCGAACACGTCACAAATCCTAATGCCACGCTTTGCTACATTTGCTTGCCGGTTACCGCCAAAAAATTGGCGGTAAACAGCTACAGCCATATTGACCGTTTACAAAAACATATGTATGTGCATTTAGTTACTGTACAAACTTACTTGTAAATTTAGTTATTTAGTTTATAAACTTACTTAATCTGTATCAACCGGCATAATTTGCAAAGCCATGAAGAAAAACGCGACATATCTCGGCACGTGTAAAATAGGCACGTTGAGAATATACGTAATAAAATCAATATATATTTGTAGCCGCGAAATTTAAACGTACCACATAACAAATATAAAAATTTTATTTTACTATAAAAAAAGCCGAAAGAAATAAATGTGTAGGACGAAATGCTCTTAGTAATCCTAGATAATTCATGTCAAAGATGTCAAATTATAGATGCAACATTTTACAGAAAATAGGAGGGATACGGTGGCACTGAAAGACATATATAGGTTGTGTTCGCTTTGCACGCTCACGCGCTGTGAGCATCATTTTGTCTTTATTGCACATCGAATATCAAACAAAGATAGAATAATGCTTTCCGCACTGAAAGCGTCAAAACGAACGCAGCCATAATATGAGGTTTATGACCTATTGTGATCAGGTTAATAGCTATTTAATAGCGTGTTGATAACGCATGTTATGAATTGCTGTAAACACGCTTGAAATAGCACGTTTAATTGCTGTTTAGCATATTGATAACGATCGATAACTAAAAATTTGTCGGAAGTATCTATAATAAATATATCTCTTATTAGAAAACAAAATCAATAATGCTTCAATTATTAGGAAGCGCAAAATTGATTTATAACCTCATTGTAAATTTTGTTTTATTTCCTTACATGTATTCTGATTCTGATTACAATGATATCTAAAGCATGGATTATATTAAAATTTTTACGATTAATCGTCATAATGAACGATTGTCACATTAATGCATACAAAATAAAATTGGTTTATATAAAAAAAACACTATATAATGCACAAAAAACGATTTAATCTTTAAATTGCCGGCATTTTTTCGTTAAAATAATGATTTTTTTCCCAAAAATTTTTCTATATAAATAACAAAAATATTATACAAAATTTCGAGATTTGTTCAGAGCCACAAAAATGGCTTTCCCAGTCTACAGTTAATTTAGAAAAAAACAAATTGTTTTTTCTTATAGTCTTGCACGTATATTATTAAATTTATAATAAACTTTCCGGAAAATAAAGATCTTTAAGTTACATTTTAAATTACTGATCTAACATTTGTCTTTATGTTTCTTTAATTTTTTTAAATATATATACTAACAATAAGCATTGTCCTCGCTCTTGCTCTTGAGTTACCTTATTTTTAGTGCTCTCCATGTCTCTTCTTTCTTTTTATCGAAATATTCACAGCCGATATGTTGTAGCTCATTGTATCGGTAAATAGATTATATCCTGTTCTCCGCATCGTTAATCGAGCCGCACATTGTGCGTTAGTTACGCATGATAGTACGTGTTCCATTTTCGCTACTACCACGTAGCAGTGCGAATCCTTTTGCTTCCTGATGCAAAATATTATTCTTGTTACCGCAAAAACCACTAATATCAAGTCTAATGCCACGGCAAGATTAGAAGCCGGTTTTATGGAATAATGGCAAAACTCTGTAGTAAGGTCGGAAATAACTGCAATTTTAAGGGAGCCTGGCAAGATGTACCTTGTCACGGAAGTGGCAAGCATACACCTGATTAATCATCGTAAAAGAGCCTCGCGTAGGATCGATGGAGGAGACCCTCGAACTTAACCTTATGTTTTTAATAAAGCGCGATATGATACGCTTCGGTAAGAAAATAAGCATATCGCCGTACAATTTGCTTCAATCGACTTTATCCGTGTTGAAAAGGTCGGTTCATTCAGGCATAAGGATTTTAATTTACATGTCTTGATTGCATGTAATAAAAAAAAAATATTTCTAGAATTGGTTTATTTAAACATTTAAAAAAATCTATAATTTTTGTGAGACAGAGAGAAAGGGAAAGAGAGAAATATCTTTAGAGAAAAAAGAGAGAGAGAGAGAAATATCTTCAGTATCGATTTTACATAAATATAAATATCAAATGTCTAGATATTAAATATTATGCTCGAAAAAAGTATAAAATCACATACCAGGAATTTAGAACGCAAAAAAATATCTCTATAAAAAGGATAGTCTAAGAAATACGATATTATAAAAGAACTTGTATCATATCGGATTTCTCCGGATCCTATGACATATATATGATATTAAAAATTATATTTTGCTTTCACGTGTGTGAGAAGAAATTAAATCTGACCACTTGTCCAATGTAATTCTAGCGCAGCTAAAATGAACAAACTTCTCTCTGTTCCATCGAGTTTACTCTCTCGCGAATTTTAAATCTGTGGATTTTTTGGAAACTTTCAATATGTCAAATAAACGTCAAAGAAATTTATCGAGAGAATTTTTGTTGATTAGATGACTATTTGGTGCACATACAGTGTCTTCGTAAACAATTGTGGTCTATATTATAGAATGTGTTGAAATATGTGTTGAAGTATAAAAATGCAGTAAACGGAATTGATTCTATTACTTATCTGTTAATTAAGGTTAGTTTGATAAAATACTTTTGATTCGTAAAATTAATTACATAGCATGTGAAATTTAATTTTTATTAGAATTTATTAGAGATTGCCTTTCAATCTGCAAAAAATTTCTTTATGCAATTTTTATTTATATACCATTATTTATTTATATATAATGTGTGGTTATAAATATTTAGGTTTAAATTGATCTCATTTGATATAAATTTATTGCTTATATTTTATTCAAATTGTATAACACATTTCAATATAATATTTTTTATGTATTAATTACAGTGTTTTATAAAATCAAATGGAATTTGATTGATTAAGTTTATTTATTTATAATAACTGTATACAAGCTTTAATATTTTTCTTTTTATTTTAAGTTTATGCATGGTTTTGTTTAGTTTGTCAGAGTTAAAATGTCCAATTCAGAGGCTGGTGTAGGATGCATCAGTGAGGTAACATTTGCGATTAGTAAAGCAAGAAGTTCTCAAGCAGGTACTGTGAGAGTTCTTGATAGTCCTGATTCAGATGGATCTGGCCACTCAAATTCATTTACTGTGCAACGATTTAATTATTCCAATGATAACAATAATACAAATATTCTTCAATCACCCCTCACTAGCGAAGACTTGAGAATACCTATTGTTGGTTATGAAATTATGGAGGAAAGAGCTAGATTTACAGTTAGTTAATTCTTATATTAATTCTCTTATCCTCTCTTACTACTCTACATCATATTAAATTATATTGATTATATATTGATATTTAAATATATTATTATTATTATTATTATTATTATGACATACATAAATATAAATATTATGTCTTGCATTCAGAAAATATACCCCTTATACTTTTTAATTATAAATATTAACTTTAAGATGTAAAACTAAAATATATGAGAAATATGAGAACTGTCTTATTTATATTTTGTAAATATTAAAAAAAATAAGTGTTCTCTTTTTTTGATTTATAGGTTTACAAACTTCGAGTTGAATTGAAAAATGGCGATTGTTGGTTTGTGTTTAGAAGATATACAGATTTTGTTCGACTACTAGCTCAATTAAAAAGGCAAAAAGTTCCTATTGCTCATTTATCACTACCAAGAAAAAAATGGCTTGGTGATAATTTTGCTCCAAGTTTTTTAGAAGAAAGGATATGTGGGCTTCAAGCATTTGTTAATGGCATATTGAGTAGTCCAATTCTCATAGGTGTTTCATGCGTAAGAGAATTCTTTTGTTTGGATGAACCTCCTGTTTTATCCGATACAGCAGAGGAATCCAGAGTCAGTTTTATATCATGTAAATCAGATTTAGATCACAGCAGATTTTCTCTTGTTTAATGAAATATTTATTATTTTTTCAGGCAATATTTGAAGCACTGGAAGATACAATTTATAATTTAAGACAACAACTAAGAGAGCGTGATGCAGTACTTGCATCTGAAAAAGCTCGGTGCAATGAATTCCGGAAAAAGCTTCATCAGATATTGAGGTAAGTGATGAAATATAATTAATTATAAATATTTTTTTTTTATAAAACATTCTAAAATGTTTCAGTGAGAGACAAACCTGTTCAAAATGTGGTGCAACTCAATAGTAACTATATAGACTGCATATAATATCAGATTTGATAGAGTTAATTTATACAAAATTTAAATTAATGTTATTATAAAAAAAGAGTATATATAAGATTTTTAAATCTATCATTATATACAAGTAGAATATTTATCAGTGATATTTTACAGTCAGAATATTATATTAATTGATATAGAATTATTTTATTAGTACATAAGCTTTGTATATAAAATTTTATTCACACATTTTGTAATTTGACTAAATATTTGATACAAATTTTTAATAATTGATATTATTTATTACAAAGCTAAATTACAAATAATTCCACAAATAGATCTGGAATTTTTTGAAATATATAAATAAATTTATACTTATATACTATTTATTTATTGAAAGGAAACTCTACTTTCTCAATAGATGAGTATTTCTTTTCAACTTCCAAAAATATATTAACTTTAAATATACTTTCTATTATATTGTTTATGAAATTTATGTGCAATTCAAATGTTTAAATCATTATGGTTAAATTAAGCGTCTAACAAGTTGAATATCAAAATAGATTAACAAAATAGATAACAAAATAGATTAAAATAGTTTTTTGTATTTTGTCCATGATAGTAACTCAAACTTTTGTCCAGCTAAACAAAGAAACTAGATAGATTACAGAAGAACTTTTATATGTAAAATAATATTTTTGTATAATCTGATATTTTATGTAAGAAATTGTACATTTATTTCTTTTGTAAAAAATCTAATTAAGAATTATAAATTATAATTTAGATTAAAGTATAATAAATTATATATACATACATACATATATATATATATATATATATATATATATATATATATATATATATATAAATTATACATACAAATTATAATTTATAATTCTGAATTATCTTTTATTTATATGAAATTACTATACAAAAATATAGATAATATTTTATTGCCAATTATTAATATCATATTTAAAAAAGTTGCAAAAGAGTATATTTGTAGAATTACATTATTTTAAATTTTGTTTTCTCAGAATACTATTTTACATATAGCAAAATGTTATCAGATATAATAAAATGTGTATCCTTATAAAACAAATATATTACAATATTATGCGTTATTTTATCAGCGACATTATATCTTGATAGTACAATATATTGCACAAATATATAAAATATTATTTTTCCTAATTATTTATATCTTTTGTTATATATACATTTGTATTCTCTATATAAAATATTTTAATTATATGCTTAAAATATAAAAAGAAAAATCTAAAAATTTTGTTAATTGCATGGCAATTGTATTTCAATGTAAGGCACATTGATTTTATTTATGCTTATTGCATATTTTTTCTGGAAATTACGAAATGCACATATGAGCAAATATGAGCAAATATTTCATATACTTATATACATCAATGATGGATTTAAGATTTAATCAGTCTTTCCGTTCATCTGGTGCAACAACTAGGCATAGCGTTTGAATGAAGTATGTCAGTTTAGCTGAAAAAAGAGATTAAGTGTAAATTTTATTATATTTATAGAGAGAGATAAGCAGATTACGTTCTACAATAGCAAATGACACATAAAACTCTCTTGTTCAAAAAGCTTCTACATATGCTTCTGCATATTTCTTATTTAATTAAACTTACCTAATAAAATACTTCTTGTCTTCTTGTATACATAGATATGATACAAAATAATGCCGCATAGAACAAACGCGAGCGCGAAAAGATATTTCGTCGATGGTTCATAAATTATTGGTAGTACTGCAAGGAAGATAGAGATACCTAACACAAGCCAAGGTATCACGATAGGCACAGCGTATGGTCTGGAAGCGTTTGGTTTTGTCCGTCTCATGATTATAAGCGATACCATCGCGAATCCGTAAAACACCCACATGAGGAAACTGGCGAATTCGATTAAGGCGATTATGTCACCCAGTAGCAGACACAGTAATGAGAGTATGCCTTGGAAGATCACTGCGGGAGCTGGTGTCATTTTCTCCATATGCACATAACTGAAGACGCGTGGTATGTGGCCTTCTCTGCCTGCAACGAAGCATAATCTGGATACGCTAAATTGAATGCTAAGGGCGCATCCAAAGGTCGACAACACTACGCCGAGCGGTATCGCGAAACCCATCCAAGACGGTAAAACTCGTTCTGCCCAAAGAACCGCTACCGCTGGCGCGCTCACCATCTCTGATGCCGTCAACGCTGCCATGTACATCAAGTTCATAGATACATATAGAACGGTGATAACAGGTACTGCGATGAGAGTACTCCTAAGGATATTGATCTCGGGTTTCTGAACTTCCTCGGTGACAATCGCGGCCGAGGTCCAACCGTCGTACGCCCATAGACCGCTATAGAAAGCCAGAGCAATGTTCCCGGCTGATGTGGTTGTACCGTGAAAGGGATCTTTGAGAAGTTCCACGTGACCTGTACCAAGCCACCATATTCCACCACTGATTACCACGATACAGGCAAGTATCTTACACATGGTGAACACATTTTGTACTTTTACATAAAGCTTTACGCTGATGAGATTGATATATGTTATCACAGCAAGTCCCATGATGGCCAGGAGTTTCTTCAAAGTTGCCATAGAGTCGCCGCATAGATTGTCAAAGTATCCAGAGAACGGTTGTATGCTATACTCCGCGAACGTCAACATGATCACCGCTACTTCCGCCGGTCGCAGTAGCATAACATAAATCCAGGAACAAGTAAATGCCGGTATTTGACCGGCGTAAGGATGTAATGGTCCGAAAGCCTCAATGAAGTATGCATATTCGGCACCGGAACGTGGTACCACAGTGCTTAGCTCAGCAAAGGCCAACGCTCCCAACAAAGATAACACGCCACAACTGATCCAAACGATTAGACAAAATCCCACAGATCCTGACCGCTCAAGTGCGCTGGTGGGCGATACAAAAATGCCGGAACCTGGACAATAGAGGTAACGAGGTTACAATTAATAATAATTCAACAGTATTTGGCGGAGCTAACTACGACAGTTAGCTAATGCTTCGTGTTGTGAGTGACCGATTAACCTTGATTAACCTTTGTGACGTTTTTTTATAGTCGTACATAAAATTATTAAATTGATTGACATATATACATTTAAAATATTTGCATTAGATTAATTATTAATCATTTATAGAGCATTTAAATTACAGCAGACAGTGTGAATAAAGCTGTTTATCGCATATTAATAAATTGATACACCAATTTCGGTCATCGGAATTGACATCGGATATTATAAAAAATTCAACAAGTATGCTATTATTTGTTCTACTTATATTATTTATACAAGATTATGCCGAACGATATAATTTGATCATAGATAGAATATCAGTAATTAATCTTGCTAAGTCTTGAATTATAAATTGTTTGGAGCCAAAGAAATAAAAAGATAAGGTCTGTCAATGAAAACAGATAATGCTTTGAAAAAAAATGCCAAGTTTTTAAATAATTATATTACATAAGAATGGAAAATCTAATTTAGTAATATTTATCGAAGAATATTATAATTTTATATTTATTTGATTTTTCTTAATATTAATATTAATAATTATATTTATTTGATATCTTATATATAGTACCTTATTTGGGTTTTTTACAGTTACAACTAATGTTAATTTCTTGTATATAATTATCTTATAAGTATATTTTATCATCATATTTTGTCGAGACTGCCATAATGTTTCATTTCTAATTATATTGTGTCATTTTAGTAAAACGAACGATAAATAACTTTGCGATTATATGTTATCTGCAAGTAATATGTAATTCTCATGATACATATGCATTTCGTCACTCTATGATGACTACAACTAATTCAAACGAAAACGAAATTTAAACAATATAAAATGTTATATTACGAGATTGAGAAAAATTGGAAAAATTCGCGATTTTTTTTTTTTCTAAAAATATTATACCATTTTAAATATGGAAATTACGATTATAAAATTGATTAAAAAGAATTTATAGATATATTTATTCTATAAAAAATTAAATTTTCCTTTAATTTTAAAGATCAAAAAATAATTGTAATTTTTTTTTATTCTTTCTATTCTTGTTGCTTTTCATTATTTTACTTTATTGCTTATTACTGGACAAATAATTTTTTGTCAAAATTATAATACTAGTATAATTTTAGAAATTCCAATCACACACACACACACACACACACACACACATTTGATATTTCATATTTTAACCATTTCAATAAACCATTCGACTAAACAGAGATAGTATTGTGCTGGAAAAAATTAATATACAAGACTTCTCCATTAATTTATTGAATGAAAGAACATCTGTGTAAAGGAAGTAAGTTTGCAAAAAAGTAACATAAATTTTTGAGACAATGCCTATCTTATAATTCTTGCCAATATCTGTCAACATCTGTCTTGCTTTGTATACAGATGTTTAATTTAATGAAAACCGAGTTTATATTTTTTCTGTAATTCTTTCTGTTTATATTTTTTCTGTAATTCTTTCTTTTCATCTTCGAACAGAGATGAACATATATTGAAATTTGGTTCAACGCTCGATTAGTTGTACTCCCAAACAATAAAAACGAAAATAATTTTCGTGACTTGCAATAAAGAGCACGCATCGTGTGGGATCTTTTTATAGCACGATACAGTAAATGATACTGTGAATTTGAGCTTGCCTTCTTTGTATATTATTATTTATTACACTAAAATGCGACTACAAACGAAAGGATTAAAAATTTGCGAACGAAAAGAATGAGTCATAAATCTCAGTGTTTTTTTTTTTTTATTATTTGTACACGTACACTTTAATTATACGTCACGTATAGCTCCACGGTCTTGATCAAACTTTTGATATCACACAATAACATGCTGCAATAAACGTGAAGAAATAAATGGCGCGCGTGCACGTGTATAAAACAATGTTTAATTTATTAAATCCAAACATATGTGTATATGTGTGTGTATATGTGTATGCATGAAACAATACGAAATAAAATTCAGCAAAAATTAATTTGCATTTGCATTTATGTTACGATTGTTATTTGTGATTGCATTTGTAATTTAAATATATGTGAAGAATTTTAAATTCTCAATTAATTATATCTTACCGATCATCACTGCCAGGATAATGTTGACCGCGCTGAAAAGTCCTAGCTCTCTCTTTAGCTCGATTTTTCCAGCTGTCTGCTCCTTTTCGCGTGCCATTTTTCCGTGTATCGAGACTGTAAAATCAGCAATATTGTGGAGAATGTGTAGCGTATTTGTCGTCACTGTTAAACAATAATTTAAAATTCAAGTTACATTGCTCGGATTGTTGGATTTTTTATTTTAAATCGGCGGTAACAGCAGGTTTTTGTCTTGAATTCTAAGTAACCGCGAGCTCCTCGAGCTTGTCATCGATGGTTCACGTTCGATGGCACCGAACTCGACCATGCGACTGAAGCTACTGGATGACGTATGTTTATCACTGCCAGAGCTCGCGACTGTGGTATTGCTGGGTCAGCTTGTCGCTCATTTTTTTTACAAGTACACACGCATTACTTTGATAAGAAGATACTAATCATTATAAGTGGCCGCCTATTTTTTTTAATAGAGAGCGATCGACGAAATAAATGACAGTAAAGACAGGCATTAAGGCCATACAGACAGTCATTAAAGGCCGCAATAGAAAGTTTGCTCTGGCACTTATCACTTATATCTTACATGAATAAATCCAACCGCACTCAACGATTTGTTTACTCATTTTACGAACTCGACTGCATCTAGCTTAAATTAATTGACAAAGTAATTGTAAATCATTATCAAATATCTATCCGTATACTGATATCGTTACTGCCGAATGATAAATAGATAAGATAATGTGTGAAATTCGTATTTTTGGTATCCTTTAATAGAGAGGAATGTTTCTATATAAATGTAGCTCCAGTAGTAATTACCATTTTTGGTATTTAGGCTTAAAACAATTATATTACAAAAGCCACATAGATTGTCTGTGATTCATACATTATTTGAAACCGCATACAAGTGATAGAAATAAAGCGAATATACAATGGTCAAAAGTTTCAAATTTATTTTTTATTACATTTCGAAAAAAGAAACTTTTGATAAACAGAGAGCTATTTAAATATTCTATATATGTATTCTATTCAATGAAAATTCTATGAATTCTATTCTATGAAACTGCTTGTAATAAAGAGAAAGAGATTTGTGATAAACGGAGAGCTATATTATTTAAATATTCTATATATTGAATTCTAATTCTAATTCTCTATATTCTATTCTATTGTACATGTGTATTCTGTTCTATTCAATGAAAATGTTCATAATAAAAGAAATTTTTAATAATTGAAGAGATATTATTTATATATATGTATATTCTATTCAATAAAAGTACCCGTATAATAAAGGGGATAATTAATTGGATACTTATTTTTCTATTGATAAATGATTTGATCCCGAAAAAGATTCATTCACAGAGTTTAATATTATTCAATTGTTGTACTATTATTTTATTATTGATATAACAATACTTTCAGAAGACATACACATATCATGCATCTGCAGCATTCTTGTACGTGAACATCAATTAATTTTCTCTTCTTTTTAATAATGTGAACGATTCTAACAGTAGTTTTTTTAAAATTAATTTCTTTTGGAAGTTAATTAAATTTTATCTGCTTTGTTTTTTGTAAAAAATTGTTATGTTGTAAAATGATGGATATACTAATATGGATAAGAACATCATGTTGTAAATATATTATAAATAAGATAAGAACGTTCTTATAGCTGATATTTTTTTACAAGATATCTTATATTTGAAAACTAATAAATGTACTTAATAATATCAACTTTTAATAGATAAGTTGAGAAAGAAATATATTAATCTCTCCTAACATTAATAATATGCCACATATATATAGAAAGTTATATGATTTGATGAATAATATAATTATGATAACATAATTATGATTTAATAAATTTTTAACATTTCTGACTAACTAGAAGAAGCTACTATAATAAAACTAAACTAATACAGAATTATTCGTACAATTGTATTTTTGATAAAAATATATGTGTAATTTTTTTAAAATTACGCGGATAAGACTTTGAGCGCAATAATTTAACATATATTAGGTGCTTTCCATTTACATCAAAACTCAGATAAATCTCACTTCTGTCTTTCTTTAACATGAATGTTGAAGAAAGACAGAAGTGAGATTTATCTGAGTTTTGATGTAAATGGAAAGCACCTATTATGGGTTTGTTTGATGTTTTACAGTTTCATTATTTTTAATTCTTTTTTATTATTTTAAAATAAGGCATTTTTTAAAGCTTATACTATATAAGTATTTATAAATCCGTGAACAAAAGATTAGATTTACATTTTTCATTGTTAACTAATCAATAATCTCTAATAAACCAATATCTGTGAGAAGGAAACTCCATTGATATCTGAATTATCAATAAAAAATGGAATTCAAATTCTCCATTGATGATTCAAAAGATAATCGATATTTTGTGAATCAGCTGTGTGCAACTGACATATATTGCCTTCGCTGCCCTATTTGGTTATGCAAGGTTAGGTTAGGTTAAGTAGACAGAGCATCACAGAATTTATATCTGACTACACAAAGAATTGTGTAAATATATGATAAGCACGTGTATATCTTTATTCAAAATTAGAATTAGAACTAATCGAAAATGAATGACGAAGAAGTAAAGGGCCCGGATGAAGAGGAGGGCGAATTTTTTTTCGAATCCGATCACTTGGCATTGAAGGGTAACAAGGATTATAGCGCTTTCCTGAAAACAATAGTTATTCTTGAGGCACAAAGAATTCAAGCTATAAAAGATTTAGATGAACTTAAGTCTGCGCGAGCCAAAGCGATAAAGAATCCAATATCGTTTGTGGCCCAGCTGCAAAATGGAGATCTTCCTGAGTTACCTGGCCCGCAGAAAATCGCAGAGATTCCTTATATTGATTGGTCACAATATAATATATCATTGCCAGATACACGTATAAGACCGCAAACTCGACACGGACATGTCTTGCCACAGATGCAAGTGAAAAGTGAACAAGAAAATGGAAAGGTATATGGGAATATATTATATCTATTAAAAAACATAATCTCTATAAATACATATAATAAGAGTTTTATTTTATAGATTCTAGTGAGAGGTCGTGTTTTTGATGAAAGCAAGCCTGAAACTTTTAATCAATTATGGACAATAGAAGAACAAAGACGGCTCGAGGAACTTTTAATTGAATACCCACCGGAAGAAATAGAAATGAGACGTTGGACTAAAATAGCAAATGCATTAGGTTCTTAATTTATTATTGTATTAAAAAAATTTACATTATTTTGTAAGTAAGATATTATATTTTCTTTTTGCAGGGAACCGAACACCTAAGCAAGTGTCCAGTAGAGTTCAAAAGTATTTTATAAAACTTTTAAGAGCAGGTTTACCCATACCAGGAAGAGGTCCTAAGATAAAATTGGATGTTAAGAAAGGTTTAACCCATAAACATCAGCGTAATAATCATTTTTTATTTAAACGTTCAACATTCTTTCCACATCAAGATATTTCCTTCAATATATCAGACGAAAATAAAGAACAGCTTGTAACAGAACTTGTAAGCATTATCTGCACTATTCTTTTATATATGTAATACACTTAAAAAATTGTTTTTATTAATATTGTTTATTCAGGAGGATGATACATTAAGTGGAGGAATTGACGATACTCCTGAAGCAAGGCAAATAACTTTATTGCGTCAAGTAAAGGCTGAAAAAGAGCAAGATTCTTCTTCTTCATACAAACATATTGGATACAAAGTATGTACTGTATATTCTTTTTACATTTAACTATTATATGTATGAAACTTTTGTTTATCAATAATATTTCTTGTACAGTGCACAATATGTGGTGAAGAACCTTTAAAAGGTACCAGATGGCATTGCTCAGAATGTCATAGTGGAATTGATCTATGTGGCGATTGTGCAGTAGCACAGACGGAAGCCGAAAATCCCATACATGATCCATTTCATAGATTAATTCCCATAAAACCACCACAATGTACTAGAAGTTATGATTTAGATTATTTCCCACAAAGTTTTAGTAATTCTTCCTACAATTATCTCGATCCAAATTTCCTACCTGAATAACACAGTCTTCCAAATAAATATAATAAATATTATATAAATAGAATAAAAAATTGATTTAAGTATTTATGTATTTTTAATTCATTCTATGCTTATGCAATTAGACTGTTGTAATGGAGGAAATTCAGAGTTAAGAGATATATATTTTAGACGAATTTTCTTCTGCAGTTGATTAAACGTTCCATTTTTTATACTGTCACGAATAGCAATAAAGAATTGAAGATAATGATGAGTATTGTGTCTGAAAATAATTAAGTTAATCTTTAGATTTTGTATAAACATAACATAAAGACAAAATTGATTAAATTGTAACTTATAAATACATACATCATTAAAAGTACTAAACCAAGCATTTCTTTTGTATGATGCAAATGATGGAGGTACGCTCGTGTGTGATTTTGACACGCAAGACAATTACATTTTTTACAAATAGGAGAAAAGTCGTCTTTATACCTAAAAAGAGAAAAATATATATGAAGATATATGTAAAAGCACAATTATAATATACAAAAAGTATGTTATATTCTACATTTTTTTATCATATTCCTACCTCTCTTCCGCTACTGATATTCTATATTGATCACTCTCACAAATGTCATGATCACACATAAAAGTCAAAGCTTGTGATTGTTCAGTAACTACATAAGGATAGGATGAGTCAAATACATCCACTCCTAATTCAACAAGATCAAGTACAGTAACTGGATTCCAACAACCCATTGATACTCTTATTTTATCAGTAGGCAGTAAATTCTATAAAAAATTATAGTAAATTATAGTATAGTTATTAAAATGTTTTAAAATATACATAAATTTGAAAACTTGATATTTACAATAGTATGCTGTACTACTTGTTTAATTTGTTTTGTTGAAATATTTTGTACACTTGGACCATTATTATGTAACCCATCTATAACAAATCCTGCCAAAGGTTTATCTTTTAAATAATCTATGGATTCTTCTCTGGCTTGTAAATTATAACCACCTTCCACTGATCCTAATATTCCTTTTGATTTTAATGTATCTGAATGCAAGTGTATATTTAGACATTGTTCTAATAAGGTTTTGCTTCGCAAAACTGCCTTTGACACTCTTTTTGCACTACTATTAATATTTGTATCTCCATCACATAGCGCAACATAGAAATCTGGTTTATAAGCTTGCACAAGCTCCATATATTTATTAGCAGTAAAAACAATTCTTCCTGTTCTGGGCCAAACAGAAATAGAGTCTAATTGTTGAAAGCCAGGATTTGTAGTATATGCAGGATCTTGTATTGATAAAAAATTTATGTATTCCTAAAACAAAATCCTTTAATTAGTATCTTAAAAAGTACAGTGAAATTTTAACGCATAGTGTTAATTAATCTTTGATTACCTTCATGCTAACAAAATCAGCGAAAGAAGTGTTCAACTCTTTAATAACATCCATCATTAATACAGTAGAGGGAACTGAGACTGAGAGCAGTTGCTGTCCCGAAGTTACCATTTTAAAGACATCTTTCGTCAAATGTGGCACACTGCCACCCTAAACATTATTTTAAAATAAAATATGAATATAAATATTATAAAAGAAAGAAATAATATTATATAAAAGATTAAGTCTCTTATCTCATACCTTTGTGTAAATAAGAAGTAGAGGCGTTTCAAAAGAAACATTAGGCATTCTTTCAAATCCACTCAGAGTACCAATTCGTGCAGCACAACGTGCTATAGAATCAGTGAAAAATTTCATTGTTATAAGTTATTATTTTACTTTTTAATCACTTTTTTTTTTGACAGTGATGAAATGTGTGTAATAATAAATAAATAAATCTTTCTTAAAGATTCTATTGTGGCACATTTACAGATTAGTTCAACATATGCAATACACAATGCATATTTAATATATTTTTATTTATATAAAATGATTATAATCATTTAAAAAGACAGACTGTGCCGTATAAGTCAATTTCATTTAGTAACACGTGGTTTTAATATAACCTCAAAATGGTTCTTAAATTTTACATCGCAAACTCTCTCTCTAAAATCATTTGCATAATATAAATTAAAGTCATTCATGAATGATAATAATTTGAATGAAATTCATAATAAAAAATTTATATTAAAAGTACATATATATAAAATATATGAACAAAAGTGACTGTCATGTCCTTCACACAACGATAAAAATTGCCAATTAAAACAATCTCCAACTTTCGCTAAATAGTATTATGCAAATTAAATTGCTATTTTAAATATTCAAAATTAATAAGCAAATAAATATAAATTATATATGCAATAATAAATTTTAAACACAACATCCACATCGAGTGTTTCGTAAAAAACTTTATTATTATTTTTAATATCATAAAATTCAACATTGAAGAAATATAATTCTATCTAATTTATTATTTCAAGTATATTTAAAATATTTCGGTAAAAATAAATTTAACATGTATAATAAAAACAGATAATGTAAACAATTATATATTTTGAAAATATAGTAATAATAATTAAGTTTGGCGCCATAAATACTCTTTACTTGATTAACCAATCAGAGATTTCGACGCCTTCACTCTGATTGGTCAAACATACTATGCACAGCATGCAGTGACTTCCTTTTCCTTTTTCTGCGTAGGATCGTTCGCGGGAAGAAGCAGAGACTCCGGATTCCGATAATATCCGCACAAATAAATCGATAAAGAGGTAATCGAGCCGATAAAACGCCATTATTTGCAGTAAAATCGTTTTCTGAATAAACTGTGAAAGTATTTAGTAGTTTCGTGTCAAAAATCGAGTAATTTTTTCAGATCAGATAATCGGACATTACATATTTTTATTCTATTGATTTCTCGATCATTTATATATTTAGAGACGATTTGACACATTTGTACATTTTGGTTGGTGCTGTTATTAGTTTATTTAAAAATTTTGCTTAGAAATTGAATATAGAATCTTTTATTCTGATTGAAAAAAAATTGTTACGCATGCAATACATTCTCATGTACGGACATGAATTTGACGATTACAGCGCCACCAGTGACTGTTAGGTGTACTAAGACGAGCGTCTTTGCAAATGGCCGTTTGAAATGTGTAGTGTTTCGCGAGTGCGTGCACAGATTCGGGAATAAATTCAAAGATGTGGACCAAAAACAAGTTGTGCAAGATTAATAAACCGTTCTTCGTGAGTCCTTTTCTGTTCTATTATTTACGAGTGCAGAGAAAAGTCAACTTTCTCATAAATCTTAAAATAAGTCATGTACGGATATGGTGAATTTGCGGTGATTGTAGCGCCACCAGTGACTGTTAGGTGTACTAAGACGAGCGTCTTTGCAAATGGCCGTTTGAAATGTGTAGTGTTTCGCGAGTGTGTGCACAGATTCGGGGATAAATACAAAGATGTGGACCAAAAACAAGTTGTGCAAGATTAATAAACCGTTCTCCGTGAGTTCCTTTTCTGTTATATTATTTGCGAAGTGCAGAGAAAAATCAATTTTCTCATAAATCTTAAAATAAGTTATGAATATGACCGCGATTGCACGATGCACTCAAATGCAGGTATACTCTATTTAATGTTACAGCTATTTCCATGCGTTTAATTGATCAGGAGAAAAAAAAATCTTCATTCTTTTTGTTTTGATTAGTTAATTAAACGATTCAAAGCGTTGTACTAAGCGCGTTGTACTATACTATAATATTCATTGTGTCTTTATTGTTTTAACACTGGTGCAATTTAAATTGATGTGATTTTTCATATAATTCTTTTCTTAAGATTTTTGAAACTAGATTTGTATGTTACTCCGTTAAAATAGAAAATTTATTTATTTGATTTTGTTAATATATAAGTATGTTTTGATTGACATATATAAATTTTACATGTGTTCTGATTTTTATATTGTAACTTATATATCATTATTTTTTTTGTTACAGATAATGGCTGATGTTTCAACGTTTAATAACTATTGCGGAGATCCGACGAAATTCGTACAAATTCAGTGAGTGAGTGAGTAATTAATAAATATTAATATTTTACTATTTTATATTACAAATATTTACAACGGTATATTCAAAAGTTTATTATAACTATGAAATACTTATCTCCTTTTTTTGTAGAATAGCGATAAATTTTATATATATTTTTTGGAAAAACGTAAAGAGTAACTTAATATGAGTTAGTAAAAGATTTTAAAATATATATTACAATATCTTTTTATCTTTAAAATATAAATAAATTAATATTTAAATTTATATATTTTATTCTTGATGATTATATCTTATTAAATAAATTAATTAAATTAGTGTATACAAAACAGATTTTATCATAAAAATATTTTGATTTATAATAGAAAGAACAAATATATATCAGCTATATATTTTTAGAAAATAATTTAATTGATAATTTTAAAAATAATATAATTGGTTACCGAGATTATTAAAAAAAATTCTTTGATACTGATTATAAAAATTTTAAGAATTAGAATAGATACATATATACATACGTACATATATACATACATACATATATATATATATATATACATATTAATAAAACATTTTATTAAAAAAAACATGCACATATATACATATATCATAAAATATTTTTTTATTTACTGTACAATTCGATATTTTTTTCAAGAAATATTAAAATATCTTGCTTATCATTTCAGATTACAATATATACAATAATAAAATAAAATGTCTTTGTTTACAATTTATGATCTTATATAATTATATAATACAATTTGTGCTAAATATTAATTTACATGGGTTCCTCGAAGAGATGTTGAAAACATCATCGGCATGATTAATTAAATTGTAATTATAAACAAATCAATAAGAAAGTAATATTATTAATATACTTGCATCTCTTTTTCTAACAAAAATTTTAAGGTTTATATTATGATAGATGGCATTTTAGTAAAACACAGAAAAAAGTTACAATTATATACGAGATACTGGTTTGAAATTTCTGCCCGCGAGAAATCATTGATATATGGCTTCGTCGGGATGCATGAATAAGTAATCGGAACAATATTTATATTCATATTCAAAGATTATGAATAGCCCCTTTTCTAAGGCAAAATAAAAACTTAAGTGATATAACATCATGGAGAAGGAAATCAATTTAATCTCTGCTATGTATCTTCCTCTCATCGTTAGATTCCTATCAGTATAATATATCACTTCGTTAATTTCTAGTTGACATATACATATATTGATATTTTTCGGAATCATTCGACACATGATGACGTATCGATTACATATGCGATTTATCTATAGTGTCAAGTGTTTTATTACAATATAAAATTATTTTAATGTTACATTTTGTATAACATTTATTATGGCTTTCATTTAGGCAAGAAACATATAGGCAAGAAAAATTAATATTTTATTATTAACGGGATATATGTGTATGTAAAATAATAAATGACAATACACAACATATTTGCATTTATTAATAGCATTTTGAAATAAGATATCCGAAATTTCATATTTTTTTAATATATTAAAACATAAATTTTATTAGAATATTATAATATAAATAAGTTTTTTTATAATCTTTAAATAAATTTTTCAAATATTATTACCAAAAATATATCACACATATCTTGGGCAACTTATTTAAATTTCATATACATTTCAGTAGGCAGTGACTAATTATAAAATCTGTTTTGTAACACGATAACTGCATCAATGTGCTTTTAATTTACGCTAATCATAAAAGCTTTTATTTTTGCACATTTTTTAAATTACAAAATAAAATATACTATAATATTCTTCTTTCTCTTTTCATCTTTAATTTTTTTCGTGATATCTCATTAGCCTATTAAAATATTACAATATAATATGGTGATACATCGCTATTTTGTACAATAATCGCAGGAACGTTTGCATATGGAAAATATATATCAACCGATTGATATAAAATTATTTCTTGGCAATCCAAACGTGCACAAAGTATCTTATCACTTTTGCACTTTGTTGATGAATTATTTAATAAAATTAAAGTCGCGCAATAGATTGAGATCGAAATAGTATTTGCATATGCTATTGTTTTTTCAAAAATACATTTAATTACATTTAATTTTTAACCGATTTAATTACATTTAATTTTCACGGTTAATTGTTTTTATGTGGCCGATATCTATTAAACTACTTTATACAATCGAATGTGTGCTCGCGGAAATAAGTACGGCGAGAAAAACCTCGTATTTGATTTACAATATATGTATATGTATAATATATGTATAATATGTATAAATTTAATTAAATGTACAAGAACCATAGAAATATTTAACATAACATATGCACATTTGCATTCCGTTAATATTAGAAATTGTTGCAATTTTGCTGGTTGAATAAGTCGAGCAATTAACGATTTCCTTCGCATGAATTCACACGTAAACTCTCGCATAACTATGGCGTGAAACATACAATGTTTCGCTCGATATGTTGACATTGATTAGGTTCAAAGTACAACTAGAGTGTGTGCATAATCTTTATGCTTTGTTACAACACAAGGCACTCATGTAATATAATATAATACATATATATGCAAATGAATTATTAGCGGTAACTGATAATTATCAGCACGGTTCAATAAATTGCGGCCAAGATCGGCAATAACTGCAATCCTTACTGTGATTTTTAAAATATCTCGCCAGGAGATAATTATAAAGTTAGCGTAATTAGACTACTTAAGCTGATGTCAATATAAAGACACTCGCATTATATTTATAATTGTATTATGATTATAAATATGAGTAAAATTCACGAAAATCTTTTTTACATAACGCATGAATTATAATCAAGTTTTGCAAGATTATTTTTAAATTTCTATCTTTTCATAAATATCGAAAGAAGCTTCTTTTGTTTTTTAATGATATAAAATGTACAAATGTTTCAAAAATTAATATATATTAATATTTATTATTTTAATTGATATTGAAAGATTTCTTTAGCTTGTAGCTAATAGTTAATATCTATTCATTAAATTAATTATAATTGAATTCTAATTATAATGTCAAATTGGCAAGAATATCGAATACATATTTTTTAATATTCTCGTTTTCACTTATTAGACCATTTATAAAACCATAGAAGCTGTGCGATTAATTACATTAAATCCTAAATAAATTGAGGAACAGCTGGAAGATATGTACAATTAAATAAATCGTAATATAACATAATTATTCACATATAATGTACATTATTTCTAGTAGAATTGTCAAATCGATATCAACCATACATGATATTAAGTTTTGTTGCTGTTTGCATAAAGAATTATTCGTTTTTATAATAATGTTTTTATAATAATTAATATGCTCAACTGAATTTAACACCAAATTAAAAATGATTTTACTTTTCTATTTATTAAAATGGTAGATTGAAAAATGTTAGAAATCATTACGTTAGAAATAAAAATTAATCAAAATGGATGTTACCGGAAGAATAAAATTTATAGTTTTCTCTTCTATGTATATTCTTAACTGATGTTTTAGTTTGAAATATATATATCATTGCGTAAATTTTTAAATTTAATTAATTATCTATTTTTTTCAAATTAAAATATCAATTAAGAATATGTATGAAAGGGAAAATTATAATTATTTCATAATAGAAATCATTGTTTGTATCGCGAATGGAACATGGTAGTTGGCTAAATTTCCAAAGCCTTGCGATGTGAAAACAAAGACATTTGTCACGAAATGCGTGAATTCTTACGTACGTGCGTATGCGCGAACCCGGGTTCGAGAGGCTAGAAGGACTCAACAAAGAGAGGGAAAGGTGCGGGAATCGCCAACACATATCTTGATATCTCGCAGTTCGATCTCTCGAGTCGGCCGTCCGTATATTTACATGTATAATTTATATATCCCGTAGTCCGAACGAACACGCGGTGCGTTCGGTTAGGGCGGGCCGAGAGCCCTTACGATCATTCTAAGACATCCGTCGAAACCTGCACAAGCTGTGGTAAGAGAAAGCATTATAAAGGGAAGCCTTCGGCTCCAAAGAAATTCGCGGGAATTTAATCGCGAATTCTCATGATCAGCGATATCGATCGATAGTTGAGGATCTCGAAGTTGCATTTTTCGAATGAAACGCGTTCCTCTCGCAAATTAAACGGCAAGCAGAGTTAAACCGGTTATACAAGACAGACCATTATTTGTACTTTTAACTTTTGCAATAGATGCAATAAAACTTGATCTTTATACATGACACAGCTTTGAATTAAATATTGAACTTTTAATTATGTAATATTAATGAATTTAATTTTGTAAAAATCCTCTTTCTTTCACTTGTATATTTGTTTTACTTCATTGCTTAATCACTAATTGTAAGATAAAGTTTCTTTGCATCTGCTATTTTATAAAAGTGATTATTTACGTTTGAATGACTATTGATAAAATGGATAAAAAATTGAAGGATTAAACTGAAATTTAGCATGATTATCTAAAACAGAAATAGATAGCAAATGAAAATAATTTAAATTTGATAATTTAAACATTTTAAATGTTTTTTTTTTCGTTTATGCATGGTTTAAAGACTGGAATAAGTAAATAGTTCTCCCGTGTATGTGTGTGTGTGTACGTATGAAATTTAACATTTTCGCATTACGTTAGTAATGAGTTAGACTAATGTGTACAAACTAATACGGTCTGCAAACTTTGCATCAATTTCACCGCAATGAAGCGTGACGTCGTTATGAGATTTCCCATGATAAATAGTGATGCGATCGAGCTAATCTACTCAGACGCAAATTACAGATGCAAGTAACGTCCCTTCAAATTATAACTCCAAATTACTCGTAGACATGCGAGCCGGCTAGGAGTATCGGCGCGCGACGCAAACGCGGAAGACTCGTAAAGGAAAATGAGACGAACTTTAATTAAGTGATTTTTTTCTTTTTCATAATATATGTTCTCGTGCAACGCACACACTCACACATGACCGTGATAAGGGATGCCCATCCGGTCGCGATGGCTTGGCGCGGTCGTGGGATTTTTTTCGGCGGTATAATACTTGCACCAGGAGAGCCCAGCGGTTCTCTCTTTTCCATTGTGGCTGTGAGGGCGCAATTAATTATATAGCATATCCGCAAAGAGAGAGGGAGTACTCTGTTGTATCTGCCTTGTTTGTAGGCATGTGCTACGTATTGTATACGTCTTTGTTAATGCACATATTTTTCACCATTTTGAAAATTGCCATTATTTTCAATTTATTTTTTATTATAAAAATTATTATAAAAATATTTATTATAAAAATTTGTTTATTATAATATTTTTATTATATTTTATTATAATTTTTATTATAATATTTTTATTTTTTATTATAAAAATATTTATTATAAAAATGATGCTTCACGTTTCTTTAATTCATCAGAAATAATCAATAAATTATTAGAAATAAGAATTATATACCATATTAACGAATTAAAGAAAGATTCGTGATATTAAGAATTTTTCCGAAAAATATACAAAAAATACTAAAAAGCATGCTATTTTTGTTATATAAAAGCAATGAAATAATCGTCTTTTACAACAAATAACTTTCACATTGCGCTATATAAAGTTTATAAATATTTTTAAATAAATAAAGTTATAACTATATAAAGTTTACAAATATTTGCCAGTTTAAATATTTGCCAGTTAGTTAGAAAATTGCAATCATATTCAGTAATGCGATAGACATTCCCTCATTCGCATTTCTTTCGAAAGTTAGCGTGTTCTAAGTGGAAATTCGCAGAATCAAATGGTTTCTAAAGCTATTTTCACGTATGTAAAGGTGTGCGCGTTTAGGTGAGCGCTCTCGCGTATCCCCCGAACATTGTGTCGGTCGGATGTAGGTGTGCGTGCGTGAGCAGGTGAGTTAAAGGTGAAAGACGTGAAACGCGCACGCGGGAGAATCCCGAGGCGAAGCGAGAGAACGCGTTTTCTCGGATTCGTGTCTCGGCGAGGGAACAATCGGCCTCGTCCGAGAAGGTAATTAAGAGAACACGACGGCGACGATTAAACGATTCCTCGCCGAATTGAGCGAGACGAATTAATTCCGCCGTCGATCGGGAATCGCAGATAAACGATTGAAACTGACACGCCGCCGAGATCGAAACCTATTTAGCGCTCGAGTGATAATTCTTCGCGAAGATAATCGCTCGCGAATCCGATTCGACGCGATTTTTCTACTACATATTTCGCGTACGCAACCACTCGTATCCAATTTGAAATATTTCCCACAATTATATGCCGAGCTCGTGAAGATAATTTGTGATTATAGGCATTAAATTTTCATAATATTCTGTAATACGCCTTTTCCGTACTTTGCTGAAAGAGAAGTTTGTTACGGTGAATAGTTGAAGACAAAATTCGAAGAATCAGACAACGAAGTCAACATTGCTGTAAGAATATTAGCACGCGATCTTTTAGCCACTGACAATACCATCTGAAATTGGTGAATTACACGCGCTATCTTTTATAACATATATGTATTCCGTAGAGAATAAAAAATAGGAAATAAATACAATGAAATATCTGCAAAAGGATGTTTCATGCGAGAGTAACATATTTGTTACTTCGTTGAACATCGTGGCCTGTCGATTATACGGCACGGAATTCTGCAATTTTCCGTAATCGAGGCACGCACGTGAAAACGAGATCTCATTTGCGGTAAATATGGAAGGATGTTGGAGAGTATCGCGCGCGGCCGCTTAGAGAAGGCGGACGGACGTAGCCGAGGGCGCTGACTGGCAGAGGCCGAACGTCAAATTACGAAGCACCTGCTTTTCAAAACGACTTTATTTCACTCGTAACGTGTAGGCATTTCGATTCCGCGGCGCGGCTCCTCTTCCCGGTAACATCCATAGTTGCCTCGTGAACTGCGATTATATCCGGGATTAATCCTCTAATGCGTTGGAATCTCTTCAGATGCGCCCAAGTCGACTTTGTAACAGTGAAAGATTAAGATAGGATACAGGTAGAAATTTATACATTAAAACGAGGTTAATAATTATTTATTAATGAAAGGTTCTCTTTTTATCTCGAATTTATTTTTTAGCCAATTGTCAAGTATTATTACTTGTCACGATTTCTCAATTTTCCGCTTTATTTTTAATTATTGTTTCTATTTCTCGTGCAGATTTTATCTGCAAATTTTTTACTTGAATGGAAAATTATTCACGCTAGATGCAATCTTATTGCATTGAAAGAGTAATTTAAATAGATGTGCTTTATATGTCAATCATTCACATAATACATGTTTGACATTTTCCCCCTTCGAGTGATATGAACGGTAGTAAAAATAATGGGAATTCATTTTCGTTCGCCAAATACTAGTTGACTCTTGCAGAAACGTCTGGACAGCATCAATTTATATCTGACATGTTATTGCTGATTGGAAACCGCAACGCGTGATTCTTGGCGCGCGGTATCATTACGTTTTTACGTCACGTGTACCAAGCGTCACGCCTGAACTGATGCCAGGTACTCGAAATATTCGCGTTCTCCGATGCGGCTACGATGCACCGAGCGTGAACATAAATTTATCACTATTCTAACAAGCGCAATCTCGTGCTTAGGCGCGGCTAACGGTTAATAGCGAGCATTTTTACCAAAACTACAGATTTTGTCGATATCGCGAGGATATGGTGCTTAATCGTGTATTAATTCCGCTGGCACGATTTGCTGTGGTCACTTACCTGCCAACCGGTTTATCTTCCGCTTGTCTTTCGTTGAAAAAAAGTATCGAGACATTGAATACCTAGTATTTTATCAGCGTGCAAAAGCAGAGGAGAACGCGCCGCGCTGCCGATCGATTCGCGACGCTTGATTCGTCGATTCGCGCGTCGATTGTCTTAACAGGACCGCAAAGTGTGGCGACAAAGGAGCAAATGAAACGTTGCCGGGGAAGAAATCGATTTTATCCGGAACCGGTCCGCGATACATCCGCCGGTTAAATAACGCTCTTGCCAAACGCTTACCTGATCTTTTTAATTCTTCTTGTACGAACAAAGCTTAAAACTGAGCACCGTGAAACATTGTCTTGAAGAAACTTTCGAGTCACGACGACAGTGACAAAAAATTTCACAGTCTTTTTATCTCTTCTGTGATTCGCTCGTTTTATTTCTATTTTTTAGTACAAGAATACAACTTCTCCTATTATCCTTGTAGCGTCGACAAGGTTAAATTATAAATATTAGGTGCGTTCAACTGAAACATTAGGACTAAGATTGTCCCATCCTAAACATTAGGATTAGGACTAAGATTGTCCCATAAAAGTCTCACTATATTTTCAGTTGAACGTATATTATGTACTACTTAAAAATCCTTTTCTCACGCAGAATAAACGCACATCGGTGGAATTGTCTATTTTGTAAATTTTATCTCGAAGCCCATTTCGAAAGAAACGTCCCTTAAATATAATCCGAAGGCACTGTGTTCTCGTTGATCGCCGCGAGTCTAAATTGCGGCGCGTCCAGGTTCTGCGGATTCAGATGCAGGTTCGTCGTCGTCGTCGTCGTCGCCGCGGACGACACTGCCGTGGCCGGCATCTGTTGATTTACCGAGTTGGAGCTGAGATCGCTGTAGTAGGCACTGCTGGGAGCGCTGCTCAACGTCGGTCCGTCCGGCTCAGCGTCGCTTCCGGTATACGCTGTATTTTGATAGGAGGGATGCTCGCTGTTCCTGCTACCGATCCTCAATTCCTGGTGATGATGATGATGGTTGTGATGATGGTGATGATGATGATGGTGCTGGTGCTGACCCGGCGGCACCGGCGTCGACGGCCCGTTCTCGTACATCTCATAGTCCGGCTCTTGTATCCTGGAAGTAGCCGATAACGAGGCTCTCAATAACCGGCCACTCGACCGGGAATGCGCCATTAACATATGCATCGACCGTATCGATAACTGCCGATTACACGGCGACGTGTGTTGGATGTGCGCGTAGTTACAACGCGTAATTAGCTGCCCTTAGAAGGCGTTGCCAGAACAAAACATTGAGCTCGTTATCGATCTAGGAAGTCGGGAGACGATAGATTATCGTTGCGTATCATTATCAACATGCGTAATCATTATTTTCGCGGTCGCTACAAATTTGATAATTGACTCAAGAATTAATTAATAAACACCACATTTCTCAATGTCTTCCCCAACAATTTGATTATCAAATTATTAATGTCTAAAGTAATATAAAATATTATGTCTCCATCAAACAATATTTTTTATTAGCTCTTAAGAAGAATAATTATCGTAAAACTGAGTCTTGTACTTGATTTACCTTTTACTGTGTCGAGTGCGAAGTGTATCAGTTTGTAACGACCCGTCGCTGCCTCCGTAATGACGATGTAATCTGGCAGCATCCAGTTCGTGATATTCGTCGTCCTGGGCGCCGGAAGTCGTACCATACGTTGAGCTTCCTCTCATTTGTAACTGTAGATCGCTTGCGTAGCTTGCGGCTTGCGAGTCCAGTTCCGCGTACAGAGCCTCGTCGGTCTGCATGTGGGTGTAATGATTCTCGACCGGGAGATTCATCGCTCGTCGATGCTGAGGGAGAGAGAGCGGGGTCGTGACGACACCCGGGGTACCGCCGCCTCGTCGAGAGCCCAACCACGACCACACGTTGTGCCCTAAAGTTTGATTTCATCAACTTCTGACTTGGGCTAATTAGTACAATTCCCTTACATAAGTAGACAACACGCGAGTAATGATGGAAAGAGCCCTTTGAAGATAGGTAAAAAAGATTTTAGCAAATTATTTCATTAATTAATTGTGAATATTCATAAATTTCTATTTCTGCTGAAAGAGGTTTAATTAATCAATGTAACTATTAGAAGTTATATCCTACTTTCATTTTCTTCTAATGACTTTTTCAAAGTTCTCCATGTGTTCCGCTTAACATTATCTTATCGCGAGATTGTACAATCGTTTCGTAACATCGTGAAAGATCTTGCAGAGCTATCGACTAGTTGAAAACGCCGCTAAGAACAAGTCGCGAGATCCGGTTCTGTAAGCGCTCGATTTTCCTCGGCGAGCGAAATGAGACGTACAGTCAGCGAGGGACGTGCTACCGCGTTCGCGATCACAACAACACGTTGTAATGTGTTAAGAACACGCGAGTAACGAGCGGTCATTTCTCAGTGATCTCTTCTCGACGGCGCGTAATACGCATATGCATAAGAAGCGAGCTAGTGTCGGGACAAGCGAGCGTCTCACAGGATGTAACACTTACCAGGGCTGGGCGCTACGTCGTGGTAAGGCGGTAATTTGTCTAATTCGAGAGGTGGCCGATCAGGTATGACGGCCACCCCGCCGCCGGCACCACCCGACCCTGCGGGTCCGCCAACGTCGGGTACGCTTGAATCTTCTACGCCGACCCCGCAGCAGCTCGCTGGAACAAAAATGAAGAGGGGCTCTCACACGTGTTCGTTGCTCCGGAAAAATTCGTTGGCGCGTCGAAGCGAAAGTCGACGCTCCGATTTCGTGAGCTCGCGTTTCTCTCAGAAGAGGCATCATGGTCCTACGGAATCCGCTCGAATCTACAAGGGAATAGGTATGTTTCTCGCGCAGAAGCATATGAAGTGCCAGGTGAGGTCGGCCCCAAATCCCGATACGTTATATGTATACGTATATATGTTATATACAGCTTTACGCGGATATAAATACTGCCCCTCCCCGTGTCTATAGACGGCGACCCGGATCAGCGCATTATGACATGCGTCCGTGTACGAAAAAAACCGGCTGTTTTCTGTATGGGCTTCATTGTGAGCCTGTCATCGCAGCGTCACACGAGCTCTCATAGAATTGCGCCGAGGGTTAAAGCATACCAACAAGGGTGAGGCGGGTGATGGAATATATAGGGGAGAGAGGAAGAAGAGGACGAGAGGCGGAGAGTGAAAGAGGAGCGGAATAAGATCTCGGAATTTATACATCACAAGCACCGCCGCGACGATAAGTAGGTTCATGAGAAGAAAAAAAATGAGATTAAAAGAATTCTCGTGAGCCCTTCACTTATTCCATTCTCGCCACGAAGACGTCCTATGATACGCACGTACGCGTGTCTCCTTCGTCCTACCGGATTCGAAGAGAGCTCGTCTGTCCTGAAAAGTGTGCCACTGGTTTGCCGGGAAACAGAGAACTTGTTCTCGTTTAATCGCATTGCTCTTTCGTTGTGCTTTTTGACGTTTAGATATTTTTATTTGACGCGAGATAAAATTATTAATTTATTTTATTTATACTTCTTCGAGGGATAAGTTACGATTGCAATATACGTTTATAAAAAAACAGTTTATTTTTTATTTTGTCTTGCATTTTTCTGGAATTGTCTGTCGGTGCATTTTATATAATTTTTCTTTTGAATGTTAATGTGTTTAAGCAAATATCTCGTTTTCGAAATAAGAATATGTCAAATAAAACTCGTGTTTCATCAAAAGCTTTTGTAATCGTGAGATTATTAATATGTAATAGATTATTTTTACATTATCAGTATGACATGATATAAATTTCATTGACTGATAAAATATAAAAAATTATAAAATAATTTTATGCTCAATCTGCGGAAATATACTCAAGCAATGATGCTTTGAATCTTCAGCTTTTGATTGCGATATACTTTTGCACGATTATGACCGCCTTTTGAAGTTTGAATTTAAGTACTCGGTTCCGTTTCTTTTTTCAAACCGTCGCGTCATGTCACCTGCGGTCGAATTATTAGAACAAATAGGCAGAATATTAATTAGACGACACATGAAAACCGTGGCGTTAAGGAACATGTCGTGACGACGGGGGGCAAATGTTACGCTCTTTCATCATGATCAGATAACTTAAAGGCGTAGAATTCACTTCCTGCCTTCTAATCTTCTTACGCCACGCGTAAGATCTCACACGATAGAAATTTAATATAATTTATTATCTAGAGTTTATTATCTAGAGTTTAAATCATTGTAGATATATTTACAATTTTCTCATTATTTAAACACGATGAATATTAAACATATGTTAATAATGATCCCACTTATTACATTTATTACATTTATTTATTATTTTTTAACACACTTCTTTTTTAATTTAAAATTTTTCTCTTCAAATACATTTTAACAAAGAATAGTTTGCTTATTTAATTAATCATATTTAATTCGTGCAATATTTATCTAGTCTTATATTCAATAAGTTTGTTATAATTGACTTGATATAAAATTATTATTTATATGATAAGAAAAATGCATCTGATTGTGCAACGGATATAAAAGTATACGTATAAAATGCATGTTGCTGCGAGCACATCATGGTTTCTTGACATATTATATCAAGACTGGTCCGAAATATCGTTCCGGTTGATGCACGATGAAGCATTTAGTAAATTCGATTCACCTCTTCTACTCGACTTCCCGGTCATTGTATTCGCAAAGATCGCACAGCAATCTAACGTGTATAGTATGGACCTCCGTTCTTTTTTGCGCGAAAGTAGCCTTTTGAGCCGTCCTTCCATTAACACGCTGCTCGCCCTGTAGCACTTAAAGCAATCTTTACCCGCACGGGAGGATGTATTATATTAACGAATTTTCATTAATTTATTTTTTGTTCAGAGGGATATTCAATTACGCGTAATTTTATAAAATATCAGCGTAATGAATTTTATGTTTCATGAGCTCTCTTCAGGTAAATTTCAATTAGGATCTCTATTGATTCAAAAATTACGAAATTAATAAGTTTTATAGCATTAAAATTATAATACATGCGAAATGTGAGATGCTGTCAAAATTGAAAATATTCTTCAAATATTCTTTTTTAAAATCTTGTAGAGATATAGGATCGATGCGCCTTGACTCAATGTTTATAATTTAATTGATATGGATTTTATTAAAAGTGTAAAATCTCTGAATAATCGAATATTAATTGATCTTTATTATAAAATATATACAATATAAGTTTTTCGCATGCTATACATTTTACAATAAAGATCAATTAATATTAATATTAAATTGCTAATTGTTATTAGCTAGTAAAATTTACAATAATATATAACAACATATATCTTTTTTAAAAGAAGATTTTTTCAAAATTCATCTTATTATTATTTTGCGAAAATAACGTAAGATGAATTTTGAAAAAATCTTTTTTTGAATAATATATATATGTTGTTATATATTATTTTAAATTTTATTGGTTAATAAGAATAAGTGATTTATCTAAAAAATGCAATAACATTTATTTCACGATAAAAATCCACTGCATCGTTGAAAAAGTTCCCCTTCTACGTATTATTATACGATTAACCATTACTATTGTTTCAAACGGTAGCAATAAATCATCATTTTAACGTGTAATTGTATCTTGATCGTTTTGTGTGCCTCTCTTGGCAGTTATCCGTTCTAAAACCGGATTAGAGCTTGCCCCTGAGGCGAGAACGACGAAATTGCGCGCTCTTGCCGGCCGCAAATACAAATTGCATCACGGACCACCTTGGACGATTACCTTGATGCAAGATGGAAATTAGCAATATTATCGTTAACGAA
Source organism: Camponotus vicinus (assembly GCF_025532165.1). NCBI lineage: Eukaryota > Metazoa > Arthropoda > Insecta > Hymenoptera > Formicidae > Camponotus > Camponotus vicinus. The sequence continues at coordinate 24,602,499 of NW_028141956.1, forward strand.
AGATCTTATGCTTATGATTTATTTATGACTAATTTGCAAAATTTCTAAATTATCTTTTCACTTACATTCTTCAAGTCGCAAATAATACTTTTACGATACAAGAAATTACAATATTATAAATATAGTCATATCCAGAAAATATTAATTAATTTTTTAAAAGTTTCTTTTGTTTTCTCTATTTTTTTTAAAAGTTTAATAAATACATTTCTAATATATTTTAGGCATATATATTTCATTTTAGTACCAAACTAGAATGTTTTTTAAATTAGTGAGCGATAATCAAGTCATTTTCTCAAGACTTTAGACTAAAATCGTTAAGAAATTAAGTGAAAATTATGCCGCAAGAACGGTAGAATTACGTGGGATTTAGTTCAAGAAGTTCAATGAAACGAGTGTCGGATAATTAATTCGGGTGACCTCTGCATCCCAGGCGGTAGCACCCTGGCAACTCCTTCCCTTCCGCTCCCTCATCGTTTTTTTTACGTCTCGCCGACTCGCCGCCGCTGTTCGCTCGTCGATCGTATCGTGCTGCGGGTGATTTTAAATCAGAAAGTTAATTAGACGCGTTTCGCTGTCTTTTATGTCGCTCGACTGTATCCTGTTCGTCGCGTCGCGTCACCCAGCTATCCCTTAAACGCGATACGAGGACGAACAACACACGAATGCGCGGTTTATATCGCCGTGAGGGGCTTGCATTATGCGAACTAATTAAACTCCAATCGATGCTCACACTACGATGTTGCTCTCCTTCTCTTTCGCGTCGACATGCATGCCCACATTCGTGCATAGGGTTCCCGAGGCGCCAGAGAGGCCCGCTTTTCGTTCAAGTCCTTTTACCGTCTGGAACTTAGACAATCGTCGAGACTCCGATGACATTGTAAGTCAACACCGGACGTGTATCAAGACGAGGAAGTTATCCTTTAATAGAAGAGACAGCAAGATCGTGTCTCACGTTCTCGAAAGGTCACGTTTATCGATCTGATTGCTGCTATTTTTTTACGAGAACTATATCGTAGAAAGCAAATTAGTATATCCATTTTTAAAGATTACGATGAGAGATTGTCTTATAATTTTTTATATCATTGCGCTGTTTTGCATAATACTGTGAGAATATCATAAGGACCATTCGAAATATGATGTTATAATATATCATTACATAATATATTTATTTATTTATTTTAAGAATTAAAATAATGTCGCATAATCATCATGTCGTTGAATCATTTTATTGTAACATAATTTTCTTAAAAATGATCCTCATCTTTGCTATATTTTTTTTACGATTTAAAGTTTACGACATGACAAAGAGAAACGTTTCTGAAAGTACCTTTTGTGGGATCTGTCATAAAAGATATCTGAGAGGGCATTATTGTGAATGTGAATGTCATATATTAATGTATAATGAAGAAACGAGCGAATAAAAGGGTTCCGCGAGCTGGTAACTCAGTAGGGGACTCGGATAATTGGGAATCGTTTCGAACCTGACCTGTCAGCATCGCCACGAACCCGCCGCGTCGAACACGCTATGTTAATTCGACATAATTGGAGGACTAGTTCACGTTCCGATAGTAAATCTAGATTTCTCTTCATTCTAATCCAGTCTAATCGTAATCCTACGCTAAGTAATCTTTGTAGACCCGATTTACACAATAATTAAAAAATGTGATCTTACTTATAAAAGTATAAATTATCTATAAGAATTTATAATTTATCATTTTCGTTAAAAGAATAAGCGAAAAATACAATATATAACATTTAATATAAATTACGCTTGAAAGAAATATCATGATGAAATTTAGCTTACCTCTGCCACCAGCACTTTTTATCCTGTAACAGATCAAAATATGCATATGTTACATGAGAGAAATCATTATCTGTTATTTTATATAAATATAATAATAGTTTCTTTCTTTTAAAAATTCATTGTTTAAAAATTATGAAAATTATACGAGTATAATGGTATAAGAATTAAACATAAATCAACAATGACTACTCATATATTAAATAATTAACTTAGAGACGTGTATCCTAAATAATCACCATTTTTTTGAAATTATAAGTGAAGAAACATGCAGAGAGAGATTGGCAATCAAGTTTAATAAATCATCTTTCACGAACATCCTTCAGAGAGGAGAATGAGAAAGATTGCGATCACGAAAATTCTCGTTTCCTGTCTACCCAGGAATTCTAATTAAGATCCGACTGCAATCGTAATTCTTTTGTAATAGTGCATATGTGTACCATTTCTTCGCTCTTCCACTCTTTCTACATTCCGTTAGCAGGCCTATCACCTGCCGGGTTTATATTGAATTGATCTAGTTAGCGACCGTTGCATTCTCGTTCTTAGCATCGATAGGCTCACTCGATTACGTATCACCGATAAGTGGTAATTTAAGAAAGTCGACTAAACGGCTGCAAGATGAAACCGCAATCGGTCGGTGCGGTGATCCGTATCGAACTGCTTCACCGCTTCTTCGTGAAACGTTCGAAGAAAGCAAGCTCGTGAAGATTGAAAAGGGTAATATTTATATACGAGACTTTCAATTTGGTCAATCATTAAGCCCGATTAATTTTATTATTAAAAATTTGGAAAGAGGAATTTTTCGGGAATCGATTCTTTGTGTTGTACAAAGCAATCTTCCATCGTTTTTTTTCTATCGCTTATTTTAATGAAAAGATATATGAGCACATTTATGAAATGGAGATGATACTAACCTTCGACAATGAAGGAGAGTCATCATCACTACAGCCCCGATACCGGCTGATACTAAGGATACTATCACTAGAGTCAGCACCCATCCAAGTTCTCCAGGAGCTTCTGTAAAAAAATTAGAAATTGTTAATATAAATAAATATAAATATAACAGAAATTAAAGATACAATTATAAATATATAAATTGAGGATATTTAAATCGAGAAATTAATAAAATATATACAATTTCTTAAGTCAGAATTTTGCTGGCATCACACAAATTCATATTTATTCGTTATTAATTTTATAAACATATTTTATGCGTTTATTCTATAAATATATAAATACAATTTATTTAAAATTAGATATAATTAAAATTAATTTAATAGAGAAAAAGCCAAGGAAAAATTAACAAATCCAAAATTAGGATTTTTAGATTCCCATGTTTTAACGATAATGAATATAGATATCCATCTGTTTTCGCCGAAATTATGACATTTAAAGAACGACTTTGTTTTTTATAGTTCCATCTCATTATCGTAATTTCTTTAGGCGGGTTCTTTACCAAGTATATATATGAACAATACGAGCATCGCGTATAAATCGGCTCTCGAGATCTTCGCGCGGGCGCCCCCAGTAATTGGCTCGCAGTCTCATCCGGCGCGTTCCGTTTCCGCGCAGCGGGACACCCGCAGCTTTATTAGGCGTCCTTCGCTATTATTTCTGCCGCACACCTACCGAAAGCACTCTTCGTCCTTTACCTATCTCACTTATACCATTGGAATGGTTTCATCGCGCTGCGGCAGCTATCTCGCGCACCGCTCTTAACGAGACCTCAGATTATCGTCCGTGCGAACGTAATTAAGAGAATCGCACCGCAGGTTTACGGCGAGGGAACGGTGACGAGCAAGCGTATGATGGAGCTAATGAAGGTACTAGTAGATTCTTTTGTCGGTAGATCAATCAGAAGATCGTTTCCCGAGTGTAATCGACCTTTGAATTGATTCATGGTCGACCGCTGATCATTTTCCGTGACCTATGCTTCAAGCTCCGAGTACTTGCGCCTTTGCTGAATGATTCCTTGTCGGTTCTCTGCTCAGCTGCTTGCATCGCGAGCTGGTCTTCGCGCTCATTAGTCGGATTCGTCGCGTTATCGTCAAATATCTCAAGCTCGCACAGAATAATCCTGATCTGTTCTTATTCAAGGTCTTAATCGCGATGACTCTCCCCTCGGACGGACGCGTGTTTAAACGTTAAAATGGAGATTAGCAGCGGGCGCTCGTGGAGCTACGAACGAGAAAACGGGATAATTAGATCCCGCTGATCGCGAGATTATTCGCGAAAAAGACTCTTAATGCGCGTTTCAATTGCAACTACGTCCGCTCTTTGCTCGCAGCAGCAACATTAATCGCACGCAGTCTTCGAATTCCGTCCGAGCAGCGCTTTTATTTGAGAACCTTCCTAAGTACGCTCGTTCGGAGAGGTAGATTCATTACTCCCTTGTCATGCGGTGCTCTTCATGCCGTCGGTTTACCTACGCATACGTGGGTTTATATGTACTTCAAGTTGTCGACACCGCAATCGCTCAGAGTCTGGTCAGAGAGCTTGGAAAAGGGACATCAAAGGGAAAGGAAGTTGTTCAAGGGTGAAGAAGCCGCCCGTGATCGAGAACTGGTACTCGACTCTGCATACGAATGCACCGTTAATGTTGCTTCTTCATCATTGTAAGGCAATCCAGGTAGCGATACAGGACTTGACAGCGACTTTTCGACGCTTAAAGCTACTAATTTTTAGTTTTTATATAACTAAATGCAACTAGAAAGTATTTAAAAAAGGGGATCCGTCTCCTACTTTACATAATTCATATTTTTTTGAAAAAGATAGGTATCTCTAAATGAAAATTTATTTTGCCAAATTATATCCCAGCAAAAAAAATAAAATATTAGCTTCAAAAATAAATAAACAACTAATATCTTGAAACTAATTATTTTCGAAGATCTCCAATAAAGATCGTAAGCAAATGGTTAAAGAAGACATTCCCTGTTTAATGCATAATTTAAAAAAATTAAAGGTATTTCTAAATTCCTTCTTATAAATAAAAAGTTGAAAGAAAATCGCAGTGAGAATAGGAAAAGGGAAAAAACTGTTCATGTTAACATGTCGACATATAGCTTTAAATTAAAGACAACAAGTTGTATGGATATGACCGGAAAGCGAAAGAGAGAAGAGAGAGAGAGAAGAAAAGACAAGACGCCCGTCTATCAGCGTCACGTTCCTGACGTGAACACAACAGCGTGCACGTTGCGGTTGATAACGCTTACAAGAGAGTTATCAATCATCTCGCGCTGAGATTGACCACCTAGACCAATGCGTGTTAATGTCGGTCAGCGTGCGCGAGTACCCTGTTACAGTTATCTCGGTAAATTGTTTTGATCTTTGCACAACAAGCCAAGCTAGTTAGGTAGTCTCTTCAACCTGCATGTCGGAGTTAATAACCTTTTGCAAGACTTCTCTGTCTCATTAGCAACTAAAATTTAGTTACTACTAGAAACTATATTTAATTAAATATATTGCATCCCACGTTCTTATTTATCTAATCTATTATATTTTATTAAATATAATTTTTTATAGGAGAGAATAATTTTAGAAAATAATTCTATAAATAATGTGCTAAATTTTTAATAGCTTTAAAAGTCTCTAAGAGATTATGTAAATCTCGAATGATTTCTATAAATAATTTATCACCTTGTTACTTTGTTAAAATTTATCTAATTTCAGAACATTTTGTTTGTCTAATCAGATACACATTAAATACGAATGTACAGGTGTAATCGTGTTTATCCAGAATTATGATTGTACAAAATGTGATTCAGATTTTACTTTCTTTGAAGAAAGCATACGATAAATCATTGTTTCCATGATCGATTAATCGTTTTAGTTGACTGCAATGTCTACTTCATTTCTCAACATATATTATCTATAATCGCGATTCAATCTACAATGGCAATTTAGTACGTGCCTTGTTTTATCATTTTACATTATTCATAGTTATATCAGTTAAAAGCTGTATATATAATTATTTTTTGTAATATTTTTATAAAATATTGATTGTGTATGTATATTTAATTTATTCTTACGAAATATTAGTAAGTATTTTAGATTTTTTTAATAGTAAAAATACAATTTTATTGAAAAAAATAATATCAATGTTTAAAGAAATGAATGAAAAAATGATACAAAATTTAAATAATTAATAATTTTAAAAATATTATACTTTGTAATGAACAATGAGAACAAAGTATAATTGAACACATTTTATTTTTATGACCAATAATTATTGCTTATGTTAGTCCATTGTACTTTTGAAGCGGAAAGAATATGAATATTGATAAATTTAGAATTATATTGTCATAAATGATATAATCTCATGATGTAACTTCATATGCCAATGCCTGTATTAAGTTGCTCGATCAATTTTAGAGAACTTCGTCATATACATACATTATATAGATATTTTATATACATATATGGAATCTATACCCTTGTAATCCTTGTATATCCTTAAAAAAATAATCAGTAACTGGTAAAACTGTTTCAATATACTGATTATTTTTCCTAAGGATATTTATTCAAACGAATTAACAACAAAATGGCTAATGAATGTGTCACGATATTTTTGCTACAATAACGTAAAAGCTTATATGCGGAATCGACAAGCTTCGTTGATCGGTAAATTAATTGGTTCTCCACCATTATGTATTCCATGACCATCCTCGCATATCGTTTTAAAGTCTCTCGAGATTTTGTTGAAACTACTTTTTCCTCCGCTGGATATTTTTCTAGACTACGTCAATAGTGTGCCTACATCGTTACATTGATCACATCGTATGTAATATATATTCTCGTATGTATTCATCTCTCGCGCGAATTCTCTTTTTACTGGCCTCGCCAGTCGAGAGATCGTTCCACGATCCATTTCGACAGGTGGTCCAGAGCCCGCCTCGTATTTCAGGATTCCGGACTCCAATTACGGGCTCGCGCGAATAACCGGACACTCCTTCTCTCTCGCTCTCCCTTCGGTTTCCTCGCGACTCGGGCCGAGATCTAATTTTCGATCCATGGGGGGTCAATACGTGGGATGCCAGACCACTGCATGTTGCAATATTACTACACACTCGTTTTTACACGTGTTCGCTGCCACCGCCAAAGTTCGCGCGATCACGCGACAGTTTGTCCCTATGGTTCGACGTAAATTATCGCACGATCTTGTTTTACATGGTTTTTATGTCGATTTGGCAAAATTGGAGTATGGTTTGCGTCGCGATTATTAAAAATTTATTGCACGATTTATATGTGGACATTCGTGTTTATTTAATCGTCGCGGCTCATTACATCGCTTGATTTACTCGTTTTGTGGACGTTCTGGTTTCCAATTTATCGACGAAAGGATTCGGATACAGATGTGTGTAGGTGCACTTCCAATTTGGAAGCTTGGTAAAAGAACTCATGTGTTTAATCAAGTAAGATGGCACTTTGTGCGATCATTATGCAAATAAGCAATTACTTGTTCGTAGGTATACGCACGAAGATTGCCGGTTTTAGGCGCTGTAGCTCGTTTAAGAGGCTCTCGATCGATGAGCCGAGCGTGTTCAATGACATGCATGAGTACGAGATATTTTACTCTAATTACATACCATGTTCCCGAGTTGTTATATCTCGTAAAAGTTGCGATCGCGATGAACACGTCGATGTGACAATGTATAAAATCCTGCATGTATCAGTCTTCATGTATAAACAAGAGAATTAGCGTGATTTTTGAAATATAAACAATAAAATACTAATGAAAAATATCTAAAATATTTATATAAAATTAGCTTACATTAATTGGCTGAACTCGATGTGTTTTTAAAATATTTCATAAAATTATTTTTTAGCAGAATCATACAAATCAACTGTTTTTGGCTATTCGTTATAAAAAATATACATAAACGATTGTCTGCCTGTCAATGCATTGCTCTAATAAAATTAAATATAATTTAATTTTAAGTATATCTGTCTAATACGAAGATAATTTGACTTATTCGTATAAAACTCACAAATAAAATTCCCTTTGATATTTAAGAATAAAAAAATACAAGGATTTTATTTATAGAATATATATAGTGGTATTTAATTTTTTAAATCAAACGATTAAAAATCTGAATTTTCATATAATTGTCGCTGACAATCGGTTGACGACGAAACAACAATTTGCATTTATTTGTAAAGTATAGCATACGAACCAAGAATAAAAGCCAGACAGACGAATATTTGACATGGTCAATTTGAATGGCAAGCAAGAATATTCTTTCGGTCTCTCTGCATCATGAAATTATGCTGTGACTTAAATATGTATAATTACAGTGAGTTGTCATTACCTTTGCCCGAAGACTTCCTCTGTCCTTGTACGCCTTGCAACTTAAACGCCCTTCGACTGCGTCAAGGTAATTAAAAATTTACCCTAATTACATTCTTTCCATGATAAATATGCATCTCTCGAGCATCAACCGAAAAATTGCGTCTCTTAATATGTCAATATTTGTTTCGGGTGCTATTAACGTCTTCCGGTGACATCATTTTTGTGAATTATTGCGTGTAATGTCTTCGCTCAATTAACATCGGATGTAAATTGCAAGCAAGTTGTAAAAATCTGCTGTGATAACGCGTGTTTATTTTTTAAATTTTATTGACGGATATTTATTAGAAAATTGTATTTCTTAGATTCTCTCTCGCAATCCTCAATAGAGACTAATACTCAATATTCAATTATGGTAATTCTCAGTTAAATGACGGGAAACTCGAAATAATTAAGAAACTAGCTACCTAGCTATTGAAGTAATAGCCAGAACATTATCTGGCTAAATTAGATTCGATGCTTGGCCAATATTCTCGACTAGATTCGACTGCTAATTTTTGATAGTGTATAATTATCCGAATGAGTTGGATTTCATAATCAGAGACAAGATAAAAGCCAATAATGTCTTCTTCCCGACATTGCTTTTATTTGATTGAAGCAAGAAATTTATATTGCTTATTTAAACTTATTATCTATTTTACAATTACAAAGAATATATCAATTTATTAGATAACTTTTCTGATATAAAGTAAATGTTTTATTTTGTAATATTTTATTATTGTTATTCTTCGATGCTATCACACCATTTATATCATCTATCATGAATTACACGCATTTTTTGTCTATCAAGAATAGGTTGTCATTGAGAGATTGGCAAAATAATTAAGCGCTCGCATGTCTGTAGTATTACAGTATGTTTTGCGCCCACGATTCATTGAATTTTGAAGTTAGCTAATTTGGAAGGTGGATTTTATATAACATAGAAACGTAGAAATATATATATGTTGTTCATTAATCATCATCAAAGAACGATTCGGCAACGGGACTCACGTGAGGTTTCGCGTTTTGAAAGACAGACATGCGTACAAAAATGACATTGTGATGAGCTGATATCTTCTTTCTTATCTTTCTTACGTAATGAAAGAAGTTGCTAAAAACTGCGGTCCAACATTCGCGATGGCAATTCATTGAACTTCTCGTTTTTATTCTCAAAAACAGTCGTTATTCATTACAACACGAGACTTTATTTTTCACATCACTACTCAAGAATGCATCGAGTGTTTAAGCTGCTAACGGCTGTCATTAAGCCCCATCTCTTTTACCACCGAAAGATCCACGATGAATTTGAATCATTTTTTTTCATTATACGAGAAATCGTGTGTAGATAAATGAAGACATATTCGACGAATTTCGATAACATTTTTCATTTTATTAATGTATTCGATGAACTTGTTTTGAACAACTCTCTCTGTCGTGTAAAAATTACTACGAATAGTGAGATATAATCGTTAATTCATTCGTTGACATTAAACAAGCCATTCCAAAATGTTATTTATAATACATTAAGCAAGATTATATATAAATCACACGTACATATACCCACATCCATCCATGTTCGTGCAATTATATATTAATTATACATGTAATAAGTTTATAACTGCAAGATTTCTGTTATAGATTTTATAAAATCTACAATAATCACTTTTTTTATTTGAAAAATTGACTCAATTAAAAAATTGACTTCATTTTTAAATAATATTTAAGTTATAATTTTTCAGTTTATTCTATAATACTTTATTATGTTATTATAATATTTATTTTATTTGCTATGTATTAAATAGCGATTTTATTGTTATTAATTGCACTATCTCCCATAAGAAATTGTGTTTGATATTTCTTTTACTACCGACTTCTAAAAAATTCTCCAGAATTATTCTGAAAATATTTAATCGCAGAATAAATTTCTTATAATTCAGGCTTTTTCGATAGAGATACAACATTGGGAAAATAAAATTCTAGTGGACAATATAGACATCACGTTTATTATTTTCTAGAGAAGTAAAAAATGGAAACGAAATATAATTTAGACGGATCAAATAAGACATAAGCGAGTCTGTGGTTTACCACAAAACCGACAGATTGGCAAGTCAATGCCGTATTTCTTGGTATTCATAGAACGGTATTGTCGATAAATATGTCGTTAATAATACAATAATAATAATTTATCTGACACACACGTCACATTGAGAGTTTTCCTTGCCAGAATAGCATCATGCATATATGTACAGAATGTTTCATAATCCTCTTTCATCTATAAATCTACGATTTGTTGGCCGTATCGATGGATTCTTTGACCGATTAGAGTCAATTTAGTGAAGATCTAATCGGATCGTATTTTTTTTTTCATAATTTCTGAATTCAACCGTAAGAGCATATTTATAATTAATTTTTATAATTAATATGCAAATTATAATTTCGTTTAAGTAGAAATAATTCGAAATCAGACGAATAATAACGTATTGCACTGTCCTTGTTCTTAAAGCTCAATTTACATACAAATTATCTCGAGAGTCTTTTTAATTACTTATAATTAAAAAAATTTATGTCTTAATATTTCTGGCAGAAGAGACAACTCTAAATTGGTCGTTAAATTCGCAACATAGATGCATCAGAACGAATTGCTTAAAACTCGAGACATTGTATATGTCAGATGGCAAACATCGTGGTAATAATTGAGCCGTCCTCCACTGTTGCCATCGTCATCGCAATTTTAATCGGTCTCTCGCTTTAGGCTCCGTGGGCGAAATACTTGGCCAGTCCTGGTTTCATACATGCGGGTCTTATCTGTCCATTTTGTTTACCTCGCGATACTTTTTGCCGATTCCCGCTTTTGCCATTCCTTACATCCACTATTTGTTACATCTTAATGCTTCACCAAGCTGCGCACGTATTTTTGCTCTTAATTGCGCTCTTTATATCTGTCTGGAAATGGTTTGAAAGAATGACCGTCATAAATTGACCTCGAAAAAAAAACGCACAAGGTTGTCTCCACGAAAATTATGTTAGTTAAAAACCGTTGTTTATTTCAATAAAAAAAATTCTTCTAGATATAACACAACTATGATTCATGCAAATTATCATGTACAAACTTAGTGTTAATGAATTAAAGATAATTTAAATAATAAGGAAGAAATCTTTATTTTCCTTATTATTTAAATCCCTCTTTCAAGCTACTGAAAAAATGGTTTTTATGTATCATATATTTCGCAGATAATTTTTGTCATAATTAAATAAAATTAAACATAAAGCATACAGATTTTTTAAATATATAATTTTTTAAATATGTAATCATATAAATATAAATATAAATATAAATATATATATATATATATATATATATATATATATATAGAAAGAGAGAGAGCACATTTTTATTTCTTTAAGACTTATTAATCAGATTACCGATTTTCTTCAATATATTAAAATTAACATTGATTCACAGACTAAGAATTAATAATGTTAAATTTATTAATTGCTCAAAAGATTTTGATAAATGTGGAATATATTGGAAAATAAATTAGATACAGCGCGAGAAACAGTAAAATGGTATCTGTCGCGATCCTCTGCAGTGCACCAGCAAGAATACTTTTTCATCGTTATAGCGTTCGCGCATCCTATATATGGTGATACTAAATCTCGCGTGGTTATTCGAGAAATTAGTCGGTCGGATGCTCGTAAATAAAACCAGCGTGACTAAAGATTTTAAAAGCGTCGTTTGGAAGGTTGTCTCGTCTACCTGATGGCTCAATATACCTGCGGCTTCGTAGGATTCATTATATATTCACGTCTCTTTCCACATTTGCTCGCTACCGACTGAAATAGACATATAAAGTAAAGCTGATAAGAGATACTTTACCATAAATGTACGTAAATGCAGCGGGGCTTTCAGCCATCGTATCAATTTAATAGATGTCATTATCTTTGTTACTACTTCGTCGCTGCTAATTCGCGAGGCGCACATTTACATATATATAAATAAAAAGCAAATTAATCTCTCTCTCTCTAAATATAGATATATTGTATCAAAAGATTTCACAATTTTTCATTCTATCAACAACGCGGCGCCATAAAAAAAATGAATGAAACGAATCCAGTAATAATTACGTAAAATGAAAAACCGGTAACGATTGAGGTTTTAAACGCGATGAATTTAACCCAACCGCAAATCATTTTTATTTGACCTTTACGAGCTTTTGAGAGCCCAGGTACAAGTGCGAGAACGTTAGAAAGATTAAGAACAGACGCCTCTTTGCGTAGACTAACCGACACTATCCGGATGTCAGAAGATTTTAATTCCAGTTTAATTCCAGTGCTTCGATCATAAGCATCGCTGTAAACAGATCGTATTTCAAACTAACAAACGTCTTGTCAATATTTTCTTCCATCTCCATCATCACCAAACTTCTTTCATATACTCGCCACAAGGCTCGCTAAATTAATACAAATGTATTATTCATTCATTAATGTATACAATTTATATTAATATGGGAAATTATTTTATCTTTAAATACATATTTTGATATAATTTTACATCCTATTTGTATATGTATGAAAAGTAATACATGTAGGAACAATATACATATTGAAAAAAATTAATATACGAATTTTAAATTAATTATTTTGTTCATTAATTTAATTTCTATTCATACTGGAATAATATTAAAATTGATAAATAATCTATTTTAATGTCAGTCTCTTCTAAAATTGTATCATGTTAGGCAATTTAGGCAATTAGGCAATTTTTTTCGATTTTTTTAAGAATGTTTCACACTGCTCGATAATTTTATTATTGCCATAGATTGTAATCTCTTACGGTAGTGAGAACGAAAAATCAATTACAGCTTTGAACATAGCGTGCGTGCTAGATGCACACGTCTCTCCTGGGCACGTCGTAATTCACACCGCAAGACTTTCACCGTTAATCGTTCATCGACTTTCGAACTCTCGTGTAAAAGATACGCGACGTGTACCGTACCTCGATAATGGCTCGTAAATCATTTCGTTCCTCTCCCTGGGATGCGCGACTTACACACACACGTTGCCCGATTATTTCTAACAACGCACATATATAGACGTTTCCGACATCCCTCTAATTTAGTTAACGACAGTGACGAACTAATACAAGATTTTAAAAAAAGGAGCATCGTGATAGATGGATAGCGAGAAAAATCGCGTTCGTGTCCGTTCACATCCTACGTCGCGTTAACTAATCGATATCCTGAATATGCATAAGAAATGAGCCAGCAAATTATGTCTCATGTCTTAGAAATGTTGTTTGGATCGATGCTACATCCGCACACATGCTCGCGATCAAGAGGATTCGCACGTGGTCGTGTGATGACATTTCGGATTAAGAGAACCGCTGAATTATTCATTCGACCTAACGACGTGCGAAATATAAGCAGTCCTGGGCCTGAACGCATTACGTCACTCTAATCCGGTGGTCAATGTCTACCGAGGCTAATGAAAGAGGAGAGAGACACGCTGTTATTACGTCGTCATTCACTCGGACGAATGCGACGAATGGTTTAGGTCTAGGTAGAGAGCTCGATAGGATTCAATATGCCTTTCTTACGTCATTCGACCCTTCTTAGTCGTTATCTGCGACCTATAATCGAGATAAAGCCGTACAAGTTCGGATCCACGAGTCGTGATCGAAAATCGTATGGGGTGTATGTAGCGTGTCTCGGATCGATACTCGGAGAGATGGCGAAGGGAAAGAACGCCGAGAATAAAGAATAGTCGAGAACAGATCCATCACCAGGTGAACGATCGACCGGTCGAGTTATCCGTCATCCCATCTAGGTTCACCAGCCGCCGATACTCCTCCACATCCGTCTCTCTCTTCGTTCGTCTGTCCGGTAAAGGTGTGGCCGGCGAGACAAACGGGCTGACAGTCAGACAGTCGGTTGTCTTTCCACGTGTACATATACGCGTGCACGCCTCATCTCCAATTCTCCTTTTCTCTTTCTTTTCCCATCTCGTCTTCGACGTGCACGATAAAAAGACCGCGGCGGCTTCCTGAAAGCATTTAATTGCCGGCCTGGCACGCGATCAAATATCAATTATCAACACTTTACGGAGCCGCTCGTCGCGGAGCGAGAGCTCTTAAGTTCAACTTCGTCATCGGGCCGTGCGGATTAAATCGCTCTTATTTAAGCGAAACGGCCGAACTCGCCGAGTTGATTGATCATCGATGTTCTCTCATTTTCGAATCATTAGTTGTGCATTTTTCTTAATGGTCCGCTCTCAGAGAGTATTGTTCGCTTAATCCAATGCTGCCGTCGAATAAATCGCGTCATCTCGGATAATAATTTCACGATTACCTGGCCTTGAAGAAAATAATTACTATATGCAAGACGAGTTTCTTATTAAAATATCAATTTAGTTAATCTCTAAGAAACTTTTTTTATGTTAGTGAAAAATTCTTCTGAAAAAAACAAAATTTCATCTCGAATGAAAAATTATACGTCACGTATTATCTGTTTAAATCGAGATAAAGGACAGCTCGGTGATTGCGTGGAGATGCAATGATAGGAATGATACAGATAGATAAACGAGATAGATACACGGAAGAGATTTCCAGCCACGTTAGGCTCTGCAAAGATCGATAATGACGCGTTTATCCAGACAATCTCAATTTGACATTGTCCTTTGTGCGTAGCGAATGTCGCATTTAACCGCGGGATTATCCAACGCCGCATTCAGCGATTGCATCGATCGATCTCAGATCTGAAATCTGCCTTTCGAGGTGAGTGTGATCGCGCCTTGATTGGCAGCTCTCCGAAGAGATCGGTGCCGACGCAATGGACGGAGCCGAAGCACTTCCCCGGAGGCGTAAAACGGTACCGAATATGCTGCACGATGCAATCCACAGTCATGATGATTATATAATATCAGAAACAATGATAGTAATCGCGATAGGAGTAAGAGTACCATATCGATAATTACATAATTATGTAAGACATCTCAATAAAATCGAGATGAATATCTACTTATTCTCGACAAACGTTAGATGTGTTTCGTACCGTATTATTTGAAACACACTTATATGCAAATGTACTAATTCTTTGTTACTATTTATTATTATTATTACTATTTCTTTTTAATTTGCAAAATTATTTCTTTTATTTGCTTATTATTTTTTTATATACATCAAATATAAAATTCAATACGTGCAATAATAATTTTTTAAAATATTAATTATTTTGCTGCTATAATTTGGATCTATTCTTTGTTTATTACAGATCAACCATAACAATCTGAGAGGAGGAGGAGACCTAGGAGAGGCATCGGGCGCCGACAGAGCAATCCTACGGTAAATAATTCATGATTTATATAATAATTATTTATTAATTAATTGTGCACACGCGATTTAAATTAAGCGATTAATCGTATAATTTGATTTTTTTATTTACATTAATAATAAACAAGAGAAAATTAAAGAAAAATATTATAAAAGCTATGATTTTGTAAAAGTTTCTATTTTTAGAGATAATATAGTTGTAATATAATTATAACTTTTTATATATATTATTAGAAAATTATTAAAATAATTTATTAAAATAATTTATTTTTAATTTGCAAAATTATTTTTTTATCTGCTTATTATTTTTTTCATATACATCGAATATAAAATTCAATAATTTTTTAAAATATTAATTATTTAATTAATATTTTATTTATCTTTTGCAGATCAACCCTGACAGTCTGAGAGGAGGAGGAAGTCTAGAAGGGGTATGTTAAATAATATATTTAAATAATTCTTTAAAAAATAATATAAATATATAAATATAAATATATATTTTTAAGTATTGTAAATATATATTTTAAATATCACAAAGATCAAAAAAGCTGATTTCGTCGGAACGTTGGAAACACGTCAGTGAATTCAATATTTCTTCAATATTTATGCAGGATATTAATATGTAAATGTGTATAAATGATGTAACTGATAATTTGTTATCGTGTATCATGTAATGTTTAATCCCGTGAGCAGTATTTTTGGCATATTAATAGCATCCGCGTGCATTAATAAGCAAGAAATTTCCTTTGGAGAACCAGTCAGAGCTATTCCCAGTGGCTGTTCGTGAGAAATACTCTATGCTTACACAGGCAGAGCTTAGTTAACGGAATCGTTCGCTCGTTCATTCCAACATCAACCCTGAACTCAAGAAACCCGCTCGAAGGCACTTGGTACACGTCAACGTCAAGTTTGTACCTACGCCGGGTAAAAGTGTAAGAATAGAATCGAATGGATAGGTTCTTCTCTGCGGCTCGTTGTCGAGAAGGAGCAGAGAGCACAGAAAGACAGAGAGCGAAAAGGAGAGAAGAGTACTTCGCGAGTTGTATGGTTGGTAGGTCTTTAAAAACCTTTAAGAGGCACGCGCGTTATCGTTAATAGCGTGCGAGAAGAGGCCTACGAGGAAAACAAAGACGCCATTGTCGCGTTTATGGAACTTGACGTTATGGTCACGATATAATCGATAAGTCATAATTTGATGACTCTATTTCTTAAAATCAATAGTCTAAATCATAAGTGTCATCTCAACTTAATTTGTAGAATCATCTTTATTTTAGGAGTATTATATTTATTTTTTAAGATACAAAAAATAAATTAACAAAAATTATCAATATATATAAAAGAGTGAAATATTATATAAAATATATATATGAATATTTTTATATTTTTATAATTTTTATAATATTTTCAGAATATCTTAATATGTTCAAGAGGAAATTATTACACTCGCCGAATCCAGTTTGAATAAAATTGGGAGAAAATAAAATAAAAAAATAAAAAAATATTCCTACATATTTTATATAATATCTCGCTTTTATTTTTGCTGATAATAATTATCGTTAATTTATTTTAATTTCTCAATTTGTATCTCAAATATGTGTATTTCCAAGAGTGATTCTAAAAAGAATGATTCAGATAAAGTCGAGGAATGATGCTTATGGTTTGGACTATTGACTTTAAGAAATAGAGTCATCAAATTACGGCTCATCTTAATTATTAAATGAGGAACCAAAGAAAGCGCGCAAAGATCTCTTCCCCGTTTTTTTTCTTTTGATTTCTATACTTCTGGGTGGTTCGCATAAAATTCCTCGAAAACATTCCTTGAACGCGCAGGAGGTCGACGGCTTTGGCCGCAATCGGGGTGGGAAAAGTTGGTCTCTGCGGGTTACCTCTGAGTTCGTCGAATCTCTCGACTCACGTCGATTGCCGCGGATACGGCGGTACCTACGGCGTCTTAGAGATACGTGACGGCTGTTAACATCTTCTTTCGTTCCCTCTCAACCCTACTCCCACGTGAAACAAAATGAAGGAGGAAAAGGACAATAAATAACGGCTGCTTCTGGCGACGCCGATCGCGCCTTCTAGCATTCCTAAATGAAACGCGGTGCCATCGGCAGGTGAGACGCGGATATTTCCGGTACCGCGTCGCATTTCGTGTCGCCGAGATAAGATGACTATGTTCGGCATAGTTTGGTAAGTGCCGTAGATAAGGATGTCTCGTCGAAACGACTTCGGTGCGTCACGTCGTCTTCACCTAATCGGTCCAAGTTGTAATCTTAATTATGTCGAAATGTCGTTGGAAAATATATGGTATGAACGTATCAATAGCCAAACTTACAGTTCAGTTTAGAAAAAGGTCTTTGAAAGAAATTCGGACGTAAGATACGCGATTATACTAAGGCTTTAGAACAAGGGAATGGCTTTTATAACGACTACCTTGGATAAAAATAAAAGCATTTTTCTGCACGTCCCCTTGTTATCTTCATTGTTTTACTCATCTTAAGCTCGAAGTATGCGAACGTATGATTAATTCTAGTGTCTTTCACAATTTATACCAGAATTAATATAATAAAGATAATTAAATAAATATAATTAATATAATAAATTAATATAATATATAAATACATACATATATAATACATATTATTGTCTGACCACTATTTTCTCATCAAGTGTCATTTTCATAAAATCAAAGTACGTAATTTATAAAAATAATTAATTAATAAAAATAATAAATAGTAAATATGCATAATAAAATATATAAATTATAATATATTATGTAAATATAGTATATTATAAATAATAATATAATATATAATATATAATAAATTTCTCTAAATGAAAACAGAATACGGAGTTTGTTACTTAAATTTGGGACGGTATCCCCATTTTATTCCCGTTATATCATACATTTTGTCGCGAAGTGCCGAAAAGAAGTTGCGACAACGGACTTAATAATAACGCGAATCGTGTAATCACACGATGTAATCAAGCGGCCGATGAAATATCTCAGGCTAAATGAAATGTCATAAACTCGACTCGCGGCTTTAATGAAAACGTTGGCGCACCAATCTCACCACGAGACTCACTAATTACTGTGTCCTGGCGATTGTCGGGATTAAGCCGCGGCACGTAGATTACGACAGCTTTCTAGTCGTGATTAATACGCGTCATTACAAAATAAACTTTGGATAATTTGTACGGGGTGGCTGCCAAAGAGGTAACACATAAGGGGATACGATAATTAACTCTGTACCAATCATCGTTAGCGGCGCGTTCGATCGCCGATTGCGGCGAAATCGTGCGCCAAGAATCGCGCGCGTGGGCATCGGGATGCAATGCACTATCTCCGCTAATAAACGTACCATTATCCAATTTACCGTTTTCTATAATTCACGTGCGCCGACGAGGATAGCAGTGCGCGCCGCGTCCGTTTCATGTTAAGATTGATGATTTGCCTATCTGCGCCGGCGATCTTTATTTACATATAATTAACTCGTGGCTCTCTTTGAAGCCGAATTAATTATCTACTAAAATGCACGATTAATACGCTCACCAGTCTTAGCCTCTCTTCCTGTGTAATTTCTCCGCTTTTGTGACAGCTATCTGATGGCATTAGCGAGCCCGCGATAATTCATACGTGCCTCTCCGCGAGATCGCAAATCATTTTTCATCTCCGTCATCGGCCGAATGGAATCTACTTGTGTATTCATCCCGGCGACACAATCGATGAACATTACGGACATTTAAATGTGCTTACATTATGAAAACATCGTTATCTCATTCTATTAAAAGAGCCGAGTTTTAAATCATTTCGCGAGTCTCATTTATTTCTCTTTCACGTGAAGTAGGATTTGTTTTAAATAAATTGTTGACACTAATGCATTTATTTAAATGTAATCTGAATATCTAATATATTATATAAACGAAATAACATATACATATAAGCTTTCATTTACGCACATATTTTATTCGTATAGACAGGGTGTTTCTTAATAAGTGCGAAAAATTTTAGGAAATGATTTTTCATCGAAAATTAAGGGGAGTTTTTCATATAAAAAGTTCTAATAAAAAATTGAATAGGGGTTGCTAGTTTCATCCCCTTATTAAGAAACACCTTGTATATTATATATGTTATATATTAATTATAAAACGTGTGTGTAATAAAATTAAAAAATTTAAAACATAGTTACTTATTCTGTAAAATTATAATATTCAGTATAATATTCACTATTTAATGAAAGTAATGAGATTATATTTTTGCTGCATCTATAATAGATTTATTCCATAAGATACGATATATCGATTAATTTGTTTATCAGATACGCAGTTTTCTTTTTTATTACAAACTCGAGATCGAAGAAAGTCACACGCTAGTAGTAGCCTATGCTCGGACACATTGCTTCATAGCTGTTGCCAATAAATCTACGTTGGCGAGATCGGCTATCAAATTAACAGCGCGCGGCTCGGAGGCACATAAGAAGCGGGAACTTGAAGAGGTTGTTTCAAGAGATTTTCGTTAACGTGTACGCGCTCTCGTTACTCGTTCTGCATCTCGTTTGCATTCGTCGGCGCGATATATAGGCGCGAAAGTGCTTACTTCTCCTTCGTCGCGGTGAATGCCGGACACTACGACTTGTCGAAAAAGGAAGGCGCCGAGAGGAGCCAAGGGAACGACGATGTGTGAACGATGCAGAAGAAGAGGAAAGAGGAGATGGAAGAGATGTTTACGTTGGACTAAGGGAGGCCTCGTTACGTTCCCTTGGTATATACGCAACGAGATAATATCAGTTCAGTACGGATACACACGAGAGAAAATATGGTTACCTATTCTGGTTAACGCGTACCATAAAATTGACGAGCTGTTAAAGACGAGAATTAGAATTGCAATTTTTGATTATTTATAGAATTCCATTTATCCCAAAGAATTTTTCCTTCACTATGTGTAAGAATTAAGATTTCAAGATATATATTTTAAATCGAGTAACTGTATGCAGCTCGTGTAATTATTAACGTTTTAATATATAAACTGATAAGCATTTATAAAGTCGACTTGCGTGTTGCAACTTTGTGTGCGTTATTTTTCATTTTTTTGGGAATAAAACTTAATCGTTTTTGTACAGCATATAATTCGCTTTGCAAAATGCCATGATGCAATTAATGTCTGGCGATTTATACGCGCGCCGTCCCGCGCTTTATTAAATCTATTCATATTCCGGCGCAAAGCATTAAGATTAACCGCTCTGGAGCACGAGATTCTTTGCACAATAGAAGGCAAATTTTAAAATTGGATACAGAAGTATCCATAAATCTATAATATACATTTATTTCTTCTTTAGTTATTTATTTATTATATGTACACAGATATATTAAAGATTATATTTATGAATTACATGCAATTATATTGTAGAACTTTGTTAGATATGGTTAAAGATTTTTAAAAATCTTTATATTTCTTTTTAATTAATTATTTATGAGAGAAGAATCTTCGAAATAAAAACATCTTTTTCTCCCTTTATATATTAATGATTTTAATGTGTGGATCTAACGACAAAGTATTGCATCTTACACAAAGAATTATCTATAAAAATTTAAAATTTGTCTTCAGGGTTCTTTAAATTTTCTTATAAGATTTATAAGCAATTTTAATTAATAATCGCATAAAAATTTTATAGAAAAATTTCATAATAAATTTTATAGATACTCCAACTGCTTTTTTTATTAACTCGGCACACCTCATCGAAAATATGTCTGGCCCTTCGTGTGAAATATTTTGCCACCCTCATCAAGCGTTAACGAATCTTCGCGCAAATCTCCGAGTGCGAAACGTACAAGTTGTTGCTCGCTGTTGAAGTCACGCCGAATCGTGCGGCCTACGTCGACACGAGGCAGAAGGGACCGAAAGATACTCGCAAGCTCGCATTAAGCTCTTTCTCTCTCCTCTCTGTTTTCTTTGATCTCAGTCAGTCTTCTCGCCTCCCTCGTTGCCTTCCCTCGTCGACAAGCACGAGTCTGCATCACGTGGAGAGTAAGAGGCGCGATCTCGTAATTATTACGTCGTGAAGGATGGGAAGTGACGCGATGATTACCGCCGTTGCCAACCTCCTTGAAGCCCCCAACGCGCTATTCTCTCGCCTCTCGGCTTCATTTTCTTTATTTACTGCCAGGTTCCGCTCGTGCGCCATATTTTGCGATTTAGCGACAATGACATTTCGTCGCGCGTCATGACTCGTTTCTTATAAATGTGAAATACGACAGGTATACTTGCGAAGGTAATATAATGGAGGAATTTTCGTCAAGTATAAAACCGCTT
Organism: Camponotus vicinus; assembly: GCF_025532165.1. NCBI lineage: Eukaryota > Metazoa > Arthropoda > Insecta > Hymenoptera > Formicidae > Camponotus > Camponotus vicinus. Next base: position 24,624,262 of record NW_028141956.1, read on the forward strand.
ATTATAACGTAATACTTAGGGTTTAATTAGCATGATGTAATCGCTAAGGATTCCATTTCGACATAAATATATATCTGCTAATCATAAGGAGTCTATGATACCTCGATTGAACTTGCAACACATTAAGCTGTCTTTTCATCACCGGGAACAAAGGCTGAAATGATGAAAGAGAATACGAAGAGATTAGATTCGAATCTAATATAACTCTGGTTCTCATCAACCGGAAACATGTTATCTTTATCTAACACAAAATATAAAACATAGCATGAGATCAGCCTAGCGAATCATGCGGTAATGTAAAAGTGCTGTCATAGTCCTGACAGGGTCAATTATCCCTACCATTGACCGCCGCCATTCTCGACGTTAATTGTCGAGCGTTATAACGTGGCACGACATGCCAGCAGCACAGGCGCCACAATAAAAAGAGGAGCAAACAGCCAAGTGCGTCCTCCTTGCACGGTAGGATGCGTCCAGCCGCCATTTTGGTGGCGGTGCAACAGAGGGGTAATAACTGCAGGAATTCATGGTAATGGCGATAATGCGTGCCCGGACGACGAGGCCCGCGGGGCTGAAGGGCGAAAGGGACGGGGCCCACCGAAGAGAAGAAGTGGGGAGACTCCGCGTGTCACGATGCAGAAACTTACGTACGCCTTCACGTACGTTTCGTGCGTACGTGCGAACACCGATCTCGAGGGGGAACCATGGGAGCGGGACCGGCCTGTTTCTGATTGGTTGAAGCACGTCCACCGGATGTTGGAGGTCGGTTCTACGTTGGGGGAAAGTATTTGAATTATCCCTCGTAATTTACACGGCATCGATAGCAAAGAAAATTCGATAAATTTTTTAAAAATTGACAATTGATAATTTTTTTAAAATTGCAATTTTACCTCCCAAAGGAAATCTGAGATCGAACTTTGTGAAAAAAAAAATTGTCACTGCAATATACTCGTATCAATGTCTATACACTTCATGGCACGTTTTATTTTGAAGCTAAATTTAATAAAAATTGTTAAAAATTACAGCTGCATATTTTTGGCATTTATATTTTTATAAAATATAATGGAAATTCTTTTAATTAAACAGATTTCAGGCTGCGAAAATCGATCTAATCTAATCCTTTTATTATATTTCTCTTAATTTAGCTACTTGACGAAGGTATGATATAAATGAAAAATGAATGAAAAGAGATAAGGAGTGGAAAAGCACGAAACATACATCATAATCTTTCATAGCAGTCTTGCATATAATTCATAATTTTAATATTCTTCTCTCAACATGCTTATCCGTATATTTAATATGATAGTATTATTATGTACCGTTATTCTCAACATTTAATTATAAGAGAAAAAGTAATATTACCGCTATATAGATATTCGTATTAAATATAGTTTATACCCGTAATTAAGACTACCACGAACGAAAAATGTGGCAAAAAGTGCGGCACATGTCCGCATTATTTATCATTATGTTTAATGGACGTGCTTAAGACGATCACATCGTGTGCTCTTAATAGCGATTTCTTTCATGATTGCGTCGTCGTTCATCCAGTGTCCAACCCTTGATTTGGAGCAATTCGGATTAATGAAAATTCTCGTGTAATATTTCCTGCATACGGTAGATAGAGTGAGAAATAAAGATCTCAGCACAGTAATCTCCGCACAGTAACAAGCCAAGTTGTATGTGTCTTCTTTACGAATTCTACCACAGCTGTTGCCAGGTGATCAACATTTACTGCCCCAATAAAGACTAATGCCATCTTTGAGTCTCGTCTCTGTACTTTTTGTGAAATTATATACAAAATTATATACAAAAATATATGAGAAGCAATAAATATTACTGTACTGTACGTCGTATCGTTAATTAAGAGAGAATCTGGACAAGTGCTTGATTTAGAAGAATTTCTATGGGGAAGGAATAGAAATTTCACAGCATCGTTACAATGAATTTCGTTAATGTTTACTCAAGAGGGATCCATCCGAATCTTAAAGCACGCACTAGACGGGAAAAGCTGTTTAACGAATAAACACGTTGCAAACAAGAGTCGAGTGTGTATACGAAGAATAACCTGGTCTCGATGTGGACAGATGCATGGCTCGCTCGAAACGACCACTCATCATCTTTCGAGAATCTTTCTAGTTGAAGTGATGACAAGAAAAACCGACAGACTATAGTAAATGACCAACGTCGTATTGCTCGATTAATGAAGCAAAAATATTTTAATGCTTCTACTCGTATCCGATGAAAATTTCTTAAACCGCGCTCGAATAATTTAATACAGACCAATTAATATATTTTAATAAAATATATAATTAGTTAATGAATATTAATATATTTAATTAATATATTTTAATAAAATATTCTTAAATATTTAAAAGTTAACGATATATAAGATAGAATGACGAGAAATTAAATATTATTTTTCTAATATCGATTTTGATTAATGTTATTTAGATATCAAAAATTAGATCTTATTATTAAAAGAGTTTCTCGTTTATCTTCATAAATTTTTAAATTTTAATTGAATAATACATTATTGCTCCTACTTTCGAAGATATAATTTTATTTTAGACATTTATATTTTGATTTTTAAAAGCATAATTTATATATGGGAAATTTCTATCTTTCAATTACTCGTAATATATAACTAAAATAACTAATAGATCGTATATGGAACGTAGATTAAAGCAATGTAATTCTAGTATTGTGAGAAATGAAAGACTCACCAAGGGTGCCATCCACCGTTTTCCGGGAGAAAGAATGCCTATCGTTTCTCCATGCCCAGGAACACAAGTCGCACGTGGTGAGTCCATCGGTGGCGATGCTTTCTTCGGGTAAAAAAGGTGGTCTAGGTGGCGGCGGTACAAAGTTGCCAATAACAGCCCATAAAGAATCGATATCGTTGCCGACACCGGTATAATATAGCAATTCTTCCTCGGCGACACCGGCGAACCAATCCATGTCATTTATACTAGGATAGACCGTGTTCGTGCTTGTCGTAGTCGTGCTGGTGACCGTGACCTGAAAATAAAACAGTTGGTTAGTCCAAATTTACACGATCTCAACTTTAAATAATTATAGAAATTTTTTTTTATATGATTTTCCCTTTAATTTTAACCTAATTGTAACTGCAATTATTTTTACATATTATAATTAAGTATGTATTATATGCATTCAATGCAAAATTCGATGCATATAATAATAGTATATAATAATAATACAATTTTTAAATATATTTTTTATTATATATTTATATATTTATTATATATTTATTTTTTTCTTTTTATCTATGTCTTGTATATTATTTGTACATTTATTCTGCAAATATCTTGACAGTTCAATCCAATTAAATTTTAGATTCAATCTATTAATTACAGTTTTGCTATAAGACTTTTATTACTATGAATGTAAACTTATTTAATAAGGCACGATTTAAATTTTTACATACGCGCAGTATATCTTTTAGTCCCAAGTAAACACGGCTAATGGAACTCTCATCGTACCCTTGCACAGTTATGGAAAAAAAAATTAAACGCATCCAGTCTGTCTCCACTGGTACATGTTTCAGGAAATGGCGGGGCAAACAAACGTTAAAATCAAAGGAGCGAGGAACACAGTCGGCGCATCTCTGAGCATTTTTCTTTCATGAAACAGTGAGATAGACCGGATGAAGCTGGTCTTCACAAAGAGACATTCGATGTCCTAACTCTTACGACAAACATTGAGAACTGTATAGGCGGTAGCCTTTCTTCTTTCCTACTTTATTGGATTGCTATCTGTATCTTGTACATGAATTTAATAGGAGGCTTGATAGACAATGGAATCGTATATTCACGAGTGAATCATCTAAGCATATTCTTGAAAATGTCTGTCATGGAACAGTAGAAGATAACAATAATTTTGCATTTAAAAGCTACAATTATAAATTTTTTAATTTTAATAGAAATGAACTAATAAATATAATCTACTATGTGATAAGGATAACTTTTCAATATAATATATGAAAATCTTATGCCTCGGAATAAATTTATTGATTGAATATCTAATGGAATACTTTACAAAAAAATGTGTATTCGAGATTATAACGTGATTGCACATTTAGCAAGAAAATCGAAGAACCGTATATATCATTATATATTTTTCTCAGCGATTAACTTGAAGAAGAACAGACATTTTAAAATCCGCAGAGCTCGTCAAATGGTGATTACCTCGAGGAAAGATGATGCAAAGTTCCATGTCGTAAGGCGGAGTTTATTGATAGACAGCAGATGATTATTCGTATCGCTGATGATTATGAAACTATTCACGCGAGACATAAACGCATCTTTCCGTGTCGAGTTCTCTCTCCCTTTAACGCAAAAGTTAATTCTCCAAGTAAACAAGTTTTCGTAAAGAAATATGAACATGTATTGTTTTTCCCTTTTTTATTTGATTGAGATATTAATTAAAATTAAAAAAGTTTTTAATTATTGAGATATTAATGTTGCACTGAGTGTGATTGTACGAAAATTAAAAGATATTTGTTGCAAGCAATATGTAACTAATGACTTCATCTATTCGTTATAAAATATTTTGACATTTCTCACATCATGAATTGTATATTAATCTAGAGCAAATTCAAGGGAAATGATGTATTGGCTATTGTAATATTCGAGAAATGTAATTTATTAATGAAATAAGAGAAATATTATGCTGTCTTTTAATTGACTGTTATATATTGTTTTGCAACAACTTTCTTTTTGAATACACTATAAATTAAAAACATGAAATTAATACTATATACACATATACATATTAATCAAAAATTTTAGTATGAAATTTTATATGAAAACTGCCTCCAAAATGCCAAAATTAAACATCACAATAACAAATTACATGTATATATATTTATAAAGTTTAAGTTTATTTATAAAATATAAAAGTGCCGAATATGGCTCAATATTCGTGTTCGTCCATCGTGCCTTAAAGGGTTGAGAAGATTGAGGGGCAGAGAAATAATGCCGCGCGAAGCGTTCCTCTCTATTGAATTCCATCAGTCTCGGATCTGGTCGAACGATCGAATGAAATAACCGCTCCACGAGAGATTCATTCGAGCGCGCCCGCGGTGGTTCTTCGTGTCCGAGACACTCGCGTTCCCCGGTAGAAGTCTCAGATCGGGTTGCATATCATCGACGAGATCGAGAGTCACTGTGTTTATTCTCCTCTCGGTTCTTTGTCGTGGCTTTTCCACAGCGGCGAGGTGGCCGCGATGAAGATTCGACTGCAGGTACGATGCGTCCTTGTATCCTTTATAGAGAGGTGGGGTACTTTTGTGCTGCAGCAGGAGGCTCGTGGTCGGGATTATGGATGGAACCCGGGAGGAGCGCTCGGGCCCACAGCACGACGCACAATAGCACGCATTGATCGCCTTAATTACCGTGATATCGGCGTAATTAAAGCCCCGTTGTGTTAGGGGCCCCTTCTACGAGGACGTCGAAGAAACCGATGGGTGACGTGACTCCCGGCTTCGTCGGGATTCGCGCATTTTCTACGCGTCTCTCCTCCCGATTGCATCGTACGATTCTCTCGTCAAAACCCTTCTGTCACTTCTCCGCGTTCCTCGGCAACGCTTTGTTAATAAGCCATTATCCGGTCGGCGACACAACACACCTTCGACGAGGCGCAGGGTTCAATTCATCAGCGGAGCTTTTAAGAAACGCGACTCGCTGCATCCAGCTGTGGAAAAATGACGAACGCAATCTCATCCGGCATGTGCAAGGTCATCATAGGTGGAGTTGATTTGCTTTTTACCATAATAAATACATTCGTTGTATTGCAATTTAATATTGATGAGAGAAAATGAGAGACTACGCTTGCGCCAACGAAAGTAACTTTGGCGTCTTTCCTCTTTCGTGTTTGCTTTTTCTCTTCTGAGTTTTATCATGTCATTTTTGTCTATGAAAAAATTTTACACAATATATATATTTGTCTGATTTATTTTTTTTTATTAATATTTCAAAACGTATTCAAATATCATTTAATATGATATTTTTTATCACCCGGAACATATTAAACGATGACATCATGAGACAATCGAAGACCGTCAAACGTCAAACTGTCATACGCGATTAATTTTTCCCTGCTTTTGACGCTTCCGTAATAAATAAATTTATTGTGCGATACAGAATCATCTACACGCGTTCGCAACATTTGGATCCAAGGCTGAAATTAACGTATTGTGCATCTTCTCCAAGATAGATAGGAGGTGGATCTTATAACCGGAAAGGACTATCCAATTTCAAAGCTCGTGACCACTTCAAATCAAGTAAGTGACAGCGAGAATCATTTAGATGTCCTCATGATGTAATATTTACATTCGATCGATCCTTTATCGCAACATAATAATACTTCCTATTCGTGACATGATGATATAATCATCGCAATAAACGTTCCACGCTCGTAGTCAATTAAATATTTAAATTATGGGATTGTTCGATTGATTTGTGGATCATCAGTATCAGCCTAACAAGAACCAATGTAAATTGTTAGCACCTCGAGCTATCGCTTTTTGATTTCATCATCTGTACTCGTTATGTTCAAAGTCTAGCGTCTCGTTATAATTACGAGATGTTTACGAGCGAAAAGGATGATAGCTTACACTTGTTAACTCTAACATTCTCCTCAACGGTTTTGTCGTTTCTAGACAAGCTGATGTACACACTTGATCGTTAAAAGAAACATGGAAAGCATTTCCGTATAAACTTTGCTTATAATCGTGAATTCAAGCATATTTTAGGTATAAAAAATATATTCTTCTCTTTCAATATTTTATATTAATCATCGAAATTAATGAATTATTTAATTATTCACTTTATCTTCTCGTAGTTGATAAAGTTGTTCATTTAATTAAAGTATCTATACTTTATTATGATGATAGAAAAATTTATATGAAAAGGAAAATCATCCGGAAATTTTAATAAATAAAATCATTTATTAGTGTAATTAATTTAAACATTTTGTAATTAATTTAAACAGCCAGAAAAATAAATGTGAAATGAAATATTTAAATATTTAAAAATATTGATTACGACGTTTGAAACGTAACTTTCGCACGATAGAAACGTTGTTTATTGCCCAAATTCAAAGGGCCGACATCCAGAATGCGGCCAAAATTATAGGGACCCCGTGAAATTTCCATGGTAAAGTAGGTCTAAGATTCTTTTTGCGTTTCGCTTGCGATTCACACCATTGTCCCTACGGTTTCTTTCACGGTCCCCGATGATGCCAACATTCTCTATCCTTCTCTCTATTCGTTCTCAAATATATTCTAGAACTCGCAATACGGAATTCGCGCCCTGTTTCTATCGAGCCGCCGCCGCCTTTCGACGTGTTTCGTCGGATCGCACGCATTTGCAATTCTGACACATTTGGCGGCGAGGATATAACACACACATACACGCTATTCGCAGTCGAACCTGCCCTCTTCGAGATACAAAGGGAGGAGAGTCTCTCGATGTGGCGGGAATGTTAGAATACCAAATACGATTCCCGGAAAGATTCTCCTCTGGTTTCCATCTCGCGTCGCCTCCTCGTCTTCAATCGTGGCCTGACATCGTCTCGCGATCTTCGTGGTCCCGTGAATTTTCGGCGCTCCTTGGCACAAGGCCGGGGAGACGCATCTCTTATCTTTCTTCCTCAACTCCCCCTCTCTCTCCCGAGTCAAGTTTGAGGGGTCGTTAAGGATGAGTTCGAGAGGCAGAGCCGTATATAACGGATAATTGACAGCCGTGCCGGGGCCGCCGTTTGCTTTGCATGGACATTGAATCCGCGCTGCAACGGATGGACGGGATATACGGCCGAAAGGAAGATGAGAGGCGGCGCGACGTGAAGCCACGAAATTCGACCGATTCGACCAGTCGAACGAGACCGCGAAAGAGCACGAGACGACGTGACATGCGGCCAGGAGGAGAAACGGGGAAGTAAATGTATGCTCGCGCTCTCGACAGACTCGTAAATTCTTCAATCTCTGATGTTCGGAAAAACGCACACATATATACGAACGTGACACGCTGCTGTTCTCCCACATAATGGGCTCGGTCTGATTTCGGCTTAATTGCAACCCGGTGCAGCGGTACTTTGCGCATCTCGCTACGCCCTATCAAAAGAAAACAATTGAAGTTTTGAAAAATTGAAAACAGTAAAACGTGGCTTCTGACTTTTCTCAGGAAATATAAAAATTAAATAAAATAAATAAAAATTAAAATAAAATATAAAATATAAATTAAATAAAATAAATAAAAATAAAATATAAATAAAATAAAATAAATAAAAATAAAAATAAAATATAAATGAAATAAAATAAAAATTTAAATGTTATATGTGTGGAAATAATTAATATAATTTTATTTATATCATTGAAATTTATATAAAATCCGTTTATGATTTTTTAATTATTATAATTATTTAATTAAGTTCTTTTAATGTTAAAAATATAATGGTTTTCTGCCATGCTTTATTATTTAGCAAAATGTAATTGTAGCTGTTTATACGCAACAGTACATCCAATAAATTTCATTTGATTCAATTATGTATATAAAATTTCTATCTTAAATGTCATATGACATTTGCATATTTTACTAGCAATAAGTGATTGAAACGCTCTAAAATCGTGATAATAGATAAATGAGAGATAAAGTTATTAATTGAGTTCTTTCTAAATCATGCAGAACGTGTAAAGATATAAAGCAAGAGTAATAGACTTTTGAGAAACCAATTTACATAATATACGACAATTTCGCAAACTATTTTTATTCATGCATCGCCGCAACATTCTCCATAATTCGCAGAACGAACCATAAAAGATTGCCCATAAAGACACCAGTCGATAACTGAAAGGATAATTTAAACGGACGGACACAAACGCGCAACGAGATTATAAAGGCCCGCAGTTGCGTACGTGCAATCTCGCATACGCGAGCGTGCGTAATTCGAAAATGTACAGTTAGGCGAGTCGCAAGTAGAGCATTGATATAAAATGCCCGTGAAAGTATGAAGTCTCCTTTAAATTATGCCGCAAATTACCATCTCTCCCGCTGTTTCTCGCCGCGACCTCACCTCACGCGTGCCGCGAACGCACGCAAAGAGCACGCAACTCCCTCGCGCATTAAGGGAGAGCTTAATGAACTTCTCAGAATATATCCCGGCCGGCCGTGCATTTTTCTTCGATACGTTCCACGTCGTTACACGGACGACAGCGACGATGATTTTCACACCCAAGCGACTTTTTATCGAATCGCGACATGTAGGAGTTAGACACGCATACTCACGCACGCGCGAGAAATATTAACGCTGATTACGCCGAGATATCAGGGACTTTTGATGTTTATCCTCCTTATGTCGGTAAAATATGGTTCGCGAGGGCTCTTTAATCAAACGACTTTATTATATGTCTATGTCACGCTATATTTATTTTCTCGTATTTATTCACGACACGCTAATGCAACATTTATTATGCCACGTATAAATATTCAGAAATTTTATATTACATATACGTGCATTTATGCAGGCACTTAACTGTCTATAGGAAATAATTAATAGGAGAAAAAATTCGCACCTGTATGAAAGTAAAATGTGTATCAAATGCAATATAAAATTTCTGAATATTTATACGTTGCATAATATATGCATTAGCGTGTCGTGAATAAATACGAGTTATTACACAGTTATCACACACGTTATTACACATTCATAATTAAGAGGAACATTATTTTGTGTTAGTATTTCTTATTATTATTGAGTATTTTTCACTTCAATTTTTATGATTATTTTTAAAGATTTTCATATTGATAAATTTTTTTACAGTTTGATGCGATAATAAAATAATCGATCATAAATAAATCGGCGATATTTTTGCATCGAAATTTCACTATCTCGATCATTATTATATCGATGAATTCAGATTTTGATTTCTAGTTTCACTATCAGATCCACGTCGAAATCTATTTCGCTTTCTTTTCGAAAGAAACTTGAAGCGAATGGACAAAAATGACTTGTCAAGAGACACCTTAATCCTTCCTAAGAACATAATGATCGATCTAAAATATCCAATAGGATATATGGGTCTTCTTGACTTATTACAGGAATGTACCTGCGGTTTTCCGAACCTGTTTCTTCCTATTTGTGCTTCTCACCTTTCCTCTTCCTGTCGCAACAACTCGCGTTGAAACCTTGTTGTCCCATTCGGATTGTGTTGGTGCGGGAACGAGATAAAAATCCGGTGGCGGATTAGCCTCGGTAATGGCATCGATGCAGAACCAGTCAGTGGACCAGCCCGATGTCATAATATTATGGTACGTGCTGATGTTAGCGACTTGTCATGAGACGCTGGGACTTTCTTTTCATCGGGTGAACAATGTTAGTATAGCTAAAAACCGACGTGTCCAACAGCAAATCTCAACGTCCTCAAATCACCTCTACCTTTACTTGAAATGGAATAATTTTCGAAGATCGAAGTTCAAACAGTATTCGAGAATATTCGCAAAATATCGTTACTTGAAAATTTAAAAAAATATTCATCACACAAGCAATAACTTCAAATGCAGAAGAACGAGGCCACATGTCATCTTCTGTGAATCTGGAAGAGTATTATCTCCCTTCTCCTTTCACTCCCAATTAAATTTGTTTTTTTTTGTAGAGGAAACACACGGATTTACCGATAATGAATTAACATGGGGATGTCGTTTATCTTCGCGTCAAATTCTCTCGCGTGCACCATTGAGCTCTTGACGGACGTTCTATTATCTTTGTTCATCTGATGAGGCCGATTGTGGAAGGAAAAAAATAGCGAGAAAAGAAAACACTGACGCTGAACTGAAGGAAGAGGGATATAGAGGAAATATATATGCATAGAGAGAGAGTAGACACCGGCGACTACCTTGTCCGTCTCTGTACGCGTTGAATCATCCGGTCGGTCGGTTTCCTTTCACGAGTCGATGGCAGCCGTTCCCGTATCAAGGCCTGTGGTCTCCTCCGAGCAAGCATAATGACTCAATCCACGATCCACCTTGCCCCCACCCTCTTGTCGACCACGAGGAAAGATCTCTCTGTCTCTCTTTCTCTTTTCCCCGATTTCTCTTCTTCTTGTATACCTGCGTTTCTCTCTTCATCTCGCAAAGATTATACGTCCGCTCGACCCCCGAAGACAAGAGATCTGTGGTTTTTCTCGTGACCGTCTGCTTTACGCAGTTTCCTTTGCCGCTGTATTCTTTAACCTCCTTCCATATTCTTTATCCTCCTCTTTATCTTTGTTTCTTGTTTTTCTTCTTCTTCTCCTTCTTTGTGACCGAGTCTTGCGAAGTATCGTGCAAAGAGAAGTCGCTTCACCGGCGCTAACTCATGCGCTCGCGTGACGTCGTGCTATTTGTGATGTTGGACGAATCCTCCTATAATTATACCTTATGATCCTGAAGTTTGCTATGACGATAAGCTAGGACGACAGGGTGCAGACATCCCCGAATGAGTAGAGTAGACGCGTAACATCAGTGGCTGATTGGCCGGTTATATTATCTCCGACAGGCGAGTGAAACGCTAAAAATTACCGGTTGCTCGAATTAAGATGCGCAGCTGAAACGTGTTTAATGGAATGGTGGAACAGTAGTTTTGTAGTTATAGCAACTATATTTTGCGCGAGGTGCTGAAGAACAGGCTGCTGTCAGAGATCTAATTTATCGAAGCAAGATTATCATGAATAAATGGACCCCGAGATATTCCATAACTTGGCTAAAAACGGTAGAATTCTGTGACAAATTGATTTACGTACAGACGCTTTTATTGGAATGTAGGCTGTATCGTATTCATCGCGTAATTTTAATTTCCTTTCCGGTATCTCCCGCGATTGGGGAAGATAGCAAACAGTGTACACGTGCATGCGTACTGAGAGACATGTTGTATATCATGCGGAGGTTAAGGTCGACGGTACATCCTTAGCGGCTGCAATCTAACGATCTGCGTCGAGACATCCCAGTAACGATTACCATACGAAGTCGCAATCGTAGATGCGCGCGAGATTGCTACCGACTTGCGAATAATTGCAGCTCCAAGTGGAAAAAATCACCGTTTCGACGTCCATTTGACAAAAATATATGATTCAGTTCAGAGATTTATCATTTCCAAGATATATGTTAAGTATATTACTTGACATGTACATTGCATCATTTCTAGTAAGCAAATATGGAGACAAACAGCAAAAAGTTCTAATGCATCGAGATGTATTACACGTTATATATTTTCTTTATATTTTATAATCGTTATTAATATATTCTTGTTTAAAATTATTATCTATTCGTATATTCAATTATAATAATTTTTTGAAAGCTGTGCATCCGTTTTTTCAGAAGTTTCTTATCCTTCAGAAAATTTAATTTAATATTAATTTAATATTTGTCGTGAAAAAAAATGCACTCGAATCGCACAATGGCCATTTAATGAAGCATGGGATATTGAAGCGCAGCGAATAAACATCATCTCCTGCAGGTGATTGGTTCTCTATCATCGTCGGAAATTGTGGTGTTTCGACGTTGACAGGTAACTGATCCAGTGAGAGATGACGTTGCATTCTCGCGTCAAAGAATGCGGTTCAAAAACGAATCAAGCGTCAACTTTTAAGGGTTGCGCGCAGAAACGACGATGCGTTCCGCATCAGGTGGTCTATTGGAAATTAATAGTACAATTCTTTACACTACACGCGCTTTAGGGTTTCGTCTATTGTTATCTCTATCTTTTCACCGTCTCATCAATTTGTTCGGTACACAAGGATGTCAAATATTTATTATATATATTTATATCATATAAGGGTGTGTTTTTAATTATTATTATATATTTATTTATTTATTATATCTTATTTATTATATATATTTATTTATTATATTTATTTATTTATTATAAATTATATATTTATTTATTATATCGTGCGTAGGAATGTTACGAGTGTCAGTACGCTGCAATGATTCAAAGTTGCAGTGCCGGCTCGAGAGCGAGCCGATGCAAAGGAGCGCTTAAAGACATCTTTATCCCGTTCGGTGCGCGATAAGAATGGTCCGGGTTATTATTATGATTTCAATGCCGCGGACTACCGATGCAAATCGAGATCGTGCAACGCTCTCTCGCGCCTATCGGCACCGTCCATCGGCACGGTGATTGATTCTTCGGTATTCATGCGGATCGACGTGGCGGCGGGTTGGCGCGCGATATCATCGTCGTCATCGTGAAACTGCTGTCGTTCCGATAGAGAAAGGGAGACGGAGATAGAGAGAGTGAGAAAGAGAAGGAGAGAGCAATGACACTCGCGCTTGAAAGAGAAATATGCCCTTGTCCTGGTATAGGTCGTTGTGTCGCTCGCCAGTTTCCAGTTTCCGGTGGGACGCAATCGGCAGCCACGACCGGTTCAAAGCTACCGATGATTACTACCGGTCGCAGTTGGCCGATAGCTTCAAAGCCCGTCCGTCCCTCTCGACGGTAAAGTTTAGCCGAGCGAAACGTCATTTTTCAAGCGGCCGGGTTTCTCTTCAAGATCGCCGGCCGTCCGTTCCTGTTCTCGCATTGCGTCGGTTAAACGGAGAAATTGATTCGTGAAATATGGGATCAATGCGCGTGGAACATTTAGCACCGTGTTTGCGATCTTAATCGAGACTTGCGAAACTCTTGGCCCACGCGCGGGTTCGCGAATCATAAATAATAATTATTTTCTTTGTTGCTGACCGCTATTACTTTCGCTATTCTCAATTGATTCTTTTAAAGTCGCTCAAAAAGAACACCTGACGAATATCCTTCATTCTTCATTAAATCGCTCATTTAATTGATAATTATTTAAAGAGATGTATTCCATATAAAAAAAAGTTTACTTTTCTATCAGAAATTGTTTAGTTTTATTATTTTATATTTTTCTAATAATTATAAATATAAGATATTTAATATTTATAGAGCTTTCTATCTTTTATTTTTCATGGATAACAATTTAGTATAATTAGAACAATTAAAATTAAGAATTAATTATAATAATTAGAATAATTATTATAATTAAGAATTAATGACAATAATTAGAATCATTATTAAAATTAATTATAAATAGAACAGAAGAGAAAAACTGGATAGTGCTGAAGATATTTCTAATTTAATATTGTATGTAAATTAAAAAATGTTAATTGATCGAATCTAACAAGCGTTATTATCTTACATTAGCATTTTCATCCGAATAAATCGCTC